>NC_135630.1:13693443-15071943 GCF_053574225.1 Canis aureus | reverse complement strand
CAAAACACCTCGGGGTGGACAGTTGGGTCATATAGTACTGATTTAATTTTACCAAAAAAACTGACTAATGATTTTCTTCACTGTTAGTACTATTTCAAAAATCATCAACAGGAGTGCCTGGGTGGCTCAGTCCACCTTCCACTTGGGTCATGACTTTAGGATTATGGGATTGAGCACCTTGATGCTCTCCACTCAGTGGGGAGCCTGCTTCTCTCTCTTTCTCTCTGAGCCCCCAATGGCTTGTGCTCTCTCTCTCTCCCTCTCTCTCTCAAATAAATAAATAAAACCTTATAAAAAATAAAACTTTATTAAAAAATCATCACCAGTGCATCAGAATTCCAGGTAATCTAAATTTTTTCCTTGCCAGAACTTGTTATTTCCAGTGTTTTTTGTTTGTTTGTTTGTTTGAAGTTTAGTTGTTCTATTACAACTTTTTATCTATTTTATCTATTACAACCAGTTTATCATGGTATCCCTCTGTGATTTAAATTTGAATTTCCCAAGTTATTATGTTAATATTTTCATGTGCTTATGCCATCTTTATATCTTTTGGGGTGAATTGTCTGTTCAATTTTCTTTTTTTATTTGAGGGAGAGAATGAGTGAGAGAGAGCAAGAGCAAGGGGAGGGGGAGAGAGAGAGGAAGAAGCAGACTCCCCACCTAGTGGGAAGCCTGATGTGGCGCTCAGTCCTGAGACTCTGGGATCATGACCTGAACTGAAGGCAGACACTTAATGGACTGAGCCAACTAGGTGCCATGTCTGTCCAAAATTTTTGTTGTATGTGTTCTAATTACTGCATTTTGAAAGTTCTTTATATTCTCTGGATATGGACATTTGTCTTTGTATAGATTTTGGAAACATATTCTCCCAATCTGTAGCTTATCTTTTCTCATTTAAAGACTGTCTTTCAAATAGAACACATTTTTAATTTCAGTGAAGTCCAATGTATGAATTGTTTTACCTAATAATTTGTCGATTTGATGTCCCATCTAAGAAATCTCTGCATAATCCTATGTCACAAAATTTGTTCTATACTTTCCCACAAAAATTTTAGTTCCAAGTTTTACATTTAGTCTATAATTCACTTGGAGTTAATTTTTGGATATGGTGAGAAATCTAGATTGAAGGTTATTACTTTGTAGATGAATATCTAATCTTTTGTGCACATCATTTATTGCAGAGTATCCTTTTAAGATTGATGGTCTCAGCATCTTTGTCAAAAAAAAAGACCATATGTGTGTGCATCTATATTTGAACTCTATATTTTTTCCTGCTTTTCCAACATTATTTTGAAAAATCCAGGTCCAGGTGCCCCCACACTATCCTCCACCCCGTGTAATTTCTATCCTATTTCATTGGTCAATATGTCTGTCCTTATGCCAATACAAACTGTTGTTGTTTTTTTTTGTTGTTGTTGTTTCTGCAGCCTTTTGCTGGATTATAGCTTGTTTTCCAGTCTTAGACTAGATAGTGCAAATTCACCATATATGTCCTTCTTTTTTCAAAATTGCTTGGCTACTGAAACTCTTTCGTTCTCTGATAAATTTTATTTTTTTTTCTGATAAACTTTAGAATCACTTTGTTGAATTCTACCAACAACAACAAAAAAGAGCATAATGTGATTTTATTTTTAAATGCTGTATATCTAGGTGAACTTGGGGAAAAAACAAATTATGAATATCGACTCTTTAGAAAGTCCATGAATATTATATATGACTCACATTTAAATTTTATGCTGGTTAGCATTCACTGAGCTAATATATGATTTGATTTTTAAGTAATTTTTAAATAATTGGAATATTTTACTTTTCAAGTATTTTCCCTTTATTATTCTTTCTTCTTCTGATTTGAAATTCATGTATGTTTTATCACAACTTTTAGAAGTTGTGTTTATCTTTTTTTTTTTTTTTTTTTACTTTTTTAGTTTCTTTTCATTTAAAAAATCTGAATACTTTTTATTGGCTTATTTTCAATTCATGGGATCCCTTCATATAACTTCCATTTCTCTGCTAAAATGATAAACCCCTTTTTGCCACCCCCTATCTTGACTACCTCCCATAACATATTAATTGTAGCTATTTTAAAGACCCTTTCTGATTATTCCAACATGTACATCATTTTAATGTCTTGTTTTCATAATTGTTTTATCTTTGACAGACTATTTTCATTTCTTTTTTGGTATATTTAATACTTTTTCATTAAATGATAAATATCGTAAGTAGGGCAATAGTAATCGAGACAACTGCTATTTAATCATGGAAATGCTTCCTCCATTTATCAATTAGTGTGAGGAAATCAATCAATCTATCCATGAGTTCATCTGGATTTGGGTTTTGTTGATATTGTTATCATCATTGTTCCTCAGACTTCACATTTCTGTAGTGTTGGGGTGAGGCTACCTCATACTGAGGGTTTGGATAAGGTCCCCAAAAATGTTTTTCTCAGTGATTGCTCTACACTCATAGTCTTCAAACAAGACTTCAAACAAGACAGATGAGTAATCTCCATGCTGTTCATCTTCCCTCCTGGTGGCCAACTTCTTTTTTTTCTCCTTTTTAGGTTTATGTTAAGCATCTGTGGTGTGGTCTCAGTTGGCCTTTTCATGCCTAAATGTTAGGTAACACTCTGCTTATGAGCCTTAGGAGGATGAAATTTCTCAATCCTCTAACCATTGCCTTATGTCTGAGATTGTACTTGGAGGTGAGTTTTCAGCCTGTTTCTCATCAGTAGCTCATTTAAGCTTGGTACTAATATAGGATCCAAGACCAGTGAAGTTTCCTGGCTGTCTCCCAGTGAAAGAGAGTTTCTCCTTCTACCCATCTTCCACAATAAGCATTTATTTATTGCTTAGAATGTTTTTGTCTTCTCCCACGAGTATAATGATTTGATTTTTAGGAGAGTAGGGGAGCTGGTAATATTTATTTTCTGCTCATCCCAAATATCACAAATCATCTCCTGCATTTTTGTGGCACTGAGCAAGGCTCTCTCTGGCTCCCTCCTTCCCAATCTTTCTTGTGAGCAAATGGTGGGGGGCCCTGAAAAAAGGTTTGTGTCTAGGACAACTAACAATTACAGATTGATATGATACCCACACTTGGCCTTTAGTTTTTGATAAGACTTGTCAGTTGTCTGGTAACTTTTCTTTTACTCCTACACTCTTTAATAAAGGATATAGTTTGCATGTTATGTTTCTGCTTGATGGAGTTGATCTCTCTTCAGAATTCAGCTTATTTAGTTTTCTTGTCCTCTTCTGGTTTCAGAAATTGAGGTTACTTGGTTTTCTCCAGTCTTTGATGGACACAAGTGAAGTTACAATTTTGTAATTTATTTGGTTTATTCTTGTTAAAATTGGAGTGATAAATGTAGCTTTCTGCATCCATAATGGAATTTATAGGTCTCTAGTCTTGACAGTTCTTTAGCATCTCTAGTCTTGACTCCTTCACCAAGTTCTTTGGATTTCATCTCCTAAAGACATAAGAACAATATGATCAAGATAGATTTTTTAAAATCATTATTACTATACTTTTTCATGATTTTCTTCACTACCTTTCAAAAACTTTGATAGTTATTAAGAAATTAGATCAATTAAGGGCCACATGATTGATGAAAATTTCACAACAAAGATGAAAAATAAGCTCTCATTTAAACTATTGGCAATTTTATTTAGATTGACATCATAAATATAATACGAGAAATCATTTAGAAAACATATAAGTTAAGTTGCTTACTATATTTTCCTTGATTTACATTTTCTAAATTAAATTTTCCCATAGAAGAATCAGGTTTCTAAATGCCTCCTTGTTCCTAAAATATTGATATTCGAAAATTAGCTATTTGTGGCCAGGAGCTCCACAGCATTTAATGAGATGTTATTCTATAGAGGGGCTGCTGTCTGGGTTTGAATCATAAATTTAGCATATGTGTAGTCTACAAATGTCTTAACTTTATTCCAGCTTTTTCAGCTGTTAAGCGAGGTGACAGTAATACCTTTTCACAAGATATTTGTGAACATTAATTTAGAAAAGTACCTGAAACTTAAATTTTGATGTTTCTAATCTTAAAGAATACATGGTAACAATAATTTAGAAGTATTCATTTTAAAAATTTTGACAGATTGAAACCATATAATGTTGATGAGGGAATTTGCAAGGGATCATTCCAGATTCAGAGAAAGAGTTGAGATTTTGAAAAATCTTTCCTTGGGATAAATTGTGGGAGGTAGGAGAGATAAATATTAAGATCTTATAGGTCCATTTTTACACTAATACCAAATGAATTTGAACAGATTGTGTATTTGATAAGTGAATAATGTTAAATGTAAAAAGTAAAGGTAATGCAGAGTAATATTACCACTCAATATTTACCTATTTTGCTGCTTCCTATAGGCCAAGTCCTCAAGTAGCTCACTTGTTGAGACAAGGAATGATAAAAAAAAACAAGTTATTATTACCAACAATAAATAACAGCAGAATGTGACCCATATTTGGTTGCTACTGTGTCTGTTGGAAGGGTGGTAAATAAAGGCATCATATATGAAATCATTAATACATAGACATACTCATGGTGGATGGGTAGGACATGAAAAAAAATCACATAAGCATGTTTATTTTTTTTTATTATTATTATTTTTTAAAACCCTGAGAGAAAGTTACTACTCCCCCTTTTTTTATTTTTTATTTATTTTTTTTAATTTTTATTTATTTATGATAGTCACAGAGAGAGAGAGAGAGAGAGGCAGAGACACAGGCAGAGGGAGAAGCAGGCTCCATGCACCGGGAGCCTGATGTGGGATTCGATCCCGGGTCTCCAGGATCGCGCCCTGGGCCAAAGGCAGGCGCCAAACCGCTGCGCCACCCAGGGATCCCACATAAGCATGTTTATTAAAAACTCTTTTTCAAAACAACATCCAAAATGTTCTTCAGTTTGTGAAAGCAAGCCAGCACCTGACATTATCTAGCTTATTTTCCTTACCTTGGTGTTGGGAGGCACCACATTTCCATCCTCTAAGCTACTCTTCTTGGGAAACTGCTTCTTCATGTCAGAGAAAACATGATGTTATCTTTTAAATGTAGAGCATCACAGAAATGTACAATTTATCAGTTAAGTTCAGTGCAATAATTCACGGCCATTCTCATTTTTTCTGTAATCATATTTTATCCCTATTCTTTATAGCGGGACAACCCAAATCATCATATTTTTTAATATCTTATACTCTGAAATTTCTGTTCATTCTTACTCCTCCATTCCCACTACACCAATAAGAACACATCAGACAAGTTAGTTGCACAAAATAGATGGCTCTCAAGTGGACCAGACAAAGTAGAGGATTCCAGAAAGACACAAAATATTAAAAAAGAAATGATGCATTTTTAGAAAAGCCCTTACTTCAGGATTAATGGAGAGACTCTGTACAGGTGAAGAAGATTAACCGGTGAAGCTATAAATAAAATGCAGGATTGGGTAAATGATATCGTTGACAGTTTATCCTCAGCTTTCTAGAAAGCAGATGGTGAAGCAAAATACTGGATATGACTCCTTGCTAGGGAGTGCAACGAACAGGAATTAGATGGAGTGGGTAGGTAGACAGGAATGTCATCTGGTTGATTACAGATTAATAAGCAGAAGTGATGGTGTGGTCTCCTTGTAGTGGCTGTCAGTGATGGGAAGGGCACCCATCTGCCCCATTTCCAGGTGGTAAGCACGGACTGCTTTTTAGTGCCATCATTCTCCACCAATTCTAAACAATCACAGTGATAAAATATTACTATCAGCAGCACACCAGAAAAGAAGTCTCTCAACATACCTCACACAGGCCAGATGTAAGAATTCATCATCCAACACCCTGTGTTTCTTAGTCTCCAATCACTCAAAGTGTCTCCTAAGGAACCATGATCTCTTCAGATTTGTCACCCAGAAAGTAGTGAAGCCAGAACTCCTTTAGCTTAAACCTCACTATGGACCTGACCAGTGCACACATGAGGTAGTATCTTTTTGCAAATAGGAAAAATGTGTAGGATTTCTCATATAGATGCAATCAGGAGGATAAAGTGACCTGTCCTCAAGACCATGAGGACAGCAGAAACCTTTGCTATTATTTCTCTACCTGGAAATAAGGCAACTGTGTGGATCTGCAGTATGATGAATTGAATTTGGTAAAGGCACCATTCAGGGGATTTCTAATTTTAGTTCTCTCGTCAAAACGAACAATTATATATTTTAAGCAAGTAGTTGATATAGTTAGAATTTTGGATGACTGCAATAATAGATTAAATAAGACTAGGCATCGTAAATGGAATTCATTGATAATCAATAGTTCTTGCAAAGTGAGACTATGGGAAATATAGAGCAGAGCTCCAGTGGGTATCACTTATAATGTGCAGAATGTGAATAGATTTACATTCACATGACAGCAAGAATATATACAGCTTTCCTTCCAGAAAATGTGTTCAATCTTCCACTTTTAAACTTTGTATCATGTTCCGAGGATTCAAAGACAAAGGACATTGCATTTTTATGGATAAATATCCAAATGCAGTGAAACCTTTATGACTATTTGTGTGGAGAACAGGAAAAATCAACTAAAAACCATCCTTTAAACAAACTCTTTAACTCACTCTGGGTTTTGTCTGTTATTCAAGATATCATGAATAGTATCTTATGATATTATCTTATTATTTTATAAATAATTTGCAATTCCTACCCTGAAAAACCTTAGGGTATAGAAGAGTGCACCCAAAATACAATTTATTGTGAGCAATGAGAAGAATGTTTTAAAAATGAGTAATTTAAAAGGCAAGGTTATTAACATTTCAAAATAAGAAACATTAGGGACAAAAAAATTTCAACGCTGGTGAAGAATAGGGTAAACATTAAAGATCTCATGTAAGTTGAAAAATTTGACACATTTCTTAAAAATTAGTGGTATCTATTACAGGCAAACATACAAAAGGAAGGATATTTTTGAACAAGAAAAAATATTTTGATAAAAAATGTATGAAATGTTTTATAGTGATAGTAAGGATATGATGGGATAGAATAGATTCAGTTTCAGGAGCATGTAATATTCATCATGGATTAATTTGAGTTTTCAAAAAGCTACATAATACAAAAAATTGAAAGCTTTTTGTGCTTTTGATTCAGAAATACAGAGTCAAAAATATTAGCATTTGTGGAAGGACTTGATACAGTTAACATCGTTGTCAGTGAAAATAAGATCCTGCAAATGAGGGAAGATGTAATTTGTATGTGAGTTTGTGTTTTTTAATATAATTATGGAAGCCACAAATTTAAGATATTACAAAGGCTTCCCACATGTGGCAATATGCATGTGTGACTCAGATGTAAACCTCATTTATTTCCATATTTTAATGTAGATCTTTCATATTATAATGATTTTACAGTAATTTAGATAAGATTTTTAAATCCCTGTCATATGAACCATATAAGAACTTAATCTATTTAACTGCAGGTTGATGAATATTATTTAAATTTATTTTTATCACGGTAAGTCTACTACTGTTATGCATTTGTCTTAAGATATAGTCTCATATTTCATTTCCTATACCTTGAGTCATCCTTCATTCCTTCTAAATGAGCCAAAGAGGAGAAAGGTAGAAAAGAAAAGTAACTTTTTAAAAAGCTGCTACTAAACATAGCAGGACCTTTTTTCCCCTTTTTCTTTGTTTTAATTAATTGGAACAAATATATGAAGACAACTACAATTCTACCTTATGGGGTAGCATCTCACCATATTTAAAAAAAATTCTGCATTTCTTTTTAAGATTATTTATTTTGAAGAGGGAGAGAGTGAGAGACAGAGAGAGAGAGAGAGAATGAGAGAGCATGAGCTGGAGGAGGGACAGGGGGAGGGAGAAGCAACTTGCTGCTGAGCCTGATGCAGGACCGGATTTCGGGACTTCTTTTCTCTGAGACAAGATTACTTTGTTTCTAACTAAATATTTTTATATTACAGAGGGCAATACTCGATATAGATTTACTCATTTCTACAAGCTACATGGAAACCATGCATATCTTGTTTTATATAGTACTTAATAAAGTACAATAAAAGGTTATTTGCCTCCTTATAGAGATAGAAAGGAAATTTATCAAAATAAACATTATTTTTCATGTCAGTCAGGAGCAAGGACCTTGATATTAAAATTATTCTGTGTGACATTTATGATATACCTGAAGAAATTTAGTCTTAAAAAGGTAAAATATGAATCAAAATTTACTTTAGCTAAAAAATACATTCAATACAGTTATTTGCTTTCTTTTTTGTTGTTTGTGCATCATTTTTATATACATACAAACCTAACTCTACTTTTTTATTTTTATACCAAATCAAAATCTCAGGAAATCTATTTTTATGTTCATGGGACCATATTGCCAAATCTCTTTTAAATTTTTTAAAACCAAAGCATCGACTATTTTGGTTGTTTTGTTGTGTTATAACAGAACATTTGCTAAATCCTTTGAGTTACAAAATAAACTTTGGAATTTATACTTAGTGAAAATAATGAGTGCCTTGTCATTATACAACATAATTTTAACAATTTTAAAATTTCTTTAGCTGAGATGTTATAAAAATAGAGAGATTCTAAAGGAAACCCCAAGACAAAAAATTGTTTAAAAAGCGAAAAATACGTGGACTACATCAACATTAAGCTTTTGTTCAAAACCTTCTTGCTAGCATCCCAAAACTAATATTCGAATTCTTCACCATGCTCTACTTTTCTAACTTACTCTCCTTCCTATTGACCTTGTTCTTTAGCTTTAGCCACTCTTGCCCTTTGGCTCTTCCTTGAGTAAGTCAAACTTCTTCATTTCAATCACCTTTGCTCATTGTGTTACCTCCTTCTGGAATTCTCTTTCCCTAGGTTTTGATTGATTGATTTCCTAAAGTACACCCTTAGTTCCACCCCAATATCTACCTCCTTTCCTGCTTTTTAAATGTGTTCGTTAAACTTGAAATAATCTTAGATTACAATAAAAAAATATTTTGTTTTCTTCACTAGATTGTAAACTCCATGCATGCATGGAAGTTGTCAGTCATCCTTACCTCTCTAGTCCTGATGATTGGAGTAGGGACTAACACAGGACCAATAAATATTTATTGAATAAATCAACAAAAGTTCAGGGTTTCATGGTGAAGTAGACCCCAAAATATGATTTGCACCCTTTCAGAAAAGATCAAGGTAAATAAAAATATTTACTGTAATGAGCAAACCACAAAGCTGTTGAGTGCTATCACCTCCTTTTAATCATGTTGAGATGAATTGATAATACCTACTCTTCTCACCTTCCCATGCCCCTGCCACATATGTCCGTATTCTAATCTCTAGAACCTGACAATATGTTATATTACACTGCAAAAGGGACTCTCTAGATAAAGTCAAGGTTACACAAATTATCAGAAATTATCACAAATTACAGAGAATTATCTATGAGGGCTCAGTAAAATCCACATGGGCTCTTCAAAGTGGAAGAAAGAAACAGACTATCACAGACACAGAGGAAGAAACACGGGAGATCTTTTAAAAAGAGGAACTTGCTTCACCCTTACTCATTTTGAAAATGAAGACAGCCATGAGCCAGGGAATGCACAGTCTCTAAAAGTTAAGAATGACCATCAGCCAAAAGCCAGTAAGCAAATGAGGACCTTCATTTTACCAACTAAATTCTGCCAACAATCCAATTGAGCATGGAAGTAGATTCCTCCTCAAAGGCCAGCCCTTTAGATAACTTCATTTTGAACTTGTGAAATTTGAAGCAGAAATACCAGCCAAACCCACCAAACTTCAAAACGACAGAACTCTAAGGTAGTAGATTCATCTTATATTAAGCCTCTACTTTTATGGCAAGTTGTTACGGCAGCAATTAACAATTAACACATATATGAAAATCTTATCATTCCTTTGTGCTTGGCTATTGTTATTATTTTAAAATTGATATTGTTTATCTTATTTCTATTTAATATTTTTAAGTAAACTTTTAGGCAGAAAATTTCTTAGACTTTTACATTTCATTCTTTAACCTCTTTAATTGAACTTTCAACACATGTGTAACACCTTTCTTATCTGTTGTAAATTACTTCTGTCTTTGGTAAATTTAACATAAATAACCATTTGTTTTAGATTTTATAATCTTGATCTACCTTCCCAGATAGCACAAAAACATATTTTGAAAAATACGAGATGCAAGGATGAATATTAATTGAATGAAGAGGTGGAAGATTGACAGTTAATAAGTAGGAGGTTACAGAGTATTAAATTTTAGATATAGATGGATAAAAAAATATATAAGTGAAAAAACAAACAAACAAACAGCCTACGTTAAAATTTTTTTACTGGCTTCACTAACTGAAGCCATGGAAAAGAGAAAAGTTATTGAAAGGTTTATCTTTTGACCTTGAGTTAAGAGACGGGTTGTAATACCACCTTATCCATGTGTAGGATCTTTTCAGTTACTATATATAAAAAAAAAATAGGTCACTTTGTTTCATAGGTAAAAGACATGCTAATCATCATCTACTGTAAGAAAATTCTGTTATTATTTTTTGCCTAAAGGTCTTCACACTTTTAAGAAAGTCGTGTGCTAAAAAAAGAAAGAAAAAAGAAAGAAAGAAAGAAAGAAAGAAAGAAAGAAAGAAAGAAAGAAAGAAAAAAAGAAAGAAAGAAAGTTGTGTGTTGTATTAAAACTTACTTTCAACAATGAATTTTTCTTATACTGTAACTGAAAAGATAGAAGAATTATTCTATTCATGCACATGTCTCATTGGGAAAACAATGTGTGAGCAAGGAAAGATTGGTTTTCATTCTTGTTTTGTTTTACTGTTTTTGTTTTTGCTTTTGTATGAAATGATCAGAATGTGTATTATTTATTCCAACCAGGATAACTCGCTCGTTTTATTACATGATGATATATTAACACTACTTTTATATTGCAGGGTTTTGAATATGCCAAAGAATTGTCATTCTTCTTCCAGGGGAATTTTCTGGGTTATTGAATATGCTTTTCAATGCCAACATTAAAATGATAATAACTGTAATAATTGAACATGGTAATGATAAAAAATGAACTCTATATACCGTGCATTATTTTAAATATTACAAGATGTACTGATCTGTTATTCCTCTCCCCAACAAATAGATATCATCATAATTTTCATCTTATTGATAAAAAAATGAGATTTAATGAGGTTGACTAGCTTCTTTAAAATCACAGTTAACCTGGAGTAGAGTCTGTATTGCAACCTAAGCACTCTAATTAGTGGATGAAGCTCACCCAGAAAGAAACTAGTCATGAGTACTACACATAAAACCCTCCTCTGACATTTTCCTTTCAGGGATCTGGCTATTTATCCACTGTCAGATGAGTTAGAATAAGAGACTGCCCCAGGAGAAAAATCTGATATTCTGAAGCAAAGCTAGGAAATGTCTTTTTCTTTTTTAAACGGTGGTTCTGCAACTTAAATGATCATCAAATTTAACAAAGATCAAGAAGCTGGCTAAAGAGGTTAAATAAATTCAATAATTGATAAAAGAAAAAAATAAGGCTTTCTGGCCCACTCTGAAGTTTCAGATTCAGATATCAGCCCTGAAAAAATAAGGTATCCATATTTTTAACAAATATTTTATTTTTTTTAAAGACTCTATTTATTCATGAGAGACACACAGAGAGAGAGAGAGAGAGAGAGAGGCAGAGATACAGGCAGAGGAAGAAGCAGTCTCCATGCAAGGAGCCCAACGTGGGACTCGATCCCGGGTCTCCAGGATCACACTCTGAGCTGAAGGCAGGTGCTAAACTGCTGAGCCACCAGGCTGCCCTAACAAATACTTTAGGAGTCAAGTGTAGAGATAAAATTTGCCAGTAGATCTCTTTATAATTAAGGCTATATCCTAAACGAACATCTGTTGGGCAATCTTATGAAATTAGCATAGAAATTAGAATTTTTCTCAATGAAATCATATCACTTCCATACTGATTTAAATGTTGGACCACTGGAAATTTTATCAATTTTTTTTTGGAATTGATATATTTCATTTGGAATTGATATACTGGGAATTATCTTGCATCATGTTCCACTATTCTAACAAACAGAATTATTGTATTTGACCTTGAAACAAATGCCTACTAAATGCTGGTAGAAAATATATCATAAGGTAAGAAAAAAATATATTTATTTCCTTGCAACAACAAAAAGATACAATTCTACATTCTTATACATGTTATTTCTTTAAGATTTACTTATTTATTTTAGAGAGAGGAAGTGCAAGCAGGGAGAGAGGCAGAGGGAGAGGCAGAGAATGAATTTCAAGTAGACTCCTCTCTGAGCATGAAGCCTGTCAGGGCTCAATCCTATGATCTGATGATCTGAGCCAAAGTCAAGAGTCAGATACTTAACCAACAGAGCCGCCTAAGTGCCCCTTGTAAAAGTTATTTCTAATTAAAGAGTTTTGCAGAATATCTGGATTTTAGATAATATAAAATAGTATTTAATCGCTAACATCTTTGTGATTTATTTCAATTGTTTTTTAAAATTATGTATGACCTGTAATAATGTATAAACTAACATCTCTGTTTTCTCTAGGATATGCATATTTTCTTGTTTTTTTATTGAATCATAAAAGCATTATTGTCATTTCCTGTTTAACAACATGCTTGAAGTTAATAAACTTATGCTAGATTTCTCGTTTAAACAAATAACTTTGAAATCTGGTGATGATCATTAATAATACTGTATTGCATATTTGAAAGTTACTAAAAGAGTAGATCTTTAATGTTTTCATCATAAGAAAGGTAATTCTGTAATTCTCTATATTGATGAATAACTGGACTTCTTGCAGTGATCATTTCACAATGTATACAGATATTGAGACATCTTTCTGCTTACATATGAAACTAATATAATGCCATATGTCAATTATACTTCAATAAAAAAAAGAAAAACAAAACAAAACAAAAAACTTGAGGTAATGTCTCTTATAAATAAACATTTCCAATAACTTTATGTTGGGAATTCTATTTATAAAATATCCATTAATGAAGTACAAGAATTTCATATTTTATAAATATACTTTTAATAAACTAATAAATTGTTCTGGCTACGTCTTTTAAAACCTGGAGATTATTTAAGTTGCAGAACATACGTTTGAATAAAACATAGCACAGGAAGAAACACAGAAAACAAAACGGGGAAAAAAAAAAAAAAAAAAAAAGAAAACAAAACGGGGGGGGGGTGCTTACTTGTGTGTCCATAGTAGCTTTATTAAACATTTCATGTCTTCACAATTTCTGACATACAAAAGGCAAGAATAACAGGGGTTTGCACCTTTATAAATGTGAAACCATAAAATGATTATATCTGACAGGATCTCCAGTGAGAGAAAGACAGCTTGACAGATACATAGAGATTTAACTATAGCATTGAGCAAGTTGGTTCTGTTTTAAAGAAGAGTACTATGGGAACTGAATTACCTATAATGAGCCAGATTCTATTAAGCAAAACATTAAATAAACTGTTAAAATTAGTATATGCTTGAAATATTTTAGTATGAATTTTACAATGCTATAAAATTGCCTTATATTTTAATATCTTATAAAATTAAAAAAATTTAGAATCTCTACAGACCCCAACCTTTATTTAATTTTATATTAACAATGACAATGATAGATTAAAGAGCCCAACTCACCCCAGGGTGAAGAAATATGAAATTAATACTATAGGGTAGATCAATTTAAAACTATGAATATGTATTTTATTACCATTTCTGATAATGTGCTCTTTATTTTTTTTTCTGAATTTTGCTTAATGGCTTTGAAAATATGACAAATGACAGAGAAAATATCTCTCATAATGAATATCTTATTGGAAAATATGTTTTAAAAATAAATATATTATTATTACTGGTTATCCATAAAGTAGTAATTACTGGCCTCTTTGTGTGTGCATGTGTGTGTGTGTGTGTATGTGTGGTAGCAATAATTCTTGAATTTACTCTTCATAAAGTAGGTCTTATCTAAACAAGGTAAGAGAGCTCTTCAAACTACATTACATTTCTTAACAACCATATGTATTCCCACAAACATAAAACCCGAAGAAACTCAATCTGTAGATGCCACATATTTTACAAAGAAATGAAAAATGGAATATCCTGTCAGTTTACTAGTTTTGACACTACAAAGTTTAATGTAGCAAACAAAGGATTGTCCTTTAAGGCTTTATTAATCATAAAGTGTCCTCTGTAATCTTATCAGTACCAGCAACTCACTAGCCAGAAACTTCAATATTATAATCATTTCCTTTTATCTTCCCAATTCTGTCAATGCATCAATACATTCTATCAATTCTATATGTTAAATTCCATGAAATCATTAGTATTCAACCTACTTTACCTAGCGCACAGCAAATTCATTAGGTTCAACTCTATCCAATTCTCTTCCACCCATCACTGCTTTGGTGACTTGTAACCAAAACCATTTCTCCCCTGTTTTGTTGAAACAACATCCATTCTAATGGTCTCAATATAGATTAGTATAATACAATGTCTCTATTTTTTTTAAAGATTTTATTTATTTATTCATGAGAGACACAGAGAGAGAGAGAGAGGCAGAGACACAGGCAGAGGGAGAAGCAGGCTCCATGCAGGGACCCCCACATGGGACTAGATCCTGTGGCTCAATCCTGGGATTCCAGGACCACGCCCTGGGCAGAAGGCAGGTGCTAAACCACTGAGCCACCCAAGGATCCCCAATACAATGGCTTTAAATGCTCTGTATCATAGTCAGTTTTTTCATGGATGAAAATCAAATTCATTACATCATGGCCATAGAGTTATTAAAGTAATTTAGTACCTGATTGTTTCAGCCTCAAATCTTTCTACTTTTTTCCTCTACGTTAACTTTAGCCACCGGAAACCTCCTTTTAGCCATTGCTATTTATCTTTCAAGTCTTAGTTTAAAAGTGATTCTTCTAGGGGATCCCTGATCTTCTGGTTCTTATTGTAGCAAGTATCACACTGTATTTAATGACTGTGAGATTCATCAGTGTTCCACCAACGATAATTTTATAAGGGCGATGGCTTAAAAAAAATGTATTCACCATTATAGTCTCTCACATGTTGTTGATACAGAATAGGCAGCTAGGAAACAATACTCAATTGTAATTAATGCTTTCATTTCCAATACAACCTTTTAAGGGAAGTATAGGAATGTCTACAGAAACCAAAGCCAAATATTTTGAAAAATCCCAAAGAATCATATAGATACATATATGCTATGTGTAAAGTACATATATATTGCTATGTGTACTGTAATTCTGTCATTAAAAAATATTTATTGAATATTTGCCATGTGAAAGACTATTTTCTCTGCACTTTGGACACAGAGTTGAATCTGTGTCCTTCCTTCATGAATTTATATTTTAGTGAGGTTGAATGGAGAAGTGAAGTTGAAAAAGCATTTTGGATCTGGGCTCTACTGCATTATTCTTAGTAGATTTGTATTTATAATATTAAATTTTGTGATACTGATTACATATTCACACTCTTTCCTAGTTATAGAAAATTTTTGTTGTGAGGCAGGATGGCAGGGTGCAGGAGGAGATTGGCAAGGTCTAAAATGAGATAGGAAATGGATAAAACCAACAGTTCTGTGACCTATGTTTCTGGTATGTCCTTGAAGTGAATGTCTAGTGCTTTGAATCTCTAATCTTAGTCATTCCTGATCTGATGTTACCTATTGACAGCAAGCTTGGTCCTTCAGTTATAAAAATTGCATCCTAAAAGTTTGGCAATCCTAGGCCAGAGTTTTTGTTCACCACACAATCACTCAGGAGTTCAGAGCCTCTGTTTATTAGAACTTCAATTTTCCCCTCTAATCATAAGAATACTGCTTATAAATAATTTGGGAAAATGTGTATATATATGTGTGTGTATTTATATTATATATATACATATATATATATTAGTATATATAGTATATATTATACATATATATATATATACTACTTATCAAGGGGAAAAATATTTAGTATAGGCTTATTTTTCACCCTACAAAGGTTGAGAAATAAAACATACATTTCATTATACAATTAGCATCTTACTCATCACATGAGAATGGCAAGATGTAAGCTGTTGCAAATTGTCAGCCCTCTAATAGAGGCAGCTCACAAATTGGTGTATTTGGCTTCCATGCTCATCATGCCCACCAGTGTGTTAAAAAAAAAAAAGTGATTGCCTAGATTTAAGAGACTTCAAATTTAAAAATGTCTATTTTCATCATTCATTGAAAAATCAGATGTGGCATCACTAGGACCAATTTCCTACATGACAACTACCAGCTGGTAACACAGTATTCTCTTTTGATAGGGTATGTTCTCTTCACTTTGCCCCATCTCCACTAATTCCCAGTTGTATTATACCCATCTATTTACTATTTTTTTCTATTACTTTATTTATACCATCACGCTATGTTCAATGAGCAGTTGTAATTGAGCCACAGTCTAGACTCTAATGGCATCTTATACAATTATTCTTTTTTGAAGAATAAATAATGCAAAATAATCATGCTAACAATAATCTCTTTAAGGTAGTTAATCTAAAATGTATGTGTTCATCAAAATCCCTGGGGGTACATGCAGATTTTCCGGCATATTCTCAGAAAGGGAGATTAGTAGATATGTTTACATTGCAAGAAATCTGTAATATTTTAGCATCCCTCATAAAAGTCCTGGTCAGATAATACCTTTAGTCAGAGTTCTAGATTTTGTCATATAATAGCAAGCAATAATAAAAGCAATAATAGCAATAGGAAGGAGTTTTTTAAAATTATCCAAAAATATTGAAATATATAAAACACTAAAGAAGGGACTTATTTGATTGCTTCTCTCTAGTTATACACCTCTAATAAATAAAACTTAGGCTAAATTAGTGCTTAAGCATTCATTATTTATTAACATTAGAGAAAATTTTACAAGGGAACACCTTATTTGTATCAAGTATATTTATTCATGAACTGATATTTGTTTATAACTAAAGACAAGGAAACTTAACCAAGATGACAATCCAACTGACTTTAAATCACTGGAGCAAGGCATCAATTTCAGTAGTAGGATGTGATGCTTTTAAAAATACCTTGAGGAACTAGTCTCTATAGTAAAATACAATTTCTTTCTTTAAGTTAGTAAAAATGACTTTCCTTAAATCAGATTTAAATTAATGAAAAATTAGAGAAGATAGTTCAGCAATGAGGATTTTAATATAGCTGTTCCCTAAGTTCCACTATTTTAACCTATAATTGTTCTCCTGTATCTGTGTATTCCTGGGATCTCATTTCATCATTATACTGATGAGTTCTTCACAACTTTTTTTTTTTTTTTCGATTGGTTTTCTGTTTGAAGGATCTCATATTAGTTTCTTGTTCTAGCTTACTATCTCCTTTGGTGGCTATATCCTTCATTAATTTTCTGAGGAAAAAAATTATAGTAATTTTTGTCAATGTTAACCACTTGTATAACTTATGTATAAATTCTTCCCTCACATTTGACTGACGGCTGGGTTAAGTACAGAAATCTAGATGGAAACCATCTCTCTTCACAACTATGAAGGCAGATTTTCAGCTTTTAATGTTGTGAAGTTTAAGGCTGACATCACCATTGATCCTCTGTGTCCTGATTTTATTTTCTCTGAAACCTCACAGTAATTTTGTTTCCATAGTTATGAAATTCCACAACAATGCAACTGGGGCATATTTTTTTTTCATAGGTTGTATTGGGAATTAAGTGAACACTTTCAGTTTGTAAAGTTAATGTCCTTTAATTTTTCAGTTTTCTTGAGTTTTTTCAATAATGACGTCTTTTTATCAACTTCCTCTTCTCTTTTTCTAGAACTCCTCAAAACTCCATATTGAATTTTCTGGAAATATTTCCGATTTTATCCTTTTTTCCTTCAATTTTCCAATTCCTGTCTTTTAATTCAATTTTTGGTTAGACATTTATCTTTATTTTCCCCTTTTTCTTTTGAGTTTTGAGTCATTTCTGTAACACATTTGTATTTTCTGAGAGCACGCATTTGTTACTTTAGGTTTTTTTTAAGTTTTTAATTTAAATTCTGGTTAGTTACATACAGTATAATGTCAGTTTCAGATGTACAATATTGTGTTTCAGCACTTCGATATGACATCTAGGGCTCATCACAGTAAATACACTCTTTAATTCCCATCATCTATTTTACCCATCCCCCATCACCTCCCCTCTGGTAACTATCAGTTTTTTCTCTATAGTTAAAGTCTCTCCATCTTGCTCTCTCTTTTCTCTTTGCTTATTTGTTTTGTTTCTTAAATTCCTCATATAAGTGGGAAGTTCTTCAAAAAGTTAAAAATATAACTGCACTATGATCCAGCAATTGCATTACTAGGTTTTTACCCAATGAATACTAAAATACTAATTCAAAGGGATGCATGTATCTCAATGTTTATAGCAGCACTAGCTATAATAGCCAATATATGGAGCATCCCAAATGTCCATCAGTGGATGAATGGATACAGAAGAAACGGTATATATATTTACAATGGAATATTACTCAGCCACAAAAAAAGAATGAAATCTTGCCATTTGCAATGATGTGGATGGAGCTAGAGAGTATTATGCTAAGTGAAATAAGTCAGTCATAGAAGACAAATACCATATTTTTGTTACTTTGATATTCCTTTTAATAGTGTTCTATTATTTCCTTATGGATGGATTGCCTTCTCTCTGAAAATATTATCCCTCAGAAAACCTCCTCATCATTTACTGCCTGATTCCAATTAATCCTTTTAATGATTAATGTGTTTAAAATGATTTTAATTTACAAATATAAGAATAAAGGAATAGTAAACTATAATAAGTACAAAAGGGCATAATTATAAAGTGATACTAAACTTTTAAGAATAACTTAAACATAAATCTTTTTACATCAACAACTTTTGGTATAGAAACATAAAAGATAAAAACTGCTATCACACCTTCAGAAAACTAGCTTACACTAGGTTTTACCAAAATATTATGTCATTAGGTTCTTCCTATTTCAGTTTGTAAAGTTAATGTCTTTTAATTTTTCAATTAAAAACAATTTTAATTAAAATTAAAAAAATAATTTTAATTGAGTTACTAATTACATGATAATATACATTTTTGTCTTTAGAAAGAAATATACTGCTCACTCATTAACTTGTGAGGTTGAGAAAAACCAAGTAGAATATCATCATCTAAAGAATACTCTAATAGTCTGAGATTTCACTTTAATGATCAATTTTAGCATCACAATCAGTCTAGAGTATAATCAGTCTCATTGAATTCATCTTCTGATTCATCTAATAATTGTGAAATATGATCCTCTGTCAGTTTTCTCCTCCTATCTATCATGCACCAAACATGAAAAATCTTATTTCTTGGTTGTAATAAATTTAAAAGCACACTACAGAGAATATCCCCTACTTCACTGTGATACTTTGTAGGAGATAATGCAATATCTTCCTTAAATATATAAAAACTAAAGGGCAATTACTTATTTCACTGTTTAATCATTATTCTATGAGACTTCAGGATCCTTCCCTCTTCTTATTTGATTCTTTATTTGGGAATAATTGATGACTAAAAAAATAATTCCTAGGTTAATAAAGTAACACAATATTTTTTTAGAAAATGATTATTAAGATTCTATAATGTATCTTAAATTTATGAAGCTATCTAATGGTCCAAATGGTAATTGAAAGATAGATGAGTTTTATTTTATTTTTTAAAAATAAATATATTTGTTCTTCTTTCTTGGAAGACCTCTAAAAAATAAAAAAAAGTCTGAATATATTAATTTTTCCATATAATTAGAAATACTCAAAATACTATTTTTTTTTTAAATTGAATTAGCTGCCCAATAATAAAATTAGTTTTAATTGATCCAAATGGTACACAACGGATAAGGATACATATTTAATATTTCCCTTGCCATGATATTTAGTTTTCTCCAAGTTGAGTTTTTCACTCTGCTACTTTTTGTCTCTATTTTTCAGGTTATAGTTTTGTTTTTTTTTTAAGATTTTATTCATTTATTCATGAGAGACAGAGAAAGAGGGAGAGAGAGAGAGAGAGAGAGAGAGAGAAGCAGAGACACAGGCAGAGGGAGAAGCAGGCTCCATAAAGGGAGCCCGACGTGGGACTCGATCCCGGGATTCCAGGATCAAGCCCTGAGCCGAATGCAGATGCTAAACAACTGAGCCACCCAGGGATCCCAAGGTTATAGGGTTTCCATAGATAACTGTGGTTACCTAACCATAATTAAGAGTTATAGGGATAAAGAGCTACTAAGAAGATCCATTAGGAGATATAATTTACCAAATGAAGAATATATTCCAGCATATCCAGATAGGTGTTCTCTGAGAATATATGTTGATATTCTCTTTTTCAATCTTATCAGGATGGCTAGATTTTCTAATACAGCTTTCCCCCATTTTACATGGATGTTGAATTCTTATAATTCAGAATACTAGGATCCCAGTACCAAAAGAGGTCTTCAATGATCAGCATTAACTCTGTTTTAGGCTCAGGAAAAAAAAAAAAAAAAAAACCCTTTCTCTGCAGTTTTGTGCTGCCATGGGAGAGAGATGATTTTTTTGTCTCCATAATGTTAGAAAGAGCATCTAAAGAATACATTTGCTTTACAAAATTTTATCTGTCTTATTTTAGTGACACTGCATTAAGCCCTTACTTCCAGGTGCAATTTGACTGAAAATTCTTAACAGTTGAGGATTTTAAGGTGAGAATCCTGGGAGCTTTTAATTGTTTACTGTCTGCTTAGAATTCATCATTCTGTAGCCTGCAACTCAGGTACCATTCATCAATTTGTTCTATGCCCACCCAAAATTGAGTTTATTTATTTTCTTTTTAATTTGCCTTATTTGTATTGGCCTGTGATTTTAAAATCGACTCAATGTTCTTTAGTATGGATTTCAAAAGAAAGCAAAAATAGATGTGTTTACTCTGTCATTTATACCCAAGTTTTTTCCATATTTTTTTTTCTTAATGTTCTCTAAACCAAATTTAAAAAATTTACTTTGGGTTGTATATATTACAGGGCTTGTGACTGCCTATGAACTGCCATTAATTTAAAAATTATTATGGTTCTTTCAAATATTTCTCTCATCTTTGTGAACTTATAATTATAACAAGAATATAATGCCACAAATATATTAAAGTTAATTACAGCTATATTGAAGTAATACTTTAAGGCAGAATAGGAATTCAGATCCATTTTCACTGCATTTATGCTTCTAAAGTCTTAAAGAATGTGCCCGATAATTAAAAATATATATTTTGAGAACTGACATGGTTTTATACATGTTTATTTTAAATTTTCATTTCCATTTTATGTAAAGTCGATATACACAATTATGCTTCAAGTCAATATAAAATTGTAAGATTAATGAGTTTATTTATAACTTCATAAAGGCAAACTTCTCTGCACTTTGCATTAATCTGCTTTTGTTTAAGTATAGTTATTCACAACCTAATTCAAGATTTTTTAGAAAGGTAGTTAAAAAATAGAGGAGCCTCAACCCAGTTAACATACTTTTTTTCTAGAAATATGTCTTCTCTGGTTTGCAAAGTGTTCTACTTCAATTGTTATTCAAACTCTAGAATGATTGGATTTCAGTTTAAAGACAATAGGATTAATCTCCAAGTATTTAAGATTTTTGTTTTTTGGTTTTCGGTTTTGTTTTGTTTTGTTTTGTTTTGTTTTGTAAAGCTGAGTGGGTTTTAGTATTGTAAAGGAATTAAATGGATTTTGAAAGTGATTTTTATATCAACATGCTTCAAAGCTTCTATAGGTTTCAGGCAAACATTTTAAAGATATTTTGTTCAAATAATGGTTTTGTTTTATTCTCAAATAAGTCACCCAGTAATCCCTTGCTTTGCAGTTTATAGCTGCTGTAGCCAAGGTTAATTAATTAGAAATATTAAAGCTTTGATTAACACTTGGACTTGATTCACAAATCATTTGGTTGAAAATATCTAAGTTGCCCAGTAAATTTATTTTTTAGAACTTAATGCCACACTAGAGAAAAGTAGATTTAACAAACTTTTGTCATGCACTAGGTAAACTGTAAGAAAAAAAAAAAAAAAAGTGTTTTTTACCTAGTTTCCCACCAGCCAAAGCATCTTAAGTTATACTTACTTGCAGCTATTTCTGGAATTTGCTATCAAGGCTTTTGTTGTTGTTGTTGTTGTTGTTGTTGTTGTCATGGCTAATTGTTCTTAGGAAATAAAAAATTAATCTATTTCTAAATAACTGAGAGGCAAGTATACATGTTCAAATAGGTGTGACTTTATATGTGAAAAGTAACACATATAATTCCTAATGTATTTTAAAAGATCTGCTATATATCCTTGCAAAATAAGATAAATACATCCTACGATCCTAAGAGAATCAATGAGCTGGAGTTTGTATGACAACAGTTTTTAAACATAATGTTTTCTACAAATTAAAAACTCTAGATTTATGAAAGGTCAACCTTAAGATATGCTATTTACACAATGGTAATATGTAAAGCCCAGTTGCCAACTTATAGCCAAAGAAAATAAAAATGAAGATGTGCTTTCTGAGTTTTTGGTGGTAGGAGAAAATCAAAATATAGAAAACTTCCTCAGAAAGGTATGTAAAATAAATATATTTTTACATGCTGAACAGGGAAATCACGATCCAAAATATAATCTATGTTGTTTTGGGTTAAAAAACAAAATCAATAACTCAATAAGGAGTTAGCAGATATTTTCTATTAAAGGTCAGATTATAAATATTTTAGGCTTTCAAGGTCAGATGATTTCTGTCACTCAAATCTGCCACTGTCCTGTAAAGGCAGCCATAGAAAACTATGAAAACAAATGAATATGCCTATATTCCAATATAACTTTATTTATGGTCACTGAAATTTGAATTTCATGTGATTTTTCACAAATCACAATTCTTTTTGTTGTTGTCGTTTTCAAATATTTAAAAAAACACTGAAACCATTTTTAGCTCATGTCCACTACTAAAACAAGTGGCAGGCTAACTATGGTCTAAGGTATGTGATCTGGCCAGACTTATCCTAGTACTATGAAAAGTATTGTGCTTAATTCTGAACTAAGAGAGTACAGGGATAGTGACCATTGAACAAAGGCAAGCTCATTGCTTAATGAATATTTCCTAAATAAATTCATGATTTAAATTGCTTACTTCTCAAGGTCTATTCCTTTAATAGGCACTATTTACAGAGGAAAAATTATACTGAAATTCACAGATGCTTAATATGTATTCTGTTATGACATTTGTACTGAAAAGCTTAAATTTTATATTATTTAGAATTGTAGAATTGAAGCTTTTATGCTTAGAAGAATACATTTTCATTTCCTTTTCCTATGATGGAAGGCTATTGTATTGCTAATTAAGCTGCAAAGAAGAACTTGACATGTTTATTTTTCTCTCTCTCTCCCTCTCTAAGGATATTGATGTCTGGAAATTAGTTTGATGAAGTTGAAAAGCTACCATGGTACCAATATCTTGAGAAAACAAAATCCTATAAAGAAGAGAAGGTAGAAAGTGAGTCTGACTGTCGGTACTAGTTTCTCCTTAAATCATGTGCTAATTCAAGAAAGGAAAGTTGTAAACCTGAATCAAAACTGCATCTGAGATATTGAGGTTTTGAATAGAATTTATGTCAGTATGTTAGGCTTAAGGATAAATATTGGAGTTTAGAGCTCACCAAAGAGTTGCAACACTACTACTACTACTACTACTACTACTACTACTACTATTTCTACTTGAAACACCAGAAAAATTGTAGTATGGAAATAAGAGTGAACCAGAAAAATACAGCCATCATTAAAATCAAAGCCTGCTTTTAAATATGTTAACAATCTAATATGCTCTCTTTTTCTAGTTTCCTTCCCAGAAGCAAATCCAAATCATATCTAAGAAGAAAAAATAACATTATTAACAGCCTCAAATTTTCCTATTTTTTCCACACGCAGTAGCTTGTAATTATTGTAAAATAAAATAAAATAATCAGACATACTAACAAACAATTCACATAACTGGAGTTGAAGAGAGAATAGACTACAACCAATTACTGGGATTTTTAGAGTAGAGGTTTTTAAGTAATTGTGCTCAATAAGATAGCAATATGAGATAAGATAGAGATTTTCATGAGATAATTAAATATTAAAAATAAATTAAATTTCCTATTTGACAAAAACAACTAAAATTATAAAATCAAAATATTTGTTTAATAATAGATCACAACTAAATAAAGGTGTAAAAACTCCACAAGAAAGCAAACAGAAACTACATAAAACAGCATTCTTCACATGGCAGAAAACATAGAACCCAAAGTTCTGACATATGGGTAAATAAAATCATAAAAGAAAAAAGGAGAATAAGGTAAAAGTAAAATATGTAATTTTAAAGACTGAAAATTTCCAGTTAAAAAAATGACATCAATATACATTAGTAAAGCACTACAGATGTGTTATTATAATAAAACACACCTAGATATGATAGAACCGTGGTTTCAAACCACAGCACACTAAAGAGAAAGAGAAAATCTTGAAAATAGTCAGAGAAAGAGCATGCTTTCTCTTCAGAGACAATGAGAGATTTACAGATGACTTTTTCACAGAAATAGTGGCAACTAGGAAATAAATGGAACAATGTCTTGAAAATACACAAAGAAAGTAACTGAAAAAACAGATTTTGATACCCAATATTGCTCAAAAACCAGGAAGAAATTAAGGCAATTTCTGACGATAGTAATGGAATTTATTCACAAAAGTCTTGTGCTAAGGTAAAATTCATAACAAAGGAAAACTACATGTAGATGAAATCATGACATTGCAGGAAGTGATAAAGAAAAAAGAATGCTAAAATGAGGCAAATATAAATCAATAGCCACTTGAGAGTCTAAATATATAGAAATGAATTACATATGCACATGATTAATACATATGACAACAATACCATCACCAAGTATTGCATTGTTTAAAAGTGGATAACATACAAATATTAACAATAAATTACAGATACATCATATAATCTTTAAGATAATTAAGACAGAACAGTGAAAGAAAATGAAAGAGGCACTCTTAACTGTTTTCCTACCTGAAATGAGGATGATATTGGTACCTGCCTCAACATATTATCCAAATCACATAAAATATAAAATGTAAAGTGCACTTACAGTTTTCTTCATGAAGGTATATATGTGACAAGTATGACCATTTTTATTACTATAACAATATTTTAAACAGTAATGCTGTGGCATCAAAGGAGAAACAGCATAATATACTACCCGTTTAAGAAAGTGAATAACTTACTAGGAAACACATCTGTAATGTATTAATAGAATTTAGAAATTTTTGATCTTTTTAATTTTGTAAAAGATGTATTTATTTTTATTTGAGAGAAAGAGTTAGAGAGTTGTGCAAGCAAGGGGAGGGGTGGAGGGAGAGGAAGAGAAGGAATCCTCAAGTAGACTCCCCACTGAGTCCAGAACCCAATGCTGGGCTCCATCCCAGGACACTGAGATCATGGCCTGAGCTGAAATCAAGAGTAGGTTGCCTAACTGAGTCACCCAGGCTCCCCAGATTTTTTATTTTTTTATTTATTTTTTTAAGATTTACTTATTTATTTATTCAGAGAGAGAGAGAGAGAGAGAGAGAGGCAGAGACACAGGCAGAGGGAAAAGGAAGCTCCCTGCAGGGAGCCCGACATGGGACTCGATCCCAGGTCTCCAGGATCACACCCTGGGCTGCAGGTGGCACTAAATTACTGCACCACCAGGGCTGCCCCAAATTTGTTAATCTTTTAAAAGCTAAATTTCAATTTAGCAATTGGCAATATCATATGTCAAAAAAAATCCTCAATAAATTTCAATAAAATATGATTGTTTAAAAATATTTTTTGCATAAGAGTGATTCACAAGATTTAAATTATAATGCATCTTCTTGTTTTTAAGCAGTAGAGAAAATATCATTCAACTATGTGAAACTAGCTATATGAATAATATGTAAAATCAATGTGGACTTTAAATTTGATGTCCACAATATATTCTAACAATATACCTTGATCCTAATAAGGAAATTAGAAATAGATTTTAAATATTGATATTTCAATGTTATTTAGATACAGTTTGGGTTTGGACTCAATCAATTTAGAACTCATGTACTAGTCTCTTAATTTTTAAATTAATATAATATAAGCCAGTTGACTATAGGCCTGAAAATTATAAATTTAGAACACTGTACAAATTTTACCATTTAAAATACTTCTAAAAATCATAAAATGTAAGACACACTTTTTATTTTGTTTTAATTTTCCATTTTATTATGAAAAAAGTATAAGCATATCTTTAAATTACAAATTTTCCAAGTGTTACACCAACCTCCTATTTAAATGTGCGTATATCCATCCTTGAGAAAGACATGCATGCATTACCATGAGAAAATGCCTTAAGATATCACTCACTTTGGGATTATATTCTAGACAAACAGTTTAGAAGAAAAAATGGTAAATTCCTGGTATTACAATACCCATACATTTATCAATTTTGCCTTATTTCTAGGTTTCAGGTTTATATTCTCATGGCATAAATTATTTTTTCATATTAATGAAAAAAGGATAATTTGGAACTTTTTCCTCCCTTGAGCTTCCACTCACTTTATATGTAATTCCAGTCAGGACCCCACTGCCCCTCTCTTCTCTTGTGTTGTTGATCAGATTGAATGAATCAAAAGTTAGCGGAAGTAAGACAAGGAGTTCCTGCTTCTGAATGAATGCTTCTTCAGTATCGAAGGGATGGAAAAGAAGACAGAGGTTTTTAGAGTTGCTACATGGCACTCGTTGAGAATGGTGAAAAGATAAACTGTGATTTGTTATGATCTATACTGAGAGGTGGCAGTGCTTCACAGTAAAATTGACACTACACATTATCAGTGGTGGGGGGTTCTAGAATTACAAAGCCTCAGAAATCAACAAAGATACAGCAGTATTTTGAATCACACGTTGTGCAAATGAAAGCAAAAACAATGGCAAGATTTCATTGAATATATCATTTTGATTCCTTGATCAGTGTAAGAATCTTCCCTCAATAAGCATGTAGATGTAGACAATTATTTAATTGTAGATTTGATTATCAACTGTATTTTTTTACTATGACTAGGAAAATAGGAAAAATATGTATATATATATTTCCTGTGGTTAAAACCAGAACACCTGGCAACGTGGCTTTCTCCCTTTTGTATGGAAAAAGAAACTATTTTATCTGCATCCCAGAGATATGTATTTAAAATATTTGAGGTAAAGTAGATGCAGAAAATGAATTGGTGACTTACTTATTTAACCCTTTCCTTAACTTCCAGTGGTATTCTTGTGATTAGGGTTTTTATTAAGCTACTTAAGTGGGCCTTAATAGAAATGGTCACACGGTCAGGAAGATAAGGAAAAGGAAAAACATTATCAAGCCTAAAAGTTTGAACGAGGTTTCTTCCTAATAAGAAGTGTAATCTTCATCTAGCAGATAGAACTTTCTCCATAGTATCCAACAATTATTTTGAATATTCTCTAAATATAGTCTTCAATAATTTCCATAAAATTTCTCTGAAAAGCATGCATACTTTACATATTATCATACAACTGGGCATTGCAGGTGGCAGATTTGACTATCAGAAAAAAATATATTTTCTTCTTTGTATGTCGTGGAAAAAATACACAATTTTAGTTGAAATATTTGGGTATTTAAAAAACCCATATTTCCTCTTTCTGTCATTAGTAATTCTCAATAATAGATTAATCTTTATAAACTTTTTCAACTTTCCGTAGAAAAGAACAATTATTCTTGTTTTAAATTGGCAGAAACAAAGAATAAAAGTATTCTTATATAACCCTTATTCTAGACTAGTTGAGAGTCAAAAGTGGACGTGAAAAGAATAAAATTCATAACCCTCCCTTGTGAGCTTTTCCCACTTGAGACTCTTCAGGGATAGAATCATTAATTCAGGATTGTCTCTTTCAATTTCTGTTTCCATCAGAAGGACATAAGGTTATATTCTCTCATAAAGTAATTTACATAATAATTCAAAATAAAGTTTTCAGGCTAAATTTTGAAAATCAGAAAAAAGTTCTAAAGGGATTAAGTAGGTGCCTGAATAGCTAACTTGCTGATGACATCAGGAAATTAAAAATGATAATAAGGGAACCAACTTCTTACCCTGTCTAGGCTTCCCATTCAAGTTTTAAAATCCACACTTACTCCAAGCAGGCAATTGACTTTTTAATACTGTTAAAAGTGATGTGAAGTTTTAAAAGCCATTTATCTAAATGTTATGCCAATGTAACAATGAGCTATTCATTTAAAACTTAAATTCCAACCACATAGTTGGAATATATAATTCAACGTAATATATATATTCAATGGACGAATGACTCTTCAGGTATCAGGTACCAGACAATATAATGCAAAATTTGTTTTGATTAGTATTAGAACCTTCACATTAAACATCAAAACATTGACCTCAACCATTAACACAATTTTGAATGTATTCAACTTTAAGTAGCAGCATATTTCACTTGATCACTTGCTGATATTATGGTTTTAAACTTTAAGTAACTATTGAGTGTTCAAACATATATTATGACTCCCTATTCTTGGCTACATTTTCTTAATCTTTGTTTATATTGCCCTGCATTTGTTCAGGACATTGTTTTAAAGTTCATGTCTAAAAATTCCATTAACTGGATTGCTCTTGGGTCTCTTTTTGTTGTCCAATACTTCTTTTGCTTTTTAGTGATACTTTCTTGACTTATAGTATCAATAATTATAATTTTTTGGTTTTTGTTTTATTGTTTTTTAAAAATTGTGTACTTGGCATTGTATTGGAAAAAATTGTCATAAAATTTGGGGACTAAGATGATGTCACCTTCCTTCAGAGGTCTTATTTTGACTTTATGTAGGTTGCCATAGGCACAAGCAATCCTAGATAAACAGTACTTTTTTCTGAGAACAAGATCATTTGAACTGGGCTTCCATTCCTATTTAAATTGGATTGTTTTCTATTTAACCTTATTCCTGGATGTTAAGTTCAAAATACGCCAATTTACCATGGGTTCATGAAAAGTTGTATTTGTCAGGTTTACCTCCCTGGGTTTTATCTTCTATACCTTTGTTCTCTAATATTATGAAACAGAAGTTGCAGAATCTGACTCCCCATGCCCAATTTAATAGTTTTCTCAAGGAGAGTTTGGGTTCATATTATGTTTCCTTAAGCGGTCCCTCAGTGTTTCAGCCCCCTTGGTAACAACATTTTAAAAATTTTTATTAAGGTATGAAATAATCTAATTCTTTGATAAGTGCTTTAAATTTTTAAACGAATTTGGAGAGGATGGATATTCTTGCATTGTTTCATTTACCACTTGGAATGTAATTGTATATCTGGTGAGTTTTGTCCCTGTATTTGCCATGTTGGAAGACATATTTTTTAAAAACTGACATAGTTTTTAAAAGTACATGTATTAGGTAGTCTGGCATTAGGATTGCCAGAAACTCTAATGAGCTAACTATTGTCACTATTATCCAAATATTTAAGATTATTATCTGATAAGGAAAGAAAAGTGAACTTCTGAAACATTTTTGGGTATGCCAACAATTACTTTGTTGCATGGTAAGTACATTTCAAATCAGTCTTTGAAATGCCATTTTTTTAAGTATGAAATGTTTGAGATGCTCTAATGATAAGCCACAGATATCATTTATGTAGCAGTAATATATTATTAACATAGATTTATTCTCATAGTCATGATAGTTTCTGTTTTCAACAAAATGATTAAATAAAATAAAAATATGGATTTCAGTTTGTGGTATGATTTCCTAAAACAACCTGGCAAATAGTGAAATTCAGCAGATGTCATTAATGGAATAAAATTTCTGCTTAATAACTGCTATTCTAGTTACATGCTGAGTTCAGTATTATTTATGTTTTAGGACTCGTACATAAAGATAATTTTTCTGCTTCAAATCCAAAAGTTGAAATCAGGACTAAATATGATGAATATCTACCTGGATATCATTGGGATATACATATAATCATTCATGCCTTTAATAATCCTCATAGATAGGATTTATGAAAAATAATAAGAGATATATAAAATTCCCATTAGTGTCCATGCATTTAAATTGGTAAGTGCTTAGTTGTGCTATTTATAATTTAATGATATAGATTTTGGCATTTTCTTCTCCAAAATCCATTCAAGAACTAAGACAAATTTTTTTTTATATCCATAAAACAATAAATATATGTCTTAGAGTTAGAAGTTTTATTATGAGCAACATAAAGAGAGTAAAGAGTATAAACTCCTGACAACTTAGTGTCGGGAAACTTATGTAATAATAAAAAAAGAAAAAAAGTAGAACTGAGGGTCTGAAGCCTTTAACAAGATGCCTTTGGTGCCACTGAAGGTGCTTCCACTGCATAAAGATGGGCTTTGTGATGGGCTGCTCAGTGGGCATGGCAGCTGGGGCACTCTTCTGCTTCTTTTCCTGTTTTAGGACTGATTGGAATGCAAGGTCAGCAGCTGATGGGCAACACTGGGAAACCATGATGCAGAATAGTGGCACTTTTAGCACATTCTATCTGGTTGGGCATCTGATGCTAATCAGGACACAGTCTGCCCACTACAGCTACTCCTTCCCATCAGTCCCAGCCCATGTACTATAATAAAATAAAAGTCTTTATTAAGAAAAAAAAGAAATTTATACAATTGTTTGCTATGGCATTTTAAAATATAGCTACCTTAAAAAGGTAGACAAAGGAAAGTAATATGTACCTAAGTTAAGCAGAAGTAAACAGGGCAGCCCGGGTGGCTCAGCGGTTTAGCGCCCCCTTTGGCCCAGGGCGTGACCCTGGAGATCCAGGATCGAGTGCCACGTCAGGCTTCCTGCATGGAGTGTGCTTTTCCCTTTGCCTGTGTCTCTGCCTCTCTGACTCTTGTGGATAAATAAATACAATTAAAAAAAAAAAAAGTAAGTAGATAATAAAAATAACAGCAGAAATCATGATATTGAAAAAAAGAAAACAATTTTTAAAATCCATAAAGCACAAAGTTGGTTCCTTGAAAAATGAATATAATTGATAAAAAAAATTCTAGCCAAACTAACCAGGAAAAATTTATCAATATCATAAAAGGAAGGTCATAATTATTGATCTCACAGGCATCTAAAGGGTAATAAAAGAATACCATAAACAACTCCAAGCACACAAATTTGATAACTTAGATGAAATAATTTCTTAAAATACACAACCTATTAAAACCCAAGCAAGGGGAAATAAATTATCTAAGTAATCCTACAAGTATTAAAGAAATTGCATCAGTAATTTATAATCTGTTTAAAAAGATAGTTTAGTTTCACTGGTACATTCTACAAAACTTCAGAGAAAAAAATCACAGTAGTTATCTATAATTCCTTCCAGAAAATAAAAGTGAGTGAATACCTCCTCTTTCTTTGAAGTCAGTTTAGGCATTTACATGATTGATTTGAAAATGTATGACCTTTGAAAACTTTCACATAAATGTTTATAGCATTTTTATTCATAAATAACAATAATAAGTAACCAAGAACTCTTTCAGTAGGTGAACGGATAAACAAATTATAGTATATACATACAATGAAATACTATTCAACATTTTTTTAAAAAAGACCTAACAAGCAACAGAAAGACATGAATGTGTATATATAGTATAGTAAGCACACTTTTTTTTCTCTGTCAACTAAAAAGTTTTTGAAACAATGATGCCCCTATAGCAATAAACACATGCATTGCTTAGATTTTGGTTTCTAATACCATTTCAAACTAAAAAAAAAAAAAAAAAAAAAAAAAAGGATTTTATTTGAGAAATTGTTGATTCTAGAACTTATGCAAAAAGCAAGAAATATACAAGATGAGACTGGAGTATCTTAAAAGGAGAGAAAGCAAAGTGTTTAAAACCAACTTACCAACAAACAAACTTACATGGGAATATGTCAAAGAGGTTAATGAGCCAAATGAAAGTGTCCCCAAAGCCCAACTTTGAAATTTAAGCAAGAAAATAAGTAACAAATTATTGGATTGTAAACCAAAGTATAAAATATACATCTTTTAGTACATGCTGTTATAAATAAATGATTGAATGAATCAAAAAATGAGGGAGAGGAAACAAATATTCCACTCTTAAAAAAAAAAAAAAAAGATTTGATTTATTTATTTGAGAGAGTGAAGGAGAAGCACAAGCAGGGAAGGGAGGAGCAGAGGTTAGAGAGAGCAGCAGACTCCCTGCCCAGTAGGGAGCTTTATGCAGAAGGACCCTGAGATGATGACCAAGCAAAAGACAAATACCTAGCTGACAGAGACACCCAGACACCCCAAGAACCCAATCTTTAGTGTGTCTTGACTTCTTTCCAAAAAGTACAGTACAAAACAAGGGAAAAAAAAATATATATATATATAAAATAACCAAGAGAGTCAAAGTTGTCCCATTCAAATGTGTAATTATATAAATTAAATATAAAGCAAGAAATACACTACTTTACTGGGGATAGAGGATAGGATGTGCAATCATGAAGTCGAAAACCTCAATGGGAGAATGTCTTAGTCTTTTTGACAGTGATGCAGCTTAGTATGTATGTAATCGACTTACATTAGTTTTCATCAAATAATAATTATTTGAAGTAAGTCATAAAAACTCATGTGTCAGAACACACAAGACAACTAAAATAATTTGAAATTCACAGAGCCTCTCATGAAAAAAAAGAACTGATGACTTGGAGAAGAAATTTAAAAATGTAAAAGAAATCTTGCAAGAATCAGGTTTTCTGCATATTAAGTTAAATTTGAAAGTTTTAACAATTAAAATTCAAATTGGAAACCCTGTGTTGTGACAAGTCAACGTTCTTGAGCACACTTTAGTCAGGTTTCTCTGAGTGGCCATCTCAAGGAGGCTTCTACCTTTGGACTTCTGTGTTCGTCTCTGCATCACGCAATTTTAACAAAAATTCTCCAAAACAACTTGGCAAGAATCCCCACCCTTGGTATCTGATTAAAATATCAAATATTGGGCAGCCGGGGTGGCTCAGCAGTTTAGTACTGCCTTCAGCCTTCAGCCCAGGGCCTGATCCTGGAGACCCAGGATCAAGTCCTACATACATCAGGCTCACTGCATGGAGCCTGCTTCTCGCTCTACCTGTCTCTGCCTCTCTCTCTCTCTCTCTCTCTGTGTGTGTCTCTCATGAATAAATAAATAAAATCTTTTAAAATATATATATATATCAAATATTTTGATGTTCTCCACTCTTAGGATCTGATTCCCTTAACCAGCTTCCGGCATAAGTCCTTTCAAGTCAGTGTTGTCAGAGTCGCTCCTTACCCCTGATGCTCCCCTTTAGTAATTGTCTGACCACTGACTCCCACACTGCTCCTTGGCTATAAATCCCCACTTGGCCTTACTGTATTTGAAATTGAGTGTGGTCCTCTACTGATGTCTCTTTTATCCTTATAACAGGTGTTCTGAATAAATAGTCCTGGTTTTACTGCTTTAATTACTGTCTAGGTATGGTGTTCCCTTGATATTGCCAACAAAGAGAAAATTGATAAGTTTCTGACTAAAAATATACAATATAATATAATATCTAATTACACCTAGAGTAGATAACCTAAAACTATAGACAATCTGAGAAAGCAAAAAAGCACCATGAGGTGTTTTTTTGTTTGTTTCTTTGTTTGTTTTTGTGGTTGTAATTTTAAAATACATATCCAAAAAAAAACTTGCTTCACTAAAGCAAACTCCATCTCATGGAAAATGAAATCTAGGTGTTAAAAACAATTTCATACCAAATGAAGACATGCCTTATAAAAAGTCATTGAAGCCCCACCTGCCCCCACCCCAAATGAAATAAGCACTCTTCTAGAATAGTGTCTTCCTGAGGAATCATCTCTCTATTTGACTCATCTAGAATAGCCATGTGAAACAAGAATTCTGAGACTCCACACTAACCAACTGATTCAGAACAGCTGAGGGCATTTATTTTTTACATGGGTTTAAAACCACATTTCAAAGGCCACCAAATTGCGAACCTAAATAAATACTTCATGAATTCTACAATTATTATTATAACACAGAGGTGGTCTTGAAATAGGGATTTTTGTAAAGAATAGCATGTTTGACTGACTCTACTGATTAAATTCATATACTGTTATTCATATTTTTATTTCAAATTTTTTGTATAAGTATACAATTTAAGTGGAAATTTCCTAAGTCTGATAGAATGATCTCTCCTTCATTTTGATACTTCTTTGCTCTTTTTTTCTATATTAACTATCTAGTCATACTTTCATGCACTAATAATAGCAATTGAAGACATTTAGGTTTTGAAGCAGTAGCTGTAATTATATTACTTTTCCTATAAATAACATAGGGATTGATGCTTTTATGATGAAAATGAACCCAAGTGATTGAATATTTATGAATTAGCATCTTTTTGGAAGAGAATATGACAGCATTGAAAACATGCAATTACCAGAAATACCTACAGTGATTAAAATGTTAATTAATGACAGTTTCCTTTATTAGCATAAACAAAATCATACTACATATAGGAAAAATAAAATTCTTATAATTTTTAAAACTTAAATTTATTCAATCATTGAAGAAAATGTACTTTCAAATCAAAATGTCAAGGAAATTAAATAATCTGTTTTAATTTCCTTCTAGATATCAAGTAACATAAAACTTACCATCCAATGCTCATATAACAGCCTTATCTAAACACCCGCAAATTATTATAAAACATTTTAAAGCTACTGAAAATTTGACTCCTGTTATTCTTCTCTATTAAAACCAAAATACTTTGGAATAATTTAACCGCAACATGCAACACCAGTACTAAATATATTAGAAGAATTTGCATGAAAATCAATCTTATAAACTTGAAAATATTTTTGTTCCAATTAACTCAACACACTAACTCAATATAATTCTCTACTTATTTTCATGTTTCTTGAGTAATGTTTTTCTTCCTCTTTCTGCTTATTCATTCACAATTGAAGACTTTAAATTTTTGACCACTCAATTGTCTCCTTATCTTAACATCAGGGGTTGTGATATTTGATAGTATAAGTTTCCTTATTCTAGTATTCTATTATGTGTGTGTTTCTCTTTAGGATATAATAATTTGGATATAATGGTGTTTTATTTGAACCTTATAAACCCAAACTGCTATGGGCACATTTGGTATAAAACACTCACGGTTCAATAATGACGATAAATTTGACAAGGTGCTTATTTGTTTAGGATAAGAGATTTTTTTATACTTTTCTTCTAGAACCTCATCTTACTACAGAATAGTTACTTCATGGACTGAGAAAAATCATATATGTCTATATATCACTGTCCTCCATGTTGATATGTCAGGTTCTGATATATAATTAGTATTTTAAAATCTAACATGTCTTCACTTCTATTATTTTTCCATTTATATTCCAGGGCCCATCAGAAATAATTCCTAATATACATCCTCAAACTCCTTACTTTTACCTGAAGTCTACCAGATTCTCTACCTATTGTCACCACCTCCTCTCTTTTCTTTTTTTTATTTCACTGCAATGATAATGGTTCCATCGATTTTACTCAAATAAGCCAAAGACTCTTACATTGTATTTGTCCTTGATTTTTTGTGTGTGTGTAGAAACCTGTTTCTTGATTTGTTTACCCATCTCCTTCAGATCTCTGATCACATGTCACCTTTAAAAGTGAGGCCTTCTGTGACAATATTATTAAAAAAAAAAATAACCCCACTCATTATTCTATCTCCCCTATCTACCTTATTTTTCTCCAAAGTTCTTATCACTTTCTGGCCTACTATTTATTCTTATTCCTACTATTTCTTCTTAATAATGTTTATCTATTTATCCTCTTCTGTGTGAATATAAGCAGTCAGGAGTGAAGTAGACTGTACTTTTTTTTTTCACTAAACTGTAACACATTGTTTGCACTCAAAAAATATTTGTTGAATGGATTAACAAAGATTTTCATTTGATTCATTCGCAGTTTTTCCTCATAGAGTAAAATAACTACATGATTACTATTAAGGTATTTTAGACCATATATATATATGGTCTTCCTCTGGTTTTCTTTTTTTTTTTTTTTTTCTTCCTCTGGTTTTCAATGGTGAAATACTTTCGCGTTTCAACACTAAACATTTGAAATGTTAGCTGAAACCACAGACATATTATTTAGCCTCTTTCATTCTGATATTTCTCATTGATGCAATAAAATTTAGAACTAGAATTTCCTTCAATTTACATACATATTAAAGAGTACTAAGTAATATTATATTTTTAAATGCTGGTGCATTTTTTTGTAGGACAAATTTGATGACTAAAATGCAAGGAAATCTTAATATTCACTAGTATCAGCTTGATGCCACTTCCAGGAACTCTTCCTCAGTCTTAAAACTTGTTTTCTATGACAATCTCATGTATCCTCTACACAATTTTCAATTTACTTTTCTTTATTTCCCTTTAGATATCAGTAGTTTTTGAGAGCAATAGGTATCAATTATCTTAGCTATTTAGTCACTAGCACCTCTCACAAAGCACAGGACATAGAAACTCAGTAAGTATGTATTAATAATAATTAACATTTATTAAGCCTTTTCTGTTGAACAGACACAGTTCTAATTGTTTTACATATACAAATCCGTTTAACATTCATAAAACCCTACAAGTTTGCTATTGGATAGACGGGGGTTTGATAAACTATACAATTTATGAAATAGATTGAGAACAAAATTATTTAATTGGATTAAAATGGAAAATTTAAGGGTAAGAGATGAACGGAGTGGACCAGAAAGCAAGAGAGGCATTGAAACTTACTATTAAAATAAGGAATTTAATTTAAAGAAAAAAGTAGGATAATAAGTTAAGAAGACTTTTGTTTGTAGTGGTTTATATGGAGATAAAGAATTGGCCAAGGAAAAAAGCAGTTTCACCATGAGAGAGAACTAAAAGAAGTTATAATGGTACAGTTATAATGGTTTCCAATATTAAATATATAGGAAAATTCTTAATTATCACTCTAGAGTTAAGTAAATAAAATTTGAACATTAACACCACAGTGAAATTCCTGATAGTTTAATAATCACTTGAAATTCACCATATCTAGTAAAAATATATAACTAAAATCTATTGCATAATTGGTGGGTATTTTGATTTTTATAATCTTCGCTGCTACTGCCAGAGAGGTCAAATTTCTTTACTTGAGGTCATATAATTTTACACAGCTGAGATTTGAAATCATATCCATTTGATTTCCAATTCTGTGTTATTTACATTATGCTAGGTCTTATTATTTTTTGTTGTTGTTGTTGGGATGTGGAGGGACAGGCAGGCAGAGGAAATCCCAAGCAGATTTCATGCAAAGATGGACTCAAGGCTCAACTGGGGGCTTTATCTAGCAACCTGAGATCATGACCTGAGCTGAAATCAAGAGTCAGACTCTTAACCTGGTGTTTAACTGACTGAGCCACTCAGGCACCCCAGGTCTTCTAATTTTTTAAGCAACAGATTCTATATTGATTGATTGATTGATTGATTGATTGATTTTGGTGTTTTTGTTTTGTTTTGGGTTTTTTGTTGTTTTGTTTTATGGGGTTTCTATTGTTTTTGTTTGGTTTTTGGTCTGAGGAAAATCTTGAAAGGAAACCAAGTTAAGTGAAAGAGCTAACAGCTCATTTACTACTTTTGGAGCACCTCAATAGAATCCCTAAACAGGGATGCCTGTGTGGTGCAGTTGGTTAAGCAACTGACTCGTCTTCAGCGTCATGATCTTGAGGTCATTATCTCAGGGTTGTGAGATTGAGCTCCACATTGGTCTCCAGGCTCAGAGTTTGCTTGAGATTCTCTCTCTTCTCCTTCTGCCCCTCCTGCTGTGTGCTCACTCTCTTATTCTCTAAAATAAATAAATTAAAAAATGAAAGAATCCCTAAGCAATACTCTATTAGCTATTTGAACTCCTTTCTTATAAGAGCCCATCTTACTGAAAGATTCAATCCAAAAACAATTCTTGAAAACTGAAAAGTGTTATGTGAACCTCTAAATAAAAATACTGTAATTACTTTAGGATAAAAGAAGATATGATATTAATTAAAGACTTGATATTCAATAAGCTAAATATATTTTATGTACAGCATATACAGAATAGCTAAACAATAGTTTCACTACTCCTAGACCTTCATTCTGATACTTTCCGGAAAAGCATTCTCTGAAAACCACTATAATCAAAGTGACTGCTGAATATTTCCTAGCAGTGTTATGCTTGAGTTGGCTCCTGTCTGTCCACTGCACACAAGAGGCATTGGGTACGTGTCTTTTCTGCTCTGCATTGAGCAGCATCACCATGGGAGAAATTACATCATGAAAATCCAAATTCTACAAACCATCACTCTTTTCACAGAGTGCCAGTTAACAATTGCCAGCCCACCAATGCGCACTTATATGTTCTTAAAATGAAACAAAACAAAAAGAAGGAAAAGAAAAGGTTGAGATGCAGTGGTATATTAAGTTACTTTATCTCACTTTAGAATATTTCACTTGGGATCCCTGGGTGGTGTAGCGGTTTGGCGCCTGCCTTTGGCCCAGGGCGATCCTGGAGACCCGGGATCGAATCCCACGTCGGGCTTCTGGTGCATGGAGCCTGCTTCTCCCTATGTCTCTGCCTCTCTCTCTCTCTCCCTCTCTGTGACTATCATAAATAAATTAAAAAAAAATTAGAATATTTCACTTTTTTTTACTTTTAATAATTTTAATTCTAGTATAGTTAACATACAGTGTATATAGTTTCACATATACAATGCAGTGATTCAAGAATTCTATACTAGAATATCTTACTTTAGAAACACTTTCTGATGTTGGAAATTGCCATTGCATACAGGTTAGCGACAATGGACTAATTGGGTTCAGGATTTATTATATAAATAAAAAAGTTTTTGTTTCTAAGAGCAGAGTATACTTTATGAACTGATGGGAAATGAGGGTTACATTTCATTTTCACTAACTTTTCAAAATGATTGATGTAGAATTTTAATGTGTTAATTTACAGAATGAATTCATATTCAAATAGGTATGCTTGTTAAAAAAGTGAAATGGTATTAAGGCAATTTAAATGAATGCCTGAAATAACACTAGACAATCTGAATTATTGGTCTGAATAATATTTGATTTTTCATTGATTCTTGCATTTGTTAAGAAGCTGAAATATTCAAGAGCAAAAATAATCAGACACAATTTAAAGAGCAATTGGTAAAAATAGGTATATGCTTGTGATTAAGAGTCACAGAATATGAACCTATATGTTAAATCCTTCCTTTCAGTTATTTCAATAAGCACCATTCAAACTTCAAGCTATCTAACTTTCAGCAATACAATAAATTAAAACCCTGTATTTAAATTCTGAATTCAGCAAATTTTGTCGAAACGTGTCAGCTTTCTATTCATACTTCTAGCTAAGATTTAGGTGTCAGGGTGAGAGTTTAATATAAGTATTATTTCATTGTCTTCACTCAACTTAGTAGAGTACCAATAAATTTTTATCTTCAATAAAAGCTAACAAATTTGAACTTTTAGTGTATGTCAGGTATTCTAAGCATTTTCATATATATGACATTTAATACAAAAAACAAATAAGGCAGGATAGTTCTTAGTTTTATTGTTGGAAAGACTATAACGGATTTTATGTAACTTGCCCAAGTTTACATTGTTAGTATCTGAGAGAACTTAAGTTTTACGGAAGTAAGAGGATGATAATGTGATTCGTTTTAATTACTACACCAGACTACTTATTAAATCACGCAACATTTCATTTATTTGAAAGATGTGACAATGAACAGCATATATATAATGTAAAACTATATATTTATTATCAAATTAGGAAAAAACTAAATTCCTGTTTTTAACCCTAATGAACATATTAGGAATAAATTTGTTGGTAATGAGTATTAAATGATTTATTTTAAGGTAATTTTGAGACTTCTTTTTATTTGCAATTTTTAAGAAGTCGCTTTTTAGAACAGGGGTTGTACTCTGTGATCCCAAACTGAATGAAGTATTCTTTATTGTAAAGAACAATACTCATGCAGGGTAAAGAGGACAGCATGTTACCCAGAGATTTTGTAGTGGGATTTATTTATTTATTTATTTATTTATTTATTTATTTATTTATATTTATTTATTCATGAGAGACACACACAGAGAGAGGCAGAGACACGGGCAGAGGGAGAAGCAGGCTCTATGCGGGGAGCCCAACGTGGGACTCTATCCCGGGTCTCCAAGATCATGCCCTGGGCGGATCAGCCACCTGGGCTGCCCTGAACTTATTTATATCCACTAGATGGGATTTGGGATTTCTACATTTTGTGAAGGAGGAAAGTGAGTTTCATATAGATAGTAGTATCTTAAGTTTTCATTTAAGAGGAAAAATGTAGCTCAACAGCTTATTGACCAAAGAATCAAATGTATGAATCTAAGGTATAAATGTTTCTATAGTATCCACTCTTTCCTCCTTTTCTTGTTTTTTGGATGTCTATGTGTGAATGATAACTCATTACCACAATTCAAAATGTTTATGTTTTCTGACAATTAGCTTGGGATTTCTCTCTCTGATTGCTCCTGAGAAAGTATGCCCGTAGCCAAGTATATAGTCTTCCAGATAGCCAGGGAAATTTGTGATATTGTTTAAACCTGGTTTCTTAAAAGGTGTCCCTGGATCACTGTGGCTTACTGTTCAGCCAATATTTGGCCAGAGGTTTTGGTTAAATCCCTTGCACTAGCAAGATTTTATCTTTTGTTGATATTTGTGTGTGCAGCTTGGGTAATGCTTTCAAGTTGGCCTCTGTCCTCTGATTGCTACTGAATAGGGTCAGTCTGGTGCAAAGAGAGCATTCTGAAACTCGAGGTCGAATGTAATCCCAGAAGGGTTCTCCATGGATGTCTCTTCCCTTGGTTGTCTCTGTGACACTTCTAGATGTTATGCTTTAATTTGGTCCCCACAGATGTCTTCATTCTTTTCAACAATGCTCTTAGGCATGGAGTTCTTCAAGCTGTGGTCCATATAAAGTCAATATCCTGTAATATAGCTATGAAGTTTCTTGTCCTTATGGTCAGCCTCCCAGATTAGGTAGAGTCTCTGCATCATTTTATAGGAGTGGGGTTTGAGATAACAGCCAGTTTCTCTTAGAGTGACAGCCATTGTGGTCTACCAGTGAGGTTTGGAGTGAGTGATAAGTTTTTGGTCTTATCAGCTTGCCCCTCTTAGTATAGAAATTCTGCTCTGCAAATGGGCTGGGGCTGGGGCAAAGGCAAGGACAATCATTGTTCAGTACCTTAGCCTGCTATCCCTAACTCAAAGCTTCCACTCTAGGTGTACAGGTATGGGCTTGGAAAGGGAGCTTGGGTCTTTTCATTTGTATCTGCAAGGAATAGAACTTCACCAACAGAAGCCTTGTTTGGGATTAGAAACTTTTCACCTACCCTTACTGAATGAAACTATAGTCCTAGAAGAAGAGTTACTGGTGGGGAGAGGGAGTTATGGTTATCTTATTATACTCGCCTGGAATATAGCACAGGAGTAGTTTCCATAATATGGAACTGGATATGTGGAGACTATTTTATCTTCAATTTCACACTTGCACATGAATTTTAAAAAAATACTAGATTTCAGTTTTGATGACTTAAATCCCTGTTTTCATATCATTTAAATCTCCAGGCTTCAATCATTAATATGGAAAAAGAAAAAAAAAAGATACAGATAACATTTTTTTTTAAGATTTTATTTATTTGTTCATGAAAGACACAGAGATAGAGACACAGGCAGAAGGAGAAGCAGGCTTCATGCAGGGAGCCTGATGTGGGACTTGATCTCAGGACTCTAGGATCATGACTTGAGCCAAAGGCAGACACTCAACCACTAAGCCACCTAGGTGTCCTCGGATAACTTTTAATATTACAAATCTAACTACAAATTCTATCATTTTTAGTTACCAGCCAAATATAATTTATAATTCTCTATTCTATTTCAGATTAGTTCATTTACTCATTTATTTAGCCAACAGATTTTAACTAATTTTCTGCTATGGCCATAGCACAGCTACAAACACATTTCAACAACCATTATTAGAAATTACCTTTGGATTCTGAATTATAATTTTAAATGCATAATGAAGCATTCACTTAAACACAAATTATACTATTTAGGTTGGTCAAACGTATCTTCAAAATAAAGAACAGTAACAGAATAAAATTGAGTTAAAGAGGGGAAAAATCAGGCAATTTAAGTACTAAGAGTTTCAGACATCTCACTAAAACCCTGCAAGCTGAACATGCTAATTTATCAATTATTTATTCATTTGATTGAACTACTGAATTATATTAGACTATAATTTACATATTGAAAGTCCTTTCACAGTAAGAAATTCTTGAAGATTATGAAATACATTATTGTACATAAATGAATATTGGGAAGATTTCAATTACACTAAAAATAAAAACTGTTTGACCATCAAAAATTCAAAGCATTCTTATGAGAGCTTGTAGATTAAATTCCCATATAAAATTCAGTAGTTTTTATCTTGAGTTTTTTTTTTTTAATTTTTGTCTATTTATGATAGTCACACACACAGAGAGAGGCAGAGACACAGGCAGAGCGAGAAGCAGGCTCCATGCACCAGGAGCCCGACCGTGGGACTCGGTCCCGGGTCTACAGGATCCGCCTGGGCCAAAGGCAGGCGCCAAACCGCTGCGCCACCCAGGGATCCCTCTTGAGTTTTAATATACTCAAAGATATATGTTCTGTCCAGTATCTCCACTGTATTTTGCTGCTGAATAATAGAGCCACTTTTGACCCAATGGGCTGGTCTTACATATCTGCTATTGTTTTGAAAGTTTCAAAATAGTATGTTTTAAGATTAATTTATATTTATAATTTTATTTTAGGAAAGCATTTTATAATTCAAATATCTCATTTGCCTTGAGTTAGAAGAGTAAATGGTTTATGTTTAAAAAATAAACTGAAAAAATATAAACTTCTAAAATAGATTCAGTTAGGGATGCCTGGGTGGCTCAATGGTGCTCAGGGCATGATTCTGGGATCCAGGATCGAGTCCCATATCAGGCTCCTTTGCAGGGAACCTGCTTCTCCCTTTGCCTGTGTTTTTGCCCCTCTCTCTCTCTCTCTCTGTGTGTGTGTGTGTGTGTGTGTCTCATGAATAAATAAATAAAATCTTAAAAAAAATAGATTCAGTTAGTATGTATGCTAGATGCCATATGATCATAAATTTATAACTGAAAAGAAAAGAGCCCAAATGGGGATTTTTTTTTTTAATGGAAATACCAAGGAGGTTTGGGAAAAATTTCTGCCTGGTTGTTAGTTATAGACTTGCTTAATTCAACAAATAATGGAGAGCCCATTTCATGCCAGACATTTTACTCAGGAACTGAAGATGACCTTAAATTTTTAGTTTAGTGTGAAACCTAAAAACTTTGAAAACTATCTTGAAGAGTAATATCTGATGATACATTGATATAAAATGTGCTCATGCAACTTAGAAGATATAACATTTAAACTCAATTTGGAAGGAAGAATTGGAAGATCTCAACTGGTAAACAAACTGGGATGTGAATCCAAAGCAAAAAGAATAGTGATAACATCTGTAAATGATTGCATAAGCCATTTGAAGGTTATTAAAAGAAAACTTGGCTTTATTCGGTAGAAGATTATAGGTCGTTGTCAATAATTACCAGACAAATCATTTAAATTGGCTAACAATAGGCTCAGACTAGTTTTCTCCTTTTTTTTAAGATAGCAAGAAAAGGCTTTAAATTTAGTTTAGCTATTCACATATTAAACTCTTATATGCATTTTTTCTTTGTTTTATTTTCAAAACAAAAAAAATCACTTTAGTCATTCTTTAGAAGTGATTAAAAGATTTAGAAGAACAAAATGGCCTGTTTTATTATTTATTAATAGAATGAAGAAAGATACATCATCATTTTAATTAATGTACAAAGAGCATTTGACACAATTTAACCCCTTTATTGACAAAACAACTCAACAAACTAGAAAAATATAACCTCAACATAATAAAATCTATATAGGAAAAACACACATAGTCTATGGTGAAAAAGTGAAAGTTTTTCCTGTAAGATCAGAAACCAGACAAAGTGAGTGCCTGGGTGACTTAGTTGGTTAAGTGTCCACCACTTGGTTTTAGCTCAAGTCATTTAGCTCAAGTTCATGCCCTGTGTTGGGCTCCATGCTCAGCAAGGAGCCTACTTGAGGTTCTTTCCCCTTTCATCCTCCTCCTCCTCCTCTCTTTGCCCCCCTCTACTCTACCCCTGCTTGTGTGCTCTCTAAAATAATAATAAAATAAAATAAAATAGAATAAAATAAAATATTTTTAAAAATCAAAAATATTTTTTTTTAAAAAAGAAACAAAACAAAGATTCCCACTTTCTCATTTGTATTTAATAGTAGTAGAATTCTAGGTGGAGCAATTAGTCAGGAAAAAGAAATATAATTCATTAAAATTGAAAAGAAAATAGTCTCTGTTCACAGACAACATGATTGTGTATGAATAAAATCCAAAAGAGTTCATATACACACATATTTGTTAGAACTAATAAAACAACTCAGCAAAGTTTGAGGATAAAAATCAACACTCAAAAATGACTTGCATTTTTTTATCCTAACAATGAAAAATCCCAAAAGAAAATTAAGAAAACAATTCTATTTATAAAATCAAAAATACAATAAAACACTTAGGAAAAAATGTTACCAATGAGGCAAAAGACTGGTACATTGAAAACTGAAAAGTTTTGCTAAGACAGATGAAAGAAGACACACAATCACATACACAAATAGAAAGTGGTGCCATATTCATAGATTGAAAGACAATATTGTAAGATGTCAATACTACTCTAAGTTATCTACATACCCAATGTAATACCCATCAAAGTACCAATGATATATTTTACAAGAAATAAAAATTTGTCTTAAAGTCACATGGAATATCAAGGAAATTCAATTAGATAAAAGATGGAAAAATAACCAACTTAGGGAACCTCATTTCCTGACTTCAAAATGTACTTTACAGTGATAGCAATCAAAAGTGTGATACTGGCATAAAATAGATATGAAAACAAATAAAATGCAACAGAGCAGGAAATAAATTTTCCTGTTTATGGCCAAATGATTCTTGACAATGGTAAATAGGAAAATATAATGTTTTCAACAGATAATGTTGAGAAAACTGGATATCCACACGCATAAGAATGAGGTAGCATTCTTACAATGCATGATTTACAAAACATAATTTGAAGATGGACCAGAAACCAAAGTATACGAACTAAAACTATAAAACCCTTAGAAGAAAACACAGGGAACAACCTTCATGTCATTGAATTTGACATTGATTCTTGATCTGTGACGACAAAACCACAGACAACAGAAGAAAAAAGTGGATAAATTGGGCTACGTAAAATGTGCATCAAAGAACACTATGCACAGAGTTTAAAGGCAACCCACGGAATTGGAAGAAAAACATTTGTAAATCATAAAGATAATAAGTCTTGATATCCAGAATGTATCAGAACCTCTACAACTCAATGACAACAAATCAACCTAACAAAAATAAATAAAGGAAAATAAGATAAAAATAAAAATAAGCAAAGAACTTTAATAGCTATCTCTCAAAAAAAGAAACACAAATGGCCAAAAAGCACATGAAAAAGTGCTCAACATTACCAATCATTAGGGAAATGCAAATCAAACCCACAATGAGATACCATTTCATACCCATTAGGATGGTTAATTTGAAATAAAATAAAACAAAATAAAATACAACAATAAAGAAGTGTTGGCAAAGATGTAGAGAAATTGGAACCCATGTGCATTTCCATTGAGAATATAAAACAAAGCAGCTACTATGGAAAACATGGCAATACCTCAAAAATTCAATATACAGAATTTTCTTAATCCCTGCAATTCTAGTTCTGCGTGTATACCTAACAGTAGTGAAAGCAGGCACTCAGACAGCTATTTGTACATCCATGTTTATAGCAACATTATTCAAAACAGACAAAAGGAGAAAGCAACCCAATTGCCCCTCAATGAATGGATGGACAAAATGTGATCTACACATACAATAGAACATTTTTATTATTATTCAGCATTAAAAAGGAAGAAAATTCTGACACATGCTGCAACATGTATAAACTTTGAAGACAATCATGCTAAGTTAAATAAGCCAGTCCCCAAAGTACAAACACTGCATTATTTCACATATATATGTAAGATACCTAGAATAGTCAAATCATCATCAGAATAGTGGTTATCAGGGACTGGCGAGAGGAAAGTGCGAAGAATTAGTGTTTAATGGGTATACAGTTTCAATTTTGGGGAAAAAAATTCTGGAGATGGATGGTAGTGATGTTTGTAAGACAATGTGAATGTACTTAATTCCACAAAACTGTATGCCTAAAATGGTTAATATGACAAGTTTTACATTATGTATATTTTACTACATTAAAATGTAATTATTAATCTATGTAGTTATCTATATATCTAAAAGATAGGGGCAGCTCAGTTGGTAAAGCATGAGAAGTTTAGTTTCAGCTCAGTCATGATCTCAGGGTCATAGCATTGAGCCTTGTGACAGGCTCTGTGCTGGATGTGGAGCCTGCTTAAAATTCTCTCAATCTCCCTCTGCCCCTGCCCTGCCCCTCCCACCTGCTCGTGTTCTCTCTGTCTCTCTCATAAATGAATGAATGAATGATATCTACAGTTTCACTTTCTGCAGTTTCTGTTACTTTTGATCAGCTGAAATCTGGAAGCAGATGGTTCTCCTTTTGATGTACTTTCAGGCCAATAGTAGCCTAACCTATGTCATAACCTCTGCTTACATCATTCACCTCACTTTATCTCATTATGTTGATACTTTGCCATCTCACACCATCACAAGAAGAGTGAGTGTAGTACAATATTTTTAGAGAGAGAAGCCACATTCAAAAAATTTTATTATAGCATATTGTAATTGTTGTTTTCTTATTAGTTATTGTAAATTTCTTACTGTTCCTTATTTATAAATTAAACTTTATCACAGATATATACATAAAGAAAAAGACACAGTATATATATGGTTTGGTACTATTTGTGGTTTTTTGCACCCTGGGGAACTTAGAATGTATCCACCATTTTTTTTTTTTTTTTTGTATCCACCATTGATAAGTGGGAGGGCTACTGCACCTCTAATTTATTAGCCAATCCCATGACTAGATTCAGTTTTAAAAGATTGTTTTGTAGTTTCCATTTTCTAAGTAATAAGGAACTGCTTTTTAGTTGAATTTGTAACAAACCAATAAAAATTTAACCTCAGTATTTTGTTGAACATCTAAAATCCATTCCAAGTAGTATTAACTCTACATTGGAACTTGAGTAGCTATAAAAATGTACATTCAACTGTCAGCAAATATTTCCTGGTAACAAATTACAATATTTATCAGTAACCCCCAATCACAAATACCAAAATAAAAGGCTCTTAAATATTTTGAGATTTTTTAAAGATTATGCTTATTTATTTGACACAGAAAGAGAGCGAGCACAGGTAGGCAGAGCAGCAAGCAAAGGGAAAGGGAGAAGCAGACTCTCCTCTTGAACAGAAAGCCCACTGCAAGGCTCAATCTCCGGACCCTAGGATCATGACCAGAGCCAAAGACAGATACTTAACCAACTGAGCCACCAAGAACCCTGTATTTTAAGAGTCTATAATAATTCTTTTTTTCTGAATACTAAGTAAAAATACATTATCCCATGATTTGTGTTCAGGAGTTCATGTAGGTGCAACTTAATAAAATTAATAAAGAGTGTCTATTCTTTTACCACTCAAATATGGAACACAGTGTGCCAGAAAAATATCCCAAAGGAGTGATTATCATATGATAACCATATCCTCTCATCTGGCTTACTGCTAATTAAATTAATTAATTAAGTGGTCTTTCCCCAAGTGGACTTGATTTAATGTGCGGCATGTAATTAGCAGCTCAGAAAATGGAAATGAGATGATTTCTTCATGGTTTGTTCAAAGCCATGATCCAAAAGACATTCTGATATTATAAGTGGAGAGAGAGATTTTGATTTTTTTTTAAGTAGACGTGTTCTTTGTTGGAAAAAGATAACACTGGAAGATAATTATATTTGGCCAGAGTCTACTAAACAGATATAATTCATATTTGTATAAAGCCACTTCAAGCAATAGAAGCTATTTGGGAATATAAAATGGAATTTGTACATTGATATTGATGAAATACGTTTTACCCATTAACAGGTAGTATAACTTGATGTTTAAGAGCACCAATTCTGGGGCCATGCCTCCTAGGTTAGAATATCAGCTAGACAATCTGATAAGTGGCTAGACAATCTTTGGAAATGTATATCAACCACACAAGACTAAGTTTCTGCAAATATGGATAATAATATGCCTAAATACTAGGGTTAGGAAAGATTAAATGAGTTATTACAGATAAAACTGTAAGAACAGTGCCTGGCACATAGTTAACATTAATGATTTTATTAATATCTTAATGAAATAAATTAATATATTAATAGTATTATTTACATCATTCTCTTTATTGAATTACATATATGATCTAGAAAATAAGTCATGAAGTTTACATCAAATTATTGATTCATAACAAGCTGAATATATATCAGGAAAAATAGAAAATTGCTACCCAATATCTCTTCTTTTCTAGAAAAAACTAAACACAGTACTTACCTAGTTTATTAAACACTTTGAAATTATTTCTTCTTTAAAATGGACAGAATGGACTGCCTGGTGGCTCAGCTGGTTACACATCTGCCCTCATCTCAGGTCATGATCTCAAGGTCCTGGGATGGAGCCCGGAATCAGATTTCCTGCTGAGTGGGGAGTCTGCTTCTAGCCTCTTCCTCTTCCCACTGTTCATGTCCACTCTCTCTCTCAAACAAATAAAATCTTTTAAAAATAAAATAAAATATATAAAAAATAATAAAAGAAAATGTGGATTTTCTTACTATTCACATTAACCGAATTTGGACATGTATATACAAGATAAAACATACATACAGGCAAACTGTATTGTTATCAATCTCTAATGAATACATTTTTGCATTATAATGTATCCACTAGATTAAGAAGGTATGTAGGAGGCCTGGCTGTCTCATTTAGTTAAGTGTCAGACTCTTGATTTTGGTTCAGGTCATGATCTCAGTGTCCCCAGATCGTGTCCTGCAACAGGCCCTGCAACTGGGAGTGGAGCCTGCTTAAGGTTCTCTCTCTTCTCTTTCTCCCTCTCCCTATGCCCCTCTACTCTCTCTCTCTCTTTCAAAAAAAAAAGTATTTAAAAATAATGAAGTTTAAATGTTTCAGTTTACATTCCTTTCTTGTGCACATAGATGGAGACACTCAATACAAAATACAACAATTATCTCAAGATGTTCTCAAGTATAGCTATGTTTCTGCCCTTTGTAACTTTGGACAGTTTTTTCTTTTTATATTTAAACTTGTCTGCAACATATCTCTTTCTTTGTAATATTAGCAGAGTCTATCATTTCCATTTCTTATCAGATCACTTTCACCTGTGTTCCTTTGTTGCTCTGATTCTTTCAATGTTTCTAACTACTTCTAGTTTGTGGAAATTCAATATACCAGTCATTCACACATTCTAGTCCATTCTAATGATATCTTTGCCTCAGTTATATGGAAACTTTATTATTGTATTATGTATTGCACTGTATTTTGTATTTATAAATTATAGCGTTTTGTCTATAATGTATCTTTTTTCAATAGCCCAAATTAATTTTTGTAAAAATGTATTTATTTATTTGAGGGAGAGAAAGAGAGAGCAAAAGCAGGAGAGACAGAGGGAAAGGGATAGAGAATCTCAAGCAGACTCTGTTGAGCTCAGAGCCTGCATCAGGGCTTGATTTCATGACCCTGACATCATAACCTGAGCTAAATCTAAGAGACCAACCCTTAACTAACTGCACTGCCCAGGGGCCCCTGACCTGGATTTATTTTACTCATGTTTTTAAACTTCTACGTTTTTAAATGTGGTGTTTCCCTAAATTATGAAATCACTAAATGCACAAACAAGTTAAAAATTCAGGAAAGCATAAACAGATGAAGCTTACACATCTTTCTAGCATTGAATCCAAAGATTTTTTTTATTAACATTAGTATATGTAAATACCTACAAATATAATATATGCTGATATTTGATATATAATTGACATTATTATGTTTTATTTATATATTATATATTAAGTATATACAAAAATTGGCATATAACATTAGTATTATATGTGTGTATGATATATACATATAATATATATCACATATGTAGTGGTATACATATTGTGACTATATATGTGTGTATGCATATATGTGTGTATATATATTGTGTGTGCATATATATATGTATTTATATATATATGTGTGTGTATATATACACACAAATTATCCCCATCTTAAGTATTCACAATGATAAAATCTTCTTGAAGCTTCAGTGTGATTTTTTTCACTTTGGTCATTACATGGACTAAGAGATCTTAGTAGTGGTAGATGCCTATGGTCAATGAGGAGAAGCTGGGATTTTAACAAGAGGTAAAGGGGCATATGGTATAAACCCAAAACACCTTCTATTTCTCTTGCATATAGTGACCAAACAGTAATTTCTCTTTGAAAAGCAGGGCTGTTTGGCATACAGCTTTATATTTTACTCAAGCATGTCTTATTTACTATAAAATTATTTCATCTCTTTATTTCAGTATGGTTAGAATATTATTTTTACTCCTGTTAGCCAATAAAGCATGTCTACATATAATACATATCTAAAGTGGTATCGCATCACATACATAGTTTTAAAACTGCTTTTTAATATACAATCAAGTTTATACAAATCTCTAGGCCGTCATTTAACAACATATAGTCACACAGTTTCCAAATAAATACATAGTAATTATATCCCATTAATGTTAATGACATCATGTTATTCTACTTTCATGACTCTATGAGTTTTAATGAATGGCATGATAAATATTATTACTCAACTTCGAACCATGCTTTATTTCTGAAATAACATCTAATATTTTATAATGTATTATTCAAGCACTTCATTGTTGTAATGTTATCTTTTGAGTAATCTTATTTAAACTACATTAATACTCAGTATTTTCTGATAACCTTCATTTTTAATAAGCTTTTCACAATGTCCAATATTTATCATAGATAGATTAAAATATTTTGATTAATTTTCCTTAGGATTTTTAAATTTCAAATAGAATATGTAAGCCCATAGGCACTTTTCTTTTTTAAAATTATTTGGCAACACCAAAACATTAATTCATGAAGAATCTTCTATGTAGATTTTCTAAATCCTTTAATCACATTTGTTCATGTATGCTTTTCTGGAAATTACATATTTAAAATGTCTTCAAATGTGTTGACATGCAGAAGTACGTTTATTTTTTAAACAAGATGTTCTCACCTTTCCATTCCCTATGCCAACTGCTGTTTTATTCATTTTGATCATTTTTAAAGAACATTCTAGAAGATATTTATCAACTAAACTGTTTTCATTTTACTGTTTCTTCCTTTTGATTTTCTTAGATTCTTTTGATGTTGTGTTCCTTTAACAATTGTATTGCACTTTTAAAAAAATATTTTATTTATTAGAGAGAGAACAAATGGGAAGGGGGGTAAAGGCAGAGGCAGAGAAGAAGCAGACTCCTCACTGAGGAGGGGATTTGATACAGGACTTGATTCCAGGGCTCTGAGACCACGACCTGAGCTGAAGGTAGACACTTAAATAACAATACAGATGCCCTTGTATTGCACTTTTATACTATCTATATTTCCTATTTAAAGGTAAACTATTTAATCATTCTATGGATATAGTTTTGGCTGCATTCCATATAATTTATGCAACTATTATTATTTTAATAAAATTTATATTTATAATACTTAATTTCAAAATGGTCTACAACTGGAATTTTAATATTTTCTTTAACTCAAGGTATATTAATATATTTTTTTAATTCTAAGCAGTCATAATATATTTATTTTCTGTTTAATATCCAGCTTTATTGAACTGTTACCCAGCAGCATGACCTGTAATTTCTATGATCTTTTTGAAATCTGTTCAAATATTTTTATAATAGGTGGCCATTAAAGAAAAGATCTTATGTAATTGAAAGGTCAAAGGATTATATTCTCTGCATTGATGAAAGATAAGATGCAAAGTTAAGGATTTATCATCAGCATTTATAAATCCAGTAACTTAACATCCAGTTATACATACAAAGAAAAATTGACAGTACATGTTAGCATTGGAATATTTAATCTGTCTCTCTCATTTCATCACAGATCAATTTGGCAAAACATTAAAAATAATACAGAAAAAAAAACAATACAGAGAATAGATAATACAATTAAAATTATTGACTTAAGCTACATCAATCCTGCATATCAAAATTACTTTCAACTCAATTCTTACCTTCACCTTTTATTTCTTAAGTCTTTCAATAATTTGAAACCATTTACTAACGGAAATATATTTTAAAGTTTGTAAATCTAATATCTGTTTTAATTTAGGCTCTTGACTTAATAAATTCTGTGTTTTTCTTCTTAGTTGAGTTATAGAATCTTTCCAAAGATCTCACTTTCTTTTTTGTTCCAGGTGTTGTTTTTGTACTATTATTAATGCTTAAGCAATCTTCCTAATTTGTGTACTATCCTAACACTGTGAAATAATATTATTTTTATGTTTTCTCTGTTCTTTGGAATACTTTTCATGCATTTCTTCTAACTCTATAGCTGAAATAATTATTTACATAAGTTTGGTTTTTCGTGGGGTGTTTTTTTGTTGTTGTTGTTTTTGTTTGTTTTTGGCTATTTAGCACCCTGGGTAATTTGGGAAACATCTGGGTTCTTCAGTAATTCCAAAAAGAGGTATTTGTTTTTAACAATTTTGTTTTGTTTCTCTGTCTTTTGTTTGTTAAAGCCACCATGCTCAGGGCCACCTTCCCATATCTGTTACTGCTTAATTCTCTTCTACTACAAGTGCAATGTGGAACTTGGTATGAAATGCTTTCTGAGTTCACTCTTAACTCTCTCCACACACTCCCAAATCATGGAATATAGATACAAATCTTTTTGTATTCCCCAAACTACTTTATCAAGAAGTGATTTCTGAGCCATTATTGAATTACTTATCTGTGTTCCAGCACCGTATCTGACAAAGTTTATGATAACAAATGATAGTCTTCTTTAATCCTGCACAATCAACAAAAGATTCCCCTGGTTTAATATTTCTCTCTATTGTTGAGACCGGAGGTTAGGTGCTGTCCTCAAAGCCCAATCCTCAAAGGTTCTGCTTCCTTCAAATTCAGGCTAAAAATATGCAAGTCCTTTTTTTGAACAGTTGTTGTGAAGCGGCATTATTGATGATTTATCTTCCAGAGTTTGAAGTCTTATTTTGTATCATTTGACATAGCATTTAGTATTACTAACTTTACTTTTGAAGTATTTTTCTGTTTAAAGATCAGAATTATATCAAAGGGTAGATGACATATTTTCTGCACTCATTCTACTGATGGAATATTTCTCCTTTCCTGCAGGTTTCTAAATAAATCTGTTTTTAATTCACGTCTGTGCTGTTTGTGTGACATGGGCTGGACATCTCACCCAGATTTATTTCCGGCATTTTACTATTTTATCTAAATGATCATCAGTGCCTTTTGCAATTCTGATTACCCAGGGGATTACTTGTCTCACAACCAAACTGTCTGCCTGCAAGGAAATTATGCTGTGGCTGCCCCAATTGTTAAGATATATTTCTTAGAAACTTTACTGTGGTAAATTATGTCCTTATGATCCCAACCATTATATTTGTAAAATATATGTAGAAAAATTGAAATATATGTGTGTATAATATCTTAATCCCTACAGCACATTCTTATGTCAGCTCTATATTTAATCCTATGAGCTAATATATAATCCTGGTGAAAGCTTCTACCAGAACCTAAATCTGTGTACATCTTAAGTGTTGAAACAGAAATAATATAGTTAAAATCTGAATAAAATAACAAAAATTGTAGCCAACACACCATCTTAAGACATAATAGTCATTTTCTTTCAGAAAATTGTAAGAAGTCTATTTCTGATCATGAAGAAGATTAAGTTTTGGTGGATTTCTTACTACTCAACATAAAAGCACTAATAAAAACTTTGAAACCACTGATGTAAAAAATGTATACTCTATAATCCATAATTATAAGATTTAGGTAAAACTTCATAGAATTTAAAATATTTCAAAGCTATTCATAGAAACAGTCTTCCCTCTTTCTTTAATCTTAACCTATTCCATTCTCTTTAAGGAAATATATATGTATATTCCTTAAAAATATATAATGGAATATAAGTGTATGTCAATTTTATATACTATATAACAAATACTAAATATATTTTCATATTCCTTATGAGAATATAAACATTTAGTTATTATTATTCTTTTCATATTCTCTTGAGGGAATATAAGGGAATTATGTTATCAACTTCCTATATTATTTTACCATTTCCAATCCATCATTACTAACAATAAAACTATGATAAATATGTGCTTCAGCTGGAAGATCTTTTTAAAAAAAAAATCTTGCTGATAGGAGAGTTTAGGCAAAGGGAATTGCATTTTTTATCTGATGAAAATGTTGAAGCAAAAACAGAGGTTTAATGACGTCATTAGGAAGTCCAACATTTTTTATCTATCTGCTCTGCTTTTTTGGTGAATATCCCTATTGTTCTCACTGTGTCTTGATCAGACAAGAAGAACTGTTAAGGGCCAAAAATTTTGCAAACCATAGCATGTCTATATCTTCTTTAGCAGTTGGATTCTTCTTATTCAACTATATGTCATGGAAGGTTCTTTTTTTTAAGATTGGTTGATTGATTGATTGATTTAGAGCACACAACCATGGGGAGGGGCAGATGGAGAGAATCTCCAGCAAACCCTGGGCTGAGCACAGAGCCCCAGGCAGGTATCAATTTCACAACCCTGAGATCATGATCTGAGCTAGCTAAAACCAACCAAGAGTTGGAGATTTAACTGACCCAGCCAGCCAGGGCCCCTATCCTGGAGTTTTGATAAGCAATCTAGATCTGTCCTATTCTTTAAAATTCCCTTCTCTTGGCTCAGGTTGTGAACCTGGGGTCCTGGGATCAAGTCCTGCATTGGGTTCCCCACAGGGAGCCTGCTCCTCCCTCGGCTTATGTCTCTGCCTCTCTCTGTGTGTCTCATAAATAAATAAATAAAAATCTTTAAAAAAAAGGGCTGAAATAAATAAATATATAAAATGACTGCTTACTGTGATATGAGTTCATATTATTTAACATGTTTTATGTTGTTCAACATTTACATTTTTTTCCAATCTCTAATACAATTTTAATGATTACATTTACACTTGTGCTTTACTGCATATAAAGATATTTTTGGGAAAAATTTCCAAGGATCTGTATTGTTTTGAAAAATAGTGTGTACATTTTAAATTGTCAACAAGCATTTTAATTGTCATTACAGTGTCTTAAAACTTTACATTTCCACCAATCCTGTATTAAAGTGTCATCCCACGAACACTAGTATTCTATTCATAACACATTTCGACTTTTACCAATCTGGTAAGTGACAAACAGGGCAACGTGTATGGCTTTGTTATTTGCCCCAGAAATATATTCCTGCCTTTTTTATAAAAAATAAATCTTGAGTACCTAGATCTGAGGTCCATTAAAATTTCTCTTTAAGATTCCCCTCAACCACCCTGTTTCATCTCAACGTCTTTGCTGTTATCAAATGTTCCACCTCCACAACCTGAGCCCTGGGTTAGCCTTGATTACTTGTTGCTATGTTCCATTATGAATCTTTAGAGCAGGCTACTGCTAACTTTGGCAGTGAGAAAATTATGTCAACATTGCTTCTTATTTTATTCATTGAAAATATTGTTTTAAGTTCTTCAGTCTTAATATATGATTTGGCAATTATAAAATCTCTAAAACCTCAAGCTGAGGTTAAATAAAAAGTCAAATTGAACAAAATAAATTACTAACTCCAGCTGCAAGTACATGTGATACTATTCCTTTTTTTATACTGCCCTCTTGTTCACTGTCCTAAGTGCTTTCTGTTGTACTCATAGCCAAGAATATAACAAATCTGTCCATTCTAAAACAGACGTGGTGAAGGGACCTCATTTAACAACCAATAAGAAGTCAACTTAAGGCTGTTTTTGAGCTACTTTTTTAGAATTTCACCTATTACTTTTTCCCCTTCTCTGAGGCAAACCAATAGTGAAGTATCCATGTCTTAAAGTCTGGTGTAGAAATTTAATTATTCACTCTGACAATAATATTACAGTATCAGTAAAAAATGACTCTAGTATTTTATCTGTTATTCTCAATAGTGCTTGCTCAAATTTTAATTTTGTTCTTGGTCAGACAGTCAACCAATGCTACCTTCTCTGCCTCATTAGTTTCATACATAATATATACTCCTACAACATCTCTTTCCTAATATTTTTGAGATGCTATCATTTTTATGAGGAAAGAAACTACTTAGAATCTGGAAGTGTTACTTAGTGAAAGCAATAATTGCTGTAACCCAAAAAGGGGAACTGTCTGAAACTACTTCTCCAAGTTCCTTTTCCTCAGAGTGCAGCAACAGCACAGCTCTACAGTAACAGGCAAAACGATTAATTGATTCAAAATAAGCAACACTTTGCTACTTCCCCTGAAATGGAAGTCTGAGTCACAAGAGAAAACCAGACCAGTGGCACCTTTCTTTGATCCAAATGATTGTGGAAGTAGATAGATATAAGAAGACACCTTTTACAGCATCATGCCAGGAAGGTTAACGACTTTTTATGCTTCAGAGTCACTCTCACTGTCTAGAGAACATCATGCCTAAATTGGAAAGGGCACATCTTTTTGGTTTAGCTGTTGTCCGATTAATAGTGGAAGTCAAGCTAGTTGTTTATATTGTTACTTTTAACCCTTTATGGCCTATCATTCTACCCTCTGTGTAGACAGACAAGCAGCTGTATCCATTTGGTTCATACAGGTCCTGTAAATTAATTGAAAGAATAAAAATTATCAACAATTATAATGGAATAGGCATTCATTTGCTGTACTACATGCACAATTATAAAATATTTACATGCTTTTTTATTCTCCCTTTTGGGAAAGAGGGGAGAGATAGCTTGCCAGTCTTTTAATTTGGCTTATGTTTCAGTCAAGGAAGAAATGAAACATTTATTGGTATTTAGAGATAGGGCTCCTCATGCATGTGGTTGGAAATTAGAGAAGTCGTTTTGCTCCTGTGATATTCTCTGCATTCAAACCTTTCTCTCTTCTATTTTAGGATATCAAATTCTCTTCTTTGAATTGAGTGAACTTGGAGCTAGTAGGTATGTCTGTTGGAGGTATTGTCAAATTGAACAAAATAACCTTACTAACTCCAGCTGCAAGTACATGTGATACTATTCCCTTTTTATACTTTTTGACTGGCTACTTTAGTAATCTACTTTACTAGCAGATGAGCTTTAAGAAGTAGATTTCTTGCTTCATTAAATACACAGTCCTTAAATCCTGGACATTGTACTCATTCTATATTAATTTTCCTCCTGCCAGTGTTCAGATGTCAGCCAAGATGTTGATGGCATTTTAACATAGTCATGGTGTGTAAAGATCAAAGAAACCTCACTTCAAACCATGTGCTTTGAATCTAACCTCATCTTTACCTCTCTTCTTTTTTTTTTAAAGATTTTATTTATTTATTCATGACCGAAACACAGAGAGAGAGACAGAGACAGAGACAGAGACAAAGACAGAGATACAGGCTGAGGGAGAAGCAGGCTCCATGCGGGGAGCCCGATGTGGGACTTGATCCCGGGTCTCTAGGATCACACCCTGGGCTGAAGGTGGTGCTAAATCACTGGACCACCGGGGCTGCCCACCTCTCTTCTTTAATACCAGAATACATTATAGTTACCTCATTTCTTCCTTGTATGTCTAGAAAAATCCTAGAAATGGCATCTGTTTTATATTAGACAAGAAAGTAAATTTACTTCAGTCTGTCTCCCCTTGACAAAACATGGCAATTTTCACTGCCCACCTGTTATGTGGAATGTAATGTAGTAATGTTCTTCCCAAAGAGCCAAATGATTCCTGGAAGATTCTGAGAGATTCTTGAGATCCTAAGGCTGTTGCCAACAAGTGTCCTGAAATACTCTGGGTGGATTTCATTTCAAACTTCTACAGAAGAGATATCCATGTTATATACTTTACAGTGATAAAAAAAAAAAAGGAGACATCAAAAACAAGAACAAAAAAAGGTATTGAATTTTACATGAGACCACTAGGAAAAAATAAATCAGCTTCTGGGGTAGGAGGGGAATTTCTTTACATTACATTAAAGAAAGGGGAATTAAGGGGACATTAAGGGGAATTTCTACATTAAGGGGAATTTCTCTATGATTTTAATTTACAGATAACTATCAGGGGTGTTTTTCATAATCACAATATTTGGCTAAAATGCATATTACCCTTTCAAACAGAAAAAGTGCCTATTTATTTAAATTGATGATGTTTTAAACAAACTTACAGACATAAAAGACTGGGATGCCTGGGTGGCTCAGTGGTTGAAGATCTGCCTTTGGCCCAGGGCGTGATCCCAGAGTCCTAGGTTTGAGTTCCACATCAGGCTCTCTGTGAGGATCCTGCTTCTCCCTTGCCTGTGTCTCTGTCTCTCTCTGTATATCTCTCACGAATGAATGAATGAATGAATGAATAAATAAATAAATCTTTAAGAAAAAAAAGGACCAAAATATATACCTTTACAAATTGTACATCATAGCAAATCATCTTATGATCTTAGCACTGATTATTTTCTTTTTTCAATTTAAATTGATTTTTAAAATATTTACGTATATCTTTGAAATTTTACTTTATATTTAACTATTTACTATTACTATTTTCTTTCAATGTCTGATTTTCTTCAGGAATGCAATATTTGACTCACTTATCTTTCTCTTTTTGGTAATAAAAATACAAAAGTTTGGGATACTTGCATGACCTAGTCAGTTGAGCACCCAACTCTTGGTTTTGGTTCAGGTCATGATCTCAAAGTCGAGAGAGATCGAGTCCTACCTCAGGCTCTGTGCTCAACAGGGAAACTTCTCTCTCTCTCTCTCTCTCCCTCCTGCCATTCCGCCCGTTCACACACTCTCTCGCTATAAAATAATCTTTAAAAAAATACAAAAGTTCACTAAAAAAGTGACTTTTCTCAACCTTTGCAAAACTATTTAAAACCCAAATTTATTAGTTTTACTTTGATTTCTCATTCAGTTTTAGTCAATATAAGACTTAATTTAACATTGTGCAGTTTGACATTTCTCTCAGTAATATTTGAGAAGTGGATGTCTGACTCAACACCTCCTAACAGGATAGACAACTTCATTTTAGGAGTTTCATGCATATCATAATTCTCTTGCCGAGCTATCTATTACCCTGTAGGATCATACGTTATTTCTATATTATGTAAAATTCAGCATGCATCAAAGGTGACATATGCCATTTGGGGGCTTTATTATAGTTCACCTAACAAATTGTAAGGACAGTGAAGTCAAAATGAGATTTCAGAATGCAAAATAGCACTCATGCAAGTGGTTCACCTGATGTGCTCTTCTATTATATGCTTCTCCTGTCCCATTGTGGGGATGCTTCCTTAGAGGGAAATACAAAAAGTATCACTCTAGTTTTCTCTCACTGGGTACTACTTTTACATTTGTGATCCTGTAATCTCATTTTAAGTGTCTCTTGCAAATTGAATCATGTCCTATGAGGACAGATACTGTCATCTGCAAGAGAAATACATAGATAACTACAAACTATACCCCTCACATATGGTAAAATATATTTTCTAATACATTCAGGTGAAAATAGATGTTTCTTCTCTATGAGGTTGTATTATTTTTTTCATGTATTTTAGACATATGGCTGAGAGTAAAATACTTCCTTCTTATCTTAGCAAGGTAACAGATTAAATTGGAAATGGTGTTTTCATACAAACCCTTAAATATGACAATATAGTTGCAAGTGACAACCTTAAAGAAATGGATTCTCTTTTGTTCTTTATGAATGGAGGATGAGAGAATATGGTTCCTGTTCTTATGAAACTTCGATCTAAAGAGGAAAACCATAAATATATATTGCATTTAAAACAACAAAACTGAAACAAGCACCAAACAAAATGAGAATTTTAATCAGCTATTTACTGAAATAGTAGAAAATTCCGAAGCTGAAAAATAAAAGATAAAGAGTAAGTAAGTATAGCCATGGAAGATTTTCTAGTGAATTTTAAGCTACTTAAAAGAGAAATGGATTTAAATCAGCTCACAAAAAGAAAACAAATGGAATTCCATTTCATAAGAACAGGATTACATACAACCATGGTCTTGGCACTATTTTTCATATGATTCATGTGATTCATTTCCCATTATTTCTGCTCCATTCATTGAAGACCATTATTCTGGATAGCATAGGAATCAGCATGAACCTATCTCACTGAGTCTCTAATATCAAAGCTTAAGCCCCAGGGTTACTTAACAGACTTAATTTTCATGTTCAAATTTGCAGGAAAAATAATATGTTTGGTATTAAGCCCACTTTTTGGTGGCATGTCTCATTCCTGGAACAGTCATTTGTGGTTATTGGGGATAGGATAACTCAGACAAATCATGTCCTATCTGGCCAACTCCTTCAGTAAGTAGTATGGGCAATTTCTCTCAGTGAAGCTTTATATAAGAAAACAATGCCTGGCTTTGATATTGCAAATAGTCAGCTGGAAGAAATATGGAATGAACTAATTTAAATGAGTCTTGGAGTGAGCTGTAAGGGAGAGACAGTTTGCTTTCCTGTGTAGGAAGAATGACCTTTGTTTGATGACTTGTAAGTTGATCCAATTAAAAATGCATGTGTGTGGTACCAAGTAGATTAAACCAATGAATTCATGAGAACAAAACATGGTGCTGTGAAGAAAAGAAAGTTAAAGTATCTTGGAAGTAAAGCTCCTGTTTTCTTGGGGATTGGATCTATATTGGTGCTTTGGGAGTCAATGAAAAAAGAAAGAGTGTACAGATAATGCATTGCTAAAGGATGGGTTTTGATTGATTTTGGTTTTGATTATTTACAGTGGCTTTAATAAAAGATAAAGGAGAAGAAAGCAAAACTAGAAGATATATTTTTAAAAGATTTTATTTATTTATTCATGAGAGACACACAGAGAGAGGCAGAGACATTGGCAGAGGGAGAAGCAAGTTCCCCGCAAGGAGCCTAATGTGGGACTCGATTCCAGATTCTGGGATAACGCCCTGAGCCGAAGGCAGACACTCAACCACTGAGCCACTCAGGCATCCCTAGAAGATAATTTCCAACAAGAGAATTGGGGCAAGGACAATTCACTAAGGTATTTCTTTATAGCACAATTTCACATTTTAGTACCAGATCATCAAATTTAGAAGGATCCCAGGTGTAAAGATACAATAAGAACCAATCATAACATTATATGTCATTAAAATGTTTGATTTTATTATTATTTTTGTCTCAAGATCTCAGTTAACTGAAACAGTTTTGACCATGAGTAGATCACATTTGAAATAAATATGACTGGAGCATCATTTCTATAATTTAATAGTTATTTCCAAGAAGATTATGTCACAGAATAACTATCCTCACCTGTCAATAACCTCCTGCCCTCATCTATCACTTTATTTATGCAATAGACATTTGCCACAACCTGAAGTACTCTACATTTACAAAAGGCAAGCAGAGCAGAATCTCAAAGAACTTCATGTCAATCTGTTGTAATCACCAGAATAAACGCTTGACAACTACATGTTTGTTCAAATGCACTCTTACCCTTATGCCTTTGCTAATATCTTGCAGATCAAAAGGAGCTTTGATTCATCAGAGGTCTGTGACTAATTCACCTTGTATGGAAGAGCAGAAGAACACCCAACTTTGCTTTAATACACTTCGCCAGATAACTGTGCCCTGAATTCATTTTCATCCCTCATCCTTGAAAAGATCCAAATAATAAAATGCAATTATTTGGATACGTATTTTATTAGGTTCCATAGTCTCAAAGCTTTAGATATTATCATACAATTGATGCTTTGATATTTAGGATGGAAAATATGGAAGTAAAAAGCTGGTGACTAGGCAAGACAGTGGGGTGGGGGGAAAAATACTAGAAATATTTCATAGTTATTTCCAAGGCTCCTTTACAAAGATTTGATATGAGAACATATCATTTTGAAGAGAGAAGCAAATGAGGTAGTGATAACTTTATAATCTAAATATGCAATTGTAGGGATCCCTGGGTGGCACAGCGGTTTGGCACCTGCCTTTGGCCCAGGGTGTGATCCTGGAGACCCGGGATCGAATCCCACGTCGGGCTCCCGGTGCATGGAGCCTGCTTCTCCCTCTGTCTGTGTCTCTGCCTCTCTCTCTCTATGTGACTATCATAAATAAATAAAAAAATTAAAAAAAAAATTTAAATATGCAATTGTAACCTCTAACTGAGTTTAACAATGTGAGCATAATTTAATCATTTATATCTTCCCACCCAAGTTCCAATGAAGAAAATAAAAGCAGGAAAACTTTTCTAAATATGAAAACTATTAATAATATTGACCCATCTATAATCATAACTATGGAGCCAATTTTCAAATCAGAGACAACAAAAATAGTTAGTCATCTCAAACTAAAATCTTGGACTATTTGTCCAATATGGTATTCTTTTGAGATAGGATATCATTGGTTACCTCCTCTTTCACCCAGGATAGTAGGCCAAGTTGTGTAAATATCCCATTAATACATAGATTCATTGATTTAGAAGAGAGGCCCATGAAACTCTTAAAAGTCCTTTATATTTAATATTCACTTGGTAAAAAAAATGTTTTAATGAATATAAAGATAAGTAACTTTCAATCTATGTTGAATTAAGAATAAGAAGCAAGTAGAGGAAGTAGGAAAACCTCTAAATTCCTAAATCCAACAAATTACAGTGGAATGCTTGCTAAAATCTGAAAATTTGACTAATGGCTGAAATTAAGAGTACCCATACACCTTGTCCATTTGTAAGCACTTTCTCAGTCTAAAGCTCTTATTATTCCAGAAGACATAAAGAAATAAGTAAAAGGGAGATCCATATGCACTCCAAAGATAAGATCATAAAAATGATTAATGACTGCCTTCACAAAAACATTTTAAAAAGATGTTGGATTCCCATACACATTATGGTGGATTAATATACTAAAATAACCACTCCATTGAGGGGAAAATGAATTTAGGAATTGGAAATAAGTTAAAAAAAATAAAGGGGTTTAAGTTAATCACTGACCTACAAATACAGAATCCCAGAAGCCAAAATCAAAGCGCAAACCCAAGGCATCTCCACCCTCAGGGTAACAGGGAAAGACTTGTTAACATGAGTCACTTTTTTGATGACTGAATGGATAGAGACAGAAGCTGAAGTTTAAGTCCCTTCTCCAGCAACAGGAGTCTAATGAATTACTTTTCCATTAATCTAACCTTAGACGAGAACACTTACAGTGCAAAGGTGACTGACTTCTTGATACTACTCCCCAGAAGTGCTCAATGAGGAAATTTGTCTTGAATTTGTTGCTAATGTATGACACACATACATACACACAATCTTTGAATATTCATAAGCACAATTAGCCATCATGTGAAATTAAATAGAATATTCACACTACCTGTGCAGTTTAGGTCATAGTGTTCAAACTCTGGTGATCTGAGATAAAATTACCCCAGTGATTGGGAGAAGCAAATGCAAATCCTGTCACAGCTCTGAACAGCCCTTAAAGGTTTCCCAAGGAAAAATACCTAGAACATAGGTTAATAGAATTCTCAAAATAATGAACCATGAGGGAAAGACTGCAGAAGAAATCAGGTATCTGAATCAGATCAGCATTGATTTCAGATATTAGAATTATCAGCAACAGAACATAAAATATTTATTATATAATTTCTATATTAAGAAGTAAAATATAAGCTAGAAACAAAAATTATACAAAATGGCAAATAAATGTGAAAAATATAATATCTATAAGTAAAATAATTATGCAATCAGAAAGAATTGGACTATTCGCACAGAATTAGTGGATTATTTCATTAAATCACTTTAGTAGAAGATTTAAAAGGATTTTCTCATAACAATAAGAAATTGTGAGGAATTTAACAGCAACCATCCATCTATACATTTACAGGTATTGGCTCTTTTTAGTTTAGAGGAGATAAAAAGAATAAAGGAAAGAGAATATTCATATGCATTCTAAAGTATAGATTATTAAAAATGATTAATTAATAGACCTACATTACTTTAAAATAGATCTGAAGAAAATATGTACCATACAGCACACATCAAGAAAGGAATATGTCACATACAACTTAAGAAATATGGAAGATAAAGGGAAAAGATCTGATATATGTTCACTTAGAGCTCTAAAGGACGATAATTACATTAAAGAAAGAACGAAGAAGGAGTAGTATTTGAAAAGAAAATGCTTGTGAACTTTCTGAAAAATACCAAATTCCACATTCTGGAAACCTAAAATATTAATAAAAATAAAGAAAATAGAAATGCTTTAATAATTTTGGCAAAGCTCGAGAAACCAAAATGAGCAAGTAAGAAACAGCATAGCAACTAAAATGAAATGATCATAACACTGGGGTTGACCTCTCAATGGCATCAATTTCAGCCAGAAGACCCTGAAACAAGATTTTTAAAATAGTGAGAGAAATAATCATGCATTTTGAATTTTAAATGCATGGAAGTTATCTTTCAAAATAAGAATAAAATAATATATTATCAGGCAAATTAAGACTCAAAGAAATTTCCAGCTACCAACACCTGTTAAAGGAATTCTAAAGGATGTACTTTAATAAGATAAACAGTCACAGTAAAAAGGTCAATGTTGCAACATTATTATAATTAATTAATGCTGAACAAAGAGGCAGATCCAAGGAAAACTTACAATTTTATTATTGGCAAAAAAAATTACAGAACATAAAGTAAGAGTATATACAGATAATAACTATAAAATATATATTTTCTCGGTATGTATGATAGTTATGCATGTAATCTTAAGCTGATAGAAAAACTTAGAGATATGTAAGAAAATTTGAATGAGAAGCAACTTGTTTTCTAGAAATAATCTATATCAAAATGATATACTTTGTTACAAGTTAATTTTGTTTAATATAATGGGAACTGATAAAATGATTCCAAATCTATCCAGATAAAAACCTGGGATATTGTCAGACCTTTTAAAAACAGTATTGTAATGAAGGGAGATCTTCTGAATGGAAAATTAAAGTATATTAAAATATACAAAAATGAAAAGTTTTTATTGAGACAGCACGCTTAATACAGTTTACATAATACACATTTTGCATTATATATGCATAAATAGCTACACATATATATGTTTTGTAACACTGATAGGTAATATTAATTTTATATGTCACATATGTGTATGTTATAAAACATGTGTAACTACCTAAAGTGTGAAAACACAGAGATCTAGTGGTAGCTCAGAGCACTGACTGAAGCGAAAAAATTTAGGAATAAGGGTAAAACCCAAGATAGTTAGTAGTCGTGGAAAAGCAGTGCTTCTGGGGCGGGGGTGAAGGAGAGAAGATTCAACAGAAGGAAGAGGCAACCATTAAAAAGTGTCTGATGATGAAACACAAAGGATGGGCAGGGGCTTTTAAATGCTTGATGATGAAGTATATCAAAAACTTAAACACAAGAAATATTCCCTCTCCAGAAAAGACATTCAGTAAATGAATCATTCTTTCTTCTCTGAAAAAAAAAAAAAAAAAAAAAGAGGCATTTCTGAATTTGAAATCCTGTGCATCACTCCACACCATCAGCCTTGTCTTCGGAAGCACAGTCAGCGTGTATACAAAACAGTTATAAAAAGAAGAGTGAAAATGAGAGCCTACAGAATTCAGCTGATGAAAACGCTGAAGCGGAAGAAAGCTGTAACAACAGTTCAAACTTAAACTCCCTGAAACAAGTATTTGGAACAACAACAAAAAAGACTGAATCACAAATTCAAACAGAATGGGCAAAGATGATAAATGAAGCCAGGATTGACTCACATTATTGAAAGAAACAGAAGGGAAAGAAAAATAATCATAGTGGTAAAGACCAAATAATAAGTTGGCAGAGGGCTTCTAGGTTCAAATAAAAATGTAATGAGAGGAATTGAAGAAAAGAAAGGAAACAACTAAGCTAATGAAAATGTGATAGAGACAGAAGAGTAATTGGATGAAATGAAAGACAAACCAAGATACTCTAATTGACTTATAATTGGGCTTCCTAAAGAGTAAAAAATAAACAATGGGACTTTCTGAAAATACAAAACTATTTGAATCTACATACAGATAAATTCAAAAATATCTACTCCTCTGTAGATTCAAATACATACATACTTGTTCCACAAGGAATAGGTAAAAAATAGAACTGCAATGATCAATCTCTTGATAAATCCTGATAGAACAATTATACTTTAAAAAATAAGTAATAAACACTCAGGTCCTCAGGGCAGATAGATCAAGTAGTTTACATGTGTAGTAAAATTAGGCTGGCATCAGGATTCTCAAAAGCAATACATAAATGAAATAAAAAAAAATGGAGTTACATTTTCAAACTATATGGGAAAGAAACTTTTGACCTAGGATCTTATGTCTGGTAAGGCTGTCCTCCCTTCAGCAAAGCTACAGAACAAGTTTTAAATATCAAGAGCTTGTTATATATATATATATATATATATATATATATATATTTTTTTTTTTTTTTTTTTTTTATCAGCGAACCATTCATTAAGATCTACCACAAGAAGAAACTCTTCCAAACAAGTGATGACTGGAGAAACAAGCAACATGACTAATGAAAATAAGTAAAATCCACATGTGGGGGGAAATGCTAAAATGAGCTACAAATAAAATCAAATGACTTGCAATATTTCAAAAGTAAAACAACCACACTGATGATGAACAGAAAGAACTAAATCAATGAACACAGGAACATAGTAATTAGACTCTATGCCCTAAGGCTAGGGAAGTATTTCAGCAAATAATGAAGCATGTTTAGAATGTTTCTTTTTTGCAAGGCATAGATTAGCAATTCTTAAAATGATTTCTCTTTGTTTTAAGATTGAGCACCTTAGTAAATGTGTTACAGCTGACGAAAGCAAGATTTCTGTTGTTAGTTACGAATATGAAAAGAGGAAGAGAATAACCCTGGAATGTTGACTTGAAATGTTAAGTATCTGAATTCATGCTTCGTTTTTTTTTTGTTTGTTTGTTTTGTTTTGTTTTGTTTGGGGGGGGCTGGTGGGGGTGGAGGAGTGTGAGGTATCTAATTTTACCTGGAATTTTTTAATTTCAGTGTGTAAATCCTAAAAGAAGCAACTAATTGGTAAAAAAACAAAAAAATATATTCTATATAAAAATGTTTATATTTTATAAAGAGAAATACTGACATAATAACAGCCTCAGGTTAATGATAGAAAACCAGTACATACACATTTACATAATAAATACAGCTGCTAAAGTCTCAAAAGGATTTCCAATTTCTATGACTAACTGTATCACATTCTCCTTTATTAGAATCTTGCAAATTGTCACCACAAAGTGTCACAATCCTTTTTTAAAAGAACTGTCAATACTTGAGAATTCTTTAATGAAACTTTGGTGCTTGCAGGCAGAGTCTATTAAGAAATTTTTCAAATATTGTTAAATCAATATGCTGCTCATCTTTCAAATATTACACATATATTTCTATCTAAAGGTAGTGTAACAACAAATATGATGTTAATTAGTAGAGCTTAGAGTATGTTTATGTCTAAATGCTTTATTAAAACTTCTTTTAAAAACTTCGCTGCTTGATGTGATGGGGCAAAGATAATAAAATACAACCCAATGTGAAATATCACGTATGACATATCTCTGATGCGCCTAGGCAGCAATAGAAATACAATTTAAACAAAAACTTATTTATGCAAATTACTAAGATAAATACTTCAAAGAGAATTTGTTTATATTATTTTGCTTTCACAGATTGTCTCTAACTGTGCATACGTTTTTTGTTTTTTGTTTTTTTTAGCTAGAGAAAAGCATAAGTTTACTTGGATGTGACTTGGAAATAAGTATTCATTCACTCATCAGTAAAAAACCTGCAAACTGGGTTTAAAATGAAAAAATGGCAAGACTACCTCATTAGTCACCAAAAATAAGTTAATATTTTTTTCTTTTAATAAATTATATAGAATGAGTAAAAAAAAAACAGTCTGAAAAATGTATATGTATAAGCATTGCCTTTAAAAATAATTTTTAGGGTTCCCTGGGTGGCCAGCGGTTTAGCGCCTGCCTTTGGCCCAGGGCGCGATCCTGGAGATCTGGGATCGAATCCCACGTCGGGCTCCCGGTGCATGGAGCCTGCTTCTCACTCTGCCTGCGTCTCTGCCTCTCTCTCTCTCTCTCTGTGTGTAACTATCATAAATAAATAGAAATTTAAAAAAATAAAAATAATTTTTAGTTTTATTTAATGTTATTTAGCAAGATAGTTCCACATATAGAACAACTGTTTATAATTTATTAGTTAGTGACAAACTATGTGCTATTACCTATTCAGTGTACACCGTAAATGGTGTTGTTCAGAATCCATCCCATGTTCATGTTTTGTTTCAGCAGCAAATAGTGCTATAAATGAATTAACAGTTTATTGAATTCACCTAACCTTTAAAATAAAAGATAGGATTTTTTTAAATATGTTATTCACTGTTCCAGAAAATATAAATCTAGATAATTTAAGGTAGAAAATTAAATAAATACAGTGTGATTGGATAAATGAATAGAACTACTCCAGAAATTTTGTTCCTCATTCACCCTTTCAAACTTCTCCTTATTCAGTATAAGTAAAATTATTTCCCTATACTATTTTCTTTGTTTAAATTGGCATGTTCTCACCTAAACATTCATGGATATAACTTTCCTGGAGAAATTAACATTAATTTATTATTGAAATATAATCAATGACATTCTATACAATATCTGATTTAAGAAAAATAATTTATATTGTCAAGTCAAATTTACATTGATTTCCCCAAATGACTGGCTTGCCTGTGCCATCCAGTTATTTGCTTATAAAAATTTGCCATTTACAATTTGCTGTGATATCCCCAATGAAATCTATGCAAATGCAGAGCATAATAAATATTAAACCTTTGAATCATTAATTGCAAAATAACAAGGAAAAACCAGGCAGATGTAAATGAAAGCAAATATATAGTATTTCAGCATATTACTGAATCTTCCATATCTCAGCATTTATTTCAGTCTTACAAGACGAGACACATATTTTATTTTTTTATTTTTTACCTTATTTTTTATTTTTTTATTGGAGTTCAATTTGCCAACATATAGCATAACACCCTTGCCCATTCTACCAAGTGCCCCCCTCAGTGCCCATCACCCAGTCACCCCAACCCCCCACCCAACTCCCCTTCTACTACCCCTTGTTCATTTCCCAGAGTTAGGTGTCTCTCATGTTTTGTCACCCTCACTGATATTTTCACTCACTTTCTCTCCTTTCCCTTTATTCCCTTTCACTAATTTTTATATTTCCCAAATGAATGAGACCATATAATGCTTGTCCTTTTCCAATTGACTTATTTCACTCAGCACAATACCCTCCAGGTCCCTCCACGTTGAAGCAAATGGTGGGTATTAGTTGTTTCTAATATTTTAGAGTCTAACTGTATAACTAGGAACTTACTCGTTCACACACACACACACACACACACACACACAGTACGTATTTGGAGTAATAAAAAAAGATATAGTTAGAGTAAGAGTAAACCCAAATGAACTGTCTTATTATCCTATTCTCCCCCAAATTGAGTGAATGGCAAGAATCACCTGGTGCTGGGCAAAAGCCATCAAGCCACAAATGTAGTATACAGTAGTCACAACATAACAGAATTTTCATGCCCCTGGCACAAACAAATTCACTTCTTCTGTGGAGAAAAGCCCATTCACCCTAGGATTAAAAAAAAAATTATACAGAAATACTTTCAAGGACAATTGAACATGAGAGAATTAAACCCAAGTAATGCAGGAGGATTAGGCCCCAAGGTGGTAACCATTAGATATAGACCTGCAAACATTTCAGATAATAGCATTCTCAGTTATGAATCACTTTATACATACTGACAACATCAAATGCTGTTGCTAATTAGATGTATTTAAATTCTAGACATTTTGAGACTGATTACTATGTTTGAAGAAATTAATGTCTAGCTTAAATATATCTGCAGTCGGAACAAAAGCAAAGTTACTCAGTAGAACTGAAAAAAAAAACAAGCAATGCATAAGAGCAGAATGGGAACAAAATGTAACTAAAACTTCAATGAGTGATTTAAAACAGATTAAACACAAATGGAGAAAGGATTAGTGAATTAAATATGACAGGAGAAACTATTCTATTCAGAATGCAGTGTGCAGAGGCAAAGAGATGGACATGAAGACTAGAAAAAGTTCTGATATATATTTAACCACATTTCCAGAAGGAAAGGACTGCAAAATTTAGTTTGAAGTAATAGTTGGAAAATGATGGCTGGGAATTTTTCAGATATGATGAAAGATACTTGTACAAAATTCCACATGACACAACTACCCCCCTCCAAGTAGTTTAAATACAGGATAATCTATCCCTTAGAAAAAGGAAGATATAAAAAATAAATAAATAAAGAGATGATTTGAAAAGCAGGTGGGAGCAATGGTAAAAAAAAAAAAAAAAAAAAAAAAAGAAAAAAGAAATCACTTTCAAATGAGAGGAGGTGAGTTAGATAATAGCAGCAATGGAAACCAGTGGAATGGTCTCTGGTAGGTTGAACGAACTAACTGCCACCAGTTTTATAAAATGCAGTGCCTAGAGAAACTGTCCTTTATGAAGGAATACAAAGTAATGTCTACTTTTATTTACTATTAGGATTGCTAATACTATGTATTTAAAATCTAGGCATTTTGAAACAATAATAGAAACTGTCATTTTATTATATGGTTACATATAATTATAAACTAAGATTTTATGATGCAAGCTAATATTTAGGTTGTTTTCTCAAAGTTTCCTTTCACACAGAAATATATCTGTGTATTTATGATCTATCATGTAGTTAGCTGTCTGTAACAGTGTGTGTGTGTGTTTGTGATTCAAATTCATAACAGAATAAGGAAGAAATACTTATAACTGCTATAGCCTTCTGGTTCTCATTTCTAAAACTGGTCATATAGAACTAGTACCTGTTTTTCATCATCTCTTCCATATTGCCTTTGCCATTAGAAAGAAACTCAGCAGAGTGTGGTTTTTCCCTAGATGAGGTGACCCAAACCATAATTCCTTAAAGTTTTGGGCTATCAGCAGTCCTGTCTGAGGTGGATTACTGTAGTTTTCCATTGACGTTAACCATGGTATATGGTAGTATGCAGAGAACCTAAGGAATCTGCTATATTCCAGATATATTCATTATTACCTATTCTGTGTTGTAGCAGTGAAATACCCCATTAGTAATCAGAATCAATCATCCCAGACAGTACACTAACCCACTTCTCTGCCTATGGATTCAGATGCACAAGGAGCCCAAAGTGGCCAGGTGGCACTTTCAACTTGTTTAATGGAATTATTTTTGTGATTCCTGATGTTTACTGATCCGTGGTGGAAGCTTTCCTCCTTTTTGAAATAAGACCTCTAGACTAACATATCCTAGATTTAGAGACAAGGAACCAAGATTTTTTATTGTGGATTATCTAGGGAATAATAATGAGGGGAGCCATGCCTCTTTCTGTTGTCTGATTCCTTAACCAGTAAATCATTTTATGGGAGAAATACCACTATTTAGTCAGCACTGATTTACAGCATATACATCAACCCAGAGGACAGTGCTCCAGCTCTGAAAAGTATTGCTACCTAACTAGTGTTTTAAATCAGATTTCAAAAGGCCAATTCACCCTTCAATGTAGACAAATATTTCATGACTTAGAGTGTGGTAATGCTGGCAAATTCCATATTCATGGGCCCATTCCTACATTGCATTTAATGTGAGGCAAATTCTCAATTAAAAGCAATGTATAATATCAAGATGATGTATAGAGCATTCTCGGAGTCCATGGGTGGTAGTTTTGGCAGAGGGAAATATCCAGTGTTTCTATTCCAGTAGAACAAAGCACTGTCTTTTCCATGATAGAAGCAGCCCAAAGTAATCAGCCAACAGCCAAGTTAACTGGCTGTTCACCCCTAGAAATGACTCTAAATCAAGGACTCATCGTTATTCTCTGTCATTGGTGGATTGGGCAAACAGCAGAGATATATCAAGTTGACCTTCATTAGTAGAAAACCAAGTTCTGGATCCATACAAAGCCTTCATCCCTGCCACTATGGCTATCTTGTTCATAAGCCCATTGAGCAATGACAGCAGTGATTGGGGAAGGATGATCTTTTAAGATCACCTTTTCATGTACATTTAGATTATATACATGTATTTTCCTATTCTTTGTCCAGAGAAGTCTATCTATAAAATTTCCCCCATATTTGCTTATCAGAATTTTATAATTATTCTTTTCAAGTCCTTGATCTTTCAGCCAAATCATTGGCCATAGTCTATGAATTGACATAAACTTTTGTGCTACACATTTCTCTCTCCAGGCAAAATGAAAACCTAGGTGCATTGCTTGAAGCTCTGTTCACTGACAAGATTACCTTCACCACTGTCCTTTAGGAATGTCCCAGATAGAGGCTATCATTTGCTTTTTTGTGTGATGCATGTATATGCAGATACATATGTAAACAGGTCCATTTTTTTTTCTTCTGTCAGAGGGTCATAGATAACTCCCCATGGGGTCAGAAATATGCACTTGGAGAGAGAGGATAATGTAGCCGGAGTAGGGGCTGTGTGTATTTGGGATACTTCCTCATACAACTTTCTCGTACCCTTGGACCTGTTCAAGCCCAATGTCATCTAGGCCCATCAGAAGTGCACAGCCAACTTTGTGGTTTGATGGGCCAGATAGAACCCAGTTTATGTTGGCAGCTCATGTTCTATGGCAACTTGGTGATCCAAGGTTAACCACTTAGTCCCTCCTAAGGCCCTAAAGTAAGCCTAAAATTGGTCCTTCAAGAGTATGTCCTCATGCAGAGAGGATGGCAGTCTTTGACAAAACATCTTAAGGGTCTACACAGTTTCATCTATAGGAGCTCACCAAAGACTCTAAAGATGTCTATATCTGCCACCAACATGTTAAGAATTGTCAGATCTGTGGGAATCATATGGTCCAAGTGACAAAGCAACTTGCGTGCAGAGACTTAATTGTTCTGGGCCCCACTGAAAACAAGTAGATCACTGAAAGCAAGAGTACCCAAATGAGGAATATGTTGCTTCCAAATTTTAAAGAGGGCCATTAGGTATTGTACTTATTTTATGGTGGTGGAAAGGGCAAGATGTAACAACTTATCTTTCATCTTAAACTGAATATGTCAACATAGCCCATATCACTGCACAGTTAGTAATTTCAATGAGGTGGAAAGTTCCTGCAATGGAATTGTGGGATTTCTTTCCTATTGTCTGACATGCAAATGTCTTACACTAATATGTCTAGAATAGGGGATCAAATCCAATTAGCATAACATCATCAAAGTAATAGGCCATATCTGGTGTTAAAGTGATTCTAGTGGTCTTTCCTAACAGGTATAGAGAAAAAAAAAAATTGCCGAATCAGTAGTCCTATATCAAGTATCAGAATATCTGTTAATTAGTCCAAGCAAGGAAATTATATCTGGAATAGCAGCTGCAACGGGAGTCAATTCTTGAATAGGCTTTCAATAATACACACTCACTCTCTAAGATCTACCTGCTTTGTGCATTAGTCAGAGAATAGTTGAATGAGGATGTGGTGGGAATCACCATCTTTGTATCTTTCAAATCCTTGACGTTGATGGTATCTCTGCAACCCCTTTAGGTAAGCAGTATTAGTTTTGGTTTACCTTTTTTTTTTTTTTTTTTTTGGATAGAGACAGTTTTCATGGGTTTTCCTGCCATAATAACCCTCACTCTAATGTCAGGGAAGCAATGTGGGGGTTCTACCAATTGCAAGTGTGTTCAAATGATGCATTGTGAAACTGGCTAAACAACCCCAGGATTGGTTAAGACATATCATTGAGCCCAATGCAAGATAGACCTCAGCTGAAACTTCACTTATCACCTGACCTCCATAGATCTTATTCAGACTAGTGGTTAACTGTAATATTTTGTGTCTTCAGAAATTACTGTTGGTTCTGTGCCATTTAATCCAGTAATTCCTAAATTTTCTAATTATTTCCCTTTTTCCTGTGCACAGTCATTCTAGTAAATGGGCATAAGTCTCATCGGGGAAGTCTAAGGATAAGATTAAAAGAATAAATTTTGACAATATAGCAGGGTCCTTTCTCAAGGACATATAGCCTCTCCTTCATTCACAGGGTTCTAGGTCTATAAACTGCTTCAATCTGGGAACTGATTGAGGCCTGTGACCCTGTTTTGATCATTAAAATTATAATTCTATTTGCTAGACCCAGAACTCTTCAGCTTATAAAGAAGAAATTGTGGGAAAAAAGGAAAAAAAAAAACTGTGTAGATCGTCAATCTTTTTCTTTCTTAGGGATACTATGGCCATGATCAAATACTTAATGTCGTTGGTCTCTACAAGTCAGACAATTCATATTAGAGCTTTGACTCCCTTGTCTGATACAGTAATTGTGTATTCCTTGTCTTTGGCATTAATTACCATTTGACCCCCATCACCCTCTGTTGCTCCAACTGCATTCAGGAATTTCAGGGTAATGGTTGCAGTACCCATTGTAATTTCTGGCCTATAAACGGAACAACCACACCATTCTTTAAAAATGAAGGAGCTAACCTCACAAATGTATTTCTAAAAACAATGGCAGAAAATGTGTTCCCTTGACCTTTAAGGGCCAGGACAGTAGGTCTTATATAATAATTTTGTTCCAGTATTCTAATATCCATAGGTCCCTGCATATCTTTCACTTACAGTAGCTTTCACAAAGGCAGCTCTAGCATTTCTAGCACTGTAAACTAACTTGAGTGCATGTTTTAGTCCACCAAACTATTAGAGCCCTTGCTAGCCCCTTAAATTGAAACAATGTATCCAAAATCTCTGTTTAAGGGAACCATATCCATAAAGTCAGCTTGATTCAACTTTATATTCTTTCTACCATAATTCCACATCCTTAAGTTTCATTCTCACATATTTTACAAGATTTCTGTCTGTACAAATTTGAAAAATCATGCAACTCATCATGAAATCACACTTTATACCTCAGCCTTTTGGGCATGCTGAAACATGAATCTAGTTATAGGTCTATAGCATACTATAGCATACTATAACTATATATAGTTATAGGTCTATAGCTATACTTTCTATAGCAAAGAAAGTATTGGGGTAGGTCCTGAGGGGAATCAGCAATGCCTTGCAAGGCAACTATTTCAGAGGAGGCCATTACAAACTTTTCAGGCAAAGGAAAACAAAATTCCTCAAGCATGGGTGATGGAGCAAAGAATACTCATCAAAATTCAGAGGATCAGTGCCTACAACTTCTCAGGATTGTCCCATATATCCCTATTCCAATTTTCAGGTTCCTGTTTCTTCCCAATCATGTCTTCATATTAACAGAAATTTGTGTTGTAATTTAACTACTCAAAGAACTAAACTTTGAACTTGGTTTTCAAAAATATTAGCCTCCAGGTACACGAGATCAAGGGTTTTGTCATGGCAGATACAGAAGGTTTCAAGTAATTTAGGTGGAGATTGGACTTGGAATTTGGAGCCCTCAATTCATTCTTTTATTTGCCCATATTCTCAGTGCTACCTGAAGCAGCCACTCAAATTCTACTCCATGTTTAACTAAAACATTCTAGAGTAGCAAACACATCACGATTCAGAATTTTGCTGTCTAGAAGTATTCACTTAGAATTATTTAATGGCAATTTCTACTGCCACACCATGCCATAGACTTTAAGTTTTTCTTTGCCACTAGAAATAGGCAATGTGTGATGAGATTATCCAGATTATCTAGAATAATCTTCCTTATTTCTAGTTGACATTCTTAAAATCATTAAAATAATTGGTTATGTATTTTCATTACATCTAGAAAGTATCCCCCAGGTTAGGGTTTGACTGAATAACTAGCCAATCTAGGCAGTTTACACATTAGATACACAATATCTATGAAAAAAGTAATATCACATTTATAAGAACTTTAGAAAAATTAAAATTTTCAAGTGTGTTTTTGTGTTCTACATAATTAGCATTCTTTTTTGGCACTGAGAAGCTCCAATATTTCTACTCAAATTCAATACTTATGTTCTATATTTTGAGTTTTTAATCAAGTAGCACTATAGAAAATGCTGTCATTTTTTTTTTATAATGCATTTTACTGTGATGAAAACAAGTAAGTAAAATATAGTGAGGTTTATTGGAATAAACATCTTAGCCTCAATATAATTTGGGGGTAAATTTCTCTACCTGTTTACCTAAAACTTCCTTGTTTATTTCCCCTTTTGTAATTTGGATCCCTTTATAATTGCCCCACAGCCCTTTGTAGCCCTTTTTAAGTCATCAACAAATAAGCTCATGTTTCTATGTCATTATCATACTCATTCTTGAGTTTGCACCTTTTTTGTTGCTGTTCTTTTCTAGTGTAAGTTTCTTCCTCTTACCTATTCTTATCATTCTATCCAACTTTTATCCGTATGCATTTTGTAGTGTTCCCTTGTATTCTCAAAAGTTTCTAAAATATACTAATCCCTCTCATGACAGTAAATCTTGATTTGCAGGTTAATACTTTCTTATATACTAAGAACTTTCTATATATTATATTTATCCAAAAAGAAGTTACATTTTTCTTTCCTAGATCTTATACTACAGAGTATTTCAGATAAATCATTGTCGACATAGCACAACACTCAAGACCAAAGCAATATCATTAGGTACTAGTGAAGGCAGACTGAGCAGAACCATATTACTTTCATATGACTAGCCTGCCTACGTTGTAACTCCAGAAAATGTATAACTGAAATTTTCCTTTGCCAGAGGGTTTTGCCCATTTTGGTTAAGCCTGTAGTAGCCACTTCCATGAGGCTAAAAATTCATTTATCTGCCTAATTTGGCTTATAGAGCAATTTCCAAATAGAATTGCTTACTTATTAACTAGGTTGAGTAATTATAAACTGTTAACATTCACTGATCTTAAAACATGTTAATTTATAAAATAAATTTTTTCTTTTATGAAAGTTTTAAAAAAAATTTTGTCATTCATAATTTTGCATTTGTGAATATAAGTAATACAAGTTTTGGATTAGAAATTTTTCACAAGTAAGTCAATGATTAAACAGTTACTGGAGTAATTATTTCTTTTAAAGATTTTATTTATATATTTATTTGAGAGAGAGAGAGTGCATGAGCAAGGGGAGGGAGAAACAAACTCCCCACTGAGCAGGAAGTTCAATGTGGTGGGGGGGGGGGGCTCAATCTGAGGACCCTGGGATCATGACCTGAGCTGAAGATAGATACTTAACCAACTGAGCTATCCAGATGCCCCAGACTAATTATTTCTACTGTGTATACAAGAATGATCCTATAAAAATGCGTTATAGATAAAAATGAATATTCCGACAGAATTTTACTTATATCAATAATGAGTATACTTTTATTTTATTTCTCCACAAATCATTCCATATTATAATTAGGAAGATCTAATGAAAATATTTAAAATACAGAAATTAAACCTAATCATCATGATCTTACTGATTTTTTTCCTGACAATAATCTTTATTCTTCTCTATGATTGGTAAAGCTCTTTAGATAATAAACAAAATTAATTTGCAAATATTTAACGGCTGTTTTGGATATTTTCAAGTTTTTTTTTTTTTAACTTTTGGTTACACTTTCATGTGCTTTTGCATTATATTGTCTTGTTCTTAATAATGTAATCCATGTCTGTATTAAAAGGATACTTGACCAAATTTAGTATGAATAGTATTACCATCCAGTTACATAAAGGCAATATCAAATTAGCTAACGGTTGCTGTTTTTTTTTTTTTCTTTCAACTTAGAAATGACACTAACCCTGATAATACTAAGGATCATAATAGTAGCGACTTTGATTACATATAATATAGTGGTCCTGCCCGAGTTAGTTCTTGAATTTTGATTTGTAGTTTTTAAATAGAAATATACAGAATTATACAAGCATTTGATCTAGCATTCTGTAATGTTATTTATTTTTTTTTATTTTTTAAATATTTTATTTATTTATCTATAGAGACACAGAGAGAGAGAAATATGCAGAGACACAGGCAGAGGGAGAAGCAGGCTCCATGAAGGGAGCCTGACGTGGGACTTGATCCCAGGTCTCCAGGATCAGGCCCTGGGCTGAAAGCGGCGCTAAACTGCTGAGCCATCCGGGCTGCCGTGTTATTTTTTTTTTTTTTTTAAAGAAGAAACAAATCAGAATGTAGCCCTCATGAAACAAATATCTGAATTCCAATATTCAATGAATGAAATATATTTCACAAATTTCTAAGTATTTTAAGTAAATTGTCCAGATGGTAACCAATTTATTAGCACTTACTAATACAGAAAATGAAAATAAGCAAAGTCTCTTTAGTACTTATTCAGTAATTTTTTATTCAGTTCTATCAATTTAACCTTATAGTCTACATTTGCACATAGATCTTGCTGAATTCTCTTTCTCATCCCCACTACTGTCTCTCTGTGTTATAAATACATACGGGGATCCCTGGGTGGCGCAGCGGTTTGGCGCCTGCCTTTGGCCCAGGGCGCGATCCTGGAGACCCGGGATCGAATCCCACATCGGGATCCCAGTGCATGGAGCCTGCTTCTCCCTCTGCCTATGTCTCTGCCTCTCTCTCTCTCTCTCTGTGTGACTATCATAAATAAATAAAAATTAAAATAAATAAATAAATACATACATACATATATTCATTCTACATTGATCTCTCCCCAGCTTGTGGTAACAATTAATCTGCTATATTAATAAAGGGATGAGTAAATGTCTAATTTAATAATAATAATTATGTTAAAATTTTAATATAGCCCATTTAATTGATGTGGATAAAGTATACATCTCTTAAGTATATATAGACACACTCAGAAACATACACACACGTAACAGTAGCCATATAAAACACGTATCCTTTCATCCCCTCTTCATTTTCCATTCTAATTGTTTTCAGCATTCACAAACTAACTGTAGTCTCATACAATTCAGAACATTGACCTTGGTCTGTCTTTATTTTCCATCTCTTGCAAACTTCTCACTGTCCATTAACCTGTTCATCATGTATGGATCTTTCAGAGATGAGATAATATCACTTATTCAGAAATGTCTTCCAGACTCTTCTAGGTACGTTATTTTTGTAAAAAGCACAACACAAATATATTTAGGTGTTTTTTTTTAAGATTTTATGAATTTACGTATTTAAGAGACAGCAAGAGAGCAGGAGGAAGGAGAGGGAGATGGAGAAAGAGAATCTTAAGCAGACTCCTTGCTGAACGTGCAGCCCAATGGGAGGCTTGATTTCAAGAACCTGAGATCATGACCTAAAATCAAGAGTCAAACACTTAACTGATTGAGCCAGGGGTTTCTCTTGTTAAGTGTTTAATATTGTCTTCTCTGTTATAATTCAAGCTTCATTAAAAAGGCATTAACGTATTATGAGATCAGCACAGTGCCTTGCACATTATAACTGCTCAAAAAATATGCTGCATGATGAAGTGCATACATAATTTTTAAAAATCTATTCTTTAAATATTTTGGAATCTTAAAATACCTATCTGGGTATGCTTCAAGTCCAAATTATACAATATGACTATTCTTCACAAACTTGTTTGTCCCTTAACATTCTCCCCTGCCAGTTAGTGATGTATTTTTTTTTAATTGAGGTGAAATTTACATAGCAGAAAATTAACCATTTTAGTTTGTATACTTCAGTGGCGTTTAGTACATTCACAATGTTATGTAACAAGTATGCATATCAAGATCCAAAAATTTCCATCCCCCAGAAGGAAACCTTATTCCCATTAATTTGTGACTCTCTTTCCTCACTACCTCCTCTAAGCTCAGTGTACCCACCAATCTATTTTCAGTCTCCAAGTGTCTGTTTTGAATATTTCATATAAACGGACTCATGCAATATGTAAACTTTTATGTGTGTTTTTTCTTTACTTAACATAATGTTTACAAGGACCATCCACGTTACAGTCTGTATCAGTACACCATTCCTTTCTGTGGGTGAATAATAATTTGCATGTATATACCACATTTTTTTCATTCATTCATTCATTCATTCATTCATTCATTCATAAGCAGTAAGGTTTTTCCACCTTTTGAATATTGTTAAAAGTGCTACTATGAACATTTCTGCACACATATTTGTTTGAATACCTGTATGTATATACTTCAGAGTGGAATTATTCAACCTTACGGTAATTCTATGTTTAGCGTTTGAAAAACCACCAAACTATTTTTCCACAGTGGCTACATCATTTTACGTTTCTACCAGTGATGTTCAAGAGTTTCAATTTCTCCGTATCTCCTCCAAAACATTTTCCCTTATTTTCTTCTTTACTGTGGGTTGTCTTTTCCTTTTTTGAGATGTCCTTGGATACACAAAAGTTTTTAATTTTGATGAAGTCCATTGATCTAAATTTTTTTAAAATTTTCTACTTGTACTTTTAGTGTCACATCTAATATCCATTTCAAAACCCAACATCATGATGATACACTTCTATATACAGTAGTCCCTCCTTATCCATGAGCAATACATTCTGGAGCCCCAGTGGATACTTGAAACCACAGATAATACTAAATCTTTTTTTTTTTTTTTTTTAATTCATGAGTGAGGAAGAGACATAGAGAGAAAAGTAGGCTCCCCATAGGGAGGCTGATATGGGACTCGATCCCAGGACCCCAGGATCACACCCTGAGCCGAAGGTAGATGCTCAACCAATGAGCCACCCAGGCATCCCAATACCAAATCTTATATATACTGTGTTTTCTCCTATGCACATATAACTATAAGAAAGTTTAATATATAAATTAGGCACAGTATGATATTATGTTATGATATTAACAACAATAAAAAAATAGAAGAATTATAATAGTATAGTATAATAAAAGTTATGTGAATATGGTCTCTTTTTCTCTTAAAACATCTTATTATACTATATTCACCCCTCTTGTGATAATGTGAGCTGATAAAATACCTACATTATTAGATAAAGTGAGGTAAATGGCATTGACATTGTGATATAGTGTAGGATACTATTGATCTTCTAATGATATATCTGGTCATCTGTTTCTGGAACATTCTTGGTTGGTCAAGGGTAACCCTCCCCCCCAAAAAAGGAGAAGTATTTATTTATTAAGCTAATATTTGTTTATCTTTTCCCAAAGACCAGTGTTGGAGGTAGGTACAATGTATGATTTAGTGATACCAGAAATCTGTAAACACCAAATAAAATAATGGATGTGACATCGGAAATGATTGCTTGTATTGGAATTGTCAACACAATGGACACATAGAGAAAAGCATATGCATACAATCATGAGGTTCTGTGCTGATGTATTTTTAAAATATCAGTCTTTGTGTGATACTAAGTATATTTTCTGTAAAGTTATTTTTGCCAAGTATTCTCAGTGCTTTGGCAGGTGAACATGTAAGGAGGGATTTACAACATATCAAACACATTATCATATAACAAATTAAAGGAAATTATTAATTAATTAGTTATTTTTAAAAAAACGTTCTAATATGACTTGATTTTCAATAATATCATTTCCTTAAAATCATCTATTTTAAAGATTTATTTATTTTTTCATTTGAGATAAAGAGAGAGGCAAAGAGAGCATGAGAAGGAGGGGCAGAGGGAGAGGAAGTGAGAATCCAAAGCAGACTCTATGCTCAGCTTTGAGCTCAATGCAGGGCTTGATCTCAGGACCCTGAGAACATGATCTAAACTAAAACAAAGAGTCAGAGGGTTAACTGAGTATACCACCCAGGCTCCCTCCTTAAGACCATTTTAATGTGAGATTAATTTTCTAAATCCTGTATAGCTAATTTGCTTACCTGTTTCACCAATGTATTCCACTATAAGTAAATACATTTCTGATTAGGGCAATGGCAGTCTCTGACTTGCAGACTTTGATAAATGAATGCATTAGATACACCCCACAGCTAATGAAATTCCACACCTCAGTTTAGATGACATCAAGTGTGCCACAGATTGTTTATTTTCCCTAGCATAATTACTAAGAGAAAAAAAATCCCTCATATATCATTATTGTGCTAAATAATGCATATCTTCATTGATTTTTAATAGATAACTTACTTAAAACAACATTGTGGAAGCTTATTTTTTTTGATGCAACAGATGTTGAGTTTACACAAAATAGAAATAAACCCAAGATTCTATACTTGGAATACCCATCTAATTTTAAGGATAAACTTTCCAGTAGCAGATGGTATTCCACACAGTCTTATAAAATAGGGGAAATAAATGTTTGCCTTGACACTGTAAATTAACAGATTGGTTACAACTATACACATATGGATTAATACATTTTAAATATGTTTCTTATAGAGGTAGAAAATTCCCAGACAGGGTTATATGAGAATTATTATACAATTTTTTTAATCCTTAAATTGAAGCTTATAAATTTATATGATTTATATATAAATATAAATCCACATGCATTGCTAAACATGTATTTATATCCTTTGATTGAGCTGAAATTAATTAACAATAAGTCTGACCTTTTCTAAGAGAGAATTTATCATTTGGCAATATGACAATTTTGTATCTGATTCTGATAAGAACATGTTTGGTGTCATATTGTGCAGTTCTTTTATTGCAATTTAGAAAAATGTATATAAAGATGTCTTTTGACCACAGAATTACACTGAGTTGGTGAATCAACTACTCAAACATTTTTTTTTAGCAATTTAGGTAAAGCCCTCTGTCTAAAGCCAACATCTCTTTCTCCTACACACTTCATTTTTTCATTAAAAAAGAACTTACTTTAATAATAAGTATAAGCATAAAATTGCATTTCTATTGCCCTGTCACCATTTAAGGGGTTTAGTCTGTTATTTTTCAATAGTCTATTGTATTTCCTTAGACTATCAAAGTTACATTATAAAAACATGCATTCCAATAGAAAAGAAAATTAGGCCAATAGTTAAGTTTTTATATCCCCAGAAAGAAAGAAAAAATCATCTTTTCCTAAATTGCAGTAGTAAGAGTTTTATTATTGCTATAAGATTTTTCTTTTGTATAAACATACATTTTATTGAGCTTAAGCCTCAACATAGTAGAGATGAGTCCATCTAACATACACTCACAAACAATGGCTTTTTCCTATATTCAATTGCAATAATTGTAGTACAGTGCATTTAGTATTTCCTTTTCATTCTTACTTCCATTAAAGAAAATTTGAAACCACTCAGATATATCCTCTGTCTTGTATTTTTCTAATTACTTGTGATTATCTCACAAAACGATTGCACTACAAAGATCACTGTATATACTACAAATTGCATTTCTAATTGATTGTCACATTAGGTTCATCTTGTGGTATGAACATTGATCCTTCTACTCAGCTAGAATAGTGTTATCTACTCAGCTAGAGACTTTGATCCAAGATGAGAAGACAAACAAGGTGGACTTGAAGATACAGGAAGAAGCTGACAAAGCCAGTGAGTTGACACACAGCTGGGGAAACCAAGCCAAATGGGCATAATAGATCTGGACTTGATTCCCATTTGGGGTTTAACTGAAATATTGAGAAAGCATCACTCAGAAGATGTAAAGTAAAATCTAGTTTGTCTCTTATATTCCTTTTATGTTTAATCAGTGGACTGTTTTCCTCAGTTCAGGGTGAAAAATGGGGCAAGTATGTGACGTCTTCATGTACTTTTAGTTAACAAATAGTCCCAAGCATAGACTTAGTAATCTGGCTGGTTATGAAGAAGTTTCATAGCCTTTCTCACTCACTTCTAACATTTGCCAAATATACATTCTGAGACACCTATGTTAGAGTACAGGGACTGAAAGGAGGGAAGGGGAGCAAAGAAATGTTGTGTTTAATTACTAATCATAGTAGATAACCAGTCCTCTCTCCTGTTTTCCTGATTTGGGGTTGATTAGTCACAAGTCCACTAACTCTGCATTACAGACAGACATCAAAAAATGCAGAAAAATTCAGTATGACTACAGGTCATGTAAAGGGTCTTCACAACACGGCAAGAACTCTTATTTAAGAATTTCCTCTGTATGTCTCTCTATTTACCTTCCTCCATTTACCTTCTCAATATTTTTGTAGCTATATCATTATCAAAGGTGACTAGGCTTGTGGCCCAAGCATTATGAAACCATTTCTAGCACCTATTCTGAAATTTATGTTTTGTTTTGTCACCTTTCTTTTATGTCATCTTACCACAAAGGTTATTAATTAAGTGAGCATTTATTCAATGTCCACAATATGATTCTATTTTTGCTTTCTTAATTATGAGTCAATCATTCAATTCAGAATCCCAGATTCATCATAGGTCCTGAATATATTTTACTCACCATACTGTGGCTTTTCTTAGTGTGTTCTATGATCTAGAATGTGCTTTTGTTTTCTCTTCACCACCTAAAATGTTAGAAGCTTTCTCAGACATTATGGCATAAGTCATCTAAATGAATGAGGGCTTGGGATTAGGTGGAGAGATGAGAGCTAATTGAAAAATTGAGTCTGAATAAAAAATACTCAATTTAATATTTTTATCTTATTTTCAGTACTGCCTAAAGGTTGGGCATGGGGAAGAGAAATGAATTGGTGGAACACAGAAAATCTTTAGGGCAACAAATATATTTTGCATGGTACTATAATGATGAACATATATATTATACATTTTTCAAAACCCATAGAACATACAACACCAAGATTGATTCATAATGTAAACAATGGACTTCAGATAATTATTATGTGATAATGTAGGTTTATCAATCATAATAAATATATCACTGATAGGAAATGTTGAACATGGAGAAGGCTCTGTATTTGTACAGGCATGAGGTATGTGGGATATCCCTGTGTCTTCCTCTCAATTTTGCTCTGAACCTATAACTACTCACAAAAAGTCTTAAAGTAGTATAATAGATTTCATTTTTTTGACAATTATTATCTGTAAACTGTAGCTGAATCACTATCAAAGAAAAAGGATGTCTGTAATTATAAGAACCTTGATGGAATAGCTTTTGAGTAGAAATCTCAATACTTAAGCAATAGAAAAGCTAGCCTTTGGTCTTCTCTGAAAAGTGATTCCTCTACCTTTCTCAGTTCAACACCATAAAAGATTATATTTGAAAAAAAATACAAAAGCCAATTTTTCTCCTTTTGTCATGTGTAATTTCCTTAACAAATAATGCAAAATAAACAGCAAGTAGTAAAGTGTAACTATTTTCCAATATGCTTATATGTTATTACATTTTGTAGAAAACTCACAAAATGTCCTTGCTCCTTTAAATGACTCTAAGGTATAACAACAAATATCAAATGCTTTGTATCAGAACAGATACATGAGATGCCTGTATAAAATTCTGGGCTTTTTCAAAGAAAATTAGGTTATGTGGAAAATCAAAGGAGACATACACTGGTTCTGTCTTTCTCACTAAAATAAAATGTTCATAAAAGTTTATAACTAGAAACAGGCATTCACCTCTGCTTCCAGTATACAGTTACATAATATCAATCCAAGTTAATTCCATTTATTTTATTTGCCCATAGTTACACCCACAGACATTTCTGTAAATCATGTGGAATCAGGTAAAAGATTAAATGGCTTCAATTCATTTAACGTGGAATCACTCAGACCCCAGGATACAATTTACCAAAAGAGAAGGTGCTTATATAATATTTCTAAGGTATTTGAATAAATTTTGCCTTAATAAATTAGAAAATGATAAGGCAGGCTCAATTTCTATCAAATAGAAAAATAAAATGCCAGTAATTGAGTTTTTTATCATATTCATTTTTCTGGTAATAAACTTTAACTCAGCCTATCCAGACTGATTATGAGAAGTGGAAAAATAGAAAGTGAAAATTGAAACTTGGTGAGTGAAGCATCACGCAGCAGACGTTGTGAAGAATCCTTACAGAGGGAAGCATCAGAAAGGCTACACACACATTCATTGACAATGAAGTAAAGGGCATCTCAGAAAAATGTGCCTTGACAAAAAGTGAAATATCCAGCGTGAGTAACTCAGTAATTGTCCTGGCTTATTTCAATCACATTTCTTTAGCGTTAAATCAGATGTAATTTCCCCCTTTCCACCATTTCGATACATTTGTGCCAACAACTCAAGTGAAATGTGACCAACAGAAAAATTTCAATTATTTCTCTATCTTGTGAATGCCAAATTCTAATGTATAGTGTCATTTTTATCTACCACCTCTCTTACCCCAAACAAATTATCCTTTCAATGCCTTTTGTTTTCAGGACATGGCAACATGTTTAATGGAAAGTCAAGCTACTATCATCTATTCTGGTTTAGATTAAAAGAGAGAAAGTAGGAAATCACAGCTCTATTTGAATATTTTCCTAATCTAGAGAGAAATGTATTTCCAAGAGAAGCTGTGAAGTATGTTCCTTTACCACTGGGAAAATCCTGAAGGGGCTAGAGGATAATGATTGTCCAGCTGGGTACTGCTGGATTCAGGAGAAGGCTCCTGGAGATTTCCAGTTCTCCTCAATTGTAGATGACAGCTTGTTGATATTGTAACCGGATTGGAAGTTGAGCCAGTCAATGGGGATGATGTAGTTGTCGGGGTCTGTCAGGATACTCTTCTCCAGGCAGGAGATAAAAGTATTGTTCTGGAGCATTCCAGCACCTGTGAGTTGTCTAGAAAATTGATTTGAATTTGGACTAAATGATATTGTAAAAAAAAAAACCTGAAATAATAGCAATATTTGCCTTTTTAGTAAGTGTTCAATACATGGTTTCATTATTATTTTAACCTACTACTACTACTAACAGTACAAAATTGTAATGAAACATTTCAAAATAAAAATAAAATCTCTTACTATTATTATCTTCTCATTTAAGAGTAAAGAATTTTGCCAATATATTCATATTTTCAATGCCTCAAATTCACCTGTATTTTCTAACTTTGTAAAAACATAAAGAGGAAAAAAAGAAAACAGCAGTTTTAGGAGAAAGCCTCACAGAACCTTTAGGTAAATGAATGGAGTAAAATTTTTCTGTCTTCTGCAGGTATTTTCCTTTTTAGTAAAAGCTTATGGATTGCCAAAGGTTCCTAATGGAGACTGAATCATTTTCCATGGACACAAAGTGTCAACTAGTGGTTAATCTTATTTATTAGTATTTAATTTAGGGGTTATCAAAAGGGAGTGTGAGTCAGCTAAAACAGGTGTGAATATCACCTAAAGCTGTGACATATCCTCTCTGAAGGGAGGGTGAATATGTATTTGCATGTGTATGAGATAGTTATATCATGTTTGGAGAAAGCATTATTTACTAATTTCTTATTTTAAACTTAAATATATTCAAAAACAAAGGTCTCAGAATGCTGAATATAGCTAAAATGTTGGGTATCAGTGAGAAATATGGTTAAACAAGAGGTGTCTAAATGCTAAGTTGAAAAGGAAGGGACTGTGCTTTGTCACTCTGGTTCAGCTGAGAACTGAATTTCACAGAATTCCCTTCTCTTTCTTTTTCTAGGTAGTGTTGGCCAATATGGAAAGTCATGCAAGATTTGAAGGTCATTAATCAGTCAAATAAAGTGATAGATACAACAAGGCCTAGTTAGTTCTGACTTATCCTCTCTCTCTTCTCTGTTTGTGCAGATATTTCAGATAAATGAAACCAGAATAACCAGCAGGGATCTCAGCCCCACTGACTTGTGACCAGAAGGGCAGCAGCTAAACCAAAGAAATGATTCCCCATATTACACCTTTCCATAAACTCCACACATATAATTTGTCCTCCTGCTTCTCCTCCTTCTGCTCCTCCTATCCCTCCTCCTTCTTTTTCTGCTTCTCCTTCTTCTTTCTTCCTTCTCTTCCTCTTTCTCCAAATATCATGATTAAACTTAGAGTACAGAAATGAAAGCTTGAAAGGAGAGAAGATTGGATTAGAGGACAGATTTTAATTTCCCTTCTCACCTTCTTCCATTTCAGTGTATTTCCCTTAGTACAACATGTAGCAAGAACAGAAGCCATTGTTTCAGATGTGGTGATACTTATCACAATGTCACAGAGTGTGTTTAGCTGATGGAAACAGATGAAGGATGATGAGCCACCCCTTAGCATTCCCTTCTCCACCTGTTCTTCCTCCGAAACCCTTGAATTTTATAAACTAAGATTACTACGTCTTCCCAATGCTGTTGCCTCTTAAAAACGTGAAGGAAAACTCCCAATCGGAGTTGGCTTGTGTTCAAGGACAGCAAAACACAGAATACAGAACTGTTTGACTTCAAAATTGTTTGTTGCTTTCTCAATAATGTTATCTGAAAAACAAGATCAAGGAAGAAGTTTATATTATTCAGATTCCATGAAATATTTCAAACCACCTGAATAATGCACATCTCCAACAGACAGAATAATACATGGTAACTCAAATAAATGAGACAAATGTTTAAAAATAAGCAGGATATATTTGAGACAAGAAACCGAGGTGTGATTTTCCAGGCCTAACCATAGGCAAATACAAAGCCTTGACCTGGCAGCCTCACGAGGAATCGTACCTTCTCCACACCAGAAATAGGGCTTTGCAGTCTGAAGAGAGTTGCAGACAGGCACTCAGGTCCCTCTGGGTGGTCAGGCTCTTATTCACCTTCACATTCACAGGCCACACACTGTTGAGCCAACGCCATTCTAGCACCTCCACAGAGCTTCCTTGTGTGTATGTATTTGGGGTGAGAGCAGAGGGGACAAACAGAAAGGGGAAACTTTGAGGATACTTTTCTCAGTACTTTTCCACTTCTATTCCTCCCCCTTACAAGTTTTACCTATCTGGCATGCAACTACAAGACACATAATAAGCAAAACAAAGAAACAAAGAACACTGTCAAGGCATCAAATATTCAACAGAACAAGAAACACAAACTAGTAAGATGTTGAAACTATCTGATACGGACTTTGATGTAACTATGATTCATATAATCCAATGTATGATAGGAAAGGTGAACATGTCTGAAGAAACAGGAATTTCTACTAGATATAAGGAGAATATATAAAGAGGCAAACAGAAGGCTTGAAGTAAAAATACATGGTGTCAGAGATGAAGCAACTGTTTGGTGAATTTATCAACAGAACAGCAGGAAAAGAATCAATGACCTTGAATTTCATTCAATATAAGTGTTCTATGTTAAAAAGAATTAAGATAAAATAAATTTAAAATAAAATAGCATCAAAAAGCTTCAAGACAAAATCAAATGCCCTAACTTATGTATATGAAGTCCTAAAAAAGAACAGAAAGAGAATGAGTGCAAGATATGTTTGAAGAGATTTTAGTTGAAATTTTCAAAAACAATAATGAGAAACAACAATTGATCCAAAAAGGTAGAGATCTCCAAATACTCTCCATAAATGTGGAAAAAGCAGTGATGAACTTTATCCATTGATGATAAACACAACAAAACACAAAACCTTCAGCAAACTCATAGAAGAAACCTCCCTGAAATGATAAAAGAATCTGTAAAACCTACATTCAATATTAGACACAATGGTGAAAAACTCAGTATTTTCCTACTAAGATCCGACGTAAGGCAACCAGATCTGTTTTCACCAGTTGTATTCAACACAATATGGATGACCAATTGCAATAAGAACATCATGAAAAATAAAGGACATGCAGTTTTGAAAAGGAAAAATAAATGTCTTTATTTGCAGATGGTATGATTGTGGATCCTAGAACATTCACAAAAAATAATTCTTAAGGAATCTACAAAATAAGATATTAAAACCAATAAATGAGTTAAGTAAGGCTGCAACATACAGTGTGAAAATGCTAAAATTACTTTTATTTCTGTATGTTATCACCACATAATTGGAAATTGAAATTAAATGAAAAATAATACTTATAAAAGCATTAAAACCTACAAAATACTTAAAGATACATCTAGAACAATATTTTTGTTAATATTTGTGTGCTGAAATCTGCAAAACACTGATGAAATAAATCAAATAAACCTATGCAAATGGAGATATGATATAAACCATGTACAAGGATTGAAATAGTCAATGTTTCTAAGACAACAATTTCTCCTCGATTGATTTATACTTTCACTACAATTCCTATTAAAATCATGTTGTTTTAATTTTTTTCAATGAAGTGGTGAGATTGAAAAGTAGGTCATAACCTGAGAATGAAAGTAGGACAGAAAAATTTGAAGGTTAGAGGAAAGAGAAGTTGTAGGAGAGTTATTTAAATAGACAGGTGAATGGAATTGAAATACAGAGCACATCTGCGATTAGGGACTACAAGTTTATTAGCACCTAAAGAAAAGAGAAGAAAAATTTAATGAAAAGAAAAGGGAAAAGTATTTCCATAAAAATCCTAAATTAACAATCTAGATAATTTAAACAGGGTGACAAGTTTAAATAGAAATATTAGAGTCCTATACTAAAGTAGTTGTCTTGTATGGGGAAATAATAAATACTGATAAAATCAAGAGATTCATAAAGCAAAGAAGCATTGCTATGGCCTCAGAGACAAATGCCAAAATAACGAAAGTAAAATGTAACAAAAATAATGATCTATCCAAAAGAAAACATGAAAGACAGAAAGAAAAGCACAATAAATAAAACAAATGTCCTAAGTAATTGTAATAAAAACAGAAGTTTTAAAATCAACTAAGACTATGAGTTGTGATAAAAATAATGGTTCTAACAGTATATTGTACATAAAAGATACATATATCAAAGATATATGAAGAATATCTAAATAAATGAATTAAAAAGCCTCTGTTGTATAGAATTGAACTATAAGGATGAAGGGTGACATTGTCAATATCTGACAAATTAAAATACAGGGAAAAATATTCAAAGTTGTTGTTAAAGGACATCATATGCTGGGTAATGGAACAATAGAGCAAAAATATATAGACATTTTAAATATAGAAATTCAGCAATGAAGATTAAATAAGATAAACTAATAGAACTTCAGGGAGAAATGAATCAGCACTTTTAGCTAGTGACATTAACACAACAGTTTATAAAATAGTAAGTCAAGTAGACAAAAAATACATTTATGACTTACAATTAATGGAATCAATTTACTTCCTATAAATTCAGCCTTGATACCTTGAAAAGCAAAGGATATATGTTTAATTTTAGAACTGAAATAAGCTATGAGAGTTTTCTGAAATTACATTCAACTTGAGATGTTGAAAAAAGAGGAAAGATACCAAGAAGATTCAAATCTGAAATGCCAAACTAAAGTTAAAGACCTATAATATAGCCCTGATGTATCAACCAGTGCCAAATATAATAGGTCCTTTAAAAAAAAAAAAGATTTATTTACTTGTTTATGAGAGACACAGAGACATAGGCAGGCACCTCGCAGGGAGTCCAATGTGGGACTCGATCCCGGATCCCAAGATCACACCCTGAGCCAAAGGCAGATGCCCAATCACTGAGCCACCCAGGCATCCCAAATATTACAGGTCCTTAACAAGCAATGCTTGTCACACTATTTAATACCAATAAAACTGGGAAAAGTGTTTTCTCATGGTATTTAACTTACCTTGAGAATAGTTATCCAACCCAGTATAACACATGTGCTAGGAAATGATCAGAGATAGCAATAATTTTAATTTTATTATAGAGGTCATGTGGTCTTATTTTTCAAAGAACAAATTAAAATGAATTTTAAACTAAATTAATTGTTATTTATTTCTGTTTAAACTATTGTCTGTTGAAGAACCTAGAAGAACATTATTATGCCAACAATGGGATTCAGCTATGATTCATGTACATATTAATTTATGAAGTTCAAAAAAATGTAGCTAAGAATTTTAAGTTACATGTAAAGATCACTTAGCTAATAACCTGTGGCCATGATTCAAACATACAGTTTGGCTTCAGGATTTTCAACTTAACTGTTTTGTTACATTAACTTTTGGACTTGAATACAGGCTTTCAGGTGAAACAGCTGAAAGCTGTTTAAGAATACATTTAAGAAGTGTTAATTTTTAGTATTTTAATCTTGCATATCAATAAACACTGGATGGATCCACTACAGTTATGAAACAAAATGAAATCGTTTATGTAACAAAGCTATATATATGGTTTATAAATATCCCTGAGTAATGTAATTCAGCATACCACTCCAATACAAATTTTTGTATTACCAATTTCTGTAACAATGACTACTATCATCTATATGGTCAGAGATCTGGGGACTTGGACAGTCACATTTCTATATAAAATATTGTGTAATATTTTATAATATTGTATAATATTTACATAACAAAATGTTTTTTTAAAGGCTGTAACACTGAACATAATCAGATTGGAATTAAGACATCTATTATTTAAATTAAAAAAATTAGGGGACACACGGTTGGCTCAGTGTTTGAGCATCTGTCTGTGGTTCAGGGCGTGATCCCAGAGTCCCAGGATAGAATCCCACATCAGGATCCCTGCATGGAGCCTGCTTCTCCCTCTGACTATGTCTCTGCCTTTCTCTGTGTGTGTCTCTCACGAGTAAATAAACAATATTAAAAATATATATATTAGTAATCTCTGTACCCAATGTGGAGCTCAAGACCTGAGATCAAGAGTCACATCTCTGACTGAGCCAGCCAGGAGCCCCAGAATTAAGACATCTTTTGACAAATCGCTGTCCCTTCTTTTTCTATATCCAGTCACTAAGCATTATGATTTTTTTCCTATCTGTCTCTCAAGTCCAAATCAAGTGCCATTTTCCAAATTCAATTCACTTTTTTCACTCATTTCAATTCAATTCAGGGATCCCTGGGTGGCGCAGCGGTTTAGCGCCTGCCTTTGGCCCAGGGCGCGATCCTGGAGACCCAGGATCGAATCCCACATCGGGCTCCCGGTATATGGAGCCTGCTTCTCCCTCTGCCTATGTCTCTGCCTCTGTCTCTCTCTCTCTGTGTGACTATCATAAATAAATAAAAATTAAAAAAAAAAAAAAAAGAAATGCTTCAATTCAATTCAGCTTTTTTTCACTCGACTTCTTTTGATCTAATCCAATTCATCCTCTAAATTTCAGCTTAAGTAGTCTTGTTTCAAGCATTCAAAGCTGTTACAGTAACTCTTATAAAACATTTCAGCAGTTTCCTATTGTTCTTATTTTGAAGATAACATTTCTAAAGTGCTTTGACAGATACGGGTATTATGCAATACCACCACATTCTCTTCCTTGATTCCTTGAATACATAATAATTATCTTTTATGCTATAGAAACATTCATCCATTTGGTCCTTCCAATGATTGTTTTTATATTTATGCATATAGATATCATTAAAATTATATGAGATTCATGTTTAAAGTTTAAATTTATAATATGTGTACATATATACAGAGACATACTTTTATATTTATTTATTTTTTTTTTACTTTTTTTTTACATTTTTTTTTACTTTTTTTTTTACTTTTATATTTAAAGTGCTATTTTGCCAAATAGTTTTTTAAGATATTTAAGAATTCAAAAGGTTGTTTTATATGATTATAATGGCAGAACATAAAGAAAAAGGTATATGCTTGTTATATTTAGTACATATTATATATTATGTCCTGTTATGGATTGAGCATTTGTGTCTGCTTGAAATTCGTATGTTGAAACCCTATTTACAGTGTGATGGCAATGTGGGGCTGGGGTCTTTGTGTGGTACTTATGTCCTGAGGATGAACACTCATGAATGGGATCAGTGTCCTTATAAGAAGAGGCCAGAGAGCCAAGCTAGTTCTCTTTCTACCATGTGAGGCCATAGCAAGAGAGCGGACAGTAAACCAGAAAAGGGTCCTCAGCAAGAACCCAGTCATACAGGCACCCTGACGTTGGACTTCTCATCTCCAGAATTGTGAGAAATGTTTGTTATTTAAGTCCCCCAGTCTATGATAATTTGTTCTAGCAGCCTGAACTAGCACATATGAATTATTTTCATCATATACTTAAAAGTATGGAATTTACACTTAACTGTAAATTAAGTGGAGTTTAAATTTAAATCCTATTACATAGTGTATATAAACATATGTGTGTGTTGTGTTTATTCAAATTATTGCTAACTCTTCCTAAGATCAAATCTTTCCAGCCTATTTATTTATGTATTTATTTATTTATTTATTTTTAAGATTTTACTTATTTACTCATGAGAGACACAGAAAGAGAGAGGCAGAGACACAGGCAGAGGGAGAAGAAGCAGGCTCCATGCAGGGAGCCCGATGTGGGACTCGATCTTGGGTCTCCAGGATCACACCCTGAACCGTAGGCAGACGCTCAACCGCTGAGCCACCTGGATGTCCCCCCGCCCCTTTTTTCCATCCTCTTTAATGCATAACTTTGCCATAGCAATCACTTATAACACCATTGACTTGTAATTTTACATTTCTAATGCATTCATTTTATGGTTTGTCCCACTATATTATAAATTCCGTAACAGCAACTGATAATGTCTGTGCTTGTCATTCCAGCCCAGAGCCTAACAACTTATGGTCAATAAATATTTGGATGTATTGGATGATTGTATAAATATATGAATGAATGCCATATCTTTCATTAGATCACAAGTATGCATATGTTAAATAATTGACAATCATTGACCTCTGCAGTTAGAATATAGAGAAAAAATATCATGATAGACCCATTATTTATATACTCTAATCAATTAAGCTAACCTAGAGACTATAAAACATCATTCTTTCTGCTATTAAATCTGTTAAGTGATCTTACCTCCTAATTAATTGCACAACAGACAATTCTTGGTTTGGTGCTTATTTTATGTCTGTCTTCCTCTTTTTAGTTATTTCTTACATACTGATGCCACGGAAAAGTAAAATTACATCAATGCAAAGAAGAGAATATTGTCAAGAATATTCCTGTTAAAATAAGTTGATTCAAGTTCTCCCAGTGAAATGTGATTGCAAAGTGTTGCATACAAATCAGATAAGTTTAACATTATTTTGTATTTGAAATGTTATTTGTAGCTTCTGTTACTGAAGAGACAATTTATTTGTATAATTAATGATTAGAATCTTCCCAAAGGATTTATTTTTTATAGAAAGAAACCTTTGTGGGTTGCAAGTAATGAAATCGTTTCATCAAGGCTCTGTGGTGATTGATTATCTGAGTTCAGGATATTTTCCTTATTCCTTGTCTAAACAATTCATTGATTTCTTTCATTTACTTTTGTAATGTCTCAAGCATAGCTTTTCAGTTTTTTCTAGTAACAAGTGTTTCTTCTGTGGCATACTATTGTTTCTATACTTCTTTTTTTTGTTTTGTTTTTTAATTTTTATTTATTTATGATAGTCACAGAGAGAGAGAGAGAGAGAGAGAGAGAGAGGCAGAGACACAGGCAGAGGGAGAAGCAGGCTCCATGCACCGGGAGCCTGATGTGGGATTCGATCCCGGGTCTCCAGGATCACGCCCTGGGCCAAAGGCAGGCACCAAACCGCTGCGCCACCCAGGGATCCCTGTTTCTATACTTCTAAAAAATATATATTTGCCTTTAATATTTTATCTTGGTGCTCTAAGGGGTACGCATGTGTAAGAAAGAACATCTTAAATAACCATTTGTCAAATAGTTCTTTATGTAGATTAGAGAATTTCAAATGTTACCTTTTTATCGTTATAAAGGCAGAACATAGAAGCATATGTTTATTATGTTTAATATTTTGCATTATGTCCAGATTGCAGTGTTCATGATTTCTTAAATTGGTATCCAGAGGTCATTTTGACAGAAAATGAATATTCTTTATTATTAAGAAAATCTAGCTATTCTACATAGTTTTTCCCGTGGAAAAAGAAATAAAATCCAAGTTTTTATATAAAAAAAGAAACAATTGTGACACAAGAAAGTGTTAAAGAAATTTGCATATCTTACTTGATACATACATATAAACAGTAACATTGCAAAGAAGTAGTGTATAAATCATAGGTGGCTAAATACACCCTAAATTCTGAAAAGATAATGCGGATAATAAGGAAATTAAGAAAAAAATTTATTATCATTATAATAATATTATATACTGACTTAGAAATAGTTTTGTAATGCGACACAAGGATAAAATAACTTAGTGCTATAATCTGCCTAAATCATCTAAAATTTCAGATTAGTTAAATATTAATTGAGAAAAAAACTGGCAGGGTAACAATTCATTTTTTTATAGACCATTTATCTGACAACATTAGTCATAAGACATGTTACTAAACTTTGAAGGAAATTTGACTAACAATAATTTTTAAAAATCTAGAAATATAGAGGAGTGGGAATATACATGTGCAGCACTAATTAGTTTGGCACTTTAATAAATAGTCATGATATTTTTTAAATGTTTAAGAAAAAATAGATGGTGTACATAGTTATTTAACAAAAGAACCATTTTCTAAACAGTGACATTTGAGACTTAAAATCATTTAAAAAAGAAAAAGAAAAAATTTCTGAAAATCTCATTTTTCTCTTTTTTTTTGAAAATCTCTTTTTTGATTCAAGATGGCAACTGGCTAGCAGATACTGATTTACAGCACTTTCCTCAATGTAAATGGAAATAAGATCAGAGGTTAGGCCCCAAAATATATGACTAAACTTTTTTAGATGAGCCCTTGAAACACTAGAATCTAGAAAAAATAATGTGAAGAACTTTCTACCCAATCCAAAGAGGACCTCATAACTTTTTTTCAAGAATCAGTCATTTCAAGCTTTGCAGATACTTGCCCATGCTTGCCTACACAAAAGCCCTTCATTCTAGGGGCAACAGAATCTAATACAGACGGGAATTAGGATTTTGTATGTTGTCATTTATTTAATCGTTTTACCAAATATATTCTCCTCACTTAGCAATCTCAGACTTTTTTATTTATAGAATCACTTTTCCTCAATTGTTTCTTGATATTGTGCTTATCAATAATTTAGAAAGAGGACAATAATAGTACATTTTTCCTTGAAATATTCTGAATTTATTCCATATACTTTTAAATTCTCTCTCTAAAACAAACAAACAGGGATCCCTGGGTGGCGCAGCGGTTTGGTGCCTGCCTTTGGCCCAGGGCGCGATCCTGGAGACCCAGGATCGAATCCCACGTCAGGCTCCCGGTGCATGGAGCCTGCTTCTCCCTCTGCCTGTGTCTCTGCCTCTCTCTCTCTCTCACTGTGTGCCTATCATAAAAAATCAAATCAAATCAATCAATCAATCAATCAATCAAACACACACACACACACACAAAAAAAAAAAAAAAAAAAGAAAAAAAATACAAAACAACTACAGGTCTCCCTGACCTGTACTTTGTTTTTACAGGACACTTCATTTCTGACACTTCTGGTCAGCAAATGTGTGTGAATGTGTATGTCTTCCCCACATCAAGCAATTCCCTAAGTGTCCTACAATTCTACTCAATTCTGGCAACCATTTACCCAGAGACAGACTCAAAACCCACAGGTTAAGTGTTTGGTTTTACCAAACTACTCCCACACACAACTTCAGGTGTCAGTTGCAAGTCCACTTTGTCATCTGTAGTTTTGACCTACTGGCTATAAGTCAGCTGTTCCAATGACCTTCCCCCCCTTTTTCTTGGATTCTATTAATTTACTAGTGTGGCTTATATATCTCAGAAAAACATTTTATTTACCAGACTACAGGTTTATTGTAAAAAGCTGTAACTCAAGAACAGCCAGATGGAATAGATGCATAGGCCAAGGGGGAGGGAAAGGGTGCAGAGATTTCAGGTCCTTTGTGAGCACACCATTCTCTGACATTTCCACATGTTTGCCAAACTGGAAACTCTCTGAACCCCATCCCTTGGGGGGAGGATTATTACATAGGCATGATTGATTATGTCATGTATATAAACTGATTAATGATCAACCTAAGTGGGAAATTGAGTTGTGAGTAAATACTAATTATCACAAGTCTGAACACCCCTGATCTTGAACATCACAAGTCTGAGAGTCTATCCACACAAAATCATTATTAGATTCTGTGGTTCTTAGATTCTTAGATTCAATGATGCTTGAGTGGTGTCTACCATGATGTAAAAGTGCATTCCTAAACACTGGATAGCATTTCTTGACAATAGTCTCAGAAAGAAGCTTCCTTAATGATAGGGAAAAATAAATTTCCTGTGTTTGATCTAGGATTGGATCCATTTTTTAGGCTAATGCTGAGTAGGACTCCTTCATAAAAATGGGCAGTTCAACCAGGGTCAGTTCATCTTGACTAATAAGTTCAGCCATCTTTTAAGATGACAAACATAGAGTGAAGATGAGCTTGTGACTTACCTTCCAATTATTACTTTCATCTTCAAAGTCTTTGGAGATCCTCTATCATCAGTCTCCAAAGGACATTCTTAAACATTATAGAAGAGTAACTGTCTTGCTCTAACACCTAATTTCACACAGTATATGCTTCTAAAGATTCTAATTTTCTAATTTTAAGAATGTCTCCAATGAACTCTCTACCGATCATAATAGGTAAGTACCTCTATCAATATTTCTCAATCTAATCTCCTTCTCAAATTATGCTTAGGAGATTATGAAGATATTTTTATACCTATGGCAATGGTTGCATCTATACTGCACCTAGATGCACTAAGCATCAATACTCCATACAGTGTGCAAAATATAATACTGGCAGTGACCTCCCCACTGTTCTTAGAAAAAAAATTCCATATAGCTGTGTTCAGTCCTACTTCCTTTAGGAGTGGGCATTTCTCTTTGTACTCTTTGAAACCTAAATTTCATCCAAACTCCCTGCCCCCAGTATATATATTTTATAGTGTGTTTTACAATAAAGTAAGCTAGAAAAAAAGAAAATGTCAGTAAGCGAATCATAAGGAAGAAAAAATACACTTATACCAGTGTACTGTATTTATTGAGAAAAATCTGCATCTAAATGGACCTGGGCAAGTTCAAACCTATGTTGTTTAAGGGTCAGTTGTACTGAGAGACAGTATTCAAATAAAAATGTAGGAGTCATTGATGACATTATTTTTTTAAAGATTTTATTTATTTATTCTTGACAGACTCAGGGAGAGAGAGAAGGAGAGAGAGAGAGAGAAGGCAGAGACACAGGCAGAGGGAGAAGCAGGCTCCATGCAGGAAGCCTGATGTGGGAGTCGATCCCAGGTCTCTAGGATCATACCCCCGGCCAAAGGCGGCGCTAAACCACTGAGCAACCGGGGCTGCCCCATTGATGACATTATTAAGCCACTGAACCAACCCTGGGGCCTCTAATATGGGGCTTCTATTATGTAATCATTAAAAGTTCTTATTACTTCAACTGAAAGTGAAATTAACTGAACTATACACTAAATGTCTCTTTATCTGACTTATGAGATAGAGACCAAGGGTGTATATGTCACCCTTTGGTACTACCCAGAAAAAAAAAAAAATCTCTGCCCGAGATTTTCCTGTCATATCTGCTGATTATTATAATGCTTTCCTGACCATGTTAGCTTAGACAATACAAGAAAGGATGTGGAAAAAAAAATGCATTTCAAGCCTAATCTTTGAATTTTTGCATGGGACTTTGGAATTGTGTTTCAATTCAGGGATATTTAGGTTTAATTCTCAATCTGTGACAGAATGGATGAAAAAGAGTGAGTTGACATTAGAAGTGGGTGATGCTTTCTTTCTTTTGGCTAAGAGCAATGGTGGGGGGGGGGGAGGTGGACAACGACTGACCATTCAACAGCTGCTATCTTTTAAATGAGCAATTCATCGCATGTGTGTGTGTGAGGTGGTGAGTTTGAGGTGCAGTAATGTCGTTCTAATTCAGAAGCAGAATTCATATGAATTGGCATAACAGTAAAACACATCAAGTTTACAATTTAACACTCATTGATATATAACATAAATGTATCCATAAGGTAAGGAAGTGGATAGTACCAAACTGAATGCTGGAATATCAGGGACAAATTCAAGCAGGTTCTTTGTTAGTGATGGACTACCATTGAGATGAAGGAATTTCATGAATGTTTGAGGAAGAAAATCCAGTTCAAAATGAGGTAATGGGTCAGAATGAAAGATGAAAAACTTAGAATGAGATCAAAGTTTCTGTGCTGGGCCATACTGGTGCAGATGAGAAAAGCAGTATTTGATACTGTGAGTGGTGTGTTACCATGATATTCAGACCCCTTCCCGGATTTTTTGTTTCAAGTTGGAAGTGACATCATGCAATCCATAAACCCAACACGAGTGTCTGTACCCGTGACTTCTAATAGAAACTTACCTACAAACTGCAGTGGACTTGTTCAGGGGCTTAGGAATCTTTTGTGTATAGCTGTATAAGTCTGTAACTGGGCCCTTGTCTGTGTGACGAAGAGAAAGATGCAGCATACATCAACTGGTTTTCTAACTCAAATTCACAAGTTCTTTCATACCATTTTTTTCTCAAAGCATTCCTTCAATAGGAAAGCGGAAGCATTCTTTCATCAATATGATCACTGTCTTATTAGGTGATTCAGTGTTCTGTTATTAAAGCATACATTTAAATACAGCTCAAAATCAACAATTAAGTATTCTAAACATAGGAAACTCAGAGTAGCTATGAAAGAAAAATTGAGCTTCAAAGGAAGAAATAGAAATATAATCTAAGTGAATCTATAAATAGAGCAAAGTGTATTTATATGGTATACCTATTATTGAGGAAAAAAATATACTTCTGATTTCTCTTGCCGTTTATACAGACTTCCATTTGAAATCTCAAAAATTCTTTTGTACTCCTAGGCTGAATGGTAAATGCTTTGTATGAGAGAATTCTTTTATTCAAAATGTATGGTATTATTTGATATTTCTGAAATTTCCCTTATGCTTTTAGGCAGATACCAGACATACTAAAACACTTGAGTTTTAAAATAACTGGTATTATAAGAAATAGGCACAAATTGAATATCTAAAATACTTCAGCATTATTTTTTGCTGTGAACAGAACCCGCTTTATAAACTCAAAGCCAGTTTTTTTTTGGGGGGGCGGTATTATCATAAATACACATGAATTGTGTTCATTTTCCATTTATGTTGCAAATAGTCAACACTAGAACTGCGATATAACAACTTAATCAACATACCATAATGCTCTTCATTCCCTTGTGTCTACATTTTCCTAGGCCAAAATGATTTATATGCTTTATAACAAAATTAAGGATGCAATAATGAGAAACCCTTTTTGATGTTTTCTTTTAAGTACAAAACTAAATATTGGAATTCTTTAAGTTACAAACAGGTCATGTTCGAAACAGCCACTTTGAAATCAGGTGGGAAGAAATAAGAATGCGTTTTCTTATGAAAATGGCAGGTAAGTACCATAGCTAATTTAAGGAGGATAAAAAGAGTAAAATTTTTGTCACACAGGACCTATGATCAGAAGGATGTACTCTCTCAGTGAGTAAGCTTTCCTCTGTCTCCCCAATTCCTTTTATCTCTCAGCAGGGTACTTACTCCTGCTTCTTCTAATCATCAAGATGATTGGACAAGGTTGGAAGGTAGGCTGATGGGTAGGCTGCTACTTTCAAACAGATTAAAGACATTGATTCTTTCAACTGATTGTGTTGAATTCCCATCTAGCTCAAATGGGTTCAGGCATTAATAGGTACAATTAGCTCTGATAGAGCTCAAATTTTGCTCAAATGAAACAGACAACAAATAAATACAAATATGGTAAATTAGCAGATCTTGATGGTAATAGGTCAGGGTGATAAGGCACAGAGATGTTAGGTGAAGTTTTTAAATTGAGTGGTGAGGAAAGACCATTGTCAGGAAATGACATTTAACCTTGAGCCAGGAGGACAAGAAGGACTTGGCTAAGTAGATAAAGTGTATCTGTGGAACTAAAAGGCTGGTCGCTTAGACTAGTGACAAGAGCTGAAGGGATAGCCTACCAGGAGGAGGCACTTTCTGTATAGATTTGCAAAACCAAGGGATGGAGTTTGGCTTTAATCTATGTACACTGGTATGTAAGTGAAGATTTTCAAGTTAAGTGATGTTGTGTTTAACATTTGGAAAGATTACACTTACTGAAGTTAGTCCAGTCATGAAGGTCTGCTCTCTTATCTATTTTTTTGTCTTTTCTCCCTTTTATTTTTCCTTTCTTCTTTTTAGGGTTTCTTTTTCTTTTATATTTATAAGCAGGACAGATTTTAGAATTGAATTTGATAATGTGATTTAAGAACAAGCTGTATAATTGCATTTCTCAAACTTAAAAATATTTCTTCATGTGTGTAGTGATCCATTCATTTAACAAATATATATGAAATGTGTTCTCTATGGGAAGATTAACCTACACATCAGGCATCAAATGTGAGAGACATGGATCCCTGCTTTCAGAGGACAAAGGTAGACAGCAAATATAAAATTAAACAACTAAAACACGTACAGAGTAACATAGTGATAGGGGCACCTGGGTGTCTCAGTCAGTTAAGCACCTACCTTTGGCTAAGGCCATGACCCTGAGTTCCTGGGATCAGCCCTGCTCCCCTGGGCTCCCTGCCCAACAGGGAGTCTGCTTCTCCCTCTTCCTTGGCCCTTTCCTCCCACTTGAGCTATCACTCTCTCTTTTTCTCAAATAAATAAGTAAAATCTAAAAAGGAAAAAAAAAAGATAGTGATAAATGTGAGGAAGAAAAATAAAGCAGAGAAGATAGATGTGAAATATTAAGAGAAGCGAGAAAGATTTTAATTTCATACAGTGTTGTCCCAAAAGTAACCTTCATTGAGAAGATAATGTGTAAGTAAGGACTGGAGGATGAGGAAGTGTATCTTATGTAGCAGGACACTTCCAGGTGGATGAATGTGAAAGTGCACACACTCTGAACTAACAGCATGAGTGGTGTTTCAGAAGAGCAAGAAGGCAGTGCAAGATCCTGTAGAGCTGCAAAGAGCATTGTAAGAATTTTACTTTTACATTGAGAAAATGGGAAACTTTTAGCAAATTTTGATCAGAAAAATGATTGGATCTGTCTCAATTATAGCAAGATCCCTCTAGCAGCTCTGTGAAAATAAACTTAAGAGAAGGGCTAAGACAAAGATTAATTAGGAGATGTTGGGACACCTGGGTGGCTCAGTGTTTGAGCATCTGCCTTTGGCTCAGGATCTTGGAATAGAGTCCTACATCGGGCTCCCCTCAAGAAGCCTGCTTCTCCCTCTGCCTATGTCTCTGATTCTTTCTCTTGGTGTCTGTCATGAATATATATATATATATATTTTTTTTTTAATTAGGTGATGTTAAATAACAGACTCAAGAGTGAAAAGTTGCTGGGCAAAATGGTAGCTTAGAAGAAAAAAGTAGCAGATTCTAGATATGTTTGGAATAAATTCCTATAGAATTTGTAGAGGAATTGGATGCTGGATATGAGAAAAGAAAAAATCAGTAGTGATTCCAATTTTTGGCCTAAGCAATAGGAAGGAAAGTGTTTGACATTAACAAAGAGGAGGAATAGAAGAGAAACAAAGTTTTACTTATTCAGAGTAAGAACTAGAGATAAATCAAAGACCTTGTTTTTAAACCTTTTAAGTTTGGAATGCTTATGAGAATCCAAGTGGAGATGAAATTTAGGCAGTTAGATGAATGACCAAAGTCTTTATATAGATGGTATTTGGAGTCAATAGAGAAGTTGAGGTCAATAAGAAAGCAAATGTAGAGTAAAAAGAAATCAGGAATAGATCTTTGGGACAATCTAAAATTTAAAAACCTGGAAATAAATTGTTAATTTTGGAAAAGAGATAGACAATGAGATCAATCCAAAGCAAACAGTATGAATGTTGTACTTTAAAGTTAAACCAAGGAACACATAACCAACTGTGTTATTTGTTATAATAAGTTAAGACTGACTGATTTAGACTAATACCTGAGAGCTGGATTTTGTGGCTCTGACAAGGACATTGTGAGGGATTATTAGAATTAAAAAGAATACTTAGAGGTGACTCAACAGAAAGCCATAATAGAGCACTTGAAAACATTGACTGTAGACATCTCTTTTGAGGTATTTTGCTTTATCTAAAAGAGGAGAATCTGTGAAAGAGAGTTTAAGAGATGGCTTTTGTGATTTTAGTTTTTAGTGGAAATAGAACTGTTCTTGTGATCAGGAACAATCTGTGAAATAAAGAATCACAGAGAATGCAGGGACAAAAGAGGAGAAGAGCTAAAATAATATCCAAAGAGCCACTAAGTGAGGGTAGAAGCTGTCATATATTCAAGAGCACAGATAATTCTATCATTAGAGCAACAGACTAAATACATGAACCTAGATGCAAGTTGTGGGAATTCTCTTTTGATCAAATCCATTTTTTTTCCTCAGTTAAATATGAAACAAGACCATTCACCTGAGCGTGAGGATGGGAAAGAGAACTGCAAATATCGGGGAAGTGTAAAATTATTATCTAAGAGAGTGGGAATGTAACTGATTCAGGGAAATGGAGAATGACTCCTGGGAGATGACTTAAAGTTAGTGATCATTAATTTTAAAACCTGCTTTGCTCTAGCCATTTTCAACTACAGAAGTGAAGCTTTGATACTTTCATGTTCTACTTTACTTATTTTTTCACTATCAAAAAGATGTTATACTTTCTTTGTTCTGTCTGTATTTTCTCTTATCTTATACAACATATATTTAATATTTTGTTTTTACAACACTTTTTCTTAACCCTCAAATGAGTCTTACACCCCATCAATTGCTCATTGACACACCACTGTTACAGCATGCCTGTAGCCATAGAGACTAACTTAATTTAGCTCGTCACATTTAAAGGAAGATAAAGCTCACCTGAAGAATGTGTTCATAAGACCAACCAAGATCAATGGAATAAATCCATATTTTAGGATTAATGACTTCTTTGTTGCAAGAATATTGCTAAATGAGCATATGTTCAAAATTTACAGATAAATGGTGAGTCTATATTTAGTAAATTTAAATAATACATATTATTTTTCAATGTATTATGGGATGGTTATTACGTTGTCTAGCATATCGGCAGAAATCAATGTTACCAAATAATAGTAGTAGCAGTAGCACTGTTACTACTATTATTACCGAGAATATGTTTATTCCCCAAACTATTCACTTAAGATTGCTACAGCTGTACCAAATTGTTCTGCATCGTCATCATCAGCTCTTCCATTTCCTCACCAAAAGTTTATTACTTTCATTACCTACTTGTTAGTAGGTACCTACTTTCAGCATGCTGGTTTTGGACTATAACTACAATACAGCCTCCCAACTGTTATGCCATGTTCTCATTTCAACTTCTTCACTTATATTAACATTAATTAACCAGAATTATATTACTAAATTTTGAAACTAAACAAAATTTACTTAATGAATGTTCTTGGATGGCTGCCAGTCACTTCACAAATATCCTATGATGCCCTGTGTGTCTTTTTGCTATGTTCTCTCAAAATAATTTCACTGGTATCCCATACCCAGCAACGCCAAACTGTACAAAATGATAAGAAAATGCTGGTGTTTGGCTCTCTTTCTCGGACCACTAATTCTAAATCATCTCTTCAGGTTCAGGTCAGGTGTTACCTCTATAAGGCAGTCCTTCTTAATCACAGGCAGTTAATGCCCTTTTAAAATCATAAGATAACCCATACCTACTTTTATTTAGCACTTAACTGATTCTGAGTTCTTTGAGAGAAGAATTCATGTGGTGCTTATTTCTAATTCTCTGTTCTTAAAACAATACTGGCAGTTTTGGAAAGGTGCAATAAACAATTATTAAGTGAGTAAATTAATGAATTAATAGACAATGTAATCCTCTTTTGAATATTAAAATAAGCAAGTACAGAAAAATGAGAGGAAACACTACTCTCAAAAAAGTATTTCTAACTACAATTATTTTTTAAAAAGGCCCAAAATATTTCAAATCAAGTCTATAAATAATTACATTCAACTTTGGAAAATAATTTTATTAATTGGGAAACTTTCTGTTTAAGAAGCAGAAACAATAGAGCAACACATTTTCATAGTCGTTTTAATTAGGACATTATAGACAATTAGCAAGTTGAAAAAGTAGCTGACATAGCTAATGACATTAGTGGCATCTAATTCAACATGTGAATAAAGAAAATAGTCCCCTAAGTATAAATATGATGGATCATGAAATGGCCTGATTAGGCTAAGCAAATACTGTAATTTTGACCTACATTGAACTTCCAGAGCTAGACAACAGATCCTTAATTATTAGTTTAAATACTTCCAAAATTATGCAGAGTTAATTGCTATTTTAATAAGCATTTTCAGACTAACAGGTCATCGCACCCATTTGGGATGATTAGTTTAAGGACATAACACTTTTGAGAATAACAACATAGTGATTTTATAAATAGATAAATGTATCTGTCTTTCAAAAATATGATGACAAATAAGTGTTATGGTATTTTTTCTTAGGTTTTGTATTAATTTTAAAGACAAGGGGTAAGGTTATCCTACTACTCTGTGCTTTTTCAAAATCAGTTAGGCTTCTAATGATATTGCCTATGACAGTGTTAGCGTGGCCTGGCCTCTAACACTTTTTTGCCCAGAGCACCATTTTTAGAAAGTCCTCAAAAAAAGAGTCTCAGAAAGAAAAGATTATCTTTTATTTTCCTTTTACATGATGCTACAAAAATGCTTGTGAATTTAATCAGCTGTGGTTAAAAACATAAGTGATACATTCTGCAATAAAACCTGACTTCCAACACTTCTGTCATTCCAGAAATACTATATAGGATCTTAGGTGAAACCTTTCTCCTGTCTTTTCATTTCAACAAGCAACTTCTGTTTAATGCCTCAAAAAATAAATAGACCTCACTGAGTATAATCCATCTTTCTTTCTTCTTTCTTGTCTCATTTCCTCAAGACGGAAAGTAATTTAGCTGATTTTATTATTTTTTAAAGACTTTATTTATTTATTAATGAGAGACACAGAGAAAGAGAGAGGCAGAGACACAGGCAGAGGGAGAAGCAGGCTCCATGCCGGGAGCCCGATGTGAGACTCGATCCCGGGTCTCCAGGATCACATCCTGAGCTGAAGGGGGCAATAAACCGCTGAGCCACCCAGACTGCCCAATTTAGCTGATTTTAAAGATTCATGTATCTTTGTTGTTTTATAATTTCTGCTTTTAACCCATAAAAACAATCTTCTAAGTGCATTCATTTGAGAAAATAGAGATATATAATTAATATTAATTAGCTATTGCTCTTTCTTTAAAATAAATGTTATAATTCTTTTCTCATTTTATGCACAAAAAAATAATGCATAGTTACTGTGTGAGTTGCCTAGGGCTGCTGTAACAAATATCACAAATTGAGTAGCTAAAAAAAATATGGCAGAAATTTATTTTCTCACAGGTCTGAAATTAGAAGTCCAACAAGGTGCCAATAGGGCTATGCTTTGTCTGAAAACTAGGGGAGAATCTTTCCCTGTTTTTATGGAGCTTTTGGTGGTAGTCATCAATCTCTGGCAGTCCTGGGCTCTCAGCTGCAGTGTTCTCACCTCTGCACCCATCCTCACATGACATCCTCCCCTGGTGTCTGTGTCTTCCGATGTCATTTTCCTCTTTGGAGGACACCAGTCATACTGGAATAAGACCCATGCTATCCCAGTCCAATCTCATCATAACTAATTGTATCTGAATGGTCCTATTTCCCAACAGAATCACATTCTGACGTCCTAGAGGTTAGGACTTGAACACATCTATTTGAGGAACACAACAACAGGAACCATGCAGTTGTTTTGTGGTCATTACACCTTGTTTTATTGTAGTCAGCTTTTTGATGAAGAACTGTGTGAACGGGATGTTTTGGGGGAGTAGGAGGAAAAAAAAATTCAGAAACTTCAATTTAGATTTTTTGTGCCTTACTTTTAGCCTGTATTTTAATTTTGAGCACATTTGAGACAAATTATATATTTTTTAAAGATTTTTTATTCATTTATTTAAGAGAGAGAGCATGTAAGCAGGGGGAAGGGCAAAGGAAGAGGGTAAAGCAGAGCCTCTGCTGAGTGGGGAGCCCCACGCTACTGATCCCAGGACCCTGGAATCATGATCTTAGCTGAAGGTAGACAGTTAACAGACTGAGCCACACAGGTGCCCAAAAACTACACATTTTAAGTGCCATGGATGGGACATCTTCCTTTCACTTTCAACATCATTCAAAATGATGTTATGGCTAACAGCAAGCCCATTCAGTCACCAGAGTACACTTCTTCCTGCTTTATTCTGCTTCTCATCTAACAGTTTTCCTTAGGTAGGATTTAGGTGAAAATAATAAAATAGCAGCTTAATTTCCTAGCCACTCCAATTTGTCTCTATAAGAGCATTCTTGATTTCCATCCATGCTTTTATTTTTCTGGATATCATTACTCTCATCAAAAGATCATTTGAAAAGATTTTTCAGTATTATAAAAATCTACATTTAGAAAAATCTCTGTTCTTGGGTTTTGAAGGACCAGATACCAATTTTTATCAATTATCTTCACTTTATTCTATATTCAAAATATTTGTCAATTATATTTCAAAGTTTGTTGGTAATGGTAGTGTCACTGAAGATGATTATTTTATATCTTTTTATTTTGGAAAAAAATTGAGGCATATGTTCACATTTAGTTAATTGAAATGCTATTAAAGTTAATATGGAAATAATAGTAAAGAAATGTGAGTCAGAAAATATTCCTCAAAACATATAAATAGACTAGGTACATATTACTAAGCATAAGTATATTATAATCAATCATAAAAACAACAAACATGAGCATATTTGCATAAGAGAAAGTACTAAATGGCTTCTTGAATTTTACAGTAATCACTCTTACTATAAATATAATGGCACGTGTATTCACAGAAGATATTCACTACTAAACATCAGCATTGTTTAAAATGGCAAGAAATTATAGTCACATTAAATGTCCACCAATAGGAGATGTTAGTACATAAGTATAATTAAAAGCACTATGCAATAATAATGTATATTATGAGAATATTTAATGACATTGGAATTTTGTAATTATATAGTAAGCTTAAAAAACAATTGAAAAATGGGGTACCTGAGTGGCTGAGTTGGTTCAGTGTCTGACACTTGATTTCATCTCAGGTCATGATCTCAGTCAGGATCATTAGATTGAGCCCTGTGTTGGGTTCCATGCTGGGTGTGGTGGTGCCTGAACCTTCTCTCTCTCCTTCTCTCTCTGACCCTTCTCCCCTATTCTCTAAAAAAAAAAAAAAAAAAAAAAAAAACCTATAGAAAAGTATTATATATATCTCCTAAATTTAATATTTATAAACTTAAATAAATCTGTTATATGTATATGTAACAAAATAGCAAAAATACAAAAATATTAATAAATTATATGTAACAAAAATATGTAACATATGCAAAAAATTATATGTAGCAAAATACAGAATATAACAAAAATTATATGTATATACAATATAAATATACATATGTAACAAAATTATATGTAACAAAAATACAAAAATATTAATAAATTAATAGTATGGGTGTTTTTTCTTCAACTTGTTTAATAGACATTTTTTTAGAACAATTTTAAGTTCAGAGCAAGATTGGGTAGAAGGTACAGAGATTGTTCATATACTCACTGGCCCTGTGCATGCCTAGTCTTCCCCAACCAGTGTGGCTCATTTGTTACAGCTGATGAACCAACATTGACACATTATTATTACCCAATGTCCATGTTTTTTTTAAAAAATGCTGTTAGCTGGCTTTTTGTTCAATCTGGGGAATATATTTGTCCAACATGCTGTATGAATTAAGTAGGCAAGTTCATGGTCTGATAACTAGTTAAAACTTCTATTCAGTTGCTTAACACAAGAAAAGTTTATTTCTTGCTCACTCCACATATTTCATCCTGGTCGATATGTGGAATTGTAGGAGATGACATTCTATTCCACATGGTCACTCAAAAATACAAGGTATTGTAGAGTTCTCTGACATTTCAATACATGGTCTGTGGTCACTGTTACAGAGAACAGAGATCTGTAGGAATCATTCTTTTGTTCAGTTTTGATCATACAGGCATATCAGGCATATCAGGTTTTACTGTACTTCACTATATTGCATTCCCAGGTATTGAATTTTTTACAAATCGAAGGTTGTGGTAACCCTGCATCAAGTAAGTCTTATCGGTGTGGAGTCATTTTTCTAATAGCATTTTCTCACTTCTTATCTCTGTAACACATTTAAGTAATTCTTGCAATATTTCAAACTTTTCATTATTATATTTGTCACAGTGATCTGTGATTAGTGACCTTTAATGTTACTATTGGAATTGTTTTGGGGTGCCACAAATCATACTTATGTGAAACAGCAAACTTAATAAATGTCATGTGTGTTCTGGCCGTTCTATTGACCATCTGTTCCTCTGTCTCTCTCCTTCTTCTTCTCCTCCCTACTTCCTGAGATGCAGCAATATTGAAATGAAGCCAGTGAATAGCCCTACACTGACGTCTAAGTGTTCAAATGAAAGGAAAATAGTATGTCTTTCAATGATTAAACTTAGTGAGGAAAGCATATTGAAAACCAAGATAGGGTGAAGAATAGGCCTCTCTCACCAAATGGTTAGCCAAGTTGTGAATGCAAAGTTAAAGTTCTTGAAGGAAATTAAAGGTGTTACTCCAGGGGACACACAAATGATAAGAAAGTGACACAGCCTTATTGTCTATATGGACAAAGTTTCAGTGGTCTGGATAGATCAAACCAGCCACAACATGCCCTTAAACCAAAGCCTCATCCAAAGGAAGCCCTAACACTTCAATTCCATGAAGGCTGAGGCAGATAAAGAAGCTACAGAAGAAAAGCTTAAAACTAGCAGAAGTTGGTTCATGAAATTTAAGGAGCTGTACTATTTCCAGAATATAAAAGTACAAGGTGAAGTATCAAGTGCTGATGTAGAAGTTGTAGCAAGTTCTCCAGAAGATCTAGACAACGCTACTAATGCAGGTGGCTACACTAAACAATAAATGTTCGATTTAGACAAAACAGACTTCTACTGGGAGAAGATGTCATCTAGGACTTTCACAGCTAGAGAAGAGAAGTTAATGTTGGGCTTCAAAGCTTCAAAGGACAGGCAGACTCTCTTGGTAGGGGCTACTGCAACTGGTGACTTTATTTTCTTTCTTATTTTTTTAATATTTTATTTATTTATTCATGAGAGATACAGAGAAAGAGAGAGGCAGAGACACAGGCAGAGGGAGAAGCAGGCTCCATGCAGGGAGCCCGATGTGGGACTTGATCCTGAGTCTCCAGGATCACACCCTGGGCAGAAGGCAGCACTAAACCATTGAGCTACTGGGGCTGCCCTTATATAGTGTTTTTTTCTTTTTTTCTTTTTTTTTTTTAAGTTTTTATTTATTTCAACTGGTGACTTTACGTTGAAGCCAATGTTCATTCACCATTCTGGAAATCCTAGGGCCATGGAGAATTACACTAGCTCTACTTTGTCTGTGCTCTATCAATGGAACAACAAAACCTGCATGACAGCACATCTGTTTACAACATGGTTTCCCAAATATTTAAAGTCCATTGTTGAGATCTGCTTCCCAGAAAAAAAGATTGCTTCCAAAATACGACAGCTCATTAACAATTTATCTGGTCACCCAAGAGCTCTGATGGAGATGGACAATAGGATTACTGTTGTTTTCATGCCTGCTAACCCAACATTCATTCTGGAGCCCATGGATCAAGGAGTCATTTCAACTTTCAAGTTTTCTTATTTAAAAAATACACGTTTAAGGCTCTCACTGCCATAGATAGTAATTCTTGTGATGAATCTGGGTAAAGTAAATTGAAAGCCTTCTGGAAAGGATTCACCATTATAGATGCTATTAAGAACATTTGTGATTCATGCGAAGTAGTCAAAATGACAAGTTGAGGAGGAGTTTGGAAGAAATTGATTCTAGCTCTCATGGATAACTCTGAGGGGTTCAAGACTTTAGTGGAGAAAGTAACTACAGATAAGGTAGAAATAGAGAACTAGAATTTGATGTGTTTGAACTGCTGCAAACTCATGATAACATTTTAATGGATGAGGAGTTGCTTCTTATGTATGAGCACAGAAAGTGGTCTCTTGCAATGGAATCTATTCCTGGTGAAGATGCTGTGAAGATGGTTGAAATAACAATGAAAGATTTTAGATTATTACATATACTTAGTTGATAAAGCAGCAGCAGGGTTTGAAGGATCAACTCCAATTCTGAAAGTTCTACTATGAGCAAAATGCTATCAAACAGCATCACACGGTACAGAGAAATTATTTGTGAAAAGTAGAGTCAATCAATGTAACAAACCTCATTGTTGTCTTATTTTAAGAAATTGCCACAGCCAGTCCCACCTCCAGCAAGCACCACCCTGATCAGTCAGCAGCCATCAACATTGAGGCCTCCACCAGCAAAAAGTTTGTGACTCATTAAAAGTTCAATTGATAGTTAGCATTTCCTTTTAGCAATAAAAAAATGCAATTAAGGCATGTACATTCTTTTGTTAAGACATTATGCTATTGCAGACCTAATAGACTAAGTGTAGTGTTACATGACTTTTATATGCACTGTAAAACAAACAAACAAAAAAATTTGACTCATTTTATTGCAATGTTCATTTTATCTCTGAGGTATGCCTATATCCCATTTGTCAGATTAATCACGGAACGCTATGCCCAGCTAGAGGGATGTAGTGAATCCATGGCGTTGTCTTTGTGACACATAGATATGTATTTTATTTTTTTAATTTTTATTTTTTTTCACATAAGATATTTTAAAATCACATTGGTGATACAATTAAGGGACAGATAATATTTTAGAAGTAATAATCCAAGGCATGAGATTCCTTTGTGATAGATGCCATTATGAGGCAGGCTATATATTTTTGCATGGCATTAAAGAATAGTCAAATACCAGGGAATAATATGATCAAGACATTTAAAGTTATATAAGTAATTGCTTTTTTTTACATGAGTTATAATTGACATATAATATTTTTATTAGTTTCAGGCATACAATGTAATGATTTGATATTCGTACATATTGCAAAATGATCATCACAATAAATCTAGTTACCACTGTCACCACAGACAGTTACAAAATTTTTTCATGTGATGAGAACTTTTAATATCTGATTAGCAACTTTCATAACCACTGTACTGTATTTTTCTACTATAGTTACCATGTTATGCATTATATAATCACTTGGTTGCAAGATTTGTTTTATTGTAGTGGTCTGGAACCTCTGAAATATGCCTGTATCCCATTTGCCAGATTAATCACATGGAATGCTAGAAAATGACTTATTTTCTATGAGTTATTTATTTTATAATTGGAACTTTGTACCTTTTGACCTCTTCACCCATCTTACCACCTGCTTATGGCAACCATTAATCTGTTCTATTTATGAGCTCATTTTTTTGTTTGCTTATTTTTAGATTCCACATATGAGTGAGATCATATGATATTTGTCTTTCTCTGATTTAACTAAAAGCAACTTCTTTTAATTACATCCATTTCTTTTTAGTCTAGTTGCTTCTTATATCAACATTATTTAGCCACTTATGATTTAGTAGCAACAGGAATTCACCTCAGCTTTGCTAAGTGGCTTTTAATTTATGTCTCACATGCATGTGTTTGCTCTTTCACTTTCTCCCTTCCTCTATGTTTGTCTCTTTCTCTCATGTTTCCATGTAGATATATACTTAAAACTAAAAAAGTGAGACACCAAAATAATAATACTCAACTCAGGATAGTAAGACAGCCAAAAAATGTTTAATATGCTTCAGTTTATCTTTTAACATGTATTTTTTTTAATGCATCACCAGTGTGACTTCATTTACACTAAATGTGGAAGACAGAATAATAATACGCTCAAATATTTCTGTTATCATCTTCAGCCTTCCATCTAACTGACTTGGCAAATGGGCAAATTTATAAATTGAAATTTTGTCTAATATTTCTGCTATCATCCCCAGCCTTCCATGTAACTGACTTGGCAAATGGGCAAATTTATAAACTGAAATTTTGTCTAATATTTCTGCTATCATCCCATCCCCAGCCTTCCATGTAACTGACTTGGCAAATGGGCAAATTTATAAACAGAAATTTTGTCTAATTTTGTTTTGTTTAAAACTGGAAGAAACGTTGGAATATTTTTGGAATCAATACAATAGCCTCAAGATTTGGTTTTGAGGCTTGGATAAAAATAAATGATTTGAATTATATCAACCTTCAGCCTAAGAATATGAATATATTTGCCAATACAAAAAAAATGTGCAATAAAGTAAACAAAATATCTTTCCTTCTTAAAGCATACATTATATGGAAACAAATGAGCTATTAGGATGACAGATTCATCAATGATGTAGGGTTGTTCCCCTTTATCCATGGCAATACAGTCTAAGACTCCCAGTGGATGCTTGAAACTGTGGATAGAACCAATCCCTATATACTATTGTTTCTCCTATACATGCATATTTATATAAAGTTTAACTTATAAATTAGGCAAATTAAGAGATATTAACAATAACAACCAATAAAATAAGACAATTATAAAAATATATTGTAATGAAGTTATGTGAATGTGTTCTCTCTCGCTCTCAAAATATTGTATTGTAATCACTCTTCTTATGATAGTGTGAGATGATGAAATGCCTATGTGGTGAGATGAAGTGAGGGGAATGATGTGGATATTGTGACATAATGTTAGGCTGCTATTGACCTTTGATGACATGTCAAAAGGAGGATCATTCTTTTACTTCTAGACCCTAGTTGACCGTGGGTAACTGTGATAAGGGGAAACTACTATGGATATAATCCCTATGAATTCCTATGAATATATAAATTCCTATGAATATATAAATTGAATTTAATCCAACTGTTGCATATATTGATTAATTAAGCAGAGCTATGAAATGGTACATTTGCCTTTATTTGAAAACCATAGAAGCAGAGGAAGAATTATAAGGCATTTAAGGATGAAAATTAGCAAAAAGAGCAAAGCTCACCTTCTATTACCTAGTATATTTTGTTACCAGAGCAATAAAAGCAAATAAATAAATAAATAAATACAAATAAACATAATTATAGTGCATTCTACTCTCTTGTGCTCTCTTCTAGTGTCCCAGAGAGCATTAAAATGTATTTGTGTTGCTTTATGAAGACTTCTCATAACATTTTCAAACCACTAAAGCTAGTTGCTTTTTAGAAAAATGTTTGTGGTTTCTTTTATGAAGAAAATTAAACTTATGTTTAAAATATGAGTGAGAAAATAAATTTTATTAGGTCAAGATTTATAAGTCTCAACAAGTTTCTGCTAACTTTTGAAGTAATTTATAAACATTCACATTGGTTTTTTGTTTGTTTAGTTTTAGTAAATCAGTCAGCCCCACTACCATTTGTGCCAGCCCTGATTATTGTACTTGTGTTTCTGTAGGAAAATTGATATTAATACATTCAGAATTTTATTTTGAACTATTCTTCTTTTCAAATTAACACCTACTACCTGGAAATTCTCCACCTTCAAATTCTTAAAATATATAGCAATCACATAATTTGTATCATTGTAACATTAGCTTTTCAGATTCGAGGACCAAAAATTTTAAGAATTATTCTTCTGAAAAGGAAAATTGGGTTAGGAAAAGGAGTGTAAGGGAGCAGGGAAGGAGCAGAAAAGTCATCAGGTAACCAAGAAAAAAATAAAATAACTTTCTTAATTCCCTAGCATATATACAAACTTGAATTTTGACACCTTAGAAAAAAAAACTGTCTAATTTTATGATGTTTATGAGTCTTTTGCTATTTTGCCTTTTAACTTGAAAGTGTCTGTTAGAAATTTTTAAATATAAAAGATTCACTCTTAGCTATGCCATGGTTATTCAACTCTTAGCATCAATATTTGCACAACTTTGCATATTTCTAAAAAGGCATACTCTTTTTAAAGATGACTCTTTTTACCCATGGCAGAAATTTAGAAAATTGAATTATAAATTTAAATTTTAACTAAGTAAAAATAAGTGAAAAAAGTAGAGGAATAGAGTTGATTCATGTGAGAAATAATAGTACAATAAAGAAAAAATACTTGCTGTTTCTCCTTCCTTTAGTACTTTAGGTACGTTAGAGAATATTGGAATTCTCAGTATAGACAGTATGTGTACTATTTAATAAAAGACTATGAAACTTTAAAAAATAATTTTAAAATCAAACAAAACTTTAGAGACTCTATAATTATTCTGTATATGAACATTTAAATCTTGCTGAAACAGTGATAACCAAATCATTTCAACACACACACACACACACACACACACACACACAGTTCTTTAATGAAAAATGTGAAAACAAGGTACAAAGAAAAGCCTTTGTCCTAGGAAAGAGAATTGCAATAATGTTCTAGAAGATGCTAGCCCTCCCTCTTCCACTTCAGTATTAATACCTCTCAGACTACAGAATCAGTTATATTCTATTGTGCTAAACCATTCAGCCCAATTGAAAGGAAATATACAAGTCATCTAAAGCACAACCGAAAAATTCATTGAAAATGTAATTTGTCATTCTCTTTTCTAATGTCATTTTAAAGAGGTATTAAAGCCAATGTGGGAAAGCATCTTATTTCTCTTGTGGTGTTATTTTTTTCCCCCTCAGAGAAATCCCTAACCACTAAATGACAAATTTGGTCTTATACCTAGACAAAACACTCAAAGCTCAGTTTCACCTCTCTTTGAAGAATAATTTTCCTATCATAAATTAATCTCATTTGAAAATGATTTTTAAAATATGATTTATGCAAAAACAAATCCCAGTTCCCAGAATAACCTGTATTTGTGGTTGTTATGCCACAGCTAGAAGAGAAATTACTGATCAGTGAGCTGTTTCAGAATGGCAACGTGAACTGCAGCTTGGATTAAGGAATCTGATGAAGCATAACATACCATGAAAGAAATAAAAACATTTTATAGGGCTCTTGGGCATTATTGACAGGTTTCTACTGCTTTTTCGATATGATTCTGTTCAGCAGGAGATCTCATTTGTAAAGAACCCTTTATTTAAACATAATAAAATGCCCCATTAAATTAGGGGACGCCCCAAATACTTTCCCATTAATATGGTTCTGTATAGGGATTTATTGCTATGAAATATTTGGAAACACTTTCTGGCTTATTACATTAAACTAAAACTTGAAATAAAGAACAAAGATACATTTTTACACTACATAGGGATTATTTATATTTGAAATTCAGTAAGGACTTGCACAAAACTGGTTTTAGGATGACACATTCACTTATGAAAACAATAGTACTTATTTTGTTAAACCTATACACTACAGCAAAGCTACTATTTCTGTAAATAAATATTAAGAACCCAATTCTTCAAAAAAATAAATAAATGCTATATTCTTTTAAATACAAATTTACTATTTAATCTTGTAATGGCAGCATGATCAAGTTGCATATATTTTCCAAAATGATTTAGTAAGTCTGTTTGTAAATGAGGAAATCATGCACAAGGTAAAGATGAAAAGCTTGATTCACGTATGAATTTTAAATAAGGTATTTTTCCCTTTTAAGTATGAATGTATGTCATTTCTTTATGTCTCTAGTTTTCAATCTCTGCCCCCCATCGGAATACTCCAAAAATATGGTAGGCAACAGAAAGGTCCTTAGACTCAATATCCAGTGATTCTGATTCTGGTTATCTGGGATTGAGCTTGGATATTAGTACTTTTTAAGAGTTTGCCTGGGATTCTAATGCATGTTGGGTGTTAATAAAAACTGCTCAAAACAAAGGGAAAAAAATGAGCAAACTTGAGCGGACACAGAGTGCAATAGAGCTCAGTTCTTCTTCTTTTTTTTTTTTTAAGATTTTATTTATTTATTCATAAGAGACACAGAGAGAGGCAGGGACACAGGCTCCCCTGTAGGGAGCCTGATGTGGGACTCAATCCCAGACCTCCGGATCATGCCCTGAGCCAAAGGCAAACACTCAACCATGAGCCACCCAGGTGTCCCTAGAGCTCAGTTCTATAGTGATACTCTCTAAATTGAGAATTTTTTTCCTTTTCAGGTGAAATTACGATTATATTAATGGTCCAGGGATAAACTATCTTAATATCAATATTTTTTTGACTGCAACATAACAATTGCCAATCAAAATTAGAACATTACGCTCAATGTAAATCTGGGGGATATTTTTGACTCTTTGCTAATATGTGGAGGTCAACATGTAAAAAGCACTATACAAAGACATAACATTTCTGGTACAAAGTGATAAAAGAATCGCTTTTACAAGCTGACTTGAAAATTACCTTAGGTATTCTTTTAAGAAAATTTTCTAAGCATTTATACCTCTAGGTTACAATTTTCATATATTTCACACCTGCTATATGAAGTAGATCACAGAACCCAATCTCTACATGGTGAATTATCTACTTTACTGCATCCTCATCTCATGCAAAATTTTACTGTAAAATTCTAATTCCAATGAGTTGATTTTTAAAATATGTATAAACCGTTCAATTTCAAAATCTAGCAAGTTAAACAATCTGACTGTGAGCAATTAATATTTATGTCTGGGCCTTCAAATTGCAGATTATTTTCTAAACTGTATGTAGCCAGAGTCACTGCAGTTTGTAATCGGCCAGATATTGGTGCTGTTAATAATATTCTGCTATATTAGCATCCTCTTCACATCTGTTTCTTCCACTTCTTCATCATCATCACCTTGAATCTCTTTACTATATGTCATCTTATGAAATGCCTTCTTTCATGGAGTAGAATATGAGTCGTGAAACTATACATTTATGGAAAAAATACCCCAGTTTCTAATCATCAACCATTTTGACACTGAAAGAAACATGAGGTAGCATTCCATCCTCAGGAGTTACAGGAACGTAAAACAGTTACAAATGGTGTTCAAATTTCCACTTCTATTGCCTAATGATTTTCATAGTGTCAATTTGTCTGTTCTGTCCATTTATCTGCCCACCCTCCACTACATGCTATTATTTGTATCCTATGAGAAAACTGGGGATTAGAATTATCCAAATCAGCCTTACAGTCCCTGTTTTTACTAGCAACTCATTTGGGAAATAATTCAAGATCAAAGAGAAAGTCTATTGTAAAACACAAAAGCTTGGCAACATCTGAGAACCTGAACATCTTTCAAAAGCTTTGGAATATGTATTTCGTGTTTCTGAATCACATATTTGAGCAACATTCTTAAAATAGTCAACAAACAATAAAGGAACAACATATTCACATTCAGAGCGGCCCTTTCCTTCACATTTTTTGCTCTCTTCAACCTTGCATTTTCTTGTATATTGCCATCTAACCAATTTGTTTCATTCACGTTCATCCTTTTTAGACTCATAAATTGCATAGATCATAGAATGTCTGTCTCCAAATAGAGTCGGAGAGACCTGGGTGCCTCCTTTTAGGATTATTAAGTATGTTACAGTGTTTGACTTCTATTTGTACAATTTCTACTTGAAGGTTATTAGGGCAATAACTTATTGCTTAACATTTTCCAGCAAGTGCTAAACATAGCCTGTGGATCCTCCAGTGCATTAGCAGGTTTTTCTAAAGAAGTTTCATGCAGTGGAAGAATTGTTTTCCTTTTAACAGTTGTTTCTTTCTCAATCTCTCGACTTCCTCTGTAAGTCAGCCTCCTTATTTTCTGCAACGTTTTTCCATCTGTGTTGCTGGCATGGTGCACAGATGCCTGGTCTAGACATTTGTTGGCATTTCCAGCATCACGATTATCTTCCTCTTCGTTGTCTTTGAAGCCAAACTAAAATGATATCCTGTGTCTGTGAGTCGGCCAGTTGTTTGGGAACAGGATATACCAGCCTGTTAACATTGTGTGGTATTGTTTTGTAGTTGGATTTATGTTTGCGCTTGAATTTGGAGGAGTCTGGGGGTGGGTGGGGAGCCTGGGAGTTCCAGGATTAAGCTATCAATGTAGCTAGAATGGACCAGCAATTCAGCTCAGGGTGAAAACTCAACCACAAGCTGACTTTGAGATTCCCAGTGGCACGGTGCTTAGTCCTAATGCTAACAGTGGCTAAAGACTTGGAGACAAAGAATGTGCAGAGCTGGAAACACAAAAATGTGCAGAGTTTGGAAGTTTATTTCTGAGTTCTCAGATTTCCTTTCAACTCATATTCTTCCATTGTCTGTACTTTGAAATTACGTTGTTCCGGGTGTATAAACTGGTGGAGTTCCAGAATGCACTCAGTATCTGAAAACTTAAGTTGATCCAAGTTTAATGAACAATTAACACACTTCTTCATAAAAGAATCTTAGTACACTACAACCAGCAATTTTCCTCTGAATGTATTCCTAGAACATCATAAATATGTCTTTATTAGCCCTTTGCACAAATATATTTTACAAATTTTAATTATTTTTTAGTGTCCAATCTACCACTGTATGGTAAATGCCATGAGCCTAAGAACCATATTTTTAAAATTTATATGTGTGTCTATGGAACCCAACACAGAGATTAAAAAAAAATGTTGCCTGGCTAAAAAATTATGAAGTTGAAACAGAACTTTACAGATGTGAGGCAACAATATGTTTAAATACCACTGTGGAGTAACCAGTGAGGAAAGATAAAGTTATGATGGGTTATGGTTAAACCGAAGAATGTAGTTCCTGACATGATGGAAGAAATGTTACCAATAGAAAAAATATAAAATTAAAATAAAATAAAATAAAATAAAATAAAATAAAATAAAATAAATAAAATGGAGGAAGAATTTTTCTTACTAAAAGTAAGTCTAATCAAATAAAGGAGGGAAGGGGAAGAGTTTAGGAGATTTATATTTAATAGATTTATTTTTATTCTGAAGTAGGAGAGGATATTTTCCTGTTTGAGTGAGGGGAGAGTATTAAAGTAGGAAGTTAGAAGTTGGTGGCAAAACTTGAAAATTACCTTAGGTATTCTTTTAAGAAAATTTTCTTAAAATTTAGAAATCTGTACAAAAGATAAAAGCCATCAATAATAGGCAGAGATCCTTGTATATGGCAGCAAACACTAATGTTGTTGCACATCCCATTTGCAGTGGGAATTGTTAGACAAGATATATTGTTTATGGTAAGAAGACTGTGAGGCATTGAAATTAAACAAAATTAAAAAGGAATTATTGTTGCATATCACAATTGTCATCATATTAGTAAGGTGACACACACTGTGAATTTCCAAGAGGCAAATGTTACATCTAACATTGACTATGCTTACTTAGAAACATCAAATAAGGGACAGACAAGGCTGAGTAGGGAGAGATAGAGAGGGGGCTATGTGATCAGTTCACAGAAATCCCCAAAATGCTGAGGTGTAAGGAAACCAGAGATAAGAAAACAAACCAGACCATTGTGTTTGTGTGTGTGTGTTTGTGTGTGTGTGTGTGTGTAGGGGATGTGTGTCTTTTTCTATGACAGTCACCCATAACTAACAAAGAATAACCAGACCCTAAAAAGAAGTAAGTCATTAAAGATGTTATCACCAGTGCTTACTCAAACCTAGACATCACAAGAATAATAAGGCCACAAGCTCCTTGGTCGGCTCTAAATAAAAGACTGTCTGTTGGGGTGTGTGGGTGGCTCAGTCTGTTAAGCATTTGCCTTTGGCTCAGGTCATGAATCCAGGGTCTTGGGATAGGTCCCCCATGGGGCTCCCTGCTCAGGGGGAGCCTGCTTCTCCCTCTCCTTCTGCCTGCCTCTCCCCCTGCTTGTGTGCTCTCTCTCTCTCTCTCACTCTGACAAATAAATAAATAAAGTTTTTTTTTTTTTTTTTTAAAGCCTGTCAGTGGAGGCCCACATTGGCAACCCTGCGGGACCCCTCTCACTCCTGAGAGCTTTCCCTATATCCTTGCTTAATAAACTTCTATCACTTTACTCACTCTCTTTGTCCACGAGATTCATTCTTCAACTCTGTGAGACAAGAACCTCACCGTCCTGCTTCAATATGTTTCTCAAAGATTATGGACAAGAAAAAAGCATATTTAGCTAAATTAATTTTAATAAGAAAGGAAAATTTAGAAATCTGTACAAAATAAATAAAGTCTTATTTAAAAAATTAAGATGAGGGAATAATGAATATGAGATTCAGAAAGGAAGTAACAATTACTGCAGGTGGATGGGACAGGGTAGCTACATGTTTATATGAGTCATCAGTATCTGAGATTTTCTTTTGCGTGACAGCCTCATGAAAGCTTTTTACATTTAGAAAAGTATGATTTTTAAAAACTAAACTTGGGGCACCCGGGCGGCTCAGTGGTTGATTGTCTGCCGTTGGCTCAGTTTGTGATCCCAGGGTCCGAGATCAAGTCCCACATCAGGCTCCCTGCATGGAGCCTGCTTCTCCCTCTGCCTGTGTCTCTGCCTCTCTCTGTGTGTTTTTCATGAATAAATACATAAAATCTTAAAAAAAAAAATTAAAAAACCCGAATACATAAAAGAAGGCCAAGCATGAATCAATGACAATAGTGATATGAAACAAAGGTTAAGAATTAATCAAATGTGTACTTATATGGTAAAAATAATCATAATAAAGCAAGAAAACAAAATAAAATTAGAAAACACAATATTATTTCTAGAGGAATTATGTGTATGTGCTCTTGTTGAATCACTATAAATGATTTCAAAGTATTTTGTTCTGTGTGTCATTTTTTTTCTTCTAGCAATTCTAATTTCCTTTTTGATGGATTCACCCTACTTTTTTCTACCTACTAAGTCACTTTTTTTAAAAAAGATTTTATTTATTAATTCATGAGAGACACACAGAGAGAGGCAGAGGCACAGGCAGAAGGAGAAGCAGGCTCCATGCAGGGAACCTGATGTGGGACTCAATCCTGGGACTCCAGGATCACACCCTGGGCCAAAGGCAGACACTCAACCGCTGAGCCACCCAGTCATCCCTACCTACTGAGTCATTTATATATGTCTTCATTACTATTGTTATTGTTATGATTTGTTTCATTGAAACTTAGTATTGGCAGTTGGCCTGTACTATGTGCTTAAGACCTATCATTTTAGAGAGTAAATATTTCTACTGTCGTAGCTAGTTGATATAGCCGTCATCAAGCCATGTATTACCTTTCCAAGGGACCATGATGAAGGTTTTCTGTATTTGAATTTCTTACACTCTCCTTCCTTCAGACTTTTGGAAGATGCACATCAAGCTCCTTTTCAGATATTTATAGCAGAAGAAAGACAAGAACTATTCCATGGGTCTGATGTGAACTTCACAAACAAGAGTTTACAGATTTGTCCCTTCAAAATCTTCCTGGGGATCAGCATATCCTATGACCCTAATGCTTGATCTCCAAGTTCCTGCTTATCTTAGAGGGGAGAAAAGTCTTCACAGCCATCCTCACTAAGCTCCCCATGGGCCTTATATCAACCTACTGCCTGCCAGGCCCAAAGCAGCATGCCTTAGGAAAGGTCGGAGAATGAGGGAGATGATTGGGACACTCATGGACACACACTGCTCACATATCCTGCCTGAGGGAGCATAAGTGACTGAGCCCAGTTATTGCCCTTGTGAATCCACCATCCCCTTTCTTGGGCCACCCTTCCCCATTCTACCCTACCTTCCAACCTGTTTCTATTAATGAATGAGCATGGCTGGGGGAACTAGTATAAACCCACTCCTTCAGGAAACCTCTCTAATGACCTACTTTGGCTTGATACATTTCTTGCTCCAAAATTTTCTTAGAACTGTACTCTTGTCAGAGATTCTCCCTATGTGTTCACAAGTGTCAGACCCGATTAGTGGTCTGAAGGCTTTCCTGTCTACTCCTACAACCTCCCTTTTATCCTTCACAAAGCATTTCCTGCAGTAAATCTTGTGTACATATAAGCATATCTGGGTGACTTCCTCTCAGATATCCTAAACTGACACAGTGGGAATGCAAGATTTATATACAATACCAGTTTTCTTAGAATCTTTGTTATTTCCATAATGTCATGATGTATAAAAGTCAAAATATTTTTTGACAAATTAAGGTTTCTACCAAGAAGGCAAGAAATCTACCAGTGTAATCCATTTCACCAACAAAGTGAGAGTTACCATATGCTCAAATGAATGGTTGTTGAAAATGCATGTGATGATGTTTCAAGCCATTTCTGATCAAGTCATTTCTAATCAAGACACAAAATGGAAAGAGGTTACATCACATATAGTAAAAGATATTTACTAGAAGACAATAAAAACTATTATTCTAAATGGAAAATCCCTGAAATGAATCCAATTAAAAGTAAAAACCTGTCATGGGTTCCTATGAAGACTATTAGTACCTGTGTGTGCCTCAGAAGTAATTGAGAGAAAGCTCTATAGGCAGAGCTAAGTGATATAATGTATTCAGATCTTCCTCAACATATGATGGGGTTACAACCTGATAAACCTATCATAAGTTTAAAATATTGTAAGTTGAGATGCATTTACTACACCTAATCTACTGAACATCCTGGCTTATAGCCTAGGCTACCATAAACATGCTCAGAGCATTAACATGAACCTCAAGTTGGGCACAGTTGTTTAACACAAAGCCTACTTCATAATAAAGTGTAATTTAATTTATTGAATGCTATATTGGAAGAAAAAAAATACAGAATGGTTGTAGGAAAGTTTGTATGTGTATCAATTGTTTACCCTCATGATCGCATGGCTGACTGGAAACTATGGCTCACTGCTGCTGCCCAGAATCTAGATAGAAAAGTACCCTAAAAAAAAAAAAAAAAAAGAAAGAAAAGAAAAGTACCCTAGCATGGGAAAAGATCAAAATCCAAAGTTAGTTTCTACTAAATGTGTATCATTTTTACACCATCAAAAATTCAAAAAAGCTTATGCTGAGCCATCATAAATTTGGGGCCATCTGTATTAGGGAGTTTTGATACACTATGGTAGTTGTATAGGTTATCATCTTTCCCTTCTGCTTCTAGAAATCAGAAAAAGCAATAAGAAAAATAAAAGGAATCTCATTCTCCATGTTCACTGAAACTTGGAGTCAGATATGATTTACAGGTTCTAGAGGGCAAAGATTGTAAAAATCAATTGAATCTTTACAGATGTCATGCAGGAGTAAGTGTGGAGGTTGTTTGCTTGGCCTATAGGTGGCAGATCGCAGGATGTACGGCAAAAAATATACTTCCCACATATAAAGGAATCACCCTGAAGGGTAAACACTAAAATCTCTCATTTCCAATAATCAGATATGTAACTTCAATGGGTTGAGACTAGGTAACTGTATTTCCAGAGAGATGAAGAGAGGAGGCATGCAGAGTGGAGAGCGTCAAGGCAACTCTGGAGTAAAGGATTTCCAGTGTCGGGAAAGTACCTGTCCTGAATTTAATGTGTTTACCATGAATTGAAGAAAGCTCTTTTGCAGAGGTTTTTGATAAAACTGGGAAGTCCAGGGTTGTCAGCAGAAGTCCTTCAGAATCAACTTTGTATGAAGAAACACCAGAGATGGATTTTCAAAGAACACATGCAAATGGATTATTTGTAGGAGGCTCTCAGTCTCTAGGTCAGAAGAATAATTAACAGCTTTGACCTCATATACCCAAATGGGAAAACCTTGCAAACAAATAGTCTAATAAAAACCAACATCTTTAATAATGAATTAAAATATAGGAAATGTTATACCATTGTTATTACAGTATTAGGATAATTTGAAGAATAGAAACTTTCCTATTTCAAAGAATTATCAAAGTAGAGGTTTTTTTTAGAGGGAGTGCTAGGCAACTATTCCGTCATGAGATAATGAACACACACACTTAGGTTTGCAATTACTCTTATGAAGGGAGATGACAAAGCAGAAGTGTAGAAAGTCAGGGAAGGCATAAAACTTGATGGGAAAAATAAAATCATCAAGCAAATGAAGACAAAATTAGAAGTGATACCAGGGAGAAATCCATCGGAAGAAATGCAGCAGTGACTTGAAGAATAAAAATGAGAAAAGTAACTCTCAGGCAGTCAAAATTAATTTGGAAAAAGTTTTTTAGATTTTTTTTTACAGGGAAATAATCAAGATTTTATTACCTATTATTAATTTTGTTTCATATTTCTATTATTATTATGGGAAAAATCGGTTCTGGTAGAAAGTTTGACTTTTTTAAAAATTAAAAATATTTATAATTAAACTATAACTGCCACTCTGTTACAAAGAGTGAAATGACTATATACAAAGGAATATCTTAGAATGTGTGCAAAAGTAGATGTTAGCAACCAGCCCTCCGTGGAAAACACTCTCCCAGGAAGTTCTGTTGCCTTCACTTGAAAACCATCAATAGACAAGCACGGGGATCACATATGTCATAGGCCTTCTCAAGAAAATGTGGATGAAGACATACTGCAGGGCAGCCCGGGTGGCCTAGTGGTTTGGAGCCGCCTTCAGCCCGAGGTGTCATCCTGGAGATCCTGGTGTGATCCCAGGATCGAGTACCATGTCTCCTCAGAGGGAACCTGCTTCTTTCTCTGCCTATATCTCTACCTCTCTCTCATGAATAAATAAATAAAATCTTAAAAAAAAAATAAGAAGAAAGAAAGAAAGAAAGAAAGAAAGAAAGAAAGAAAGAAAGAAAGAAAGAAAGAAAGAAAGAGAGAGACTCTACTAGATTAGGGCTCCTAGATGTCTGCACCCTGCTTCTCTTGGATTTTGTCCTGCACATCTTTCTCTTTGATACTTTTAATTTGCATCCTTTTATTGTAATAAACCATTACACAAGTATAATTGTTTTACACATTTCTAATTGTAGTAGCTATGCATGGTCTTGGGATCTCTCAGACCAATGTAATGTTTTGCCCTGATTTATTTATCAACTCATTTGATTCTAATATATATATAAATTAAAGATTATAATCTTAACTGTTTTAAAAATCAATTCTTAGGGACGCCTGGGTGGCTCAACGGTTGAGTATCTGCCTTGGGCTCAGGGCATGATCCTCGGGGCCTGGGACAAGTCCCACATTGAGTTTTCTGCATGAGGCCTGCTTTGCCCTCTGCCTGTGTGTCTGCCTCTCTCTGTGTGTCTCTCATGAATAAATAAATAAATAAATAAATAAATAAATAAATAAATAAATCTTTAAAAATAAGTTATTAGCAGCTTAACAATGGCATCCATAAAATCAGAAATATAACTTGAAATATAGCTAACTTCTGAGTGATTTCTATTTTCTAAATGCCATTTTGACAGCTTTATGTGATAAAGTACTCTATTTTATGAAGTCGAAATCCACAACATGATTTTATTTTATACATTGAGAAACCTTGATCATTCAATAAAATATCTGTGTCATTGGGAAAAACTCTGGAGTCTTTGCTTTTAGTAATTATTTAATATGTATTTGGTATAATGTGTATCAGAATATTGATTATGGATTTAAATTGGAAATACATTTTTTGATGACAGTACTTGCTTCTATCATATAAACACATGACTATTAAACCTTAATAGCTTTAATTTTGCTCACATACTTTAAAAGGAATACATATTATGGATCATTCAGTAGCCATGCTTCAGCAAAAATGTGGAAATAGTAATGCAGCAGCAAAATCCAAGAATAAGTGGATTCCCTTTCTATAAGTGAATACAAAAGATGACAAATAGTGGCCTATTTTTTAAAAATGAATTTATTAATGCAATTCATATTCAATTATATATTAGCTTAGAAATACATCCACACAATTAAATTATGATAATATGATTTATATGTATTTTCAATTAAGTCTTTTGCTTATTTATGCAATACTAACTCTAACTTATTTGGTATTTATTCAATGGAATAACAATTTTGTTTATACGTTCAGAGCAGAAATTGTTAGAAAAGGACTTTTAAGCCCCAAACAATTACTTCCTTGCCTTGAGGCACCATGACTTAGACAAGCTTTAAAAAGAATATAAGAGCTAATTTAGCTTTGCTTTGGTTACTATTACCTTGTTTTTGTTTCAAAAAGTGATTCAGTTCATTTCTAGAGAAAATTCTAGAATAAAGAGTATATTAAGAAAAATAACTCTTAACAAAAATTATGTTTCAAATAAGAGGGATGTGTTTTTTTGTAAGAAAGCATACCACCAAAACCTTTATAACCAAATAAACCATAAAATAAAAGTTTTCATTTTGTTTATTATTTGTCTCATTGGTTCTTTGTTATGTAAAACTGATAGTTGAATTTTCATAACTTCAATAAATTAAAAGGAAATTGGTTGCAGTTCAGCTTCTCTTCACACTAAATAGGATTTTTTTAAATAGAGATGAATATATTCCTAGTACTTTAATCTCTATTGTCACTATTTCATTCTCAGTTCCCTACTCCTCAAATCTCACTAAAACCAAAATTACACAGTTCAAGAGGACTGTGAGGTCATGTTAACATCCTATTAAAAAAACAAAACAAAACAAACAACAAAAAAAAAAACTTACCAAAAAAGCACCTGTTTAGGTTCCTATATTCAAGCTATTCTAAATCTGAGCAATTATTTTAAATTATTCTATTCATTTATAGCAAAAGACAGGTCTCATCATTCTTTTAACACAAAAGAAGGCCTCACAGATATGTAATTCATCTAGTGGTAATTATTACAATCTTACCATCACAATTTTAATGTTTTCTGTACTATGATGATATAAGCCATCAAATACACATTGAAAAAATATTTAAATCTAGAGATTGTTGCAAAATTATAAGAATTAATTAGAATTCACTAAATTTTGTTGATTTTCAATAACTTAATGAAAAATTCAAACATTTCATGATGTTCCAAAACGAATTTGAAACATTCTTCTTCAGTGAGCTGGTATATATTAGAATTTGAGGGAAAGAAATCTAATTTTTATGATTATCTAACCATCGCTACAACATGAAATTTAAATAAGCAAATTAAATATAAATTAAATATTGTGAAGAGACAATAATAGAGTCAATTTTAAAACACTTTCTATTATTTAAAAATGATAATGCTGCTGATAATTTTTATAATAGCTTTTCATTTTAATAGCTGTTTGTTAAAGTCTCTGTAAAAGATACTGGTGGTCCTGGAGAAGTTCAGTTCATGAATCTCTGTGGGACATAGAATTTTATATGCAAATTGATTAAAGTGAACTAGAACCATGCTTTTCAAGTGTTAATGTGAATACATATAACACACAAGTCTTGTTAAAATGAATTTTCTGATTTAGTAGTTCTGGAATGCATTTCTAACAGCTGTAGGTAATGCCAATGGTCTTGGTCTAAGGGCCACAATTTAAATTGCAAGAATTAGATGACCTGCCTAGATTTGCCTTATTCTCAAAATACTAAGGCCATTTTGTATAATGGAATATTATTTTAATATCAGATGTAAAGATAAATTGGCTTATTGTCTAATAAGAGATTTGAATTAATTTTTAAAGTAGTGATGGGAAAGCTCTGCATACAAAAAAAGAATTTTGTTATTAGCATTGAAACATAGGCAATTAGAGTGAATAAGAAACTGGGAAATTTGGAGAGGATTGGCATGTGGTGACTTGAGCTTACAATGTCCAAAAAAATGAAAAGGAAATTCTTATGTCTTATGTTTTAAGTCAGTTTTGTAGGCCAAACTAAGAAATTAAAAATAGTAAATTGGTGCATTTTTATAGTAACTGTTTTAATTTTGTAATTTTATTTTTCTAAGATTTTATTTATTTATTCATGAGAGACACACAGAGAGAGGCAGAGACATAGAGGGAGAAGCAGACTCCTTTCAGGGAGCCTGATACAGAACTGATGCCAGGACCCCGGGATCACGACCAGAGCTGAAGGCAGATGCTCAACTTCTGAGCCACCCAGGTGCTCCTACAGTAACTATTTTTATGTTTATATGTTAAAAAAAAAAATCAAAGGACAGAAAATTCAACAGAGTAGCTTTTATTTGCTCTATTTAACATTTTTCAGAAAAGAGCTTGTGCTAGTTCCTTATTGCATGAATACAACTTTCAAATTAGTTCTCAATCCTGTCAGACCCAATGTCTCCTCCTTATAACAATAATATTTAGTGTTCCTTTTACTACACTTAAATGCACAGAGGTTATAACTTAATTGCAACTATAATCTTAAAAATCATTATGATGCCCTAATTTTAACATAAAGGAGAAATGAAAGGGAAATAAGTTATATTTCCACGTGAAAATGTCTAGACTGAACTACATAAATGATATAATAAAGTACTCAAGTGCTTGGATCCACATGTGGATTAAACTCTAAACATAAAAGCTACAAAATGCAGGTCAATGTGGGTTTTCCTGTTAATTCAAATACCAAAAATAGTATGATCTCTGATCTAGCTAAATGGTGAACTGGATTTGGTAACATTCCCAACCAAAAAAAGTATAATATTCCCTCAATTTATAAAGTGATTGTATTTCTGGATAATTCTGTCTACATTAAAATCGTGTGCCCAATGTTTTGTTTTTATATGTAAGTCAGAGGTAGTTCTAGGTGAGGATACTTAATAGTTGTTTTTTCACACACAAGAATTACTTGAATATTCAAACCATGTGCATGATGGGAATCAAATTTTTGTTGGCCACTCCCTGTATTGGACGACATCAAGAATCTGGTTTAAGTGGTACCATCTTAGTGAATGTAAATATCAAAAAAGACCAATGAGTTTCAAACTTCCTAATGTTCTCTCAACTGATCAAGTCCCAAATGATCTTTTCAAGCTTATTATCTGCCATCCTATTGATCATGAGTGAAATTGTTAGCACACGTTCACAAATGTGTTTCTTTCCTAGTGAGATTTTTAAAAATATAAATATACTCTTGGATATCAATTATGAGAACTTCAAATAGTATACATGTAATTGTTCATTATACATTATAGAACATTTGTTTTCAGATGCAGATATTTAAGCTGTCTTAACTAGAAATTTTGTTTAGTGTCCTTTCAGATTCTTTTGTCAATTTATATAATTAAGTCAAAATCTTACTATAAACTTAATGACGTTAAGATCCATTAATGGTGCTTATTGAAAATTGTGCATCATTAATGTGGATTAACACGGTAGGAGCTCTTTCTTATACTGAAAACTTGTTTCTCCTCTGGGCTTTAAAATGAAATGTTGAAATGCATTCGTAATGTGTACTAGTAAGTACCTGTCATTATTCTAAATATAGAAAACATTAGACAAAATGAGGAATCTTTTACAATAGCAGAAGCTTTATCAATAGCTTTGTTGATAAGGAAGTATAAGTATCAAGACAATATAGTGTCACTCTGTAAGAAACAATACAGAATTTAAAGGCAAGTAGGAGATTTTCTATAATTACACAATGCGAAATAATAAACACAAAAGTCTTTCAAGGTAACTCATCTTCAAAAGACATTGATTTGTGGTGCCTGGGTGGCTCAGTCCATTAAGCGTCTGCCTTCAGCTCAGGCATGATCCCAGAGTCCTGGGACTGAGCCACATGTCAAGCTCCCTTCTCAGTGGAGAGCCCGCTTCTCCTTCTCCCTATGCCACTCCTTCTGCTTGTGCTCTCTCTCTTTCAATTAAATAAATAATATCTTAAAAAAAAACACATTAATTAAAAACATGTGAATCCATTCATCTGTCCATAGACACTTAGGTTGTTTCCATATCTTGGGTATTGCAAATAATGCTTCAATTTACATGGGCATGCAGATACCTTTTCAACATAGTGTTCTCATTTTTTTCAGATATATTTCTAAAAGTAGAATTAGTAGATCATATGATAGTTCCATTTTTAATTTTTTGAAGATCATTCAAAAAAGATCATACAGTTTTCCGTAGTAGCTGTACCAGTTTGCAATCCCACCAACAGTGCAAGAGGGTTCCCTTTTCTCCACCTTTTCTCCACAGCATTTGTTATTTCTTGTTCTTTTCATGATAGTCATTCTAATAGATGTGAGGTGATATTTTACTGTAACACACACACACACACACACACACACACACATACACACAAAGGAATATTACTCAGCCATAAAAGCGAAAGATATTTTGCATTTGTATTTCCCTGAATGAATTTTGAGGGCCCTATGCTAAGTGAAATAAATCAAATTATATCTCAATAAAACTGTAAAATAAATCTAACAATGTTATGAAAATAAACAGGGATATTTCTTGGCATTTGAGAGTAGAACCATGTCAGTAGGAAGCAAAATTTTAAAAAATGCATTTATATGCTATTTGCAGCATTATGACAGGGTAGCCAGATACAAAAGATCCCCAGGGATCTGTGCATCTTGATATTCACAACCAAGTGTGGTTTGGTCTTATTCTATATCAAGATTGGTTTGTGTGATCAATAGATTATGTTAGAAATGATGATTATTAGTTCATAAGAGGCAATGTGCTGCCTTCTCTCTCTCTCTCTCTCTCTCTCTCAAACCATCTCTGTGGGGGAAGCCAAAAGCCACATCATAAAAACATTCAGGCAAATTCATGGAGAGGACAATATGGCAAAGAAATAAGGTCTGCCAGCAGCCAGTAAAGGTGGATGTCAAGATGCCTTTTCTCTTTATCAAATAACATTATGTGTGACATAATCTGAAGACAAATTACTCTATGGAGTTCCTCAATCATCTCATCCTTTTTTTTTAATTTATTTGATATTATTTTTAATAGATTTTATTTTTAGGTCAGTTTTAGATTCACAACAAAACGAAGTATAAAGTTCAGAGTTCTTATATACCCTCTGCCCCCATACATGTCTAGCCTCCCCCTTTATCCATGTCGCCGTCAGAATAATGCATTTTTTATAACTGACGATCCTATATCAAAACATTATAATCACCCAAAGTTATCATTTATATTACTGTTGACTCCTGGTGTTGTATATCCCATAGGTTTGGACAAATGTAAAACGGCATGTATCCACCACTATGGTATCAAGCAGAGTAGTTTAACTGCCCTGAATATCCTCTGTAATCTACTTGTTCATCCCTCTCTCTCTCCTAACTCTTGGAAACCACTGATCTTTTTTACTGTCTCCACAGTTTTGCCTTTTCCAGAATGTCTTAGGGTTGGAATAAAACAATATGCGTAATTTATTTCTTTTCCTTAGTAACATGCATTTAAGTTTCCTCTATATTTTCTCATGGCTTGATAGCTCATTTCTTTTTTAGCACAGAATATTTTATCTGGATGTGCCACAGTTTATGTATCCATTCACCCACTGAAAAATATCTTGGTTACTTCCCAGGTTTTGGCAAATTATGACTTAATCATCTACTTTATGCTAAATAAATAGTAAAAGTTATTAGTTTATATAACTTCAAACAACCCTAATTATGTTTTCATGAGATACAATTTATTTAGAAATATATGCAATTGAGTAATAAAGATTTTATGTGTGTAAGACTTTTAAAAGATCAACATTTTCAAATGTCAATATTTTTATGCTGTTATTAATTATAATTAAAAAAGTATTTTGCTACATGAAAGTTGAAAAATCAAATTTATTTTTAGAAAATGTAAAAAGATATTATAAATAATTCTATCAACTGATCTAAAATCTGTGATGTAATAATCTAAATAATACTGGACATCTGTGCTAGTTTGTTGGGAAATTTTGCTCAAAAATCTTTATATCCTTTCTTCCTCTAGAGACATGGTCCAGGTCATGAAATAACCCCTGGCTCTCTGACTTCTTTCCTTTCTTTCAGTTCTGCAATTTATTCACCACAGATAAACTTATTTTCTTAAAATACCATTTTTGACCCAAATATGTATTTTGTAACAAGCCCAAATGTGTATTATGAGAAGTCTTTCACATACAAGGAGCAGGGAAATAAAATTGTAGCCGGGTGGTGTTACAAGGCTGCTGGCAGATTAAAGACGTCTCACAATTAAGAGAGAAAAGAGTAAAACATGACTGTGTTTCATACAAATAAAAACTACATGATGGAAAGTCAAGGACATTTCAGATGATGATAATGATTTACTTAATTGCCTTATGACTTCAGCTCTATGATAGGTTTCAAGAAAATATATATATTTGTATCTTACTGGCTATTTTTTCATTGTTAAGTTGAGAGAAAAATCACAGATTTCTATATCCTAAACAGAAAGAGGTCCTCTCTGGGCACCTGGGTGGCTAAGTGGTTGAGTGTCTGCCTTAGACTTGCGGTGTGATTCCAAGGTCCTGGGATCCAGTCCATCAGGCTCCCTGCAGGGTACCTACTTCTCCCTCTGCCTATGTCTCTGCCTCTTTCTGCATCTCTCATGAATAAATAAATAAAAACTTTAAAAAAGAAGAAGAAGAAGAAGAAGAAGAAGAAGAAGAAGAAGAAGAAGAAGAAGGAGGAGGAGGAGGAGGAGGAGGAGGAGGAGGAGGAGGAGGAGGAGGAGGAGGAGGAGGAGGAGGAGGAGGAGGAAAGAAAGAGGCCTTCTCTATGACTTCGGGTAACTTAATGGTAAAATTGGGAGTTTGCCCTCACCAGGCTAGGGAACTGACGAAATGAGGAGAGTCTAGATGTGTACTGGGTGTTTATACACAACTGATGAATTTCTGAACTCTACATCTGAAACTAATGATATACTGTATATTGACTAATTGATTTTAACTTGAAAAAAAAAAAGAAACCTTAACAGCCAAATTACCAGTTTCAACATTACCAGTGTTTCAACAATTTCATATGTTACAAGGTGCTCATCAAAATAAGTGCACTCTTAGAAAAAGCAAAAAAAGATACGTGTACTCCCTTCACCTATTTCACCCATTCCATCACCCACCTCTCTTCTGGTAACCGTCAGTTTATTCTCTATAGTTAGGAGTCAATTTTTTGGTTTGTTTCTTCTTTTTCTTTGTTTACTTGTTTTGTTTCTTAAATTCCACATATGAGTGAACTCATATGTTATTTGTCTTTCTCTGACTGGCTTGTCTTTAAAATGATGAGAAATGTGGGGACTCAAATAAATCTAAACAGAATAAATTCCAGAAAGTGAGAAGCTCTTCATATGAGAATTGTTTTGTAATGGTGGAACTCTGGGCAAATGACAAGGCCACTACAATGAAGGAAGATGAATGCAACTGAACTTTTAAGGAATTTCAGTATCTGCCTCCAGTATGGCATGGCAGATTAAAATCCCAGTCTCAGACACAAAGTGAATTTACACCCAGCTGCTTCCTCTTGTTTACTCTTTGTGTTGTATGTCCTATAGGTTTGGACAAATGTAAAATGACATGTACCACCACTATGGTATCAAATAGAGTAGTTTAACTGCCCTAAAAATCCTGTACTCTGCCTTTTCATCCCTCTCTCTCTCCTAATTCTAGGTGTTCACTAAATATTCAGTAGAAACGCACCAAAAGTGGGGGGAGAAAAGGAGAGTTGAGTGGTCCCCTGTGTACAGAGACTCAATTCATCAAATGCAAGATAGTTATTCTAAAAATGTATCTGGGCAGAGCAGGAAAGCTGAGAAAAATCAATCAGAGAAACTCCAGGCTTTCAGAAAAAAAAAAAAGAAAAAAGAAAAAAAGAAAAAAAATGAAAGAAAAAAGAAAGAAAGAAAAGAAAAATCTGAGAGTGAGGCAGGAGTGTTAAGAGAAAGTATTCTAGGAGATCATGAACTCCTGCCCTCTAAAGTCCGAGGGATCTGAAGGCCAAAAGGGATCCAGATATGTGGAGGCACTAGACAGCAAAGAGACTACTCCAGGGACCCAAACCTAACAATTATTCTGAAGAACAGGGAAAAACCAAAAAATTGATTCTTAACTGCAGGGAATAAACTGATGGTTACCAGAAGGGAGGTGGATGAGGGAATGGGTGAAATAGATGAGGGGGATTAAGAGCATATTTATCTTTTTTGCTTTTTCTAAGATACACTTACTTTGATGAGCTCCTAGTAACAAATGGAATTGTTGAATCACTATATTGTACACTTGAAACTAATAGAACACTGTATACTAATTACACTGGAATTAAAATAAAATAATCTTAAAAATGGCAATTTTATAGCTGATTCACATTTTTATGTTTCTTAGTATGAACACACAGTCTTGCAAATCTCCATATCCAAGCAGGAAGCAGAAGTTCTCATGTTCATATTTTAAATTTAATCTATAAATGAAATTTAATTTTTGTTATGTTTGCATCCATAAAACCTTTTGGATTCATTAGACAGAGTCAACTATAAGTAAGTTACATGATATATAATATTTTTCAATGTGAATGACTAAATTGAAATGCTGTTTCAAATAGTGACTTCATAGTGGATTTATTATTGTAAACATATGAACAAAGTAATGAGTTGCTGAAGGGGATGATGGTCCTATCCGAATAGCAGTACGTTGACTTTACTATCACATACTTTCATTGTGTTGGTCTTTTCCAAACATGAATACATACATTTGGAGGATGAGAAATTATCTCCCTATATCCAGGTCCCAAGAAGGCATTTGCTTTATTTGGTATCAAACATAAGAGGGGATGGTTGTACTCTATAACTTTGATTCTGCAGGATGTTTTTAGGCCACTTAGTCATTTATTATTTCATCTTAATCTCTTATTCTCCACATTGAGATTATTTTATTAACTCCCTACCTCATCTTTATTGCTCCATTCTCTCTTTTATTGGATATCCTTCCACAACCATGCTGAACAATCAAAAATACTACTTCCATCATACTAATTTTCTTTAAAAAAATTCTGTCTTATGGCATAAAATTGTCAATGTAAGAGTGAAACACTTAGACACTAATTAATTAAACTGGCACTTTACATAAGAAAATGGTATAATAAGATTATGTTTATTTTAATTAATCAATTATGTTTACATTTATTAATTGCTCACTTCATGTTAGGTAAAATTCTAAGTTAATTATGATGGATTGACTCAATTCTCACAAAAACTCTGTGATGTAAATAATACTATTATCATCACCTCTGTTTTATAGGTAAGGAATAGCATAGAGAGGCTGAAAAACTTGCCCAAGGTGAAAGCATGGAGAGATTGAGTTAGTTATCTGAGTCTTTTCTAAAGCTTAAGAAATTAACTGATCTATTATTCTGCCTCAATTGATAGAATTTCTTAGAAACATTAGTAGGATGTAAGCTGTGTGTCTAATTCAATCATTTATAAGGTCCGTTGTGCTTCATTACTAAATCACAATTTTAAGAAAGTTTACATTAATATTGGTTTGATAGTTTAATTGGAGAACTTTGATTTTCCTGGCTGTAAACATTTATTTTTAAAAGTCAAGGAGAAAATCAGTTCATTATTATTATTTATATGCAAATGGAAGTCTGGTCCAGTGTTAAAAGCAGCTAGAATTGGAATGAATAGTGATTCCACCTTGAAAGTGGTGGGACAAGTGAGCAGTGATAACTTCAGTTGCTGAAATTTAATTCAATAAGTGTTCATCTAATTCCTCATTTATGAAGTTTTGATAACAATAATTAACATGTACTCCACACTTATTAAGCACCAGGTGTTATCTCAATTATTGGCTGTTATGTATTCAGTATTGGAGAGACCCTCTTAGAATATCCTTCTGGAAAGACATTATTTTCCCAAACTTCCACTCATAAGGGGATGAAATATGTAAACAGTAAGTATTCTAAAAATCAGAACCATTTAGTGAATAAGTATGCCTATTGATAATAGAAAAATATAATCCTAAACATTGATTTTTCCAGAGATTTAGATCTGTGGAGCTCATATGCAGGACTGTCTTATTAAATGTGAAGATTTTTCCTTTAAGGCAAGATGAATCAGGAGAACTTTCCCATCTTGACTGCAAGAGTCTTCCTCCAGTCACTATTTATACATTTTCATAGTACTTAGAAAAATTCTCTTAATTTAATAACCACTTAATCTAAATATATTGAATTGATAAATAAGTAAGATGTTAAATAAGAGTTTAATATCCACTCCTAGTGTTCATGGTAAAATGTAATTGCTAATATAATAATGAAAAAATATTTGGACTAGTTCTGCTATAGACTTAAAAGGAATAGTTTGGAATTTTAAGATTGGCATATTACTCCCAGTCCTTTGGCCGACTCTCAGATTAAACCTTTGTAAGTAATTAACCTCTATGTGACCAAGTTTGCTCATCTGTAAAACAGATACAATAATTATTATTGCCTACCCTATGGGCTTAGTGTGAGAATTAATGAGGAAATTTCTAAAAGCGAGTTCCTTGAAAGGTATTTTATAACATCTTACTGTCCTAATCTATTTGTATATTTTTATTCTACACACCGGCAGGCTTTAAAAATAATTTTTAAAAATTTAGGTTGAAATATTACTAACAGAGACCTAGTTGAAATATGGCAGTGATAATTGAAATAATCATTAGTTTTACAGTGTTTTATACATCTATTTTTATAATGAAGTATTTTGAGAAAGTCATCTTGTTTTCTAAAATTTCAAAATTTTAATATTTTCATTTTACTTTTTGATCCAATGGTTAGATGCCAAAGGCTAATATGATCTATGTAAAGAAGGATCACTGACCCTCTGCACTACTAACAGAGTGAACCTATGATTTGTTTTGGGGGGACTGTTCTGTGCATTGTAAGATGTTTAACAACATCCTTGGCCTTTACCCACCCAACAGCTGCCAATAAGTATCCCCAGTTCTGACATTCAAAAATATCTCCAGACACAACCAATTGTCCCCTGCAAGGCTAATTGCATTCTGTTGAGAACCATTGTCCTAACAGAAATGAATAAGTGAATGGCCTGTCCAAACAGTGGTACAATCAATTTAAACAATCTTGACAGTGGGGGAATACACACATACGTGTAAGGTGACCATATAGCCTGTTTGCCTATAATTCTGATTTATACCTGGTATCCTAGTATTCAGTGTTGTTATCATTTGTACTAGATATTCAATTTTGTAACAGACTATCATTATCAACCCATGCAATAAAATAAACATGTGAGGACTTCATTGACCTACAACATGTATTTCCAGTTTCTTCCCTTTTTTTTGGGGGGGGGGGAGTCTTACAAGAGTTTTGCCTTAGGATATCATCAATTTAGAAGATGTAATCATTGTTTTTTGTTTTGTTTTGTTTTGTTTTTCTCTCCTCCTCCCCAAGACGATGTAACCTAATGCTTCCCATCTAAGGTCACTAAACTGAGGGATATGAAAAGGCAAGGAATATCTAGTGCTGCTAACCATTCCTTCAGATATCAGATGGAGCTGGGATAATCCTCCTGCCCTGACAGTTAGTAATGCTTTGGCTGATGCTATGGCCTGAAATGTGCATAAAATCTCAAGGTGGCCAGTCCCTGGGGATCAGTGGGAAAGGTGGGAACTTACAGATTGGCTATATAGGCAATCTATACAGAAAGTAGACACTAAGGAATCCTACCTCAGAATGTATAGTCTAGGGGCACCTGGGTGACTCAGTGGTTGAACATCTGTCTTTGGCTTAAGGCATGATCCCAGGGGCCTGGGATTGAGTCCTGCACCAGGCTTTCTGCAAGAAGCCTGTTTCTCCCTCTGCCTATGTCTCTGCCTTTCTCTGTATGTCTTTCATGAATGAATGAATAAAATCTTAAAAAAAAAAAAAAGTATATTCTAGCTGTGGTTGTTTTTAATATATTGCATACTGGAAATCTACAACAATTCATTTATTTTAAAGTTTGAGTTTCTATTTTTCTATAAATGATTTTAATGGGAATGGATGTACAGAAGTAAATTAGATATTTAAGAAAAAAAATGAATTAATGATCATGCAGTCTACCAAAATGTTTGTTGCCTTTTGTGATACCATCAACATGGAGGACATATTGATAACAATGATCAAAAGAGAATCAGAAAGCAAAATTCCTAAAGATGCATCAGCATCTACCTGAAAAGTAAGTTTGATTTTAGTTATTAAAGTATGTCCCAAGATGATAACTTAACCCATACAATTTCAGAAAGCTCATTTAATATACCTCTTTGAACTTTAGTTTTTATTTTAATTAAATTACTATTTATCTAATTACTTTTAATAACTTTTAATTGCCAGGTTTCTTGTACATGTAGGAAATGTGACATAAGCTTTTAAAGTTTTGACTCCTATAACAGGAGAATTTCACAGCTAATGTTAATTTATATAAAGTTGGCTTTATATCAACAGATGTTTCAAATAAAAAGACAGTTTAAGTTCAGTGTTTAATTTTGAGTTTTTCATCTAGTACATTGGAAAAAAATGAAGTTTTGGAAGTCCATTTGATGGAATTTGAAAATGAAAGTGCCTTTGAAAGTATTTGCTGCTGTAATACACATAAGAATAGCATAATAATTTTAATAATATTCTTATAAATTAAAAGTCAAGATAGCAGAAATATGTTAATATTATTTCTCCAGGATCAATTGAAAATTTTTAATAACTTAGTCAATACAGAAAGCACTGCTATTTTTTAGCTTTTAATTATTTAATGAATGGAAAATAAAACATGAAAACATGGAGGTATTGGAATTTATGTTCAAAACAATGGGACACCATGTGATCCAACAATCATAACCCTTGGTATTTATCCAAATGAACTGAAAATTTATGTCCACCCAAAAACCCATACCTGGATTTTTATGGCAGCTTTCTTCATAATTGCCAAAACCTGGAAGGATCCAGTATCCTCTAGTTAGGTATAACTAACTACGGAATGGATAAACTATAGTGCATCAAGACAATGGAATATTAGTCAATGCTAAAAAGAAATAAGCTATGAAGCCATGAAAAGACATGGAAGTATCTTAAATGTGTATTATTAAATGAAAGAGGATAATCTGTATGACTCCAATTATATGACATTCTGGAAAAGGCAAAACTATAAAGATAGTAAAAGAAATCAGTATTTGCTAGGAGTTAGGAAGGAAGGAGAAATGAAAGGCAGAGCACAGAGGATTTTTAGGGCAGTGATAAAATTCTTTCTGATATTACAATGGTGGATACATGTCATTATGTATTTGTCCAAATTCATAAAACGTACATCACCAAGAGCACACTGTAATGTAAACTATGGAGTTTCAGTAATTTGATGTGTCCATGGAGATTTATCTGTTGTAACAAATATAGTACTGTGGTGTGGGATGTTGATAATAATGTGGTGGTACCTGTGTAGGTTTGGGGTTGTATGGGGACTCTTTGTACTTTACAATCACTGCTCTCAAAAATAGTGTATTAATTAAAAAATAAATAAATAAATGAAAGAATCTGAACAAATTAATAAAAGCTTAAATGTGTATAATATTCTGAAGCCTTAATTGAATCCTGAAATACCTCAACTTGTGTGATAAATCTTTTTATTGTGTCCTATTTTAATTGTTGAAATTAGTGGTTTTAATTTCTTTTAAATAACAGTTATTTTGGGGATCCCTGGGTGGCTCAGCAGTTTGGTGCCTGCCTTTGGCCCAGGGTGTGATCCTGGAGTCCTGGGATCGAGTTCCGTGTCGGGCTCCTGGTGTGGAGCCTCCTTCTTCCTCTGCCTGTGTCTCTGCCTCTCTCTCTCTCTCTCTCTCTCTCTCTCTATGTCTATCATAAATAAATGAATAAATAAAATCTAAAAAAATAAAAATAATAAAATAACAGTTTGATATTTAGCATTCTATGCCTTCAATTTAGGCAGATTTTTCTCTTATGTATTATTTTGGGGAGAACTATTGGACTGTGTGGATATAAGTGACTGTCATCTAGGTTAAGTGGAATTAAAAATAGAATTCATGACAAAAAGGAAATATGAGTAAATAGTTTGAGTATATGAGGTAAAAGGGAAGTAGAGAAATATGGTAAATTTAAAAAGGCATTTAAAAAAAATAAGCTTTTTCCACTTATTTTCCAAAATAAGTCAACCCATGGCTATTCAAAAAAAAAAAAAAAAAAAAAAAAAAAAAAACAATGAAAAGAAAATAATTGATGATCCTGGGAACAAATAAAATATCTCATATACCAATTTTCAGTATATATAGGAATGATTATGTCCTTACTTATTGTAGAGAACTTCAAGTTATTAATTAAAACAACATAGTTTGATAATTTGAATGACAAATTTTAAAATGTATTATTTACTTAAACTTCAAATATTTTTTTATTTTTTTTTTTAGATTTTTATTTATTTATGATAGTCACAGAGAGAGAAAGAGAGAGACGCAGAGACATAGGCAGAGGGAGAAGCAGGCTCCATGCACCGGGAGCCCGACGTGGGATTCGATCCCCGGTCTCCAGGATCGCGCCCTGGGCCAAAGGCAGGCGCCAAACCGCTGCGCCACCCAGGGATCCCCTAAACTTCAAATATTTTGATTCAAATATTATCATATAGGTTTATTGACATACATTCTTATATTGACAATTACTTGAAGAAGAATTTATAGAATCATCAATTCCTTTATTGACCATAGTAATTTTCATTAATAGACTATTTTTAGAGCAATTTTAGGATTGCAGAAAAATGTAACAGAAAAAACACAGTTCCTAAATGACCCTCTATCCCTTCAGACATAGTTTTCTCTATAGCTAGCATCTGAGAGTAGTGTAGGTAATTTGTTACAATTGAGCTGATGTTGATAAATTATCATTAACTAAAGTTCATATGTTACATTAGGGTTTGCTTTTGCTTTTTTTTCTTGTACAGTCTACGAACTTTGGTAAACATGTAGTGAGATATATCCAACATTATAGAACATCATACAAAATAATTCCCCTGCCTTTTGTCCAGTACTCCACCTATTCATTTGTTCCTCTCCAGTGAACCCTTGGAAGTCACTAACTGTGTTACTATTTCCATAGTTTTGCCTTTTCTTGGAATGTCTTGTAGATTAAATCGCATGGTATGTAGACGTTTCAGATTGGCTTCTTTTACTTAGCAATATACATATAATTTTCCTCCATGATTTTTCACAACTGGAAAGTTTACTTCTTTATATCACTAATATTCCATTGTTTGAATGTACCCAGGTTGATCATCCATTCATCTATTGAAGGGTATCTTGGTTGCTTCAAAGTTTTGGCAATTATGAATAAAGCTGCTATAAACAGGGGCACATGGGTGGCTCAGCTGGTTAAGTGTCTGACTCTTGTTTTTGGGTCAGGTCATGATCTCATGGGTCAAGAGACTGAGCTCTCAGCCAGGTTCCAAGTGCCCTAAGCATGGAGTCTCCTTGAGATTTTCTCCCGCTGCCCCTCACCCTACCTAGGCTTATGCACACTCTGTCACTCAAATAAATAAATAAATATTTTTTAAAGCTACTGTATAACCATTGCGTGCAGGTTTTTTAATGGACATAAAATTTCAACTGAATTTCAATTTTAATGGACATAAAATTTAGTAAGGTAATTACTAAAAAGTGTGATATAGCTAGTTTTAAGGAAACTGTCAAACTCTCTTCCAAGGTCTATACCATTATGGCCAGCAATAAATGAGAGTTCCTGTGACTCCACATTCTTATAAGCATTTAGTGTTGTTAATGCTTTGCATTTTAACAATTTTCATAGGTGTGTAATGGTACCTCATTATTGTTTTATTTATTTATTTATTTATTTATTTATTTATTTATTTATTTTAAATATTTTATTTATTTATTCATGAGAGAGATACACACACACACAGAGTCAGAGACATAGGCAGAGGGAGAAGCAGGCTCCATGCAGGAAGCCTGATGCAGGACTCGATCCTGGGATGCCAGGATCACACCCCGGGCCAAAGGCAAATGCTCAACTGCTGAGCCACCTAGGTGTCCCCTCATTATTGTTTTAATTTGTAATTTGTAATGACACATGATGTGGAACATATTTCCTTAAGTGTATGTGCCTTCCGTGTATCTATTTTGGTGGCCTCTCTTCAGACCTTTGCTCATGTTTTACTGTCAGGCAATGCTGGTTTTCCTATGGTTGAATTTTAAGTGTTCTTCATAATTTTTTGGTACCAGTCCCTTGACAGACCTTTCTTTTACAAACATTTACTCACAGTGTATGGTTTGTCTTTTCATTCTCTTAACATTATCCTTTGCAGAGCAGAAGTTATTACTTATTTATTTATGTATTTTTTAAGATTTATTTATTTATTTATTTATGATAGACATAGAGAGAGAGAAAGGCAGAGACAAAGGAGGAGGGAGAAGCAGGCTCCATGCTGGGAGCCTGACATGGGACTCGATCCCGGGACTCCAGGATCATGCCCTGGGCCAAAGGCAGGTGCCAAACCGCTGAGCCACCCAGGGATCCCCCAGAAGTTTTTATTTTAATAACAGCCAACATATCAATCTTTTCTTTCATGATCATGCTTCTTAAGTTGTAGCTAAAAACTCAGCACTAAAACTGAAGATATCCAGATTTGCCTGTTGTCTACTAAAAATTTAAAATTTTTGGATACTGCAGTTAGGTTTATGATCCAATTTAATTGTTGTTGAAAGTGTTAGATTTGTGTCTATTTTTTTTCCTTCCCATGTGAATGTCCAGTTGTCGAGTACCATCTGTTGAAAAGTCTATATTTTCTCTAAGTCTATTACATTTCCTTTGGTCTTTATCAAAGATTATTTGACCACATGTATTTTAATATATTTCTGCGCTCTCTAATCTGTTATAGTGATCTATTTTTTGTCTTTTGTTCCTCAAAACACACTATCTTGGTCACTGTAGCTATACAGTAAGTTTTGAAGTTAAGTTGTGTTGAGTATCCTGATTTTGTTCTTTGATATTGTGTTTGCTAATCTGGGTCTTTTGCCTCTCTGTATCAACTTCAGAATCAAGTTTGTTGATATCGACAATATAAGATGTTGGTTTTTTATTGTGATTTCACTGAACCTAAATATCCATATCAGAAGAAATGACGTCTTAATAATAATAATGATAATACTTAGTAACACTAATAATAATACTTAATAAGTAATAATATTTAATGATACTTATTAATACTGAGTTTTTCTATCCAGAGACTTACAATATCTCTCCATTTATTTAGAGCTTCTTTTATTTCTCTCATCATGACTTTATAATTTATCTAATTTAGCTCTTATTTTGTTAGATTTATATGTAAGTAATTGATTTGGGGGATGCCAACGTAATATGATTATACTTTTAATTTCAAATTCCATTTGTTCATTGCTGGTATACTGGAAAGATGTTTACTTTTGCAAATGAATCTTGCATTATGGGATCTTGCTATAATCACTTCGTACTTCCAGGAATTTTATTGTGATTATCAGTGTTAAGTCTTTGGGATTTTCTGCATAGACAACCACGTCATCTACAATCAAAGAACATTTCATTTCTTCTTTTAAACCTGTATTTAAAAAAAAAAAAAACTGTATTTTTAATTTATTTTCCTGAAATTATTACATTTGCTAAGATTTCTACATAATATTTAATAGGAGTGGTGGGGGAACCCTGGGTTGTGCAGCGGTTTAGCGCCTGCCTTTGGCCCAGGGCGCGATCCTGGAGACCCGGAATCGAATCCCACGTCGGGCTCCTGGTGCATGGAGCCTGCTTCTCCCTCTGCCTGTGTCTCTGCCTCTCTCTCTCTCTGTGTGACTATCATAAATAAATAAAAATTAAAAAAAAAAAAATAGGAGTGGTGACAGAGGACAATTTTACCTTGTTTTCCTGGTGAAAACAACTGGTTCCTCAACGTTAAGTATGATTTTAGCTGTAAATGTTTTTGCAGATATCTTTTATCAAGTTGAGGTTATGTTATAACATAACATAGTTATGTTATCAGCTAGAAATCCATGAAAATACTCACCTGAGCTCCTAGGACCTTTGGGGAGCAGTCCGCACAGACATTCCTTTGACTGGATCCAGTATTGATGTTAGACTCGCTCTTATTATGATTAGCAGGATACATGGAAAAAGGAACCAGACAAGAGCTTTGAAAAAGTAAGGTTTGTTACTCACAAGTTGTAGACAGCATGCCCTAGGGTTACAGCTGAATCTCTGGGAGAGACAGAGAGAAGGCCCAAATCCAGGAATCTGCTTTTATTTGGGTCAAGGTCGGGATGCCTAGATTTTTTCAAGGTTCTGTCTTTATAGGTTAATTTAAAACAAGCGTGGGAATTAATGTGCAGGGAAGGAAAAGCAAATGTCAGTTATCTGGGTTCCCAGGGCTTTCTAAAATAAGAACAGGAATGGGGCAGCCTGGTTCTTTCTGCAGTTTGGTAGCTGACAATATGTTTATTTGAGGTGGATGTCTTTGAGGTGAGTGCTTCAGCATCAAAAGCTTAAAGTCAGTCATTTACATTACAATTGAAACAGCTAATGGTAGATGCTTCTTACTACAAAAATTTAAAATATTTTATTTTGACTACACTTCCTTTAAAAATTGAAATTATTACTGAAAATTTTATGTCATTTTGGATAGTTTTAGTCTTTCCATGTTTTTTTTAATAATGTCTAAACACCACCAGATTAATAAACTTATGCTTATTTATTTATTTACTTATTTATTTATTTGTTTTTCCATTGTCTTTGACAGTTCAGGCTGCTATAACAAGGTACCATAGATTAAGTGGCTTATAAACAACAGTAATTTATTTCTTATGGTTCTGGAAATCGAAGTCCAAGATCAGGATGCCAGTATGGTTGGGTTCTGGGAAGCAGACTAGGTATCTTCTTGTTTCTTCATATGGCAAAAGAGGGAGAGTGATCTCTCTGGTGTTCTTTTGTAAGGGAACTAATCCTATTCCTGAAGGCTACATCCTCATTGCCTAATTACCTCTTGAAGTCTCTACTTCCTAAAACCATTGTATTGGGGTTAAAATTTCAATATATGAATTTTGGGGAAACAAATGTTTAGTCCATAAAATGCACATTCTTCTATATTTTCAAATCTAAGCACATTACCCTTTAAAAAAATAGTATTCACTCTTAACTGAGATAAAATCCATGAATAAAAAATGTAAGATATGTAATTATTTCATGTTTAAATAGCTTGCTCTGCAGATGTGATATGCAAAGGTGACCTTTTAGCTAGTCATATTTTTCAAAGTGGTTGTGTGTTACTATAATAGTCATTTCACATGTAACAACTACTATGAAGTAATCTTTTACTGCATTTTAATTTGGGAATTTTAAGCTGTAGTGTTATGTATTCATTTCCCCCAAGTTTGGGATAATGCAAAGGTCATCTGATATAAAAAATGGCAATATTCAAATTCTATTTTGTTAGGATATAATAATACCAAGAAAAGTAGCAGAGAATGATTATTGATGAACTATCCAAAAATCTTCTTAATTTGTACAGTGGCATGGATGGGTATAAAGAATATTCCAATCCAAGCTAGAGTACGTGCAAGTATCTTTTATTGAGTGACACAAGTCAAGCAAAAGAAACTGAAGCAGATTAGAGCAAAGAGGAAAATTAGTGTAAGATAATGCTAGATGGGGAGGAAGGGGGTGGTGTTAAGAAGTTTTGTCTTTTTCCTAGTCAGTATAAAGCACTTCCAGCATTTTAAGCTTGAAGATTGGTCTATTTTTTTTATTTTTACTTTTTAAAGATTTTATTTATTTATTCATGAGAGACACAGAGAGAAAGAGGCAGAGACACGGGTAGAGGGAGAAACAAGCTCCATGCAGGGAGCACAATGTGGGACTCGATCCTGGGATTCTGGGATCATGCCCCTAGCTGAAGGCAGGCGCTCAATGCTGAGCCACACAGGTGTCCCATCCTGGGAAAATTTAAGTGTGGTATAACCAGATTTCAATTTATAATCACCATTCTGTTTTCAGTATGGGCAATAAACTTGAGGGAAACAAGAATGAGTATGTGACAGCAGTTAGGTGTTATGGAGTCACAGGTATGATATGGGACAAGACAGTAATTTGGTTTAGAGTTGTGATAATTAAAATGAAGAGGGGAATGAAAAGATACTTAGAAGAATAGGATGTCAGAGTGTTGTGATGAACAGTTTGATTTATTCAAAAAGAGAGAGACCATGGTGTAGAGAGTGAATCCTAGCTATTGATTTAAATGACTCAACTCATTAAGAATATATTTGAAGAAGGCTAGGTTTGAAGAAGACTATTAGAGATTTTATGGATGAGCTTTCACATAAGCAGTTGGATACAGGGTCCTTGGAGAAGAAGTTTGGGTTGAAGATAATAGCCTTGTGATTCACATAGGAGTAGGTGGCCCTTAGAGTCATGGACATATATAACACCACCTACAAGAAGACAGAATGAAAAAAGGACTACTAGAAAATCCTTAGGAACGTGTGCATTTGTCTAATAGATGAAGTAAGCCTAAAGGGGCACATGGGTTGCTCAGTGGTTGAGCATCTGCCTTCGACTCAGGTTGTGATCCCAGAGTCCTGAGATTGAGTCCCACATTGGACTGCCTGTAGGGAGCCTGCTTGTCCCTCTACCTATATCTCTGCCTTTCTCTCTGAGTCTCTCATGAATAAATAAATAAAATTAAAAAAAAAAGGAAAGAAAAGAAAAAAAAAAAAAAAAGAAAAGAAATAAGCCTAAAAAGGAAAATGAGAAGGATGGGTTTGCAAGGAGGAAAAGCCAGATGAATGCAAAAAAAAAAAAAAAAAAAAAAAAAAAAAGTAAAGAAAGTACATCAAGAAATAAAGGAGTAGCTAAGATTGTTGAATAATGTTGAAAGTTATAAGAGGAATATAACAGAAATCTCACATAATTTTTCAATTTGAACAAACTGCCAACTCTAGAGAGCTGTTTTGTGAAAATTATTGAAGTTAAATCAAAATTGCCATGGGCGGAGATAACAAGGAAGAGGTTACAGAAGAAAAGAGATATTGGAGAGGATGAGAAAAAAAGGAATCATTTAGAATATTCTTTTTTTTTTTTTTTGTCATGAACCAGCCAAAGCATTACTCTCTGTATTAAAGGCCAGTTAAATCTTTATCCTGTTAGGAAATATTGCAATGTTCTTAAGCCAGTGAAATTATTTTCACTTGATATCATTATACCTTGTTATTAAAATGTGCTGTATTTTAAACCAGATATGCCACTGCATATTTATTAGAAAATTCACACAATTCTATAAACTACACCCATAACAATGTATAAAAATGTTAAAATTATATATATGAAATCAGTAACTTGGTTTCATAATGCAGAGATATTTATCTTACCTTATGCATTATATACGTTGTATTTGGTGAGATCATGCATTGTATATATAATATGAGACAAAATTATTGATTAAGTAATTAAATTCCTTTTATTTCAAATAGAAGAAAGTGTTTTTATTAAAATTCTAGAAGAGAATATATTATTTATTTATTTAAACTAAAATAAATTAGACATTGAACTTAATACTGGTTTGATAGGCTGTAAATTGAAATGAAAGCTACATTTGCATTTGGGTTGATTATTATTAAACTTCATTAAGATATATGTAGATATCTTAAATGCCTAAGGGATACATTTTATGTCAAACCATTAACCAGTAAAACATTGTAGCATAGGCATTTTATTTTATTTTATTTTTTTAAATTTTTATTTATTATTTATGATAGTCACACAGAGAGAGAGAGAGAGAGAGAGAGGCAGAGACACAGGCAGAGGGAGAAGCAGGCTCCATGCAGGGAGCCCGACGTGGGATTCGATCCCGGGTCTCCAGGATCGCGCCCTGGGCCAAAGGCAGGCGCCAAACCGCTGCGCCACCCAGGGATCCCAGCATAGGCATTTTAGCTGCTCATGTTTCTCTTTCCTAAATCCATGGTAAATTTCTTTACCAAAGGTGTCCTTAAAAATCAATCAATCAATCAATGATATGTTGTTGTTGTTTTCTGATTTTTCCAAAATCATAGAATGGGAAGAGGACTTTCTGAGAGGAAATCTTGGGGCATTTATATGATTTTTAAAAGATAAAATGGAAATAAATTTATTCTGATTACAATAAGAATGATCTACTTCTAACCAAGAAAACACAAACAAAATATTTCTAGAGAAAAGGCAAGGGACAAATAAGAAAATAAGGCTTAACTCAATTGTCAGCTATAACTGAAGGTTGAGTGGCCACGTTGGAAAAGTGAATGGCACGCAGGATCATATGCAAGGAGGCAGGTTAATTCATAAACTCTCCTGGTATCCACTAAATGCCACTGCTTTAGGCTTAGGGATCTTTAGATTCTGGCAGAAAAAAAACAAAAAATGGGATTAAGACTATGGACAGCTGCTTATGGCTAGTGACAATAGATTCGCTTCAATAGCCCAGAGTTTTCAGGCCTCTTCATTTGAATCCAGTAAAATGAGTCTTAAAAAATAATGACATCTTGTATATAAAGTAAGCATATGAAAATCCGAGCTATTAGATGACCATTCCAGGTGCCCTCATTCCCTTCAGCCTTCCATGTGTTTTCTTTTCTCTTTAGTAATCGCTCTTTGGCCAATCTTTTTTTTTTTTTTTTTTTTTTATTTATTCATGATAGGCACACAGTGAGAGAGAGAGAGGCAGAGACACAGGCAGAGGGAGAAGCAGGCTCCATGCACCGGGAGCCTGACGTGGGATTCGATCCCGGATCTCCAGGATCGCGCCCTGGGCCAAAGGCAGGCGCTAAACCGCTGCGCCACCCAGGGATCCCTGGCCAATCTTTTCATCATGATCAATAGAGTGATTTGTCAGAAGCTTGTATGACTTTATTCATGTTGAAGTGAGTGATATCCAAGCATGTCATATATATTTGGAATGGCAATGGTAGGGGTATAGTACTCTAACTGTACAATTTCTTTTTTAAGATTTTATTTATTTATTCACGAGAGACAAAGAGAGAGAGGGGCAGAGACATAGGCAGAGAGAGAAGCAGGCTCCCTGTGGGGAGCCTGACGTGGGACTTGATCCCAGGACTCCGGGATCATGACCTGAGCCAAAGGCACTCAACCACTGAGCCACCCAGGTGCCCCAGGTCACATTTTCCTAAATCAAAACTTGTAAATTCTAAGTCATTAAGCTCCTCAAAGTAAAAATAAAGTAAAATAAAAAGAAGCAAATACAAAATAAGACAAAACAAACAAGAACTCCATCCTTCCCTTAATGCTCCTATTCTGTATAGATGCTGTGATTATAGCTACTAGATAAACAAGTACTATTTCAGACCACTTATAAATCTCCAGAAGTGGTTAGTTGTAGTTGAAAACTATTTTGTTGCACCTTTGTATACACGGCACTCTTTAAAACAGAAAGTGGAATATGAAGTAGTACCCAGAAAAGTGGATGGGATATATTGCACACTCAGATACCTATAATGGCAGACACAGATTTTTAGATAATTTCAAATGATATAGTTAAGATTTTTTTTTTTTTTTTTTTTTAAGATTGAGGAAGCTGGAGACTACTTAGAACAAGAATGAATGTACCTGAAGAGCCAGGTATTATATTATTGAAGGTATTTCCAGAAAGCAGAAGTATATGCATGGGGCCTGCAGCAGAGAGTACTGGTTGCTTAAAGAATATACAATCCCCCGTTCTTTTTTAAACATGGAACTCTGGGACACCTGGAAGGTTCAGCAGCTTAGCACCTGCCTTTGGCCCAGGGCATGATCCTGGAGTCCCGGGATTCAGTCCCACATCGGGGTCCCTGCATGGAGCCTGTTTCTCCCTCTGCCTGTGTCTCTGCCTCTCTCTGTGTGTCTCTCATGAATAAATAAATGCTAAAAATCTTTAACAAAAAATGAAAAAAAAAACATGGAACTCCAATTCTAGGCAGCCAAGTGGCAAGATTAAGGGCTATATTAGACTATGAAGATGAGTCTTACAGTAACATTATCTAAGCATGCTATGATGCAGCGGAAAGGGCACTGTTTCTATGATCTCTCTTTATTTCTTTTCTGCCAGGTATGTGGACAACGATACAGTGAAGCAGCTTTGAATTTGAAGCCACATACTGTTCAAGGTAGTGAACAATTAAAAGGAGACTTGGTTGCTCATGAGCATGGGCCTACCACGCTGACTATGTGTTCCTCTGATGTGTGTGTGTGTGTGTGTGTGTGTGAAAGAAAACTTCTGCTTGGTTTAAATATTCTTTTTATTTTTAACTGTGATACAGCCAGGTTAAACCTGATTCAATTTCTATCTGGACATGTACAGTTGTAAATAGCCATTCCAGCAAGAAAAAAAAAATGCAGTCCTGCAACAGGGACTGTTGGGAAGTATAGGAAAAAGAAAAGACAAGAGTTGCTCACTGGAAGCTATGAACCCCGTAATATTAAACTGGCCTAACAACATTTTCAAAAGACATTTTATGCATTCAGGTGGAACATCTACCCTCAGTCACCTTTGCATACGTCTAACATTTATTTTGCTCACCTAACCTCTGAAGGCATTTTAGTAGCAGACATTTAACAGCATAGTAAGTAGTCAATTAAATTTGAATAAAGTCTGCATAATGAAAAAAACTCAATTGTAGGCAGAAAAGGGTAGACTATAAATGTAGATTAGATAAAATATGTGGCTTCATTAGAAGTGTTCTAGGTCTGCCATAGTCTTCTTATTATAGTTTAATCTTATGCTTTGTTCCAGTACAAGGAAACGGTTTTTCAGCAGCAATCAGCACTTTTTTTCCATAAGAAGAGACATCTTAAACTTGTATTACCACCCCCCCACCCCCATTGGCTGTTTAGGCCTCCTTCTCAGGAATGAGTTGATAATAGGGTCCTCTCACCTGGCGAGAGATCTTATTCAGTATGTTTCCCTCAACTCCCATTGCTTTATCCTAAAATTTTAAAATTCCTAGTACCTGTTTCTTCTCATCAAAATGCACAAACTTGAAGGAGGGCAATTTCCCTTGAGAGAGAGAGAGAGAGAGAAAGAGAGAGAGCAAAAGAAAAAAATAAATAAATAAAGGAGGTTTAAAAAATACCTGCCGTATATTAGGTATAAACTCGCATACGACTCTAAAATTGAATACAGTATAGATTTGTGCTGATGAGCCGATTACAACAGGAAGAAAAAAAGAGAGGTTGGAAGAGATTCAAGAATATATGAAAACCCTCAGTGTGAGAGAGAAGATAGTGATCGACATTAAGGAAATATTAAACACCACTGGGGGAAAAGGATGATGTGTGTGTGACAAACACTGCTAAAGTTATCTGCAGTGTTCCTGATTTCCAGATGTTCTCTACAGCTGTGATAATTGGGCGTGAATGGATGCAGCTAGAAGCACTCTGCTACAGTAGACAGTCCCCACTGGCCTCTCCTCAGAAGCTCCATCCCCAAGGCTTTCTCTGTCTAAGGGTGATGGCGGGAGTGGCCTAGTGTCGAACAGACGGCCTAAAAGCTGGGCAATCTGAGCTTAGTGGTCCACAGTTTACTGAATAGGTCGGTGGAACCAACTGGTGCAAAAGAATCAGGCCTGTGGAAAGCTCCAGCTCCCTCTGCGGGCGGTTGGAGCACTTGGCTTGGCATGAGGATTGTAGGCTCTCCTGCTGGGCTGAAGGTGGAGCCCCCAAGTTCCAACTGGCTCATATTCCTTACCCTAGGGCTGTTTTCTGGATAATGCGTATTGTCATGTTCAGAAAAGAAAGAGGGGGAAAGGGCAAAAATTGGAAGAAATTTGAAATGCATGCAATTAGCATTAAATATTAATAGCTGAAATACATAAGAATTAAATAAAAACAAGTCATCCAGTAGAATATAAAGAGATTTGGGGGATGGGGGAAGAAGCTAGTTCTCTTTAGCCCTTATTAGCAATATTGGTGCAAAATTAAAGTCATTAGGTCAACAATAATTACAAGTCTGATAACATGTATTGGGTAGGATAGGAAACAAACTGGTTAAGCTGCTAATATGTGCAGAAATCTGTACAACTACCTTGGGAAATACTTTGTTGTTCTCTCAGAAAACTGAAGATATGCATATCCTATGACTCAAAAATGTGTACATGTGCACCAAAAGCTACATATGAGGATGTTCATAAAAGTTGCTGTATTAGCCAACTAAAAACAAAGCAAGCGTCTCTAACGAAGGTAAAATGGACAAATATTCACAAATGTTCTACATTAACATAAAGGAAAGGACTGCAGTTATATCTACTGGCTTAGATGAAACTCAGATGGAACTTGATATTGAGGAAAAAAAGAAGACATAGAAGATAGAAGATTATTTACACTAAAATAAATGAACAATGTGCAAAACTAAGTGGTATATTATTTAGGGATAGAGTTTGTGGAAAACTATAATAGTAACCATAAAAATCATGAAAATGATTGTTTCTGGAATCCAGGAGGATAGGCAATGTGATTAAAGAAATGACATAGGGGATATCATTTTTTTAGATAATATAATTGAGCCTGCAATATAGTAAAATGCAACAGATTTGTAGTATACTCTTGAATAAGAAACTATTTTGATGTTCTCTATTTTTATATATTTTTAAAAGATTTTATTTATTTATTCATGAGAAACACAGAGAGAGAGGCAGAGACACGAGCAGAGGGATGGGGACTCAATCCCCAGACTGGTATTATGCCCTGAGTAGAAGGCAGGTGCTCAACCACTGAGCAACCCAGGCATCCCTATTTTGATGTTCTCAATAGAATTTTGTTACCTTTGATGTAATTTAGAGTAGAGGTTCTGAAATATTTGTGCTTGCCTTGTGAATATATAAGAGAATAAATTCTATTCTGTTATTAGGAGGACATATAGCACTGCTTTAAATGTGATAATAAAAACATAACATTTAATTTTTTTACTTTAGAGTTGACCACCACACTGTACATTAGAGATAAAAGAAAGGTAATTTAGTAATTTTGCATGTATTTTAAGGAATTGTCAAATAAAGTAAACCATTTATAAGCCTCTTCTATATACATTTTTTTCTGGTTGAGTCATTTTAGACAGACTATAAATGAAAAAGTACTTTGAAGATGCCTATGAACAGCTGCCACCCAGTGGAAGTCTCCTGGAACTCCAAGAACAAATGATTTTTTTTTTTTTCTTTTCTATTCTGGGGATGTTTCTGTATCTCCTTAAAAGGCCAAAGTGGGGGATGGAAGGAAATAATTTCTTTGGTTGTTAGCCTCACAGAATATTAAATAGTTAAAAATTATTTTGGACAAATTATACAATTTCCTAAGTGAATGATGTGGATAATATTATATAATTTCTTTGAAAAGTATAAACAAATAAAGTGTTATGAAAACATTACAACGTTATTCAGTGAATTTAATGATAAAATACTTATATTCCGCGCTAACAGATGTCTAAAATAAATCTGCTAAGTGCCTGCTATGGTCATTAAAAGACTAAAATAGTTTTAAGTATAAAACAAATGTAATTACTAAACAATCACATTTGGAGCACACTTCAGCTATTGCTCAATTCTCAAGCACAGAAAAAGAAGGAAGCATTTCTTCGTAGACTATTTTATGTAAACCAGTATCCCATGTCTCATGATATTGAAGTCTCAGCCTTCATCTCTTGAGTCAGTTTTATTTGCACTGATAAAAGAAGGTTCAGACTGCTGATTAAGCTGCATTTCTACTTTTATAATTCTGAGTTTCATTTACACACTTTTGTTCATTATATTTATTTTATTTACTTCAAAAATGAGGGAAAGTTATGCGATGCATTTCTAACCTAAAAATATATCTATTCATTGCATAGTGCTCCATGGATATCAAAAAGCCCAATCCATTACATTCAATATTATTATATGGAAGAACCAGCTGAAGTAAAAATGGTTTAATGGCTACAACAATAATCCAAATTTTTTGTGAGATTAATTATATAAATTCATATACAAGGTAAAGAGATGTTCTGTAGATTTTTTAACCCAAAATAAATTGTTCCTGCTTGTAAAATACATTGATTTTGGTATCTGATATGAATATCTTGTTTCTAGAAAGATTCACCAAGCTAAAGTACCATTATATGTTCTTAAACATCCACAGTCTTCCTAAATTGAGAGATCTGACGTGTATAGTCTAGAGTGGAGAAAAGGAATAAATAACATTTTATACAAATGCACATAGGAAAAGAAGATATGAACGTTGTGTATTTCAGAGCACCTGGGAAGTCTAATTTCTTTCTCAACAAAATTTCCTCTTGATTTGGATTGCTGAGCCATTGGCTGAGCAAGTGGGTAAAGAAAATTCACCTAAGAACTTGGATTAATCTACAAAGAAAAAAAAAACATTGAAAGACATTAGCCATCAGCTTCTGGAAGGAGTAAAAATAATGCATGATAATGTATAATGAAAAATGACAAGTTAAGATGAAAATGGCAGTGACGCTGTGCCATCAATAAATTTGGCTAAGGGAGATTGGGATTTATTTTTAATGTAAAAGTCAAAATAAGACATCAAAGGATTTAGACTTTCAAACCATCAGTTGATGGACTTATCAAACAATAGGGTAAGACAGCCGCAAAACAAATTATAAATAGACAAGAAATTAGGAGCAAACCTGGAATGCTTTCTTTGGATGTAAGTAGATATCTCTATGCTCTGCAACTACACAGGAAAATCAAACCACACTCAAAAAGGACAGCTAGAAAAGTTCAAGAACTGGCTATTAGAAGTAACATCTTTAAGCAAAGAACAAATCTTTGAACAACAACAACAAAAAAATCTAAATGTAGAAGATTAGAAAATGTTACTTTAGGTTTCCCACCTAGTATTTATGTCACGGTGATGTCATTAACCTATCCAAACTTGTATAGAAAATGAAGGAAATTATGGGCTATTGAGTCTAGACAATCAGAATTGTATGCTGTTGCAGCTGTGTGCTACACTCCTGCCGACTGTCCACCAACACACACTCCCTAGAATTGTTCTTGCTGACATATTAATTTGCTGCTGCAGATTTAGGAATTTCTCATTGATGTATGCTTATTGGGGTCCTACCTACAGCAAACTGGTTTATTTGGTTAAATCAGTCTCTTTCTATGATTTTCTGAAGACAAAAACTAATAATTTCCCCTCTTTTTATGACATTACTCCCACCATAATTCTTAATACCTTTCTAATTTATACATTAGTAATTTACCCAGATAGAAACCTGTGCTAACTTCTAAATCGATCTTTATCTATAAAATAGATTGAACTAAATTATGTGTTTTAATATTTTGTTTCCGTCTTCCAAATTCAAATGAGTTTTAAGCCTTTAAGATGCATCTGTGTGTATTTGTACGTACAAGCATGCTTGTTTGCTTGCTTTCTGAATGTAGAAATAGGAAAATACTTTCCATGCTATAACTAATACCATCACCTCTAATATGGAGATTGATGCTCCTCCTGGGTGCGATCTATTCCAAATATATATATATATATATGATTTATATATATCAAATATATATATATTTGATTTATGATAGTCACACAGAGATAGAGAGAGAGAGAGTCAGAGACATAGGCAGAGGGAGAAGCAGGCTCCATGCACTAGGAGCCCGACGTGGGATTCGATTCCGGGTCTCCAGGATCGTCCTGGGCCAAAGGCAGGCACCAACTGCTGCGCCACCCAGGGATCCCTCTATTCCAAATATTGAGGTTAAAGACAATGAAACTTTGGCAAAAAGAGGCTATGTGATTTACCCAAAGTTAGGGTATCATTAACAGAACAGGGTTTCTAATTCAGGAGTTTTGAATTTAACAAAGTTTAAATCAGAATTCACAGTGAAGTGACAAATCAAGGTTTAATCTGTATTTATTTTGGTATCCAGGAATTAGGAAAATGGGATTCAATATCAAGAAAACTTTGGCTATAACCCTCCATTAAAGTCATGTCTTTTGATGTGAGAAGCCAGCCTCAATCTGCATCATTTTCCTGATTCATACATGTACCTAGTCATACATTGAATCCATAATGCAGTTAAACTGCATTTTGAAGTTCACATCAGGCTTCTAAAACTAAGGAGAACTGAAGTAAAAACAGGAAATTAAGTCAGAATGACATCTATTTAAACTGGGAAGCAGAGCCAAGATTATGGGTGGAAGCCTGGGAAGTCTGTACTGAAACAGACCTTCTGTAAACCCATTTCCCGTGATCACAGTCACCACTATACCCAGGGAGGATGCTGGGCTCCATATATTCATTTGAAAAAAAAATATAAGAGATAAGGATTGTTAGGTGAAATAATCCATTTTTCTCCCCCAGATTTTTTACCTAAACTCCATAGTTAATTTTTGATGGTTAACATTCACCAACTTTTCTCTTTTGCATGATTTCTTGACTCTGTTATCCAGTAGCATTGATTAACTCTCATTTCTTCAATATTTAATAACTTTTTAAAAAGCAAACTATATACTCTATCATGAAGTAATAAAAACCCAAAATAAGTCTGGACTTCTGCCATTTTAAGAAGCAGAGATTTTAGTCCCAAGACCAGATCAAGAGATTTAAAGATGCACATAATGACCCAAGAACTGTCAGAAGAGATTTTTTCCACCTGACTACATGGCTGAAGCCTTGTTATTCCTCGTTTTATAGTCTGATGTTTGGCTTTTTTTCAGTGTATCATATTTTAGTTTTCCTCTTCCAGTATTACACAGTGCCCTTTGGTCTGGACTAAAGGCTTGACTTGGATTTTGGGAGTAACTTCCTCTGTGACTCCAACATAGTCCCTGTCATGTAAACCACTCTTCTAATTGTCGACTACAGCTTGCCCCTGGAGTAACTTTCCTTTCTTGAAGGCTATTTTATTTTATATTATTATTTTATTTTATTTTATTTTATTTTATTTTTAAATTGTATTTATTTGGGAAACAGAGAGGGAGAGAGAGAGAGAGAGAGAGAGAGAGAGAGAGAGAATGAGTGGGGGGAGGGGCAGAGGGAGAGAGAGAAGCAGACTCCCCACTGAGCAGGGAGCCTGATGCAGGAATTGATCCCAGGAACCCAGCATCATGACCCTAGCCAAAGACAGATGTTCAACCAATTGAACCACCAGGTGCCCCTCTTGAAGGTCTCCAAGGAGTCACTTTTGCTCAACCAAGCCAGCTGCTGTTTCTCTTTGCTTCCCCTTTCTGGCGATAACTAGTCATTGCAGTTAACCTCTCAAGTTCAGTTTGCATTCTTGCATATCAATCAGTCTTAGTTTCTGACTCGGTTTATTAATTTATGCATTCACCCTTCCCTTTAGGAAACATTGACAGAGTACCAAACAACTGACGGACACAGGCAGTTGTATAAAATCTTTATACAGTTGACCTTACTGATCTCATAGTGCGGTGGGGAAGGTAGGCATTAATCAAATAATGCCTTGTTTATCATTTGCTTTGCTTCTTGGATCTCTGATACCTATAGTTCCTTAATGGCTGGGATTGTTTCTTTTGGATTTCATGATATTTGAATTTTTAATTTTTAATAAATTATCTTATTTATTCATTTATTCTTTTGTCCGCTCATTCAATATTAATTTATTTTATTATTATGCATCTGGCTCAAAACACTGAACATGAGAGATCTCTAGCATGAAATCTATCTTAAAGTCTAGCAGAAAGACAGCCAGCCATTAAGATAAGTAATCAAAAGAAATTTATCTGAGAAGAAATGCAGAATGAACTAGGAATATAGGAGAAGTAACAGTTGAAATATGTAAGAAGTATTTATTTTCCAAATATCTATTTTCCATGCAGAGGAAATTATTCCAAAATTTCCACTAGTGTTTGCACATGTTAATATTATTATTTTTATCTTCGTGTGTTTGTATGTGCATGCTTTTCGTATATACATGGCTTAATTTGTATAATTATAGTATATATTTTTGAAAGTAAGAAAACTATATGTAATAAAATTTTTAGGCTATAAAAATTTCCTATTAAAATGTCCTTTAATATACTGAGTTGAAAAAAATTCATAATTTTCTTTTAAAAGTATTAAAAAGTTAATAGTATCATAGATTCTATTCTAAATACTTTCAGAGGCATGCAGTACATAAAAAAAAAAAGCTATGAGAACCTATCTCTTTACTTTTCACAGAAAAGGAAAATGATACTCAAACAAGTTTAAGAGATTTGCTTAAGACTAAATAACTAAAAAGTGCCAGAAATGAACTTTCAATTCAGAGTTTCTGCTCTATCAGAAAATGTTGATGGTGCTAATAATGTTCATTTATTATCAGTCATGCCTACAAAGAATTCTTTAAATCATCTTTAAAATTATGCAACATTTTAATGATGTAAAATCTCTTTTCCTCACTTCTACTTTAAATTTATAAAGGCTAAATATTTGGCCTATCAGTAATCTGTACTGGCTTCAGCCACATGCCAAGTCTTCAAATGGAAGATTTGTTGCTGTGGCTACTAGCAGTGCTGGTGGCAAAGAGCCTTCTATTCCCCTCTAGGGATTATCTCAGTTGAAGAGCGTCTCTTCTCCCAAGATCATCACTCCTTTCTGGGGGGGCGTACATTCAATCACTGATCAATTCCTGACAATTTCAATTCAAGTTGGAAAGATTCCGAAGGACCATTCTGGTTCTCTATTTCCCTGTGGGTTTGGTAATGCGGTCATTGTACCTGCATTGCACTGAGATTTCTCTGTTTGTGCAAACTTCCTCTGCCTTCTCTGTTTCACACATATTGATTTCAAGGAAAGGTGTTCCCTAGCATGTGTCTAGTACCCCAAACTTCATCTCAGTTGAATCTGGGAAGTAAAACCTGAAAACAGCTGGCACTAGCCATGGTCCAAGAAAGAAGGTACAGCATATTTCAACCCTGGAATTACTGGTCTGAAAATTTACCAGATGACACGAAATGCTGCCAACTTTTGGTGTAGCTCAGAACAGAAAAGGGCTCTAATCATATTGAGACTGTGAGCAATTCTGTCCCTTAGACCTCATGACTTAATTCTGTCCCTTAAGCCCTCTAGTATAAGAGTTATCAGTAATTGAAAGAGAAACCTTATAAAATTATGGTGAACTCTAATGGTAAAATCATAACATAAGCCCCTACCATTCTGGAGTATGGTGGTACCACCTGCAGTGGAAAATCATATGCCTCTAAATACAATTACTGGAAGTCTAGTGGGTCATAATAGAGGTAGAGCATCTAACTACAGACACCAAATGGCTACTTGGCCATGACTGGCTATCATGAATTGACTTATGTCAGATTCATCAAGTCATAAATAGAGGTGACCCCAGCAATAATCCATCATTAGAAGGCAGGAATTCACCCTTCAAGTACACACAGAATCAGAGAGCAAAAGCAAGTTGAACAACTGGCTTCTGTATTGTCCACCATCATCGCACCAGTTCTCCCTTGCATTACACTTATGGTAATATACAAGGACTCTTATGACTACCTGATGGAGAAGGAGAAAGAAAAAACTGTGTGTATGGATATAAGCCAAAAATGGATGGAAATTTTCTACAGATTCATTCAGTAGTGACCTTGAAAGACAGTAGCTAGAGAAAATTCTCTTAATGAGCAAGATTACCTTGCCAGACACTTTGGACACGGTGGAAAGAGACATGGCGCAAGGTTAAAACGTATATTTATTAATAGACACTAGCAAATAGAAGAAAAAGCGAAGTAAGGTCATGAAAGGAAAGTCTGGGTTAGAGGAAACAGTATTTTATGAGAGTAGGCACAAAGTGTGAAGATTTTTTTTTTTAGATTTTATTTATTTATTCATGACACACACACACACACACACACACACACACACACAGGCAGAGACACAGGCAGAGGGAGAACCAGGCCCCATGCAGGGAGCCTGATAGGGGACTCGATCCTAGGTCTCCAGGATCCCACCCTGGGCTGAAGGCGGCGCTAAACCGCTGCCCTGAAGATTTTTACACCACACGTTAACGCTGACCAGAGAGTCTCTACCATGCAAAGGCAATGAACAAGTGGATAAAGTGACTCATCCAGTTGACATCAGCCCACCTCTCACTGGCCATCATAGTACTGGCAGAAATAGACTATTCATGGGCCCAGAAAAATAGGCTTCCACTTACCAAGACTCATATAGCTCTTGTTGCTGCAAATGTCCAATCTACCAACAACAAAATCCAATGTTTAGTCCCCATTGTTACATTCTCGGATCATGCCGTTTGGTTACATAGAGATCAATTTGCTTTAGGGACATTTTCTATCATAGATCTGGGAACCAAGTTGAAGTAGGAGTGGCCTCACTTGCCTTCACTTCCTATAACTCACTTAGGAAATTTACACTTCCTGTATCTGACTTGAGGTCAACTCTGAAAAGGTTAGCTTTGGAGCTCATTGTGGGTATGCCCATGAGTACGGAGCCTGCAGGCAACTCAATGTTTCCTTTGTCCAAATCTGCTCGCCCCCATACTTCCATCCTATGGGTTGTGATCCCAAAAGCAATCCTGAATATTTATCCTGCTCACTAAACTCCATCTCAGAATCTATACCTCAGGGAACCTAACCTGCAACAAGACCATTCTGTGATTCAATTGCACAGTTTTATTCCTCGCCTCCTAATTTTGCTGGATATTTCCATACGAAATTGGCCTGAGCTGAGATGTAATCATTTCATCTGTTAATATTTTCTAGCATATAATTCGTAAGTATATTCTCTATGCTAGCATTTGATATTCTCTAGCATATCCTTCTCAAAATTTGACACATTTAGTTATATAAAATCACTTATGACCACTCTATACATTCTACTTTTCATTATCTTTAGCAATTATGTAAGCCTTACAGTTCTCTCTCTCTCTCTATATATATATTTTTTTTTACTTCAGTACCATTATTCTGTCATAAACAAAACTGTGCATGTGCTTATGTGAAAGCACATAAATAAAATAAAAGGGTTTCATTAAAATGAAAGGGTGAGAATGATGTATTATAAGTAGATACAACTATTTCAGATGAGAATTTCATGGATACTATTATCTACACAAAATCTAAATTTTTCGATGTCATTATATGGTTTGACAGATCATGACATTACAGCTCTAATTGATGATGACACTTTTCAAGCTAACTTGTCAATAACTAGTTACGTGGAAATGACTCTCGAGCAAGTACTTTTCCAACAAGTTCAATTCATATATAATTCTAATTAAGTGAAATTATCTGCATCCACTAATGCAAATTATTGTAATAGCAATTTCATGAAATTTAGATATATTTTCACTAAGTTTGTAATTATGATCATGCTTTCTCTAATATCTTTAACTTTTTATCCTCCCATGTAAATGTGCATGTTGGGGGGGAAGGAACTTCCACCACAGAGATACTTTTTCAGATTTTATCTGAATAGAGGTAAGTAAAGGGAATTAAATTATATGCTTAATTTTTTACAGATATAGAAAATCTGAAAAATAATAAATTAAACATCTATGTACTGACCAACCAGACTAACATTTATTAACTATTTTATTAATACTTTGCTCCTTTTGATTTGTATGCAGCTCTCACTTTGTACACTCATATTGTAAGTGGAATTTGATCTCAATTATCACAGAAGCCTGGAAAGCATGGATTCCATTCTGATCTGCATGTGTGCAATTAATATGATACTGTGCAAAGTGAAGACTGCCTCTGTGTGTGTGTGTGTGTGTCTATTTTTATATACCAATAGAAAATAAGTTGTGAGCATCATGACTCCTCATTCCTGACTGCTTCAGTCCATAGCTAAGAAATTCAACATCCTCTTACAATGTAATCATAAGCCTAAAATATAATATCTAAATTATAATCCAATCTTATATCAGGTAATAATATATTTTAATTTAATTAATTTAATTTAATACCAATAACAGTAATAATAATAATAATAATAATAATAAATCATGTATTTCAATTTCCCCAATAATTGCCCCTCCTCTCAGTCGAGGATGCAATCCAAATTTACATGAGGTATTTAGTTGTAATTTTACTTTTGTCTTTTAAAATATACAGTGTATTTGTAATTTTTGGTTGTTTCTTATGATTTTTCCTTAATTCATCCAGGTCAGTTATCTTTGATGATCTTACCTCTGAGTTCTTTCTCCCAGGTGATTTTTGCCTTTAAAATAGTTTTACTGTTAAAAAAAAGTACCTATACACACAATTATTTTCCACTTCTATTATCATTAATAAAAGATGCATTGTATTCAAGTCAGTTTCTTTATTGGAGCCATTCATAGTTCTCCCACCCACTTGCTTTGACATATGTGGCATGTTTTTTTTTTCCCCCGACAGCAACCTTCTATTTCTGTGTGCTGCATATAAAGCCTCTTTACTGAGTTGGAATCAAAATTAATTTTTTGCTGTTCCCTTACCAAATGAGAACTCAGGTATTATTAAGATTTTTTGTTCCAAAGGGTTGAGATCAGCATAGATATTTTTTCTTCCATTATAAACACTATTCTATTTCCTTTCATTATGTTATCTTAAAGAAGAAAGAAAATATAGAGCAATGTTAGCAACTCAGTCAGGTGCCAAAATAATATTTGAGGGCTTGGATTTTACATCCTAAGATATATTTCTTTTGAATATCTGTAATGTGCTTTCATATTTCCTGATATTTCTGATGTAACCTCACATACATTTAGTCAACCGCTGGTTATGTAGGACAGGTTGGGGGGCTGCTACTTTTATAATCTTTCTCATCTGCTTATACTGCAATGCACATATCAGTGGTCATATGTGTGATCTTAGGGACTTTCTCAGTATATTTTTAAGACATATACATACACATGAAAAAATATATAGAATATAGGAAGTGTAGGGTTCTTTCATATTAGTAAATGTAAGCTATCCAGATATGCTATTAATATGTATGTAACTTTTATATACATTTGTTCCCATAGATCAAAAGTTTTTTTTTTTTTTATTTTTAGATTTTATTTAAATTCAAAGTAGCTGACATATAGTGTATTATTAATTTCAGGGGTAGAATTTAGTGGTTTATCAGTTTCATTTAACACCCAGTACTCATTACATTGAGTGCCCCCCTTAAAGCCCATCACCTAATTACCCCACTCCCTGCCCCCCTCTGCCACCTTCCCTCCAGCAATCCTCAATTTGTTCCCTAGAGTTAAGAGCCTCTTATGGTTTTCCTCCCTCTCTGTTTTTATCTTATTTCATTTTTCCTTCCTTTCCTCTATGTTCATCTGTTTTGTTTCTTAAATTCCACATATGATTGAAATGTATTTTTTATATGCAACGGTTGGTATGCGTTATTTTTTTCCTCTGTTAAATCGTTGTCAGTAAATTCATAGATCTGGGTTCAACATTTTTTGATTTGTATGCTCCAACTTGGAAATTTTTTAAGAAACAAAGCATATGAGAACATCCAGGTTTTACAAGAAACACTAATTTGTGGTAGTTTCTGTAAATTAGTTAATATACAATTAAGCCTAGAAATTTCTTTATTTCATGATAAATGTATTAGCACATCTATGCTGTTCCAGCTATTTCTGTCTTTTGCATAGGCAATTTTTAAAATCTAAATTCAGAGTAAATGGATTTTCCATGGTCCTTTGATAAAATTTCATTTGCCTGTGCACCTTTCTGTTCAATTCTCTTGTTTAACCATAGAGAAGCTGCTTTAGTAAAGAAGTGGTGTCACAAGGCAGATTAAATAAATGCATGGATATAGCTGGACATAAATATGACTCAATAAAATTACACCTTCTTCTTTTCCAGGAGTAAAGATTTATTCACCACTCCACAGCATTACCTAACCGAGGAGGAAAATTGTAATGTACAAATCATATTTTTGTCTGTCTTAATATTATTGAATATTTAAAGGCGACACTTAAAACAGTCATGATAGTCTCTCCTTGTCAACTTAATAAAGAAAAAAATATATTTAATAGAGTTGTTTTCTATCATGTTTGAATGTGACACCATGTCAGGATGAAGCCAAATATGGAAAGTTGCTGTAATTTTCAGTTGGCACATTGCCTCTCTTCAGTGTAAAAAAGAATTTATTAAAATATAGTTTAAATATAAGGAATGGTAGTAAAGGTACAGTGTATTTTTATAGTGACAATGAAGTGTTGGGGTTGGGAATAATTAATTGTTTGTCTTTACAAAACAGCAGGAGTTCACTTAGATAAATAATCAGCATTTATAAGTACTTGTAAAAAAAAAAAAAAAAGACAAACTTACCAGCAACTACTAATCTGAGAACAAAGACTATAACAGCTGTAAATAGTCTTTATTTTCAGACATGCTATCACTAAAATGTTTACTTCTCTACAAATAGAAGTAAAGCGGCATTTGGTTAAATGTTAACTTATGTGAAAAATGGGTACAAAAAGTACTTTACAATAGAAAACGTACTTTACTATATTGCAAATATGAAATATTGAAAATTCCATTTATCTGAATAATATATTAATACAATGTACATGCAATATGTTGTAAATATCTACATTTGAATAAGCCTTTCTGAATACTTAGACATTTCAGTGTTTCTGTATTAAATTGGCAAATAAATCATTAATATATTAGGATTTGGTTTACTACATCTCAACCAAAAATTTCAGTATACTTTAAAAATATTTATATTTTCATAATTATAAAACTTTATAGGGATTCCTGGGTGGCTCAGTCAGTTAAGTATCTGCCCTCAGCTCAGGTCATGATCCCATAGTCCTGGAATCAAGCCCCATATCAGGATCCCTGCTCAATGGGGAGCCTGCTTCTTACTCTCACTCTCCCTCTACCCCTACTCTGCCCCTGCTTGTGCTCTCTCTCAAATAAATAAATAAAATATCTAAAAATATTTTTTTAAGTTTTTATTTATTTATTCATAAAAGAGAGACACAGAGACATATGCAGAGGGAGAAGCAGGCTCCTCGCCAGTAGCCCGATGTGGGACTGAATCCGCAGACTCCGGGATCAAGCCCTGAGCTAAAGGCAGATGCTCAACCACTGAGCCACCTAATCATCTCCCCAGAAATACTTATATATTATGTTAGTACTTAAATAGATTATAGGTTGAGAATGAATTCAGGAAATTTATTCATACTCTGGCTTGTTCCAATTTACAAGTGTATTTACTTTTGGAATGACTCAGTTCACTTACATTTATCCATTGGTAGTGCAATCAAAAGAAAATATTTGGATGTAACTTAGTTTCAGCTTTTTCAAGTTATGTTCATCTCTTACAATTTCATATTTCTGATAATATCTCAAATATATGTCATTCTCTAGTGATATCTTAAGCAATTAGAGATGTACTTTAACTCTTTTGCTCTACTAATGTAAAATTATATTAATCTTGTACCTCAAGATAAATATAATTTTATTGTAACAAGAATTTTGTGTTCCTGAATATTTGCACTTGAAAGTTTTATTCTAAGGCATATATAGAATAAGGTATCATGTGGTCTGGATAAGTAGCAGTTATATAATAAAATCTTTTACACTGGAATATCAGTAGAGAGGATTTTGGGAATCTTACCCATTTACCCGTGCTTAAATGACAGAGAATATTTTATCCAGGCAGATGGAATACTGTTCTCATAATTTCATAGAATATGACAAGGCTGACTCTCCTAGCATTCGAAGAACCTAGAAACTTGAGAAGCCCATGTGAGGGGGGTTACTGCAATATTTTCCAATCTGGAGGCTAAGGAAGCCACAGGAATTCAGGTATTCCTTCCACAGTTCTCTCTTTGGGCCTGGATACACAATGAAAATACATTTTGGGATCTAGGGGCTACTGAACTAGTGCTTCCCACACAGAATTGGAAGTAACAATTTAAAGCTAGATCCTGTGCTCTATAGCTACAAGGAACCCAGCTGCCTTGTAGTTTAATAGCAAAGAATATTGCAATAGCCCAAGAGCTAAAAAGTCCTATATGTGAAAAGTTTATTTTTTCCTATAATCAAAATATTGCTCAGCTACATCTGTTCACTAAATCTGAAGCTGTATTCTGGGGCTCCCACATACCTGCTGAGGCCCTTGCTATCCAAATACATACATCCAATATAGTGCAAGTTATGCTTCCATAGCCAGAAGCCTTTGGATCATCTGATTCTGCTAAAGGCCTGTGCTTTTGCTGAGGGATGTGTGGCTAAAAATTAGAGACCATTTTTGCTAAGGTTGCCCTTACAGCCATTTAGTCGCTCACAAGGTCCAATCTTCCTTGAGCTCCAAGACTCTGCTAAGGCCTACGAATCTCCTGAAACCCAACATTGCTGGGACCTCTGCTCCCTTGTTTTAGGTCATCACAGCCCAGGTTATCATTTGCTTGTAGCCCCTGCAGTCCACCTTCTCCAGAAGACACATTTCAAATGAGGGCAAAGCCACTAGGGATTATAATTACCTTCTCTACTTTGCTGAGTACACAGCAATTAAAAGTCGACTGCACACCTTGTGTCATTCTCAGAAGCTCATGTATTAATTAGCTCTTACCAACTGCCCAGGCAAAAACACCCTGCCCATACGTGGACTTCCAAACCATGTGGCCTGGACTTACTCAAAGCTTCTCCATGTGTCTAACCTACTGTCCTAATGCCCACTCTTGTTTATTTCTAAATGTGTCAAGACTATGCACCAAATATTAGGGTCCCTGAGGTCTCTCTTTTGACTAAATTCTGAAAAAGAAAATGGGAATTAATACTAGCATATGGAAGCCAAATTGTAAGTTTTCCTGTGAATAAAAGCTAAACCAAATGGAACAACTGCTTCCCAGAAAGGAAGATTTATGTGCTTTAGACTTGGTAAGAGCTCCCCTGGAGGACTTCTCAACAAAAGAACTCTTTTTTCCAATGGACACTGGGTTCTAGGAGAAGAAAAAGCAAAGGCCTTTACCAAACATGCCCAGTTTTCTTTTTCTCAATTGATATATTAAATAGGTAGTCTTGCTTCCCCTGGTAGTTACTCTTATTATTATTATTTTTATCATTATAATATTCTCATGGCCATGCTTTTCCACTAGTGTAAAACAGGAAATGATGAGAAATAAGAATTTCTCATGTGTTTCCAAATATAAAAAAGTGTAAGTTTCTCATGAAAATCCCCACATATTTGAGTCAAAGAGCATGCATTCTCAACTTCTAATGGCTGTCGGTGAAGACGAGAGGTTTTAGAATTAACTCAAACTCCAAGTGGTACTGGCCTTTTAAGATCGATGATAGCATACAATAAGCAAAGCTCACTTGCAGCAAAGCCACAGAAATGCATTGACGGCATGACATTCCCCATGTTATAGGAGTCCAGCAACATCCTACTCTGAGCCAGAGTTAATGAACACTTCTCAGATTTTATAGACCTCTATGTATTTTAAAGTCTGTCACCAATTCCACCTTTCTCCTAACACTATAAAAAATAGCACTGGGAGTTTTCAGTACCTATCCTGTCCTGGTGTCTCATCTCCTTGATATTCTTTGATATCTCATGCACAAATAGGCAAGCTTCATATATTGTGTAGAGGAAATATCCAAATAAGTATGTACACTTTTCACATCCTCTACTCTTGTCTCCAAATAGTTTCACAGCTGAAGACTTCCAAAATCATTAAACTGTGAACAAAAAGACCGATGGGAGATCTTTTCTTCGAATATATTGAGTAAACCATTCGAACATATTCCTTTTGAAGAGTTAGTATCGTTTTTTTTTTAATGTGAAATGAGCTAAACTACAAATTTTTTGTTCTGTTTTCTTTAAATATAGGTCACAGCATGATAAATAATAGGTTTCCTTTGTGTTAGGCATTTGTAGTCTTAATTTGTGCTAATACCCCTTAAAACACTGTAGTGTTTTTTTATCTGATATTTGATGAAATTGTGATAACATGCATAATATATTTCTACTAAAATCTATGTGGTCTTTAATCATACCAATTACTAATAAAAAATAGCCACTCAAGCTTATAATCCTGAGTAAATACATCCAAGTTAAAATCAAGCTAAGGATTGAATTAAAACCCTCATTTTCCAAGGTGTGTTTTGAATAATATGTGAGTGCACCTAGCTATCTGCTTCCTGGCTGGAAGTTTCAGGATTGTCTAGATTCACATTACCAGTTCCCTTTGCTCATTATTCCCTTTTGGCTAATTGCCTCCTTTCCTTCATTTGTACTAATTAGGCTACGTTTCGTTTGGCACATTAGCTTGAATTGTGTCACCAAGGTAAAACAGCTTCAATAAAGCCTAAGTATGCAACATTGCTACTAAGATTGTTATCAATAACAAATTTATCCTTAAAAATGAATTTAAATAAAGGGTAATTTAGGTAGAAGGACATATATTTCAGATTTTTTTACAAATATATCCTCAAAAATGCTTTTGAATAAAAGGTAATTAAGCTGGGCAGAAGAATATATATTTCAAATATTAAAATTTATAAGAATAAATTCAATTTTTCATATCTTTCCTTTACCTTTTTAAAATTTTCTCCATAAACTTTGTGGTACAATAGGTAATTCACTTCTTGGATGTGTAAAATTTTTGTTCCCTTAAGAACTTGATTACATTAATTTTCCCACTCTCGTACTTTTTGTTAGGTACTGTTAGTCCCAACATCATCAGAAATTATAATAAAGTTGGATAGGATTGCTGCTATTTGGTGGCAGATTGCTTCAAAAACTATAGGAGACTGCCATCCAGTAAGTTCGCTTGTTCTATGATTTTTGCAAGTTGATTGTGCTAATGGGTTTGTGACCATATGTAGAGGCTCCACCCCAGAAGCGGAGGGATATTTACCTCTAGCAAAGATGTTGTGACTTACTAAGTATCTCTCCTCTGCCTGAAGTAGTTGTTCTGGTAATTATAGAGGGTAAGAGAAGATTCCAATTCCATTATCTGTTGCTATCAAGATGTTACCCATGTCCTGAGAGACTGCTATCAAACTATTGTTGGGAAGTGGCCATTCAGTAAGAACAGATGGTGACAACAGGCACAAGGGAATATGGACAACTTCCAGGTTTCAGATAAATAGAAGCCTGAGCTTAGCTTTAAAAAGAACGTAAGGGAACAATTACTCAACAAGGGAGGTAAAGCATATTCAGTGGTTTCATGAACAATAAGAAGACGAACAATAGAAAACGGCTTAGTATGGTTTTATGGCCATCTCTTAACAGGAAAGCTCTCAGACTTCAGCTGCTACGAGAAAAACCCAATGGCAAGTTTTAAATTGAGAAGCATGCAAAGTGACCTTGTGGGGTTAAAAAAAAATCAGTAAATAAAACCTCAAGCCCTCAAATTTCATCTTTTTAGAAAACCTTCACAAGAAATGCTATTTAAATTTGCTACCTTCTCCATCAACACAGGATAAATACTTTGTATTTTATGTGTATCTTTTCCTTTATGGCACTGCTATTTAGAATTATGTCTATATAAATATTTTTTCTTCCTCCACTAGTATGTTAGCTCAATAAGAATAGGTAACTTGTCTTTTTTGTTTACTATGTATTGATGGGATTGGAAAAGCACATACTCAGAGTGGGTTCCCAATAAATAACTGTCAAATAAGTGAATGAATTGATTAATGAAAGTAACTACATATCTGCAAGGAATCTGTACACTTGGATGAAGTAATGAATGAATCATAACTTTATTATCAGAATTCTAATATGCTCCGAAGTTCATTTAGCTTAAAATTAAAGCATAATAGGATTTTTTAAAAATATCTCAGCCAATGGACATTTAACTAATTTTAAATTGAGTGATAGAAAATTCTTCACATCTCAATCAGAGAGAGTTCTTTTACAAAGATAATTTTTGTGAGAAGTGTTGAATATATTCATTATACTAGTTTTTTTCATTCAGAATTCAATAACCATGCTACATATGCTGGTTTAGAGATGTAATTGCAATACTGCCATTACTTTGAAAATGTTATAAATCAAGGTTCTAAGGGGTTTTATTCTAGATCTCATCCTTATTTTAATACTACCTATAATCTAATGTTACCCTCCCTGCCTCCCTCGTTCATTCTTTGGTTCCTTCATTCCTTTTTTTTTTTTTTTTTTTGGTTCCTTCATTCCTTTGTTCCATCCTTCCTTTCCCTGGAGCTTACAGTTTCTAAATGACTTATCAGTCTTGCTAAATGTCACCTTATGTGGTCCACTGTGTCACCCCAATTGGCCAAAATCTTTCTGGGATTCTAATTCAGTCATCTAAAATATCTATTATTCTCTGACTCTTTCTGTATCCTAAAAATGGTGCCAATATTATCCAAGTTACTGACTACATTTGTAAGCAGAATTACAGAGGTGAAAGAGCCAAATATTATGATAAATTTCTCTCTAGTTTGAAATCAACACATAATTTCATACATATTTTGAGGAACACGTTATGTATGACGTGAGAATTATGCAAATAGATATAACACATTAGGTTCCAATTGCATAAACTAAAACATAGCGGACATTTTCTGAGCTCATTCAGACTCAGTTCACACTATTAGTGATGAAAACTTTACTCTTGCTGTAATAGCTTATAATGAAAGCCAACAGTCAGCAGCTCCTACAGCCATCCACCTGTTATCTTGGCATCAAGAAAAGTACCTCTATGTAGCTCACCTTCTCTTGGGCTCAAAGCCTTTTCTCTGCTTCATAGAAAATTCAGGTCACATGGCCAGGGAGTTCTCAACTCTAACCTATGGTCTGAGAGGCTAAGTGCCTGAATGAAGCTGAAAAGTATAACTTTCTTCTCCATGCTGTCATGTTAGACCAACTAAGATAGTCCTTGACCAGTTGTCCCAAATCTGCACTTGACCACCGTCAACTTGCAAGCTAAGTCCCATTCGCAGTTTGCTACCTTCACTTATCCTGCCTTCATTCACCCTCCTGCTTGCCTTGCACAGGAACCAACTAGAGAAAAAGTGAGAGTTGGAGGAGAGAGAGATTAAAGGGGAAGAATTCTATGTAAAAGTAACAACTGCAGGTGACAGAGAAATTTTAAGTCTTGGACGCTAAGGAAATACCAAAAGATTGTGAAGATGTAGGGTGAGAAGTTTGTTGAAAATTTCTCCTTCAATCTTTACAAGATTTATCAGCACCTTTGTTGTTATTGGTTTGTGTGTGTGCCTTTTTTTTTTTTTTAATATATCATCTTCTCCCCCCCACCATGGCTTGACTTTTATGACTTCAACAGCAACTTTCAGGCTGCAAAAACATGTTTGATACCCTTATATATCAGCTGATATTTGAAGAGATCTTGCACACACATGCATATATAAGATTAAATTTGATTATAGTTATTTCGTGTAATGATCTTACAGTTTCTGAACTTAAGAAGAATAGCTAGACATTTTAGCAGGAGCTGAATATGGCAGTGATGGATATTTGTCTTTTCTTGGCCACCATTGCTATTATAGTCGCATGCTAACAGATTTCGATGTCACAATAATCTACAAGAACATCAATTAACACACTGAGATTTCATATATATCTATCCATGTCCTCGTACTCACATTAAATATAGACATCATTTATTTTTATGTTCTTACAAAACGAAGGCAATTGAACCAAATAGATCTGGATCTTTATATCTCTGCCATTCATATTCTTTCTATACTCGATGCACTTATTCAACAATGAGTGCTTGAAAGATTAAGATATGATCTCAAAAAAGGTATTATTCTGATGGGCAATTAAGCTGCAGAAATAATTGATTGAAATATAATCTAGTCTATACAATAGAGGTATGTATAAGAGGCTAGAGGAGTAGGTTGATGAGGTAATTAATGAAATATAGGGCACTATTTTGTACATAATTTTGCAGAAGATATCTAGACTATAGTTTAAAAGTTCATTAGGACATAGCTTTTGGAGGCTATTCACATTATACTTCAATGTGTCATCATTACATAGCGGAACTAGACTTTTTTCTATAGCTATTTTCTATAAAACTCTTTTTCAAAGTATTTTAAAAACTTTTGAGAAGCATTCAAACTAACTCTTTCTCTCTTTCTTCATTTCTCCTGCCCTTCCCTTCCTCCCTCTTGCTCTTTCCACATTGGAAAAAAATTAGACCAATCATATTTGTACTCTGGAAACACAAATACAAAAGAGAATACCATGAATTCTGGTAGTACTGCTGCCTTTATTATTTCCATTGCTGGAACAGTAGAGATTGAATCCCCCATGCTTTCACCTCTATGTTTAGAAGAGTGGAATCCAGGTGGATATGGTGAACAGAATTTTAATGATGTCCCTTCAACGTCTGTCTCCTAAATCTAGGTACTACTCTAAAGGAATTTTGCAGATTAGCAATTCATGTTACTAATTAGTGGCATTTAAAACTGGGAAATTATCTTGGATTATCTGGGTAGGTACAATACAATCACTTGAGCTCTTAAACCCAGAAGAGGAAGGCACAAGAAATGATTTTGGAAGAAAATAGAACAATTTAAAAATATGGGAAGAAATCTACCTCCATTTTGGCTTTGAGGATGGGGGAAAGGGGACATGACCAAAGAAGGTGGTCCATTTCAAGAAATTGAAAATAATCCTGTCTCCTAGCCAGAAAGGATATAGGGAATTCAGTCAAACCATCTCATTGTTATAAATCCCATCAAGCACCAGAGTGACCTTGAGAGCAGTTTCTTCTCCTAAGCCTCCAGAAAGGAATGCAGCCTTGCTAACACCTTGAATCCAACTTTAGGAGACTCTATAAAAAAACTAACTGGAACTGCACTGTGCTCAGATTTCTAACCCAAACAAATTACAAGATTAGAAGTGAATGTTGATTTACATCACTAGATTTATGCAATTTGTTAATAGCAACAACAGAAAACAAATGCAACAAATATAGTATACCCTGCTCTGTATTTTCCAACGTGGATTTTAAATGTTTTTTGTGTGTTAATCCACAGAGTGAGGCTCTACTAAAAGCTAGATGTCACCGTTCTAGTCAAGTAAGAGCAAGAAAATCATCAACAATGTTGAGCCATGTTATTTTGCAATTTCTTCCTTACATCTTCTCCTGGCGATATGACAATCACTTTTTGTAGGAGAGGAAATAAAGTCAAAGTTTAATATACAATTTTATTGTGAGAATATTTGTTTCAACTTATTTTATTCTGAAGAATAAATAATATATGACCATTCATAAAGAGAGCATTAATATCTGTTATTAAAGGCTTTAAAGCAGGAGCCATAAAATTTTATATGTCTTTCAGGTGGAAAAACAAAAGTTAGAGTTGGATTTAAAGAGTACAGAGTTGAAGAATAACTTTAGAGTAGTCTGTTGACAGAGTCTGGACAAGAAATAAATGTTTGCAAAAATATGACTAAAACAACCAGAAGCATACAGTTTCAAAAAACCAAACAGAATAAAATACTGCAAGGAGATGTGATAAACAAGTGGATTGATTAAAATAAGGCATTAATAATGCCCATTGGACTTGAAAAATGGGAGCACATTAGGGATCTTAATAGAACGAAATTTGCCAGGTAAAAACCACATTTAAGTGTATTGACAAGTGAGTGATGAAAAAAGTAATGACAAGAAGTTTAGATGAGAAACAGAAAAGTGATAGAAGATAATAAATTAGGCAGACTCATGGGTAATGGAAGAGGTTGTTTAGAATGAAACACGCTTCAACTTGTTTATAAAATTGCAGAAAATGTTTAGTAAAAAAAATAAGATTATTAAATAAGGCATATGAAAAGAGGAATAAAAGTTTAAATGACAGCAGTAAGCAACTCTGAAGAATGTAATCTATTTCTGGAGTTCTAGAGGGTAGCTCCCTATCAGCAATTGGTAGTGGAAAGCCTGGGGTCAGTGGAAGGGTTTCTCAGGGATGCTGAGAGAGTAGAGGCCAGAGAATCCCTCACAGGTAAGTGGTGTGAGGGCCTGTGGAGGGTGCCTTTATGGGTATCACGGGATCCCCTTAGAAGTTTCCCCACTTCTCCAATCTGGGTGTTCATTCTAATTCCTTTTAGGCCAAGAAGCCAGATCATGAAACCAAAGCTGGATGTATGCCCCACTTTTAGTATGGGCATTTGGCAAGTTCCGGCTCATGTATGAAGTTTGCCTGTGGTTATGAGTGTTCATGAGGAGACCATCTTTCCAATCTTCAATGTCTTTGAGTCTTTTTAAAAGCTATTTTATTGATCATTTTTCTTTGTTTGCAGTGAGAGAATTGAATCAGTTTAGCTTCTAACTGCTATTCCTGAAAACACTGTAAGTTGAAAGTTGACTATTTTATCTATGTCCCTAAGACTCACATATTCAAATTTGCAGAAAATCTCTTCATGCTTTTGCCTATAGACCCTGATCTTTTTAATCAGAGCACAGCATCAACCATGGAATAGTATCTCTTTCATTTATATAAACTTGTTCACACCATACCTTGGGAAAAAAAACCCTTGGCCCTTAGAAATTCTAGAATGCTGTCATTCATGAGTTTTGCCTAAGGTTTCCAACAATTCCTTTTGTTTAAGAATTAACTCTTTGTTTAGAAAGTAGTGAACCACACAATTGTTTACTCTTTCTGCTAAATAAAATAATCAGTAAGGAGAATGAAGAACTTACTTGTTTAAAATAAGTATTAAAAAATGGTAAATGCTCTATTAAGATGTTGGACCTTTCCATTCTAGCTTTCTCATGCTGTGGACTTGAGGTCCTAGATCTTGATTTTGGCTTTAGAATTTGACTCTACTCTGTCTCTCCAAGTTTACTTATTGTTGAATATCTCTGCTACAACCCTGGTCTACTTTGTGCTGTTAACTTTACAAACACTTAATTGACACTTTCGGACCCAAGGACATACCTGACTAATTAGTCTTACTATGTCAAAAAAATACATAGAAAATACAACAATAAATTGTATGGATTTGTATGTCAACAAATACATAAAAAGCATTTCCTTACTGTCATCCAGATTGCTAATTTTAATTAATTAAATTTCTTTAATTTGAAACTAGTTTCTGTAATTTTTTCAGTGTTATCCATATTATTAGTTTTCAGAATCCATGTTCATATAGTTAAGAGGTTTTCTTCTAAACTGCATTATTTCAACTCCTGGTTCCAGTATTTAATAACTTTGACATCATCAAGTTACATCATTTGTTTTTGTGCCCTATTTTCTCACTTGAATGATGTTACTACCTAACTCATAATGTTATCTTCCGAATTAAATGTAATCTTTACAAACTGAAGGAAATAGTAGATGCATACAGTAAGCCCTGAAATTTTAGCTTTTATTGTGATTGTAATTTTAGTGTAAATTCATAATAGACAATTTCATTTTTATTATATATTGAACAATTATGCAAAATATGTGTTCATGAATGTGTGCTCCTCATCTACTATACTAATAATTATATTCATGTTATAATTAAAAATGTGTTCCACATTTTCTTTAAAATACCTTACTAAACAATAGATACTAAACAATAGTGTCTCCTGACCTAGTTATTAAATATGAATGAATAATTTCCACTCAGTTCTGGTAAAGATTGTTAACTACTAGATTTCTCTTATTTTTATTTTAGAACATTTATCAATTTATTAAATGTCATGTGTATTTTCCTAGATATTGGTCTTGAAAAAAGTCTCTAAAAATCTAGATTAATTTAACCTAAGAGAAAATTTCTTTATAATAAGAGTAAAATGAGACTCAATTTTAAAGCTATTAATTGCCATTATTTTACTTTAGTGCCTTCTATATTTAATCTTGATATGCTGAAGTAATACAACTTGCAGGAAAATAAACAATAAGGATGTAGATGGAGATAAATTTGTATGCATTTTGAGGATAGACACAAGCAAGGGACTCAGGGAGGAAGAACACATGAGCACCTTCAGTCTCACTAAGCAGGTGGGTCTATTGTGTATAGTCCTTGATAGTGTTGCCGACCAGGTTGACAAAGCTCAGAACAAATATGGGCCTACATATGTTGCAATTTTGTAAGCACAATCCCATCTTGAAAGCAGCACTTTTGTCAGAAGAAAACATTCTTAAAAAATGGCTTTACACTAAAAACAGAGTTAGGATATATATATATATATTTTTCAAATGCAATTATCATCTGAAAAAAATCACTGCTTATTAAGTTAACCTAAAACATCATTATAAGATTTTTACAGTGCTGTTTTAAAGGAAGCTTTAGAAACTTGATAAATGGAATATAAAACAAAACAAATTACTATTTTTCAATGGTAGTATACTTTTAAGCTGTATGACAAACTGTGGCCTTACTGATAGTTTTGGAGTTTAATAATTGTGTAAGAAACAACATAAAAGAAATTCACTATTTATTATTCTTCATTCTTAGAGTTTAAAGGTACATAAAATCCACCAGCAATGGTGGCTGCCTCCATATAATGTAAAAATAATGCTTATGGATACATTTGGTATTTTCAATGGTCAGAATATCCAATCATTTTAAATTATTAAGTTCAAATTTATCTTTTAAAAGAATTGTTCATAAGATTAAAATATGTAATGCGGGATAATTTGTGTTAAAAGCAGATTATTTAAAATTAAGTTTTTGAAATGAAGAAATACAGATTTCATTAATTAAAGAATGCATATCTAATAGCACATTGTCAAAAATATCTAGAAATCCTGGAAAACCCGCACTTATTAAAAACAATACAACTAGGGAGTATTGGAACACATTTTAGAAATATCAAATAATTTGTAAGAGTTAAAAGCAATTTTAACTAATTCCAAGATAACTCAGAGTTATATTGAGGAATTCAGAGAAGTATTTTAATGTCTCAAACAGAAAGGAAACAATTTGCTTTTTAAAAATAACTTAATTTAACATTGTTTGAAGAATTTATATTTTTTAAAAGATTTATTTAGTTATTTGAGAGAGAGCAGCAGGGAGGGGCAGAGGGAGAAAGAAACAGAATCTCAAGTAGACTCCCGCTTGATCTCAGTACCTTGAGGTCATAACCTGAACTGAAATCAATTCAGACACTTAACCAGCTGAGCCACCCAGGTGTCTGAAGAATTGATACTTTTGATAGAACAGTTTTTTAAAGGAAAGCAACTTACCACAGAAAGTTACTTAATAGACACAAGTTTCAAAATAAATTCTGTATCAGTAGAATTTCATATCATCCTGTCATTTACCTTTATGGCAAAAAAATATATCAAGAGTTTCTTAATCATGGCATTTAATTTTCACATTACCTTGTTTAAATAGCAATAAGTAATAGATTTCTATCTATAGATTCTATAGATATAGAGAAAAAAAAATCAATGTAAAAAACTAAACCAGGATGCCTGGGTGGCTCAGCAGTTGATGTCTGCCTTTAGCTCAGGGCATGATCCCAGGGTCCAGGGATGAAGTCCTGCATTGGGCTCCCTACGAGGAGCCTCCTTCTCCCTCTGCTAAGTTTCTCCTTCTCTGTCTGTGTCTCTCATGAACAGATAGAATCTTTAAAAAAAGCAACAAAACACCAAAAACCTAAACCATGCACATCTTTTAGTACCATTACGTTTTTTAAAAAAATATTTATTTATTATTTATTCATGACAGAGAGAGAGAGAGACAAAGGCTGAGACACAGGCAGAGAGAGAAGCAAGCTCCTTGCAGGGATCCAGATGCGGGACTCGATCCCCAGACACAGGATCATGCCCTGAGCCAAAGGTCGATGATTCTCAACTGCTGAGCCACCCAGGCGTCCCAGTACCATTACATTTTTTTGGTATTCTCAGTGAGCCAACCAAATGGTAAAATTTTACCAATTATTATGGTAACAACAAATCATTCCATGTAGTCTTTCCTTTTTTTTTTTCTTTTAAGATTTTATTTTTATTTATTTATTCATGAGAGACACAGAGAGAGGCAGAGACACAGGCAGAGGGAGAAGCAGGCTCCATGCAGGGAGCCCGATGTGGGACTCGATCCCGGGTCTCCAGGATCACACCCTAAGCCAAAGGCACACACTCAACCACTGAGTCACCCAGGGATCCCCATCCATATAGTCTTTCATTCAACATCTAGGTATATATAATGCAACTTCCCTGTCAGTTCTTTTATAATACTCATGTCAAAATATATATATAATCATGTTTTCTCTTCAAATATTTACCAAGGCCACCATATTTAATTGTATAAACTATGCAGGAGCTAAGCTAAACACTTCGGAATAAATTAGTTCACTATTAGGTCGCTACGGATAATTTGAATAAATGTTCTTTATAATAAGTTTATCATTTGAATTTTTCCAATAAAAATGCCCTGCCTCTTTTATTTGAATTGTATACATGTCGTATTATAATCTAGATCAAAACTAATAATTAGCGTGGAGTGTAGTTAACTTTTGGTTAATTTAGTGTAGATAATGTCATTTTAAAGCCACATTAATGGAGATCATTGCATATTTGACACCATATTTATGTGTGTGTGTGTGTATACATGCATTGTAGCTTAGAAAACACAACTGAAAAGAGAAAAGGGATTATAACAACATTTTTTTTAAAGATTTTATTTGTTTATTCATGAGAGACGCAGAGAGAGAGAGAGTCAGAGACATAAGCAGGGGGAGAAGCAGGCTCCCTGCAGAGAGCCTGATGTAGGGCTCCATCCCAGGACCCTGGGATCACAACCTGAGCCAAAAGCAGATGCCTGAGGCACCCAGGCATCCCTATAATAAAAAATACTATTAAAAATGGAAGTATTTAAAATAACAAGAATATAGATATGGCATAAAAATATTTATTGGGAAAAAAAAAAGAAAATTTATCTCCCCCAAATTTTTTTATGTTATACTTTTGGAGTGCTTACATAAAATATAAAGTTAAGTCATTCACAAAGATGCCTGAAAATTGAAATTTTTTTTGTTTAATTGAAATAATTAAACTAAAAAAATAGATTTCTGATGCCTATTTTATTCACATATTTTCATTTTCTAAACTGTTCACTGAAAAAAAGAAAAAATACTTTGACAAAACTTTATCTTCTTAACTCACGTTAAATAAAAATAATGAATACCCAATGGGTTAAATTATTGCAGGCAAAACCAATTTCTCAGTTTTCTCCACTGCTGATTCAAGTTCATTTTATGCCATTTATTGTTTCCCTACTTTTTCATCATTTTTTACCCTGTTGAAGAAGCAATCTGGTTAGAATTGCTGTCAACAGTATTCTCTAACATGACAGTTTATTCTTTCTAAAACATGCAAAGAATCAGACTGTGTAATTTTTAAATTGGTTAAAGAAAAAGGAAGGAAAATGTTATATCTACTATACTTTATTCACCTATCAACATCCAAAATAGATCCCTTTTCTCCATATTCTCTTCATAAATGCCTAGAAATGCCAGGGCCACAGTTTACCTTCATTCTACAGGAAAAACAAATCTATTCGTAAGAATTCCAGCAAAAATGCTGCATAGGAACAAAAGTCGATTGCATTTTTATTTTATTTTTTTTTCGATTGCATTTTTAAATAAAATCTGTTTTAAAGACAAAGAAAGTGTATTATTTATTGCAATTATTATCAATTAAAAAAGCAAATGTGAGTACTAACAAAGATAAATCATACCTATGTGCAAATCTCTTTGCATTAATAAACTAACAAAACTACCAAATGACAAAATCAGGCAAATTATTATGTCCATAGTTATTTCTTAAGATATTTGGATTACCTCTGAAATATTTAGTTTTGAGTTATGATTCAAAACCCAACCAGCTGTAGTACTGGATAGAGAAAAGGCTGATTTAGAAGTAGTAGGTGAAAAAAAAAGAGTAATAAATGATGAACTACAGTCTTCTAACCAAACTGGAAAGGCAAATTGAACAAATTAATCATATTTTATATTTTGTTGTACAAATATTATAGAACATGTCAATGGTGTTAAATTCCTAATTTAGTTATAGATTTCAAAATATCAAGACAGAATTTGTAAAAAAGAAATAAATTCAAATCACTACAAAAACCTACATTCAACGTATACTTCATATTGAAGTGTAGATAACTACATTTGAATAAATTTAGAAACACATCATGTTCCTAAATCATGATATCATATCATAAAAATGCTTAGTTTTCCTCAAACTAACATAATTATGTTTGCACACTACTTGAGAAAATATGATAAAAATGGGCCAAGTAACTATAGTTCATATGAAGGAACATGGTAATTTCCAAGAAAAATATTTAAATAGAATAAAAAATGAAAAATATATCCTAATTCATTAAGACATACAATGAAAGAACTCAGAACACATTAAAAAATTACAGTATATGATAAAAATGACACTTCAATTGAATAAAAAAATGATACTTAATATAAAAATGCTTTGGATTAATTGGTATATGTCTGAAATGAAACAGAACATAGTCACAAAAGTACTAAGGTGTCAAAAGTGTCAAAAAGTGTCAAAAAACTAACAAGCTATATATAACTATCAGAACTATGTAAAGTCAAAATGTATAATCTGAAACAAAACTTTAAGCTAGGAGAAAATATCGGTAATATTAGTTTGAAATTGGATTACTATGCCAATAAAACTATATACCAACATATAACATTGAATTTAAAAGATGGACTCTAGGATAGTCTGCACAGGTTTATATCATGGAGTAATTTATTATTTTTGTGATATATAGAAATTCCGGTCAGATTTCTCATTCAAGAATGAGAATAATAATTCACATACACATAGCTTATAGTTTTGTTTGAAATTATATATGGATGCTGATATATAATGGCAGATGGTAAATGTTCAATAACTGTTAAATTTATTACTTATAAATATCATCAATATACAGAGTTCTTACAAATCATTAAGAAGGGAAACTTGGAAAAATGAGCAAAGGGAATTTAAACAAACAATTAAGAGAGAAAGGAAACAGAAACAACATAGAAACAGGTAAATACTCTTTGATTATATTGGCAACATTAAAGAATGAAATTGCTGCTCCAATCTTTTAGAATTTGGAATTACCTCTTCATTTTTATGCTTGCCAAAGCCATTACTAGGTAATCATGCTCTTGTAAATATATTATTTGGAATTAAACATGTGTTCATGAAAAAGAAGGAAAGAAAAAGAAAAGAAGAAAGAAGAAAAGAAGAAAGAAAGAAAGGAAGAAAGAAAGAAAGAAAGAAAGAAAGAAAGAAAGAAAGAAAGAAAGAAAGAAAGGAAGAAAGAAAGAAGAAAGAAAGAAAGAAAGAAAGAAAGAAAGAAAGAAAGAAAGAAAGAAAGAAAAAGAAAGAAAGAAAGAAAGAAAGAGAGAAAGAAAGAGAGAAAGAAAGAAAGAAACCCCCAAACAACTTAAATGCATAGTAACAGAGAAATTATTAGAATAATTATGCCATATCCATCTGTGCCCCCTTGTTGGGCTTGATGATGTGTGGTTTGGCTCAGCATCGTATGAATCTGCCCTTTGCTATGAGACAGCATATCCTAGGGCCTCAAAATCAGCCTCAGTCACAGAATGAGAATACACAGGGACCATGAAATGTAAGTGGCCTATATATAGCCTGGAGCAGAGGTTCAGTTGGCTATAGTTTTCATGAAAAGTGAGTCAGAAATAAAATTTTGTTGTTGTTGTACACAGAGATTAGTTGTTTTGCTGCAAAAGTCAATTAATAATTCTAGAATTAGATATTATACGGCTATTAAAATAGGTTATTAATATAAAGTGCCATGAAGGTATAACAGGTATACGTATGTGTGTGTGCTTGAAATCTGCAACTTGCAAAGTATTCTCTAATTTCTGACTTTTCTTTTAAAAACATGGTTAAGGGATCCCTGGGTGGCGCAGCGGTTTAGCGCCTGCCTTTGGCCTAGGGCGCGATCCTGGAGACGCAGGATCGAATCCCACGTCGCGCTCCCGGTGCATGGAGCCTGCTTCTCCCTCTGCCTGGTCTCTGCCTCTCTCTCTCTGTGTGTGACTATCATAAATAAATGAAAATTAAAAAAAAAAAAACATTAAAAACATGGTTAAAATATTTGTAGTACACATTTTGTATGTGTATGAGTCCTAGGAATCAGAGGTATGGAAAAGGGCCAAACCTTAATTTTGTTTAGGATGAAAAAAAATAATGGTTAAGATGAGTCAGATTGAAGATGAGAATATTAATTTTTGTTCATGATTTTGCTTATTTATCTTATCAAAACCAGCTTCTATTGCTCATGCAATTAATAATGATCGTGAAATTGCTAATAATATCAAAAGAAAATGTAGCAGAAATTCATATAAAACTATTTTACACCATTTTATTTCTTTAAAAGCCATTGAAAATAGGGGCACCTGGGTGGCTCAGTTGGATAAGCATCCAGCTCTTGATTTTGGCTCAGGTCATGATCTTATGGGTTGTGAGATGGAGCCCCACACTGGGCTCCACATTCAGCAGGGAGTCTCCTTGAGAATCTCTCTCACCTCTCCCCTACCCCCACTCTCTCTGTAAAATAAAACAAACCAATCTTTAAAAAAAAAAAAAAAACCACTGGAAATATTCTTTAAAGAAATAAAACAGGGGATACCTGGGTGGTTCAGTGTTTGAGCATCTACTTTTGGCCCAGGGAGTGATTCCGGGATCCGGAATCGAGTCCCACATCAGGATCTTTGCATGGAGCCTGCTTCTCCCTCTGCCTGTGGCTCTGCTTCTCTCTGTGTGTCTCTCATGAATAAATAAAATATTTTTTATTATTTTTTAATAAAATCTTAAAAAAAAACAGGTTAGAAATATTAACTTCAATTTAAAAATGAAATGGTCCCTACTAACTAAAACAATCTTCTAAGATCCACAAGTTCAGACCAAATTTTGTGTGAAAACTGAGAAATGATAAAGACTTCCTCAAAATTTGTTATCAGGTGACTAATATAGGGAAGATAAAAAAAATTAGAGATTGCTCCTACAAAGATGCAAATAGGCACATAGCAGAATTGCAATTTCAAATCTACAGGACTCTTTATGTAAAAAAAAATATTCCAAGTATATTGTAATTTTCTAACTGACAGAAGTATAGAAGGAAGAGAGAGCATTGATTATAGTACAATACTAAGGATTCAGACTGAAGGTTTTTTTCTTTTTTCTGTGAACCAATTGACCTAATAAATGAGGAAAACCAAGTGAAGATAGCCCATCTGGAACAGAAGATGTGATGGATGGAGACAATAGTAGGTAGGGCAACGAATAAGAAAATTGGTGAAGTTTCAGGTTACCTCTGCATATTAATTACTTTCGTGGGTACTTACAGTATTTAACTTGTAAGCACTAAGGAAAAGCTAAGTTTATTTACTGAATTTTGATGTAGAGGTAAGAATCCTATTCTTAAACAGATGGAAAAAATCTCATAGAACATCCAGTTTAGAATATGGTAAAGCAAGTTCTACAAAATTTTGAGGGCAGACAAGTATGACATGTGACGTTGGTGCCTAGTCAAGTGGTCATCCAAATAAGAGGTCATAAAAGCAGCTGATAGAAATTTTAAATCAAGTAAAAATTTAGGAAATATATAAACCTTGAGTACCTCTTGATTTAAAAAAAAGTAAAGGGATATTAATTACAAAATCTAGCAAAGCAAGAGAGGAATCGCAACAAAAAATATGGAAAGGAGAGACTTTATTAAAGTGGCATGGCACTTAAGACATTTAAAAACTAAAGATAGAAAATAATCGTTAGGCTATGATATGTAATATAATTGCTCTGACAACATAAACAATGCAATTTTGAGTTAAAAGATATAAAATAGTTGTAAACATGCTTTCTATGCTTAAGCAGCAAAATGATAATAGTAATAATAATATTAGTCACAAATGATAATAAGCACAACAAAAATAATTCTAACCTCATGCTTCCATAAAGTGTTTCATTTTTATATTTGGGACATACTTGTACTAACAAAGTAATAGTCATTGTGCATTGAAAATTCAATGGACATCCTAATTTTATCTGGCAATCTTATCGAGGAAGGTGTATTTGTTGGAAATTCAAAGAAACATAACAAGAGAAAACATGATACTGATATGCATCCTGTTTGGGACCAAAAAAAAAGCAGTTAACATTTTCAGGAGGATTGGGGAAATGTGAATATGGAATAGATTTGGAAAATGAAAAAGTATTGACATGGAAAAAGGTTATTGTTAACTAAAAAATACTAAGCCATATTATATAAAATGTGATATCAATTTTGTAAACTATAAATATATGTTTATATAAATACCGAAAAAGATCCTGAAAAATACACTAACAGTAGTTTTCTTTAAGGGATAAGAAAATGTGGTTAATCATTTTGTTTTTATGCTTTTCCGTATTTTCTCTGCTTTTACTATGTATATGTATAAACATATATACTTGTTTTGTTATGATATTTTCTGTTCTCTATCTATAAAGGTTGCATGATAAAGACAATATGGAGATATATTATCTGTATATGTATTTTCTGCTCAATTTCCTTCTGAACTTAAACTTCTAAAAAATAAAATGTATTAAAAACAATATATAAACTAATATATAAGTAATTCTTGATTTTATATTCTCATCATAATCCATTTTTAAAAACATATGAATGAATTTTAAGTCAGAAATTTTAGATTATTCATTTTCCCCATGAACTCCTAATTATATTTCTCTTGCCTACAGTATTTCAGACCATGCTATCACACTATTTTATAAAAAAAAGTATGTAAATTGAAATTTAATATATTTTGAAGTTTTCTTTGGACTATAAACTTCTAAATATTGAAATATCTTCAGAATTGAATTATCATTATGAATATTATTTTTAAAAGCTAATGAAAATATATTTCCAGCTGACTAAAATGATAAAATTATAAGGGAAATATATCAGTATATGGGCCAATGGAACTGCTTTCTTTCAGTGATTTAATGTATCTTATGGAGCATTCTACTTGCAACTAGGTTGACATTAATTCACAGAAATGCAGGCACCAATGAACAGAAAATATGGGGCTTCTAGAAGTGTAGGTCTTATAGAAAGTAATTTAATGATTATTATTAGATGTATTAATTACCACAGAATATGTTAGAGCTATTCTAGTAAATAATAAATGGAATAAAAAAATTGAAACAAAAGGAGTGCCTGGGTGGCTCAGCTGATTTAGTGTCCAGCTCTTGGTTTGGGCTCAGGTCATGATTTCAGAGTCATGAGATTGAGCCCCATTGCTTCTGGCTCTGTGCTCAGTGGGGTGTCTGCTTAGGGTTCTCCCCTTCTCCCTCTTCCCCTTCCCCAGCTCATGCATACTCTCTCTCTCTAAAATAAATACTTTTTTTTTTTTTTTTTAAGTGTAGAGAAGTAGTTTGTTGAGTGAAAGCTGCTCTCAATATCTCTTATCATTGTGTACTACTGCAGAATTACCCCTTAGGAACCAGTAGAATCTTTTGTAATATTGGAGGTTGGAAAAGGCAATACCATTACATGAAAAATGTCATAAAAATTGTCTTTGTTCCCTTACTCTATCATCTCTCTATACTCAGAATATCCTGAAACAGGTAAAAATATCCCATCTCTAATGTCATGCTTCTGTTTTAACAATTATATGTTTAACACAGGAAATGATTAAGCCTCACAGTAGTGCATGTTGGCTTGGAAGAGTAGGCTTCCCAAACACTGATATTTAAAGTTGTCCCTTTTTTGGGAAGGTTTTACCTCTTGAGACTAAGTTAAATCTCAGAAAGAGTGAGAAGTAAGGCTTTTTTTAGTAGGTGGAGACAGAGTTATGCCTGAGGGCCTTCTCTACTCGAGCAATTTAGGAAAGGGTAAGTACAAATAGAAGTTGAAGATCTGAACATTGATTCCCTTAAAGTACTTCATGCTGGGATAAACTTTTTGGAAGTTCTTTTTGTACTCCAGGGGTTCTCTCTAGCCCAGTTTGAAGGACACTAATAAAGAACAAAAGCAATTTAGTTGAAAAGGTGGTAGCTGGAAACAAAACCCAGTACATAATAGAACACAAGAGAAGAGAGGATATAAGAACATGAAAGCATCAAGGGTGGATAACTTTTTTCCAGGCATATGGGCTATGAATAGAGAATCGAAATATATTTAAGAAGAGTAGTATCAAAAAGGGTGCTGAGTCCACTATCCTATATCTGAAATAGAAAACCACAATGCTGAATGTATTGCTTACTATACTAATAAAGAACCATGCTCAGAAGGACAGTCCCTCTGAGCAGGGAAGATTGCTGGGTTGATAACAGGTGATATATTAGTGACTGGGTTTTGGTGGATTGCCTGAAATCTAAGTCAAGTGGGTGGGTATCTCCAGAAGTCTCATTCAGATAAGACTGTTCTTGACTGGTTGTCACTAGTCAGAGGCGAGTTTATTGGAGAGAGAAAGTCTTGATTCTCTCAAGAATCAAGGACATTGAGATAAGTACATTTAGAAGCAAGGGGATAGTACAGATTGGATGACTTGCAAAAGTATGCTCACTGAGCGAGGTGTCCTTGATCACTTAAACTGGTTTAAAATCAATTCTAGTAGATATTTGGTATCATGGCCATGGGAGAGTTTCTTGTCTAACAGCTGTCATCCTATTTTTTCGCTTCTTTGCCCCAAAACTTCTCAAAAAGAGTTGCTGTAATTCATTGTCTTATTCCTTTCCCTCAAGTTTGCCTGATAATTTACTCCATTTGGGATTTTTCCCATCTCCCAACACAAATGCTTTCATCAAAGTCATAGATCCTCTATGCTGTTAAATCTAATGGTCAGTTATGAGTTCTAATCATGCTAACCTATTAGTGGCTTTTGCACAACTGACCACTCTTCCCTTCCCAATATTTTTCTTTTTCACTTTGCTTCTGGAGCAATATGCTCTTTTAAGTGTTTTTTTTTCCTTCCTTAATATTCTCTTCTTCTCAGTCATCTTTGATTCTTTGTTTTCATTTTTATCCTTGGAGTCATCTAGTGCTGGTTGCTTGAAACTCTTGTTTTATTTCAATACCCACTCCTATGGTGATCTAAATCACTCTAGTGGCTTCAAATGCTTTCTATACACTTGAAATTTCTACTGAATATGACACAAGTGTCATGTATCCATGTATTCCAATTGCTCACTAAATATTTCCTCTTGGTGACCAGTTGTGGCCTCAAAATACTCAAAAGTGAATTCCAAATATCAATCATTAAATTTCTCTGTAGCAATTTTCTACATTTTGATTATGATAACTCTTAGAAATGCTTAGGCTCCAAGTTGAGCATTATCTTTAGCTTATCTTTTCCTGAAAATTTTTGTATCCAATTCAGCAGACAATCATTTTGAAAAACAAAATCTGAAGTCCAATTACTTACCACTATCTATCCCTGGGTCTCAGTCTTTATTATCTTTGACTGTATTATTGTTGCACCTCTTAACTGCTCTTCTGGTTTTCACTACTGAACATTTTTATTCTGTCCTCTACACAGAAGTCTGAGTGATTGTTTTAAACATATTTATGGTGCCACTTCTCTGCTCAAAATCCAATGATTTCCCATTTCACTCAAGGCAAAAGCTAACATCCTCACAATGGTCTAAAAGGTCCTGTCCCTGTTTTCTTCTTTGATTCCATTTACTACATCCCTCCCTCTTACCCACTCTAGTATTGCTACACTGACATCTTTACTTTTTCTTCCATTTATCAAGAGTGCTCCTTCTCAGGATCCTTGTACATGCTGTTCCATTCACTTCCCATGATATTTTCTTGGCTTATTCACTCACTTTTTTGGAATCCTTTTTTTCAGAAGTTATTTGCTCAGTGATACATCCTCAATGACCTTATGAAAAATTACTTTCTTCTTTTATTTTTATCACTTGCTGTCCTCTTGAATAGCTTATTTTTTTCACCATAGAAGTTACCATCTTATGAATTCCTGTACAATTAATTTGTTTCTTTTTTTCCAAGAAGGAAGATTTTTGTTTACTATGTTGACTGCTGTATCCCATGATATAGATTATTCTTTGGCAAATAATAGGCATCAAATAAGTATTTTTTGAATAATAAATTTGTGGTAAGGCAATGTTTGTTGATAATGATAATTATGTTCTTAAGATAATAAATAAAATTTAATTTATATGGTGTCAATACACAGAAAGGAGTTGAAAAGAAAGGAGAGAGAGTCATGTTAAGATTACTTATGAAGAGATATGAAAGAGATATGAAAAATTGTTACGTGCAGAGTATAGATAGAAGACATTAGGAAGGAGGGCCATTCTATTTGAATCAGAGGATGGGAAAAAAAGAGTGTTTATGGACATATATAAATTTACAGATTTAGTGGCTAGATGTTAAAGCAATTTCCCATTTGAAAATTTCTTTTGTTCTCTGTTTACTTTGGTAATATTATCATACTTTCAGAATGAGCTGGGTATTGGAAAACCAAACTTCCAAATAAAGTGTAAAATAATTGAAATAGTTGTGGAGCATACAGAAAAGCTGAATAGGCAAAGTAGACTTTTTGAGAAGTATACAGTGATGCACATTATATATGGTAGATTGGTATGCATTATAATGAAATCAATCTACCATTTTCATTGATCCTCTGCGGAAATGTTGTATAGTCTGGGATCCCAGCTTATTTATAGTAGGATTTTGTTTGGAAGATTGTATAAGAATTCAATGCTGATCCAAGAAAAATGATAAATGTCTCAGTAAAGTGATAGTTAATAGATTGACCAGGGACTTCAGACTGCAGACTGGAACATAAGCTAATAGGAAGAGGGGAAAAAAAGTGTAGTAGTATCAAAATCCTGTGAGTGTAGAAATTATTAAAACTTTTAGAAGTTTAGTAGTCTGGAGTGACGATTGTGGGCATGATAGGTAAACACAGAGTAGAAGAGATGAGTAGATTGAGAAAATGATAATCCCCTTTTGAGATTGGTGATTCACACAGATCAGATGTCTAGTTTGGGGATGGAGAGAGAGTCTGTGATCCAGGTTTAAAGATCATTAATCAATAATACTGGTATATTTATTTACATATCTTTTTGGTAGGTAAAATATATTTTTAAAAGTAGAAGCACAACTGAGTGACAAGAGTTCAACATTATAGTTTTGCTTGATTGTTTTGTTTTACCTTGTTTTTAAAGAAAATAGTTCAGATTGCCAGACAGGGATCTTGGAGCTAAGGCAAGAATGATTAAAGGCCAAAGAACTGTTTCCTCAAAATCTGAGCTATTTTTGGTTGATCAGGGGCAGCCTTCTTTTCTGGGGCTCTTGGGAAGACAAAGTCCTTACTGAGAAGATAGATTTCATTTCAAGCACGAAAAGGTTATAGAAGTAGGTGATTTTACACTTCATTAATAAGGAACTTAAGGGTCCATAATGGAAAGAAAGGGAGACTAAGGATTTTGGTCAGAGAAAAAGCAAGAACAAAGCAGTAAGATGAGAGGACAGAGTATAAGTTACTGGAGTGGAGACAGTGGGCTTGAAATTTGTGTTGAGACTAAGGAAATGAGCAAGAGGTTCTTGACATACTTAGCTGTTTGTCAGGCTAACATTGAACAGTGTCCTCTGGATGATATAAATAGTCAGCTCTAAATTCAGCTGCAGCCAGAACCTCATTTCTCCTTGATCTTTGGGGATGAAAGCCAGCAGGGTATGAAGAGTGATTCTGGTGGCTACCCAGCCAGTCAGGCCTGATGAGGGCTGGTATTTTTTTTTTTAATTTTAATTTTCATTTTTTGTGCTCAGCCTTACTGTTTTGATAGTGTTTTCATAAATATATGAGGAAACTTAAGAGTTTTGGACCCTAACAAACTTACATTCTTTCTAAAGCATTAAGATTGGTATGAAGTCCCATTTACCTGGTTTCAGTTTCTACCAATGTCTGACAAAGTGGATTTAGACTCACAAAAAGTAAGCACAATCTGGATGTGAAACACAAAATCTAAAGGCATGAACAATTTCTACCTTATTTCTTTATCTTAAAGGGAGAATTTTAACGGATAATTTTGGAAGGGAGAACCATACAAATAGACATACTGAGCCATATTTTTATTTTTCAACCCCAAAGTAATAGTTGGCCCACAGATAATTATATTGAAGAACTGTTTACCATCATGATCATAATATAAAACCCTTGTATTTTGGTGTTTAAAATATTACAAAGTATAACATTTTTAAAATTTAGTATATAAAAATGCATATTTCATGTTATCACTATATAAAAAAAGATATTAAAAATATACAGATTAAGGACGCTTAGGTGGCTCAGTGGTTGAGTATCTGCCCCCCCACCCCCCCAGGCCTGGTTCCGGAGTCCTGGGATTGAGTTCCAAATCTGGCTCCCCTTGAGGAGCCTGCCTCCCTCTGCTTCTCTCTCTCTCTCTCTCTCTCTCTCTCGTTGTCTCTCATAAATAAATAAATAAAATAAAATAAAATAAAATAAAATAAAATAAAATAAAATAAAATAAAATAAAAAACAACTACAGATAGAAATAAGTAGTCATGCCACATTTTATGCAACCCTTTAAATTCTGTGTTTAATATCTTCCTGAAAAAAAAATTTATGAGACATTGAAATCCTTTTTTCTTCAATTTTTTTTTATTTTGAGTACAGCTAACTCACAATATTACATTAGAAAAAATATCAAAGTAAAGTGATCTCATCTAGCAAATTTTTAAGATGGCTATTTTATTTATAAATAATTATAACTGTATTTTGTAGATAACTTCAAAATGTGGTATTTAAAATGTTTGCTTTAAATTATTTTTTAACAAGGTAAAATTAATCAATTTTCATCATTTTTGTGTTAATCTTAGATTTTTGCATTATTATACTTAAATTTATCTGTATATAATATAAATTTATTATGTCTGGTCTTTTTTTAGAACAATTATGAAATATTTTATATCACCAATGTGTTCTGTATGTTGAGTGTGTGTGTGTGTGTGTGTGTGTGTTTAAGATTTTATTTATTTATTCATGAGAAGCAGAGAGAGAGAGCCAGAGACACAGGCAGAGGGAGAAGCAGGCTCCATGCAGGGAGCCAATATGGGACTTGGGATCCCGGGTCTCCAGGATCATGCCCTCGGCTGAAGGCGACGCTAAACCGCTGAACCACCCAGGCTGCCTGTTGAGTGCATTTTGAGTATTAGAATTTCATACCATAAACTGGATTACTGGAGCCTAACAATGTGATACAATGGAAGAAATAGAAATAAAAATCAGTTTGTCCACATTCTTTTTAAAATTTTATTCCTAAAATAATAGTTTGATCTTTGGCCTCTCACCAGGAAATATCTATTCCACTCTGTTCAGTGATGCTTAATAATTCCTTATCGGGTTGCAAAATGTTCCAACACTCAATTAGAACAAAAGGCCCAGTAAAAATACATGCAGGAAACATAAAACATAAAAATCCTCAGTCCAGAAAGGAAGAGAGCTATTCCTTTAGTGACTAGATAGTGCTAGAGTTCTACTTAGCACCTCATATTGCCAACAAAGAAAATTAAAGTCCAGGGAGAAGGCATAGATGACTGGAAGAACTTAATTAAGCCTCATTTTCATTTTGTAATCAGTATAATAATATACTGCTTTCTATTGTGTATCATAAAAGATTTTTATAGATACAGGAAAACATTTATTTCAGTGTTCCCTGCCTTTTGATCTTATTTCTAGTAGGCATGATACCACCATAGCAATGTGCATCTTGACCCTTCAGCCTATTTATATCATCTTTGTATTAATTCAGATTAACTTCTTCTAATGGGCTTCTATCAGATATATCTCAAACTATCATTCCATTTAAATGTGGTATTCTAAATCTCATACTTTCAAATCGTGTTTTCTGTATTTAACTATATAAGCTAATTAATTGGCACTTAAAGCATACCATTGGTACTAAATGAATACCATTTATTCATTGTATTGACTACTTTTGCTTATCAAAATTCTGAAAAAGGTATCAAATAGTTTTTAGTTTTTTTTTATTATTTGTATTAGCTTTTGTATGCTAAAGGATAACCTCCAATTTATTTAACTGGTAAACGTGTTCTTTGTATAAGAGGTATTTAATGTCTAAAAAGCCTGTAGTCTTTTATTATGAGGAATTCTGGCCATGATTTTTCCCAGAAAATAAGTTACATTTTCCAATTAGAAAGAAAACAAAGAAAAGGAAAAAAAAGAAAAAAAAAGAAAAGAAAAAAAGAAAAAAGAAAAGAAAAAAGGAAACGAACTAGGGGTGGTAGAAGGGGAGGAGGGCGGGGGGTGGGAGTGAATGGGTGACGGGCACTGGGTGTTATTCTGTATGTTAGTAAATTGAACACCAATAAAAAAAAAAAAAAAAAAAAAAAAAAAAAAAAAAAGAAAAAAAGAAGAAAAGAAAAGAGGAAAGGAAAGGAAAGGAAAGAAAGGAAAGGAAAGGAAAGGAAAGGAAAGGAAAGGAAAGGAAAGGAAAGGAAAGGAAAGGAAAGGAAAGGAAAAGAAAAGGAAGAAATTCTAGTCCTGAAAAATTTGACCTCAGTTTTAGATCCGGAGTCCATGCTGTTTTGATATTTCAAATCCTAGTAAAATAACTTCTTGGTGAGAAAAATGCTTATATGTGTGTGCGTGTGTGTGTGTGTGTGTGCATGCATACATTTATTGCTTTTCAACTCACCACATCAATAATTCTAATGTCACAACAAAGAATCTTTGAAAGTATAAAAAGTTACTGATACAACAATTCTTTTATAAAGTCTTACTATGAACAAATTTTCAAGGACAATCAGGAAAACTACATCTATAGAATTTTACTGAAAATATATGAATGTAATACACTTAACTTCTTGATTATTTCTGTTCCTGAAACATAATAAAAGTTTGAGTAATTGAAATCTAGACAGTCTAAATTACCAATTAATCTCAAAATTGGGTTATATCATTTATTCGTTCTCATTTATGCAGAGGCAAGTGCAAAATTACTTTAGCAAATTTTCCCCTTATATCAGTTTACTTGTTAATTGTCTCATAGTGTTTCTCCTTTGGAATAACTCACTTCATGATTTTCAACAGTAAGAACTAGAAGTCTATCAACAGTTATTATTATATAAATATCTATCTTAATTACAATGTTAATAATGATACTAACATCTATATTTACTTGGCATATACCATTTCCTGGGTCTTGAGCTAAATTCTTTAACTGTGTTAATTTATTTAATCCTTACCACAATCCTATGAATGGAATATCACTATTATCTTTCTTTTATAGAAGTAAAAAGTAAGTCTTAGAAAATTTAAATTAATCATCCAAAACTGGATAAGAAATTATTAGAATTGGGATGTAAATTCAGATAGTTTTACATCAGACACAAAATCACAAATATTACTCCTTCATCCTAAGTAGGCCAGTAATGTGCCATACTAAAGTGATTTTCTTCTTTGGTTGTGTATTTTATCATATCATGAGGTATTTTTAAATTCCTCGTGCCTTTTTATTTTGCTGTATATTGGTGATTTAAATAAAGCAAAATAGCATGACAGAAAGCACTCAGATCAGACTTCAGTCTATTTATTTATATATATATATTCATTTATTTATTATTTATTTATTTATTTATTTATTTATGAGAGAGAGAGAGTAAGAGAGAGAGAAAGAGAGAGGCAGAGACACAGGTGGAGGGAGAAGTAGGTTCCATGCAGGGAGACTGATGTGGGACTTGATCCCAACAGTTCGGGATCATGTCCTGGGTCAAAGGCAACTGCTCAACCACGGAGCCACCCAGGCATCCCCATGTTAGTCTTTTCTGACACTTTCCAGTCTTTCTGAGCTGAACATTTCTACTTTTTTTAACCTGTTGAAAATACTATTGGCAATCCAATATTATTGGAAGAGGTGACATTACAAAACATTTAAAAAAATAAGTTATAGGGATCCCTGGGTGGCGCAGCGGTTTGGCGCCTGCCTTTGGCCCAGGGCGCGATCCTGGAGACCCGGGATCGAATCCCACGTCAGGCTCCCGGTGCATGGAGCCTGCTTCTCCCTCTGCCTGTGTCTCTGCCTCATTCTCTCTCTCTCTCTCTGTGACTATCACAAATAAATAAAAATTAAAAAAAAATATTTAAAAAAAAAAATAAGTTATAATCTATGCATATATATATACACACTGGTTGTAAACTCTCCAAGTTACGTGGAATAAATAAATATTTAGATAATAAATAAATAAGTTAGCTACTGTATATAAATTCACAAAATCTTATAATTTATTTTTTCTTCATCTCTCATTTTCCATATTTTTTATGTTTAGCCAATAACCTCCAACCAAAGACCAAGTAAAATCACTACTATTTGATAGTAAATTACCAACATGTTGCCTCATTTTCCGAATAATTGAGTGAATGCCTTCCTGATTCTACTGGAGCTCCAGTATGTCACTCTGGAAAGTGACATTTCTCTTGCCCACCAGCTGACATGAGTCAGCCTTGTGTTGTCCCAAATCTAGTGGTTTTAGAATTTCACTGTTGTAAAGAGAAGGGAAAAGAAAAGAAAAGAATAATATTTCTATAATTTAAGTAAATAATAAATACATAAATTCTAGTGTATAGACAAAAGATGTAATTTATTTGCATTAAAGCAGGCTCAACTGATCACTCAATATATTTTCCTGAGATATTTGCATTTTATCAAAGAATAAAAACTTTCACATAAAGAAGTGAATATCTAATATTGATTTTTAAGAATTGGAAAATTGACTGAACTTCTTTCCAACCGATATATTTCTTTTGAAGGGAAAGTTATTAGACATTGGATATTTGTGACCTTCAGATTTCCTTGACATTAAATCCTTAAGTCCGTTTTCTTACATAAAATATGATTCTTAATAAAATCCTTATTTCAAGACTGAGGAGTTCAGTGAAATAAGAATTACAGGGGTGCCTGGTTGGCTAAGCAGCTAAGTATTTGCCCTCTGCTCAGGTCATGATCTTGGGGTTTTGGATCGGGTCCCCTATCAGGCTCCCTGCTCGGGAGGAGCCTGATTCTCTCTCTGCTTCTGCCTCTCTCTCTCTCTCTCTGTCTCTGTCTCTTATGAATAAATAAAAGTAAAATCTTTAAAAAGGTCAAAGAAAAGAATTACATACAGAAAAGAATTTCAAGCTACAATTGTCTATAGGATTTCAGATAAACTACCCTGGCTTATGGACATTGTTCTAAAAATTTTGCATGCAGTAATTTAACTTGTATAATAATACTTGGAGTTAGGTTATTTTCTCATTATACAAAATGAAGAAACATAGGTACAGATGCTATTAAAATTGCTCTCAAGTTACACAGCTAGTGAGTGGCGGAGTTGGACTTTCAAGCCTACGCATGTTGCATTGGGAACCACTATGCAACACTGCTTTTTCACAACTTAGCATAGTTATTGTTTTGTGCTGTATCAGACACTTCTCTGCTACCCCTGGCACTTTTTATATTAGCCAAAGAAGTACCAGAAACCGACTGGAATTGCCATACATGGTGGGTTTTATTATCAAACTTTAAAGTTTCCACTCTGGAATCATCAGAAGTGCACTTATCTGTGAACAGAGAAAATAGACCTTTCCTCTTATCTGTCCTTTTAAGGCAACAAATGTGATAAGATTCCTTTTCACTAGGGAAGCTTGCTTATTTCTGTATTTTTTTTTTTTTTTTTTTTACAAACCAAGTTAACATTTGGAACCTTTTTTCCCACTGATGACATAGCTAATTCTACAGTTTTTCTCTTCAGTAAGAAGGTATGTGAACAGCTGTTCACCAACCTAACCAAACTGTCAGTAAATAATCCCTTCCCATGTGAAGCTCCCTGTTTAAATTACTTTTGAAGAGTTTTATTCTCTGCACATTTTTATTTTTTAGGTAATCAACTTTTCTGAACTTAATCAGGAAATATTTTTTGTCAATTAAAAACTGTAAAAGGGAATGAGAAATAATGTTTTCATCATATCAATTTTTCCCTTTAAATGCTCTCAACTATCTCAGGTCTATGTTAAATAATATTTTAGTAGCAAATGAATGTAAATAACAAGAATATATTTTAATTTCTTATAATAGTTCTTTTTTCTTATAGTGTTCTGGAGATTTTTCTGAACATTTCCATTCATATTTATTGAATATAATGATTTTGATAATCAACAATGTGCATTATGAACCCCACTTCTACACAGTAGTAAGCTGTGTAGTTTCAGTGTTGAAGAAAGTTTGATAATATCTCATGAAGAGATAATACATCTCTTTCTATAGTGCATCTTGTCAGAGTATCTCTAAGCAATTAAAAATAAATGGAAAAATACTGTTCTCAGGAAATATTGTTTCAGTTAGAAACAGGTACATCCATTTCACCGTTGGAAATGTTGACAGCAGAGTGAGATTAAATCAGGTTTTAAAAGCCCAAATTTTTCCAAGAATAATCCATGCGTTCTATAGACTTCCATATGTTCTAATTGCTAAGTAACTCTTCCTTTCTTTTCCATGTAATTCAATCCATAAATTGATATTCTCATGCATCATTTTGCATTACAGTACAAATTTAGGAATGTCAATGCAGTATAGTACATTAAACTGGATCTTGGACTAAGATTTGAAAGAACAAGTTTTTAGTGTTGTCTCTACAGATTTTTGTCATGTAACTCTAAGCAAGTATTTTGCATTTTAAAATCTTGTTCTGCAATAATAGATATGATTGCCTTGCCACTGTCAAAGACTTTTTAGGGAAACAAATGAAATAAATGAATACAGATTGATGCTACAACTATTACATACGTGTAATTTATGATGATGATGAATACGATGAACATCATGATAATGATAGTAATGATAATATGACGAAGGAAGCAATATATTTTGGTAATAAACAATCTTCAAGAAATAATCATTAAAAATGTTTATTTTAATACTTTCTGGCTTTTTCACCATAAGTTCAATGAACCATTGTAGGTAGCCTTCTGTTAAACATATGATGATTTATTCTTCGAGGAACTCTACACAATTTTGGTAAAAACACAAATATATTATTTTTGTGCACATAAATTTGCATAATTTCATCATCAATTTTATATAATTTCCCAAAATTGGGCTCAGAGTTACTTGGAGTAAGACCATTCATATAAATGCAGTACAAGACAGCCAATAACAGCAGCATGTCTTTTCAGATCTTGGTATGGTGATCTTGAGTATAATGTATACAGTCTAATTATGGTAGACCTGTCACTATCCCAAAGCCAGTTTGAAAATAAATTGAACCAAGTTAAAAAAAAAGAATGGAAAAATGTTCAGTTCAGTCCCAAACTAAGAAAGTAATCTTTATTTACAGGCTCAATCATGAATAATAATATGTATATCAATAATAGCTAGAATGCTTTGTGTAATTTCTGTAAGATTATTTGTGTGGAAAAAAATTAAAAGTTCTCTATAATATTCATCCTTAATACTTCTTTTACAAGCGTACTACTAGAGTGATGTCAGTTGTGTCCCTACTTTTGAGAAAGAAACCCCCAAGCCACCCATATATAAAAACAATGAAAAAAAAAATGACAAAACTGTCAGAGTCAACATCAGCAGGACCCTGGAAACTAATCAAAAGCTTTGGGGAACACTTCTTCGGGAAAAACAAACAAACAAGCAAAAAATAGTGAATCTCATTAATAACAGTGAGTTTTGTGGTATTTTAATTTACCTTAGATTCATGTTCTGCTCCCCAGCTCAGGGGTAGCCTTGAAAATAACAGCCCATATCCCCCGTACTGGTGCAGGAAGAAGACTGGAGCTCATTCACAGATTGTTTTTAGGTGACATGTCTAGTGACTTCATAAAAGTCCCACTCAAAAGGTTGTCTTTATTTCACCTAACTGGAACGTGATTCTTACTACAGCTGCTATCCAGGGACATTTGTTTAAAATGCGTATAAGCAAATGTTTTCGTTTTTGCTACTGAGTCAATAGTTAATAGTTGGAGAAAGTGATTAACTAGTCAAAAAGCTTTGAAGGAAAGGCTCGGGGTGAATTGTCTTGAGGAATAAAGGATCTAAAAAGCTTTGACATATTCCTGAAAAACTGGAAGAACATGCACATGCCCAGGGCTGTGCCCATGTCTAGGAAAGACCTAAAAAGCCCTAACCTCTGATATCTGGTTGAGCGTGAGACTGCACACAGAAAGTGAAGGTTAAAATAGAATTATAAACTTCTTGGTTGAGTTTTAAAGGTATGCCCTAACACATACAGAGCCACTCTGCAAACCCACACACGGAATTGGGAGGTTTTTTTTTTTTCTTCCTGGTTCAAAGCATTTAAGGAAAACGGTCCAATCATTAGAGAAGCTAATAGAATAGAGATTTCAGTGGTTACATATGAGAAAAATACATATCTTATAAAATTATTCCAGAGAATTCATTAAACAAACTACAAATACAACAAGAAGCAACAGCAAGCTCTGCAGAGAAGGGAAAATATGATTTCCAGAGCTGCCACATTATAGTATTCAAAATGTCCAGAATTCAACAAAGAGCAAGGAGATATGACCCATACGTGAGAAAAAAAGTGATCAAAACAAACAGAGGAAACATAGACATGGGATTAGCTAAATAAAGACTTTAAATCAGCTGTTTTTAAGAGGTTAAAAGAGTTGAATAGAAACCTTGTCTAAAGTACTAAAAGCATATATTAAAATATTATCTCACCAAATACAGAATATTAATAAACAGATACCAAACAGAAATTGTGGAAGTGAAAGATATAATCGAAATGAAAAATTCTACGGACTCAACTTTCTGTGAGAATGCAAAAAAAAAAATCATTTTACTTGAAAATAGGTCAATTGAAATGATCTAATCTGAGGAAAATACAGAAATAAAAATGAACAAAACCTCACTGACCCATGGGACATCATCAAGTATATTAACGTACATAAGGGGAGTCCATGAAGGAGGTCAAATAGAGAAAGAGACAGAAATGTTTGAAGAAATAATGACAAATCTTTCAAATTTGGTGAAAGATATTCATTAATTGATACATCCAAAAATTTCAACAAACCACAAATTGAATTTTTAAAAAGTGTGGCTACACACATCATGATCATACTGATGAAGTCAAAGACAATGAGGGAATCTTGAAAGCAGTAAGAAAAAGTGATTTCTTACACGCGAGGGATCCATAGTAAGATTTACATCTGCTGTGTCATGAGAAATCATGGAGGCCAGAAGTCAATATGGAATGACATATTCAAACTTCTTAGAGGAAAGAAAAATCTGTGAAACCATAAATTCTATATTTGTAAAAAATATTGAGAGTTTTTTTTTTTAAAGCTTTTACTAAAGCAGCAAACTTTCCAAAACCTACAGTCTGAGATTTATTTAAAGTCTTTTCTTCATTTGTGGAAACAAATAGTTTTTCTTGGAGAAAATGGCTCAGCATTTGTAGTAATGTTGCTTCATTAATGGTTGACTTGATGAGAAGTTTTGCTTCTCTAGAAACAGTGGGGAGAGACAGAAAGAGAGGGAAGGAGACAGAGAGAGAGAGAAAGCAAGCAAGAAAGAAAAGGCAAAGAAAAAAGCAAGAAAAAAAGAAAGAGAAGGAACGATTATTTTTATTATATTTATATAATATTATATTCCATTTTCTCCGTTTATTAATTTCTCCTTTCTACTATATCGGCAATTTTAATATACAAACATGTTAGTATTTTTTAAAGGAGATTCTTTTATTTTCAATTTTTTTAAAAAATATTTTATTTATTTATTTGAGAAAGAGAGAGAGAGAGAGAAACAGAGCAGGAGCTGGGTGAGGGGCAGAGGGAGAAGCTGACCCCCCGCTGAGTAGGGAGCCAGATATGGGATGTGGGGCTCAATCCAAGAACTCAAGGATCATGACCTGAGTCAAAGGCAGACACTTACCTGCCTAACTGACTGAGCCACTCAGGCACCCCAATATGTATTAGTATTGAATACATTGAATTGAATACATTTTACTTCAAGTAATAAAGTTATCATTCATATCACATAAATCCTCCATTTAACATCAGATTTTCTCAAAAACAAGTCATCTGTTTTATTTGTCTTCATATTTTAGCTCATATTATCTTGTCCAAATGTTTATCCAAACAGATGTTTCTTCTCATAGTTTGAAATTTTTCATTACTGTTTTACTAATGCTCTTGACTTCTTTTCTTTTCCTTTTTTTTTTAAAGATTTTATTTATTTATTCATGAGAGACACAGAGAGAGGCAGAGACACAGGCAGAAGGAGAAGCAGGCTCCATGCAGGGAGCCGGATGCAGGACTGGATCCTGGGATCCCAGGATTCTGGGATCACGCCCTGAGCCAAAGTCTCAACCACTGAGCCACCCAGGCGTCCCATCCTTGACTTATTGTCAATTTGCATATAACTCAGCCTCTCAGTAGCCTTGATATGGTTGAAACTTCATCTTTATTATTTTTTATTCTCAATTTTCTCCCTATTATAGCTCATTTGTCCCATGAATTAATATGCCAGTTTTATACATATTAACTGCAGAATCTCTATTTTTAACACAGATATCGATTAGGAAATCTGACTCATAAATAACTGCCCCTGTGAAACCTCCATTTGTGTGTCTAAAAGTATCTAAATTTAACATGATATAAATAGAACCTTGATTTCTACATCCCAGCCCTAAGTTTGCTTCTACCCAATTCCTTCTTATATTACTAAAGGCTAGATTCATCTACCCAGTTACTTAGGCTTAGATAGAATTCTTGTCATCTACCAAATAAATCATATCAAATTAATATGAAAGATCCATTACATATTTCTTAAAATATAGAATTTTCTCACCACAGCCATTGCTGCAACCTTCCTTCAGGTCACCATCCATTACCACTCGCCTGGGCAATTTTCTCCAGATCTCCGAATGCTATACCCACCTCCACTCTTTTTCTCCTACAGTCCAGTCTCGGTCCATCTCCAAAAACAAGTCTAAAAATTAATCTTAAGTACAAAATTATGCCTAATTACACCTCTAATTAAAACCCTCTAACGCTTTTATATCTAATATATCTAATGCTGTGATGTCAATTGAATTAAGAGATTGTGTGAGGACTAGAGAAAATCCTCTTTGATGTACCTTTCTTAAATTTGACAATCATGTACTTTATATATTTTAAAATCTTGTCACTACTCTCATTTCAATTATAACTATACAAGAATATAAGGAAAGTATAAAACAATGAAATGAGTTAGCACAGAGGGATATTATGGTGGTAAGAATAATGTTAGCCACAAGTGCACATAAGAGATACCTGCCAAGACTACCAAGTTGATATTTCAACCAATTTTACCAGCAATTTTAGGAAGGAGATTTCTTCATGTTAGAGGGGTTTCTAGCATTTCAGAATGTGCTTGGTAAACAATTGAAAATATGTACAAAATTGTATTTACATAAATATTTTCCAATCTGTAATGAGACTTAAATTATACTTCTACATTTCTAATAGTACTCTGATAAAATGCACATAGCTCGAATATTGTAATATTTTTAGTCACACTAACCTAGCGAAGCCATGGCGAGAGATAAGGGGGAAAAAAACATAACAAAGTAATGAGTTAAAAAAAGGTACAAATAGCCTTTAATTGTGGCAGTGCTGAAGCAAAGCTATGGAGCAGTACAAGAGGTCTCTGTGCCTTTCACAAATATATGGAAAAAGAAGACATAGTGTATAAGGTCACCACATTGAGTTTTGTAACTTAAATCTGTAAAGAAACTGCCTTATCTTCTGGTTTTGTGCGTGGGTTTTTTTCTTTTGTTTTGTTTTGTAATTAAATTCATGTTATTTGTGCCTACTTGTCATAACTAAATCTAATATTCCTTTTCTGGACTGATTTTTCTCAAAAAAATCAGGAATAAACTGATTTTTAAGTCAAATAACATACATTTAAAATTTAAACCTCAAACAAAGTTTCTAGAATTATGACCCCACCGGAGAGTTTATCGTCCAGTCCCACCTCCACTGTGCATAGTTGAGGCTCTTACTTCCCTGGTTGCTGTCCCTGTCCTATGATCACATTACAACATTCCACTTTTTATTTACTTACATTTTTGCATTCTGACAACTCATCTCCAAAGAATATTCTTCACTTTTTTCTTGCTTATTCTTCACCAAGCCAACACCTACACTGAAGTGGTAGGTCTGTACAAATGACCAGATTTCTCATGTCACCTTCAAAATGCAAGTATTACCCTATGTCTCAGTCTTCATGCATTTTGGCATAGCTACGATGAGAAAATGATCCTGTAATGGTTTATGGTAATGTAACTCTTTCGTCTCAGAAAGTTAAAATTACCGCTTACTACAGTACAAAAAAATAGTCATTTCACTTGATGTTATAGCCACTGGAATGGAATAATTTTTTTGTCTTATAAACAATAATGTGTTTTTAGGTTTTAGTATCATTACACAGCATGCTATTTGATTAATGTAAAGCAGATAAATAAATAAATGCAATCATTAAGAAAAGAGTTATGTGTATGTATAGTATATATATATATATACACACATATGTTATATGTGCATGTATACATATACGTGTACTTATGTACTTATTATACATATGTGATACATTTATTGTAATTATGTGTGTATACATGTATTTATGTGTTACATATATAATTGTGTATACATATGTAACACACACATTTATATATCCATATATATGTGTGTAGATATATCTGCTCATGTCTACCTCTGTCATCTAGCTATCTATTTTGTAACATTTATCTATCTATCTATCTATCTATCTATCTATCTATCTATCTATCATGTATCTATTTAGAGGGAGAGAATGTAAAGAGGGTACAATACTGGGTTAGGTTGAATGATGGCCTCATGGTTCTTGAGTTAATATAAAGATGACAAAACACACACATACATACATATACACTTAAAAAACAAAATAAACCATAAACCTTAGGTATATCATGCAGCACATATAGAACTGAAAATTAATTTTAAGGGGATGCTTGGGTGGCTCAGTGGTTGAGTGTCTGCCTTTGGCTCAGGGCGTGATCCTGGAGACCTGGGATCTAATCCCACATTAGGCTCCTTGCATGCCACCTGCTTCTCCCTCTCACTGTGTCTCTGCCTCTCTTTGTGAGTCTCTCATGAATAAATAGATGAAATCTTTAAAAAAAAAGAAAATTAGTTTTAAAGTGCCAATTTTCTAATTTCTATGTTTCAATACAATTCTGTTTAGAGTATATATTAATATGTTTAGGTTATTTTTAAATTTTTTTTATAGGTTGAGAAACAAGGAAAAGGGTTCTATAAATGTAAATAGTTGTTTGCTCTCTCTTCTTTGAGGAATATGATTTTCTAGAGTGTAAATATCTAGTTTAAAAAAATAAACCATTCTGTAATATAAAAAGTGTTACCTTCTATTTATTAACTTTGTTGTACATAATCATAAAAGTATTAGTAATACCTTTTTTTGACTGAATTTCCCAAGCTACATTATATTTGTGATTGTTAATATCACAAAGTATTACATAATTTCTAGTGTGTTGTGAACCATATCTGTCTATTTTTTAATAGAAAGTCTATTAAACTCAGTGAATGATACGTCTTTGCATAGGTTCAATTTACACTACCTGGTAGTTTTTTAAAAAATGTTATATTCAGTATCCCTGATCCAAAGTAGAAACAAAAGCCAACAAACATTTCCTGAAAATGTTATGGCTCTGTAATGTGGTTTCTTACTGCTTTCCAAAAGAGCTAATATATTAGCATATTGATGAAAAAACTGAATTAATACATTCAATAGGGCAATTTTCATGATTTCCAGCTAGTTCATACAGGATAAGTAAAGTATAATACCTTGAGAAAATCTTAAATTTAGATTATAATGATCTATATTGAAGTGTAAAAAAATACTGTATACATGCTGCACAGTCTCTATAAACATCTTTGTTTCCTAAGTAAATGATTGGCATTTGATTTTGCTAGAAAAATCCTCTAGTTTGGTAAAACATTCATTTCCTTTAATAGTCTTTGATTGACTTTATAGGTCTATAGATCATATGCAAAAAAATATATTCTTATTTGTGAATAAAAAAATAAATGGAGAGGTAAATCATCATCATCATCATCATCATCATCATCATCATCATCATCAATGTACTTTCCTATACTTGAGAAATCCACATTCTGATGTAAAAGACAAACCAGTGAGCAAGTAATTTTAGCAATGTGCAAGTGTCACAGACTGTTCCAAGTGGTAAGGGAGCAAAAAGAAAGAAATCTAACTTTTTTTAAAGACTTGAAGAGGGATCCCTGGGTGGCACAGCGGTTTGGCGCCTGCCTTTGGCCCAGGGCGCGATCCTGGAGACCCGGGATCGAATCCCACATCGGGCTCCCGGTGCATGGAGCCTGCTTCTCCCTCTGCCTGTGTCTCTGCCTCTCTCTCTCTCTCTGTGACTATCATAAATAAATAAAAATTTTTAAAAAAATTTTAAAAAAAAAGACTTGAAGAAATTATAGTGATGCATAAATGTTGCCCGTGCAGCCTCTGTTCCTCCTCTTTTTCTCTTTATAACATATTCGGATTTTCTTTGGCAGAACCAGTCATTAATCAGTAGACAATATTTATGAATTTCCTGTGGTATTGATCCTTCACACATGTCAAGCAGAAGAGACTGATTGGCAGAAGTTAACTAGTTCAAACTCATTCATCCAGCCGAAGTGATTGGTCTAGATCTATCAAATCAGAACTTTTGTTTAATCACGATTTAAAATATGACTTACATCTAAATTATAGGACTTGAAAGCCGAATATGCAACTATTGTGTCTGGGGTATTTCACCTTCTGTCTTCACCTAGTTCTTTATTTGATTCTTCATGTCTAACTTCATTTATCACTCATGAAGGATGCCTTATGTCCTTCTCAAGTCAACTATTCCTTGAAATAATACAGTTTTTTAATAGCACAATTAGTCTTTTTCTCTTTGCATTTGTAATTTTACATAAATTTGTTTATTTGATTAATGACATTCACCCACAAAAACTACCACCTTTCATTCCAGGAACTATTTTTTTTTAATTTCTTATTTATTTATGATAGTCACACAGAGAGATAGAGAGAGACAGAGAGAGGCAGAGATACAGACAGAGAGAGAAGCAGGCTCCATGCACTGGGAGCCCGACGTGGGATCCGATCCCGGGTCTCCAGGATCGCGCCCTGGGCCAAAGGCAGGCGCTAAACCACTGCACCACCCAGGGATCCCTCCAGGAGCTATTTCTTAAGAAGTTTTTGTGTCCCTGTTGTATAACCTAGCACTACATAATAGGTGAACTGTAAAGAAATAGGCACATTCAGTACATCTAATTTCTGTAGGCATTGGATGTATATGTTTTTCTGTTGCGTTAATATCATTGTCTTCAATTAAGCAGATAAATCTTTCCAGCTTTTAATTTTGGGGCAGGTGACAGCATTCTTGGATCTTTTTTCAGTTAATAAATACTGGGCCAGTGACCAGGGACATCTATTTTTCAAACTGAAGCTACCATGTGTAGTATTCCAAAATTTTAATTCATATTTTCTAATTGAGAGAAGAACTTCAATTTTCCCTGGAAAAAGTTTTCCTCATGCAAGACTATCTGCATAAGCAGAACTGACTTTGAAACCCACATATTTTGTAAATATAGTTGCCCATTTGAAAATCCTAATGTGTCCATAGAAAGCAATCTCTCTGTGTTGGCTCTCTAAGAAATAATGGAATGATAGAAATATAGAACCATAGCTTACAAAACTTAATTATATTAAACTGATCTCTTTCTAAAGTAAAGGTTGTCTTCTAAATGATAAGGTTATTTTCCTCTGAAGAATTTTTGAATTTTATGAAGAAACATTTGAGAGTGCTTAAAGGTATTTTAAAATGTTTCCCAAACCTGATGGCAAGAGTGAATAAAATAACTTCATTCCTACAGCTTTAAAAACTTAGCTAAATACTCAAGCACATTCAAAAGATCAGGTTTTGTAGACTTATTCAGAAAGATTCTCGAAAAAACATATATAATGGAATGATTTTTCCTCAAAACTTTATGTTTGGGAAATAATTCTCATATGTGACTTTTTAGAAAAGGTATTCACTACATTTTACCCTTTCAGTTGACATGTATGTGAGTTTGTATTGTTCATGCCAATAGCAACAAAATTATTTTGATTATAATTTAATTACTATTAAGCCTCACCGTCTTATTTAAACCAATGATAATACTGCTAATTGTCCACCAGTAGTTCTCCTTTTGGGTTTTAGGTGGGCAGATGGTTATTAAGTAGAAATACTCTTCCCAGGTTCCATTACAATTCAAGTTCTCTCCAGTAGGACCTGAGATTCTGAAATGACGTGTGCCACTTCAGTGACACGAATTTAAAAGCATGTGGATGTTCTCCATATCTGTTATGTCTCACTGCTTGAATGACAACTATAGTGGGCAACTTGGAGCCCAAAATGGAAGCTAATTGCACTATCTGCCCTCAACCTGCACTGAGCTAGAGTTAGATAAACAGTTCTCTCTTTTTAAGTCATTTTCTGGTGTCTTATTTTTCCAATAACACAGCTTAGGTAGTACTCTAATTAATAAAATGAAACCTCTCATATTATCTCTAACTTAGTAGTGTAAAGCTGATATTAAACAATCATAAATATTTTCATTTTTTAACAGAGATAATCACAGTAGGTCATTTTATAAAAACGAGTTACTTTTTTATAAGATTTTTTAAAATATAATTTTGCAATTTAAAATTTAATAACAATTTTATCTTTATGTTTTATAGTTAGCCTCATTTTATATCGAAGCATATTGTTTTGTCCTTCATGATAGTGATGTGGAATTTTCATATGTGGATTTTCTTGAGAGTAAAAAGTGGTTTAACCTAAATAATAATACTGAGTAAATAACCATATAGATGGTACATAGATATGGCAAAAATGATGAAGACAGCATGCAAATTATAGTGCAAGAAGCACTTTCAGTATGTTAATGCTTCCTAGCAGGAGGTTGTTTAAAAGAATCAGATCTGGGCAGTCAGGGTGGCTCAATAGTTCAGCGCCGCCCTCCACCCAAGTGTGATCCTGGATACCCCGGATCAAGTCCCACGTCAGGCTCCCTGCATGGAGCCTGCTTCTCCCTCTGCCTGTGTTTCTGCCTCTCTCTCTCTCTCTCTCTCTCTGTCTCTCATGAAAAAATAAATAAAATCTTAAAAAAAAAGAATCAGATCTATCTATATTCTCTGCCAACACTGTGATTTAGACTCTCTGTCTTAATTTATTCTGTGGGTAATATTCTCAGATTATTATGGTGTTAGTAAATGTAATAGACATCCCAATCCAGTAAGATTGTAATGTGGACAAAATTATATATTGCTTTGAGACTGCAAATAAATAATTCTTGAATAGTGAGTATTCATAAGTGTGGTGTAGAATGATGTGTTCTGATTAGCAAAATTTCCCCACAAATTCAGATTCTATTATTTATGTAATGCAACTACTACAAGAAAAACATTTCTGATGATACGTAACCCTGAAACTATAAAATCATCTTCATTTGTACATCAACTATCACTAACTCATCTCTATATGCATAATCATTTACAATCATGTTTAGTTAAGAAATCATCAAGAGCACCTTTAGTGGACTTATGTAAAAATCCAAAATCATGACTTGCTGTTTACTATAGAAAACAAAGTGATAAAGAAAAAAAAAGAAGAAGAAGAAGAAAGAGAATAAAGTTGTAAGTAAAAATATAAATGTCTCCCAAAATTTAAATATGAAATTTTAGGAAGTCCATAGAAATGACAAAGCTGTTTTTAATTGATAAGATGATTCTGAATTTGGACACTGGCATTTGAACATAGGTGTTACAACAATTAGAATCAAAGGACTAAAATAGGTTTTCATAACATTGGTGCACCAAAGTGCACCAATAAAAAAAAAAAAAAAACATGCACAAAAAACAATCCTTCAGTAGTTCTTAGGCAGTGATAATCAGGTGAATTTAATTTTTCAGTTGGACTGACCTGTATTGTTGAAAAAGATACCCTATATGTTCCTTACCATTTGTTTCTTGATGATTTAGATTAAGTAAATACATATCTTTCCTTTAGTATTTCAAGCAAGGGTAATAAAGTTCTGTTTTGTAGAACTTCTGAGCATTCTTCAGCCATTCTCTCTTTCTACTCAGGACTTGTAGTTATATGGCAACAGCACTTACTTGACGGATACTTGCTTGGACAGGTATTGGCTAAGTCAAGCATCACTGCACATCATAATACAATTTTACCTTCGATAAAAATTTAATATTTTTACATTTCTAATTTTTTTTATTTCATTTACTGAGTTTCCCAATTCTGCCTCCTGTTTTATTTAACAGCTTAATAAAACTTGTGAGGTTTATCCTTTGGATAGGCTTTAGGGAATAATTTCTTTGTTCCATTTTCTAAGGAAGAGCTTTACGATCCAATAAGAATTATTGCTAACCTGCATTTATTCTTAAGGGAAAGAGCATACAGCCTGATTTAATATGGAATTTAATTATGACTAGCATTAATATGTGATGACCACTAAGAGAATAAATCATTGGAGAAAAAAAGAAAAAAAAAACACAGAAGAATACTTCATTCACCTTAAAGTAATATGTAAGTTTGCAAGTGGTTGCTCAGGTAAAGCTATTGTGCCTATATTTTCCTTCTTTCTTTCTCTTTCTTTCTTTCTTTCTTTCTTTCTTTCTTTCTTTCTTTCCTTTTCTTTCTTTTCTTTCTTCTTTCTTTCTTTTTCTTTTTGTTGTTTTAGCCCCTTTGGATGATGCTGAATTTTTTTAATCCAGCTATTCTTATTTGCTACAGCTTTATCTTATTATTGGCGAGGCCATTTTCTCCATTCCTTTTCTTACACCTTGAAATATGCCTTTGAGAATTTAAACTTTAGTTTGATATAGCATTTAGGTCACTATTATAAGTTATATTGAATTTAATCATGGGGTCACTTGAACCAAGTAGCTTTGCTGTTTCTAATCTACTAACTGCACATTTTCTCTGAGATTGGATAGAACCAGTCCTATTAGGATTTTTGACACAGAAGGTCAATAATTCTTTCTTTCATCCATAATTTTATATTTTATTGTCCTACACTTTTCAAAAGTTTCATGGTTTTTGTGGAGAAAATGAAATATCCTATCTCTAAACTAGATTGCCCTTTTTTTTTTTTGTTTTCTTTATGTTATCATGGGACTTCTTATTCTTCTCAAATTCAAGTTTTTCACTTGGTAACTTGTCTTTTATCTTTTTAATCTATAACAAGTGTATATATAATATTACACACATAGTATACATTCATTTCTATGCAGTTTTGAATTTGAAATCATGTGATTTAATTAACCTGGATTTTAATAAAAATGATAAGGTTGTAAACAATTTACCTAATTCACTTTTGTTATATCTTCATGAGGTTTTAAAAGTAACAAAAATTCTATCTTATGATATTTTCAGTAATTTTATGTGAATATAAGTAAACCTATGTAATATTAAACAATAGTAGATTCTTTTTTAAAATTATGTATTGGGTAATTGAACATATCTAAAATTTACCTTAAAACATGGAGAAGTGTTTCATAATTTCAATTAGAAAATAACTTCCACAGTAAAAGCTGAGAAGGCAAAACCCCATGATCGAGACCAGATGGAGACACCATTTTCTTTGACTTTGGACAGATTGTCAGGCTTAATAGTAACTAGTGATATATTCAGTGTTTTATAGTTTACAAACTCCTTTAAACATTGCATTTGGTCTTTACAACACACTAGTTAGGAAAAAACAAATTGAGATTTAGGATGTTAAATGATACATATAAATGTGGTAAAACATTTTACTAGCAAAACCATTCAATAGAATTCAGGTCTGGTTTCTTATCCTGTATGTTTTCAGTTACAGAATGCTGCCTCCTTCAAAAAAGGTTAGTGACTCTGTTTCCAAGCATATGAAAATTTTATGCTCTATTAATAATAAATGAGCAATTACCTTATACTGTTTTTATGTAATGAATATAAAGTAAGAAATATAAACTTGATTTTAAAATTATAGAACATTTCTTTTCAAGTTTATTTTTAAAATTGTAGTAAATGCTTCTTAAAAGGCAAATTGCCTAAATACACCAATTAAAGATAGATCTTGTCAAAATGAGTTCAACGCATATAACCCAAATATATGCCATCTACGTGAAACTTACTTCTGATATGGCATGAGCAAATTGAAAGTAAAGCGATAGGAAAAATACATATCATATTAATATTGATCATTGATCATGATTTCATATCATGAAAACAAGGGTGGTTATATCAATATCAGATAAAGTAAATGTAGAGCAAATAAAAAATCAATACAAATGGATATTACATAATAATAATAGGGTTAATCCATAAAATATATAATTCTTCTAAATGAATTTGTACCAAATGACAGAGCTATGAAACATCCGAAAATTGAACTAAAAGAAGAAATAGACAAGTAGATAATTATAACGGTAGACATCAACACCCCTAGGGGTCTGAACAGCTGATAGAGTAATTGGACAGAAAATCATCAAGGATCTAGAAGAATTTAGCACCACCATAAAAAAAAGAGAGAGAATCTAATTGCTATGTAGAGAATACAGATTGATTTTTATTAAACATTCCGTTGAACAGAACACACATTCCTTTCAAGTGCCGATGGGACATAGACCAGAAGAGACCATATTCTGGACCATAAAAACAAACCTCAACAAATGTAAAAAACAAAGTTACATAAAATCATGCAGAGTATGTTCTCCAACAACCATGAAAACATATAAATCTGTTACTGTAAATAACAAAATATCCAAACACATGGAAACTAGACAACACATATCTACATGGGCTGCGGGTTAAAGAGAAATTCTCTGGATATATAATATATAATATATAATATATAATATATTATATATATATTAAAAAAATCCACTGCACTAAATAGATTTGTGGAACATAGTTAAACAAGTGCTGAGAGGGAAATTCTGAACACCAAATGCCTACTGGAAAAGAATCAAATCAATAATTAAAATTCCCACCTCATGATCCTACCAAAAGAGGAGCAAAATAAACTCAAATCAAGCAGAAGGAAGGGAAGGAAGGATATTAAAGAGCAGAAATCACTGAAATTGGAAGCAGAAATACAATAGATAAAAATCCGTAAAATAGTTATATTTTTGAAAAGATTAATAACAGCGAAAAACCTCTACCAAGGCTGACAAGAAAAAAAAATAAAAAACGAGAGAAGACAAATTTCTATTTCCAGGTATAAGATAGAGGTATATACACACCCCGCACATGACAATATATATACACACCCCGCACATGACAAGAATATGGAGATACTACCAATAATGCTACACAGGTGCATTTGACAAATTAGGCAAAGTGAGACAATTTCTTGAACACAAACTATCACAATTCACTCAATAAGAAATGGATACTGTGAATAATTTTGCGACTTATAAGTAAATTGAGTCTTTAATAAAACACTCTGAAACAGAAATCAGGAGGCCCATATGGTTTTGCAGGAGATTATGAACAAATGTTTAAAGAACAATCAGCACCAATTCTGCACAATCTCTTCAGAAAATAGATGAGGAAGAAATAGGTCCCACTTTATATTATGATGCTAGCCAAACAAAAACACTCCAAAAACAAACAAAAACTTACATTTTAATGTAAAACTAAAATATAAATAAATAGCAAATATTTTTAAAACTCCAAATACTTGGAAGTTTATTTATTTATTTATTTATTTATTTATTTATTTATTTTTTAAAGATTTTATTTATTTATTCATGAGAGACACAGAGAGAAAGAGAGAGGCAGAGACACAGGCAGAGGGAGAAGCAGGCTCCATGCAGGGAGCCTGACGTGGGACTCGATCCCGGGTCTCCAGGATCATATCCTGGGCTGAAGGTGGTGCTAAACCACTGAGCCACCAGGCTTCCCTACTTGGAAGTTTAAAAACACATATCTAGAAACTGTCTCTAGTGTCTCTTTATGATGGTGTAGGGTGAAAATTCTAAGATATCCTAAGAAATTTATGGTAATTAGATGAAAATAATAAGGACTTTTTAAAAGGATACAGACTAGGTGGTCTATATAGAAAAATCAACTGCAGTCTATAGCCAGAAATAAGTACTTTGAAAATGAAATAAAACATTCACAATATCATCACTAAACATAAAATTCTTAGGAATAAATTTAATGAAAGTGGAACAAGACCTCTCCACTAAAAACTACAAGTTTCTAATAGCATAAAATATATATTTACCCTAAAGTTTGATAATTTCAGGATTATGATTTACTCAAAAATATGAAACAAAAAAAATCCACCACCATTATTATACCCCAACACAACCTCAAAACATTCTCAACTATGTAAATACTAGATTGTGCTAAAAGCTACATGATTTTCCACTAATTTTACTTAGAGATGTAAGCTATGAAATAATAAATGAATTAAAATAAAATTTTGTGATAAGAAAATTGCAGGGGAACTGACAGTTGATATCTCTGCATCAACTTATGATTATTAAAAGTACAGAATGAAATATATTGGATGCAAAACATCATCTGAGTTTTAAAATAGTTAAAAGCAAAATTCATTCATTAAAATGTGGACATTTCTGCTAATTCTATTTAAATTCTACATATGAATATTTTATATGATACGTATTATGGAAAACAAAAACTGAATGAACATTTTTTGGAAAAAATACTCAATCCATTCTTTCTCTCAACCCTTTATTTTCCATTATGTTCTGAGTTATTTTCTTAGTAGTTGCTTCAAGGCTTACTATGTACATCTTAATTTATCATAATCTACTTCAGATTTCTGCTACCTTAATTCCAGTGAGATGTGGAAATGTTCCTATATAGCTCTGTCCCCTGATTTCTCTTTTCGTGATATTTGTGTATATATTTACATATGCAATTATTACATATAAAATAATACACATAAATTTATATAAGTATATATACATGAATATATTTACATGTATATAGTATATATTATATATACCTTATATCTATAAATGTTACAAATTCTATAATACATAGTTAAAATACTACTTTGAATATATTCATGTCTGTTAAAGAGGTTGAAAAATAAAAGGGAATACATATTTATAGAATTTGTTATATTTACCTTGTTTACCATTTCTGATTCTATTTATTTATTTGTTTGGGTTAAAAATACCACCTTGTGTCATTTTTTTACTCCAATCACCTCCTTGTTGTCAAATATATTGCATTATCCTTATGTTATAGGTCCAATGATATAATTCTACCTATATGTTTATACATTTCCTGTTTAAATCAATCAAAAAACAACAAATATACATTTGTGCTGTTCTTATAAATATATAATTATCTCTAGAAGTGTTCTTTGACTTTTAAATGATTTAAATTTTCATCTGGCATACTTGCTAATAGCCTAAAACTTCCCTTTACTATGCTAATAGCCTAAAACTTCCCTTTACTATTTTTTGGAGGGCAGGTATGATATGACAAATTCTTTCGTTTTTTTTTTTTTTTTTTTTTTTTTTTATGATAGTCACACAGAGAGAGAGAGAGAGAGAGAGAGGCAGAGACACAGGCAGAGGGAGAAGCAGGCTCCATGCACCGGGAGCCCGACGTGGGATTCGATCCCGGGTCTCCAGGATCGCGCCCTGGGCCAAAGGCAGGCGCCAAACCGCTGCGCCACCCAGGGATCCCTCGATTTCTATCTGTGAATGGATTATTTGCATTCACTGTTGGTAGGTATTTTGCTGTCTGTAAGAGTTTTGGTTAACTTTTTTTTTTTTTTTTTTCTTTCAGCTTGTTGACTATGTCATCCCACTGCCTTCTGATCTCTATCGTTTCTGATGAGAAATCAGGTCTTTATCTTACTGGGCTTCCTTCATACATGACAAGTAGATTTTCTCTTGTTTCTTTATTTCTTTTTTTTTTTTTAAGATTTTATTTATTTATTTATGAGAGACACACAGAGAGAGGCAGAGACACAGACAGAGGGAGAAGCAGGCTCCATGCAGGGAGCCCCACATGGGACTTGATCCAGAGACTCCAGGATCAGGCTCTGAGCCGAAGGCTGACGCTCAACCACTAAGCCACCTAGGCGTCCCCCTCTTGATGCTTTCAAGATTTTTTGTTGTTGCTGTTTTTGGCTTCCATCATGTTTACTATGATATGAGTGTGAATCATTTTGTTTTTATCCTGACGTTCACTGAGCCTGTTGGATGTGTGAGAATTGTTTCCATCAGCCATTATTCTAGTGTCTGTTCTTGATCTTTCCCCCCCTCTCCTTCTCGTATTTCCATATGCATATGATAGTGCATTTAAAGATGCCACACATTTCTCTAAGCCTCTCTATTTTTCTTCATCTATTTTCTATTCTTCATATCACTTACTTTCAATTGATCTAAATCCCAATTCACTAATTCTTCCTTGTGCCAGTTCATATAGTTTTGGCTCCTCCGACAAATTCTTTTTTTTTTTTTTTTTTTTTTTTTATGATAGTCACAGAGAGAGAGAGAGGCAGAGACACAGGCAGGGGCAGAAGCAGGCTCCATGCAGGGAGCCCGACGTGGGATTCGATCCCGGGTCTCCAGGATCGCGCCCTGGGCCAAAGGCAGGCGCCAAACCGCTGCGCCACCCAGGGATCCCCCCTCCGACAAATTCTTAAGTCAATTATTTGTACTTTTCATGCAAGATTTTCCATTTGGCATATTCCAATTTAAAAGTATTTACAATGGTTAATTTGAAATCTCTGTTAAATCTGATGTCAGGTCCCTCTTACTGGCAGTTTCTATTGCCTCTTTTTTTTTTTTTTTTTAATTTCAGTGTGTCTGGCTGCTGTTTCTTTGCATCATGTCATAAAATTTTATTGAAAACTGGACATTTTATATAATATATTATAGAAACTCTGGATACTTATTTCCTTCTGCCATTCTTTGTGTTGTTGCTTATTTGTTTGTTTTGTGACTTAGACTATTTTGCTGAAGTCTATTTCCCCTATAGTGGGAAGACTGTTTTTTTTTTCCTTTTTTTTATTATTATTTTTTTATTGAAGTTCGATTTGCCACAATATAGTATAACATCCAGTGCTCATCCCGTCAAGTGCCCTCCTCAGTGCCCATCATCCAATCACCCCACCCCCCTGCTTGCCTCCCCTTCCACTACTTTTTTTTTTCCTTTTTTTATTATATACGACTTTGATATTACTCGAGAAAGCAGACTTAGGTTTGCTTATGGCTTAGGTTTGAGATGGCAGTGGCTTTAGCAGAATAATATTTGACTTTCTCTTTTCCTGATCTCTGGTAAGCTGTCTACTTTATTTGATATTATACCATTGCCCCTTAGGCTCTCGTACTTCCCGCTGATTGAACTATTGACAATGCCCTAGGACATAAATTGCATACTAGTCTCATCCAATTATATTTTGGCAGAAGTAGTTTTTGAGGTATCCTTGAGGTTTTCATTCCGAGGGGTTCTTCTTTGCAGTCTCTTACCCTGGTTTTCTCTGGTGCACTGGATTGCTATGGTTTAACATGTTGCTCTTAATTACAAGGAGTTGTTACTTTCAAGAGTGCATTTAGGTTGCACTTTCCATGCTCTGCTTCACGTAGTCACTCCTTTGTGGAAAGCCTTTGTTTTATGAATGGTTTCTTGTACTAGGCAAATTATCTGAGTCACTATTCCAGGTTCTGGGCCAGGATTGGCCTCTGTTCCTTTTATCTTCCCTCTTCCTGCCTCTCTAGATGTGGTGTGTCACTCTATAAGTGAGCTGGGAAGAGTTCAGTCGAGGCCTCAGTATACTTGAGCTGCTTTGCCTAGGGGAAGATTTTGTCCTCTGGGTAGGGGCTGGGTGGAAGAAGGGATCCCCTGACCTCTGAGCTGTACTTACCAAAAATGTAGCCTCTTCAACTTTGAGTTAGAAAGGATGTGAAATGCTGGAGACCTGCCACTCATGGAAAGATAAGGTAAGCCTGGATTGGAGTGTGAGGGGAGATCTAGGACTGTCTTCATTTTCTCAGACATTTCTACGCCAAGTGAAGCCTCCATCAGGCTCAGATGTTGGGATGAGAAGGGCCAGAATAAAATAGGTGGTGGCTCAAAAGTCTCATTGATCACATTGGGTTTTAGTAGATTTTCTTGAAAAAAAAAAAAAAACACATTTTTTCATTAACTATATGCCCTTAGGGCAATTTCCAGAGATTTAGAATAGCTTGTTTTTTTGTTTTGCTTTTAATAATTTTTTTCATTTTGTTTTTTGAGGCGAATGGACTGGTGAACTGCTAGCTTTCAGCCTGGAAATAGAACTCAACTTTCATTTTTTTTTTTTTCTAATACATGACAAAAACAAAATCTACATTATTTGCAAAATGATCTAGTAGTGCACCAGACATTTTCAAAACCTATAAAAGCATACTCAATAAGAGGATTATTAACATAGCCTTGAAAAGTACTTCCTCAATAAAACAGGATTGCTTCATACTCTGCAGTCTGTTTTTATATTTATTAAATAGCATTTCTCCATATTCTAATGTGCATATTCTTCTTGAATCCTAGCTTGCTGAAATGCTTTATCTATTATTTACAACTAATTGAATTCTGCTCTACAGCAAATCATGACACATTCCTATTTGGCACTCTACATTGAAAATCTGTCATAGATAAATATCTTTGGGTTTAAAAAAGAAAAAAAATTGTACAATTTGATAAATAATAGCTGATGACACAGCTGAAAGAATCCTCGGTATATATGTGTGAAGTAGTCATCAGTTGAGAACAGACTTGCCTCTAAAATGTATATAAATAAATCAAAAGTTAAGAGTGAAAAATGAAAATGTAAAATAATGTAAAAAAATAAGTGACCTGGGATCCCTGGGTGGCGCAGTGGTTTAGTGCCTGCCTTTGGCCCAGGGCGCGATCCTGGAGACCCGGGATCGAATCCCACGTCGGGCTCCCGGTGCATGGAGCCTGCTTCTCCCTCTGCCTGTGTCTCTGCCTCTCTCTCTCTCTCTCTGTGACTATCATAAATAAATAAAAATTTAAAAAAATTAAAAAAAAAATAAGTGACCTCATACAGTAAGGAGTAAGGAAGATCTGGCTAAGTGCACTATAAAAAAATGGAAAAAATACACAATATAAATTTTATTACATAGAAAATCTAAAAATCATTCAACAAATTATAGTTCATGTAAAATTTGAATAAAATCAACTGAAAAAAAGATATAAGCTTTAGTCAATGGTTTAATAACCCTACTAAATCAAAGATTTAGTGCAATTTAGGGATTTGTGCAATTCTAAAGATAGATGAAGATCAAAATATAAGCTTTATAGGACTATTGTTGAATTTGATAAAGTTATAGCAATTTGAAATCTCTCCCTCAACTATGGGCAGCGGGATCCATCTGTGGAGACAAAGAGGTCTCAGATCAAATGCTTATCTTGCCAGCTACTAGAGAATTATCCCCACTGCCTACTTATATATTTTACTACAGTACTACCCCGTTCCCAATTGTAGGCTGTTTTTTATGGCTAGAAGCCTACAAATATGTAGCATTTTTATGGAATGTACATCTAGGTCTCAAGAAGCAATTCTTCGATAATTCCTCTCACTGTGTCAATAAGATAAAGTAAGTGAGAAAAAAATAAGGGTACAAAAAAATAAGGGTACATATAGTTGGAAAAGAAGCATCAGGAGGGAAATATTTGTGGGTAAAATGACATTTATGATATGTTTTAAAGAATAGATAAGATTGTTTCTCCTTGCAGCTCAGTTTTTACCTCAAATATTTTGATGCTGTGCTGCTACATGCATACACATTAAGAATTATGTCTTCCTGGAGAACCTGCTAATTTATTTTCCTCAGCCCCTCTTACCTCTGATCATTTACCTTGTTCTGAAGTCTGTTCTGTCTCAAATTAATGTAGTCACTCCCACTTTCTTTTGATTACTTTTAGCATGGTATATATTTTTAGTTCCCTTTACTCTGAGTCCATATGTATCTTTAAAGTTGGTTTCTTATAGAAAACATAGTTACATTTTCTTTTTTGATCCAGTCTGACAATCTGTCTTTTAATTGGTGCATTTAGACACTGACTTTAAAATCATTATTGATATAACGACATTTCTATCTACCTGTGTTATTCAGGTTGCTATATTAAAAAATACCACATACTAAATAACTTAAATAACAAACATTTATTTCTACATTCCTGGAGGCTGGGAAGTCCAAGATCAAGTGCCAGAGCTTCAGTGTATTGTGGCAGCCTGCTTCTTGGTTCATAGATTGCTATCTTCTGTGTCCTCACAAGCTGGAATAGGCTCGGAAGCTCTCTTTATTCTCTTTTTATAAGGGAACTAATTCCACAACTGCCTCCCCCCCCCCAAAAAAAAAAAAAAACTCACATGACCCAGTCACTTCCCAATGGACTCATCTCCATATATCATCACTTTGGGGATTAGGGTTCGACATATGAATCTGAAAGGACACAAACATTCATCCATAGTTCTACCATATTTAGTACTGTGTTCTATTTGCTGTTCTTGTTCTTTATTTCCATTTTTTTCTTTCCCACTCTTTTCTGTATTTTGTGGATTTAATTATTTATTTATTTTATTTATTTTGCATTTTGTAGTTTATTTAAAGATTTTATTTATTTATTCATTCATAGAGATGCAGAGAGAGAGAGAGAGAGTAGCAGAGACACAGACAGAGGGAGAAGCAGGCTCCATGCAGAGAGCCTGACATGGGACTCGATTCCGGGTCTCCAGGATCACGCCCTGGGCTGCAGGCGGCGCTAAACCGCTGCGCCACCGGGGCTGCCTTGCATTTTGTAGTTTTAATTGAGTATGTCCTATGAGTCCACTTTCTCTCTTTTCTTAACATTTCAGTTATGCATTTAAGCTTTTATTAGTGGTTGTTTTGGAATCGGCAAGTTTCTGTCAAAATTCAATTTCTGATAAGGACTCTTTTACTGGTTTGCTGATGGTTTATCCTTGCATGGTCTTTTCTCTGAGTGTACATGAAGAGAGAGAAATTGAGAGAGAGAGAAAGATAGATTCTTGATTAAAAAGCCAACAGTCTCATTAGGTTAGGATCACATGCTTATGATCTTATTGAAACTTAATTACCTCCTGAGCTCTACATCTAAATATGATCACATTAAAGGTTAAGCTTCAACATATAAATTTATGGAGGGCACATTTCAACCCATAGCATTCTAGTCCTGATCCCTCCAAATTCATGCTGTTTTCTTTGCAAAACACATTCATTCCATTTCAACAGTCACAAAAGTCTGAACTCATTCTAGCTTCAACTGTAAAGTATAAAGTGCAAAAATTCTCTAAATATCATCTAAATCAGGCATTGGTGAGATTTGAGATACAATTCATCCACAGGCAAAATTCCTCTCCAGCTGCAAACCTATGAAATCAGACAAGTTAGGTCCTTCCAAAATAAAATGGTAGGACAGGCATAAGATACATATTCCCATTATAAAAAGGAGAACTAGAACAAAAGAAGGGATGATGGGTCACTCTCATGCAAATCTAAAAGAAGCAAGGCAAATCAAATGGATTTTATAGATGGAAAATTATCCTCTTTGATGTTGTCCCCTTCAATGGGCAAAGGGCAACACTGCCTGGGGCCTTATGTGATGTCTCCATTCCCACAATTCAGCTGGGAGTTCCCTCCCCTGTGGTGATGCTGGGCCACCCAACCCTCAAGGCTTCTGGTGGGATAGCCTGGCCTGCTGAAATGAAGCAAGAGGAGGCAGTTCTGGTAATTTCTGAATCATCTTTGGTACCATTCCCCCCTTTTCTCGAAGAATAGTGCACCATTTTAGCCAAATAGCTCTATTTTCCAGGACTGTAGAATCCCAGAAGTATGAAGGCCTTCCTATCTCTGGTCTTTTTGGTCCAAACTGGTAGCATCTTGGCTGCTATAATCTTATCTCTGTTGTTGACTTACATTGTGATGGCTGATTAGATCCATGATGCCCACTCGTACCAACCTCCATAACAATCGGTTGTTCAGTAACATTCTTAGTATTTTCTTCAGAAAAAAAAACTTTCTAATTTTTTGTGGTATGGATTTTTTGCAGAGAATTTTACAAATCTTCAAATTCTGGTTCCTATTTGCTTAACAATGTCTTCTATCTCTCTTTTCTCATATTTTAAAAGAAAACAGAAAGGAGAAGTAAAGACAGACCTTCAACATGTTGACACTGGGAAAATAATATGGAGGTTTCTCATAAAAATAAAAATAGAAATATCATAATTCCAATAATTGCACTGCTGAGTATTTACCCAAAGAAAACATAAACATAAAAATATATGCACCTCTATGTTTATTTCAGCATTATTTACAATAGCCAAGATATGGAAGGAATGTAAATGTCCACTCATCAATGAAAGAATGAAGAAAATGTGATATAACCCTCTTACACTGTTGGTGGGAATGTGAACCGGTGCAGCCACCCTGGAAAACTGTGTGGAGGTTCCTCAAAGAGTTAAAAATAGACCTGCCCTACGACCCAGCAATTGCACTGTTGGGGATTTACCCCAAAGATACAGATGCACTGAAACGCCGGGACACCTGCACCCCGATGTTTCTAGCAGCAATGTCCACAGTAGCCACACTGTGGAAGGAGCCTCGGTGTCCATCGAAAGATGAATGGATAAAGAAGCTGTGGTCTATGTATACAATGGAATATTCCTCAGCCATTAGAAACTACAAATACCCCCCATTTGCTTCAACGTGGATGGAACTGGAGGGTATTATGCTGAGTGAAGTAAGTCAATTGGAGAAGGACAAACAGTATATGTTCTCATTCATTTGGGGAATATAAATAATAGTGAAAGGGAATATAAGGGAAGGGAGAAGAAATGTGTGAGAAATATCAGAAAGTGAGACAGAACATAAAGACTCCTAACTCTGGGAAACGAACTATGGGTGATGGAAGGAGAGGAGGGTGGGGGGTGGGGGTGACTGGGTGACCGGCACTGAGGGGGCACTTGACGGGATGAGCACTGGGTGTTATTCTGTATGTTGGTAAATTGAACACTAATAAAAAAATAAATTTATTAAAAAATTAAAAAAAGAAAATGTGATATATATATATAATAAGAATATTACTCAGCCATGAAAAGGATTGAAATTTTGCTACTCACAAAACCATGAATAGACCTACACTGTATTATCCCAAATGAAAAAGTCAGACAGAAACAGACAAATACTGTATGATTTCACTTATATGTGGAATCTACAGAAAAAAAAACCAAACAACAATACTAACAATAAGAGAGAAACAGACTTATAAATACTGAGAACAAACTAATGGCTACTGCAGAGGGGAGAGGTAGGAGGATAGGTGACATAGGTGAAAAGGATTAAAGGATATACTCTTCCAGTTATAAAATAAATAGGTTGCAAGGATGGAAAATTTAGCATAGGGAATATAGTCAATAATAGCGTAATAACTTTGTATGGTGACAGATAACCACATTTACTGGGGTAAGCATTTCATAATGTATATAATTTCTGAATTACTATAGTGTATACCAACAAATGATGTAAAATTATATGTCAACTGTACTTCTATTAAAAATAGACTAAAAAATAATAAAGAAATAAAAAAATAGACTAAAATAAGTGAATAAGAAATAACTAAAAATAATTATTTTTTTCTTTTTCTTTGACTTTCTGCAGTTTGAATGTGATATGCCTTGATTTCTTTCTTCTTTTCTTTCCTTATGTCTTTCTTTGTTACTTTTCTGCTTGGTGTTGCCTAAGCTTCTTGAATATATGGTCTAAGTAAATATCTGTCATTAATTTGGGGAAACTTTCAATATTATTGCTTCACATATTTCTGCTATTCCTTTTTTTCCTCTCTATTCTTGTTACACATAGTTACATCTTGTGTAATTGTTCCACAGTTTTTAGATAGTCTATTGTTAGTGGAGGTTTGGGCTTTTTTTTTTTTTTTAACCACTTTTTTTTCTCTTTTTCTTCCCATTTTGGAAGTTTCTTTTGAGGTATGCTCAATTTCGGAGAGTTATTCCTCATTGCCATGTCCAGTCTATGCATGAGACCATCAAAGACATTCTCCCATTTCTGTTACAGTGTTCTAAATTCCTAGTATATCTTTTTGATTCTTTCTTAGAATTTCCATATCTCTGCTTATTTTGTCCATCTGTTCTTGCATATTGTCTACTTTATTCATGACTATCTTTAGTATATTAATCATAGTTGTTTTAAATTCCCAGTCTGATAATTTCAACATTTTTGCCATGTGTGAGTCTGATTCTGATGTTTGTGTCTCTTCAAGCTGTTTTTGGCCTTAGTATGCTTGCTTTTTTTTTTTTTTTTTAATTTTTTTAGAGCCAGACATGATGTACTGGGTAAAGGAAATGCAGCAAATAGGCCTTTATTTGGTGGTAAAATGTAGAGCAAGGGAAAGCATTTTACAGTCCTGTGACTAGGTCACTGTGTTTTGGTGAGTTTATGCCCCTCCTTGGACTTTAAATTTCACAAGTGCTTTTCAGTTTCCTGCCATCCCCTCAGGTAGGACTGCATGACTAGAGTTGACAGGAATTGGGTATTTGCCTTCCTTCACATCAGTTAAACTGACAAAACCCCAGTAATCTAGGTTTTGGTAGAACAGTTTCTTTAGAAGGCCAGCCTTTTTAAAAGAACAGAATTCTCTGCTGCATTTCATGATCATTCCTTTTTTTCTTGTCTCCTGCTGGAAACATGAGGAGATGTTTTCTAGATAGTCTATGTGAGAACCAGTTTAGGTTTCTGTAGGTAAGACTCAGGGAAGTGTGAGAAGCCCCCAGGACTCATCTTCCCTGGGGTTTTTAACTCTCAGGTTTGTCTTCACTAAACCTACAGCACTTTGTCAATTATAGTTTAGGTTTTCCTAACTCAATATTGGTTCCTGTGGAAATTTCTGCTCAGGTAACTTGTGATTCTCCCATCACCTGTCTGCCTCCAATTTTGAGGCAGCAAATTACCGTGTGACATCACTTCACTAATGGATCTAAGAAGAGCTGTTGACTTTTTAGTTTGTTCAGCGTTTTACTTATCAAATAGGACAGAGTGATGACTCCCAAGCTTTTCACATGCTGGACCAGAAACCAGAAGTGGATACAATTTTAATTAGTGCCGATGGCGCATTACTTTTAGTAGGGAGATAAGTAAATAATAATAATTGAAAGCACTCTTGTGGTGCTTAGGATGTGAAAAATTCTCCTAAGCACTTTGTGTTCCACAACAACCCCATAAGGTATTGATTTAGAAATTGAATACACAACAAAGAAACACAAGAGGAGAAAAATAAAGGTATGAATAGAGAGATGTGCATACTTTTCTCCAAAAACGCAGAGCACACAGAAGATAGTATTTGAACTTAAGGCAAAAACCAAAGTTGGAGATGATATTTTAAGTTTATTGTAAGTATTTGATTTAACTGAGAATAAGAAGAGACTAATATTTTTGAGCAGGAAATTTTATTTTAGAAAATCTTTGTCTAACATTAATATCTAGGACCAAACAACCTCAAAGCCATGTATGTCCAGTGCTGCTTATATGATTCAAATAAAAAATAACAGAGAGCAGAATTGTTACTATACCACTACCGTTAATTACTACTCCACATAGACTATTGCTATCACTGTCACCACAACTATTGCTAATACTAACAACAAACAATATTTATAAAAGTTTCCCATATGCAGTCATTGTCCTAAGACTTTATACATGTTACTTTATTTTATTCTACAGTAATCTTTAAAGCAAATTTATAAATATACTTGACAACCTCAAAAATGTAGAGAATATAAAACTTGCCCAGAGTTACTCAGGAGATAAGTAGTGGAGCTGAAACAAAGAGGGACCGATGTCGCAGAATTACTTTTTAACACTGTTCCTCTGCTGAGTCCAGTCTCAGTGAGAAGGAAGGAAAGATTGTTCTGGTTGGGGTTGGCTGCAGTATCCAAAGCACCAAAGTATCTGGTACTTATCCTGTGTTCAGGACATATTGAGCTAAAGAATGAATACATGAATAAACTGCATCACACATACTTTAACCTCTTTGTCAGTTTTTAAGTTCTCATGATTATATATATATAATATATATATTAAGGCATTTTCTGTGTGACTATCAATATATTAGAATATAGAACCAATTTACATTGCCCTAAGAAGTACTTAAGAGTGTCTCTGTCCTACCTAGTGGATCACTGTGGTTCTTATTACTTTGTATCAAAGGCAGTGTTTAAAATTTAACATTTATTACTCATTTACTCATTAACAATGAAGATATTTCATTTTTTAAAAATTCTATTGCCCATGTGTATTTTTTTCAAGACGCCTGCTCATTTTCATTCTATAGAAAATTATTTATATGATTAAAGAAGTTAACCCCATATTCTTATAATACTTGTGATTTGTGATTTTTTCTTGAATATATATACCAATAATATTTTCCATTTCATGTATTAATTCAAATCAGTTCTACTAAATAAGCTTTTTTTATTATTCTAAAAATTATTTTTAAAAAAGCTAAAATGCTTCTGTAAATTTTATAAAATTCATTATTGTTTTTTTCACCTATAAAAATGTGGAGCATTTTAGATATCAATTAGAGATGGTCATAATGAACCTGGTGAAGCATTGTAACAGTATAAAGAATCTCTGAAAGAATGAAAAAGAACATTATAATTTATTTTAATCCATATAAAGAGAAAGCTTTGGTAGTACTAAATAAACAAACAACAAAAGAATAAAGATTCAAAGCACTGGGGGGAAAAATAGAGTAGGGTCTCCTAACACAGTATTTCAATATTCTTGCCATTATCAGTCTTTTTCTGATGGAGAAATTTTAAATAAAATGTCTTAACTAGGTATCTCTGCCAATAAAATTGACAAGATAGTTGCAAAGAAGCTTTCAAATCCATTGCAAAAGCAATTTATATTCAGTTTATACCCATCTACGGTTAAAGAATAACACCGGGATTTAGCTTTTTCAAAGTAGTCTTAGAATGAATTTCACCAACATTGATTTAGTCAGTACAGTAAAAGTATGCTCTTTATGATTTTTCCCCCCTCAGGTGTATACATGCTTTATATTATAGCAGAATTGGAAAAAAAAATCCATATCTCTTCTACAGATATCCTTTGGCATATATTTAAGTTTGCTTAAAAAAATACCAACTAACCTTATATAATTAGCCCACCAATTTACTTGAATATATATACAATGTTAACATTTATGAAACATAAGACTTAGGCAAAAACAATGGAATTCCAGGATCTCCCACTGCTATAAAGTACACTTGCTTTTCCATTTTTGAATATTTTTGTTGTCTTGGAAAAGCTTACAACATTTCATCCATGTTCTTCTCCAGTTACATTCTAGAAATATAGCAAATGATGCCTTCTTGCAGTGACTTCCACCCAACACTGGAAAATGAGATTAAAGCTCTACCAGACGGGTAAGAAACACTTCTTTAATCTTTACTGTTAGCAGGAAATGGTGTTGATCCATCTCAGCTAGATGGTAATTGAGTTAATAGAAGATGCTGGGGGGACAAGGAATAAAAGTTGTGGGAGGACTTGAAAGTGATGTACCTATTTTATATAGAAATGAAATCCATATCATATTTTAGCTTGTGATATGTAATGATTTATAAGAAACATGCATAGCAAAGATAAATTGTATATAAATACGTTAAATCTCTTAATATTCATTGTATATGTTTATAATTTCTGTATTAGGATTGTCCAGAAAAATAAAAAACAAAATCAGTGTGTACCTATATAGATTAATTTTATTTAAAAATACATTATTTTAGATTTTACCTCACCTGATTGTGGGGGCCAGCAAGTCTGAAATTTGTAAGACAGGCCATCAGGATGGAAAGTCAAACAAAAGTTTAAATTGTAGTCTTAAGTCTACAATTGGTAAAGTGGGCAGGCAGGTTGGAAATTCAGGCAAGACTTCTATGTTACAATCTTAAGGCTGAATTCCTTCTTCTCAGGGAAACCTGTTTTTGTTAAGGACTTCAACTTATTGGATGGGGCCCACCCAGATTATCAAGGATAATCTTTACTTAAACCAATTATTGATGTTAATTCCATCTACGAAATCCTACCACAGCAACATCTAGTGTTTGGCCAAATAGCTGGGGACCATGACCTAGATAAGTTGACATACAAATTTAACCATCACAATTTCAGAATGTGGTAGGTACCTCACATCAAGATTTACATATGGCTGCAATTATTTATTGAATCTAATAATTTCTTAAGCATTATATATTTTAGATACATTTGAGTGTTTGAAAGTATTCAAGGCAAGTAAAAACAAGGTCTGAACTACAAAATAATTAAAAAATAATGAATTAAAACAAGATAAAATTTCAGCAGAGTAAATGCTCAGAGTGGAGGTATAAAGAACATTCTTAAATTGATGTTTCCTCATATTTCAAAGTAACTTTCAGTTGAAAAGCCATAAATTATTTAAAGAGTAGTTAAAGATGAATCACTAAAGAGGAGCTAATGAAAGTTTAATAATTATAATAATTAATATTACTGAAAATAACCTATAAAGTGAAGGTTTTAAACTTTTCTGTAGAGTATATGCCTAAAATCCAAATAAACAGTGTGCCAAATACTTAGATTATTTTTTAATTAAGATAGAACAAATATCTAGTCATTCCTTGAGTTCACAGATAAGAACCATAAAAAGAGAGATTATTGGGAAGTGAGTGAAAATAATATAGTTTTAGTTTGAACAAATGGGTTGGCCAAAACAATTAACTTTATTCTACTATATATAGTTTTTCATTGTCATATCTTATGTTCCCAAGCTAAATTCTCAGGCGACTTGATTTCATTTAAAAAGTTTTCAAAGGGTTCTCAACCTAAAGCACATTTTAAAAGGAATTGATTAAGAGAATACAGCGGTATTTTACAGAACTCAGGGGTCATCATATGTATTCCCCTGTGGAAAAACCATGTGCGGGCAAAGACAATCATTTTAAGAGAAATAGCAAATTCCACTTACTTTTTGAGAACAAATTAAATCCATTTATGAGGAAAATCCTTGAAAATCTGACAAAGGCGAGCTATCAAATATCCATACCGATGAGACAATGTTTATAATTATTTTCCTCGTGAGAAAGAATGCCTCTCCCTTATTTTTTCTGCTTCATTTTCCTCAAACCAGCAACCACACACTATCCATTGTTGTGTTTCCAGGATTGATCAGGAACAGTGTAGACGGAGATTACTTCAGGGACAGGAAGCCATTTCAAGTGGCATTAAAACTTGATTATGTTTTAAAATAAAAATATTGCTTTATGAATTATTGAAATGTGATTATGTGATTTGTTTTAAATTAGATGTTGTGATTACTATTTTCATGAGTGACTACAATAATCATATCAAAATAAATTAAAACTAAATAAACGTAAACTGCCCTGTATTCAAAGCAAACTCTAAAAAAATAAAAGCAAACTCGGGATTTCTGTTCTCACTGGGGCTGTAGTTGTTTTTGTATTGTCAACTCTGTATTGACCTTTAGTCTAAAGGAAAATTATAATTAATATACCTTTACCCTTCTTCTTGGTAACATGATCTTAAACATGGTACTTTTTCTTGATTGATTTAAAATGTGCTGTGCAAAAGAGATGGATAATTACAATTCTATGTGTGCTCTTAAACTTGTCTTGATGCAACCACATAAAACACACAATAAAGAAAATAGGCAGGAGCTATTTTCTTCATTCAACTATATTTTTAAACTTTTACTATTGATTATTTGGTATGTGAATATTAGAATTTAGTTTAAATACAAGTTATGAAATATTTTCCTTTTTGTAGTTCTATATAAATGGCTACATGAGTTCATTTGATTTCATAATGAAACAATGATATATATACAGACCCATTTATTGATATTTTTCCTAGAAACTTCTCTTGTTGATAGAGCCAACCTTCTTAAAAAACAAACATCATTTGAATTCAAGTGCACACTACACCTCATACTTGCATTTAAGCTTATTTTTTGGAAATAAAATTAACAATTCCCAGAAACCAAAATGAGCATTGAAATAATGAATAAACTTGTTTTTTAAAAATTTGGGGTTTTGGTTATATTAATCACAATCCATTTTTTAGTTACTAACAATACTGAACTGAGTTACATTAAATGAAATTAGTGAAATCGTTCACCATTTCACTAACCATTTCACCACTAATTGAAATGGTTCAAATGAAATTGGTTCACCACAGAACTTCTGGTGAACCAATTGCATGTAGCTATATTTTCATACAGTCATTCTTGATCTCAAATTATTCACTGGTCAATATAGGGTCATGCAAAGCTTTTCAAATTATGATACACAACCTCCTGGGGGGTGGGCAGGAGAATATACACTGGGGCAGAATTTTGTGGGAATAACTATCCAGGTCCTTAACTTCCATATAAACTCTTTTCTAAAACTGACTTCCAGGAGACCACACCTGTAGGCAATGCTCATTAAGTATTTCCTTCCTATCCCTCCTATCCTAAGGTCTTCTTCCTGTTGCCCTTTCCAACTTTATAGGAAGACATACCTCTTTATCTGGAGTGCTTCTGTGGTGTATAAGGGTGGGAAAATGCTAGGGTGCTAAACAAAGAACAATTTAAAATATGTATGGTTGTGGAGCTTCCTGTGATCTAACCACCACAAAGGTATGTCTTTCTTCCTTTCACAGATGACACTAGCAAGGGCAACAAAACAGCATATTTTTTTCCTCATAGAGACATTATATTGCAAAATGTGCTGAGAGTGATGACTGTTTTTATTTAATAACTTTACTTTTTCTAACCCTTGATGATCATCCCTGGGCAGGGTCCCACAACAGAAGGCAAAGACAGCAAAACTAAATACTGAGGGCAGTGGTACCTTCTGACATCCAGGTCACAGACCTATGGAAAGTTCAAGTCTTGACTAGCTACCTTAGAATTAGAAATCAGAATCTAGAGAGTTGTCTCAGCAACACACATTAGCATGTTTTTCTGAACTGAAAAATGAAAGCAGATTTTTTTGGATAGAAAGTCGGTCTGAATTGGCTGATTCATTTGAGATTGAATTTTGCCTTTGGCAATTAGGTTACATGCCACACATTTTCTCTAAAACAGGATTAGTTAAATCTCACTTCTCAATTTTTGAGGAAACATACTTAAGCATATTGGCAAAGGTGTTTTGAAATGCAAAAATATTTTAATTAATCAAGTCCTAGAGTATCACAATGCTATAATGTGATAATGTAACTTTTTCAAATAGATGCACATATATAAATGGCTTTTCTAAAATGCACTCACATGTAACTTTAAAACTTTAAATAACAGTAAAATAAACGTTATTTCTACTGCATTGGTTTTTGTGAAGACTGTAAGGCTAGGGTGCTGGGATAGCTCAGTTGGCTAAGTGTCCAGCTCTTGATTTCATCTTAGGTCAAGATCACAGGGTCTTGAGATCAAACCCCATGTGGGGCTGTACTCTCAATGGGGAGTCTTCTTGATATTCTCTCTCTCCCTCATTTATTCTCTCTCTCCCCCACCCCCACTCATTTGCACTCTCTCTCTCAGATTAATAAATAAACATTAAAAAATAAAATAAAAATAAAGACTGTAAGACTAAAATATTGACCTTGATATCACAGTAAATTAAAAGTCAACAATAAAAATATCATTTTGAATTTATAAGGAATTGTTTACAAAATCATATCTATAATTCCTTTTATCCTTACAATATTTGGTAGCTAAATTAAAATGCAATGTATTATTGTTTTCTAAAAACATATTTTGTTTATAATTCGTCTGGTGATAATAGTCACCAAAATTGCATTTTCTTCCTGAAATAATGTAAAAATGCTTCATTTGGTCAGATTTCAAAGTGAGAGGTAGAGGGAAAAAAAAAAAAAACACACATTAAAACCTCAATTCATAAAAACGTCCTAGTTGGGGATCCCTGGGTGGCTCAGTGGTTTAGCATCTGCCTTTGGCCCAGGGTGTGATCCTGGAGTCCCGGGATCGAGACCCACGTTGGGATCCCTGCATGGAGCCTGCTTCTCCCTCTGCCTGTGTCTCTGCCATTCTCTCTCGGGGTCTTTCATGAATAAATAAATATAAATCTTAAAAAAAAATGTCCACAGTTTTAAAAATTCTCCCTGTCATAAGTAATCTTTATATATAATATCTCATTTTACACTTCAAATTCTGAGTTAATACTATTATTATCCTCATTTTTACAAGGAAAACCTTAATTTCAATAGCAAAGGTATCTCTTTCCACCCACAAACCCTGCCCACCCAGTCATTATCCTAATCTGCTTCATATGTTGAGTGGTGGTTTTACTAATCTAATTATATGTATATATACATATATACATATGAGTCATGTGAATATATTCACATCATTTCATGTGAGATGTTTTGGAGATATAGCAGCTGCCTGAAAGGGACTCTGTCTAGCATATGATGAAAATAAGCAATAAAATTGCTCTCAATATTGCAGGTCTACCAAATGACACATTGATGGAGACTAGAATCCTTTTTTTTTTTTTTTAATTTTTTTTATTTTTATTTTATTTATGATAGGCACACAGTGAGAGAGAGAGAGAGGCAGAGACACAGGCAGAGGGAGAAGCAGGCTCCATGCACCGGGAGCCCGACGTGGGATTCGACCCCGGGTCTCCGAGATCGCGCCCTGGGCCAAAGGCAGGCACCAAACCACTGCGCCACCCAGGGATCCTTAGAATCCTTATTAAACAAAGCTATCATTCCATTCTTGGAACTGTATGACTTCACCACACCCCACATTAGGAACCTGTGAGAATGATGGGAGGCAATAGATAGTGGTAGTTAAGAGTGTAGAACTGTGAAATCATAGGGCCGGGATATTAATCTTAGCATTTCAACCTACTAGCCATATGGCCTTGGAGCATAGCATTAAGTATTCTAAGCTGCAGTCTCCCTGCTGGGGACTGTAATAGCATTTGTAACATCATTGTTTTGAGAGTTAAATTAGGTCATTCATCGAAAGCACTTAGCTTAGTGATTGGATATAATAAACAAGTCCAAAATGGGTTATCAACTGAGACATTTTAGATTCATTTTCATACTGATCTTAATTTGGGGGATATTTTATTGTGCCTCAAATAACTAAATTACATTTCGTTCTTATTTATTGAAAAAAAAAAAAAAAAAAAAACAAAAAAAACAAAAACAAAACAAAAAACAACCCAAAACCAAAACCAAAAAAACAACTCTTTTAAGGGAAGTGGCTTGCTTTGGATATTTTCCATGACTCTTTTTATTGGTATGATACCTATGGTCAGTTATCATGGCTAATAAGAAAAAACTGAATCAACAAATATGCTAAATCACCACTATTTTTAATTAATATATAAGACAAAAAAAAGAAATTTTAGAACTGAAAAGGTTTTCTTTAATACTTTAATTAGAAATGTATATAGATCACAGCTGCTATTCATCAAGTCAGCCATACACCTGTCTACCACATTATTTTAAATCCATTTTTTGTATATTGATGTTTGCAACAAATGCATCCATCTCTCATTATAATGCTTTTCAGTTAATGTTTTATGTTTTTAAAAACCTACATTATATGCTACATGGCTCATTTGGCAAGAGCTACATTTTGCATTCTTAAAATGATGACTTATGCTATAGAGATAAATTTATTTGTGAGAAAAATAAATGTATTTCATTATATAATATTTTGTTATGGGAAAGTTTACAGTGTGTTTAGTAGGAAACAGGTATATATATACCTGCTCAACATTGAACCTGAGATATCTACCTTTTAAGATTCATGTCTGATTTGTCAATAAAAGAATTCTATTTTAATAAAGTAATTGAGAATAGAGTATAAATTTTTTCTTTGCCAATTGCTTTAGTATTTAATTACCAAAGAAAACAACCTTCTTTTATTACCAATAAGTTAAACATATATATGAGGGTTCACTATTATTTTCTCTTAAAATTTTTAAATTAAATCACTATATAGGCATATAGTATATGCCACTTATCTGCCAGCACTATAAACTCCCTCATAGATGATCTGTTTAAATTCACTCTAATATGACCTTAATAAATAAAATTTTCTTGCTAACTTTATTTGTTTGAAAGAAAATATGCAAATAAAAGAACAAATAAATTTCTTATGGGAACAATTCAATTTATTTCTCGTATATCCTTATTCTCATTTTTCATTTATAAAGGCACTTAAAATACTAATGTCACTTCTCATACAATTTGAATGATTTTTACTTAAATTAACTTTCAACTTGAAAATACCTACTTAATAAAATGTATTTATGCTCACATTCTTTGGCCTTTCAGATTAGTTCTTTTCTTTTGGCCTAGGCTCCTTTCCCACCCAAAATCTGTCTTATTTTTATGCTTATTTCATGGTGTACATTATATTAAAATAGGTGTTTGTTCAAAATAGCTTGCCTATCAGTCTTCAAATTAATTTATATGTATTATATATATATAATTAAATATGTAATATGAATGAAATACCCTTTGAGGTAAATTATATAAATAACCATGTCCTTGAAATCTTTGGCTAAGAACAAAATGCTGAAGAGGAAAATGGTGCAAGGTCACTGTGAATAATTTGGTCTAGGAGACCATTAGTACTGAAATATAATCTTTTTTCTACTAGCTAATTAAGATTTGGCAGATTACTTGACTATTATGAAACTCAATTTCCTTATTCTTAAAAAGGTAAATTCAAGAAAATTAGGATAAAATACCTACTGAGTGATTTTATTTAAACCTACGTATGATATACATATGACATATATAAAATATTCTTTTTAAAAAAATTTTATTTATTTATTTATTTATTTATTTATTTATTTATTTATTTATTTATTTATTTATGATAGAGAGCTTGCATGTGTGTGTAAGGAAGGGGGGACAGGAGAGGGAGGACAGCCAGACTCCATGCTGAGTGCCTGACACAGGGCTTGATCCCTGGACCCTGAGATCATGACCTGAGCCAAAACCAAGACTTGGACACTTAACTGAATAAGCCAACCAGGTGCCCCCTATACAAAATATTTAGAAGTCCATTGATATATTACAGATAGATAGGATAGTTATTTTATATAGAAAAAAGTGATTAATTGGATAAATCTAGGTTATGAAAATGTTAAATACAAAACATTCACTCATGACCACTTGAATCTTCCTTAATTTCAGGTCCTTTTGTCTATATAAATAAATAAATAACCCTGCTAGGCTGCATGACAGTGTCTGTGGTGATGTTACACATATTCTCTTTGATTTTAGAGTGAAAACTGAGGCACACTTTGCCTGTTCTTCCATTTACATCCACAACCACCTTCCTCTCCCATGTCTTTTGTAACACTTTCAGCTCATGATATAATAAAATCATTTCTTTACTTTTCTTTCTCTATAGCGAAGAAACTATAAATACGTTCAGCAAAGTATTGATTTTTCAAACATAGAAATTTTGAGAGGGACATGGAAGCTAAAAATAAATTATATAATTTTAACAATGTTCATTTACTGAGCAAAAGTGGTTTTATAGCTTTGATGGGCGTATGGAATTTTCTGTTAAAAATAGCTTCTAAGATTAAAATTGTTTTTAATATTAAAAATTAAAAAAGTACATTTAAACCAAACAAAACAGAACTACCTAATTTAATTACCTGAACCTTTAAATGCAATAAGAATGAATATTTCTTTTAGTATTATTCACATATTATAATCAGATTCTTATACAGTGACTTTGCGAACATCTTGAACTGCTATAGTTGAAGAATGCTTTTTTAATATAGTCTTTGTAGGTTCATATTTAATAAAATCATCTGGAATCTTCAAAGTTGTAATTATGTTGAGTTAAATTCTAATTATTGATGATTCTATTCTTTCCTCTTTTGACATAATATTTTTAAATGATATGTTCTGTATACACATGATGAAACAGTAACAAAACCCCTAGTGATGTTGCTAAATGGAGAATAATTTCATTTCTATTATTTTTAACATTAAATGTAGAAATATTTCTGCTCAGGTATTTTATTTATAAGTTAATGCCATCTTAAAAAATATTTTAGACCTCCAAAATTATTCAAATAACTTATTTATAGGGCTCCATTGAATGTTTCATGAATTGGGTTGCTGGAAAATCAGTCATTCTAGATGTTAGGACATTTAGGAACAAATTATAAATTAATTTTATTGAAAGTTGGGGTTGGTGAAAATTTTCTCTCCACAAGTCTAGATATTTCAAACTTACTTAAAGAATCTCAAAATTAAACATTCTGTACTTTTTATTTTATTCAATTTCTATCATTTTTAGCAATATATTTCAATATTTTTTGTTTTTTAAATTATTTTTTTCAATAAATATAAAAGCTCCAGATGTTGAAGTGTCTGTGATCACTTTATTAAATAATTTAATTAAGGATTTTTAACTCTAGGGGGTGCCTGGGTGGCATAGTCAGTTAAGCGTCTTCCCAGACTCCTGGTTTCAGCTAGGGTGCGATCTCAGGGTGGTGAGATTAGCTGGAGTAGGGTTCCATGCCAAGCGTGGAGTCTGCTTGGGACTGTTTCTCCATCTCCCACTGTCCTTCCCCCTCCCCTCTCTCTCTGAAATGAATAAATAAATCTTAAAAAAAAAAAAAAAAAGATTTTTTAATTCTTTCAAAAATGAGAAGGCTTAGTTAATTTTTAAAAATCAAGACAAGTTTAGGATGCTTATGCTGGTATATAATCTAGTTCTTTAATATTTTAGGAATTCATATTATCCAAATGATAATGGGCAACAGAGAAATAAAGCAGACCATATAATGCTGAAATATCTTTTTGTATTTACATCAGCTTTATTTACAAAAGTGCCCAAGTTATATCAATCTGTATAATATAAATACAATTTAAAAATTATTGGTAACTAGGGCAGCCCTGGTGGCTCAGTGGTTTAGGGCCACCTTCAGCCGAGGGCTTGATCCTTGAGACCCAGGATCCATGGAGAATGGAGCCTGCTTCTCCCTCTGCCTGTGTCTCTGCCTCTCTCTCTCTCTCTCCCACTCTCTCTCTCTGTGTCTTTCATGAATAAATAAAATCTTTAAAAAAAAAATTCCTGGTAACTTAAAAATTCTATTTTGATTCAATAAATATTTCAACTCTTTTGGATACAATGGAATTTTGAGTTCCCTTCAATCAATAATAAGTGATTCTCTGCTCTGTAGAATTCTTATGTAGAAAGAATATTTTTTCTAATTGTATATTGTGGTCAGCAATGTTTTAATACTGTAACTAAAAATAAATCAGTAAGGACATATATCTTTAACATCAAAACTTTTTACTGCATTTATAACAGCAGTAATATCATGTGTTTCACTTTGGTCAAAATAAAGTTCCAAAAGCTTTTTTCTGATTCTATAAATAGGATGAAAAATTTAAATCATTTTATCCATTTGAACCATTGAAAAAAAACTGATATAAAATTTGTGCTACTAAACTATTTACTAAGTTCTTGTATCGAAAGAGTCAACAATTACACTCAGAACAATGAAAGCTGGAAGAATCTTTAACAACAATAGCAATAAGGACAAGATCTACAAAATCATAACTTTTTTGAGGCCAACAAAGAGCTGAGGTTGCATGGCTATTAAGTATCCTGCAATTCATAAAAAGTAATATTAAAAGATAAACTGAGGGGTATTAAAATTTGAAGAGTTTCTTTGAGGACAATCTGTTTTAATCTGATAGTGTCAATATGTTAGTGGTTAGCAGCCCTTAGCCTACAGGGTTAGGAGAGAGACATCTCGATCGAGGACAGAAATGATTTGATTGGCTACAGCTTCAAACCTAGATGGCTTTGATTGTCCTTGGTGGCTTTGATTTCCTAACCTTGAGGCATTTAAAGGCTCAGATTTTGGTTTGTCTGTGTAGGCCACCATGGCATTGGAGTCCTATCAGTCTAATGGCCTCCTTGTTTAATTCATATAGTAGTAAGCACTTCCAAAGAGAAACAGCTTGCAAACACTGGCTCCCATTTGCCAGAAACACCATGCAAGTGATGGAGATGCATTAAGGTAAATTTTTAACAAATGGCAACAGGCTGAGAATGGGCTAGCTTGAAAGTGCAGGAACCCTGGCAGCCTCAGCCACCAGGGGTCCTTCCTCATGAATCTTTCTCTCGAATCTTTACTGAGAGCTTAAGAGAATGGGTGACAGGGCGCCTGGGTGGCTCAATTGGTTGAGTGTCTGCCTTCAGCTAGGTCATGGTCCTGGGGTCCTGGGATCAAGCCCCATGTCGGGCTCCCTGCTCAGCGGGGAGCCTGCTTCTCCCTCTGTCTTTCTCTCTCAAACAAATAAACTATCTTATGAGACAGAGAGAGAGAGAGAGAAGGAGAATGGGTGACAGCGAATGGGCAGGACACTGAGGATATTTTTCCAAACAGGTGTCAGCCTGAAAGAGGGGTGTGGGTGTTGCTGCGGGAAAGGCAAGAAGCTTGATGCTGATTCTTCTCCTCTCCACAACTTACAAGTGTAGCTGCTGGGGAAAGAAGAGGAAACACTGTTGTCCCCAGGACCCAAGGGAAGAATGGAGGAAAGGAAAGGACAAACAAAATAGGCCAGGAGTGGTACCCTACCAACAGAGGAGGAGAAAAACCAAGAAAACCCCAGCTCAGCATCCCAGGGCATCAGCAACTATAATGACTGGAGAGTGACACTTGTCAGGATAGTCCTGCCCCACCAACGGCTAGTCAGCAGTCAGGTACCAGTGATGGCCTTCCACAGCTAGAGAAGTGGCAAGAATGTGAAAAAGACCCTCCCAGAGCCAAGGAGCTGTAGAGCCACAGGCAAAACCTGAAAGCAGAGGATGAAGCAGAAACATTGAGAAAAAGTGACTGGAAAAAACTGCTCCCACCTTAAAAGCTGGAATGTTGTATATCAAGGAGATGTCAATCTTCATCAAAATTATCTTCTAGAAGTGAATAGGAAAAACTCTTGTCCCCTTGGATTAGCAAAATTTTCTAGATATGATCCCAAAAGCAAAGCCAATAAAATAAATCATTATTAAATAGTCTTCATCAATTTTTTTAATGCCCTTTCATTCGCTAGTCAGTGAATAAAATGTCCAGCCACATGTAGGCCAACCTGTTTACATGGTGCACATCTGGTAAAGAATTTGTATCCAGAATATAGAAAGAACTTGCAAAATCACTCTAAAGAGAAGAGAAAAACAATTCAATATAAATAAGCCAAATATTTGAACAGAGGGTACACCAATATCTGACATAAGAATGGCAAATCAACAAATGAAAATATGATACACAGATGGCAAACCACATGAAGAGATGCTCAACGTCTGAGTCATTATAGAAATGCAAATTAAAACCACAGTAGTACACTACAGTGCAACTTCCAGAATGGCTAAATAAGAGGACTGAGCACCCTAAGTGCTGCCGAGGTTGTGGAAGTACTGGAACTTCATACATTGCTGGTGGGAATGCAAAATGGTGCAGCTATTTTGGGAAAAGTGCAGCAGTTTCTTAAGATTTAATCATTCTAGGATCCAGTTAATCTCTTTATATTTACCAAAGAGGAACGGAAGCATGTGCACACATCCACATGCACTTACTGGGACATAAGGTAAAAAAATTTTCATGAAACGTTCAGATCAGACTTCTCAGGCTGCATAACCAGACTATTCAAGCTCTATTTTTTTTTTTTTACACATATTTCACATTTGCATCTAATGATTTCTTATATTTCCCACTGGTTGGTCATCTGTCTTGCCGCTAAATGTGTGCATTAGGTCATAGCATGAATCACATCATGAACGTCTGGTACACCAGTGATCAAGAGCAATAATACCTAATCCCACCCCCCACCCCCCAAACCAAAACTACCTGAGAGCATGTGGAGGTAGCATCATTGGACCCTTCATAGCCAACGGGTAGTTCATTTTTCCAGTGAGCACTCTGCATGCTATCCTTGTAAGACTGACTTTGGTTGTAAAGTGTGGGGAAAAGAGCAATGAGTTACTGCTGGTGTCTCCCCATCTTACCCGTGTTTTAAAATGAGAACTCACTGTACGTATATCTCATGCCATCTTAATGGAGAATGTGGCAAAATTTACACTGCAAAGCAGAGTTCTAACAAACTATTTTGCAGCTTATTTTGATTAATTACTAATAAAATACTTTGTTAAGAAATGAAAATTCTAGGGCAGTCCAGGTGGCTCAGTGGTTGAGCACCTGCCTTCAGCCCAGGGCCTGATCCTGGAGACCCGGGATCGAGTCCCATGTCAGGCTCCCTACGTGGAGCCTGCTTCTCCCTCTGCCTGTGTCTCTGTCTCTCTCTCTCTGTGTCTCTCATGAATAAATAAATAAAATCTTAAAAAAAAAAGAAATGAAAATTCTAAGGCAAATGTTGGATGCCGAGACTACAGTCATGCATTGAAGTCATGCCTGACACACTGCAGCACACAGGACTCTTTCAATGGATTTCATATCATAGACGTATTTTCCCCTTCAAAGTGTTTTGCATCCTCAAATCAGAATTGCATCCTCAGACCTCAAGATTATCATGCTTGATACATAGTTTCAACTCCTTATGGATTCCAACTACTCATAGATAAGGTAACAAAAATACCCTGTGAGATTTTTAAGGAGTGTGATTAGTAAATGAATGAAAATTGTACTTCAATTAGCTCTATTTCGTTTTCTGTTCTTTCTGCTCTTCTGCCTTAACTTGTGCAAGACTCTAAATTGGCCTGAATGAAAATAAATTATCATAACTTCGTGTGTTCAAGTTCCTTCTTTTTACTCTTCCACAGTTAGGATAGTAGTAGGGTCTTCAAGTGGATTTAGATTACACATGAAAGATAATGTCTTTATTTAATAGAATTTAAAATAAGTAAAAATAACAATTTTTAATGAATATTAAGAACCTTCAATAACTTGAAGCATGTTTATAATCCCTAGTAATCTGAAAATTTAGCAGCAAAAGAATAGCTAAGAAAAAGCCATTAACCTTAATTTGGAACTCTGGTAAAATAGAGGGGATTAGATTTTTGAAAACATAACTCAGCACAATGTTTGTTATTAACAAATGGTAGAGAGGAATAAATATTCTAGAGATTATCTTTGATTTTGGTAAATGGAATAAAAAGACATTGTGAGAACAGCATATGATAATTTGTGGGAAAATGTTTTTTTTTTAAAGGGATTATATCGATGTAAAGTATCAATAATCATCACACGGTTTGCAGTCCCTCATACAATTATTAGATACACTCTGAAGACAGTGGCAAGTGTTCTCTGATATTCCCTCAATAAGTCCATGCAAATACTAGTTTGCTATTTAAAATTATAAACCTCTACATGCAAACTCTCCATATCGGGGCTGATAAAATATCCTGGCTTCAAATAAAGTAGTCCTTTTCTAATACAAGTCTTGCTAATGAAGTGGTGGAGGCTGGGAGGAGCAGTAGATTGCTCTGAACTTAGAAATTGTGTTTCCTTAGGATAATACTAGTTGTCAATATTTCCCATTATTTTATGTAAATTAAGAAATCTCATCCATTTCCCCTTCTGTAATATATATTTATTGGTACTTTTCTTTCTTTGTCATATATTATATTATATTATATTATATTATATTATATTATATTATTACATATAATGTAATTTGTTAAGTTCAAAATATCCTCTTACTTATTCTTTCATAAGGTAGATTTTAATTCTGTCTTCAAGCAAATATTGCTTACTTTCTTCCTATTTGATAGGTTATCAAGGTCACACTTAAATACTTGAAAGCCTTTTCTCAAAGTATTGTCTTTCCTTATTATCTTTGGTTATTATCTTTTCCCTTTCCCTTTTCTTATCTTCTTTTCCTTTAATATTTTCTGAAACTTAGTTCTGCATTCTGTTTTGGGTATTCTATGAATTTTATATTTTATCTCTTTTATGACCCTTATATACCCTTGACTTCTTTTTCCATCTTCTCCTCCAACAAACTGAAACAGCATTTTTATTACACAAGGCTTCAGCAATACTTTGCTAAAGTTTGTTGAATATGACACTGTAGACAGATTTCTTCACCTTTTATAATTAATAAATAAAATAATTTTGACTATTAGTGATGTAATAAAAATGTAAGTATAAAATATTAACATATTAAAAATTATAGGATAGGACAAATTTTTATTCTAGACTTTTGTTTATATTAAATTATGAATCTGGTTAAAAAGTAATATGCTTCTATTTACAGATTCTCCTAATTGACTGCATATCAATATTTCCATTTTCTTTAACTAATTAGCAAAGATCTACTTAAAAATAGCCTTTTAAATCTCTATAAAGATACATTTATTCATTTCTCTTTTCCTTTTATTCACAAACTATATACTATTCCACAAAATAAAAGAACTTCAAAATGTGTGCATATAAATTACAAAACTAATAAAAGACAGTAAGTGATAATAATTTAAAAGTCTAGCAGTTTTACGGGCACCTGGGTGGCTCAGTAGGTTAAGCATCTGCCTTTGGCCCAGGTCATGATCCTGGAGTCCTAGGATAAAGTCCTGCATTGGGCTTCCTGATCCTCAGGAGTCTGCTTCTCCCCTTCCCTCTGCTTCTCCTGCTTATGCTCTTTCTCTGTCAAATAAATGTAAAATCTTTAAAAAAAAAAAATGAAAGCCCAGCAATTTTATATTGATAATATGGATTGGTTCACTCAGTATTTACTTTGATCCCTTTTAAACATAACCCATAGTGCAGGAGTAGGATATAATGAAGGTAAAACTACATTTCCTAGATCTTTTGCTAATTAAGATTTTAGGTGGGGCTTAGATTGACCCATCAGCTTTTGAGGAAAGATTAAGTTCCAGGTAGAAAGAAGTATCTATTTTGAAGATGCTGGTTTGGAAGACAAAAGTGATTTGGGGTGCAGCAGCTTTGGTACTGATATCTTGACCTTAGTGATTGCTTCCTCTTCTTGGCAGAGGAGAATTGGTTTTATAAATGGCACTTCATAGTTGTGCAACCTCGGGATCATGAGCCAGCAGATGGTACCCTCAGCAGTCCACTTCTGCAGTGGGGATTGGTAGTTGCTCTAGAGGTCCCACCTTCATGGTGATGCCATAAGGTAGCTATGGCTTTAAATAGCTAAGATGGTACTGTTGCTAACAACTAAAAGCATTAAATAATTGAATAATTGATATCAATAATAGCTACCGGCCACAGATTCTCAAGAAAATGTGAGGTTGCAATTTTCTGGTAGGTTTACAGGTATCAAAGTGAGGGAAAAATTAGTCCATTAAACTCTGTGTTTAGATACTTAGATTATCAATGATTGGCACCTGTCACTAAGTAATATAAGCTGTTAAAGGCAAGATTTGGGGCCAAATCTTTGCTGAAAAAAAATCATTAGAGGTTGTACAAGGAATGAAAAACTATGGGAAGTCTGGATTCTTTAATTAAGCAATAAAGTCATTTAAAAGAAAAAGACAATGAACTCTACCAGTTTTTAATCCTTATCTCAAAGCAAAATCAGAAAACGTAAAAAAAAAAAAAAAAAAAGAAAACGTGAGGGCTTTTTTATGACTAACCTAAAAGAATTATCTTATTTATTATAACAGTAGACTTGCTGTACCTGAAATCGAGATTCTAAGCCTTATTCTGTGGGCTGGTGAATTATGAGGTAGCTTCCACTTGCCAGATATCTTTAGTGGAAGTTAGAAAATTTATGGAAATAGATGGATCCTAATATTGTAATAATGGCATTTAATAAATGGGATGACTCAGAGTACTTTGAAATATCCAACCTCCACCAAGGTTCTCCTGCTTGAATAAGGCAACCTTCCTCTCCAACTGATAAATCACTCAGATATTGCTTTGCAAGAGCAAGTCAGGTATTCCTAGGTCACCCTTTATTTGTTCCAGATTTAAATTAGAGGGCAGAAATCAAAATAGAGAGGGCTAATTATTAAGTTGTACCTTGAATGAAAGGCTTACCTACTACAGAGATACAAGATTTCATTATTTATTAGGGGAATCAAAAGAACAACATATGTGGGAATGGATTCTAGAACAAGAAATGACAATTTTAGAGCAGAATAAATTTTACTGATATGAGCATATATACTAGACACATCTTATGAAAACGCTATCTTGATTTTTTGAGGGTATTTCTAATGATCAAAGCGGTAGATGAAAAACAAATTCAATGTTGGCTTCCAATAAGTAAGATAGAAATTCCAGAAATTCCTTGATATAAAGTGACCACTACTGTCAGTCCCATTTTCAAGCACCCTGAATGACAAGTAAGTAAGGGACCTCAAGGAGTATATTTGGGTGTCCTCATTACCAGGAAAGAAAGATTACAATCGGAGGTTTAGATCTATGGTGATTTTTGGATGTCAGTTAATTGTTTTCATGAATTATCAGATGACTGCATAAATCAATAATAGAAAATGTAGGGAGATACATGCAGAAAAAAAACTTACAAGAATGCATCCAGGCTATGAAAATTTTTCTTTCAATATGAATGCCTAATATCTTTGTTTCATATCTTGAAGAACATCTTAATAATCAGGTTAACAGTATGATTTCTTGACAGAAATCATATTTCTCCAGCCATCTCAATGCCGGATCAAATGGCTCATGCAGTTTTCTGTGGTGACGGGAATAGAGATTACGCACTGGATCAACAACATGATTTTTCTCTCTCATTGGTGATCAGTCAATTACTACTGCTAAGTAGTACTGCTAGCTCTGACAAATGATAAATTCCCCAAATGACATATTTCAAGGAGACTAGACCATCATTGAGTGCCAACTTAGGTATATTCTTGGTCCTTTTCTACCAAGGAGGAAGCAGTCACTTTCTCTTGTTCTTTATTTTTATTAGTGTCCCTCCTCAACACAATTCTTCCAGAAATAACAAATACAGATGTTATAAATACTTAACACACCATCCTGATAATTCCATGCAACGATGTCCCAAAGATGGGTTTTATTTTATATAGAAAATGATGAGAAAATGAGCTTCTCTGTACCCTGTACCTCATAGGAACACAAGCTCATTTTCTATATAAAATAAATCCCATCTTTGGAACACTATTGTGTGAAATAGTACTCCTTGAAACGGAGTACTGATTAAATGAAGCAACTACCATCATGGACTGGTAGCAGAGCCTCTTGAAACCTCAGTTACAGTGTCAGCACTCAAAAACATCTTGCAAGTTAACAGTGCTGTTGTGAGATACACTATTTGTTCAAACCAACAGCTAATATAGAATGATCTTTCTTTCATTGTCAACGTATATGATTCCCAAACCAAGGATATGGGAGAGGCATTCATTTATTATACTTGATAGAGCTACGTGAATTTTCTTGTTGTTGTTTTCCATCTTTACTATTTTGGACTTAGTTTATTTGGAGGTCTTGGTACCCAAAGGAGACGTAATTATACCAGGGTGTAAAGCAAGTTTTAGGTTTTGGAGTTGTCACTATAGTCTTGTGGCCATTTTGGACTATATATGATCATAACAGAACAGGAAGAGAAAGGGGTTGGCTTGGGAAATGGATCCTGATAATCAAGGGGAAATAATGATATTGTTGCTAAAATGGAAATGGAGGTATATTTTTGGAATTCAATTATTTCTCAAAGTGCTTCTAATTGCTTCAATTATCAATGTCCCCTGATAGATATTAATGGAGAACAGCATCATACAATGCATGAAGACCCAACGAGTGCTGCAAGGGCAAAGATTTGACTCACCTCAAGTGTTGAAGGAAAAGCCTAGTATGCTGGTTGCTGGCAGAGATAATGTGGTAATGGTGGGAGGAAATGAAGACTGGCATAGGTGCTCATTATTTTTTTCCTTGTTCCTTTGCATATCTATTTATATTGATTAAACTTTTTCTTTTGTTATCTCCCCTGCCCCCCCCCCCACAGGTTTTTTAATCAGGTGTGGTGTTGTTTAAATAAGAATTTAGTGGATGGAGAGCTTATAAACTATCGAATGGAACTATAACTGAACCAGAGGAGAAATTACCTAAAGGTGATACAGTGACTTAGGAATTTCTGGATGCCTGTTTCCATTTATAGATGCTGCAACTGCAATGCATTATACTTGCTTTCGTTGCTGTTGTTCTTACCAGGAAGCTTAAATATGGGGAAAGGAAGTGTATATGAAATTGAATAAATAAAGGAGTTGACTGTAGAGTGATCATGTGTTGGCTCATTAATACTGATTCCATAGCCCTTCCAGAATTTCTTCCCTCACAGAATGAATAAATTTATAAATAACATATCCCATTGCCCTTTACAGCTAATATTTCAGATATTATTGATCGTCTTCCAATCCTCTTCCATATGCTCCTTCAAAATTAATTTTGTATTGATATACATGGAGAAAAGACAGAAAGGAATTTTTTAAGGAATATTTTTAATGGCAGCGATCATGTTTAGGACTGATGTTGTTAACCTATTGTTTTGGTAGCTGTAGGCAGCTTTCTGATATTCTACCTCTTGACTACTGCAGAGGTTTTATGCAGTGACTTACTTATGCAGTGTAGCCCCAAGAATGTTTATTTTTATAATTCTAAACTTACAAATGTATTTGGACAATAAAGAGTTGTCTCTGTAATTAATTATGGGTTTCTCCCATTTCTACTGCTTTCAAAATTCAACACAGTAATTCTTCGTTTAGACTGAAGGAAACCTAATATAACTATCACAGGTGTCAAAAGCCAGAAATAAAAAGTATTTATCATAGCCTAAAGGCAACTCTACTGAAATAAGTAGAAACATCAGACTAGCTCTCATGGGAGTATATTCATGTCCTCTTATGTGAACCATGTGAAGGATTACAGTTGCTCTAAGCTTTAGGAATATTTAGAAATAAAGCATGCCATGGGATATTATAGGTAGTAATAAAATAAATTATGTTAACTTCAAATTCAGAAATTATTCCAAAATTGAAAATAACGAAGTAAAACTAAATTCTAGAGATATATGGTGGCAAAATACTGTGGATTTTCCTTATTCATTTGTACAGGTAGTAATAAAATAACTGTTTTTAGAACTATATTTATTTACTTATTTTTAATTTTATTTATTTTTAAAGACACATTTATTCAGCGTTATGATCAGGCTATTTACATTTATCAACAGCAGAGGTGCAAAAAAAAAAATCTACATTAAAACTCTGTTGGAATGCTTTACACTTTCCACAGAACAGAAACTAAAATAACCTGTTATACAATTAGTCACAAATACAGTCCTGGAGTTTCTGCCCATACACATGAGTATTGTCTAAAACATGTCTTCTTTGTAGCAGCGAGGCCCTGCCACCACTGTGCTTGGCTGAGTTCACAAATCTGTTGTAACCTATAGCTTCCCTGTCACTTCTCTGGCCCTCCTCTCCTGCTAAGTTTTGTTTCCTGGCAGTAATCAAAATCTTCTGCCACTGCCATAGCTGCTGCTGTTGCTGGAACCGCCACTGCCACCTTGGTTTGGAGGTTTGACGAAGTATTGGCCTCCACCACCACAGGGGCCAGAGCTTCTGCCTCCAAAACTTCCTCCTTTCATGGGTCCAAAATTTGAGGATTGATTGTTGTAATTGCCAAAATCGTTATTCCACCACCTCCAAAGTTGCTTCCACCATTACCAAATCCATTCTAGCCATCCCCACTGCCACTGTATCCACTGCCACCTCGACTGCCACTGAAGTCATTTCGACCACTGAAGTTCCCTTCACCACCAAAGTTGTAATTCCCACCAAAACCACCTCCACGGCCACCACTAAAGTTTCCAGAACCACTTCGGCCTCTTTAGCTGGACGAAGCACTAGCCATCTCTTGCTTCGATAGGGCTTTCCTTACGTCACAATTGTGGCCATTCACAGGATGGTATTTTTGGATGACAGTCTTGTCCACATGGTCATCAAATATCACAAAATCAAAACCTCTATTTTTGCCACTGCCTTGGTCAGTCATGATCTCAATCACTTCAATTTTCCCATACTGTTCAAAATAATCTCTTAGATGATGTTCTTCAGTGTCTTCTTTAATGCCACCAACAAAAATCTTTTTCAAGATTAAGTGGGCACCAGGTCTTTGAGAATCTTCTCGAGATGGCCCTTTTTGGTTCCACAACTCTTCCATCCACCTTGTGTGGCCTTGCATTCATGGCTGCATCTACCAAGTCCACGGTGGCATATGTAACAAACCCAAGGCCTCTGGAGTGCTTGGTGTTTGGATCTCTCATTACCACACGGTCCATAAGTGTTCCCCATTGCCCAGAATGGCTCCTCAGACTCTCATCGGTTGTTTCAAAGCTCAAACCTCTGATGAGGAGCTTCTGCAACTGCTCAGGATCTCTGGGAGACTCTGACTTAGACATGACAGTGGTGGGAGGGGAGACTTTAGTGATGCTTACTCGGCAGTGTCCAGGGGCAGAAAAAGCTAGAACTATATTTGACACATACACACACAGGTTCTTTATTAGAAAATACAAAGGGCTTTCTATACTACTAGATTATGTAGCTTATCAAAAGTTACTGTCGGTAATTTTTCTGCTTTAAATGGGCCTCTGTTGGTTGACGAGCAACTTCCTAAAATGGGTTGTCAGTGGTGTGTCATCTTAGTGTGTTACAAAAATTCTACTGGCATATCGTCCCCTCGTCCCCACCTTAGCCCTCACACCATTTCAGGTAACCCTATTTTCCTTTCAAACCTCTATGCAGATAGCGATCCCCAAAATTTTTCTTTTTCACTTCCTGAGGGCAATTCTGAGTTGGTGCATAACTTCTGAGCTCCCAAGATACCCTATTTGTATATGTTTTATGTACTTAGCGCCGATGTGTGATCATTGCTAGTTGGTTTGTTGACTAAACTATCATGTCTAATGAGCATTTTTTAGAGCTCTTTATCTTATTATCTAGTACAGTCTCCAGCACTGGGCTGTGCTCAATCAGTGTTTACTGATGAATATTGACTGCATACATCTTCATCAGCAACCCTGATTGAACGATGCAGCAAGTAGTTTCTGTCAGTTGAGAACTACCATTAGATTTTTGTGCTCAAATCATTTATCTTATGCATTATGTCAAAGATCAACTCATCTGCATTCTAAAGCTCCTCCTTGTGAAATGTGACATCATATTATAGCTTAAGTTGCTTTAATCAGTTCAACATATCACATAATAAACTTCAGTGACATAAGAATTTGATTAGAAGAGGTAGAAGAAAGATGATAAAGATGATAAATGGCCTCGGAAGAAGGAAGGTGTCATTTTGAAAATTGATTTAGCAATGGAAGTGGAAACTTAGGGGAGCAATCCAGTCACCTAATGCGCACAGCCTATTCAGATGCAGTTTGCACAGGTGTTCTCTTATAGTGTATTCAGGTTGCTCTAACAAAATTAACAGACTGGGTGGCTTAAAAACAACAGACATTTATTTCTTGCAGTTCTGGAGGCCACAAATCCATGATCAGGATACTCACATGGTAGGAGCCAAGGCCCTCTTCTAGGTTACAGATTACATAGTGTATTCTCACATGGTGGAGGGGGTTAGTAAACTCTGTGGGACCTGTTTATAAAATCACTAAGCCTATTCATGAGGGCTCCACCTCGTAACAAAAGCACCTTCTGAAGGCCCCAACTAATACCATCTCAATGGACATTAGGATTGCAATATATGAATGGGGGGGGGGCGGCAAACATATTCAGATAAAAGCAGGCATTCATACTAGATAATTTAAAACTACGGTTGGGTTATGGCAACGGAAGGAGAAGAAAAAAAGGATTGCAGACAGCTCTTCAAAGTCAGAAGGCAAGAACATTTCTCAAGGAGAATTGTCCAAATACAGCAGGACCTAGTCAGAGATGGGAAGTGTGACAAGTACTAGCTGGGTTTTAAGGAGAAATGTGCCCCCACAAAACAGATAGACCATCAATGGCCTATTCAAGTTGATTTATTGACTGCCGTCTTTCTTGAAATGGGGTACTGATTAAACGATATAAGTAGATTGATACACATTTGAAACTCTTTATTAACAGTAAGAGTTAATTCCAATTATCACCCAATGGATGTAATGAAGCTGTTAATCTACTCTCTGTCCTACCATGATAGGTTTAGGAATAAAAATGACTCTGATATTGCAAATAGATATGATGAGTACTTCAAGTACAGAGAGATTTTAGAATTTTAAAAACAACCAAAAGAAGAGGCAAAGGTTTACATAGTTGCTACTACTCACAGCTTTTGTCTGATCTGACAATTTAAATTTTGGGATATGATATATACCAGATAACTTTAAATTGGAAGTAGTTAAGTAACCATTTGGAATTATTAAATGTTTCCTTATTTGTTATTTTCAAATATGTTGCTTATGTATGAGGTAACATTATTAGGAGCCTTCAAAGTAATATTCCTGAAATTAATTTCAACTTGAATCGCATATATGAAATCAGATACTCTCATATAGACCAAAAATGGCAATTTCTGGGTGATTGTTATATATGTATTGGTCCTAAAGGCTACGTTTGTACTTTTAAAGGAGATTAGAATGACATGGAATAAACTCTTGAGATAAAAGATATGTCCGTAACTAACAAAATAAAGTAATATGTGCTAAGAAATTTATGAGCACAGTTTTTCATATCCTCAAATTATTTCAGAGGACTATGAATTCTTTACACTGTTGCAGATTGTATTCATAAAACTCCTTTTTAAAAATGGGTTTTGTTTTTATTAAGGAATTATTTGTGTATTTGATTTTGCTTTAATGAATTACCCAAAGAGACATTCTCACTTCTCTGGTTGCGGATTTACTTTGCCTGCAGTAGCTCTCTTAACAGTTACTATTTATATACAGAACATTGGGTGAAGTGTATAAACTCTTAGTTTTAGTCATGACTTTGTTTCTAAACAGCTACTTAATACAAATCACTTGACATCTGAACAGTTCACTATCAGCAAACTAAGGCAGATGAATTAAAACTTTTTTTCCCCTTCTAAAATTTTATAATCATGTTAATTATATTACTGGACATTCTTTATAATTGTATTCCAACTATAGTAATACTATGGAAATCCTGATTATGCTGTTGTTGTTTTTTTTCTCAGAAAGATGGGAAACCTAGATGGAAATGAATGAATGACTGAAATATAATTAGATAACTGTAGGATATATGCCACAGGATCTGTCTCTAGATCATTTATTACAATAGAGACTGCCATTTGTATAGATCTCTTTTCCCATCTTTTGAAAAAGGAACTTAAAATCTTTGAACAAATTGAAATACAGAATTTCATCCTGATTTCAACAAACTTGGTTTATTATAGATCCCCTCTGAGAACCTGAATGAAATACACACTTAAAATAAAACTAATTAAATACAATTAACCTAATATTTATTTTAATGAATAAATAATTTCCTATAGCAATCTTGAAAAATGAGTACCAGATATGATTCCAATCTTATCAAGTGTCAAGATCTATTTAACTAAAAGTTACTTAAAAGGTTTATTTTGATCTTAAAATACTTAAGCCCTACCCATTATTTCTTGCATTTTAACTGACAGAGATTTATAGAATTAAAAATATATATTTAAAAAAAATATATATATATATATTAAGATTTGGCACTGCTCATGAGTCTACAGATCAACTGGATGGTTCTACTGAACTTACACAGGTTCAGATCACCTGACTAGAATCACTAATGTATTTGATAGGTCAACTGCCTAGGTTTATGCTAGGATAACTTCACTCATGTGTAGTGGTTGGCTGTCCCTTTGGCTGTATTAGCTGGTATAGGCTGAGCTAACAGCATTGTTCAATAATCCAGGAATTTAATATTGGCTTATCCAAATTTAGCAAGGGTTTGAGAAAGAGTAAGTAGAAACTCAAAAAGATCTTTTGGATCTAGGCTGAAAATTGGCACACCCACCAACCACTCTCTTCCATTCTATTTTCCAAGGCAAGTCACAAGGCCAGCCTAAATTTAAGGGGTGGAAAATAGACTCCATCCCCATAACAGCTGCAGCTGCAAAGTGACATTGCATAAGTCTTGGATATACAGCACTGATGAATTGAGGCCACTTTTTAAAGCAACTGATCATAAAGAATAGGGGAAAAATACATAGCTTGGAAATAGAACCAAATCTATCAAAGATATTAAACTATAATGAAAGATGCAATAAAGTAGTCATGGAAAATTTAAAAATATATTGTTACAATATTAAAGTTTGGAAAAATAGTTTTGTACATTAATATTACATATAGTATATATATTTTAATCATATCTATATTTATATCTCCATGTCATCATAACATGAGTAATGATAATTTAAATTCTGAAGTGCCAAAAATTTATTCAAAGACACAAAAGATTTATTGCATCTTTAAACAACATTGAAAAGAACAAATCCAGGTCTAACTCAATTTGAGCCTTAGCAAACCTACCCATCTCAAAATGTGGAGATATTAACAAAACTTTTAAAGTTTGAAAATAAGTTTACAATAGGCACAAAACAGTTGACTAATTTTTAATTACAAATTTAATATCCAATTATTTTTGAAATAGGAAGCCACTCTCTCAGGTTGATAATTTTGGTTTGATGTCAAAGAGCTCTTCATAACATATAACTCAATAAACAATTTACACATTTCTTAAACTCTTCATGCTATTCATGATAACAATTGTTTTTAGTTAGAAAATAATAGCTAAAACATTGACCATTCAAAGAGTATTATTTTATATAACAGAATTAAAGCAGTTAGAAAGGGCTTCAGGAATTTTGAGTAAAACTTCTACAATGAAATAAAAATATGAAAGGATTGTGATCAATGCATTTCCTATTATTCACAGTATATTAATTTAGAATATAAAATAATTTAATTGACTTTGAATCAAGCAATTAATTTGTGCCAGGTATTTTACTAAAATGATTACATCTAATTATTATAACAACATTTTGAATACCATTTTTAGTAAGATTTAAATTTTTTATTTTTAAGATTTTAATTTTTTAAAATTTATTTATTCATGAGAGACACAGAGAGAGAGGCAGAAACACAGGCAAAGGGAGAAGCAGGCTCCCTCTGGGGAGCCGGATGTGGGACTGGATCCCAGGACTCTGGGATCATGACCTGAGCTGAAGGCAGACACTCAACCACTGAACCACTCCAGGTGCCCAGTAAGGTTGTATTTTAGAGCAGTTTTATGTTCAAAGCAAAATGAAGGTACTGAGATTTTTTATTTCCCCTCTGCCTCCACACATGCATAGGCTCCCCCATTACCAACATTCTCCACTGTAGTGGTTCATTTATTACAACTAGTGAACTTACATTTAACACATCGTTATCACCCAGAGTCCTCAGTTTTTATTAGGATCCATGCTTGGTGCTGGATATACTGAGTTTGAATAAATGTATAATGACATGTATCTATCATTATAGTATCATACAGAGTCCGTTTCACTATCCTAAAAATCCTCTATGCCCCACCTATTCATCTCTCCTTCTCCCAACTCCTGGTAATCACTGGTCTTTCTAGTCTCTCCATAATTTTGCCTCTTCAAGTGTGTCATAGTGTTGCAATTACATTATGTAACCTTTTCAGATTGGTTTCTTTCACTGAGTATCATGCATTTAAGGTTCTTACATTTCTTACATGTCTTTTTATGGCTTGATAGTGTATTCTTTTTTAGTGCTGAATAGTATTCCACTGTGTGGCTATTTCACTTCTTGGCCTTTTGGCTAAGATCAAGTGTAGCACTGTATGGATATACCAGGTTTATTCACTCACCTACTGGTTGCTTTCAAGTTTGGGCAGTTATGAAGAAAGTTGGTATAACATCTACATATAGGTTGGTTTTTGGTTTCTTTTTTCTTTTCTTCTTTTTTTGGACATAGGTTTTGATTCATTTGGGTAAATACCAAGGAGTATGATTGCTGGATCATAAGATAGAGTAGGTTTAATTTTGTAAGAAGCTGCCAGTCGGTCTTCTAAGGTGGCTGTGCCATTTTGCATTCCCACCGGTATTGAATGATAGCTCCTGTCTCCCCACATAGTCACCAGCATGCGGTTTTGTCAGAGCTCTGGATTTGAAAGTGTGTAGCAATATTTTCATTCCACTGGTGATATTAGATGCAAGGTGTCTTTTTATATGCTTATTTGCCCTTCACATATCTTCTTTAGTTATTATTATCATTTTGAAAATAAAGGATATGAAAATCAGAGTTTAAGTAGTTTGTCAAGGTGACACAGTTGAGAAAGATTGAGAGTTAAATCCTCTATATATCATCCAATTTCAAAGCTCATGCTATTTCTACCATAATGTAGTGTTCTTTGGTCCATCCCAACTGTAATATTCCGCTATTTAGAGATAATATATTTGAAAGTCCTTTCCTGAGTTTATACTAAAGTAATTAAATGGCTCCTTTTTAGTAGTTTCTCAAAAAAGACTATCCAAAATATACGTTCTTATTTGATGCTTTTTCATGTATGCAAATATTGGGGACGACACTTTGGCTTCTTCCAGTATACCATTAACCAAGGGATCTCTTTACCTCCTTATTTCAAAGATAATAACCCTAAACAACTGAAAATACTTTTACTTTAATAACCCAAGATCATAGGAAATATCACTCATTTAACCATCATTCAGTTATTTTATAAGTTTTAATTAGGTACTCACTGTTCACCCTTCCTTAATATACAGAAGAGACAATGAGATTAAATATGGCGGTAACATTGTGAAAAAAAAGCAGTGCTACAAGTAAATGCTAATTGACTTCAAGAAAAATAAAGGCAACTACGAACTGACATATTCCTTTTATTCAAATAACAGCTACAGTTTTGAATATGAACTAAATCCAAAAGAAGTAAAAATTAGAGAGGCAGAATGAATGAATTAGTATTGTTAGTGTAGCTTATTTGTTTTTAAAATGCAGTCTAGGTAATAATAAAAAGAAAAAAGCTGAACCAAGGAACAAAAAAGGCATTAGATCTTCATTATTATATTGGATTGTCGGGAAAAACTAAGATGTAGGTTGAGGTCAGAGTATCCTCTTGTGTTGTGATAAGCTTTGGTCAAATTTATTACAGAAAACCAAGCTATATAACGATGTGTATTGAAGTGGAAGATTAAGAATAACCCCTAGGTGCACATGGGAATCTCCTGTACTCAAATAAGTAGGTAATAAAAGATTTTTAAAGATTTTTCTATGTATGGGAGTCAACACTCATATTCACAGATCCTGCCAAACCTGAAAAATCAGGGTCAATGCAATTGTATTCTTTATCTTACATCTCTATCAAGCTTTCTGTTTCAAAAAATTGTAAAAGTTACCCATGTTTTTCTAAGGGGATAAGGAACAAATCATAAAATTGGATAAACGCATAGGGCTGGAACTATCTTGCTCAACTATTTCTTTTCTTCTTTGGGAATCTTTGCTTTCAAAGAGGTTGCATTCTTCTCTGCTCCTTTATTCCATTAATTTAAGTTATGGTGAAAATCTATCTAAAATAAGAAGCCTATAGGTATACAACCAACTTAGGACAAGATGAGACTGCTTAATTTTGAATGTTGCATGAGAATACCATTTGCTGCCAAAAATTTAAGTTATAAACTTGCCATTTGCAGTTAAGTTATAAACTTGCCATTTGCAGGAAATGCTATTTTGATCTCTATCTGCTCGAGTCCTATTTTTGCTTCTTTACCCTTTAGAACTCAGAGAGAGAAGATGGATACTATTTATTGGACTCTTTCCAAATCTACAGGTATCAGACATGTAAATTATTCACTATTTACTCTGGGTTGTTAGAGATGGAAATTTCTCCATAGCTGGGATATTAAGGAGTATCTAGGGAACTATACCTGTGAAGGAGGGAGGGAAACAGGAGTAGCCAGCAGCAGCTGAACTGTAACTCAGTACAACAGAAGCCTCATCAACATCATGGGCAGTTATACCGCTGGGATGACCCTCAAGAGATTTCCTGAACTAGCTTTTTTCATCCTTGTATCTTTCAGTTATTGGATACTGGCCCACCCTTGGGAGGAATCTTAGCCTTCAGAAAAAGAAATAGTCCCTTGGGACTAAAGAAGAAATCATGTGGTCAACCACAGTGTTCACTTACTTCATATAATCAGTTTACCCCTTCTGGAAACTGTTAGCTCCAGATTCTGGTTGGTCTCTTTGTCTGGGGAAGCTCACAAGAGGATGGTTAGCAAGATGAACTACAGTCTCTGCCACTGCAGCTAGCCTGCCAGTTGCAACTGACTCATAACCTTCCATCTCTATTGCCCTTTCCATATCTTTTACTGTTTACTAGTAGTTTTAATGGCCTGGAAGGCTTACCCAGGCTCTTATTCCTGAGTATTCTTTGGCCCTGGTCACCATGCCCTACCCAGGTCTGGTTGCTGCATTTGCACATTTCCATCTCACCTGGGCAGAGCACTCCAAGAAATGATCCAAGGAATCAAAGGTGCCAAACCCATTCTTACCTGATCCCATTGTGAGGCCTCAGTTCTTCCTCTTTCTGATGATCAAGCTTAATTTGTCCTACCAGGATAATGTCCACCCTCCTTGTCCACAGGTCTCTTGTTCCAATTGGTGGTCCTATTAAAATTTTAAAAGGAACCTACAAACAGCCCCCATGGTAAGCAGGAGCTCTAAAACCATAAAGCCCAGAAATGTAGGGATGACTTATCTTAGGGATCTTAGGTTGCCATAACAAAATACCACAGAATGGGGGGGGTTAAACAACAAAAATTTATTTTCTTACAGCTCTTGGTGGTGGCAAGTCCAAGAACAAGGTTCTGGTAGGGCTTAGTTTCTGGAGAGATCTTTTTTCCTGGCTTGTTCGAGGCGGCCTCCTTGTTTTGTGCTCACGTGACCTTTCTTCAGTGATGCATGCAAAAAGGGAAAGCTAGCTCTCTGGTGTCTTTTCTCTTAAGGAAACCTATTCTATAACATCTGGGCTCCACCCTTAGGACTTTATTTAATATAATTACTTCCCTGGAGGCCCTATGTCCAAATACAACCACACTGAAAAATGGACTTTGGTATATAAATTTTGGGGGAACAGCAACATTCAGCCTATAATATTCTCAAGGTTAGTCACTGAGAGTGGTAAGTGTGTTCTTGATCCCATGTGAGGTAAATAATCCTGTCTGTTCCAGTGGAACACAACATCTCTATATTTTCTGATAGTAGTGATTGACAAGACTCCATGGGCAAGAAAGACAATAGAATATATGTGGATTCTTTTTTTTTTTTTTAATTTTTATTTATTTATGATAGTCACACAGAGAGAGAGAGAGAGAGGCAGAGACACAGGCAGAGGGAGAAGCAGGCTCCATGCACCGGGAGCCTGACGTGGGATTTGATCCTGGGTCTCCAGGATCGCGCCCTGAGCCAAAGGCAGGCGCCAAACTGCTGCGCCACCCAGGGATCCCATATATGTGGATTCTGATCAAGATGAATTGCTTCTCCTTCTGGAGTAGAAGAAAAAAAATATAATCAGCTTGCCACCAAGTACTTAGGTGTTCTCTTTGAGGCACTGTGCCCAGTCAAGTGTTCAGTTGCTGGCAAGCAGGACATTCATTGGTAAAAGGGCTACCAACCTTGTTAATGGGGACCCATGTGTGTGGTCCATAAAAAACCCTCCATCCTGACAACATAGTCACTTTGTTTTATATGTCCTGTGCCAATACTGGAATGGTCACTCAACAAAACTGATCTATAGGCTGCCATCACTGGCATTTGGTAAGTCATCTCCCTTCAGCCAAGGCAATGCCTGAAGAGGGTCTGATCTATTAACCCTTAGCAGGCAATACTCTTGGAAGCCAGGGAAAGTACAGCTCAGTCTTGAAGGGGAAAATGTTTCTGGTGACAAACCATGTCATATCATTTATAAGTATTATTTACATGTGACTTTTTTTTTTTTAATTTTTATTTATTTATGATAGTCACACAGAGAGAGAGACAGAGAGAGGCAGAGACACAGGCAGAGGGAGAAGCAGGCTCCATGCACCGGGAGCCTGACGTGGGACTCGATCCCGGGTCTCCAGGATCGCGCCCTGGGCCAAAGGCAGACGCTAAACCGCTGCGCCACCCAGGGATCCCCTACATGTGACTTTTTTGATTAACCACACCGTTCATTCTATTCAAGGCTTTCAAGCTAGGCATAAATTTAAATATTTTCTGATTTTGATTAATCAAGTTTCCTACTCAAAGTTGTAGAATACTTAAAATTTGAGAACAGTACACATACAGTTTGTTATGTTTTTTGAAAAAAAAAGTTATTTGTACCTTTTCATGATCCATGTATGTTCCTCAAAGCACTAGCCAATCCTATGGCACATCTTGACAGTATACATCCTAATTATATGGTGTACTCTGCTTTATATAATTCATACTTTATAAGTTAGTTGTTTATTTGAATCAGAATGTAAATGAATATGTAAAAGAAAATGATTTCTAATTATATTCAGACATCATTCAAATGACAAATGCATACATGCTTATTTAAATAAATATTTAAATTCACAAAGATTACTAAATCCAATAATTGAGTCCGGACCACTTTGTCATCCAAATCTGCAATGCGAAACTCACTTCAATGAGAACATATGAGAACATATGAGCCATATGAGAACATTTTTATTGTTCTTTTCCTTCTGTCTTTTCATTCTCCCTTTCTATTACCCTTCTTTCCTTCCTTCCTTATTATTATGTTTTCTTTATTCCTTCCTTTTTAAGTTTTAAATTTTCTATAACATTTTGCAATCTGTTATCTGTTCCTGTCTTAACAAATTCCTTAAGCCTTTTCCCATAATGGTCTGTGATCTATTTGTTAAAAGCCTGATGTAGCCTGTAACCAATTCTATATCAAATTTAGATGAGTAGGGATGCCTGATGGCTCAGCAGTTGAGCATCTGCCCTTGGCTCAGGGCGTGATCCTGGAGTCCCGGATCGAGTCCCACATCCGGCTCCCTGCATGGAGCCTGCTTCTCCCTCTGCCTTTGTCTCTGCCTCTCTGTGTGTGTGTCTCTCATGAATAAATAAATAAAAACTTTAAAAAAAATTTAGATGAGTAAAGTATCAGTCCCTACTACTCAGATAGGAAAGCCATATAAGAATGGTCTTTGAAAAAAAAAATAACAAAAGGAATGGTCTTTGTATAAAAAAAAATAATTAAGATCTGTTAGCATGATAATCAGTAACTGCAGAGATTTTAGATTCTTTGGACACCTGGAAAGAGGCCTGAAGCCTGGATTGTAATTGAGAGCAGGGTGCCAAAACCAATCAGTTTCATCTAATTAAGAGCATGGGGGGATTTGGGGTTTTTTAGTTGGTTGACTGACTAGTCATTTGGTTGTTTAGCTGGTTGCTTTCTGGCTAAGATGTGGTGGAAGAACAGAGAAGACACATGGAGATTGAGAAAACAAGGAAGAACAACATAGAACAACATGGTGGGAGGGTAAAAGTTGATTTGAGCGAAACATCAAACAAGTTTTTAAGAACAGGCGTGTGTAATATTCAACTTTATATGTAGTTGTTAAGTTATAGATCTCTTCCATGTATCCATTAAAGCTATCTACGGGGGAATGTGCCTTTTACGAAAATTACTTATTTCAGCAAGAGTGTATACATGTACTGTTTAAAAATGTTAACTATTTATGAATCTTTCCATTAAAGAGTAAAAATGCTCTTTTCTCTCTGGACAATGGAGAATATAAAAGTAATAATGCGGGATCCCTAGGTAGCTCAGTGGTTTAGCGCTGCCTTCAGCCCAGGTTGTGATCCTGGAGACCCTGGATCGAGTCCCACATCCGGCTCCCCGCATGGAGCTTGTTTCTCCCTCTGCCTGTGTCTCTCTCTCTCTCTCTTCTCTCTCTGTGTCTCTCATGAATAAATAAATACAATCTTAAAAAAATGGAATAATGCATGTAGAATACTGAGAATGGTCCTAAATAAAATTAATTCAGCCGAGGCAAGAGGTCCCCTTCTTGGCGGGACTTTGATACTATTACCTTAAATTTGATCTATTTGTTTAGAAATGTCTGAGAAGGCATGTGGCTTTCAATAATGCGTGAATGGAAGTTAAGTCAACTTTAGGTATAGCTTACAGAGAAGAATCACTTTGGCTGGAAGATGAGTTATTTTGTTAAGATTTTTCCTATTCGGGTATTGACTTATGTGACTAATAACTGTTGAGCACATGTTGTCCACGCAATATAAAGGCCACTGTGCATGCCGTGGTCAAGGAGACAGACCTAGTCTTGGTCTTCAGGAAGCTTATAATCTAGAGTAGACTGCAAGAAAACAGCAAATATGGAATAAAAAATAAGCAAAATTTGCTTATTGGTCTATGTATGTATGTTTCCAGGGAAATAAAGAAGTAGTGTGATTGGTAAATCAGAGTGATTTCATGTATAGGGAAAAGGAAATGCACTCTGAGAAGAAATTGGAGCAGTAGAGTGATAATATAAAGAAGCAGTCAATATTAAATTATTTAAGGGGTGTCTGGGTGGCTCAGTCGATTAAGCCTCTGACTTGGTTTTGGTTCAGGTCATGATCTCAGGGTCTTGGGATCCAGCCGGATGTCATGCTCCCTGCTCAGCAGGAAGTCTGCTTCCCCTCTGTCTCCTCTGTTCCTCTCCCTGTTTGTGCTCTCTCTCTCTCTCATAAATAAATAAAGCTTTAAAAAATAATTTGATCTGTAAAATTATTTTTGAAAATTAAAAGAGTAGCTTTGGGATAAGCAAAACATCAGGTTAAATTAAAAAAGCAAAGTTTTAAAGTAAATATTGATAGTAATCCTTTTTCCTGGAGAATAAAATAAAATCACTTGGACTGAGACATAGGGAAAAGTGAGGAAAGACTAATAAGTAGGTATAGAAGGAGCCAACAGATGCAAAGTCCGAATTCTATTTAATGTAAAAAATTAAAATCTTCAATAATTTCTGCTGATTCAGGCTACTACCCCTGGATAATCACTGTTATAAATTTACTAAACATTATCGCTACCATTATTTGCTTTGAAAAGTTTGCTGTAGTCTGGATATGTGCTGATTTAATATCTCTAAAACTGCCTTGTTACAAAGTAACTTAAAATGTTAAATACACATAACATTCTTTTATTTTTTATTTTTTAATTTTTTTTATTGGAGCTCAATTTGCCAACATTTAGCATAACACCTAGTGCTAATCCCACCAAGTGCCCCCCTCAGTGCCCATCACCCAGTCACCCCAACCCCTTGTCCACCTCCCCTTCCACTACCTCTTGTTTATTTCCCAGAGTTAGGTGTCTCTCATGTTTTGTCACCCTCACTGATATTTTCACTCATTTTCTCTCCTTTCCCTTTATTCCCTTTCACTAATTTTTATATTTTCCAAATGAAGAGACCATATAATGTTTGTCCTTCTCCGATTGACTTATTTCACTCAACACAATACCCTCCAGGTCCCTCCACATCAAAGCAAATAGTGGGTATTTGTCGTTTCTAATGGCTGAGTAATATTCCATTGTATACATAAACCATATCTTCTTTATCCACTCATCTTTCGATGGACACCGGGGCTCCTTCCACAGTTTGGCTATTGTGGACATTGCTGCTAGAAACATCAGGGTGCAGGTGTCCCAGCATTTCACTGCATCTGCATCTTTGGGGTAAATCCCCAACAGGGCAATTGCTAGGTCATATAGCAGATCTATTTTTAACTCTTTGAGGAACCTCCACAGTTTTCCAGAGTGGCTGCCCCAGTTCACATTCCCACCAACAGTGCAGGAGGGTTCCCTTTTCTCCGCATCCTCTCCAACATTTGTGGTTTCCTGCCTTGTTAATTTTCCCCATTCTCACTGGTGTGAGGTGGTATCTCATTGTGGTTTTGATTTGCATTTCCCTGATGGCCAGTGATGTGGAGCATTTTCTCATGTGCTTGTTGGCCATGTCTATGTCTTCCTCTGTGAGATTTCTGTTCATGTCTTTTGCCCATTTCATGATTGGATTGTTTGTTTCTTTGGTGTTGAGTTTAGTAAGTTCTTTATAGATCTTGGATACTAGCCCTTTATCTGATATGTCATTTGAAAATATCTTCTCCCATTATGTAGGTTGTTTTTTAGTTTTGTTGACTGTTTCTTTTGCTGTGAAGAAGCTTTTTATCTTAGTGATGGCTCAATAATTCATTTTTGCTTTTGTTTCTCTTCCCTTCATGGATGTATCTTGCAAGAAGTTGTTGTGTCCAGGGTCAAAAAGGGTGTTGCCTGTGTTCTCCTCTAGGATTTTGATGGAATCTTGTCTCACATTTAGATCTTTCATCCATTTTGAGTTTATCTTTGTGTATGGTGCAAGAGAGTGGTCTAGTTTCATTCTTCTGCATGTGGATGTCCAATTTTCCCAGCACCATTTATTGAAGAGACTGTCTTTCTTCCAATGGATAGTCTTTCCTCCTTTATCGAATATTAGTTGCCCATAAAGTTGAGGGTCCACTTCTGGATTCTCTATTCTGTACCATTGATCTATGTGTCTGTTTTTGTGCCAGGACCACACTGTCTTGATGATAACAGCTTTGTAGTACAACCTGAAATCTGGCATTGTGATGCCCCCAGCTATGGTTTTATTTTTTAATATTCCCCTGGCTATTCAGGGTCTTTTCTGATTCCACACAAATCTTAAGATGATTTGTTCTAATTCTGTGAAGAAAGTCCATGATATTTTGATAGGGATTGCATTAAACGTGTATATTGCCCTGGGTAACATTGACATTTTCACAATGTTAATTCTGCCAATCCATGAGCATGGAATATTTTTCCATCTCTTTGTGTCTTCCTCAATTTCTTTCAGAAGTCTTCTGTAGTTTTTAGGGTATAGATCCTTACCTCTTTGGTTAGGTTTATTCCTAGGTATCTTATGCTTTTGGGTGCAATTGTAAATGGGATTGGCTCCTTAATTTCTCTTTCTTCAGTCTCATTGTTGGTGTATAGAAATGCCATTGATTTCTGGGCATTGATTTTGTATCCTGCCACGCTACTGAATTGCTGTATGAGTTTAAGCAATCTTGGGGTGGAGTCTTTTGGGTTTTCTATGTACATTATCATGTCATCTGTAAAGAGGGAGAGTTTGACTTCTTTGCCAATTTGAATGCCTTTTATTTCTTTTTGTTGCCTGATTGCTGAAGCTAGGACTTCTAGTACTATGTTGAATAGCAGTGGTGAGAGTGGACATCCCTGTCTTGTTCCTGATCTTAGGGGAAAGGCTCCCAGGCATAACAGTCTTTTAAATGCAGATGCCATCTCATGATAAAGTCAGTGAAAACCTCATAGTTGAAAATTTTAAGATTTCATTTCTTTCATAGAAGTTTAATGACAACTGGAATTGCCCTCTCACCCTACATATAATATATAGAAAGCTGAATGAAACATTGGAAAGAACTGTCTTCAGACTGGCCAATGTATAGCAGAAGTTGCTGAGTCTTGAGAAGGAGTTGAAACCCCAACAGCCTTGCCAGTCTCTCTGAATTAAAGAGACAAAGATCCTGTTTTGAAAAAGACTAGAAGCTAGATTATTCTGGGTACAGTCCCATAAAGGAGATAGCTAAACACAGAATGAGCTCCAGAAATATGAGGAGTCCACTTACATGTTAAGTACTATCTGTGCATAAAGCTGGAACTTGAAAGTCCCCAAGATCAAGGATAGAACCACCCATGAATAAGCAATTTACACCATTCTCAGAGTGTGTGGGGCTAGGAAGAGTTTCTAATCCCAGCAGCAAGAAAAAAGAAATCTCGTAAAGACAGGGCATTGAGTAGACACCCACAGAGGGCCATGCCCTAGTACCCGGGCTAGGTTGGACCTAGGGTAAGAGTACAACAGACTCACCTAAACATATGGAAAAGCGAGTCTCTAAAAGATGGAACTGTTCTTCACTAAGTAATGTGTGTGCAAGAACAAAGTCCATATTTGTGAATACAACACTCAAAACACAAAATCCATGAAGTATAACATCCAAACAAAAGTAGTCAGCTAGTAAAGATGCAATAAAATATAAAATATAAACAGATAAAAAATTAATAACAATTAGAAAGAAGATAAAATAGGAGAAGACTTTAAAATACCTATTATAAATGTTACAACTATGCTCAGGGATGTAAAGGAAAACTTGAACAGAGTGAGGTAGAAAATAAAAGATAAAAAAGGACATGGATGGAACTTCTATATATGAAAAATAAAGTAACTTAAAGAATAAACATGGAGTGCCTGGGTGGCTCAATCAGTTCAGCACCCAACTCCTGATTTGGGCTCAGGTCATGATATCAGGGTGGTGAGACGGAACCCCTGCAAGGGGCTTCTTGCTGGGCATGGAGCCTGCTTAAAATTTTCTCTCTCTCTTTCCCTCTGCCTCTGCCCCTTCTTTCTGAAAAACAAATACAAAAACAAAAAAACCCAAAATAACAACAACAACAAAAAACCCCAAAAACAGCAACAAAAAACCCCAAAACATTAACAGGAAAAAACAGATATTTTATTTTCTAAAAATAGTGGAAACTATAAAACCCCAAATACAAAAAGGTAAAATAACTTCAAGAGAAAAAATGTAAAATAAACCACTAATAGAGCAAATGGCTGAAAACAACTAATAAAAAGAATCTATTAAAGCAGTCAAACCAAAACCAAACATTATATATGGAGGAAGAAAAGATAAGAATTTTATACCCAGAATTCCATACCCAGTAAAAACAAACAAACAAACAAAAAAAAATTAAATAAAGGTAAATAAAAGAGTTTAGAGAAATGAAATCTGGGAGAATTCTTTATTAATTGACCTTTTACTGGAATGTTTTAAAAAGTCTTTCAAGCAAAAGGAAAATAACCCCAAGTACAAATTTGTATATACACAGTTGAAGGAATAACGTCATGAATGGTAGATGGTTCCTTATTTTTAATATATTTAATGGTTATATTTAATGGTTCCTTATTTTTAATATATTTAAAAGGTAATTGACATTTATTGTGTTTAATAGTATATTCTGGGGAGATCCCTGGATGGCTCAGTGGTTTAGCATCTGCCTTTGGCCCAAGTGTGATCCTTGGAGTCCCAGGATCGAGTCCCACGTCCAGCTCCCTGCATGGAGCCTGCTTCTCCCTCTGCCTGTGTCTCTGCCTCTCTCTCTCTGTGTCTCTCATGAACAAATAAATAAAATCTTAAAAAAATAGTATATTCAAAGTAAAATGAAGCCAGAAATAGCACAAAAGATAAATCATTTCCCTAAACATCAGTGACCTAAACCAAAACAATTGAATTAAAACATAATTTAATTTAATTTAAATAATATAATTTAAATATTTCTGTTATCCACATTAGGAATGAAAAAGTTAATTTAATTTTTATATATTTAAGACTTTGTTTAATATTATTTCAACATGTAATCAATAAAAATCATCAATGATATAGTTTGCATTTTATTCTACATCATTGACATATGAAGGGCATTTTACACTTATAGCACATATTTCTGTAATTAATTCAGCAACATTTCTAAGCTCAACAGTCACACATAGCTAGTGGCCACTACACCAAAGCATGTAAATATAAACACACTAATTAAAATACAGTCATGGGATAGTAATGATAAAAGGAAAGACCAAACAACAACAAAAATATGGCATCATGAATATGAACAGCATTGTCAGATAAAAGGGAAAAAAAGACCCATATTTAAAGTGGTTTAAATATATACAGATACGTATAATATAAAATGAGAAAATATATACCAGCCAAATACCAACCAAGAATGTTAGTATCAGATAAACTATACTTAAGAACAAGACATATTACTAGGGATACAGTGGATCACTTCATAATGATAAAGACTTCATCCATCCAGATTATCTAATGAACTAGTTTGTTTAAATATCTAATAATAGAACTTTAAATATATAATAAAGCAAAAACCAATGGAAACTTCTGAAGCTATTGTGCACGTGTAAGATATTTACAAATGTGTGTGGTGCATATACACCAATTTTTCCCCATGGAGTTTGTTTCCATTACCATGTTGTTTGACAGAAATAGATGAAAGAATAGGTGGGAGAATGAAAGTATAATCCAAGCATATCTTCTCTAAACTGTAAATATCAATTGATGATATGAAAGTAAATAATGTCCTCAGGGATTTTTTTAAAAATCATTCTCTAAATAATAAATACTACTAATAAACTATTTAAATATTAATATAATGAGAAATGACAATATGTGAAGGCTGAAATTGTTGTTTTATTGAAGAAACTGAAGTTATGATTCTTAGAACTTATGCAGTGGACATAGAAATGACTAGAAGCATAGACTTTGACATGTGCATTATATGTGGGAATTTATCACCTTTCATTGTCTCAGATAATACAAGAATGATTCATTTTGAGAGCGGAATAAGAATTTCCTCAAATGGCTTCTTACCTATAGATATATCGGGTACACTATAGTCTTCCATCAGTAAGTTAAAAGGAAAATAATCAAACTTGATTACTTACAAGGAAGGTAGAGCATAAATATATGATTGCAAGTCACTGCACTCTATTTTTTTCTGATTTTCTGTGATGATAAAAATTCTTGTAAATTATAATTCATTGTTTTTGATTTATCAACCTCTTTGTTTATATTGTATAGAAGTAACAACAATTTCACTGACTGCCTAATGAATCATTTTAAATTATCTAATACACTTATGGTTATAACTATAAGTATTTTAAATATTATAATGTAAAATAGATATAAAAATCAATTACAAACATTTGCCATTGAAATATTTAATATCTGAATTGAAAACCTAAAAGAGCCAGTATATTTTAATGAAATGCAGGCATAAATTGGTTGGTAGAAAATTATCTTAGAGGACAGAAATACTCTGTTGCAACCTGGGCCAGTCACTGTAATAAATTATCTCATTAATCTCACAATAAATTCTTGAAGGATATACATCAATGCTCATTTTACAGGTGAATATCCTGAAGCCGACAAAGTTTAGGTCGCTGGCACAAAATCATTCATTTTTCCTTAGAGTAATTTTTATATATTTCAACTTTACCCTATTATCTTCAGTCAGGGTAAAGAAAGAAAACTCATGTAGTGTCAGTGAGACTGTTGGTATATTCAACAGAACAAGGTGCTAAGGCAAGATCAGCTTGGGGTGGCTGTGACTTTAAAACTTCACAACTTGGTAACAGACTGGAAATGTCCATGATAGACATTCCTCCCAAAGTTTGATGGGTAATAGTGGTAAAAGAAGAGCAGAATTTCTCTCTTCTTTGATTCTAGAAAAAAAATTGTTTACATAGTAGCATGACTATTTTTAATTTATTATATAAGTAATAATAGTGTTATTATATATAATAAGTGTTATTATACTATTAAATATACTAAATTTATTCATATAGTATTTGTTCATATCTTATAAGCAGAAAAATATGTCTCAATAAATACAAATTATTTTTGTTTGCTGGGAAAAAATATACAAAAAGCAGTCTTTGCCTACTGAATGTTTCTGCATCATTCTATTCTATGGTATCACCTTGGCTTGGAGGGCACATAACAGTTTTGTAGCAACTAGTGCCTCCCGGTTCAGCCTTAAGAAATCTCCAGTATAGTCATCCCCCTTTCTCCATGTGTGTGGGGCTAAGTTCCTTTATCCTCAGTGGATGCTTGAAACGGAATAGTACTGAATATACATATGTGCCTGCGTGCACACACCTACACACACACACACACACACACCGAATTGTTTTTATAGTATTAAATAAATATACTATATATATAATTATTTTTCCTATGCATGCATATTTATGATAAAGTTCAACTTATAAGTTGGTCAGAGTAAGAGATTTAACAATAATTAATGATAAAATAGAGCAATTATAACAATATATTGTAATAAAAGTCATGTGAATGTTGTCTCTGTCCCTCAAATATTGTACTGTATTCATTCTTCTTGTGATGATTTGAGATGCTAAAATGCCTACATGATGAGATGAAGTGAGGTGACATAAACATTGTGACGTAGTGTTAGTCTACTGTTGACCTGCTGACAATATACCAGAAGGAGGGTCATTCGCTTCTGGATGATGGCTGACCAGGTGTAACTCAAACCGTGGTTGAGGGGCAAAGACCATGATTCTGAAAACTGAGGATTATTGTTGCATCAAATAAATCCAGTGAGAATGGATTCTACTGGCAGGTATAAAATCTCCACCTTGAAAAATGACTGGGATTGTATATCCTCTACTCCTTCATTCAAACATATGCCTGAATGACCCATGTCTCAAGCTTGTCATTCAAACATGTATGCATCTCATTCTTGCAATGAGACACATACTCAAATGTATATAACTGTATTAATTCTTTGAAATTATGACAATGCAAAGACTATAGCTCATTGCGGCTCTACCTGGATAAATAAAAGATGGACTCTGGAATCTGAAAAAACATGTTTTGTGTTGTTTGTCTTATATAAAATACATGACCCCTAGCATGTTAGTTTCTCTTACTTCAAGGGGCCAAATATTGTCTGATTTATTGATTTCTCTAAAAATTAAAGAATATATCTAAAAATCTTGGCTCCTAAGAAGGGTTTAAAAGTCAATTTATTTATTTCCTTTCCTCACTAGTTTTAAATTACTAATTTCACTACAAGTTGCCCTAAACAAAATACACATACCTCCGTGTCAGAAAACTTAAAAACAAAACAAAACAAAAAAACAAAAGCCTTCAATTCCTTTTTAATAATAACACTACACAGAAATAGATGATTAATTTAAAACTCTGGACCTGTGTAAGTTATAGAGTTCTTTCTATTGATATCCATTTCTGTTTTCAGGATGATGTGTATGTACATATTTTGCTAAGAGGTCCATGTAAAGATGGAGAATATCTTCAAATAAATTTATTGACCTCCCTAAGTGAAACATGGTTGCTGACTTAACACACAACTTTTTTTCCGTTACAGAATTTACATATACTGTGTTGTATATTATCAAACTGTAAAAATATCAGCAGACTTTGACTAGCAGTTTTTTTCATTGTATTTAGTTAAATTGTCATTTAATTACAACATATAATCTTGAGTACAGGTGATAGTTAACTATATCTTGAAGCATTTAAATTGTCCCTGATAAAATGGTTTCTCCCTTGTAAGATGATTTCCTTGCTAATGTCATGGCTAGAACAGGGTTCAAGTTCAAATGTGTAAATGCTATCTCTTGAGTAGCCAGCCATAATCTGTGGTTCCTCAGGCAGAGGTTTTGTTTAGTTTATGCCTGGGCCAACAAACCAAACCAAACCAAAACTGAAACCTAATAACCAGGTTTGCTGAATGGCAGTAATAGTTATATGGGATAACTGAAATAAATAATAAAATATGACATGGAATAATGATTAATATTGCAAACCTTTCAGTGTAATACTTGAAGATATTTATAGAGCCTGTATCATTTTTTTGAAGAAAATTGTCTCTTATGGTTTCTTTTTAAAAAGATAACCCTAAGAGTGAAATTCACAGTTGAGGTGTAAAGTCTTTCTTCTTTTAATTCCCCAAGTCCAATTCATTCCAAATAGTAAGTTCTACTGTTGCAAACTCATTTTCTTATTTCATACATGTGAAATGTAATAACACCTGAAACCGGGGTCTGGCATACATAAATCAATATTTTCAACTATAAATGTCGTTTTCCCCACAGGTTTTGCTACTTTTGATTTAAGAATCATCATGGTTCAAAGTACAGGTTTATTCCTTAGAGAAGCAGGTTATTAGCTGCAAAATAATCACCCAGATATGAATCATTGAACAACTGCCCTTTCAAGTTAGCTGTATGTTAAAGGGAAATCTATGCAATACTCCCATAAAGAAGTACTTATTTACTAGGTGCATAACTAAAGTCATTAAAGAGATCCAGCAATAGATTTAAGACATCAAATAAGCAAAATACTTTACAAGAGGCTAGAATGTTAATGTTATGATAATGTTATGCGATGTCAAGAACAGTTAATTGTGCATTTCCAAGGGTAGGCAGCATGATCTACACTTTCCTTAAAGGCTCATTGTGAGACTTGCGATGGTTTTAATTCCCCTCTATCTCTTTATGATGACATTAAAACAAAGGTGCAACAATTCAAAATGAAGATGATGATTATGATGCAAAACAAAGGTGGCAACAATTCAAAAATAAAGTTATTTATTTCATCATGTTAGTGAACAAATTATCTTGGGCATGGACTCTTGTTGAAATGTTAAAACATTTAATGGCCCATATGAAGACTACTTGATAATAAAGCAAGTTGATTGTTGCTCTGAAGAGGAACATCTCTTCAGAGATGCACTTCAATTTTCAGTGCATCTAATCGTATTACTACATGTGTACATGAATCCTGACAGGTGTTAGCTCATAGTCCCTTTTGTTACGAACTTTGTCCTTTGGAAGAAATATGAGATTGAGCAGGAAAGCGGTAAAATCCACTATTTTTCTCACCTGCCTTCAGAACAGCCCAATTCATTAGTGAAAAACCATCCTGTTTTTGCTCAGTACTGAGAGAACTCCTGGGGCAGAGGATTTTCATTCAGTGCTAATACAGGGAAAGTCTCAAACAAACAAGGATAACCCAATTTAGCTGATCTTATTTACTTGTATTCAGTTGGACCAGATAGATAATGTAAGCCTGAAGGAGTTCACCTTTCTGTTCTATTTACAAATAATAAACTTGATAGTTTTCAATGATATTATCTATTTCTCCGGGGCCCAGAGACTTTAGCAGTAGAGCATATCAACTATTTTGCGTATCAAGACAGACCTATGCTCCTGCCTTACCCTATCAGACTTTCACTCCCCACTTAGAGGTACATTCAATAATGCCTCTAAAATAAAATAGGTGCCCATCATTGATAATTTAAGTAACTAAACACAGAGTTTAATGGGCTAATTTTTCCCTTACTTTGAAACCTGTAAACCTAACAGCAAATTCCAACCTCACGTTTTCTTGAGAATCTGTGGCCGGTAGCTATTATTGATATCAATTATTCAATTATTTAATGCTTTTAGTTGTTAGCAACAGCACCATCCTAGCGATTTAAAGCCATAGCTACCTTATGGCATCACCATGAAGGTGGGACCTCTAGAGCAACTACCAATCCCCACTGCAGAAATGGTCTGCCAAGTCCATTTTTTTTTAGTAAAGTGCATTTGTTTTCTTGTATATGCTTTTCTTAAAAAAAAAAAAAAAAAAAAAGAGGAAAATGAAAAAAAGCCTCCTCCTTTCCAGCCCCCAGTGTCCACTGGGTTTGGAGAGGTGGAGCTAGGGCCAGGCCCTAGGAGAAGGTGTGGGAGTAGAAGGCAACAGCATTGGCAGTATAGTCCATAGGGAGGAGGTGCCCGATGTGCCTGGCCCCGAGGCTGGCCCCACCCAGGGCAGACAAGTGTTGCAGCTTCATCAAGATGCAGGGTGCCGAGGGTACTATCTGCTGGCTCATGATCCCAAGGTTGCACAACTACGAAGTGCTGTAGTTAATTTATAGTGACTTTATTTTGCCTTCTACATCTGTAGCTATTCAAATGATACACCTCTTTCTCTTTCACAAGCAACTTCCTCTAATAGGATATTTTCTTAGTTTTAGGCATTATATTCCACCTCTATGATTTTTGTCATATCTGATTACCAGCTATGCTGATAGTTCATTAACATTTGTCTTTGTCTCAGCTATCCTTTTTAAATTAAGTTCCTTACATATGAATTAAAGCCTTAGCCAAACACAACGGTCTCACAATCTATGTTTGTTTCCCTGTGAACCAAATTCAAGTCATTTGGTTAAGCTTTTGGTCTTTGGATTCTAATATAAGGTTGGAATGTCCAGTTTCATACAGCAGAGAACTGTTAGAGAAGAGGGTCTCTAGTGCTGTAAGGCCCTCTGTCTTCTTTCTAAAATAAACTCTGGTTTATTTTCGGTATTCACACCATTGTGAGTTCTGGGCTATAAAAGTCACCAAAACAAACACATGTACATCTCTGCTGACCACATATATTTGGAAAACTTAGGGAGAAAGTGAGGGGAATATTCTAAATTAATATTGACAAATAAAATAGTTTCTTAATTAGCAAACAGCTAATTAAGGGTTGGCAAGTCCCATCTCCTTTTGGTAGCTTTGTTTCTCCATTTGAAGTCTTTCTTAATAATATGCAAATTCATTTCATCAAAGTTTTACCCATTTAGATCGTTTTTTTTTTAATAGTTCCTGATAAAATTGTGGGAGATTGGCAAAAGAAATGATTGAAAGTCTTTTCAGAAGAATGATGGGCACTTTCTGGCAGATTATCCAGAGATTGTGTTTCCACAGGGGTGTCTACTTTAGATTGATTGGCTAGTGCCTAGGCTATTTTACACCTTATAAGGTCAAAGTTAAATTATAGTTAACTTAAACAATGGAAAATTTTCCTGCCCACAGAAAATGCAAATGATTCTTGTGCCCAGATATCAATTTTGCCCAGTAGAGAATATAAATCTCCATAAGTCAGATTCTCATATGTACTGGTTTTAACCATTAACTGGTTTCCTCATTACGAGTTGAATAAAATACTTGGCATAAGTTTGTTATATATGTTCATTGCTGTATAAAGTTGTTTAGATCAAATGTCTTTTCTCACCTTTTAAAATGAATCCCAAATGGCCGTAGAGCTGTGACTTTGCTGAGTTTCCACTTTGTGTGTGTTTATGTCTGTGTGTTTTGTAATGACTGTGTGTCGGTTGTGAGTGTGTTTTCCTGATCCACTCATTTAGTGATAAACTATTTTCTATCTGTGGTAGCAGTGATTGGGGGTTTCAGGGTGATGGGGATTAAGTGTACTTTTCACTGGAGAGGCAGATCAAGTCTTTAATGGATGATATAAAAGATAAAGTATTTTAGGCTTTTCATTTGTTTGGATGTTTGTTTCCCTGTGAATGAAAACCAGTTAGGACTTCCATGGTCACTGGAAAGGAGAAAGACTGAAATCTGAGCAGGTAAGTTTTTGTGTTTTCTTTTGACCTATGGCTGAAGTTTATAACAAGCTCTCTATATGCGTGTGTATGTGATACCTGCAATTCAGGGAAGTGTTTACTTCTGCTTGGTGAGTGTGAAATATTTTCTTGCTTCTAATAGATATTAATAAATGATATTGTGTGTTCTGACCCATTTGTGGAGATAAACACCTACCTAAATAAAATATTACCTAAATTAAAATAAAGTGTAAAAAACGAAACTTTATGCTCCAAATATTCTATACCTTTAAGAAAAATTTTTTTTACATTAACTGTCTTCTCAGATATAGTGTAGAACCTAAATTCACATAGGTAAGGTGAATCTTTGGGTAAATCAGACTAGCTTAATAATTTTGATTCAAAAAAGAAATATAAGAGCTTAACAACTTTTCTATGACATATCACTAATATTTAATGACATTATATTAATTATTATATATTACTGATGTAGAACATTATAATAATAACTATGTATTCTATATATTATATAGAACATACTATAAAACATAGTATATATTAATAATTAAATGTTATATGATATATAATTTCATACCATATTCTCAGTACATATATTGTACACTAAATATAAAAATAACAATTTATAATAAGTGTGTTATACTTATATATAATAATATATAAGTAAAACAGAAGCATATGTTTTAATAATCTATTAGTTAGGTATTAAATTAATCTAGAATTTTGATGCTTTTAGAAACAAACATTTATTCCATTTAGTACTCCACCATTTTTGTGGGTCAGTAATCCAGGTACAGCTTTGCTGGGTTTTATAGTTCCATATCTCATAAAAGGCTACAACCAAGACTGATGTAAGAAAATAGCATAGTAGGAAGCACCAAGAATTGCTCTTTCCACCTAGACAGCAATTATACTGGCAGAAACCGTCAGAAGTTGACTATTTGGGAACTCAGAAATTTACTTGAATGCTGGCAGCTTTCAGGAGAAAACTTGGAGGCAAATTGTGGTTAATTTCCATCAATGTCAGCTTTTAGCATAGTAACCATCACCCATTCCATGTCCTCCAACCCCTACAGGCAGCCATGCTCTAGTGTGCTTGCTGGAGACAGGTTGAGGAATAAAGACCTTGTACTCCAAATATTGGAGTTAACTGTTCTGATAGCCGATTATGGCTTTTGATTATTAAGTGCAATTGCAGAGGCTGGCCACCATTCTTTCAGCCCTCTATTGGCTGGAATACAAAGGAGCATCATCTGTTTTTCTTTTCTTTTTTCTTTTTTTCTCCTTTTGGGAGCCAGACACTTAAGGACTCATATGTTCAGAAGCAACAATATATATGGTGGAATTTAAAAAACAATGGCACAAGACCAAAAACATAGTCCCAGAGAAGACTTGAGATATCCTTAAGCTTTCACAGTAGGATGATTGAAGGCCCCTTTCATAAACAACAACAGCAACAACAACAACAATAACAACAACAACAACCTACCAGCCAACCAAACAACCAACCAAACTCTGGGTAAGGATAGGAATCTGATTTCTAAAGCTACTGTATTACAGTGCTTAAATGCTTTCTTTTGAACCAAAAATCAAAGGCATATAACGAAACAGGAAAGCATGGCCCATTCAAAGGGACAAAATAAATCAACAGAAACCATCTTTAAGGAAGCCAAGACACTAGACTTACTAGACAAGACAACTTAAAAAAAAAAGTTTTAAAAATGCTCAAATAACTATAGGAAGATACGAACTTAGGAAAATGATATATGAACAAAATGAGAATATGAATAACTCATTCTATGAAGTCATCATTGCCTTGATTCCACAGATATATAATTAGAAAATACATGATCTCTTGTGACTGGCTTCTTTCATGTGTTCAAGGTTCATCAATGTTTAATATATATCGTCACTTCATTTCTTTTTACTGCTTAGTAGTATCCCATAATGTAGATATATATCACTTGTGTTATTTCATTCATTAGTTAAAGGACAATTGGGTTGTTTCCATTTTTTTGGCAATTGTGAATATGCAACTATCTGACTACAGCCATGTGCAAAGTTTTATATGGACATATATTTGCACATACTGGAATTATAAAAATGAGTGGAATTACTAGGTCACATGGTTCTGAGAACTCCCAACGCATTTTCCAAAGAGGCTGTGCCATTTTACATTTCAGACAGCAATGAATAGGGGTTTGAAATTCTCAAATTTCATACCAACACATATTCTATTTATTATTATAGCCATCCTAGTGGGTGTGAAGTAGTATCTTATCATGATTTTGATTTGTATTTCTCTGATTTGAGCATCTTTTCATGTACTTACCTGCTCTTAAAATATATCCTTAGAAGAAATGTTTATTTAAATTCTTTGTCCATTTTAAAAATTAGATTGTCTTTTATTATTGAGTTGTAGGAGTACTTTATATATACTGAATACAAGTCCCTTTTGAGATCTATGATTCATAAGTTTTTCCCATTCTGTGGGTTGTGTTTTCACTTTTTGATAGTAGCTCATTATTTTTTGTTATTAAAAAAGGCTATTCGCTTTTATGAAATCCATTTTATTTTATTTTGTCACTTGTGCTTTTGATGTAATACCTAAAAAAATATTACTTGACCTAGGGTCACAGTATTTTCTCCTATGTTTTCCTCTAAATCTTAAAGTTTTTTTCAAGTTTTACATTTAGGCCTATGCTCCATTTTGAATTAATTTTAATAATTGCTGTGAATAGAATTCAAACTTCATTCTTGAACATTTGATTATTCAATTGTTCCAATGCCATTTGTGGAAAATTCAATTTTCTCCCATTGAGTGTTATTGGCATCTTTGTCAAAAATCACTTCATCATAAATATAAGAGTTTATTTCTGGCCTTTCAATTCTATTCCATTGACCTACTTGTCTGTCTTTATACCAGTATCACACTAACTTGATTGCTGTAGCTTTGTAGTAATTGTGAAATTGGAAAATGTGAGTCCTCCAATTTGTTTTTTTCCAAGATTCTTTTGCCTATTTTGGTCCATTGTATTTCTACATGAATTTTGGGATCAGCTTGTCCATTTCTGGTGGGGGAGAAAAAAGCCAGCTGGGATTTTGACAGTGATTGCATTGAATCTGAAGGCCAATTTGGGAACTACTGACATCTTAACAGTATAATATATTCTCATCATCCATAAACATGGGACAACTTTCCTTTTATTATATCTTTGAAGTTTTTGTCTACAATGTCTTGCATCTGGTCTGTTCCCTAAGCAGTGTTTATAGGCTTCATTTTTTTTTCCCTGTGTACATCATACTTTCCTATTTTTTGTATATCTCAATTGTTACTTGAAAACTGATTTTTTTTTTTTTTTAGATAACATATTTAGCATCCCTGGATAATAATTCCCTCAGTTCTCTCCTCCTTGGGGTTTTGTGTTCACGTTGGCTGTCTTTCTGGTCATTTGTTTAGTGACTTGGCTGAATTGACTCTTGACACCTTTCTCCCCTATGGTGTAAAGCCTCTGATGCACTTACTCAGTTATTTCTTGTTTTTATATTTTAGCTCTGGAATAACTAAGCAATCTATCAATCACAGATTCTTGTCTATAAGCCCCCTTTACCAGTTAGGTTTTGGCCTTTTACCAGTCGATACATGATAGCATGGAGTCTGCTTTTATAGTTCAAGGCCTTTACTGTTCTCTCTTTCTCTCTCCGTTATTCTCTCCCTCTCTATTGTCGATCAGTAGACGTTTCCCTGTGTGATTACTCCTGAGAAGGCAGTCTTGGTTAGACATATGGATGCAGGGATATGCGTGATTTTATTTTTAAGTCCCAGGTATTGCCCCTACCTCGGAGTGTCATAATGTTCAGCCAGTGTTCAGCAGCTGTACTTAAACCCCTAGTGATAATGAGTCTTCTACCTTTGGGTGACTAATGTGTGTGTAGGTCAGGAATGTTATCAAGTCTGACACACCGTGCTTGTCCCCATGTAGGTACAACTCCATGCACCTACACAGCCTTCCCAAACCCCAGTATTGGCTGGGATCCAAGGAGAAGTCTTCCAGGCTGTCACTTTCTCTTAAGCTTTTAAATGCTTTTTTTTTTTTTTTTTTTAGCCTGTTATTACTCTTATCACAGAGCAAACACCCTTTCCCCAAGACTCTCAACTAATTTTTTTAGTATTAAATTGATTATAAATATCTTTATGTTGAGGTAAGCCTAGATATCTTCCAGACTCTTCAAACAAAATGTATTTACATTTCCACTTAGTCTTCTGCACAATCCTGCTTACTCCCCCTTTTTAGACTAGTTGATACAAAATCTAACACAGTATCTATTTCTGAGGGCTTTGTCAGCAACACATTTATTTTAACACATTTATTGTACAGTATTTATTGGTATGCCTGAAAGCCTGTTAGCTTACCAGGAGAAGGAATTACATCTTTTTCAATTTAAACGAATGAAAACTAACTCGATGAAGAATAGAGACAATAGAATCAGATTAAATACACATGCAAAAGATATGTAAAATATAACATTGAAAAACTTCCATATTTCATATAATCTAATTCTCTCTATATATCTAGAGAGAGAAAGAGACATAGGAGAAGGAAGATAATAAATAAATAAACTTCTATTTATCTATCCTGGCATTTAGTTAGTGTCATAATATTTGCTAAACTGAGCCCTTCCAGGGCACCTAGAATGTATATATTTTAGTTCTTACTATTGTGTTGTGATTATTTGTAGGACTCTGACATATTTGGCCATACACTATCGAAGAATATGTTTTGTTTGTTTTGGTGTTCCTGGGCACTTATTAATTATTAAAATTCATGGTAATACCATAATGCAAGCTGCTAAATAAATGAATGAATGAATAATGAATGAATGAATATGTTACCTATGATTACTAGTTGTTTGGTGCTTTTATTTCCTACAGTATATTTAGTACTTTTATTAAAAATATTTTAACAATAAAATTATAGAAACTATCGATGTTGCATTATGACAGACAATTATCACAAGTTAGATAATAGTAGTTTTTGTTTTTGTTTTTTTTTTAAGGTGCAATTCTGGTAAAGTGCATGCCTATTGGTACGATAAAAATCACAGAAAATTTCCTGTCAATGATGAAGTAAAACCATTTAGTTGGGTGGCTAATGGACTACCTAGACTTGTTTTCTTTATTCCTAAAGAGTTATCTTCCCACAAAATAAAAATATTGAGGACTTAAAAATAACTTAAGATCATGTATTTCAGAAAAATCATATTTCTAATTCACATGTAACCTGATTTTTCTTAATCCTTTTATTCAAACCTGATATTTGCTTATTCCAAATGTTATTTCCCCCTCCCACCTCTCTAGATAATTAACTTGTCTTAAGTTTTGAATTTAAATTTGAAAAATATTATTTAACATAGTTCTATATTTCGAAGTATATAAAATTTAAAAAGCATTTATAGAAGACACATTTGCCTGTCACTTGCAATTTAAAATATCCTGATAAAAATTTGTAGTCATGTGTTTATTAAAAAAAATAATAGTTAAATAATGAACATTCTAAGGGTTTTCCTTAGTTTTTTTTATTAATGTTGCAAGAATATAAAAATTGAAAAATGATAATGCCAAGTTTTACCATATGAACAATTATTACAATTTGAGCTAAAATTATTAGGAATAACTTTATACAGGAAATAAAAAGTGTGTATTCTTATCCTGAATCAATAAAGTGTTACCTTGATATGTCCTTATGATTTCATAATTTAGTAATTAGGTTGAAGATATTTCTAGTGCATGTTTTATGTTAAGGAATGGAAAATTAATTTGCAGAATTTGCAGCATTATGTCTGTCACTGATGAATAGTGCTAAAAATGTGTATGAATATGTGTTAAGCTGAAACGTTTGAAGGAACACAATAGTATTGGCAAAAATAACAGATTGGATGTACTTGGTAATGTGTGGTCAGAGGATCACAAACTCTCTGCCTATGAAGGTAATGAAGAGGAGGGGCTTGGTCCAAGGTGATGGATAGGAAGATCCTGAACTTACTTCCCATGGAGACACTGAGAACACCACTGTATATGAAAACATTCCCTCTGAAACAGATCTGAAAACTCGCTGAACAGCTCCTCCACGATTAACGATAAAAGGGCCACATTAAAACAGGTAGGAGAGGCAGTGATACTGTACCCCATTCCCAGAGCAGCACCCCATAACTGGGAGGATTTCACTAGGCAGCAGCTTCTCCCTAAGGAGTGAGGGGTCATGTGCCCCACATCAGGCACCCCAGACCTTGGGACTTATGCGTAATTGATGGAAATGTAAATTGGTACAGCCACTGTACCATTTCTACTTCTAGGTATTTATTCAAAGAAAACAAAAACACTGCTTGAAAGGGTACATGCTCCCGTATGTGCACGGCAGCATCATCTACAATAGACAAGATATGGAGACAACCTAAGTGTCTATCAATGGATGAATGGATAAAGAGGTTGGGATATATTCATATACCTATGAGACAGCAGTTATGCATCCAGGGATAGACTCCAAAGAATGGAGTCCTGGGGGGGACATGAGCTAGAAGGTTTGCAGCAGTGCTGTTCATAGCAGCAAAGCCCAGGAAACCAGCTAAATGGTCTCTCATATATATAGTATATATACATATATATGTATATATATACTAATTAGCCATAAAAAAGAATGAAATCTTGCCTTTTGTAACAACATAGACAAACCTTTAAGGAATTATGCTATGTGAAATAAGTCAGAGAAAAACAAATACCACATAATTTCACTTAAATGTGGAATCTAAAAAACAAAATAAACAGAATGATAAAAGTCCACAGATACAGAAAACAGATGTTGTTGTTAGAAGGGAGGGGGGTTGGGAGATGGGTGAAATGGATGAAGTAGTTCCAGAGGTCCAAATTCCAATTAAAAAAAAATAAATCATGGAGATGCAATGTACAGCGTGATGACTATAGTCAGTAACACTGCAGTGCATACTTGAAAGAATGCCAAGGGAGAAAATCCTAAAAGGTCTCATCTCACACACAAACATGCACATAATTTTGTAACTTTGTATTGTGATAGATGGTAACCAGACTTTAATTGTAGTCATCATTCCATAGTGTATGAAAATATCTATCATCATGGTGGATATTTGAAACTAATATAATAGGTCAGTTATACCTTAAAAAAAACTCCTGCATGTTTAAAAAATATGACTCAATATAAAAATAAGCAAAAGAATTGACAGAATGGGCATTTTAGAAAAGGTATAGCCAAAAGGACAATAAACTATTAAACATTAAGAAAAAATAGAAACAGAGAGAGATGAAAGGAATCACAGGTATATTCACGACACATAGGCTTTTAGCTGAATTTTCTAGAAACAGCCACATATTAGTCAGCAATTAGAGTATAAAAATAGAAACTGAACAAAATATGATTTCCATAATTCTTTACTGTGATCAAGAGGAAATATATATTTTTAATTTTATGAATTCTGTTTTTCCTTGTCAAAAAAATAAAGAATTGAATTTCAAAATTATTATCCTACATATTTGGGTATTCAGTTTAACTCCTCCAGGCCTAGAGATGACAAATAGTAGACCATATGCAAAAATTTGCATGGGTCAATTCAGCTGGTAAGAGGATAATACTAAAGAAACTAGAATAAATAGCATGGAGAATGCAAAGCCTCAAGCAGAATGAGATAAAATTTTGTGTATTGGGGTCTGCCTTAAGTGCTTTGCATGACTAATTCACATAAGAGTCATAAACATACTACATACATACTATAATCAATAGTTTAAAAATTAATAAGCTAGTATGACCAGTTTACGTAAATTACCATTATTGTGATTTATGTAGTTGTGTTAATATCCTGCATTGTTAAATACAACACTATATTCATGTTTAAATTATTTGAAGCTCTGTCACCAGTAGACAAGAATCCAATGACATCCCTTGAAATGCTTAAAACAAATGCTAAGTTGCTTAGAGTTAAATCTTTCCTTTCCAGTTAGCTGAAGCATAAATAGTTTAAGGGAGATAGATTTAAACCTTAACCAAAGTCACAGGTAAATATACTTTCTAACTTTAATCACATCGAATCCAAATCCATAGCCTTGAAAATTTGTAGGCAATTCTTTAGGTTTTTTGAAGAGTGCAGAATTATATTCTTATTGAAAATCATAAATAACAGTATCCTAATTAAAAGAATCTCTCTAAAATGCCTAAAACTATTTCTACATCAATATCATTTTTGTCATGATCACAAGATTGATTATGAAAATAAATGAGAAATTTGGTAGGCAAAGATCTGCTTTAAATCATTGTTAAAAGTCTGCTTTCTAGATTTTCAATTCTTTTCTTTCTAAAATATTTTAACAAATAAGTATCTGAACACTACTGGGCATGCAGCAAAATAGTGTGACGTGTATTAGCTTTTTAAAATCACTCAAAAGGATGAAATTGTAAGTCACATATCTTCTTTTTCAATCCCTTAAGAAACACGCTTAAAATATTACAAATTTTATTTCCAGACATTTATAGAGGTGACCCTGGCATGGAGATTTGGACAGTCACACTTCTAACAGTAACGTGAATTTTTCAAGGGCTCAGAGGAGTGATATCTGCTTGGCCATTTGCACCATAGCAATGAACAAATATTCTTTATTTGTGTAACGTTTCAGGAAATATTGTCTAATATACTTATTTGCACATCACAGATACTGTGTTTTCTACAAACAGAAGGTTGGTGGCCACCCTGCAAAGAGCAAATCTTTGGATGCCATTTTTCCATCAGCATTTGTTCATTTCATGTGGCTGTCATATTTTGGTAATTCTTACAATATTTCAAGCTTTTTCATAATCATTACATTGGTTATGGTAGTCTGCGATCTGTGATTATGACTTACTAAAAGCTCAGATGATGGTTAGCATTTTTAGTAATACTTTTTAATTAAGGCATGCACCACTAACGGACTACGGTATAGTGTCAACATAACTTTTGCAAACACTGGGAAACCAAAAAAATTGTTTGCCTCGCTTAATTGTGATATTTGCTTTATTGTGGTGATGGAGAATTAAACCCCAATATCTCCCAGGTATGCCTGTATACCCATGTGTCAATGTAAGTGTTGAACTAATACAAAATAGTTTTTATTTAGTAGTGACTCACATATTAGTCTCTACAGATAATAACAACCGAAAAATAGTAAGAAATGAAGACTTTTAAGATTGACTATCCTTATAAAGCACCATGGATTAGTTATAGCAATTGTTTAATCACAATATTTTCTTTTTTTTTTTTAGAGCAAATTCCATGCCACTTTCTTCTAAGACAAAGTTAATGGAGAACATATAGCTTGTCATTACATACATATATTTATGTGACCCTTGAACAATGGGTTTGAACTATCAGGTCCACTTACACACAGATTTTTTAATATAAATATTATACTACAAATATAGTACAAATGTACTTTCTCTTCCTTATGATTTTCTTAATAAATTTTCTTCTCTCTACTTATATTATTGTGAGAATACAGTATATAATATATGTGACATACAAAATATATATTAATCAACTGTTTACATTTATGGTAAGTCTTCTGGTCAACAGTAGTGTATTACCAACTGCTTTTTCGGAGTCAAAATTTCATTATGTGCAAACTGTACGGGGGTCAGTGCCCCTAACCCCTATGTTTTACACACACACACACACACATAGTTGAAAAGACTTTCTGGCTCAAAATTTGTATGAATTAATGTGGAAAAAAAATCTACCTCTAAAAAAGTGACATCTGTGTGGTTAGATAATGCTTTTTTTAAAAGATTTTATTTATTTGTTCATGAGAGACATAGAGAGAGAGAGAGAGACAGAAACATAGGTAGAGGGAGAAGCAGGCTCCCTCTGGGGATCCTGATGTGAGACTCAACCCCAGGACCCCAGGATCATGACCTGAGCTGAAGGCAGACCCTCTAACACTGAGGCCCAAGCATCCCTAGAGAATGCTTTTATAGCATGTTATTCTGATAATTCTCAAATGTTTCAATACATTGCTTCCAAAATGAGCTTTTATAACTCTCAATCTCCTTATTTTTTTTTCCAATCACACCTTGCTCAAATATTAACTGTAACAATACCTAGGAGTAGCCATATAAATGATGAACTCAGGCTGGTGGAAGAAGAGATTGTTAACAATTTGTTTGTTATAGTGTCTGCGAAGGCTTAGAACTGCATTTTGTTAATAGGCCTGAAAGGAAAAAAAAAATATATATATCCTTTTATTCTATCTTGTGATCATCTCTAAAGCAAGTGAGAAGCATTAGAGGATAATCTAAATATTCATGATATCATTTCTTTCATAGAAAGGTAGTAAGAGATATTTCATTCCATGGTCATCATAGCACAACTTAATGCTAAAAAGTAACATAACAGTGGAGAGTTTTGAAATATCCAGCATGGTAATCATAAACCCTAACATATGATAAAGTGAAAAAACCTGTGAAAAAAACATTGATATGAATCTTTGCTGATTGGAAGGAGTGTAGGAGAGTGGTTGAGCATATGGACTCTGAAACTCTAATTTCTGATTAGAATCCTGGATCTGTCATAAAGTAGCTGTGTGACCTGGTTTAAGTACCTCTCTGTAACTAAGTAAAATAGGGATTATATTACTACCCATCCTCTAGACTCTTTCTGAGGATTAAATAAGCAATTAGAATAATGTCTAGTGCATTAAAATCATTAGCTATTATTCCTCTTTCTCATATAAATAAAGTTTTTGGAGAATTTTGATCCCATAAAAATAGAACAGAAAGGTATTAAAATATATATTATTAAGAAATAAAATATTTCCAGTTATGCATCAATGTTTAGAATTTAAATACCCTCACCAATCCCAAATATAGTAAAATTCCATATCTTGAACACTGTATGTATGTGACTATCTATAATATTACTTTGCAAAAAATTATTAATTCTGTAGGAAAAAATATTAATGAGATATATAGGTACCAATTCCTTTTTTTTAAGATTTTATTTATTTGTTTATTCAAGAGAGACACAGAAGGAGAGGCAGAGACATTGGCAAAGGGATAAGCAGGCTCCTCCTGGGGAGCCGAATCCAGGACTCGATCCCAGAGCCCTGGGATCATGACCTGAGCCAAAGGCAGATGCTCAACCACTAAGCCACCCAGGTGCCCTTGAGGTATCAATTCTTCATCCTACCAATTTCTGTTTTTAAGCCACATCACAAAAAAATAAAGATAAATTCAGAATATCCTATTTTATAAAGTCATGAAGTACAGAAATCGCACAACCTACACAGTTACAAAGTTGGAAATTATAAGTGTATGTTCTCATTATTATCTTTGTCTTCAGAATAAATCAAGTTTCTGCATTTTTCCTTCTCATTATACTGCTTGTCATAAGAGAGAGCAATCGGAATTATATTAATACACAAATGAATTGAACATTATGGCACCATGCTTCATAACTTTGATATGTTTCAAGTCTGTACTTGATTTTTTGCAATTTCATTATACCTTGTCACATTAACAAACCTGTAAATATTAACTCAAACACAAGACACCATTGCAAAGATATATCTTTCCTATTTTCTTATCTTTTTAGCTCACATTAGGACTCAAGTATCAAATATTAGGTTTTGACAAGGATCATATAAATCTGTAATTATAGGATGTAATGCATTATGTAGGCAAAAGGAACAAATTTTATATATTAATATGTAGTATGAGTGTCAAAATAAAACATATTTAAACTTGAAATAAAGAGAAATATAATTATAATCTTAGGAGAACCTACCTTCCTAGAGTGTAAGGAAATATTCATGAGTATTTTGTAAGTTCATAAGAATTGGAGCAGACATATAAGCAATTTTTTCACATATTATACATACAAAATGTTGCAAGATAAAAAAGGAGAAAAAATCAAATTACAATCTTTAATACAGTTGAGGAATTTCCAACTTACTTCATGTAATTGGGTGGTCATAGAAATGCCAGATGTATGTCACATTTGATTCAACATCTTCTCTCCAGTAGACTACTGTAATAAAATGTTGTGTGCAATCTAAATAAATATTTCAGATGATGTTAATGTACTTTATGACATGAGGATTCAGGATACTGAAATTTATTCCTTTTAAAAATAATGCTAAAGATTCATTTAGCTTAAATTAACACTTTAATAAATTTCAACAATCTAGTTAGTTTATGCCAGAAACAAAGGTGATTAAATAAAAGTAAAAGAGTAATTGGTACATATACCTGAACATCCTAGTGCTTCAAACATCAAAATTATACAAAGACGGATGTACAGGATGTATTACCATGATTGGATGCCGTTCCACTGATGTTTGACTAATGAGAAAATCTATACAATGATCAACCCAACTCCATATCTCCAGATGAGCTCTGAGGTCATCAAGTTTCAGAGTAACTACCATAGGTAATGTAATTATAAAATTTTTCACTCTTTGGGGATGCCTGGGCAGCTCAGCAGTTGGGCATCTGCCTTTGGCTCAGGGCATGATCCCAGAGTTCCAGAATCCAGTCCCTCATCTGGCTCCTTGCATGGAGGCTTCTTCTCCCTTTGCTTATGCCTCTCTGTGTGTGTGTCTCTCACGAATAAATAAATAAAATCCTAAAAAAAAAAAAAAAATTCTTTGAACAATGAAAGAATCAAATGGCAAAGGAATTGTCAAGGAATAGATTATTCTACAATCAATAATAAATACAATGATATGATTAAAGTTACCTGCTACCTTATATATCACATCTAAAGTTAAGGCAAAAGCAGTTTCAAAATAACTTATTAAAGATTGAAATATTAAATAAAATGTCTCTGATGGTTTTATTATTTATTTATTTATTTATTTATTTATTTATTTATTTGAGAGAGAGAGAGGGAGAGTATGAGGGGGGGTGGGGAGAGAGGGTGGAGGGAGAGGAAGAGAAATCCTTAACAGACTCCCCTCCAAGCACAGAGCCTGACATGGGGGAGTCTATCCCAGGATCCTGAGGTCATGAGTTGAAATCAAAAGCCAGACACTAAACTGACCAAGCTGCCAGGTGCCCCAGTTTCAATTTATCTTAGAAATTTAGTGAGCATTTTAGTACTCCTAGGGAGAAATAGTGAATATATATTATATTAAATAATTATCTTGTGTTGAACTGCTCATGTTCTATTTGTGGCCCCAACACATTCTTTTCAATGACTTTTTGATTAAAATACAATATGAATATTTTAATTCAATCTACTTATTTCCATGTTAATATCTCAGAATTTACCCCCCCAAAAAACAAAACAAAACAAAACAAAAAAACCAAAAACCTTTTACTTCTTTTTTTTTTTTTTTTTAATTTGTGGTTATATTCTTCTTTCTCTAAATTTGTTCTTGCACTTTTTAAAAGGCTACTTCTTGCATACATAACAGTTATATAGAGATGAAACTTTTGTTATCTTTTCTTCTCTCAATATTTAACAAATACTTACTGAGCATCTGGTCTGTACCAGTGTACTTTCTACCTGATATTTAAACTACGTTATTTACGAATGCAATTCAGATGTTTATGAATGAGCTTCTGAAATCCAGTTTCTATTGTCATAGCACTAAATTCATTAAGTGGCTTAATTTTTTTTCACATTTAGTATTTAGAGATTTATAACAATTAAAATATAAATAGGGGGATCCCTGGGTGGCGCAGCGGTTTAGCGCCTGCCTTTGGCCCAGGGCGCGATCCTGGAGACCCGGGATGGAATCCCACGTCGGGCTCCCGGTGCATGGAGCCTGCTTCTCCCTCTCCCTCTGCCTGTATCTCTGCCTCTCTCTCTCTCTCTCTGTATCATAAATAAATAAATAAATAAAATAAATAAAAAATAAAAAAAATAAAAAAATAAAATATAAATAGGTAGATGATGATAGATACATGATAGAAGCAGAGTGATAAAAATATAGTGATAGAGATGTAGATATACATATAGAGAAATGCATATATATAGAAAATCCCATTGAATTCTAATGTTTTATTAGTTTACAATTTACTGATTGAATTTTTGTAGTAAAATTTACCAATCTTGTTTTGGTTCAATATGATGACCTGTATACTCATGTGTATAGTTATAATTCCAAAAATATTATCAATATATGTGCTTTTTAATGCCTATACAATATAGCAAATATATGAGAAGCAAAATAAAATCATAATATGACCTTTATTAACAATGAAAACAAATGAAAAATTTAAACAAACTTTAAAAAATATATATAACATGTACAGATACATTCATAATTCATTAGACTACAATAATTTTTGCAAATTGTAAATACCCATGTAAATAGCAAATAGAACACTATTTGCATCTCAGAAGAATTTCATCTCTCTACCCACATACCCACAAATATTTCCTATTCTTATCCTGCCCACTCACTGGAAAACATCATTCTGAGTCTCAAGACCATAGGTAAGTGTTACTTGTTTCATAAATAATAGAAAGGGATTCATACAGAATATACCTTTTTGGCCTGACTTCTGCTGTATGTAATATTTGACAGATTCATTTATAATATTCATTCTCATTATTGTGATAAATATTGTCAAATAGATTTACAAAGTAATAATCCCACATCATTATGAGTTCAGTTGTTCCTCTCTCAAACTTGGTATTTTCTTCTTCATTTTAATTATTTGGTTGGGTGTGAATTAGTGTCTAATTGTGTGGTTAATATGAACTACCCTGGTGACTAAAGATATTAAGCCTCTTTTCCTACGCTTATTGACTGTTTGCACCAACTCCTTTTTATTTATTTATTTTTAAAGATTTTATTTATTTATTCATGAGAGACACAGAGAGAGATACAGAGACACAGACAGAGGGAGAAGTAGGCTCCCTGCAGGGAGCCCAATGTGGGACTCCATCCCAGGACTTCGGGATCACGTCCTGAGCCAAAGGCAGGAGCTAAACTTCTGAGCCACCCAGGGATTCCCCTCAACTCCTTTATATAGTGACTTTTCAAGACTTTTAAAAAAAATATTTTCATTGTTTTTATTTTTCCTTCCCTTTTACCTACAGATTTATAAAAGTTCTTTGTACCTTCTGCATTTTTATTCATTGGATGTACAAAATATAAATACATCATCCCACCTTACATTCAAAACTTATATTCTTATTAGTGTCATGTGATATACAAAAGTTCTCGATTATTTTCTAATTCAAACTTGCCATTTTTTAATATTGTATTTTTTGCTCTTTTTGCATAATTTATGCCTACCCCCAATTTATGGGGATTTCCTATATTTTCTACTAACATAATATACCTTGTTTATCTTTTATATATAGATCTAGAAATCATTGCAAATTCACTGTTGTTCTGATATTGCTTTCATTTAACTAATTCATTTATTAAAGATTTATTAAAGACTCACATTTCTCCACTGCGTATCATGGTCCACCTTGCCGTATATCAGTTGACTGCATTTGAATGAATATGCTTCTGATTTCCCATTATTTTCTGTTAACCTACTTCTTTGTCCTTCAGCTGATACTACAGTGTCTTAATTACTGTAGCTTTTAAGAGCTATTGGTATATCTGACAGTATACATACTCCAGCTATATTCTTCAGGATTTCCTTGCTGTTTGGTCCTTTGTATTTCCATAAAAATTTAGATTCACTCAGCATGATACCCTCCAGTTCCATCCACGTTGAAGCAAATGGTGGGTATTTGTCGTTTCTAATGGCTGAGGAATATTCCATTGTATACATAAACCACATCTTCTTTATCCATTCATCTTTTGATGTATTATGAATCATCATAATGAAATAGTGAAATAAGTCAATCGGAGAAGGACAAACATTATATGGTCTCATTCATTTGGGGAATATAAAAAATAGTGAAAGGGAATAAAGGGGAAAGGAGAAAAAATGAGTGGGAAATATGAGAAAGGGAAACAGAACATGAAAGACTCCTAACTCTGGGGAATGAACTAGGGGTGGTGGAAGGGGAGGTGGGCGGGGGGTGGAGGTGAATGGGTGACGGACACTGATGGGGGCACTTGATGGGATGAGCACTGGGTGTTATGCTATATATTGGCAAATTTAACTCCAATAAAAATAAATAAATAAATAAATAAATAAATAAATAAATAAATAAAATATTTAGATTCAGCTTATCAATTTTTACATCAAAAAATCTTTCTGATATTCAAATGGATTTGCAATGGACCTAGAGATAATTTGAGTAGATGACACCTTTTTTTACAAATATCAAGTCATCCAACATGAACATGTTGTAATCTTCATTTATTTAAGTCTTCTATAAATTATCTCAGAAATACTTTTTTTTTACTGTTGAGAACAGAAATTTACCACAGCTCTAATTAGATATGTTCATAAGTATTTTATATATGTTAATATTAATAGAAATCATGTTTTGAACTTCAATTTCAATTTGTTGCTACTATATAGAAATATATTTCTGTAGTAACCTTGTATCAATAATCTTTAAAATTTACTTATTAATATTACTTTGTATTCTTTTGATGATGTGTAAATTGAGAGGTAGTCTCATTGCACTGGAAGAAAATTGTGGCACATTGAAGTCCCCATCCGAGTTTTTTTAATGTTAATGCAAACTTGCATTACTGGAATGAGTCCATCTTGTTCACTAAGTATTACTTTTAATTGTATAGATGTAGTCTGTTAGCTAACCTTTTGTTTATAATTTTTGAGTGAATTATCACAAGGTATATTGATCTTTCATTTTACTGGTTGAATTTTTTTCATCTTTTCATTATTATATATATCATATCTCTATTCACTAGTTTGAGGATTGCTCCTTATTTTATACTTTGGAAGAATTTATATAAAATAGATGCTACTTATTCATAAAGCATTGTTCAGATTTTCTATTTGCTCTTGAGTCCATGTTGATAATTTGTGTTGTTTTCTATTTTCTTTCCTCAAAGTTATTCATAATATTCTTTACATTCTATTTAAATCATTTGTGAAAATCTTTCACATATTATTTTTTTTCTATTCCTCTTACCATCAACCTATAACTATGCTCTCCTTTTTTTTTATTTTTGGTATTATCTATCTATCATCTATCATCTATCTATCATCTATCTATCTATCTATCTATCTATCTATCTATCTATCTATCATCTATCTATCTATATATCTCTATTCATCAGAGAGATAGAGGCAGAGACACAGGAAGAGGGAGAAGCAGGCTCCATGCAGGGAGCTCAAGGTGTGACTCGATCCTGGGTCTCCAAGATCAAGTCCTGGGTGGAAGGCAGCTCTAAACTGCTGAGCTACCTGGGCTGCACTATTTTTGGTGTTTTTATTAAATTTTAAAAATTTCAGTATAGTTAACATACAATGTTATAGTTCAGGTATACAATGTATTGATTCAACAATTCTATTCTCTTTTTTTCTTGATGTTTTTCTAGATGTTATCAATATTATTAGCTTTTAAAAGCAACAGCTTCTGACGGTGTCAAATTTCTTGATCATATAATTATTTTTTCTACTTTTATAGATTTATTTATTTTCATTTTAATTTTTTGAATTTAATTATTTATTATTATAGGAAGGTATTGATACAGATAATTAGGTCATTGATTTTTAAATATAGTATAAATTTTATTCTAAGCATGCCTTTAGTTGCATCATATTGGTTTTTATGTATTTTATTTTCCTTGCCATTAATTCCCATCATGACTTCTTCTCTTTGATACATATTATTTAAGTGAGTATTGTATAATTTTCAAATATTTGGGGGTGTTCTATTTATTTTAATTCATTTCTATTTCAATTCCACTATAGTAGGCAAGATATTCTGAAGAATTTCAACATGTTTTTTAAGGTTTATTGAGATATGTTTTTTTTATCTCATGATTTAGACCATTTTGGAATCTATTCATATGCACCTGGAAAAGTGGATTCAGAATATTTTAAATATAGAGTTCTATTTATGTCCAGTAGGTCTAATAGCTAACATGTTACCAAATTTCCTATATCCCATTGTATTATTCCTTGATGAACTGACCACTTATCAAGCTAAAATTTACAATCTAGTAATTCATTTTTCCTTATATTTTCTTTACATAACTACACTAGCTTTCTTTGGTTAAGTGTTTTTTCATCCTTTTCAAAATGTTGTGTTCCCAAAGCATGTCTTTGTAAGCTTCACATTGCTGAGTTTTTCTCCTTTTTCCGGTTTGACTGCCTTAGTCTTTTGTATGCAGTATCAAATCTATTGACATATAATGTAATTACAATGTATTTGATTTTGTATCTATCATCTTTCTCTTTAATCAACCTATTAAAATTTACTTAACCTTCTATTTTCTTGACCAGTTACATTTTATCCCATATTTCTTTCCATTAATTTCTAGGTGTATATTCATTTCTTATTATTTTAATAAATATTCAAAAGATTAAGATATGCAACTTTGAGTCTAATTATCAATTTTACCTCTTCCCTATTAATGCCAAAACATTAGAACATGTTGACTCCACCATGTACTATTCTCCCATTTTGCATTATAGCTCTCTCATCTTTTATCCTTGACTTTTATATTACTAATCTTATAGTTAACAACCACATACATTTATGACATATTTATTTTATTCTTTTTTCTAAATACTTAAAATTTCCATATCTCCATGTGGGATTATTTTCTGCCTATTTGACAAGACCTGAACAAATAATTTCCATATATCCTTAAATCATATTACTCATAGGATACCATATTACCATATTTGATTTTTCTTTCTATCTTCTTATTTCCCTGAAAAATTTAAAAGAAGTTATAGACATGAAAGTCCCTCACCATTAAATATTTCAATATGTTTTTCTTTTTGAAAGGGTGTGGGAATGGGTGCCTGTGTGGCTCAGTCCATTAAGCTACATGCTTTTGATCTCAACTTGGGTTGTGATCTCTCAGGTTTGTGAGATGGAGCCAGCCAGCTAGTCTAGTGGGCTTTGCCCTCAGTGAGGAGCCTGCTTCTCTCTCTCTCCCTCTTCCCCTGCCCTTCCCCATGTTCTCTCTTTCTCTTTCTAAGTAAACAATTAATTCAAAAATAAATAAATAAACAAACAAATAAATAAATAAATGTAAAAAATTAAAATGGCAGGGTGATGTTTTCCCCTGTATAACCAAGAATTCATCAATTGTCCTAATGTTGTTTGAGGTTAAATAAAATTGTGGATTATTCCTTTTTTTAATCCCTTTTAATCTGGAGACATTTTTCAGTCCATTTTTTACAATATTTATCCACTTGTAAACTCCACACCAATTATGTTGTAGAATGTTCTTTAGCTTATGTTCTTCTGACATTATTTTTAGTCAGGTCATACATTGATCATAGACATACTATAAAAGTACTGTGTGGTGGCAATTTATCACATGCTCCAAATATCAGCATATCTCTGCTTCTCTCCCTTTGTCTATCTCTGTCTTTCTCTCTCTATCTTTGTCCATATATGTAAGCGCACACACACACAATGTGTTCAGAAACTGAACCTAGGTCTCTAAATCCCTGCTGTCTCTTCTTTTAGGTAGATACAGAGGGGCTTAACATCCTCAACTCTAAATGGAATGTGTAGTCTGAGTTATTTTGTGGCTTACTTAGATTAGCTTCTAGTGTATATCAAAATCAATCTGAAAATGTTTGATGACTTCAGTGATGTTCAGAGGTTAAAAGTAGAAGTCATATTTATCATTACTAAAACAAACAATTACTATTAAAAAAAAACATTTTGGATCAAACATGCCTATATTATGTTAGCTGCCAAGAATATATATTGAATGTGTCTTAAGATTCTAATGAATATCAAAAGTCTTGGCAGAAACCTAGCACTTCTTGAACCATTCTACATACTATATTACTGGAGGTCAAAATAAAAATAATCGAGAGGATAGAAATTTGATTCAAATAATGTTATATTTTTTATCCAGTCTTATTAGACATTGATTTTTCTCTCAGCTGATAGAATTTGTTTTAATAGAGATGAATACAAGATTTTTTAATACAGATCCTTAAGATGGGGAAGACCAACAAATTTAAATATCTCCTAAACTTCTCATTATGTGGGGGAAAATATCATATGGCTTCAAGTGAGGTAATCTTCCAGATTAAACAAAAAATTATAAGTTTCCAATGCTATAGTTACAATATAAAGAAATGAAAAAGACATGTGTCTCACATCCTATGCATTTCTAGATTATTGATATACACAGCTATCAAATAAGGTCACTTTTTACTGTAAGTAATTGAAGGGAAAAAAGGCTTTATATTCTTAATAACTTCATATAAATCTGGAATGTTTTGCCAAAACATAAACACCTCTTTTCCAAACTTAAAACTTGACTTTTTAGAGATTATTTATTTTTCCTTTATATCTTTATATTATTATAACAGAAGCATGAATAGAAAAATGGTATATTTAATTTGTATAAAAATGGAAAGCAGAATGATAATATAAACAAAGTAAAAAAAAAGCTATAGGCCTTCAATTCAGTGATCTTTACTCTTAAGAGCTGTGTGGAAAAAATAATTTTAAAAATGAATAGAATCTATTGAAAAATATAATATCTAAAATAGCAGAAGTGGGTTACCAGACTGTATATCCATGGTACAAATAAAATATGATATACCAGTTAATGAAATAATATGCAATATTTTAAAGTTAGAATTTAGATGCAATTCTAAATTTTTTATATATTTGTTTATTTTTTAAGTTGGCTTCATGTCCAGTATGGAGTCCAGTGTGTGGGGCTTGAACTCATGACTCTGAGATCAAGACCTGGGCTGAAATCAAGCTTAACCAACTGAGCCACACAGGTGCCCCAATGCAATTCTAAATACAAATGAAGTAAAACTTAAATTCCATGTGTACAAATATTTAATATAGTTAGAAGCGGAAAACTGCTTAAATGAATTCCACTTACAGAGGACTTGAGGGAATGGGTATTGCAAAAGTTCTCAATGAATTGAGAGCAACTTGATAGTCAAGTCTGAGGAATAGCAAGAACTAGGAAAGCTCTATAGCAAACAAAAGCCAGAGTGCAGAGGTTTGGGTGGTGTTTTGTTTTGTTTTGTTTTGTTTTGTTTCCACTCTAGTGCTCCATAAATTATTCTGCCTATCTGTTTCTTTCTGTCATGTTGACAAATGACACAGCCTATTGGAGTCCTAATTAAAAGTTCAATGGAGAAAAATATTTTGCTTATTCCCTCATATCAAGGGAATGAGCATCCTAACCACTAAGGTTAAAAGGTTAGGGACAGAGTCATTGGTTACTGCTCATTCTTAGGGAAATTTGGGTTGAAGAGAATCTTTGAAAATAGGAATATGGCAAGGAAAACCAGGATGTATTCTAATCTAACATTTTATAAAATGCCCAGAAGGGGAAATTATAAAGACTGCTTAGAGGCTGGCTAATGAGTATGATTTAAACATCAAAATTTCTGTTAATATTATACCACACTTTACAAAAATATTTTATCATTCTTTACTCTTTTAATACCCTCCAGTATATTTTTCATAGACCATATTTTAACTAATGAATGTTTTCCCTCTGTCTGAAAAACTTTGTTAATTCTTTCTGTATTTTATTAGCTCTCATTCATTTACTAGCCTTAGGTACTTGCTACAAACACATACATTTAACATTAGGGGATTTTATAGATAAGTTACTGTCCTTCATATTATAGTAGCCAAGAAATGTTCTAGTTCATAATTTAAACATTACTCTAACTTCATTCAAAGTTTTGTTTGTTTTTCTGAAACTTCTTAATAGTTATTTCCTAGTTTTGTGACAACTAACACAGAGACAGTAACTGGGAAACTATTAATATTTCCTACCGCCAAAAATCAAGGGGAAGAGAATGCTAGCCAGAAAGAACCCTGAAAGAAAGACAAATAAAAAGCAAGCTTTCTTCAGAGAAGCAGTGCCATCTGGTCATAGGCCACACACAGCTGGATTATGGGAATTTACAGGGAGAAATCCGATGAATGGATACTCTGAATGGACTCGTCACTCCATCCAGTTTCATGCTAAGCATCTCCATTGGCCAAAAGCTACACGATGAGGAAGCCTATCAATATAACAATGAATTTCTTGGCCTCTTTGAAATTCTATCTGATGATAGAATGAGTGGAGAAATTGGAGAAATTTAGAAAAATAAGGAGACAAGTAACTAAGTGGCACGAGTTAGGCTTAAACGTGAACTAAAACTTATATCAAGCCACACGACAATTAGGGATTTGGCTAATAAGGAAGGGTTCAGGTTAAATCAAATAATTGGTAGTTATAAAACAAGCAACTGGTGTCAGTACCAGTAATATTAATTTTTGGTCAATTCAATTGTTACAGAATATTTCAGTAAACATTAGTTTCAATGTTACTAACTTTGTAGCTAATCATGAAGATACAGCCTTGAATGGATCACTAAATGTATAAAATTCTCTAACTCATTTTATAGGTCTTCATATTGTTTCATTCATTTAGTAACTTTGATTTACATTATTATCTCACAAACAACTTAAGTACAGTTAAGTAACTGATCTGAAGTAGTCTTGCCTAGTGTTTGTGTCCTGCACTAGCTGATTCTGAGGATCTCTTTTGGGTATACGGTTAATGTTTTTAGTTTGTTTAGATTCATTAAGCTAGTGTGATGAATCCACATCAAAGGTGTTACCAATAAATGTTGCAAGTCAAAATAGACTTGCAAAATGATGATTTACTGGTATTATGTTAGTTATTGCATTCAAGTCTTCTCCTACAAGAATTGATAAAGCCTAAATAAAATACAGTTGCTAAGAAAAATGACTTCGCTAAAAAATGGCTCCAAAGGCTATCCATCCATGATTATTTAGAAAGATTTTTTGGTAAAACCTCCATAATGTTTTGTTAGGTATTACTGTGTCAAAGGGTTTTCTTGATATTGATATAATTGATCTATGGTCCCATATAAATTTGTGTATCACATAATGACATATATATATATTGACATATTGACATATATATTGCAAAATATGTTAAAAATAAGCTAACATCCAATTAACAGTTTCTTTCCTTGTAATGGGAATTTTAAGATCTCTCTTAACAACTCTCAAACATACCAAAAGGCAGTGCTAATATCAAATGTAAGAAAAAGAATGAAATGGGGAAAAATTATTAAACTTTGTGTGTGTGCTCTAATGGAGATGATATCCATGAAAAGATGATATCAAGGATTAGAAATTGTAGTTTTTGCAGAGATTAGTTAAGGATTGTAAGGATCAATTTTTGGCTTTATATGAAGATTTTAACCTAGCTATGTTCCTCTGAGTCTTTAAGTTCAACCAGTACTTTTTCTGTCTCAATATAATAGTGCCTCTGGAATCATGATGCTGCCACAAAGTGAAAATCAATATTTACCACTATGAGTTGTGGCTTATAATAGCAATGATTATTATAAGTTGCAGTCTATTAATAACATAGGAGTTTTCCTATCAAGGATATTAAGCAAATAATATTTAGGTAAAGTTTATACTTCATAGCAAGGAAAACCAAGACAGAGATGATTAGATCTAGGTATATGACAGTGTCCTGAAACAGAGCAGTCCTGCTAGATGATGTCTGAGTCTGAGGCAAGAGGAGAAAGTTTAGGGAGATGACCAGCATGCAGGAAAGAAAATTGTCAGTAAGCCATACTCTGCTGCATAGAACAGTTGGTTGAATTATAATATTAGAGGCAGAGGGAAAGAAAGATGTAGATATTCTGGATAAAATTTGAAAGACAACAACTGAGTAGGTATCTAGATAAAGGTCTTATCATGAATATTGAATAAACAGAAGCTTGGCCACTAAGACGTTGTTAGTGCATTTGGAGTATATTTTGCAGGGTAAACTGTACTGAGATTGGGTTATATCAGAATAGATACAAACAAATCATGATAATAACGACTCCACTGATACCAAATATGGGAATTAGAATTTATAATTAGGACACAAGAAGTTATCCCTAGAAATGGAATTATGTTCCATTAAAAATTCATATGTTGAAGTCCTAACCTCCAATGTGACTGTATTTGGAAATGGTCTTTTGTGAAATAATGAAAATTTAGTTGAGATCATGATGGCACAGCCCTCGTAATGGGATTAATGTCTTTATAACAAAAGAAACAGGGAAAGACATCTCTCTCTCTCTACCACGTGAGGACAAGGAAGAAGATGGTGAACATCCATAAACCAGGAAAAGGGCTCTCTCTCACCAGGAGGGAATTGGCTGACACTTTGTTCTTGGACATGCTAGCCTTCATGTGAGAAGTAAATGTCTGCTGTGTGAGCCACCCGATTGATGATATTTTGTTATAGCAGCCTGCTTGGGTTAAGACAGTTATAAATATACTTTAGGAATTGTGCTAATGTAATTCTGAATATTTTAATTTTAGACTCAAAATTCAATAACCACAGTCAATAACCAAGGAAATATTCACATGTCTAACTGGATCCAAACAAGACTGGGATGGAGACATTTCTGTCTTCTCTCTTCCCTTTTAAAAAGGAAAGAGGATTGTTTTTAAACTATTCTTCCAGGACACAGGCAGTTATCACCTTACTTTTCCCCAGTACTTCTTTCATTCTTTGTATATTTTTATAAGTAAAAAATAGTTATAATGGCAGGAAGTTCAAGTTGTAGGATTTTTCTTGCTGCTTTCCAGTTCACTTTGTAAATTGATGAAAAAAATATTTTGATTCTTTTCAGAATCATGATGAAATATTATTAACTCATTATCTGATCTCACTGATATTTACTGAGCATTTTCTGCCAGAGGACCCTGTATCCAGGTGATAATGTGCTGGGATGAAACCAAGTAAAGAGATTTTTCTTGGTCTCTTTATTCTTGGATTCTTTTTGCACCCAGGAAACAACCCTAACACTGATTAAAAGCCAGCTTTTTGTTAAGTATTCTATATTAATGATGATGCCTGGGATTACAACTGAAGAAAAGATGTGATTTCACTTATCTTGCTGTTTTCTCAATTATTTTGTGCATATATAAAACACCTGTATTTTGTCTTTGTAATTTATTTTTTTTTTATTTATTTTTTTTTAAACAACTTTATTTTTTTTTTTATTTTTTTTTATTTATTTATGATAGGCACACAGTGAGAGAGAGAGACAGAGACATAGGCAGAGGGAGAAGCAGGCTCCATGCACCGGGAGCCCGACGTGGGATTCGATCCCGGGTCTCCAGGATCGCGCCCTGGGTCAAAGGCAGGCGCTAAACCGCTGCGCCACCCAGGGATCCCTGTCTATGTAATTTAAACATAGATCACAGTATTTATTTTTGTCATGTAAACATAATGAGGTGTGGGACGCCTGGGTGGTTCAGGGGTTGAGCATCTGCCTTCAGCTCAGGACATGATCTCAGGGTCCTGGGATCAAGTTCCACATTGGCCTCCCCTTAGGGAGCCTGCTTCTCCCTCTGCCTATATATCTGCCTTTCTCTTTGTGTCCCTCATGAATGAATAAATAAAATATTTTTTAAAAAACATAATGAGGTTAGAAATTTTTAAAGATTGAAAATAAAAGACGATGATCTTTCAATCACCTAGCTAATACAGTGATAGAATAAACTACAATAAAATAAAATTCTATAAATATCTTTAAAAACTAATTTAAAAACTCGTACATTTTCTGGTATATAGCTTCTTTGTTTTTACTTCTAGTTTTTACTTGATAGAGTTTCTGGACCTACTGGATAATTATAGCCATCAATGATTGTCCTTCTGTGCAAAAGCTTCTACATTCTGGAAAATATTTATTATTTTAGTGTTTTTGAATATGTTATAGAAATTTTATAATGAGGATGCATTTTTATTGTATCCCTTTAAAAAAATCCTACTACCTTACTTACATTATGCTTCAGGTTTGACAATTTTTTTTTCCTGAATGTTCTGCTGTCTCTGTGCACAAAGCTAAAAGAGATTATATCTGGCATTCATTTATCACAAAACCGTGTTCTTCTTGGATTTTGTTTACATTTTTTATCACCTGGATGAAAAAAAAAAAAAAACTTAAGTTCAAGGAGGACAGAGCCATCTCATGTCTATTTCTCTTGCTTCCCCCAAATCAACTTTTTTTTCCCCTTTTACTGTGCTTTTGTGTGTACTCTTGCAATGTGTTTATGGCACTGGACTTCAGCTGGATTCACACCAGACTGACTGAGCATTGTCATTAAAATTAACTTCTGGGACTAGATGGACTGGTGGCCCTTGCGTAGCATGTTTCTTTCCATTAGATATCAGCAGTGACTTATGGATGACTCCATTGAAACTACTTTAGTAACTGAATGTGATGCCTGACAAGAGAGTCCTGTGTATCAGTAAACTTGAACAGTCTACCTTGAACAAGCTGATATTTTATTTATGCTGCACTCTCTTAGCTTCTCTGGGGATAGTCTTTCTCAGTTCAGTTTTCCAATTATTCCATTGATTTTGGCAGGACCAAGGTACTCAGCCTAAAAATAAATCACGTGTAGGACTTAATTTTTTAAGATCTTTTCACCAAGCGAGAGTTGAGAACTTTTATTCATTGGATGCCAAATCAGGTAATGTTGCAGAAGCATGCTATGGTGCAGTGATATTTAGACATTGAGTATATAGAATCACCCATGGGGCTTATTAAAACATTCCCTACCTCCAGAGATTATGATTCAGCTTGCTGTGGTAAGGTTGAGGGATACATATTTTAACATGAATTCCCTGAGGATTTTGATATAGGTTGCTGGATCAGTACTTTATAGAAACCTAGAACACTGTAGTAAGCATGATGATGTTGGGTTAGTAAAACTCAGAATTAATCTTAGCTAGAGGGTGTCTAATATTGTAGAATTGCTATGAATGTTGAAAACCTGGCATAATTATTCAATAAATGTTATTTTCCTTACATGAGCTGGTATATTGTTTAATCCAAGAAACATGCTTTAATTTAGACTGGTTAAAGTGAAGCTTTTTCCATTTAAATTAAATGAATCTGTGACTATAATATCTGAAAGTCTCCTCTGGCATACTTTAACAACATAGCTTTTTGAAAAAAAAAAAAAAGAGATTTTACCGAGCACTAGATATATTCCTCAACATAGCACATATTATATTTATATTGATACTTCCAGCTTCTTAATTTGTGCCAATTCATTGAATTTTTATTTTTAAATATCTCATCTTACAGATTCCACTTATACAAAATTTAACATTTTAAATTTTCTTGTTGTCTTTGAGGAAATATATCAAATAACTCTCAAAATTTAGAACACAGAACAGGTGCAGCTATCTTTTAATTGGGATACATTTGACTTGCTGTGAAGGGCAGGTTAAGCCATCTTTTCACCAGCTCCATTTGTGAGGACATGATAGTAACATGATAGTTCTTAACAGTAAGCAGAAATGATAGTCACAACAAGAAGAGAGAATAATGGTGAAAAGAGAGAGAGAATGGTATAATACCCAAAGCCTTCTGAAAAATCCTTACCATTTTGCATATTTATATCCTCTTAATGATTTTATGATTAATATTTTTTGTCTGGTATAGAGAATTATCAACCTAAGTACATAGTCAGCAGCTAAAACTGAAATTCCTTGTAGAGGAAATCTGTTCAATTTCATCCTGAAAAAAAGTATTAACCCCCCAAAGATAAAATAGCATTGAAGATTAAAGTAAGAAAAGTTTCAAGACATTCTTGCACATTTTCTAATGAAATGATAAAATTGTTTTCATTCTAGAAAGCATTTTTGACAATGTCCCATGTCTGAGGTTAATGACAATATTAAGGGCACGAGTCTTGAAGAGTTCAGGAACTTGAAGGAAAAAGAGAGGGAAAAATATATATGGATGAGAGGACATACTTACTACAGGGCACTAAAGAATAAAAGTGAAACAGGTAATCAGGAATATGAACTACTATAAAATTCAAATAAGAAGCATATCAACACCAAAACAAATTGTAAAAATGTGTGAATGCATGCAACTACATTTTTTTTCAGATTATGTCCAAATAAACATTCAAATAATCACAACAAAAAGATGTGTCAAAGTTTCTCCATGCTGAACAATGGCAAATCAGTTTGCTCTTACATGAAAACATTATTATTTATTGGTTCCCTAAGTAATCACTCTTGAGATTTAGCACAAAATATGAAGGTGGAAAGTGATCTGTATACTCTAAATAAATAAATGAGTGACAATAGTGTGATAAAATGCTTCTCACTTTATATTCCTCTTATTAATGAATAATTCTCCACACTTCATCTAAAAAAGGAAATTGTTGTGTTTTGCTATTTAGCCAGTTGACAAGTTGACATCCTTATAATGTACTTTATGATTAACCTTAATCAAAATCACGATGAAGAACAGATTGAACTAAAAACAGAGAACAAAACCTTATGAAGTTAGAAACACATAGAATACTTTAATTTTGCTTCTAGAGTTTTTCTGTTATGCTGCCACTTATCAAGCAATCATTTAAGGTCTATTTGTATCAACTAGAATTAGGTTCTTCTAGGGACCAAAGATACACTTGAGTTAACAATACTGTTTAATAACTTAAGAAGCATGCTCATTTATGTCACCTGATGAATATTTACAAACTAGCACATGGAACAGAGTAATGAGAGTCAAGAGTCATGAGAAAATAAGAGCAATGAGGTGGGCAGGAATCATTCTTCAAAGTAAAGCATGTTGGTTTTAGTCTTGAACAAGGAATATAAATCTTTGCAAAGAAGATAGGAATCATAGAACTATGAGAGTGAGTTTGAAAATAACCAACTGCTCAAATTTTCTAAAGTGGCAGCTGTAAATTTGGAAGCAATTGGATGAAAACTGTTAGGAAATAAAGCACATTTTTTGAGTAGAATGATTGTGTAATGACATATTACTTGAAGTAGATCATTGGTCACTTGTGGGAGGAACCAGAAGGTTTGGAGACTAATGAAAAACTGAGGACTCACCGAAGAGATATCCAAATAGGCAAATGATTCTTTTCTAGATACAATAATAGTTACAAACCATCCATAATTTCCCCTTCATGCATTCAATAACCTTCCCTTCTAGTTTACGTCTTGTACCTTCCCTCCAAGCATCCTTAACTCCACCAGGAGCTCCATGGCCTTTGTACTGACCAACTTTTCACTGCTCTTTACCCCTTGGTATCCTTGCTCCCCAGCTTGCATTATTTACATTCTATCATCAATAATTTTCTCTTAGATACCACTTCTTGCCTTTCTTTGGAATCCTTTGTCCTTCTCTCACTGTGAAGTATCACGTGCTAAAAACGAAGAGTTGATAAAAATTTTAAAAAGATTTTATCTACTGATTCATGAAAGACACAGAGAGAGAGGCAGATACATGGATGGAGTGAGAGGCAGGCTCCACATGGGAGCCTGATGCAGGACTAGATATCAGGACCTGAGCCAAAGGCAGATGCTCAACCACTGAGCCACCCAGGTGCCCCCAAAGTGTTGATTAAATCAAAATCTTTCCCTACTCTTGTCATGCATCAGTGGAGCAAAATGTGGCTTGAAAAAAACATAGTACTGTAGCAACAGGTACCACTTAAAAATAAAGATAAACATCAAATCAGTAAAAAAAAAAAATATATTACCTTGCAATCATCTTGTACTTCACTAGTCCACTGACTCCTCTTCAACATTCCCCTTTCACATTTTCTTATCCTCCATTCCCAGTAACTCCTCCCAAGCTTCCTTCTTTTCCAATAATCTTGTTCATGAATTCTTTGAGAAAATAGATGCATTCAGAAGAGATTTTCTAATAATATATTCTACCTCCCTGACTCATATTTAAAGTCTTCTGCATGGAAGATTCCATATCCTTTCTCCTTATCAAATATATCATTCCAGTCCGCTCCACTGGCCTTTTCCCTGTTTTCATTTTTTTTTCATGCTCTACTGTATAATTCCCTCTAGTATAAAGAAAGTGAATTTCTCCTTTCTTCACAAAATCTTCCTTTTCCACAATTACCCCAATAGCTATGCTCTTTATTAGCTCACCATTGCACTAATATTCCTCAAAAAGAGGTATATAATTGCCCTTTTGTATTTCTCTACACCTATTTATTTATTTTAATTGAGTTATAACTGATATAAAAACACTCCATTTAAAATATGCAAATAAATGAGCTTTAACACCTGTAGATAGCCATGAGACCATCAGTACAATTCGGTGTACATTTTTGACACACTACAACATTTTTTCATGACACCTGGCCATCCTCCTCTCCTGCCCCTTTGTATCTCCACCCTCTCCACTACTCCATACCTATGCAGCCACTCCTCTCATTTTTGTTACTGTAGATTAGTTTGGATTTTCTGAAAGTTTATATAAATATAATCATAATGTATATAATATTTTATCTTCTTTCACTCAACATAATTATTTTGAAAACAATTCATGTTAAGGCATACAAAAATAGCTCCCTCATTTTTTAGCTCACTCATTTTTAATGTTGATTAGTACTCTATTGTAAGAAAATATCACAATCTATCTATTCTTGAGTCACTTCAAGCTTTTTGATCATTACAAATACTATTAGCATTTGTGTACAATTTTTTGTGTGAAAATGTGTTTTATTAAAGATTGATGATTGATTGATGAGTGATTGATTGAAGTTGGGGTGGAAGGGAGAGGGAGAGAATCTGAAGCAAACCCTGTGCTAACTACAGCACGGGACAAAGGTAAATCTCATACTGCCGCGATATCACAATCTGAGCCAAAACCAAGAGTCTGATGCTCAACCAACTGAGCCATCCAGGAGTCCCTGTTTTGTTTTTCTTTGGTAAATACATAAGTGTGGAATGACTAGAACATATAATAGGTGTTTGTTTGACATTTTAAATAAATGCCAACGAATTTTCCTGTGAGATACAACTTTCTAAATTTCAATTATAAATGTTTAAATTTTAAGTTTTTCATATTTAACTACTACTATATTGAGAGTTTCCTGTTATTCCTAGTTTATGGAGTGTTTTTATCATATAAAGTGTTGAATCTTGCCAAATATGTTTTCCTGCATCAGTTGAGAGCTCATGTAAATTTTTTCCTCCATTCTGTTAAGATATTGCATTATATGGGTTGATTTGTTCTTTCTCTCACTCTCTTATCTACCATATGTTTTCTTTCTTTCTTTCTTTCTTTCTTTCTTTCTTTCTTTCTTTCTTTCTTTCTTTCTTCTTTCTTTCTTTCTTTCTTTCTTTCTTTCTTTCTTTCTTTTTCTTCTTTCTTTCTTTTTCTTTTTTCCTTCCTTCCTTCCTTCCTTCCTTCCTTCCTTCCTTCCTTTCTTTCTTTCTTTCTTTCTTTCTTTCTTTCTTTCTTTCTTCCTTTCTTCCTTTCTTCTTTCTTTCTTTCTCTTTCTTTCTTTTCTTCCTTTCTTCCTTTCTTCCTTGTATTCCAGGAATAGATGACACTTGGTCATTATATAAAATACTTTAATATACTATTGAATTTTGTTTAAGAATTTTGTTGAGAATTTTTGCATCTATATCAGGGATTTTGGTCTATAACATTTTTTTTTCTTGTAGTTTCTATCTTTGGTATCAGAAAAATGCTGGCCTCATGGACTGAATGTAGAAGTGTTGTCACTTCTTTAATTTTTTAGAAGAATTTGAGAAGAATTGGTGTTAATTCTTTTTAAAACTTTTCATAGAATTCTCTAAAGAAATTAGCTGGTTGTAAGTTTATGTTCACTGGCAGGTTTTTGCTTATTGATTTAATCTCCTTACTTGATGGTTTCTTTAGATTTTTAAAAATTATTATTTCTTATTGATTCAGTCTTTGTAAGTTGTATTTTTCTAGGGATTTATCCATTGCTTCTGGGTTATCCATTCTATTGATCTACAATTCTTAATAGGTATCATGTTATTATTTCAATGGCATCCATTGTAATGTGTCCGCTTTCATTTCTGATTCTAGTGACTTGAGTATTTTTTTGTAACGTGGCTTCATTTTGTTAATTAAAAAAAAAAACTCAACTCTTAGTTTTAATTTTTTAAATATTTTTTTCTATTCTCTGTTTAATTCTGCTCTTATCTTTTATTATTTACTTTATTCTGATAACTTTAGGTTTACTTTGCTTTTCTTTGCTTAGATCTTTGAAGTGTAAAGTTGGGTTGTTGATTTGAGATCTTTCTCCTCCTATTATTGTGTTGCTGTTCATTTTCTCCTCACTTCTTTCAGTGTTTGTTTCATATATTTGGGAACTTAATGTCAGCTGCAGATATATTTAAAATTGTCATATCTTCTTGCTGAATTGACTCTTTCATCATCATTTAATATCCTTCCTTGTATCTTGTGAGTTTTTGACTTAAAAATTATTTGTTTGCTATAATATGGACACCTTGCTTTCTTTGGTTACCATGAAATATATTTTCCCATCATTTCACTTTCAGCCTGAGTGTCCTGATCATTTTACTTCAATTCGTATAAAAATATTTTTGTTTTCATCTTCTCCCTCTATCTACTTTGTGTTTTATATCACAAATTATGTATTTTATGTTATGTTTTCATTAATATAGATTTGTAGTTATTTTCATGTTTTTGGTTTTTTTTTTAAGGCACCCTAAGGAAGACTAACTAAAGTTATTTTTTTTTAAGATTTCATTTATTTATTCATGAGAGACACACACAGAGAGAGGGGCAGAGACACAGGCAGAGGGAGAAGCAGGCTCCATTCAAGGACCGTGTAGGGACCTTGCATGGAGCCCAACATGGGACTCAATCCCAGTCTCCAGGGTCATGCTGTAGGCTGAAGGCAGCACTAAACCGCCGAGCCACCAGAGCTGCCCTATTTTCATGCTTTTGTCTTTTGAAACCTATACTAGAGTTAAAAGTGATGTATGCACCATTGCAAAACTATAGAATTGTATTTTGTCCAAATATTTATGTTTGCCAGAAGGCTTTATATTTTTGTATGATTTTGTGTTTCTTTTCAGTGTCCTTTCAATTTCAACTTGAAGGACTCCCACTAGTATCTCTTATAAGGGATGTCTGGCAATGATGAACTCCCTCAGTTTTTACTTTTGCAGAATATCTTAATTTCTGCTTCATTTTTGGAGGAAAGCTTTACCAAAATAGTATTCTTGGTTCACAGTTTTTCCCTTTTAGTACTTTTAATATATCACTCCACTCTGTTCTGTCCTGTAAGGTTTCTGCTGAGAAAAATCTGATAATCTAACAGGAGCCCTCTTGTATATGGTGAGTCTCTTTTAACTTTTGATAGTAAGGTAACAATGTATCTTGGTAGGATATCTTTAATGTTTTCTTTTAGAATCAATTCAGGTGTTTTTTAAGATTTTGTTTGTTTGCTTATTTATTTATTTATTTGAAAGAGAGAGAGAGAGCAGGGTGATGGGTAGAGGGAAATAATCTCAAGCAGACTCCCTGACACAGGGATTGAGATCATGACCTGAGCCAAAATCAAGAGTCACATGCTAAATCATCTGAGCCACCCAGACATTCCTGAATCAACTGAGCTTTTGGATTTTTAAGTTCATTTCCTTCCTGAAACTTGGGAAGTTTTTGACACTTTTTTTTTTTCCCAGAATTTATGAAGTTTTCCAGTCTGGCTGGTAGTAACCTGAACTATTACCAGCCCTATGTGATGCCATTTAGCATTCCCTGTAATTCTTTCAGGTAGTTATTTCCCTGGTCTTAAATAATTTATTTGCATGCATCTGGCGATTGGTACTATGCTAAATACTTGAGCCTGATGGAGGGAGGGCTCTGCAGATGTTCAAGGTGCTCTTTCTGTGGAGCTCTCTTCTCTATGATACACTATGTTCTTCAAACTCCAGCTGCCTTAGTTTTCTTTCACATTCATCCCCAGCTCCATAACTCAGGGAGCATGCTGAGTTCTACTATGGCCTCTCTTATTCTCTCCTATCTCACTAACTACTCTTTCTTGTTTTTGTTTTGTTTTCCTTTTTTCTTTTTTTTTCGTGAAATTCCTAGAGGGTCTCCAAATTCCTGGAAAATCTCAGGCTCAGTTATACATTTTCTATTATATTCCAACTAAGCCTATTCCCTTGATAACTTCATTTAACTTAGTAGCTTAAGATGTCTTTTATGTGCTGACTCTACTGAATATATACCCAGAAACCATACCTCTGCCCAAACTCCTAACTTCCTGCTCTACAAAGAAGTCTACTATCTCAGTATCATAATCTTTGAGACTGGACTCTTGACCCTAACTCACAAAACAGTTATCTTTTCCTTGTTCCTAGACCACTCATCCCCAAGCCTTCTTCGGTTGATGGCAACATCATTCACCCTTCTAGTTGCTTAGGCCAAAATTTTGGAAGTAATCTTATATTTCTTTTTATGTCTCTCGCTCTCACTCCCACATCCATTACAGCAGGAAATCTTGTCTATGACTTTGTAAAAGATGTATAATTTGCTCATTTCTTTCCATTTCTACAGTTACTGCTTCAAGTCACCACCCTTTGCTCATTTGGATTCATGTAATAACCTCCTATTTAACATTTCTGTTTCTGCTGTAGCTGTTATCCCACAATCTTTCATTATCATGGCAGCCAAAGTTGTCCTATTAACTCTATGCTTTCTGTGGTCTTTTCAGAATAGAAGCCAAAACTCTCAGAATGGTCTTTAGGTTGTATAATCTTTCTACCAAACTTGCTGGTCAGTCTAACCTTATCTTCTATTTCCCTCTTTCTTGCCCAGTATTCTTTAGACATTCTGGTTTCCTTACTATATCTCAAATACATCATTTAAGGCTCCTTCTTAAGACATTTATATTGGTTGTTTTTACTGCTTGTGAAACTTTCTCTAAATACATACCTTCTTAACTCTTTTACTTTTTTCAAATGCGCTCCAAAAGAAAAACTTCAATAGGCTACATTATAGACAAGGAACTCTAGAATTAGAAAATCCAAACCTTTTATGATTAGTAGAAGGTCTGCTCAAACCCTCCTCTGGATGGAGACATTATCTTTACTGTACTAGGCAGTAAACAAGCTTGCCACTACTCTGGAGGGAGACACTCTATTTGCTAAAGCTGTCCATTATTCAAGTATCCTTGAAAAGGTAGTCTGAGACAAAGTCAGTGAGGACCTCTGTCCTCAAGACATGAATACATGTGAAATATAAGGAAAAATAGTTAACAGTGATTAATATAAAGGAGTCCTTTATATTAATATAAGAAATAAGTAAAGATTTAAAAATATTTATAGAAGAAATATCACTGTAAATGAACAATACCTACTTAAAATGCATAATAACATTAGCCATAAGAAAAAGAAGTACTAACAACAATAAAAAATATTCCACACCTATCAAGGTGACAAAAACTAAGTATCTGACAGCAATGTGATTTTGTAAGGAGTCATGCAACAAAAATATTTATACCCTATGGTTAGCTGTTTGTAGAAGTGTAAATCAATAATCATTAAAAAAGCTTAAAATATTTCATAAATTTAAAATTGAGCTTTTTTTAAAATTTCTGTTTATACCCATGAAATTTCCTATATCTAAACATAATGAGATGAGGCATGTAACAGTATTCTCATAATTAGAAAAAGAATTAAAACCACTCTAGTGTACATAAAGAAGGATAAATAATATATATCAATACATTATTTAGTCTTCTTGGGCTGTAATTACAAAATACCATAGGTTGTGTGGCTTAAATGACAGAAGTTTATTTCCTTATAGTTCTGGAGAATAGAAATTCAAGATCAAGATTTTATCTGATTTAGTTGCTGATGAAGGCTGTATTCCTGACTTGCAGATGGCTGCCTTGTCATATGTCTACACATGCATTCCTTAATGCATTCACATAGAGAGGAAAAGGTACATCTTGTTTTCCTTTTCTTATAGGATCCCATCAGATGACCTCATTTAGCCTTCATTATCTCCTAAAGACCAAATACAGACAAATTCCAAATACAATCAAATTAGTTTTTAGGGCTTCCTATGAAGGGGGGGTGGGTGGTATTTCAGTCCACAGCATATAATGTACAGCAATAAAAATGAATGAAATAGTACTACATGTGTAAAGGTAGATGTAGCTCACATACATCATTTTGAGAGAAATAAGCAAGTTTCAGAATAGTTCATATATTACCATTAAGATTCAATTAAAAACAGGAACTCTTGGGTGACTCAGTCAGTTAAGCCTCCAACTCTTGATTTTGGCTCAGGTCATGACCTCAGGGTTGTGAGATTGAGCTCCATGTGAGGCTCCATGCTGGGTGTGAAGCCTGCATAAGATTCTTTCTTTCCCTCTCCCTTTGTCCTCTCCCCTCTTCCCCCATGCCCCATGCACACACACACTCTCTCTCTAAAAGAGAGAGAGAAAGAGAGAGAGAGAGAGAGAGAAAGATTCAGTTAGTTAAAAACACATAAAGCTATACATATGTTGAAAGATATATACATATGTATAATAAACATCAAGCTCAGGATAGTGCTTATCTATATTGTGGAAAGAGGGAATTCTATCTAAGAGGATAATGGGACTTCACACTGTTAGTACTTGGTTAGTAAACAAACATTAATTATGTATTTTTTATATCTTGAATTATTTTAATATAAAGCTAAGTCTGGATAGCACTGAAGTAAATATGAAAACAACTATACAGTAAAAATACATTTTCCTTTCTATGATACAAAATAACCAAGTCTTGTTATCTTTTCCTTTGCCTCAAGAACATACCAAATACCCCCACTCTTTTTTGTTTTGTTTTTAACAAGTAAGTAACTAAAGCTTCTCTGTGTGATTGCCTAAGAACATTTTAAAAAGATGAAGATAGTTATCCAAGGGTAAAGTGGATAAACATATCCACCAACCCTCAGGTAAGAGTGGATATTAACTGATTCCACGGAAGTAGACTGTGGTGTCCTCAAGTGTAGAGAGGCTTGCCCTGTAGGGTTTAACCCCTGTAGGGTTAAAAAAGTAGTTACTGCTAACAAAGTTTTTGCTTGAGCACAAGATCACTAAATCAATGCAAAAGTTTCCAATAGGCTTCATACAATTAGCCAGAGTCTGAACTTCAACTAATTTTGTCAGTTTTGGTCACAGGGATTTTGATAGTGATCGAGTGGGTAGAAATAGTCCTTAAATATTTACTTAAATTAAGCTTTCTTTCATCTTAATTTGGAGGGCTTCAGGATTTAATTTTATTTCAAAAAGAATACAGTGCATGCACATTCTTTTCCACTCCAAGTTTAGGGACTAAAATTCAAAATGTAGCAACATTTTCATTTACGCAAAATAACCAAAGACATAACCTATGATTTCAGATATATCCATAGCTATTTTCCATGACCTCCTACTACATATCCCCTGGAGAACTCATTTAATACTAAATTTACATATTATTTTAGGTGACTATATATCATCAGCTAAAAAAATACTTTGATGACTATTTCTTTTTGCATTATGCATTGAAACGTAATTTGGAAAGTGAAAACTTTTTGGAACATTCACTATGTGTCTACACTAGACGTACTGCCAGCATACATATAGGCAACAATTCATTTTATACTTTTACAAGCCTTGATTTATCATGTTAGTTTGGGCTGAATATCTGCTGCCTTTTCTTCTCATCCCTCTTCTACATTATATTTTAAGGGCATCCATTGTGCCTTGTAAAATTCTAAAGGCACCCACTGAGTTATTGTTCTAAATAATCTTCTTCTCTTTAAAATAACTTATTCATAAATACCAAAATGAAAATGTGCCCTTTTTAAAATGTAACTGATTATATTAAAAAAGGACAAAAATTAATTCTTCATCCTCTAGCTATAAAAATATGACTAAAGCACTAAGAAATGTTTTATTAACCTCCATTAATTTAGTAGTTCTCTTCTTGATAATGAGCAAAAATGCAATCCTGTGGAAGTTTGTGTTAAAAGAGATGTGTGAGAGAGTATATATATATATAATATATATATATATATTATAGATACATGTAATTATACATACAAATTAGAGTTCTGAATAATAGTACCATTACTCTACAAGACGACCGAAAAAATAAATGGTGCCTGTTTTCTACTTATCAACTTCTGAGTGTCCTAGGCATTTATCAAGACACACTCACTAATTTTGGAGTTAAATTGAACAATCTTTTCAAATTACCATGAACTTTAAAAATCTATGGAAGGAATTCTTCTCTATTTAATCAAACTAATAGACCACAAGATCTTTTGGGACACAGTATAAGAAACAATGATTCAAATAATAATTATGAAAATGTATATGATTTCTAAATAGAAGTACTTTATTAAAGATTTTGCACTAGCCCTTTATCTGATATATCATTTGCAAATATTTTCCCCCATTCCATGGTTTGCCTTTTAGTTTTGTTGTTTCCTTTGCTGTGCAGAAGTTTTTTAGACTGATAAAGTCCCAATAGTTCATTTTTTCCTTTGTTTCCCCTGACTCTAGAGATATGTCTAGTAAGAAATTGCTGCAGCCAAGGCCAAAGAGCTTGTTGCCCATGTTCTCCTCTAGGATTTTGATGAATTACTCTCTCACATTTAGGTCTTTCACCCACTTTGAATTTATTTTTGTGTATGATGTAAGAAAGTGGTCCACTTTCATTCTTCTGCATGTAACTGTCCAGTTTTTGCAACATTTGTTGAAGAGACTTTTTTCCATTGGATATTCTTTCCTGCTTTGTCAAAGAATAGTTAACCATACAGTTGAGGGTCTATTTCTAGGTTCTCTATTCTGTTCCATTGAGCTATGTGTCTTTTTTTGTGTCAGTATCACACTGTCTTGATTACAGCTTTGTAATAAGCTCGAACTCCAGAATTGTGATGCCTATAGCTTTGGTTTTCTTTTTTTAACATTCTTTCAGCCATTCAGGGTCTTTTCTGGTTTCATACAAATTTTAGAATTGTTTTTTTCTAGCTCTGTGAAAAATATTGGTGTTATTTTAAAGAGATTGCGTTGAATGTGTAGATTGCTTTATGTAGTATAGACATTTTAACAATATTTGTTCTTCCAATCCGTGAGCATTGAATGCTTTTCCATTTCTTTGTGTCCTCTTCAATTTCTTTCATACGTGTTCTATAGTTTCCACAGTTCAGAGAAGAAGTATAAATGGTTAAAAGACACATGAAAAAATGCTCAACATCCCTCATCATCAGGGAAATACAAATCAAAACCGTAATGAGATATCACCTCACACAGGTCAGAATGGCTAAAATTAATGACTTAGGAAAAAAACATATGCTGGTGAGGATCCAGAGAAATTGGAACACTTTTACATTGTTGGTGGGAAACAAACTGGAACTACCACTCTGGAGAACAGTATGGAGGTTCCTCAAAAAGTTAAAAGTAGAGCTACCCTATTTATGACCCAGCAATAACACTACAAGGTTTTTATCTAGGCATAAAAAAAAAATTGTAATTCAAAGGGTCACATGCCCTCCCAATATTTATAGCAGGAATGTCCACAATACTCAAAATATGGAAAGAGCCCAGATGTCCATCAACTGATGAATGGATAAAGAAGATATGGAAGATATAGATATAGATATTACTCAATATATTTAATATATAATATATTATATACAAATATAATATATATATTAATTCTATATTATATACACTATATATATAATTCAATATATATATATATATATATTACTCAATATTACTCTCTCTCTCTCAGCCATCAAAAAGAATAGAATCTTTCCATTTGCAAGAACTAGAGTGTATTATGCTAAGCGAAATAAGTCAGGACAAATACCGTATGATTTCATTTGTGTGTGGAATTTAAGAAATAAAACAGATGAATATGGAGAAAGGGAAAGGAAAAAATAAAATAAGAGAAAAATAGAGAGTGAGGCAAACCATAAGAGACTTTTAACTCTAGGAAACAAACTGAGGGGTGTGTGGGGTGGGGGGTGGGGTAACTGGTGATGGGCATTAAGAAGAGCATGTGATATAATGAACACTGAGTGTCATATGCAACTGATGGATCACTAAATTCTACCCCTGGAACTAATAACATACTATATGTTAACTAACCTTAATTTAAATAAAATCTAAAGAAAAAAAGTACTTTATTAATCCTTATGAATAATAACATGTAAACATCACACACACACACAAACACACAAGTCTGATAAAAACTGTAAGGCTTTGGTGTGTTTTCCAGTGATTTCCTTTCATTTATGATTTTGTTAAGTGCCTTTTAAGAATTCTTAGCTGAAGTTTCCTTAAAGATACATTGTTGTGAATCTCAAAACTTAATTCCTTAAAGATTTATAAAGCTTACAGGATATATGATAATCTTTTAAAGCTTTATATGTATATCGGCATCTAACTGTAATTGGTAATCCTTGATATCTTGGAATAACACTTTTCCTAAAATGGGTAAAAAAAAGTAAGAATATTTTATGCAATTTTTCTAATCAGTATGCCTCTAAATTCTATTTTTTCCTGCATTGTCATGAACAGACTATTTATCCTTAAGCTTACAGGTACAGATATAATTTATTGCCTGAATCCCACCATTTTGCAATTGGAAGGAATTGCAAAATACTAATTTGTCAAATTTATGTTCTTAAAAAAAATAGAAATAGCCAGACATAGTTAAAGGCAAATTTTAAAACTGGATATTCTCATTAATTAAAAATAAGATTAACAAAATACATATTCATCATATACAATGCATATGTTAATGGTGAAACTATAATTTATTATCCAATTAGGAGCTATTTTGAGAGTGTAACAGGATATTAATGATCACACTAAAATAACTGTTGCTTCGACATGGATGGAACTGGAGGGTATTATGGTGAGTGAAATAAGTCAATCAGAGAATGACAATTCTCATATGGTTTCACTTATGCGTGGACTGTAATGAGAAATAGTGAAAGGGACTACAAGGTAAAGGAAGGAAACTGAGTGGGGAAAAATTAGAGAGGGAGACAAACCATGAGAGACTCCTAACTCTTAGAAACAAAGGTTTACAAAAGGGGAGGAGAGTAGAGAGATGGGGTGACTGGGTGACGGGCACTAAGGAGGAGGCACTTGATGGGATAAGCACTGGGTGTTACACTACATGTTGGCAAATTGAATTTAAATATATATATTTTATATAAATATATAAATATATATTTTAATACAGCAAGTATGTCTATTTACAAATTTTAGTTTATATCCATATCTAGCTCTCATAGTTTATCATTATCACCGGCATATTTCCAAACTATTTTTTTAAATTGACCTATTTTACTATTTTTATAAAGTTAGCAGACTTTTTCCTGTACATTTTATAGTTAGTACATTTAGAATTACTGATCTCTTTATTTGACTATCTCTAGACATAAATTTTTAGGTGACAAATACTGTATCTACAGGTAGCGAAGAAACTGCTGAGCTCAGATACAATTCTTTCTAATAAAGGATATTCCCAATTCTATTTTTCCCTGTTAAAATATACAAATATTTAATCTTAAATATTTTCATATGTAGTTTTGTTTCCCATTCTCACTTCTTTATGTCTATAAATTATACAAGACAAACTCACCAAATGTTTCATTTTTTTTTTCACGTTCACTTGAGTGCTTTCCCAAACTTAGATGCTACATAATTATAGGCTTTCCCATTTTCATCTTATTTTAGAAAAAATTCCCATTTAAATAAAAATTACATCCAAAAATTTCTAACTCAATTTGATTTACTCCCAACCACAGTTTTAGAATTTTGCAGTTAAATCCAATATACAACTTCTTGTATGATTTAATGTTTTAGTTACTAAATTCAATAAACTAAACTTAGGTCCCTATCTTGCTTTTTTTTTTGAAATACATGTTACTGTCCTTTGGTTTACCTGATTTACTTTAAATAACTTTAATTTGGCAAACAGAAGGTTCTGGATCTTCATATATTAAATAATTAGATAAAATATTTTACAGCCCTGACTGTTACAAAACATAACAAAATTTAGAAAACTCATTAACAATAAAAAAGTGTAATAACATTGTAGAGAACTTAGATTGATTTACCAAGTAATTTTTCAAATTCTCAAATAGTTCTAAAATCAAACTGATGCAGGATAGCAAAGAGAAATTATACAGAGTATGATTATATGGAATATTAAAAAAATAAATATCAGTATTTTTAAAAATGTCACTTTGGTACTTCAACTGTGGAGACAAATATAATTTTGAATTTGTCAAAGATGATGTATCTCAATCATTATAATATTGCCACTTTTTTAGTTTTAGTAGTGTATTATGTATACAACAGCCAATTCTAAGTGCATTTATTTGTTATAAGTTTTTTAATATGATAGGAGCATTGCTTTTATTACACAGTGTTTGCCACCAAAACTAATTAATTTACTACTTGGAGTATCTGATAACATTGAAGTAATTTAACTGTGAAGTTTTCTCTACCAATAGGTTCAACATGTTATCAGATATCACTGCAGAATCTGTACATTCACAAAAATATTGGGGAATGATCATGAACAAAAGTAATTTAGGAGAACAATCTTTTGATATAAATAATAAAATCATCTCTCTTTCACCCCCAACTGATAGAATCAGAAATCAAGATTCTATATATTAAATACTTCCATCTCAAAATCAGCATTTTGAGCTCCCAATTGCACTTACTTCTAAGAAAATATTATCTCAGCAACTTCCACTTTAATATTTATCAAACATTTTACTCCTGTACCATTATATCTGATATTTTCCTTGCATATTCATATTACAGCTTCTCTCAAGACCACTACAAATTCCTGAAAATGACTGATGCAAAAATTGACTTTAATTGAGGCTTCTTTAGAGTATTCCAATGGGTAGAGGAACATCTTCCATTATCTTCTGGAACTCTTGGGAGGTAACAGACTTGGATTTTCATCTAAGATAATATAAATATGGAGTTGGTAAGATCCAGAAAAGTAGCTCTATTTTATTCCAGGGAGCTAGAAGATTTAGCTGCCCTATGTCTTGAGACACTAGTACCAAAAGTAGGTATGGGTTTGAGAACTGGATAGTAGACTATGGTCATATTTCTATGGGCCCATCCATGGTAATCTATAAGAAAGAAAACTGAACTAAATAACTGTTACATGACAAAAGTATCTGTGTAATGATAATATGTAATCCCTGGCCTAGTGGGTAAAAATACAGTGAGCCAATGTTTTGAGGCTCTTCTCTTCCATTGGACTTCTCACTTCAAATAGACTAGTAAGATTACTGAATTTTTAGCACAATTCCATGAGGAATTAGGACTGTGTTAGGATCTCGCAATCACTTGTCATTACTTTTTATCTCATATATTCTTTGCATTCTTTGTTCTTTCAATAATAAGCCATATTTAATGCAATCTTAATCAAGTTGAAGTGGTAACTTGACTAACCCTTACACATTAGGCCAGACTTTTATATGTCTGACTCATTTGACTGTGACTTCAAAGTTCTGAACTCAGAAGAGATGTGCATTACTGAGTTTCTTAGACTTGTCATTAGCAGAAGAATTGTCTATTTGTGCTACTGGAGAATAGTTAACATTATGTACTTTAAAATTATCCTTGTTTTAAATCTCTGTTGTCCTATTAACTGTGTATCTTTAAGTAATTTGGCCCTGATCTTCTTTCTCACTAGAGTTTAATTTTCTCTTCCTCAACTATAGCTAATATCTTTAGCTCTTTGAAAATAAAATTTTAAATGATGTATAAATACATATAGAACATTCATAAATTGTAAGTGTACAGACTAATGAATTTCACAAAGTGTAATAAGCTTCCAGATTAAAAATAAAAACCAGTGACATTGCAGAAGTCTTCCTGTCTTCATCTCTCACGTATGTTTACTTGAAATGTTATCAATTATCTGATTTTTATTTATTTATTTTTAAAAATATTTTATTTGTTTATTCATGAGAAACACACAGAGAGAGGCAGAGGCAGAGGGAGAAGCAGGCTCCCTGTGGGGAGCCTCATGCGGGACTCAATCCCAGGACCCCAGGATCATGACCTAAGCCAAAGGTGGATATTCAACAACTGAGCCACCCAGGTGCCCACTTCTCTGATTTTTTTTTTTAAGATTTTACTTATTTATTCATGAGAGACACACACAGAGAGAGAGGCAGAGACACAGGCAGAGGGAGAAGCAGGCTCCATGCAGGGAGCTCAACGTGGGACTGGTTCCTGGTCCTCCAGGATCGCGCCCTGGGCTGAAGTCAGTGCTAAACCACTGAGCCACCTGGGCTGCCCACACTTCTCTGATTTTTAACATGAAAATACTTTGCCTGATTATGAACATAACATAAAGAGATACATGTATACTCTTTCCTGTTCATGGAAGTAATAAAGTGGCTTCTACCCAGGAATACAGTTATCATATCTGGAAAAGGAGAAAATGAATGCAATTATAAAGTAACCCACAAACATGAGAGCCACATTCATAATAGCATTATTACTGACCTAATTAAATGTAAAAGATTTGGCTATAAAGTGGGAGATATTCCATAATGAAGTTAGTATCTTGTTATACAAATGAGGTAAAAGGAGGTGGAAATTCATGTAGGCTAATTTATTAGATAATATTATAGAAGTTAAGCTTATCAACATTTATTTTCATGTTTTCCTTTTAAATAATCCATTCATAATTAGGGTAGTAGCATGTATTATAACATTTCCAAATGTGTTACAGAACTTGGAAAGGAACTATTCAACTCTATCTTACAAAGAACTTTTCAAAAGGTTTTTACAAAACCTCTAGGTATTAAAAAATAATTCCAGAAAATCTTATTTTGGAAATTATAAAGCGAAAACCACAGTATTGACATTGTAAGTGACTTTTAAAGGGCAGAAAACTTCATATCCCTCTTAGATAAAGTCTATAGTTCACATTACAAAACATCAAGAAAATGACCAGGTTAACCTTGGTTCTCAAGGTCTCTTGTTTGTTTGTTTTTATTTTCTCTTCTACTTTTATATTATACTTGTAGTTCAAACAATGAGTTTCAGGGTAACACAATAGTGTACATATCCTCAATTTAATACATTTAGAAGTCATTACTAATAGTTTTTTTTCTTGTTTTGAAAATGTTGAAATAACCCCAAAAGCTATTGGGTTATAAAGATCATTTACTTGTCTATGTCTCAATTTATCTGATTATAAGGTGAGAACAATGTGTCCCATCTATTTAGGTCTTTGGGATTTTAAGACTTAATGAGTGCAAAAAGTTTCTAAGGACTTTACAAGAAAGTACACATATAAATAATATTAATGACATGTCTGGTAGATAGCAATGTGAAATGTGTGAAACATTATTTCCAAATATCAAAAAAGTCAAAACATAGACTTTTATCAGCTCTTAGCACTAACCTCTAAGAAGATCAAAGACCCTTCTTTTTGCATAATAATTTCTGGAAGCTATTTAGCTCACAAATTTTAAAAGAACATGTCCAAATGGTGAAAAAAGGCTTGTAGCATTAAGAAAAAGTATAAAAGTTTAATATAGACTTAGGGAAATAATGTCAGATAACATGGTAAATAATGCTTACGAAAACAAAAACAAAACAACAACAACAACAACAACAACAAAAAACTACCAAATCCCTTTTGAAACAAGATGACAATGGAATAGCTATGTCTGTCATCCACCAAAAAATAGTGTCATTTTAGAATTGGGGAATGCAGTTAAATAATTACCCCCAATAGTCTTTTATTGTGTCTTCTTTAGGAAAGAGAGTAACCTTCAAATGGAAAGAAAAATATAGAGCATATCACAGGTGAAGAAGTCATGTTGCCCTGAATGATTTCAAATCCATCAGTCCAAGGAAGTTAGAGAAGCCATCAGCAGTTACCCCCAAATGAGCTTTGTTACTTTTTAGGCAATAATGGGAAAAGGAAGACTTTTCAGAAAACTAAATAAGCAAATTCTCCATTTTTTAAATTAATACTCTTCCTTCATTTTAGATAGAATACTGAGAGGGTGGTTTTTAATTTCTTCAAAGACTATTCAACTCTGTCATCAGGCAGTTTGGAATTGGAACATATACTAGAGTCTCCCTGTCTCAACATAGTTATTTTACAGATTACAAAATCAAAATGCAGAAATTTTAGTGATTTTCTACAGTCTTTTACAAATGATACTACATTATTGTATTTGAAAATTGAGTGAAACATGCAGCCTTCCTGTTCCTTGGTTTCTCTATAAATAAAATGGGATTAAACAAAGATCATGATTAAAATGCCCAACCTCAACTTCAAAATTTATGCATTCTAGTACATGGTTTTAGATTTTCTATAGACTTGAGAAAACTAAGCCTGTGTCTATTGGACTCAAGAGTCATACATCTGTTTATTATTTTATTTGAACTTTTATAGGTACATTGAGAAAACCATATGGTTAACTGTGGATTTTATTCTGTAGCCTACTTGCTTTTTTTTTTTTTTTTTTTAATGCTTTTCTGCACAGAGACATTTCCTTATTGTGCTCTTGACTCTGGAGCAGTAGCCCCAAGGCCCTATTGTCCTGCCATCCCATGCTTATTTTACTGTTTTCCTCTTCCTCTGTAATCTTCCTGGAGTCCCATCCCAATTCTCTTTGCTGAAACTTTTGTCCCTTGTTTTATTTCTCTGGTTCTCCTGACAGTATTCTTTAAAACAGTCTGCTAAAGAAGCTGCAAGTAGCTGCTGTCAATATTTACTGAAGTAGGGCACTGACATTAATACTTGTTAATTTTCTTACTGATTTCTTGAAAATGACTATGATCTTTTATCAAACAATCTTGCATGCAGCTCCACAGAGTATATATGACAGAGATGGAAGGGGGAGTGAGAGAAATACACCAGAGTAGTGATTTTTTAAATCATAGAATCAACAGATGATCTCTTATAAAATAACTTTGAAGCAGCAACTTCCTATACCAATTAAATCAGAATCTCTGGAGGTAGGTCTCTGGTGTCCATCTTATAAGAGTTTCCAAAAAAATTCCGATATGCAGGCAAGATTGATAGTTATTGTCTAAAGAAAATATCCCTTGAGATTTTCAGCTCCTTCTAGGAAGGAAGGGTTAGAAATAGAACCACTCCAGGGCTTGGTAGAGGTGATTATTGCATAAGAGAGACACAAGGCCATATAAGAGAAAAACAAAGCCATCTGGTTAGAGTCTTTCAATATCTCCGGTCATATACAACCAATATTAGCAGGTTTACAAAGCACTGAATTGAAAAGAAAAACAACTTCTTTTTAGCAGGCAAACCAACAGGAATGACCTCTTACTTCTTCTAACATCTTCACTTGTAAGTTGGCAGGAAATCTCAAAAATAAATCTTCATTGAAAATTAAAATCACACTAATGAGATACAGCACACTTCCTGAACAATATTGCTAGCCTTTGAGAATTGTGACAAGGCAATGAACTTTTTTTTGTGATTAGAATATTTCATATATTCTAAAAGTGCTAGTATGGCTTTTTTTTTAATTTAGTTGCTTCTCCCATTAAATTAGCATTTTCTGTTAATAAATAAATATCTCTGATACTAACATGTGAAACCACTGCCTAAAATTATGTTAGCAATATTAATAATTTTTTTTAATATTATGACTCCATGTCACAGTCATAGAGCTGAGTATTTTATGCATGTCAATTTACTTCTACTCTTTCATTCAGGACCACCTTGAACTGGTTTGATACAAGAAATAAAACCTAAATAGGTATGGTGATATGCATTCTTACATCCCCCCCTAAAATAAAACTATAAAATGAATTTAACTGCTATTGGTTTCCCAGCCTCCTGTATAACTTAATATTTTGTATTGGAGAATGAAAGTGAATGATTGCACATGCATGTGTTAAGGATGGTGAAACAGCTTGTCAATTACAAAATGCCATAAACATTATGTCAGTTTTAAGCTAAAAAGATGCTGAATAAAGATTTGTTTAAGAATATGTACATGTTTATATGCTAAATAGTCTAAAATGAGTTTGTGGTTTTTTGTTAATATTTGGAATTTTTCATAAATACAACTAACCAGAAAATAAGAACATTTCTTTTTCTTTGAAGACTACACCACATGTATATGCATGAGCAAGAATAATCCAAGGAGTATAATTCTAAGCAAGCACATGCTATACTTACTGATATTTAAATTATATTTAAAATTTTTCATAAATGTTTATCTTAAATTTAGTAATCATTGTGGAGAATTATATCAAAATGAAATTCTAAAATAATTACTGCATATCAAGAGACCTATATTTTCATAAATTAAATATTTATGGAAAATAGTACACACAATAAATAACATAAAATAACACTTAACTATATACATGTCAGTCATAAACATTAACCTCAGGGATTATGTGCCATTCACCTTTACCCCTAAAAGAAGGATGCGCATAATAGGTTATTTCGGTAATTGTTCAAATAAATGAATGAAGAAATCTGGAAAGATATAATTTATGTATTGTGAAAAAATAGCACGTCTCTATTATCATTTTTTGACTCACTATCTTTAGGTCTTGCTAAATGTTTCCCATTCTAAGCACTAGAGTCAGAAAAATATGCATATGCCACTATCTCTATGGTGTTGGGATGACTAAATAATTGTACTGAAGGTAAACCTTTTTTTTTTTTAAATATATATATATATATATATATTTATTTATTTATTTAAGAGAGAGAGAGAGAGAGAGAGACAGTGTGCACAAGTAGGAGGAAGGGGCAGAGGGAGAGAGAGAAACTGATTCCCTGCTGGGCAGAAAGCCCGATGGAGGGCTCCATCCCAGGCCCCTAAGATCGTGACAAGAGCCAAAGGCAGCCTCTTAACCAACTGAGCCATGCAGGTGCCCCAAAGGTAAACCCTTTTTGACTTTAAGCTTATGAAACCCTTTAAGAGAAAAGTAGTTTTGGGGGGCAAAATAATTTATTCTCTATTTTTATATAATGTTTTTAGAATTTATTATACTGTTTTATTTTCTATCCACTAAAGTGAAGTGTAGAAGATTTTAGTAGCATTAAGTTTGACTCCGAAGATAATAATTCTTATGAAAATAACCCCATGTTTCTTTGGTGTTGAGTTTGATAAGTTCTTTATAGATCTTGGAAACTAGCCCTTTATCTGATATGTCATTTGCAAATATCTTCTCCCATTCTGTAGGTTGTCTTTGAGTTTTGTTGATTGTATCCTTTGCTGTGCAAAAGCTTCTTATCTTGATGAAGTCCCAATAGTTCATTTTTGCTTTTGTTTCTTTTGCCTTCGTGGATGTATCTTGCAAGAAGTTACTGTGGCCGAGTTTAAAAAGGGTGTTGCCTGTGTTCTCCTCTAGGATTTTGATGGAATCTTGTCTCACATTTAGATCTTTCATCCATTTTGAGTTTATCTTTGTGTATGGTGAAAGAGACGGGCACTGGGGTTTATACTGTATGTTAGTAAATTGAACACCAATAAAAAATAAATTAAAAAAAAAAGAAAAAAAAAAAAAGAAAATAACCCCATGTTACATGAGTCTTAACACAAGGTTTCACAATGCCAATGAATGTCATTTTTATAAAATTCACTTGATTGTAAAGACTGAGCTAGGGAATTTTGAAACAAGAAATCATCCTAAATTTATTTAACCAGATAGATGTATACTTTCACATTTTAAAATTATGTGATAATTGAGTGAAATAGTTCAATTAACACTGGCTGCAATAACAAATAGATACTGAAATGTGTAATGAATGGTTTGAGCACAATAAAAATTATTTCTCCATCATCTGGAGTATATAGGTGTCCTTGACATATGGGTATCTTTCCAAAATGCTGTTATTACAGGATCCAGGCTGCTGAAAACTTGCTTATCTTCAACACAAGTCTTCTGTTATTTCACTTTTAGTCATTGGGAGAGGGGAAACAGTACAATGAAACACCCCATTCTTTTAATGGGTCAATGTTGAAAGTGGCCAAATCACCTTTACTTAAATTCTATTCATAATACACAATCAGATGGTGCCCCCAGAGAAGACTGGGACATTCAGAAATTAATATGCTTTTGGTAAAGAAGATGTGCAAAGATGATAACAGCTCTGGGTCAGAATAATGCCAAGTGTGTGAAAGGGACTGTCAGAAAAAGATAGTACAGCTGGAGCAGAATGAGTGAGGAGGGAGGTGACAAGAGTTGATGTCAGAGAAGCAATGGGCAGGAATGATCATGGGTTGTACATGTTTGTAAGACCTGAAATGCTATTGCAATGACTCTCAGGCTGAGCGACATGGGAAACTGCAGAGCTTTTGAGCAGAAGAGTAACACTATTTACAGATTTAATTAGCACCATTGAAATGGTCTTCATGGACAAGACCAGAAGCAAAATATAGTTGCAAATATCTGTTAGAAGATAAATTTATATATGTGTTCTACATAAAGTGTTTTAAAAGCCTACTTAAGTATGAGTTATCTCAGGGTGGATTTTTATTTGTTTGTTTGTTTGTTTGTTGTTTGCTTTGCAGCTCACAAAGTTTAGTGGTGCTGCTGTTTTTCCAACTAGTGTTTTTTCATTTCCTTATCAGTCGGTTTTATTTTAGTCACTGGAATGCTTTTCCTGTAAGCAGATCCACTGAAGTTCTTTAGCTGGTTCTACCTGCAGGAGCCATTTTGTTCATAACTTTCACTTCTTATTTACGGAACTATAATTCATTCAAATTCACGTAACTGTTTCTTTTTTTGAACCATAGCCAAGATTTAAAACTTTAATTAATTTATTTATTTATTTTGAGGTGGGGAGGAGCAGAGAGGGAGAATCTCCAAGCAAACCCTTAACTCAATGAGACCCATGACCCATGAGATCACAGCCTCAACTGAAACCAAGAGCCAGACACCCACCTGACTGAGCCACTAGGTGCCCCACTTTAATTTATTATTATACCAATATTTAAATTTTGTTGAGTCAAGGCACATGTCTACCGTGTTCCCCAGCAAATTTTATTCTATTGCCCAGTGCAAGGATGAGGGTTTGAGTTCACAATAGTAATTACCCAATTACTTAAATTTTATATCTATCAAAATCATAGCTCTTATGATCAGCTTTGATGTTAATCTAATAGTCATTAACCAATTATTAGCATCTAAGTGAGTAAACATTTACTAATTTCTAATTTATTCCCCTAGACTATATTTATGCCAAAAACTCTTCAATGAGAAAGATTTGTCCTGTTTCCAGTCCTCTAGACTTGTACTTTCTAAAATGGTGGCTACTAAGAATGTGTAGCTATTTAAACTAGAATTAGTTAAAATTAAATAAAATTAAAATTTTAGTTTTTTTAACCACATGATATAGGCCACAATTCAAGGGTTTACTTCCATGTAACAAGTAACTACTATATTCAGCAGAACAGATAAAGAATATTTCCATTATTCTAGAGGGTTCTGTTGGACAGAACTACTCTAGATAGTAACAATCCTTTTTAAGTGTCCCCAGGCCTCTCTAAAAGAAATGTTAGTTATGCCACAATCTACATTTTAAACCCAACTAGCTGTAACATGACAGGTGAAAAATCGATGAATGGATTTTGTGTGATGATTTAACAAAACAATAGGCAGAGTTAATATTGTTTGGTTTCTTCTTTAAAGGTCTTACTGTGCAGCTACTTAACTGCTCATCATTCCTGAGTGATTTTCTGTTCTTTTTAGAAGAACTCCAATAAATATCATTTGTTCATTCAAATATGGTAAGAGAATTACATCATCTTCATTGAAAAATTGGCTACCAAATTGAAATGGATATATATATATATGAAATATATATATATATATGAATTCCATTTGATGGAAATTTCATTTATAAAATTCACAGCACCCATGCCCACAAAGTTCTTTTGGTAGGAGTTGCTGGCAAGAATATGAAAAGAGTTTTACTTAGAATAATAAATTATGAGGTATTTGTTAAAATACATTTTTCTGTGCATAGAAACATCTTTGGAAACACCTGTCCATGTTGAGCTTCAAACCTTTATTGCTTCCTATGCAGACCTCCCCTTATTCCATGGTAGTTTTTGTTGAAGCTTATAGAGTTGCAAGAAATTATAAATCAAATACATTTTAAAACAGATAATTTGATGTAATTCAGTATTCTCATCTTTACTGCTTTACATTGTCACCGATCTTAATTTCCTAGCTAATCTTAAGCAGCTGGAAATGTTTAAATTATCTCTTTTGCTATATATATTTTGAAATATATAAAGCATTAGATAGGGCTCAGTATAAAATATTGCTGTCTGAAAACAAGAGGGCAAGATTTGTGAGAAAATAAGCTTTTAAACCACTTCATTTTTAGTTATACAATGTGGAGACTGGAGCAAATGAGTAATAAAAGGCAAAACAATTGAGTCTCCTAGGGTGCTAAATTAAGAATTTATAGTCTGAATGATGTCTCTGTAACCTCATTCAATTTTCTATTATTGCAGATCTTAAACAATTATAAACACAGATGACATAGAAATTTTCACTTATAAATCTGCAAGGGTGATAAATATAACATGCAAAATTCACTTTGATAGTAATGTTAATTGGTCTAATGTTCTCAAAACAAAGAAAAATAGGGATATTTAAAGAAAGTAACATTTTGAACAAACTAAACTGGCTGGAAGAGCTAAGATATATTTTTATTTTAAAACAGATGGGCGTTCACTATTTTAAAATGGTTATAACTGCAGGTGATGTTCACATAAATAAATATTACACATTTTCTGAGAAATAGGTATATTCCTAGAGTTAAAAAAAAAACCTATAAGACAAAAGGGATTCAAATTTAATATTTTTGTAATGACACACAATAAAAACTGTTTCATTAAAAAATACTAGCCTTTGACATACGGGTAATTCAATGTTTTCCCTATTGAAAAAACTTAATTGTTGCTTTCCTTTTCAAAGAATCTGCTTTGAAATCTACTTAAAATTATACCAGAATGGGGAGGGGGAGCAATATGTCTAAGTTATATAGAACAGTAATAATTACAGAGGTAGATCTTTTGTTATATGTTTATTTATCCTACTAATAAATAAAATCAGCTTCAATTGATACATTACACAGGCTTATTGGCCTAAGGACTAAGGGAAATTTTGAAGAAATAATTGTTTCCTTGAGATATATTTGAGATATATATGTCTACTAGTCTTTAGTCCTTTTTTCCCCCCCATTTTGATTATATCCAGAAGTAAGGGGCCTTTTGCTCTATAATGGAACTCTATCTGAGCAAAACCCAAGCATTGCATGTGTTAAAATATGTCCTGTGATCTAATATGGCATTTTAGACTCTTCATATGGGAAATCACATTAAAATAAAATGTATTACTCTTTTATTAGTACATCCCAGTAAGAGATGAATTTTTGTTAAAGAGATAATAAAGTCATGGATATTTTTAGTGCATTTTTATGGTGTTCCTTAGGTGAACAATTATGTCAATATAACTTAGATGTTTGTTTGTTTGTTTCCAATATTGTATATGTATGCCTAGCATTTATTTTTGAGGATATCAATGAAATATAAAGTAAAATCTTGAATGAAAGACATAGAAATGGCAAAGTAAAAAAAAAGGCAATTATGTCATCAATTGGAGTTGAATTGAAATAATTCAAATGTTTCTGTGTAAATTTGCATCATCTTAAAACTAAGATTCAGTTCACTTTTCTAACTTCAATATAGAGACTAGATTAAAGCTTATAATATATACTATTACACATACTTTTCTATAGGTGTAATGTATTAGTTGCAACTTAATTTTAAAAGTAATAATTTAGGGACAACAGACATTTTAAGGGTGGTATATACACACATATATGTGTATATGTATTTATATTTATAAAATATAAATATATTATATAAAATATATGTAAATTACATATATGAAATATAAATATATGAATTTATATAAAATATTGATATAAATATGAAATATGTATAAAATCAGTTATTTTTATACTATCTAGAAAATCCCTTATTACTATATACAGATAGGTAATCAATGTTAGTGAATTAATAAATTATTGTCTTTGAAATCATATTAATTAATAAGCCAAATGTAAATTGCCATTTTACAAAATATAGAAGAGTGCACGAAAGTGTTATGTGAAATATATTCCTTTTATCAGAAAAAAAGATCATTTTAATCATTAAATAGCTTTTAAAATGAAGGCAAAATATTGGTAAATTGAATAGTAGGTCTAGATATAAAATTATTCATCTTTTGTAGCTAATTCAATTCAAGCATAATCCATTACTATAACTAAAGAGACAAAAGATTTTAAAATGTCTAAAAATTAGCTTGGAAGTTACTATTTGGAAATATAGACTCTAAACTTTCTCAAGGAGAAATGTTTTTAGCCTGGGACCTTCACCTTCTAAAAACACGCTATTAAATTTTAGTTCACAAGACAGAAACCCCCAAACCGATTTTAAAAGCCTGCAAAGACAGATAAGGTAAGGTCGGCTGTGCAACTCTTTAGTCCTAATATATTTAGAGCATTTTCTACAATATTTTTAAATTGACTTGGATAATTGAATGTTTTCCTATCACAAAGACAGAGTCCAAGGTATGTGTGTAGGAGAGAGAGAAGTGGGATAATGCACTAAAACATGTTATGCTTAATATATTTAATCATATGTTTATGTACATCAATATACAAAAATCTTTCAACATCTTATGCTTTAAAAATTCAATAATTAAAAACTCTCTTTCAAATTGAGTGCAAATGCAACATTTAGGTAAAGAAGTTTTTAAATGTAACAATTTTAGAATTGATATTCTAACTCCTAATTTATTAGGAAGAAAGCATATTAAACTATAATTATCTCATGATATTTTTGAAAGACATGTCTAGGTATTCATCTCTCATGTTAATAAACACATGACTCTGAGTTCTTAGTTGACTAAATTATCTGTGTGAGTTCTCTTATTGTCTCTACAAGACAGTATGAATCTCTGCAGGTATTGTTAACCCTTCAGATCTAACCTGCCCATCTATTCACACATATTTATGTATACACATATAGATGTAATACCTACAGCATATGTACATATTAAGGCAAGTCACATATACATATTCATGTGGCTTTTAAAACTCAATGTGAAGGATGCCTGGGTGGCTCAGCGGTTTAGCGCCTGCCTTTGGCTGAGGGCGTGATCCTGGAGTCCAGGGATTGAGTCCCACATCAGGCTCCCTGCATGGAACCGGCTTCTCTGTGCCTCTCTCTCTCTCAATGTGTGTGTCTCTCATGAATAAATAAATAAAATCTTTAAAAAAAAAACAACCTAAAATTCAATGTGAAATAGAGAAATGTATTTTATATTTTTTCATAGACTTATCATTTATTAAAGATTTTCAGGTTAGCTATGGTAAATTTTCATTTCACTATTACATCTTTACAGCTATCTAGGAATAAATCCTCTCATTCTTGATGTCCAAAGTAGACAGCCCATAGATTAGATCTGATTCCTGTGCATTTCTTTTCCAACTACACCCATATTTACTATTGAATATTTAGAAAGCTACTGCCACACTTCTAAGTCTCTGTACCTGGCTAAGACATTTAAGTCCATTTAGAGAGAAAATAATTTATAATGCTGAATTTATCATTAAAGACTTTGATGTTGATAGAAAAAAATAAAATGTTTTAACTACAACTTAGACTCTCAGAATTTCTCTTTTTAAGATTGACTACATACCGGTAGTATACTCTAAAATCTTTCTTCCTAAATCTTGTTTACTTTATTCTCCAAAAAGAAACTATAAATTTTTGGAGTAAACAAAACTATATATTTAACAAAATTCTAGTGAAAAATTCTAAGGAGGAATTTCTTTTATAAATTAAGATAAAAATTAGCATGATCAAGCTTCTACTTTAAAACATGGTTCCTGGGGACTCCTGAATGGCTCAGTGGTTAAGTATCTGCCTTGGGCTAAAGGGGGGATCCTTGGGTCTAGGGACTGAGTTCCAAATCTGGCTCCCTGTGGGGAGCCTGCTTATCCCTCTGCCTATGTCTCTGTCTCTCTCTCTGTCTCTCATGAATAAATAAATAAAATCTTAAAAAAAACAACAACCATGGTTCCTGTAAGCTAGTAGCAATAATAGTAATAATATTAATAGTATCTTGGTGCTCATGAATAAATATTTCATATTTTCCCCCATACCTTCCAGATTAAGGTCCAAAAAACTTAATGACTTAGAATTTTTAGAACTCAAAAATTTCCTTTTTAATGATTTTTTAAACAATTCTATTGAAAAATATATTTTTTTCTAGACAAAGAACTAGTATTTAGACTCTTATATTTATTGGGTAATTATAATATCAATGAAACAAAATGCTCATAAAACTGGAACTCATGATTGTTTTCAAAGCGCTAAAAATGAATATTATTATATGAGGTAGAATTGGAATTAAGAACAAAGTCATAATTTTTTCAGATTCATAATTTTAAGTATATAATGCATTAAACTTTGAAGTAAAAGCAGTCTCTCAATATATTTGTTTAATTTGAGACATTAGTGTAGGAAATATTTCCCCTCCTTTTACCTAATAACAATAGTGTTAAAACTATTGACACTTGGCTTTAGAGTCTAGGAGTCACTAGGTATAACTAGGGATTTTGATGACTATAAGAATCATATCTAGAGTAATCATGCATCTCTATTTCCCTGAAACAATTCTGACTCCTACCTGATAATGAGACATGCAATTTAATGAAACTTCATGTTGCTCCCCAAATTATACCACTTTAGCTGGTGAATTATATAGTGATTTAATTCAGACATATTCAGACATATCTAAAGTATGCAGTCCATACTATATTAACATAATATTGCCAGATGTTCTAATTTTACATAAGTATATATCTAATTTTATATAAATTATATATAAAAATATAAACAATTAGAATCTATATTTGGATTTTTGTGTTATTTATTTTTAAACATTCATAATTTATTCAAATACCATAAGAACTCAAGTAAACTCATTAAGCAGATCAAACAAAGTTGATTTTGACCTAGGTCTACTATTGACAGACACTCATCTGTTCTGAACAATACAAGTAAGATTTCTTACTGATCACTAAGAAGCAAATTCCAATGTTTATCCTTGTCTTTATTTTTGGCCATTCATGAAAATAAAGTTATGTGTATTTTGAAATTTAATTCCAAAACAATAATATAATAGCACTCAATTTCTGTTTGTCTCTTGACCAAAAATATAGAATTAAACCATTATTCCCTAAAGATGATTTGGCAAAAGTATAAATTTACTAATAGTGATCTTTCTTCTATGCTATTTCTTTTCAGTTTACCTACCTACCTACTGTTGACTGGAAGCCTTATCAATAACAAGGAGTTGACTGACACATATTTTGTATGTTATATGTATTATACAGTATATTCTTTTTTTTTTTTAACTTTTATTTATTTATGATAGGCACACAGTGAGAGAGAGAGAGAGGCAGAGACACAGGCAGAGGGAGAAGCAGGCTCCACGCACCGGGAGCCCGACGTGGGATTCGATCCCGGGTCTCCAGGACCGCGCCCTGGGCCAAAGGCAGGTGCCAAACCGCTGCGCCACCCAGGGATCCCTATACAGTATATTCTTATAATAAAGTAAGCTAAAGAAAATAAAATTGTATTGGGAAAATCATAAGGAAGTTACATTTATACTATTGTATGGTATTTATTTTTAAAATTATGTATAAATGGACCTGCACTGTTCAAACCCATGTAAAACATTATTCAACAACTGTAGTACGTTTGATTCTCATGTGTATGAAATTGGACAAAACTGGGTTCATGAACCACTTTTTATTTTTTAAATACTTGAACAAACCTAAGTTTGAGAGAATTAGGTGAAATAAAATAAATAACATTTGTGAAATATTTTAGCACAGTAATATATAATTCTATAGACTTTGAAGTCAAATACAGTTGGTTTCAAAGGCTTCTTTCTTGGTCTACCAGCCATTTATTCTGTGAGTCTGGACTCTTTCTTTATCCATTCCACTCTATATTTATATCTATCTATTTATATTTCATCTATATTATCTTCTTTGCCAGAGGAAAGTCTCAAAACTGATATGAGGAAGGAGATGATCTCCATGGACAGTATATATTATTAAAGGACATTAATACTGGGGGAGTGTTTTAAATACCAGAGACTTATCTGTATCATTTACTAATTCTGTTTTTGTGACTATTATTATTTTAATTGCATTTTACCTATTCAATGTCATACATTTTGGGCATAAAAAAGGAGTAATCATATATATATATTTATATTTTATGTATTATATATGAAAAATAATATATTTTTTCAGAAGCAGGTATACAATTCCTTTTTAAATGACATGGGAAAATAACTATTTACTCACTCAGAGAGAGATCAAAATCTATCTAGAATCTTGAATTATTGATTCCTAGAGATTAAAAAACTAACATCCATTTAAGAATAGTTACTTCATGTATGTTGATAAGCTCCAAGATAAAGCATAAAGAAAACAAAGGATACTCTTCTTCAGGTGGTGTAGTAGAAATTTCCTAATTAAAGAAACATTTTCTTTCTTACTATGACTTATGCTGTTTGGTATATCTCTAACCATTTCTCCATTTACTGTAACTTCTTTGTGGATTTGCATAGCTCACAAAGAAAACTTAAAGGTTTGATGGCACAGGGTGGATAAGGAGGTATTCACGGTGACCAAAATAAATCTAACTTGCAACAACTTTGCCCACACTTGACCTCTCAGATCTTTAATGGCAAGATGTTATGTATAATGTGAACATTCTCAATTGGCATTACTGACTTTCAGGATGTGATCCTTGGTTACAATCCCGGGTGAAAGACTTTGGAATTATGACATACATATGCAGAAGGAAGATAAGCCTGGAAATTAATTCCATTTCTCAGGAGTTTGTAGGCATTTCTCATGAGAAGATGGTGGAGTAAAGGGTAGCAAATAAACATGTGAACCCTAAAACATAGGAAAAGATGTTAGAAACTGAAAAAATATCTTGGTGACGTGTTTTCATTTGTGATTTTGTACTAAAGTCAAGAAGGCAACTTTCTCATTTTTAAATGTTTTTCAAGTAATCAACTTTTAAAACACCCCCTCCTCTTACAAATGCTCACATACACACACATTATGAGAAAAAAAAAAAAAACTTGTATATTCACTCAGCTTGGATCATATCCTTTCCTATGCACTCCCCAATACTAGAGAAGATGGTGAGCAGTGCTATGGCAAACAGTGGCTTACAATACAGCCACAAACCAAGAAAGAGCACCTACACCTTCCTAAATAAAGATCCCAAAAAGAAATTATGGGATATGAGATTTAACCCTAATTTAGAGTGAGTTCTGAAAAGGGAATGAAGTCAACATCTTCTGTGTGAAGTTTATGTTTACACGGAACATAAACTTAAAAGAGTCTAAGAAAAAATTGTTCAGGCTTTTTGGTCATAAGTATTTTCATGTATTATCTAATGAATGCTGGGTATGTCTGTCTAAATGTGATTCATTCAGTTAGTAAGTAGCTATTTTAAAAATATCCCTCTTTTGAAAAAAATAATCATAACAATAACTAACTTAGCCAGGTATTATGCTAAGTACCACATGTGCATTAACATATAATCTCCCTGTAAGCTTAGGAAGAAGGTACAGAACACTGGGATTTAGATGAATAACTTTCCTGGAGGAAGACTGAGAAATAATACATGGAGAGAATGGAAGATTTTATGATGTTCTCAAATGACACAGCTAGAAATCCAAATGGACATAGAACCTAAATGAAGGCAATGTACTTAATTTATTCTCTGCCTGCTTTCTCTTTGCTTCTAAGATAGATAAAACAAGACATTAATGAAAACAAGAAGTTAAATATAGATCTTGATTGTTAATCACATTTTATTTGAAATTATAGCTATTAAAATTATTTGATTTAAAATTATTATTTTATATCAACCTAGACACATGGATAACTTTTTCATGACTGCATATATATGTGCAGAAGAAGAAAAGCTCTACTAGGTTTTATAATGAAATTATCTCAAATTTAATATCTTGTATAGTTAGTTCAGTTAATTATAGAAAGCCTACCATCAAACCCAGTTAGATACTTTAGAGGAAAGTATGTTTATATCACCTGAAATAACACTTGGATCTGTTAATTATTCCACATGACTTCCACATGAACATATAGAATTAAAAAAAAAAAAAGGATATCCTAAGATTTTGTCTTGTGCTGGCCAAATGAATAAATATCAGAATGGAAACTTGTTGGGCTTGATCAAAACAAATGCCAAGAGGAGTGAGAGCACCCCAAGAATCTTCATTGTACTATCAGCTCTAGTATTGTATTTTAGGGAAATTACCCCTCTTGGATGGAGCCGGTTTCCAGATTTCTGCCAGAATTCTTTAAAATCCCCTGTAGTGCCCCAGTTTTGTTGGAGAATAGGCTAAGAGCAAGGCACACTTTAGATAAAAGGTGCTTCCTAGGGTGGAGACCGTCACCGTCTTCTAATAAAATGCCTAACAGCTCATGATGAATAGATAATGTTTGAGAATGAATGATATCATTTTCTTGAGAGTGACAAATTGAAATCATACCATGATCAGACAGTTCATAAAAATTAACAATTGCTAAGCTGCCACATTCAATTTTCCTCTACTCCATGAAATAAAATAGCCAAAATCATCAAACTGAAAGTTTGGGCGCTATCAAGGCCATTATAGACATACTTTGTTTTCTAGTGCTTGCCTTTATTGCATCTTACAGATATTGTGCTTTTTACAAATTGAAGATTTATGAGAACCCTGTGGCATGTCTATCAGCAGAATTTTTCCAACAGCATTTCCTCATACAGTGTCTCTGTGTCATATTTCAGCAATTCTCTCAATATTTTGAACTTTTTCATTATTATTATAATTGTTATGATCTGTGATAGGTGGATTTTGATGGTACTATTGTAATTGTTTGGGGCACCAAAAAACACACCCATATAGGGTGGCAAACTTAATTGCTACATGTTATGTGTGTCCTGACTGCTCCACTGACCAGTGTTCTTCTGTCTCTCTCCCTCCCCTCAGGCCTCCTTATTCCCTGAGACACAATAGTGAAATTAGACCACTTAATAACCATACAATGGCCTAAGAGTGTTCAAGTGAAAGGAAGAGTTGCATATCTCAGCTTTTAAATCAAAAGCTAGAATTGATTTGATTAAGCTTAGTGAGGAAGGCAGGTTAAAATAGGCCGAAAGCTGAGCCTCTATGCCAAACAGCTAAATTGTGAATACAAATAAAAGTTCTTGAAGAAAATTAAAAGTGCTACTCCAGTGAATATCAAGTGATAAGAAAGTGAAACAGCTTTATCACTGATATAGAGAAATTTTCAGTGGTCTGGATAGATCAAACCAGCCACAACCTTCCTTTAAGCCAGAGGCTAATTCAGAGCAAGACCCTTAGTCTCTTCAATTCTATAAAGGCTGAGAGGTGAAGAAGCTGCAGAAGGAAAGCTTGAAGCCAGCAGGGGGTGGCTCAGGAAGTTTAAGGAAACAAAATGTAAGCATGCAAGCTGAAGCAGCAAAGTGCTGCTGTAGAAACTGCTGCAAGTTCTCCAGAAAATCTAGCTGAGGTCATTAATGAAAGTGACTACACTAAATAATAGATAGTGTGGATGAAACAGCCTTATATTAAAAGAAGATGCCAGCTGGGACTTTAATAGCTATAGAGAAGTCAATGTCGGGCTTCAAAGCTTCCAAGGAATAGGCTATCTCATTAGGGGCTAATGCCACTGGTGACTTGAAGCTAGGGCTTATTTGCCATTCTGAAAATCAGACGGTCTTTAAGAATTATTTTTACCTGCTCCTGCCTGTGTTCTGTAAATGGAAGAACAAAGCCTGAATGATAGCACATCTGTTTACGACATGGTTTACTAAATATTTTAGGTCCACTGTTGAGACCTACTGCTCGGGAAAAAAAAAAAGTTTCTTTTGAAATACAACTGCTTATTGACAATGCACCTGTTCACCCAAGAGCTCTGATAAAGATATACAATAAAATAAATGTTAGTTTTGTGCCTGCTAAAACAATACCCATTCTGCAGCCCATGATTTCAACTTGCAAGTCTTCTTATTGAAGAAATACATTTTGTAAGTCTATAGCTGTCAAACATAGTGATTCCTCTGAGGGATCTGGGCAGTCAATTGAAAGCCATCTGGAAAGTATTCTTTATTCTAGATGCCATGAAGAACATTTGTGATTCATGGAAGAGGTCAAAATATCATTATGAACAGGAGTTTGGAAGAAGTTGATTCTAATCCTCATGGATGACTTTGAGGGATTTAAGACTTCAGTGAAGCAACTAATTGCAGGTGTGGTGGAAAAAGCAAGGGCACTAAAATTAGAAGTGGAGCCTGAACATGATACTGATTCACTGCCTCTTCATGATAAAACTTTTTTTTTTCATGATAAAACTTTAACAAATGAAGAGTTGTTTCTTGTGGATGAGCCAAAGAAATTAGTTTCTTGAGATGGAATCTATTTCCAGTAAAGATATTATCAACATTGTTGAAATAAGAACAAAAAAAAATTAGAATAAACAAAAAAAAATTAGAATATTGCATGAACTTAGTCGATAAAGCAGTGGTAAGATTTGAAGGACTGACTCCAATTTTTAAAGAAGTTCTACCATGGGTTAGTAAAGTGCTATCAAACAGCATAAAAAAAAAAAAAAACAGCATCACACGCAACAGGGAAATGATTTTTAAAAAGAAGAGTCAATCAACACAGCATACCTCGTGTTGTCTTATTTTAAGAAATTGTTGCAGCCTTCTAACCTTCAGTAGCCAGCATCCTGATTAGTCAGCAGCCATCAACATCGAGGCAAGACCCTCTGCCAGCAAAAAGATAACAAAGTTGTTGAAAGCTTGGATGATTGTTAGCATATTTTTAGCCTTAAGGGATATCAAATTATGTACATTTTTTCAGAAAAAGATGCTATTGTACACTCAATAGACAACAGCACAATGTAAACATGACCTTTGTATGCTCCAGGAAGCCAAAACAAATCCATTCAACTAGCTTTATTGTGCATTCGTTTTATTGCAATGGTCTAGAGCTGAACCACAAGATCTCCAAGGTATGCCTGCACAGAATGACAGAAGTTGATCTACCCTATTTTAACTGAGATATTTCAAAATCTAAAGTAATTTCAGAATCACCCTCAAACATTTTATAGGATTCTTATGTTAAGCACATATTACGTCTTTCTATTATTTAAAACAAGATCTCGTAAACTGTATTTGACATCTTAGGTCACTTGAAAATTCAGAACATTCGACAGTGAAGAACACTGGATTCCCCAGTCATCTTAGATTATTTTCATGTAATGCTCATGAATGTGAAATGTTGAGTATGTACAATATTATTTTAATTAGCTTTCCAATTTCACGTTCATGTCTATAGTATCTCAGAATGCACAGACCAGTGTTTCTTCTCTCACCACGTGTCTTCATTCACTGGTTAAAATACCCCTTTTCTAAATATATTTCCAGTCTCTTCTTTCAACCATATGACTCTCTATGATTCTATGAGCTTAATACCAAACTGACCCATGAAGGTGATGGAGCCTCAGGTAAGCTTATACTAGACAACCACTCAGTTCCTGTGTATGTCACTAGATGTTGGAATACTTTTCCTAGTGACTCATAATTTCAGCTAATTTACCAGTGTTTGTAACAACAGTTGATAAAAGAGTACAGATTAACTTCCAAGAAACCCCTGAAGGTTTTAAAAAGGTTTTTTCCTCTCTGTATCACCACAAATATTTATTGGAAGTAGTGGAATATATCTGACTTGGAAGTCATTGTCCTGGAGAAAAAGAACTGCATGGTAAGAGAGCATTTAGGAGAGCATGACGTATGTCCTCTGGAGTTTGGGACACAAACAAACATACAGATTGATGTCTGCACTGCATCTGCACTGCAACTCCAAACCTGGAAACCTGAGTAGAACTATTGTCAGGGACAGGATGAGAGGAAAGCCTGCCTGCACTCCTGCCTTTTCTCATAGCCAGAATTTATGGTTTTCCGTCTGCAAAAAGAATGTAGCAATATGAGGTTGTGTGGTGTATCATGAAAGATAGGATCTGAAGATGAATTTAAAAAAATTAGTTAGACTCACGTTGCCTATATAAGGTAAATTTTCAGTGTACATATGCTCAGAGAACATTCACGAGCCTATACCTACACCTCACAAAAAAGATACTTGCTGTAAAGGGTTATTTACACTAATCTAGTTATTTTTCGGGGAAAACTATAATAACATCAATAGTTACATTAAAAATAAGTAAGTAGGGGGGCACCTGGGTGACTCATCAGTTGAGCATTGGCCTTTCATTCAGGGCATGATCCCAGGGGCCTGATATTGAAGCCTACATCAAGTTCCCTGTAGGGAGCCTGATTCTCCCTCCGCCTGTGTCTCTGCCTCTCTTTCTGTGTCTCTCATGAATAAATAAATAAAATCTTAAAAATATATATATATATGTATATATACATAATAAAAAATAAAAATAGTAAGTAAACAAATAATATTTTCTTTCAGCCAATCTTAATCCCCACTCCTTCCAGGCTTATATTGAAATATCTAGAAGAAAGGAGGAAGAGTAGAAGAGGAAATAATATCCATGAATAAGTAAACCATGCCTTTCAGACAAACTGGAAGATCATGAGCTAAAAGGGCAAACCTGAGCAAAGAAGAGAGGCGTAAGAAGTGAATTGGATCTGAATCTGACATTTAATTTGCAAGGGAGTCTTACCTGCCAAAAAGTAATGTTTTTATTATTGAAATGAATGCCTCCCAGAGAAAAGGAAGATCTGATAGTTTGAAGATTTACACTGGGGACATTTTCCTTTTCCCATTTGTACTTGCATCATGTTCAGACTCTTCAAAATCCAACTCAGGATGTTTTTATTACTGCCTTTTTTGAAACATCCCTACAAGCAGAAGCACTCATGTCCCAGGAAGGAAAGGAGTCATGCTTTATGCAGTACTGCTCACGTTTGGTAGAAGATCTTGAGACTAGGTGATGAATATTCATTTACATTAAAATAACTTAACATGAAATATCCAATATAAAAAAAAAGAGCTATGTCTCCCTTTGTCTTTTAAAAAAAATAAATATTAATTTTCAAAACCGTTTTAAAATGACAAAAAATTGAGAAGGCCTACCTCGGACTCAGTTCTCCCCATTACTAACATTTTACACTAGTATGATAAATTTGTTACAGATAGCCAACACTGGGATCCCTGGGTGGCTCAGTGATATAGCGCCTGCCTTCGGCCCAGGGCATGATCCTGGAGTCCCGGGATTGAGTCCCACATTGGGCTTCCTGCAGGGAGCCTGCTTCTCCCTCTGCCTGTGTCTCTGCCTCTCTCTCTCTCTCTCTGTGTCTCTCATGAATAAATAAATAAAATCTTAAAAAAAAAACAAATATCCGATAATGATACCTTATTGTTAAGTAAATTTCATACTTTGTTCATATTTCCTTAGTTTTGCCTAATAGTCTTTGTATTTTTCAGGAACCTATCCAACATACTACATAAATTTACTTGTGATATTTGCTTAGCACCATCTTGGCCATGGCAGTTTCTCTCACTTTCCTTGATTTGATGACCTTGACAGTTTTGAGGAGTGCTGGTCAGTTATTTTGAAAGATTCCCCACTGCTGTAATTCCAACTTTGTGTGAAGTTTTTCTCATGATTAGACTGGGATCATCACATCTTATCAAAGGTACATAGTATCAACACAATTAAGGAATGTTGATGTTGACCTTTACCACCTGTTTGAGGTAGTGTTTTCCAGATTACTCCACTGTAAAGCCACTCTATTTCCCCCCTCCCTCTTTATATTGTACTCTTTGGAAGAAGGTTAGCATATACATCCTGCTTTTAAGCAGTAGGAAATCATATTTTCTTTCCTTGTAGGTAGAGGAGCTATATGAATTATTTGGAATTCTGCATGGGCAATTTGTCTATTCTTCTTTATTGATTTATTATTCTATCTTTTAACTTATATAAAAGTATGAATACACAAATATTAATTTTATATGCTGGGTTATAATTCAGTATGCTTTCTTTTGTTCCTCAAATGGTTCCAGTTTTGGCTATTGAACGCTCTATCCACTTGCTCCTTCACCCCTTCATCTTTTGCGTATATTTAAAAAAAAAATACTTCCTCACTTTCTAATACTACAGGATGGTCCAGTCACAGCTTCAATATGTTCAGTCCTAAAATCATCCATTTCTTCAATAAATCCTGGTTCTTTTTGTTGTTGATGAGATTAAAAACCAATATTGAGGCATTAGGTGTGCTAGTTGCTACTAAGCAGACATTGCTTTCAGACATTTTTTGATAACAAAGAAAGGAAAAATAAGTGTATACAATAATTTTATAGATAAACTTAGTTGATTGTATAGACAATATCTATACATTTTTTCCGACGTATCTATCTAAATCTATATTTAAGTAAACACAAGCTCTAAATAATAACTCTAAATTTTTTATCACATGGATCATGATAGGCTCTTCTCTTGTTAATCAGAATATTCTTACTCTAATAGTGAGAAATTTGACTCCTCTACCCTTCATCCACTTACTTAATTGTTCTATTCTAACATACATATATGATGGATATACATATATTCGGAACTGTTATACATATATTTGGAACTGTTAACCATATTCCTGTGGAAAACAACTATATCAATTAAAGTTCAGTTCTTATATGTAGTAGTCTCTTGTCTTTAGTTTTACATTCTCTCCACTCATTTCCAGAGTTATTTAGGTCAGTACTTTGCCCCACTCCTTTTGAGTAGTTGTTTCATACATTTTTAATGCATATTGATTATCTAGTACCAATCTGTATTCCTTTCAAGGGTCCTCTGACCTCCTAAAATATAGATTTTTAGAATTTATATACATAAAGTTTCACTTATTTTCTCTAAAATTCTATAGATTTGAAAGATGCTTAGTGTTATGTATTCTGCATCATAGTATCATACAGAATAATTTCAAAGCCCTAAAGATGCATCTATGTTTTACTAATTCAACTCTCAGTACCTCCAAGTTTGTGGCAAACACTGATCATTTTATCATCCAAATATTATGTCTTATACAAAATTTCCTATAATTGGAAATACATAGTGTGCACTCCACCAGCTTCTTTTACATAACTTTGCATTTAATGTCTTTTCATTGCTTGATAATCCATTTCTTTTTATTACAGAATAAGATTCTATTATATAAATGTACTACCATTTGTTTATTCACTGTTGAAAGACCTCTTGGTTGCTTACAGTTTTTGACAATTATGAATAAAGATAAACATTCACATGTAGATTTCTGTGTGGACATAATTTTGTAAATCAAATGGATAAATATCTTGAAATGTAATTGCTGGATTGTGTAGTAGGAGTTTGTTTAGCTTTGTGAGAAACTACAAAATCGTCTCCAAAATGACCATGCCATTTTGCATTCCATACAGCAATAAAAAAAGAGTTTTGTTTCTTTAGCTCCTCATCAGAATTTAGTATTGTCATTTTTTTCTATTCCAGCTTTTTAAATATATGTGTGGTGGTATCTCTGTATTTTTAATTTGCAATTAACTAATGAAATATGATATTAAATGTTTTTTTGGAAACTTGTTTACCATCTTATATCTTTTTTGTGAGGTGCTCATTCAAATCTTTTATCCATATTTATTGTGCTCAATGTTTCTTATTTTTGAGTTTTGAGAGTTTTTAATGTATTTTGATACATATACCTTATCTGACATATATTTTGTAAATATTCTCTCTCCATCTTGATTTATTTTTTTGATTATTTTTTAAGATTTTATTTATTTATTCATGAGAGACACAGAGAGAGAGAGAAGAAGAGACATAGGCAGAGAGAGAAGCAGGTTCTCTGTGGAGAGACTGATGTGGGATTCGATCCCAGGACCCTGGGATCATGACTTGAGCCAAAGGCAGACACTCAGCCACTGAGCCACCCAGATGCCCATCTTTTTTTTTTTTTTTTATTCTTTTAATAGTGTCTTTCAAAGAGATATGTTTAATATTAATAAAGTCTAACTTATCAAGCTTTCTTTCATGGGTCATGTTATTGCTGTTGAATTTAAAGAGTCACCATCAAATAGGTAAGGTCATGAATTTTGGAAGATTATCAGCCATTATGACTTTCACTCTGTTTTCTCTTCCCCCTTCATTCTATTCTTTCCTTTTTTTTTAATGTTTTACCTTTTGAATTTCACCCCAGTGTTAGATATTGTTATATTTCTTTTTAAATGTTTTATCTCTTGGCATTTCATTTATAGAAGCTTCTTTAGACATATCTTCAAACTCACTAATTCATTCCTTGGCCATTTACAGTCTACTGATGTAATCATTAAAGGCATTTTGTTTGTGAGTTTGATTTCTCACATTTCTTTTGATTGTTCTGAGAATTCGTACTTCTCTGTTGATAGAAAATATCTTTTGCATATCATCTCTGTCTCTTATGAGAGTCCTTAGCATATTAATTATAGTAATGAGGGATCCCTCCGTGGCGCAGCGTTTTAGCACCTGCCTTTGGCCCAGGGCGCGATCCTGGAGACCAGGGATCGAATCCCACATCGGGCTCCCGATGCATGGAGCCTGCTTCTCCCTCTGCCTATGTCTCTGCCTCTCTCTCTCTCTCTCTCTCTCTGTGACTATCATAAATAAATAAAAAATATTTTAAAAAATTATAGTAATGATTTTCTGATAATTCCAATATATATGTCATATCTGAGTCTATGCCTAATGTTCGTATTGTCTCAAGATTATTTTTTTCTTTCTTTTTACAATGCCTTTAATTTTTTTATTGAAAGCTGAACACTAAAATGATAGGCCTTTAATGAGGTGCCTTTTGTTTGTTTTTTTTTTTTTGCTTGTTCGTTTAATGTTAATTTGTCTATGAGGTGAGTTGGGTTAGATGTTTGTTCTAACTCATCAATTTCTCCAGTATCCTTATTTTTCTTTCCTACTGTCTTTCATTTCCTCTAAGTAATCCTATTTTTTAAGGAGTTTGTGCCTTGCAGTTCTTTTAGTTGTAATCCAGTTTTATTATATAGGAGTCCTGTCAATGGGGGGAAGGTGGAGGAAAGCAAGCATTCTATAATCTTCTGATTAAATTCCAATTTTTTCATCAGGTCTGATTCCCTGGGCTATGATCCTCACAAGTGTTTCTCAAATTTTTTTTTCCCTCTCCTAGATAAGATAGGAAGACTAGAGGCTCTTTTGCCTTTCCTCCTAAAGGGAATAGATCTCTAACAAAGTTTTTTTCCCAGGACAGTGAATCTTTGCTACAGAGAATAATATGGGCATATTTTGGTTGATTCTTTCTTCCAATCACCAGCCAGAACCACAAGGGGATATAATCGGCACTTCATCATGAAAACTTGGTAGATTCCTAGAGGTACAATTTATTAAAGTTTTGGGTTCCCACAAATCTCTGGCTTCCAGGAGTATCACCCTCATGTTTGTTCACTTTTGAACTCCAACAATCTATTAACTTACATTAATTTGTCAAAATACCATTTGTTTGTACATGTTGTGGATCAAGTGGGTTTTGTTCCAGATAAGCAGATCTTGGCTGTGACTTTCTGTATTTTCCTGTATCTTCAAAATCAGTTTTCCAGAACCTTCCACTGGAACAGTGCAGGGGTAGGAAAATCAAAACTGGAATTGACAAATCATCAGAGGCTCAGTGTGGACAAGTCTGAAAGTTAAAACTCCTAAGGAAATTAGTTATCAAATTCCCCCATTGTTTTATGAGTATTGCCTCCAGGGGTCCTACCAACATTACTGATATTACCAATTATTGTGAGAACCAAGGTTCTCACAGTAAACACTGGAGACAAATTTCCTTGTGATTACAGCAGGGAGGAGGGAAAATAAGTCAGTTTGAAATAACACAAACCATTCTATTTTTAAGAAGGCCTGCCTCAGAAAGATCTATTTTACAAGAGCCTAATACCTGGGTTTTATCAGAGCCTAACCTACCTGGATAAAGGGAAATATTCAACTCCAGCTTCTCCTAAGTATCCTATCTCATAGAAGGGACTGGGAAGTACTGATGAAGTTCACAGCCCAGAAACACAAATTTGGCTCACCAAAGAGAGATGTAATCAGAGGACTATAGGTTTTCTCCCTACATTTTCCCACCACATTATTAAAGGCCTGTTTACCATAGTTGCTTTTATGTGGTACAACATGACTGCTTATCAAAAATATATATTCAAAAATATGAAAGGCCTAAAAAAAATTTTAAGAGATTGAAAGAACAACAGAACTAGAGTCAGATATAGCAAGGATGTTGAAATCAAGAGATCAGGAATTTCAAAAGACTATAATGAATATGTTAAAGACTTCAATGTGAAAAGTATATAACATTCAAGAAAAGATGAATAAAGAAAAAAAGAAAAAGGAAAAAGAAAAAAGACCACGGAAACAAAGAAAAAAACACTGAAACAAAAATTAAGAATGCCTTTGAATGAGTCAGCTGACTGAACAAAGGGGCAGTAAGAAACTCTGAGCTTGATAAAATGTGTCAATAGAAACTGCAAAAACTGAAAAGCTCAGTAAAAACAAAACAAAACAAAGACCAAAAGAAAAAACATTAAAAAATCCAAGAACTGTGGAGTAATTATAAAGGGTGTTATATATGTGATAAGAATATCAAAAAGAGTATAAAGAACAGAGAAAAGATATACACAATATAGGAAGAATTTTTCCTAATTAATATCAGACAGTGAACCACAGATTCATGAAGCTCAGAGAACACTAAGCAGGATGAATACCAAAAGAATTAAACTTAGAGATATACTATTCAAATTTTAGAAAATCAAAAATAAAATTTGGAGGGGCAGTCCAGGTGGCTCAGTAGTTTAGCGCTGCCTTCAGCCCAAGGTGTGATCCTGGAGACCTGGGATGGAGTCCCACATCGGGTTCCCTGCATGGAGCCTGCTTCTCCCTCTGCCTGTGTCTCTGCCTCTCTCTCTTTCTCTCTCTCTCTCTGTTTCTCATGAATAAATAAATAAAATCCTTAAAAAAAATAAATAAAATAACATCTTGAAAGAAGACAAAGGGAAAAAATTAGCGATAGATGAGCAAATATATAATTTGTATCCAAGTTCTCAAAAACCATGGAAGTGAGAGTAGAGTAAAAAATATAATGTTGGGGGAAATAAGGGTCAACATATAATTCAGTATTCTGCAAAATTATCCTTTAAATGTGAAGGAGAAATAAAGATTTTATCAAACAAAATTGAAGACATTTGTTATCATGTAGATCTGCCTTGCAAGTACTCATAAAGAAGTTCTTCAAAGAGAAGAAAAATTGTATACACCTGAAACTCAGGTATACATAAAAATGGAAAAGCATCAAAGGATAAGAAAAAACAAAAGTAAAATAAACTTTTTTTCTTGTTCTTGATTAGATAGATAAAACTTTGTTTTAAATAATAATAGAAACAATGTATTCATTATAGATTAAACTTGATTTTATACTTATATATACTTATGTATAACTCAAATAAATAATATCAATAATACAGGTGATGGAAGGAAGGAATTAGGAACGTTTTGTTATTAGATATCTGTAATACACATGGAGCTGCATTGTCTTATCTTAAAGTATATCTGGGTTATTGTAAACTTATATTGCAAATTCTAGGGGAAAAATTTAAAAAATTAAAAAAAACACACTGATATGCTAAGAAAAGAGAGAAAATGTAATCATGTAAAATGCTCACTTAACACAAAAGGTAGAAAAAGTCTGGAAGACAAAATTTGGAACAAAATACAAGAGCAACAAAGAGAAAACAGTAACAAATATGGTAGCTATTAATCAACCTATATCAATGATCATTATAAAAGTCAATGGTTTAGCTATATCAATTAAAAGACAGATTCTCAGAGTGGGTCAAAAAACAAGACCCAACCTATATATTGTCTATAAGAAACCTAACTCTGAGAAACGAACAAGGGGTGATGGAAAGGGAGGTGGGCGCGGGGTGGGTGTGACTGGGTGACAGGCACTGACGGGGGCACTTGATGGGATGAGCACTGGGTGTTATGCTATATGTTGGCAAATTGAACTCCAATTAAAAAAAAAAAAAAAAAAGAAACCCACTTCAAATGTAAAGCCACAAATAGATTAAAAGAAAGGAAAAAAAAAAAAAGAAAGGACTAGAAAAGATCTACCACAATAATAAAAATCTAAACATATTTTAGATTGAGCCACCTCTGAACAAGGAAAGTTTTCATGGATATAAAGGAACATTACATAATGATAAAGGAATGAACAGTCCAAGAAGACATGAGTGCTTAATGTGTATGTGTTTAACAACAGAACACAAAAATACTGAGGCAAAAATTGATAAAATTACAGGGAGAAATGGATGAATCCACTATTACAGTTTGAGATTTTTAATATCCCTATATCCAAGTGTACAGATACAGCAGGCTGCAAATCAGTAAGGACATAGTTGACCTCAACAATATCATTAATCAACTGCCTATAATAGACATCTATAAACTACTTCACTCAGCAATAACAGAATATGTATTTTTCTTTATCTCAGATACAATATTCACTGAGATCAATCATATCTATGCAATAGCACAATTCCTAACAAATTTAAAAGCATAGAAGTTATACAAAGTCTGTTCTCAGACCACAATGAAACTGAACTAGAAAACAATACAAGTAAGGTCCTGGATAAGCTGGAAATCTCAAACAATGTGGAGATTAAACAAGACACTTCTAAATAATCCATGGGTCAAAGGAGAAATCATAAGAGAAATTTTAAAATATTTTGAATGAAATGAAAAGGAATATACAACTTAGGAAAATTTGTGGAATGCAGTGAAAGCAGTGCTTACAGGGGAATTAAGAGCACTGAATGCATATATTAGAAAAGAAAAAAAAAAAGTAAAATCAACATCTAATTTCCTCCCTCTCCCTGCCCCATCCACCCCCACCAGTGAGTGGAAAAAGGAGACCAAAATTAAATCCAAAGTAATCAGAGGAGGTGGAAAATAGAGCAGCTGTTAATGAAGTAGAAAACAGGAAATCAAAGGAGAAACTAAACAAAATCAAAAGCTTGTTCTTTGAAATTATCAATACAACTATATCCATACCAAGTAAGAGAAAAATAGAAGACACAAATTACTAATATCAGAAATGAAATAGTGGGCACTATAGACACTATGGACATTAAATGTATAATAAAGAAATATGATAAAAAATACTGCTTACAAATTTGATAATCTAGATGAATTGGACCAATTCTTTAAAAGATACAACCTGCTAAAAATCTCATAAGAAGAAATAAACAATCTGAACAGCCCAATATCTCTTAAAACAAAAACAAAAACAAAACAAACAAAACACCAGAATCAATAACCCTTCTAAATCAGAAAGCGCCAATATCAGGTGGATTCACTGGGAATTTTTTTTAAAGATTTTATTTATTTATTCATGAGAGACACACAGAGAGAGGCAGAGACATAGGTAGAGGGAGAAGCAGGCTCCCTGTGGGGACCCCAATGCAGGACTTGATCCCAGAACCCTGGGATCAAGACCTGAGCCAAAGGCAGATGCTCAAACACTGAGCCATCCAGGTGCCCCAAGTTCACTGGTGAATTCTAACAATACATTTAAATGAGAAACTATCATTTCTCTTTCAGAGGAGAAAATCAGAAGGGATGCACCCTAATTTTCTGAGTCTGGTCTTATCTGAATACCAAAACCAGATAAAAACGCTGAAAGAAAAGATAGTCCAATGTATCTCATGAATATAAATGCAAAAATCCTCAACAAAATATTAGCACAAATTATGCATCATGAACAAGTGGTATTTATCCTAGGCATGCGAGACTGGTCCAACTTTCAAAAATCAATTAATACAAAAAAAAAAAATCAATTAATACAATCTATAACATCAACAGATTAAAACAGAAAAATCACATGATCATTTCAATAGAAACATTTGACAATATCCAATGTTAATTCATGATAAAAAGACAAAAACCTCTAGACAAACTAGAAATAAAGGGGAACCTCTTCAATTAGACAAAGAACATGTACCAAAAACCTACTACTAAAGTCATTATATTTACTGGTAAGGAACTCAGATCTTTTCCACTAAGATCAGAAATAAGGTAAGGAATGTCTCCTCTTCCCAATATTTTTCAATATCATAGTGAAAGTTTTAGCTAATGCAGTAAGACAAGAGAAGAGGGGGAAAAATATATAGATTGAGAAGGAAGAACTAAAAAAAAAAAGAGGTTCCTTTTTTTTTCACAACTGACATGACTGTTTTTTTTTCACAACCGACATTTGACTATCTATCTATAAAATCCAAAAGAACCAACAAAAAAAAAATCCTCCTGGAATTAATAAGCTCTTATAACAAGGTTACAGAATAAGTAAATCACTTTTCTATATATCAGCAATGACTACATGGAATTTGAAATTAATAACATGATACCATTTATATTAACAGCCAAAAACCAAAATATTCAGATATAAATCTAACAAAATATGTACAAGATATATATGAAGAAAACTATCAAATTCTGAGAGATACAAAACAACTAATAAATGGAAGATACTTCATGTTCATGGATAGGAAGATTCAATACTGTCAAGATACCAGTTCATCCCAAATTGATCTATAGATTTAATGTGATTCCAATCAAAAGCACAGCAAGTTATTTTGTGGTTATTGACAAACTAATTCTAAAGTTTACATAGATAGGCAAAAGACTCAGAATAACCAACTCTTTATGGAAGGAGAAGGACAAAGTCACAAGATGGATATTCCGCAACTTCATGACTTACTATAAAACTATGGTAATCAAGATAGCATTGTATTGGTGAACAAACACAAATAGATCAATGGAACAGATTATAGAACCCAGTCTTAGACTCATTTAAATACAGTCAACTGCTCTTTGACAAAGGGGGAAAGACAATACAATGGAAAAAGGCAGTCTTCTCAACAAATGAGGCTGGAACAGCAGGAAATTAATATGCAAGTAAATGAATCTACATACGGACCCTTACACACCTCACAAAAACTAACTCAAAATGGGTTAGACCTAAATATAAAACACGCACCTGTATTTCTTGGAAGATAACATAGGAGAAAATCAAGATGCATCCTTTGGTATGGTGATGACTTTTTAGACATAGCATCAAAAGCATAGTCCATGAAAGAATTGGCAAACTGATTATTAAAATTAAATACTTTTGTGAAAAACAATGTCAAGAGAATGAACAAATAAGCTTCAGACTGACAGAAAATATTTGCAGAGGATACATCTAGTAAAGGACTGTTATCAAAAATATACAAAGAAATCCTAATACTCCATAACAGGAAATAATAATGCAACTAAAAATGGTCTAGAGATCTTACATTGATGCAAAAATCTGCACATGGATGCTTATTACAAGTTTATTCATAGTTTCAAAAACCTCAAAGCCTCCAAGATGATCATCAGTAGGTGAATTTATTAATAAATTATGATACATACAAGTAATGGAATATCATCCAGTGCTAAAAAGCAACAAGCTACCAAGTCATGCAAAGACTTGGAAGACATTTTATGCATATTATTACATGATATTATGTGAAAGAAGTCCGTATAAGAAGGCTACAAATGGTATAAAGGCAAAACCATGGAAAGAGTAAAAAGATTAATGGTTGGGGGGAGGGGGGATGAATAGGCAGGGGACAGAACTTTTGTAGGACTGTCAAACCATTCTGCAATCATACTATAATGATAGACACATGTCATTGTAACTATGTCACAAGCCATAGAGTGTCTAAGACCAAGCGCAAATTCTGATGTAAACTATGGACTTAGGGAGATCCCTGGGTTGCTCAGTGGTTTAGCGCCTGCCTTCAGCCCAGGGCCTGATCCTGAAGACCCGGGATCGAGTTCCACTTTGGGCTCCCTGCATGGGACCTGCTTCTCCCTCTGCCTGTGTCTCTGCCTCTCTCTCTCTCTCTGTCTGTCTCTCATGAATAAATAAATAAAATCTTAAAAAAAAAAAAAAACTATGGACTTAGGTAACAATAGGTCATATAGGTTCATTTATTGTGTCAAAACTACCACTCTGGCATGGGATGTTGATTGTGGGGGGAGGTTGCAGGTATGTGGGGATATGTGATATGTGGGAACGCTATACCTTCTGCTCAACTTTGCTGTGAACTTAAACTACCCTAAAAAATAAAGCTTATTAATTAAAAAAAAAGTGTGGTAATTCAGACAACCAAAATCCAGGTGTTGCTATGGAAATGTATAATGTTAAAACCACATCATAAAACTGGCAGTTGCCTTTTCTTTTAAAAAAATCTTATTTATTTATGGTGTAATATACAGAAATTTTTGGTGTAATGTCAAAAAATTGGAAAGAACACAAATTTTAACCATTGTCATACTGTATAAACACATTGTACTTATCAGTACAATGAAACACTATTCGTTATTAAAATGAATTAACTACTAATACAACTTAAATCAATCTCAAACTATTGTATTGAGTGAAAAAAAAGCCACACAATAGCATGTACTGTATAATTTGAGTTTACTTTGAGTTAACTAATACACATATATTCTAGAATTGATAAATACCAGGTTCTTATCATATCATATCATATCATATATTCTAGGTTGATAAGAACCAGGGCTGCATGTATATGTTTGTGTGTGGAGTGGCAAGGAGCATTGCATTGACTAGGAGAGGTCACAAGGCCATCTTCTGCAGTGAAGAAAAAATGTTCTTTATTTGAACGATAGTAACATGCATGAATACATTCTCAAATCTCATCAAAAACACTTAGGTTTACTTTATTTTACTGTATAAAAATGTACAACAAGCTAAAAAAGAAAAATACTATTCTGCTGTGTTTATTCATTATGCAACCAAGCTATTTAAGTTTTTCCTCAATAATTTGATTCTCATTTCCAAAACCTCTAAGAGTTTTTAACGTAAAACTACTCTTTATTAGTGCAATATCTTTCTTATTCTTTCTGGGGATATTTATCATGTCTTTTTGTTTAATTATTTTCCACAAGTCTCTGTGAGTTTGGTTTCCCCCCCTTTGTGGATTGTTCAATTTTTTTGCCTCCGTTTCACAGTGATTTCGCTTTTCAGATAACTTTATTTTGTTCCTTTGTAAATCTGCCTTTTAATCTCTAATGAAAGTCAGCTCTTTTCATTATTAATGAAAACCTGACTTTGGGCCAATAGTTTAGGCCTCAGCTTATGTTTTTATAGATGAGTTCACGGGCGGAATCCCTGTTGTTGCGATTTGGGCTTATCCCTTTCTTTCCATCATATCTCCTCCTTGATAAAGAATCTACTGCTTTATCCTGTGGTCATTCATCCTTCACTAAAATTGCAGAGTGCACAGCAAGAGTTAGGGAGATGCACAGAGCTGGCCAGGTAGCTTGCATATTTCTACACTATCTACATAACAATCAGACTTCAAAACTATCCTGGAACTGCCACACACACACACACACACACACACACACACACATTCGTATATTCTTATCCAGACTCTGGAAAGCACTTCAGCACTTATTCTTTTTCTTGGTTAATTTCTATAATTCTTTGGAACTTTGGTATTTATATTACATGAACAAAGAAAGATTCCCTGAAAATATTCTCCCCTGAAAGAATTAATTTAAGAGCCTCATGTACTTCTTAAGGTGAAATTGCCACAGGAATTAACTAATCACTAGGGTTAATAGCTAGTTTATTTGCTTTTTCCCCCAGTAAACAATATGCCTTATAAAGGCATATCAATCCTGCTTTCAATTTCATTTCCCAAACTACGTAATCTATCTTCTCATATGACTTAGAGAAAGAGAGAGAGAGAGAGAGAGAAGGGTAAAGGCATTCAATCCATAAGGAGAACCAAACATTGATTAGATCCATTCAGTGGAACAAAAATTAAAACACAGTCACACATACATGCACACACATTACTTTCACAGGAGGCACCATTATTTCACTATTTACTCTGAATAATGAAACAAAACAGGTAAAAAATTTCACACTCCAGATACTTCCTACATGGGATTCAACTGCCTGGCCACTTACAAATGGACATCACTAAAGATCTATGTGAATTTCAGATAATCCACACTCTGAAACTGATTCAAATATTTAGTTTGCACACAGCGCTCCCATTGTTTCAACTTTGTCAAGACTCAAAATCTCAGATAGCTCAACAAAAACTCAGACAAGTATGGACTCACCATTGACTACATCTGAGGGAAAAATCCTGGATCTTCACATTTTGTGTGAGTGACCTTTGGTAAGTGACTTAATTTGTTCACTAAGCAAAGAGAATTAAACACTGGAAAACTTAATTTGCTCACTAAATGAAGATATCAGATTTTTCTACAAAGCTTTATATGATTTATGATGATATTATGAGTAATAAAAATCCATATTTGATGAATGAACAAGAAAACAAAGCACAGTTCATATCATGAATTTAAAATCTACTATAAGACAAGTTATCTACAAAAATATATCAAGACAATTGTGCAATAAGAGCATTGCGAAGTTTCAGAGGAAAGAGCAACAGTGCAGTATATACAGGTCAGATTGTTTACACAAAAGAGTCTTACAAGATTCACAATTTTAAAATGAACGTAAATAAAGGCAAAGGGACAGGTTAGGAATTGGTGATGGGAATGATTCCAAATTTGTCAGTCAGCTTTGAGTTAACTAATACACAGATTAAATGGAAATTGTTGTTAAGGACAAGCCAGATACAATGAGAGAGGGAAAGATTTTATACGTAGAATGGATTAAGATTTTGGAGATTTTTTTTAATGTTACCTGAGAGACAAGAGAATATAAGTAGAAGTTACTGAACAGATTATTAAAATTACATAAATAAATACTTTGAAGTAGAAGTTTAGCAAAGAATTTGGTTAAGGGTTGGAAGATCACATTTCCATTTCTGATGAAGTAATTATGTTTTATGGCTTCACAAATAAAACTATCATATTTCTACATTGTTTCTAGTAACATGAAAATTGATATTTCCCATATATTGAATAAGAGTGCCACTCTCTCTTTTGTATTAGCTCTTTTTTATTTCTGTATTGTTATTGTTATTATATATTGTCTGGCCTTTATACTCTCAAGGCTGAAATTCAAAATACACACTGTTTACCTGTAAAGTGTTTAAAGTTAGATTCTGCTGAAATTGTTAGAAAGGAGATTGAGTTATAAGGCTCTTTTTCCAAAAAAGAGGGACCCAAAATACACAATTTGAAATAGAGTTGCACTTTATATTAAGTAAGCAGTTTCAGTATGCTTACCATATGAATACTTTGCTAAACTTATACTTGGGAGTCTGGTTAAGGTTAGGAAAAGATCTATATCAACTTAATGAACTCTACTTCTGCTGACATACTCAGAAAAGATAGCTTAAATTACAAGATGTTACTCTTACATAGAATCAAAATTTTTAACATAAGCTAGAATTCAAAGAATGCCATTTTAAATAGATCTTCACGATGTCTTCTTTTACTAAACAGATTTTAAGGATTTATTTGCATGGTGGTGAATGCCATTAAATATGTTCTTACTACATAGGCTCAAAGTAATCTGTCTGGTAAACAATTTGCTTAAGGGTGCTTCCTGCGTCCCTCATTTATCAATAATTCCATCAAAATACATCATTTAATTTTCCATAGACACTAGGAAGTCTGAGTACAGATATTAATATAAATACACATATGTATTAAAACAACACTGACAGAGATATCTTATAGGAATGGATATATTTTCATTTTCCTTGCACATACTTTATATACAACCTCATCACAGAAGAGATAGAGAAAAAAAAGTTTATAAAGAAATCCTAATTAAGCATTAAATGTGATTATTAAAAAATATAGAACATGTTCACTTGCAACATAGAAAAAATCATATGTTTAAGCCAAAGATATAATATCTGAAAAAAAAATTAAGTTTCAATCAGATTATCTTGGACAATGACACTACAGTTTGAACATAGTGGTTTTTTTTTTTTTTTTTTTTTTGAACATAGTGGTTTGAATCCATTTACTGTTTTTAAAATCTCTGAGCATCGATTTTCTCATCTGTATAGTAGAAATGGAATTACTGTAAATGATATGATATAGTTAATGCCCAGGGAAAGAATAAGGCAATTTGGATAACAAATTATATAAGTGAAGTATGTTTTTAAATCTCTAAAATGTTTTATCTTCACAGAATTTTTAAGTTAATTAGCAAAAGCATTTAATAATATTTCAAAAGCCTTGATACAAGTTTTAAAAGCATCTGTTTTACAAATAATTTCTTCTAATCAGCAAGAAGTTAAAATAGAAACAATAAAAAAAATTTTCAAACCTGTCTTGTATTTCCACTAACATTTCTTGTTTACCTATTATCCCACATTAGGAGGAAAGCATTATAAGATTAATGTTAATTTCTTATCTATTTTTTCATGTTACAGGAAAATAATTCTAACATTGTATAAAATGATGCTATTATATGACAGAGATAAATATTTGATTTTTATTTTTTGGAAAAAAATCAATAAATATTTGGTGTCATTTTTAATGCATACAATTGATGACCTGACCATGAAGTACTTGAGGTAAAGTGAGATAAATCTCTTGAACGAAAAGAGTAAAAGTATTAATAAAATAAGAGAAATCAGAAAATATGTAATTATGATTATTTCCTCATTTTTGCATCAAAAAATAAATAGTATCTAAAAGGTATAAAACAAATTATGAAGCTAACTCAATATCAAGCAAATATAGTATAAAGAAAATATTACTCAGAGAGCAATAAAATGTACTTAAGAAGAGAAAAAATATAATAAAGGTACAAGTAGGAAAAACATACAAATATTTAAAATTAAAAAGTGAGGGGATGGCTTGGTTGTTCAGTGGTTGAGGTCTGACTTTGGCCCAGGGTGTGATCCTGGGGTCCCGGCATCGAGTCTCACATCAGTCTACCTGCATGAAGCCTGCTTCTCCCTCTGCCTGGGTCTCTGCCTCTCTCTATATATCTCACATGAATAAATAAATAAAATCTTTAAAAATATAAATAAAAATAAAATTAAAGAGTGAGAAAACTATTACAAAAAAAAGTATGAGAATTGCAAATGAGTGCTTTCTAAAATCTATCTCTAAACACTTGGACAAAAGAAAATATTTTCTAGGGCATTTTGGTTTTAAAAAAAATACCCAAAGAAACAGATATTCCAAAGTGACAATGAAATAAATTAAGATTTCAGTGCCTAATGCCTGCAACTAAAATAATATTTTGAAATTTTTTCTTTTTTTTAAGGTTTTTTAAAATTTACTTTTATTTCAAAGAGAGAGCACATGCATGAGGGCATGCAAGTGGGGGAGGGAGGGGCAGAGGGAGAGAATCTCAAGCATGCCCCATGCTGAGTGTGAAGCCCAACCTCAGGACCAATAGGACCAATGAGATTCTGACCTGAGCGGAAACCCAGTCTGACACTTAACCAGCTGAGCCACCCAGGTGCCCTTATTTTGAGATGGGTTCTGACTAGACACTGAATCTTGATCTTAAACTCTCTAGTCTCCTAGTTCTTCCTAGTCTCCAGACCATAAAAGCATATATTTCTGTTTTTTTTATAAGCCATCTAGTACATTACTTTATTGTAACATCCCAAATAGACTAAGGCAAGAATTCTTTCAAAAGATAAATAGATTATGGTCCATGGTCTTCAAATTTTTCAGGAAATAGAGATTAAAAACAAAATCTCAACACTTTTCATCAATCCATAAAAACAATGACACTAAAACCTAGAGGAAAAGTTACATTCAAATACATATATAGTCTATGGGCAACCTGGGTGGCTCAGTGGTTTAGCATCACCTTCAGCCCAGGGCATGATTCTGGAGACCTGGGATTGAGTCCTATGTCAGGCTCCCTGCATGGAGCCTGCTTCTCCCTCTGCCTGTGTCTCTGCCTCTCTCTCTCTGGTCTCTCATGAATAAATAAATAAAATCTTAAATATATATATATATATATATATATATATATATATTCTAAAACTCTCCTATGAATTGAAATAATAATATATTAGGAAGTAGAATTCAGAATATTTTTTAAAGAATCATCAAAATCAAGTGACATTAATATGAGGAATGCAACCTTTTTAATATTAGGAAATCCACTGTATAAAAAGTTCTAAAAATTTCAATAAATCTTTGCAGAGTTAAAAATATTTAGGATGCAGAAACATGGCAATGGCATAGTTCTTATTCAGTAACAACAAAAATTAAGCTGGACAATTTAAAAATTCGCAATGTTTCCTGGACCCATCAGGAGGTTGACATTAGTACCCAAAAACTAACCCAAAATCTAAGGAAAAACAGGCACCTGAAAAGGTATGTGAAAATTTATATACAAAAAATAAATGCCACTAGACACCAGCAAAGACAGTTCAGTTCCTCAGAATGAGGAAATAGTAAATACTAGGTGTGTTATCTAGACAATATAGAAGCCGTGGGGGCTGCAGATATGAATGGAATTCATACCCACTTGCAGGCTTTTCTCCATAGACTTCAACAGGCACTCAAAATCAATTGGTGAAAACCCTGAAAAAGGTTTCCTGTGACAAAGCGCTGGATAGAATTCCACAACACTCATTGCAAGAAAGACAAAAATTCTCCTAGATCTTCCCACCTCCTACATGTAGTAAAAGCCATAACTTACTGAAAGAAAGAAGGCAGATACTGTTTTTCAAAGAGAATTCATGATAAGCTATTGCATCTCTAAGAAGGAAACTAAATACAACCTGCTGAAATACCCAGAAGTGTGTGGGAAGACCCACTTGGAGGTACAGTAAAAAGAGAAGATTTAAAACTGAGGTTGGAAGTGAAACTGAGGTCTGTCAATACCAGTGCGGAGCAACTGGAACTCTTATACATGGCTTGAGCGAGTACAGAATGGTACAGCCACTTGAGAAAACCATTTGGCTATTTCTTACCAAGTTAAATATATACTTAGCATATGTCACTAGCAGAATAATGACACCTTTCCCCTGCCCCACCATAAAATGTCAATTTCCTACCAGGAAACCTGTGAATATGTTGTTAGTTGCATGGAAGGATGGAATTAAAGTGACAGATGGGACTGTTTCCTAATTAGTTGAACTTAAAATTGGGAGAGTACTGGACTCACAGGTGGCCCAATATCATCCCAAGGGTCTCATAAAGTGGGGAGAGAGAAAGAAAGGTATGTCAGAGTCAGAGAGAAATCTGAAGATGCTACAATACATGTTTTGAAAAATAAGAAAGGGCCTGGTGGATTGTAGGCAGCAAAAAAAAAAAAAAAAAAAATGAATTTTACCTGAAAGCTTTGAGAAAGAATGCAGCCCAGTTGATAGATTGGTTTCAGCCCAATGAGACCTATTTTGGATATCTGACCCCTAGAAATGTAAAATAATATTTTTGTTGCTGTTGTTTTAAGCTGATAAATATGTGATAATTTTTTAGAGCAGCAATAGAAAACTAATATATCATATGGCTTAGCAATCCTACTCCTAGGTATTTAGCCAAAATAATTAAGAGCACCTTTAAGCAAAAACTTACACATGATTCTGTACCTTTATACATAATGGAAATAAGTCAAATACTCTTCAGTCAGGGAATGGATAAAAAATGGTGATATATGAGTACAATAAAATATTACTCAGAAAATAAAAGAACAAACCATTAAGATATAAAAACTTGATTGCCAAATGCATTTTGACAAGTGAGTAATAAAAGACAAAAAATTGTATAATTTCATGTCTGTGATATCCTGAGAAATTAAAAAAAAAACTATACAGATGGAGAATAGATCAGTGGCTATAATTACATAAGAAAAGAAAATGAGGTGAAAAAAATGAAAACTAAGCAGCAGGAAGCAAAACCACTATATGTATACTTTAAAAATTTAAAATAGTAATCTAACAAACTAATCTAGTAAGAGGATATCCTCATGTCTTTGTACACCACTTACTAAGTTTCTATTTTTAAACTATTTCAATTATGTCTTTATGTATACCAAAAATTTTAAACTTAATTAAAATAAATAAGTTTTAAAATGTAAATATAAACATCAACTTTTCAGAGAAAGGCATCATAAACCAGAGATGCTATTTCTCCTAGATTTTTATATAAATTAAATATGAACCTAATTAAGACCTGTTCCCTGTTCCTGACACAGCTTCAAAAACACTTAGAATTTTCTGAGTGATAGGACTGTCTTGTTTGTGCTAATAAGGTGACTCATTTTAGGCCACCAGATAGTTTTAGTATGATGGCAGTCACTAGAAATACCAACTACATGATTAGAGAGCTAGAACTCTGGGTCACCTGAGTGGCTCAGTCAGTTAAGCATCTGTCTTCTGCTCAGGTCATGATCCCAAGGTCCTGGGATGAAGCCCAGCATTGGTCTCCTTGCTCAGCAGGGAACCTGCTTCTCCCTATCCCTCTGCCTGCTGTGTGTTCTCTCTCTCTCTCTCAAATAAATAAACAAAATATTTAAAAAGAAGAAAGACGAAGACGAAAAAGAAGAAGAAGAAGAAAAAGAGGAAGAAGGATGGAACTTTGAGGCAGTCCATCCTCCAGGGAAGAGAAGAAGTCTGGAGGTTGAGTTCAATTATATGGAAAATGATTCAACTGACCAGGTGTATGTAATGAGACCCCAATAAAAACTGAATACCATATGCTATGAAGCTTCCTGGTTGATGAACACTGTTCTATATTGGGAAGGTGGGAAGGTGAGGTGTCCTGACTCCATGGAAAAAAGGCATGAAAGCTCCATGTCCAGAACCTCCCCATACCTGGCCACATGAATCTTTTGTAGTTGGACCTTTCCGAGTTATATCCTTCATAAAACTGTAATCACAAAAATAGCATTTTCTCTGAGTTCTATGAGTTATACTGGTGAATTATCAAACTTGAAGAGCCTATAAGGAGATCTCAAGTTTTTTAAATAGCCAAGTAGAAGTTCAGTTGGTTTGGGGACACCCAAATTTTGCAACTGGCATCAAAACTGGGGCATTCTTGTGAAGGACTTTGCCTGTAATTCATGGACTCTGCACTAACACTGGTTAGTTAGTGTCAGAGAACTGAATTTTTTATAATTGGAAAAAATGATTTTTTTTGTAATTGGGAAAATTGGATTATTAGCTCTACTAGATTAAGCAACATATCATAGAGTTATGGTTTGGGAGAGTAAAAAGAAATCAAATGGATAAGGTGAACTTTTAAAAATGTATTATAACTGGACTGCAATGCATTTGGATTTTAACATAATAAATAATATTTGAAATTATTGGCAGAAAAACTGGTTACTGGATTAATTAATTAATTAATTAATAGCATTTAGATCCTGAATAAACAAATTATGGATGGTTCAATTTGGGATGTAAAATTAAAACTATAAGATTATTAGGAAAATATAAGTCTAAACTCATTCATGTTCTCAGTGATGGAAATTTTTTCTAAGTAAGACATAAACATCAAAAGCCACAAAGGAAAAGATTAATCAATTTCTTCCATGAAAATTTTAAATGTCTACCTAAGAAAAATTATTACAAATGTGGAAAAAATGATGACTTTAATTTATTTTTCAAGTAGATCACAGGAAGCTAATTAATTAAAATGGAAACATCTAACAAATTAATAATAAAAGAGATGAAGTGCCAAGAAAAACGTTTCAGTCTATGGACAGCTAATCACAGTAAAAAAAAAAAAAAACCTACTCACAGAATCCATGAAAATAACCTCATCCTTAAAGATAAAATACAAAAAAATATATATATATATATATATATATATTAATAAAGTCAAACAAAGCAAAAAGCAAGGGGAAACATTTTTCTCTCCACAATAAGGGCAAAGGTTAAAATGTTTGATAATGTTTAGCATTTGCAAATTTGTGGAATAAAATATTATCATCTCCAACTTTGTAGAACTGTGCTTATCCATATGGTAGGCATTTGCCATGTGTGATTATTTAAAATTAATTAAAATTAAATAAAATTTACAAATCAGTTCTTTAGTCCTATGAGCCATATTTCAAATCACATGTGGGTAGCATTTATTTCACTAGACAACATAGATTTAAAGAACATTTTCATCAGCACAGAGAGTTCTTTTGGATAGCACTATCCTTGAGAATATTTTATCTTATTAAAACTAAAAGCACACAGATACACATACAAGTTTTATTCAAGAAAATTCACTACTAATTATTTCCTGTATAGATACACTTTAAGCATTACATTAACCTCTATGTAAATATTCTTGAAAATGACTACAATATTATTTGTGAGAGTAAAACAGAAAAAAATTCAAAGAGCATCACTGAAAGGGTAGTTAAATACAGTATGCTCTCCCAAAACAATAGGATAGTTTTCAATTGTTAAAAAACATGTGTTTATGATAACTAGAAAATATCAATATATTTTGAGAGAGGGCCTTTGTGTTGGAAAGACTTCTAGGTGCCTGGGTTGCTCTTGCTCAGTTGGCTAAGTGTCTGACTTAGGCTCAGGTCATGATCTCAGGGTCCTGGGATCTAGCCATGCATCAAAAGAGTCTGCTTCTCCCTCTCCCTCTGCCCCTCCCCATGTGCTCTCTCTCTCTCTCTCTCTCTCACTCTCTCACTCAAATAAATAAATAAAACCTTAAAAAAAAAGACTTATTGGGATCCCTGGGTGGCGCAGTGGTTTAGCGCCTGCCTTTGGCCCAGGGCGTGATCCTGGAGACCCAGGATCGAATCCCACGTCAGGCTCCCGGTGCATGGAGCCTGCTTCTCCCTCTGCCTGTGTCTCTGCCTCTCTCTCTCTCTCTGTGACTATCATAAATAAATAAAAATTAAAAAAAAAAAAAAAAGAAAAAAAAAGACTTATTTTTTCATCCTACACTTTTTTGTCCAGCTTAAAGTTTTTAGTTTATGTTCCATATTTGTTTATATAAATAAATTGATAGAAGGGAAATACATAAACAAATAAAAACCACATTGATCTAGCCAGAGATTACTGAACTGATACTGCACACTTTATGTTAAGCCAAAAATAATGTGATTATGAATTGCAAGACTGAATTATTAAAATCATTGATCATAATGTAACCTTCTTAGGTAAAATGCATGTGTTTTTGGGTACTGGTTTTGAGAACTTATCAAATTTATACCTTTAGCTGTGCACTCAAACATTTTATTCCTTATTGAAAATTTGATTTAAACTTTCCATCAAACTCAATGGTTAAAGACTTTCTTGAGAACTACAGAAGTAAAATTTGGGCAGAACTACCATATCCAGTTTCTGAGAACTGAGGTTCTTAGAGATTAGAACCCATGATTCCACCAGTCTGGGGGAAAATAGAGGAAGGGTACTAGAGCAGAAATCTCCAGAAAATGTCCTCAATACTCTTTCTTTTCTTTCTTTCTTTCTTTCTTTCTTTCTTTCTTTCTTTCTTTCTTTATCTTTAAGATTTTGTTTATTTATTCATGAGAGACATAGAGAGACAGAGAGGCAGAGACACTGGCAGAGGGAGAAGTGGGCTTCCTGCAGGACTCGATCCCTGGAACCCGGGATCACGCCCTGAGCCAAAGGCAGATGCTCAACAGCTGAGCCACCCAGGTGTCCCCTCAGTACACTTTGTAATAATTATATTTTTTTTTTCTCAAAGACTGCTAGAAAACGTATGACTGTAGATAGCTATTTTGGTTTTTGTTATAAAGGATTTACTTGTTCTACCTGATCAGAAACTTTGGGTGTTTCAGTTTTCGGACAAAGGAGAGTGATACAATGGGGACTCTTGATCAATATCCCTATTACTTTCTGCTGCAAGAGAAAGAAAATTGACAATTAGATTTGAATGAAACCTATTTCAGCAATACGATTTTATACATTCCCAGATTCAACTAAATTTTCATTGCTCTCTGCCACCCAAAAACATTTAAACCCAGAAATAATTTTATGGATATGTCTGAATCATAAAATATGGAATATAATATTGAAGTAAATGAATTACTCTGGAGATTTGCATGCCTGGAAAAGGTGATTTTATTTCATTTCATTCTGACTGCCCAAAAGTATTTTTTTTTTAGTGAAACTGACATTTAATGTTGTAATTCTATATCCGATCAATGAAGCTTTTATTTATATCGAGAGTTTTCATGATGAGAAAATAAAAGTTACAATTTACAACTCCTCCTATCTATCAGGGCGTAGTTCCCAGGAATGACTTTTCATATTAATTCAATTTAAAAGTTTACTGGAAAAAATAAATAAACAAATAAACAAGTGCCTTAGCACTTCAGACTTCTTAGGTTGGTTGCAAAGTAAAAATATCAAAATCAACATCCATCACTTCACCAACACTGTGCTAATATTTTGCACTTCCTTGCTACACTTACAGTCCTTCATTTACTTAATCACCCTAAAAGCATCATATAAAGATGACAATTTCCCAGTTTTTGGAATGTATTCCTCCTTGGCTTCATGATATTACACATTTTATCTGTTTGTCTCTTCCTTCTCAGCCACCCTTTTATATCCTCTTTGTAATAACTGACAAATACCTGTGGAAAAGGGCTAAGTCCAATAACCCCTTTCTTAGCCTTCAATGCCTCATTCTTCTTTTAAACTGATTTTTACCTACTGTTATAACTTTATTTTTTTAATATTTTATTTATTTATTCATGAGAGACACACAGAGAGAGAGAGAGAGAAGCAGAGACACAGGCAGAGGGAGAAGCAGGCTCCATGCAGGGAGCCCGATGTGGGACTCGATCCTGTGTCTCCAGGATCATGCCCTGAGCTAAAGGCAGCGCTAAACCACTGAGCCCCCCAGGCTGCCCCTGTCATAACACTAAATGCCATCATCATGCTGATAATTAACTTCAGTATATATCCACCTTCAAATTATCTTCTAAAGTCAAAAATCATAGGTTCAACTACTACTTCACCTCTATACTGAGATTTCTCACACCATCTCTAACTACACATCTTCAGAAACGAAAGCTTACATTTATCCTTGAAAAAATATCTTCCTTAATTAATAAATAAATTAATACCAATTTCTTTAAATTGCACAGCCATATCTTTACATCCTCAAGATAGGAAGCTTAGGATCAGCCTGAAAATCTGTCCTTCAAATCGTACACACACAGTTTTATCCATTCCATACTTCTCATGTGTCCATGTTTTAATCTGCATTACCCTCAACCTTACACAATCACATCATCATTTTCCTAAATTTCAAAAATTGCTTCCAATAACCTCTTTGTTGTAATTCAAGTTCTCTTTGTAGTTTCCAATAAAAGCAAAGATCAATTAGATTTTTTTTCAAGTACCTAGTCTAAAAGTTAATGGTAACCTCTAAATAATTTTTATCAACAAATAATCCCATCAGATTAAAACACTGCTTAAAATTCCTTTTTGGGAAATTTTGTTAGTAACATAAAAATCAGTTGTATCAGTGAGCATAATTCATTTTATATGTTTACTTTTATATTTCCCACTGATTTATGGCTTTCATTATTTAGTATTTCTTTCAATTTAATAGGAATACACCTGAACCCTGCTCTAGAGAAAGAGGCACTCCTTCTAGGAGTTTGGTGATTTGGCTGCTAAAATCTTGCCATCCTTTGGCCGCAGCTTACACTCTATTACCTCATCAGCAGGGAGTAGGTAATAAGAAGTAAAAGGAAGAAAGCAGGATTCTACAATCTCAGCAGTAGATTGTCTTCTTATGAACAAGTTTTTAGTCTCTCCCTATAGTAGTATTACACATGCTCCCTGGAGCCAGAGTATACTTTCTTACTCCTTGGATAGCAGGAGTGGCCAAATGACTGCCTTTGGCAAAGCCAATCAAAGGTGAGGGAAGTGAATTATCACTTATCATATTAGTGTCATTTCAAGACAAAGGCTTTGTATATTTCTACTCACCCTCTTCACCTTTTTTGTTCTGCACCTTTTTTGTTCTTCTACTATCTGCCATGAGAAGAACATTCTTGTGGTGGCTAAACTGACAGATAAATGGAGCAAAGCCCATGTGTTATATGAGGACAATAAAATTTGTCTATAAAATTTTGTAAATCAATTAGCATAAGTTAATTTCTCTTGGCCCTTACCTACAATTACCTTTGTTTTACCAGATTGTCCCAAATGTAGTGGTAACTCGTTTTAGTTTTGCATACATAGAGAATAGCGGCCATTGGTAAGCAACTAGCAGCACACTTACTTTGCTGACACTTAGTAAATATATAAAAAATCACACTTAGAGAAATATATCAGTTGTCTGATTTATTTAAGTTTTTTTTTTCTTTTTCTTTTTCTTTTTTTTTAAGTAGTCTCCAGGGATGAGGTGGCTCAGCGGTTGAGTGCTTGCCTTTGGTCCAGGGCATGATCCCAGGGTCCTGGGATCGAGTCCCACATCAGGCTCCCTGCATGGAGCCTGCTTCTCCCTCTGCCTGTATCCCTGCTCCTGCCCCACCCCACCCCCATGTCTCTCATGAATAAATAAATAAAATCTTAAAAAAATAATAAGTAGGCTCTATTCTCAATGTGGAGCTGAACATGAGGTTTGAAATCATGACCCTGAGATCAAGACCTGAGCTGAGATCAAGAGTTGGATGCTTTATTGAGCCACCCAAGTATTCCAATCTTCATTACTTATTTTTACAGTTCATTAATTTCATACTTTAAAAACTGAAGAGCAGTTCTTGAACTTTGGTAAATGTAAGAATGTAAAGCCACTCAGTGCCCATGTCTTCTGGGGAGGCTTATTCTTGATGTCACACTTTATACCAATTTATAATATCAATTAATGTGAAGTCCTTTTAACATGCATATGAAAACATCATGAATCCAAAAAGTTTTTTTTAAAGTTCCCCAAAACATAAAAACTTTTATAAACTCACTCTCCCTGGCATTGAAAGACATGGCATTAAAATTGATGATTTGGCCATATTTTGCTTTCTTTTTTTTTTTTAATTTTTTTTCATATTTTGCTTTCTATGTATCACCACTTTGTTTTCCACATCCAAAAGGATACTTTAAAATATATATATTTTGTAATTTTTTCTTTTAGCTTAGTTTTTATTTCTGAACATCATAATTAGAACTCTAGGTATCAGGAATGAGGTTGGACTATGATGGGGAATATAAGAACAGAATACTTTGAAAGGAGTTTGTTATGGGAAGTAAAAGACAAAACAAAAAATAGAGAAAAAGACCATAGTAAAACTACTCTGAATGTGAGACAACCATAAGTTCAAAGCCAAGAAACTTGGTAGAAAAGGAGTTGGGGGATTTTGCTACAGAGAACTCAATGTGACCACTGTGAGATGAATGCAAAATAACCTGAGTACAGAAGAATAATTATGGCAATACTTCATAATTTTGTTGTTATTTACTTATTTGCTGGTGAAGAGTCCATTATTTGCATATACCCATCAAAAAGATTTTATCAATTATAACTTCCTCAAATTTATATTATTTATAATTATAATATTAAACATATATTTGACATTCTATAATCTCTTTCACTTTAGGAAATTCTGATATTCCAGTACCCCACTTTCTAACTCCAGGATGAAAACTGCTGATGACAAGAGGTGTGATGATGACCAGCCAGGCACACAGCATCATCTATTAGTAACACCAGAATGTAAGAATAGAGAAAAGTGAAGCATATTCTAAGTAATATCAAGATAATGAAGAAATACAAACTATATTATAAAAAGAAATGGAGACAACTAAAAATAATTAAACTAGATAAGTGTTGTAGAAATAACAGATATATATATATATATATATATACACTATATATATATAGTATATATATATACTGGCAAGTATATATATATACTATATATATACTTGAAATTAAATATATATATATTTGTATATATATATTTGTATTTATATATATATTTATATTTATATATTAAATAATATATATATATATATATATATATATATATATATATATATATATATATTTGTTTGAGAGAGAGAAAATGGGAGTGTGGAGAGGGGCAGAGGAAGATAGAAAGAATCCCAAGCAGACTCCCTGCTAAGCCTGGAGCCCGATCCTGGGCTTGATCTGAAGACCCTGAGACCATGACCCAAGCCAAAACCAAGAGTCAGAAACTTAATCAACTGAGCCACTTAGGTACCCCTATATACTTGAAATTTTTAATTGATTTTTTTTTAATTGATTTTAAAATTAACTTTAAAGTGCAAATAAAATGAGCCCCTCTTAATTTAAAAGCCATGAACACATTAAAAAAGGAACATATAGGATAAGCTTAAAATCTCCATTGATCACAACCAATTCTTATCTTCTTTCTTTTCTTCAAACGACCAAACATGATTTTGAGTGTGATCCTTTTAGGTAGTTTTAATAGTTTGCATCTACACAGACACAGTTTAGCATTTTTTTCTTATAGTGTGTTTGTTTTTGGTAGTGAGTCGAATGATTTTAGAGTATATTTCTTTTTCTGAAACTTAATTTTTATAAAACTTTTAAAAAGTACTTTGTGGTAGATTGAGATTGATAGCTATACATCAAGTTCATTCTTTCAACAGCTCTATGTTTTTTTTATATGATTACACCACATTATATTTACTGTTGAATTTTGATGTACATATAAGTTTTTATTCTCTATTTTACACTACTTCAAAACCTGTATTTTACATCTTTGAATATTACTTCTTACAGATGAATAAGATATATCACAGGGCAGATCCAAGGAATGAAACTCTAGATACCATTAATTTACATGAATTTTCATTGGCTAGAACCAATTTTATGAACCATTGTAAGAGATTATGGGAGATTTATTTTTTAAAAAATGAAATGGAGTTATTACTGACCTTTTTGTACTCTTCCAGTGGCCTCAGTTTTAAATAACATTTATCAATGTTGCAAATTTGCAACATAGTGTCGGCAGCAGCAAATGAGCTTAAAAATAACTACAAATTAAAAAATTAAATTAAAATTTAATTTTTAATCCAGAGGTATAATAATTATTATTTAAAGAAAGATTTTAAATGTGTTCTAACCGCCAAGTGTCCTTTTATGATAGTGATATTTGCCTTCAGCCTCAAATTTGGCTTTTACCTCAGATCTGTACTGTTTTTAACATTTCACTGTTTAACTGAAATAGCTATTCTTATCCCCTTGCTAATATATATAGACATACATGCATTTAGGTTGTTTTATTTTATTACACTGGCTATAACATTAAATATTTGTGACCTTATTGTATTTTTGGGAAATATATTGAAATCTCTACATATAATTATGGCTTTAAAAATTCTCCTGGCTCATCTATTTTTTTAACATTACATATTTAAAGCTTATTAAAAGAACCAATCTACTCAATTATTGTGATTACTGTTATATCTGAATTTAACATTTTATTTTATCATATGTCAATATTTTTTCCTCTCATTTAGTTTGTCTTTTCTTCCTGTTTTGTTGTTTTGATTGAAGTTTCTTTCTTTCATACTTTACCTCAAGCTTTTGAAAATTAGTCATTCTATACCTTTAGTTATCTTTATAAAAAGTGGCAAAAATTATATCATTTCTATGTCATCTAAATTTTTAAGATGTATTTATTTATTTATTTATTTATTTATTTATTTATTTATTTGAGAGAGAGCAAGTGAGCAAGGGCAGGATGAGTAGGGGGAGGTGGTGAGAGGGAACCCCTTATAGGGCTGGATCCCAGGACACTGAGATCATGACTTGAGCCCAAGAGTCCACTTACCCACCTCAGCCATTCAGGCACCCCATGTCATCATCTAATTTATTATGTATTACCTTCACACTGAAATATTTTTCACTTTTTTACCTGTATAATATCTGTTAGTGAAGAATCAAGAGCCTTGTTTTTCTAATATAAAATGATTTAAAAATGTTAATAATTAAAAAAAAATTGTCCCTCCTCTACAAAAGCAAAAAGAGATCATCTTTTATTTTCAGGTGTCTTCTCCTCTATTCCAGAGAGATAAAATATTTACATTGCGTACTAAATAAGATTGCCCATCCCTCCCTATCTCCAACTTAATGCCAGTTTTGAGGGAAAAAAAAAGAAAAAGAAAAAGAAAGGAAGAAAGAAAAAAAGAAAGAAAGAAAGAAAGAAAGAAAGAAAGAAAGAAAAGAAAGAAAGAAAGAAAGAAAGAAAGAAAGAAAGAAAGAAAGAAAAGAAGAAAGAAAGAGAAGAAAGAAAAGAAAGAAAGAAAGAAAAAGAAAGAAAGAAAGAAAGAAAGAAAGAAAGAAAGAAAGAAAGAAAGAAAGAAGAAAGAAAGGAAGGAAGGAAGGAAGGAAGGAAGGAAGGAAGGAAGAAAGAAAGGAAGGAAGGAAGGAAGGAAGGAAGGAAGGAAGGAAGGAAGGAAGGAGGAAGGAAGGAAGGAAGGAAGGAAGGAAGGAAAGAAAGAAAGAAAGAAAGAAAGAAAGAAAGAAAGAAAGAAAGAAAGAAAGAAGGAGAAAAGAAAAAATCGTTTTCACAAACTATTTGAACAAGTTTAACTACAAATAATAAAATTATTTTAAAATCATTCCACTTCTTAGGATAAAATGATTCTAGTATTTTTCTTCACATTTGGTGTGGCAGTTAGTTATCTTTCCTAGGAGCTTGTACAACCGATTATATACACACAAGGGTGAGGAGTGAGGGGGAGAGAGGGTGGAAACAAAGGGAAGAAACAAATAGGAGACAGAGTGGAATGAGTCAGAGACAGAGGAGACAGAGGGAGTAGACACAGAAGGAGATAGAAGGACAGAATAGAGAAAGACTTAAACGTTTTTGAGTCAAGAATAAGGGGTAAAATATATTTATACTTACTTTCAGATTATATATACATATTTTTTGTTATTTTCTGATTTCCATAAACTTCAGTTTAATTTGTATTAATTGAAATTAGTCAAAATGTGCTCTAAATTTTAGCAGATTACTGTCAGGTGTGGTTCTTATGTTGAAAGAAATTATTTTTATCTTTTTCTTGTACTGTATAGAGAGTAAAAATTATTTTTGTACATTAATGAGATAGTGCTAAAATATATTATTTTAAATGTGACATATTATTTTCAGACACTTTTAAATAGAATGTAACATACTTGAAAAAGAAGACATAAAAGATGCCATTTCAAAAATTAGTCTTGTTCTTTCTCTGCCTTGTTAATTTCCGAAAATGTAACAAAGAATTATAAATGTATAAATTTATAAAATTATAAATTATAAATATATATTTATATATATTATATATATTATATATTATAAATATTTGACTTCTAAACTTTTAAACTTAAAGACAATGTTCAATTTATGGATAATCATTTGCAATTTCATAAACATTTTCAAACACACTATAAGGCCAAAGAAATTTTAGACTAATTTTAAGAAAATATGTATATGTACATTTTAAAAATAATTTTAAGAAAATAAATGTATTTACGTTTAGAATCTTGAATCAAAATCTAATTAGAGGTAACTGTTACCTGTTTTCCTCAAATTTTTATATGTGTAAGTGCAATTATGGACTGAAATGTGTCCTCCTCAAAATTCATATATTGCAACTTGATCCTCATATTTTAGAATTGACCATATTTAGAGATAAGGCCTTTAAAGAGGTAATTAAGTTAAAATGAGGCCTCCTAAAAAAAATGAGGCCTCTTGGGTGGGACTTAATCTAATCTGACTGTAGGGAGAGACACCAGGGATGAGGTGCACATGGAGAAAAGGCCAAGTGCAATCAGAGACAGCAGCCAATTGCAAACCAAGGATAGAAGCCTTAAAAGAAACAAACCTGCAGACACCTTGATCATGTACTTCTAGTTTCCAAAACTCTGAAAAATGAGTTTCTGCTGTTTAATTCACCCACCCTGTGATGTTTTATTATGGAAGCCTCAGCAAACTAATACAAGTACTATTCAGCAAATACCAGCAATCTACCTTAAATAGTCACTTCTATTTCCTGTTCAAATCGCTAACTTCAGGGCACAGCAAAATGTGAGCTATTTGCAATATTTTTATGAATTAATATCACCTGAAATAAAAGTGAAGACAAAAAAGCGTTATCCATGAATACATTATGGAGTATAAAGATATATACTCTATAATATATATTATATGTTATATAATATATATTTTATAATATAATATATATAAATATATACATATTTTATTGAGATTCTATTTGCCAACATATAGTATAACACCCAGTGCTCATCCTATCGAGTGCTCCCCTCAGTGCCTATCACCGAGTCACCATCCCCCTGCCCACTTCCCCTTGTTCATTTCCCAGAGTTAGGGGTCTCATGTTTTATCACTCTCTCTAATTTTTCCCACTCATTTTCCCTCCTTACACCTATAATCCCTTTCACTATTTCTTATATTCCCCATATGAGTGAAACCATATGATGATTGTCCTTCTCTGGTTGACTTACTTCACTCAGCATAATACCCTCCAGTTCCATCCATGTCAAAGCAAATGGTGGGTATCTGTCCTTTCTCATGGGTGAGGAATATTCCATTGTATACATAAACCACATCTTCTTTATCCATTCATCTTTCGATGGACACCGAGGCTCCTTCCACAGTTTGGCTATTGTGGACATCGCTGCTAGAAACATCAGGGTGCAGGTGTTCCGGTGTTTCATTGCATCTGTATCTTTGGGGTAAATCCCAAGCAGGGCAATTGCTGGGTCATAGGGCAGCTCTATTTTAACTGTTTGAGGAACCTCCACACAGTTTTCGAGAGTGGCTGCACCAGTTCACATTCCCACCAACAGTGCAAGAGGGTTCCCCTTTCTCCACATCCTCTCCAACATTTGTGGTTTCCTGCCTTGTTAATTTGCCCCATTCTCATTGGTGTGAGGTGGTATCTCATTGTGGTTTTGATTTGTATTTCCCTGATGGCAAGGGATGTGGAGCACATTATAGAGTACTTATACAAAGAATATATTTGTTACATTTAATAACTTGTGTGATTGTTCAGAGAAAATATTAGACTGTCCCTAAATAAAATTAAACCCTGTCTTCTTTTCACAGTGATATTTACCACCCAACTTTTATTGCTATTGCCATTGCACAGCATAACATCAAAAACAAAAAACAGGGACGACTGAATGGCTCAGTGGTTAAGCGTCTGCCTTCGGCTCAGGGCATGATCCCGGAGTTCTGGGATCAAGCCCCACATCAGGTTCCCTGCATGGAGCCTGCTTCTCCCTCTGCCTGTGTCTCTGCCTCTCTCTCTCTCTCTCTCTCTCTCTCTCTCTCGGTCTCTGTGTGTGTGTGTGTGTGTATGTGTCTCTCATGAATAAATAAATAAAATCCTTAAAAAAAAACAAAAACAAAAAGCATACTATTGATAAAACTAGCTGACAGAGCCCTATACAAATTACTGATTCCAATCTTTGGCTTTCATCGATATTTTCAACTTTAAGCATCTTATTTTATCATCATATTAATTCATGTATTCATTTATTTTGGTTGAACACTTTCCACAGACAGCAGGATAAATATTGAGGAAATAACCAGGAATAAGATATAGAACACTTACTTCAAGAAAGTTCACAGTCAGCGTGGATATAAAGGACACATATAGTTGATACGTTGTGTTCACAATAAAGGCACCAAGATGCAAGAGGTCAATTCTGGAAGAACTGGGCAATAGGCTATGATAGTTTGACTTGAAAATTAGCTAGGACATCTAAAAATTCACTTCTTCTGTATTTGGAACAAGATAACTTGAATCAAGAATGAATACTTAAATATAGCCCCAGAAATGGAACTAGCTATTAGTTGAATACTGACAATGGTTTGAACAGTGCAATTCAGATCTGGAAACCATTTCTACAGACAAATCTGTTTCAGCAGCTGTTTTGGGGAGGATGGGATCTGTTTCTTGGTCAATGGTGGAAAATATGTACAGATACCATAGAAAGAATCCCTAGGAAATATGATATGGCAAAAAATAAAATAATGTAACTTGATTAAATTTTACTGTCCTCCAAAATCATGTGAGATAATAAATTCATAGCAATGTTGCTTTTGTATATAGAGACAGAACTAGCTACAATAAGAAAAATGGAATTTTTAAATAGATTTGGCTTTCTTTTCCTAGGAATAAGTACAAAATATTTCAACAAATATTTCCAAAATCACTCAGATGTAACATATCTATGTGGTGAGTAAGCGAAAGAAGATATTCAACAAGTGGGAATTCTTTATTAGGTATTATTTATTCTGAATATGATAAAGTTCTTTTCTAAGATAAAATAATTAATACTAAATAAGCACCTGTTATTTCACTTTTTATAATTTATTTTTTAACCTTTATTTCTCACATAATCTTAGACCAATAAAATTTTCACAGGGCTGGGTACAGATTCTTAGGTCCATTAACAAAGGAAAGAATAAAATGCTGTTTAAGTTCTCATTTTTTCTTTTAGTCTCCCTTCTCAGGGGTGAAAATAAATAGAATATAAAACCCAGTTTCAATTCTACTTACAACAGAAAATTTACAATGATTGCAATGAACAGCAAAGTGAAGAGATAGATATAAGACTGGTAACTGTCCAGTTCATAGACTAGACCTGTTAAAGTACTTCCCCGAGGAAACTGATTTTTACACCATTTTCTTTCATCACCCATTTTCAAAAGAAATTACACAGCACACACATGCATGCATTTATTGCATTCAAACTTCCACACTACACACAAACACTCATGGCCACATCCTAGTGACCAGGATTTGTTTGTTTGTTTAGTTAAGGATTTATTTATTTATTTGTTTGTTTGTTTGCTTGTTTGTTTGTTTGTTTATTTATTTGAGACACAGAGAGAGAGACAGAGATGCAGGCAGGGGGAGGAGCAGGCTCCATGCAGGGAGCCTGACTGGGACTCAATCCCAGGTCTCCAGGATCACACCCTGGACTGAAGGCGGTGCTAAACCGTAGAGCCACCGGGGCTGCTCCCTAGTGACCAGATTTAACAGAATGTACAACTCAGACAATTTCTTTCTTTTTTTCTTTTTTTGACAATTTCATAATAGTCATCAAGCATCCTATTATTCTCAGTTTTAAAGAAAAAGAATTTAATATTTCCTTATTGGATTTGCTTAGGTTTCTTGTGCATATTATGTATCAGCTCAAGACTTTCATGTTAATCCCAATTCTTTAAAAACCAATTATAAATATATGTCGAATTGCATAAAATTATTTTTTCTGCATAATTTTGTCAAATGATTGTGATGATTTATTTTCTCCTATTTAGACACTTTCTAGTCATAGTATAAAAGAAAATTCAACACAATAAAACACACACACACAAATTAGATTCTGTGAGATAATATTTTGCCTATAATTTTTAGTCTTATCTCATGAGTAAACTGGATTGTAGGTCATGTACCAACTAGCCTTTGTGGAATTTGTGGTAAGATTATGCAATTTTCTTACAAGTTGGAAATTTTTCTCTTTTCATATTTTCTGGGAAAGTTTGTTTATATTAAAATTATTTGTATCCTTAGTATTTGATACGATTCATCGATGAATCAAGAAATGATCTGTTTCTGAGGTTTTTCCTTTGTGAATTATTTTGAAATAGTGATTTTTTTTTTTAGTTACACATGTTAACATTTCTAATTTCTTCTGTAGTCACATTTTTACATTTCAAGAAACTTATCCAATTGATAAAATGATTGCCTAAAGTTATCCATAACATCTTATCTAGTTAATATTTATATTACTGCTATGTTTTTTATTTTTGATATTAGTTATTCTTTTGGGTTTTAAACTTATTTCTGTTTTCAGTTTGTCCTATTATGTGTTACTCTTGCTCACTTCCTTTCATTCTTTCCCCAAGTTACTAGCTTGAAAGTTTTAGTAAGTACTACAAGCATGTCAGCTTCGAATGTAATTAATATCTTCAACATCTCTGGACAGTCTATAAGATGTAAGAAGTTTTAGCTTCTTTCATCATCCAAAACTTTATGCTTTCAGACTTGTCTGATATAATCACATTTATTTCTTTTTTTAAACAGATGATTATTTGTTTTTTTTTCCTTTTTTCTTCAAACTTGTAAAGTTAACTTATATATACATATTTTTTTGCCAATATTTTCAGGCCCAGGTTTTTTTTGTTTTGTTTTGTTTTGTTTTGTTTTGTTTTGTTTTGTTTTAGGCCCAGTTTTTTTTTTAACATTTTTTAAAATTTAAATTCAATTTGCCAACATATAGTATAACACCAGTGCTCATCCCGTCAAGTGCCTTCTTTATTTCCTATCACCCAGTTACCCCAAACCCCACACACCTTCCTTTCCCCAACCCTTTGTTTCCTAGAGTTAGGAGTCTCTAATGGTTTGTCTCCCTCTCTAACTTTTCCCACTCAGCTCCTGTCCTTTCCCTTACAAACCCTTTCAATATTTCTTATATTCCACTTATGAGTGAAACCATATGGTGATTGTCCTTCTCTGATTGACTTACTTCACTCAGCATAATATCCTCCAGTTCCATCCACATCAAAGCAAATGGTGGGTATTCGTCCTTTCTAATGGCTGAGTAATATCTTCTTTATCCATTCATCTGTCGATGACATCGAGGCTCCTTCTCCATGTTGGCTATTGTGATATTGCTGCTATGAACATTAGGGTGCATATGCCCCTTGGTTTCACTACATCTGTATCTTTGGGGTAAATCCCCAGCAGGGCAATTGCTGGGTCATAGGGCAGTACTATTTTTAGTACAGAGTGGCTGCACCAGTTCACATTCCCACCAACAGTGCAAGAGAGTTATCTTTGCTCCACATCCTCTCCAACATTTTGTTGTTTCCTGTCTTGTTAATTTTCACCATTCTCGGCGTTGTGATGTGGGATCTGATTGCGGTTTTGATTTGTATTTCCCTGATGGCAAGTGATGTGGAACATTTTCTCATGTGCCTGTTGGCCATGTCTATGCCTTCCTCTGTGAAATTTTTGTTCCTGTCTTTTGCCCATTTCATGATTATATTGTTTGTTTCTTTGGTGTTGAGTTTAATAAGTTCCTTATAGATCTTGGATAATAGCCCTTTATCTGATAGGCTATTTGCAGATATCTTCTCTCATTCTGTAGGTTGTCTTTTAGTTTTGTTGATGGTTTCTTTTGCTGTGCAGAAGCTTTTTATATTGATGAAGTCCCAATAGTTCATTTTTGCTTTTGTTTCCCTTGCCTTCATAAATGTGTCTTGCAAGAAGTTGCTTTGCCCAAGGTCTAAAAGGGTGTTGCCTGTGTTCTCCTCTAGGATTTTGATGGAATCTTACCTCACATTTAGATCTTTCATCCATTTTGAGTTTATCTTTGTGTATGGTGTCAGAGAATGATCCAATTTCATTCTTCTGCATGTGGCTGTCCCATTTTCCCAGCACCATTTATTAAGGAGACTCCTTTTTCCAGTGGATAGTCTTTCCTGCTTTGTTGAATATTAGTTGACCATAGAGTTGAGGGACCATTTTTGGGTTCTCTATTCTGCTCCATTGATCTATGTGTCTGTTTTTGTGCCAGGACCACACTGTCTTGATGACCACAGCTCTGTAGTACAACCTGAAATACAGCATTATGATGCCCCCAGCTTGTTTTTCCTTTTCAATATTCCCCTGGCTATTCGGGGTCTTTTCTGATTCCACACAAATCTTAAGATGATGTGTTCTAAAAAAAAAAAAAAAAAAAAAAAAAGATGATGTGTTCTAACTCTCTGAAGAAAGCCCATGGTATTTTGACAGGGATTGTATTGAATGTGTACATTGCCCTGGGTAGCATAGATATTTTCACAATGTTAATTCTTCCAATCCATGAGTATGAAATATTTTTCCATCTCTTTGTGTCTTCCTCAATTTCTTTTAGCTGTAGGTTTTAGGGTATAGACCCTTTATGTCCATGATTAGGTTTATTCCTAAAGCAAAGTATCTTATGTTTTTGGGTGCAATTGTAAGTGGGATTGACTCCTTAATTTCTCTTTCTTCAGTCTCATTGTTAGTGTATAGAAATGACACTAATTTCTGGGCATTGACTTTGTATCCTGCCACACTGCCAAATTGCTGTATGAGTCCCTAGCAATCTTGGAGTGGCATCTTTTGGGGTTTCTGTGTACACTAGCATGTCATCTGTGAAGAGGGAGAGTTTGACTTCTTCTTTGCCAATTTGAATTCCTTTTCTTTTTGTCATCTGATTGCTGAGGCTAGGACTTCCAGTACTATGTTGAATAGCAGTGGTGAATGTAGACATTCCTGTCGTGTTCCTGATCTTAGGGGAAAGGCTCCCAGTGCTTCCCCATTGAGAATGATATTTCATGTGGGCTTTTCGTAGATGGCTTTTAAGATGTTGAGGAATGTTCCCTCTATCCCTACACTCTGAAGAGTTTTGATCAGGAATGGATGCTGTATTTTGTCAAATGCTTTCTCTGCATCTATTGAGAGGATCATATGGTTCTTTTTTTTTTTTTCTCTTATTGATATGAGCTATCACATTGATCGCTTTATGAGTGTTGAATCAGCCTTGCATCCCGGAAATAAATCCTACTTGGTCATGGTGGATAATCTTCTTAATGTACTGTTGGATCCTATTGGCTAGTATCTCGTTGAGAATTTTTGCATCCATGTTCATCAGGGATATTGGTGTATAATTCTCCTTTTTGATGGGGTCTTTGTCTGGTTTTGGAAGTAAGGTGATGCTAGCCTCATAAAATGATTTTGGAAGTATTCCATCCCTTTCTATCCTGTGGAACAGGTTTAGTAGGATAGATATTATTTCTTCTTTAGATGTTTGATACAATTCCCAAGGGAAGTCATCTGGCCCTGGACTTTTGTGTCTTGGGAGGTTTTGATGACTGCTTCAATTTCCTCATGGTCATTGACCTGTTCAGGTTTTCTATTCATTCCTGTTCCAGTTTTGGTAATTTTTGGTTTTCCAGGAATGCATCCATTTCTTCTAGATTGCCTAATTTATTGGTGTATAGCTCCTCAAATACGTTTTTTAAAATCATTTATATTTCGTTGGTATTGGTTGTGATCTCTCTTCTTTCATTCATGATTTTATTAATTTGAATCTTTTTTAAATTTTTAATAAGGCTGGCTAATGGTTTATCTATCTTATTAATTCTTTCAAAGAACCCACTCCTGGTTTTGTTGATCTGTTCTAAAGTTCTGATCTCTATTTCATTGAGTTCTGCTCGAAACTTTATTATCTCTTCGCTTCTGCTTGGTGTAGGTTTTACTTGCTGTTCTTTCTCCAGTTCCTTTAGGTGTGAGGTTACCTTGTGTATTTGAGGTTTTTCCAATTTTTTGAGGGATGCTTGTATTGTGATGTATTTATGCTTTAGGACTACTTTTGCTGTATCCCAAAGATTCTGAAACATTGTATCTTCATTTTCATTAGTTTCCATGAATCCTTTTAATCCTTCTCTAATTTCCTCATTGACCCTTTCATCTTTTTAGTAGGATTCTCTTTAGCCTCCACATGTTTGAGATTCTTCCAAATTTCTTCTTGTGATTGAGTTCTAGTTTCAAAGAATTGTGGTCTTAAAATATGCAGGGGATGATCCCAATCTTTTGGTAACAGTTTAGACCTGATTTGTGATCCAATATGTGGTCTATTCTGGAGAAAGTTCCATGTGCACTTGAGAAGAATGTGTATTGAGCTGCAGTCGGATGGAATGTTCTATATATATCTATGATATCTAATGGCCCAGTGTATCATTCAAGGCCCATTTTTCTTTGCTGATATTCTGCCTAGAATATCTGTCATTTGCTGAGGATGTCATGTTGAAGTCTCCTACTATTAGTGTATAATTATCTAAGTATCTCTTTACTTTGGTTATTAGTTGATTGATATACTTGGCAGCTCCCACATTAGGGGCATAAATATTCATGATTGTTAGGTCCTCTTGTTGGATAGATGCTTTAAGTATGATATACTGTCCCTCTTCATCTCTTATTACAGTCTTTGGGATAAACTCTAATTTATCTGATATGAGGATTGATACCCCAGCTTTCTTTTGAGGATCATTTGAATGGTAAATGGTTCTCCAACCTTTTATTTTCAGGCTGTAGGTGTCCTTCTGTCTAAAATGAGTCTCTTGTAGACAGCACATAGATGGGTCTTGCTTTTATATGATACCCTGAATCTTTTGATGGGATCATTTAGCCCATTCATGTTCAGAGTAACTATTTAAAGATGTGAATTTAGTGTCGTCGTATTACCTATGCAGTCCCTGTTTTTGTGGATTGTTTCTTTGAGCTTCCTCTTACTTTTACAGTGTCCCCTTTAATATTTCTTGCAGAGCTCATTTGGTGGTCACATATTCTTTCAGTTTCTGCCTATCTTGGAAGCTCTTTATCTCTCCTTCTATTCTGAATGAGAGCCTTGCTGGATAGAGTATTCTTGGTTGCATGTTCTTCTCATTTAGGACCCCGAATATATCCTGCCAGCCCTTCCTGGCCTGCCAGGTCTCTGTGGAGAGGTCTGCTGTTAACCTAATACTTCTTCCCATATAAGTTAGGGACCTTTTGTCTCTTGCTGCTTTAAGGATCTTCTCTTTATCTTTGGAATTTGCAAGTTTCACTATTAAATGTTGAGGTGTTGAACGGTTTTTACTGATTTAAGTGAAGGCCTCTCTATATCCTGGATCTGAATGTCTATTTCCCTCCCCAAATTAGGGAAGTCCTCAGCTACAATTTGTTCAAATATACTTTGTGGTCCTCTCTTCCTGTCAGCCTCTTCTGGATCCCAATTAGACTATAGTTTTCCTTCTCAAGCTATCATTTATTTCCCAAACAATTTTCTCATGGGCTCTTGTTTTTCTCTTCTTTCCTCAGTTTCCTTCCTTTCCATCAACTTGTCCTCTATGTCGCTCACTCTCTCTTCCACTTCATTAACCCTAGGGGTTAGATCTACCAGTTTGGATGGCATCTCTGTTAAACTATTTTTAATTTAAGCCTGATTAGATCTCAACTCTGCAGTAACAAAGTCTCTAGAGTCCTTTACGCTTTTTTCCAGAGCTACCAGTAACTTTATAATTGTACTTCTGATTTGAATTTCAGACACTGTATTTAAATCCACATTTTGTAACTCTGTGGCAGAGAGTATTGCTTCCAGTTCTTTCTTTTGTGGTGAATTCTTTCTAGTCATTTTGTCCAGTGCAGAGTGGCTGTATGAGCGAGCTGAGTCAAACATATCAATAATGACCTAGGTAAAATACACCCTAAAGGATTCCAAAGAGGTCAGAGACCAGAAAATAAAAGAAAAAGAACAGAACAAAATAAAACAAAAGGACTACTAAAGTGAAAACCAAATTTTAAAACAAAGTAGTAAAAATAAAAAGCCAAAAACCAAAAACAAAGAAGAAAAAAAAGGGGGGAGGGAGGATAGTGGTGGGAGAAAGTGGTAGTTGAGAGAGAATGTAGTCTCCCTGAGGCCACCTAGAGGTGATCCTCTCGGTTCTGAGTGTATTTCTTTCTGTATGTTAGAAGATGCTTAATCCAAATTTCTATAAACCTGCAATACTTATATAAAGATACAACATTGACCACAAGAGCATAAACAAGATAAAAGAGGGGGGCAGAATGGGAAGAAAAAGAGAATATCATCTCATAGAATGAAACAACACAGTGTTCTATTTGTTTCTGGGTGTATTTTGGTCATGTGTTAGGAGGTTCTAACTTCCACCATTGTAAAACAAAATAAGACCAAAAAAAGAAAATAAAAATAAAAATAAAAACACATATCTCATATATCTGCCAGAATTAAATTGAATACATTGAAGGGAATCCAGAAGTGAAAAATATATTTAAGACATGTAATCATAGAAATATGAAAGTCAAAAAGGAAAATTTAAAAATGAAGAGGTGGTAAAATATTGTAGTTAAGGTGGGAAAAGAGAAAAAATTTTGGAATTTTTTAGCATGATACAAAAACGAGTTTTAATGGTGGGGGGGGGGCGGGAGGACACTCTAGTTCTATATACTATTTCCCTTCAGTCCTGGAGCTTTCCAGCACTTCTTGATCAGTAAACTTGCTCTTCCCTTGTCTTTCCAGCTGGTCTTCTGGGGGAGGGTTCTGCTGTGCTGATTCCCGGTGTGTGCACCTGGGGGAGATGTCTCGCCCCCTGCCGGGCTTAGTGGGAGCCTTTTACCCCGTGAGGCCTGTGTTCCCTGGTGGCTTGCCTCTCTCAGGCACACGACACAAGGAGGAAAACCAACACTGGTGGTGGCCAGCTCTCCAGCCCTGGAGTCAGCTCCCCGTGAGTAACTAACCACAATTCCCCAGCCCGCACTGGCCTTGGTGCTCCTGGGGGCTTGTGCAGGTGCACTGACCTGCACACTCGGGGGTGCCTGGCGGCAGGAGAGTCCTCGCTGTCCTGTGCCCTCCCACTTCCACCTGTCCCGGGGGAATGCAGTATCACCGGCTTGTCGGTTTGGAAACCCTGGGATCCAGGGCCTTGCACCACTGGACCTGCACTCCTGGGGACCACCTCTCCCAAAGGGAACAGAGGACAGCCACCTCCATCCGTTGCCTGCTTCTAGGGTAAAGGGAGCTCTGGAGCCAGCCTGCATAACCCCAAATGCCCCAAGGGCTGCATGCTCCAGCCCTTTACTGATACGGGATCACCATTTGTGGTGCACTTTCCCTGGGCGCCCCCTCCTCTTATAGTGACTCCAGGAATCTGGAGGCTTCACACCCCCTCCTGCAATTCTACTTAATTTCCCTGCTAAGCACTTTTCCAGTAGGGAAAACTCCGGGGTAGATTTTTAAAGTTCCTGGTTGTCCAGGGCTGGGCTCTCATGTCCCGGAAGCTTTTGCTATTCAGCTTTAGCCCTGTTCCTCATGGGGCCCCTCTCCCATTTTATTCATTTATTTTTTATTTTTTATTTTTTTCTCTTCCTACCTTGTTAGAAGTGAAAACTTTTCCCTCTCTAGCATTCCATTTGTTCTCTCTTTACATCCCAAGTTGAATTTGCAGGTGTTCAGGATGTTTTGAAAGTTATCTAGGTAAGTTTGTGGGGCCAGATGAGTTGAGGACCCCTAGTCTTCCACTGTCTTGCCAGTCTCCCCTTGAAGACTTGTCCACCTAACGCAAATTCATTACTTAAATTTACCCTTAAACATCATCTCCTAGGGAGAGACCTTGGGTGAGCCAGAGTTGAGCTTCAAGCCCAGTTTTTATCTTTGCAAAATTGCAAGCATAATTATTACGTGATGTGTCTGATAATTAAAACATCTAAAGGATTTTTTTGTGTGCCTATTTTCTGTTGATTCACATGTTCTGGCATCTATCACCTTCTTTCCTTGAAAAGATTTGTATTTACATTCCATTAATTGCCTGGATGCAGTATTAGTTTAGTATTCTTTAAATTATTCCTTTTCATTTTTTGATCATTCTTGGAATGTGAACTTGAGTTGCAAATATATACTTCTGGATTTGAAATTACAAATTCTAAAGGACTTTCTGCCTTGCTTTCTTTAACAGCAAGGCACATTTATGGATACTGTTGATGATGTCGATGTGGTGTTGGTGAATTTATTTCTGGTTCATACTTAGACAATATATGGAACTTTGTGTACCTGTTTACTAGCCAAAGTTTCTACTTTTGGACTATACCTTGGATGAGTGCTGGCTTTTGTCTCTATCTTCATGACCCGCAAGATATTGTAAACAAATCTTAGATTTTACAGTTTTAATCAATGTTTCTAGGGTAAAGTTCCTTCAGGATTACCTTTGCCTCACTGGGTTCCCCACTGCCATTTAGCCTTCAACATTGTAATTCTTTAGTAGCATCTCATCACATTGCTTTTATAATTATTAAAAACTACTTAAAAGTATGCTAAACACTTGAAGATACCCCATGTCTATACCAATCCACTTGACCATCATCAGTGTACCTTTTCATGCAGAAAAATGAAAAAAGGATGGGGTAGGGGTTAGTACTTGCTTCAGTTTTAGCTTCCTGTTTTTACTATAGCAGCAATGAAAAATTTGATGGTTACTTCCATTTTGTTTTTTAAAACATTATTTTTTAAAGCAGTTTTAGGTTCACTACAAAATTGAGAGTAAAGTACAGAGATTTCCCATACAAAGTGTTTCACAGGATTCTGACCACTGTTAACACCTTCTCTGTGTTTGGCTTAGACATCCCCAGGCATTCCACTGATTCAGGGAGCACTTATCAAAGGCCCTATGAGATCACACTTGTTTCTTGTTGAGGTTTCCTAAGCACACTGCATCTGACAACAGACCTAGATTTACAGCCTCATGCTACACACGAGTGGACTCAGTCATTGGACATGCAATGCCCAATTCTCCACATCACCCCAAAGCCACAGGACTATTGAATGTTTTAATGAAATTAAAGGATAGGGACACCTGGGTGGCTCAGCAGTTGAGTGTCTTCCTTCTGCTCAGGTCATGATCCCAGGATCCAGGGACTGAGTCCTACATCGGGGTCCCTGCAGGGAGCCTGCTTCTCCCTCTGCCTATGTCTCTGCCTCTCTCTCTCTCTGTGTCTCAGGAATAAGTAAATAAAATCTTAAAAAAAAGAAAAAGAAATTAAAGGGCAGACTCTGTTGGCTGATGAAAGAGACTAAGATAATATCAGTCTGGACTGCATATCTTAGGTAAGCCTCCCCTGGTGTCTCAATGCAGCAAGTCTCCAAAAGGACACTTCTCATTTGTGTCACATGTCCCATGAGACAGTCTTTCCTCCTTCAGCTTTACAATTCTTTTTTGCAATTATTGATAACTCAGTTCCCTGGGGGATCCTGTAAGGACCCCATGTTCCACTCAGTTCTTTTCTAAAGATTCAAATATACAAGAGATCAAAATATCTGTCAAAGAAAAGATGAGAGACTATGTAAGAATATTTTGAAATCTTTAAAAAAAATCAGGATTTTATGTAAACCAATTCTTAAACACAATGTAGCTTTCTGACTCAGATATATTAAGCTATTTTTCTCTAAATATGTTTTTGTCCCTTTTGCATTAATTCTTTCCAGATGAAAGATTTTTATAGGGGAAATAAGGGAATGATAAAAAAAGTAAAGTTTTGATTATTAAATGGGACACACTGATCATAACAGAAATAACAAATAAAAAATCTAAAATCCTCATGTCTAAGGAGGTGGGGAGGGAGAGGGAAGTACAACAATGATCGTTTGTTTTAGAAAACTGCTCTTGAAAGCTTTCCTCTTCTAAAATAAATACACAAACACACACACACACACACACACACACACACATACCCCTATGTCATCATTATAAACTGTTAGGAGTGTTTTGGATTCAGACTGAATTTGACCCCATAATCACACCTGACAGTGCCAACTACGAAGCAGCAGCTACTGTGTGTTCCTTGTAAAACACTTCACTCCAGCTGTTGTCCAAACTTGTGAGGCTGAATGTCTGATATCATGGACAAGAAAAACTGTTGGAAACTGACAGCCACAAGCACTGCTCCTGAAACCAAGAACTAAACTGAATTTTTTGTACTGGACTGGAAATGGGTCCCCGTTAGGCCCTGTTAACTTGATTAACATATGCTTTATGTGGGGTATCCTAACCCTGTAAACATTTTGTTTCCAGAGTTACTCCTTTCTTAGATTATACTTTTTTTTTTTTTTTTTTTTTTTAGATTATACTTCTTGTATGTACTCCCTACCCTGATACAATCTTAGTCTTGGAAGTCTTTGGGTCAACTTCAGCCAGAGATATGCTGTGCAGAATTGATGTTGCAGACCAGCTAAAAAAGATTCATAAAGAAATTGGAGGAGCTCCCTGGCTCTCCAAAGTAGACCTTAATGAGCAGTGATCTATCCTTTTCTGCCTTGATAACTGTTAGGCCTGATGGTTACCTTCAGTCTCACAAACGGACCTAATTTTCCTACTGGGAGTGATCTTGGTAACTGCCTTGGTGTCTTGACCCAAATCAACTGAGGTATTATCACAGCTCCTAATTGTCTGACCTATTTGGAGAGTCATGATTGGGTAGCTATGTTTCTTCCTCATGTCTTAAAAAAATCAAGGGATGGGGTTGAGGAGTCTTGCTCCCTGCTGAAAAACTGCTAATGAGTTCTCAGGCCAAACACAGGCAGTTACAAAGGCTTTACCTGATAAACCTCACAAGGTAAACTCCCTCCTCCACCAGACCTGGTACAAAATCAGTGCCCTATAGTCTCTAAAGGTATTATTGTCAAGGACTCAGAGCTCCCTGGCTGTCCTGCTCTTAAACATATCTGTGTTCCCATCCATGTGCTTCCATTTAGAAGTCTTCCTACTGGCAGAGGACAGAAAAACTTAAAAGATCTTTTTCCCCACCTTGACTCAGTACTCACTACTCTTCTGCTCTCAGGCTTCCCTCTTCTCCATCCCTCTGACCACCTCATTCCATACAATTGTAAAACTGCTTCAGACTCTTGTTTAGGGCTCCCCACTCAAGACTATCCTGATTTATTTGACCTTGACTATTCCATGAGAACTTAGTACTATTTTCTGATATATACATGAGAAAAGAAATTCGACTAATATTCTCATTTTTCTGAAGGAAAAAAAAAGAGTTGTCAACTTACAGTTAAATACTCAAACTTTCATTGACGGTAAAATTAAGGGGTGCCTGGGTAGCTGAGTTGGTTAAACATCTGCTTTTGGCTCAGGTCATGATCTCAGAGTCCTCAGATTGAGTCCAACATAGGGCTCTTTGCTCCACAGGGAGCCTTCTTCTCCCTCCCCACTCTGCCTGCCACTTCCCCTGCTGGTGCTTTTTCTCTGTGTCAAACAAATAAATAAAATCTTTAAAGAGAGAGAGAAATTAAGATAATATCAAACAAAAAATAAAATAGCAGGAGGACTTTGCAACCATAGGTCAGCTCTTATAAAATTTTTAGAGGATTTCCTTTACCAGAAAACAAACATACAAACAACAAAAACATTATAAGCTAAGAGGATAAGCAGAAGGATACAAGCCAGAAGAATTTTTAAAATATGTTAAAAATAACAATGGTAATATCTAATGGGTAGAGTGAAAATAAGTAAAAATAAAATATTGGACATTAGTAATACATAAATGAAAGTATTAGAATTAATGTGTATTTCATAATCACTATTTTAATCAGGAGAAATCAAACCACATTGATTCACTTAAAAATCAGTTAAATGTTTAAGTTAAAGTAGATGGAAAAAGTAAGAGAATATACCTAGTTGTATAAATAGTAAATAAAATATAGAAGAAAAATAAATAAGGAAGAGAGAAAAAATATAAAAGTCCAATCAACCTAAAGGGAGACAAGAAAAAAAGAAGAGGGAGGGATACAAAGTATAACGTATATAAAGCCTCATAATCTTATGAAAAAAGTTCAACTGTAACATAAATAGAACATATATAATTACAAATATAAATATGAATGAATTTGGGGCACCTAGATTGCTCAGTAGGTTAAGCATCCAACTCTTGGTTTTATCTCAGGTCATGATTTCAAGGTTGTGAGATTGAACCCCACATTGGGCTCCACACTCAGTGGGGAATCTGCTTGATATTCTTACTCTCCATCTCCCCCTTTCCCTCCCTCTTCCACACACTCTTTCTCTCTCTCTTTCTCTTTCTACAATAAATAAATCTTTTAATAAATAAATAAACATGAAGGGACTACATACCCAGTTTCAAAGTAAAGTGGATTAAGATGATAAAGCCTATATATAGGGTTTTTAACAAAAATGTTCTGAAATGCTAAGGAGTCAAGAACAAAAAAAAAAAAAAAGAAAGAAATTAAGAAATTAAGTAAAATGACATACTAGAATAAAAGGTATACTACCTAATAATAATTTTGAAGTCCCCAGGAAGATATATTTTAAAAAGTGGATGCCCCAATATGAATCTCAATTATCAAGAGTAAGAGCCGAGTGGTGCCTGGGTAGCTCAATTAAGTGTCCAACTCTTGATTTCAGCTCAGCTCTTAGGGTTGTGAGACAGCTCCATGTTGGGCTCCAGACTGGGCATTGAACCTGCTTAAGATACTCTCTCTTATTTTTCCTCCACTCCATCTCCCTCTCTCAGAAAAAACAAAAACAAAAAACAAAAAACAAACAAACAAAAAAGTAAGAATTGACATCTATGCGAAAATTAAACTGACACCATTAAAAATATTAGTACTTCTGTTTCAATAATTTATAGATCAAGTATACAGAAAAATCAGTAAAATTATAGAATTGAATGTTATTCTAAGCTAAACGTACTTAAGTATTAATTCCATAAATGAAGAATACCGATTTATCTAAAACTGGCTCCAAGTAATGATTATCAGTGTGTTGGTCCAAAATGCTGCATTTAATAATTTATTAAGTTTGAATTTATTCAGACCACAAATTCTGACTCCAATGCAACATGTTAGAAATAAATAATAGATAATTAGAAGAAACTTTTTATTCAGAAATTTTAAAACATACTTCTACAAACATGAGTCAAGAGAGAAATCTTGATAGAAGTTATAAAATTCTGAGGGCTGATTTACAATGAAAAATATTATACACTGGGACGCCTACGTAGCATGGTGGGTCAAGCATCTGACTCCTGGTTTTGGTTCAGGTCATGCTTTCAGGGTCTTGAGGTCAAGCCTCAGATGAACTCTTGTGTAAGAGGCACCCGACTGAACTATACCCAGTTGTCTCACTCCCAGAAACTGTAAGATAATGAATGCTATTGTTTTAAGACACCAAGTCTGGATAATTAGTTCAACAGGAACAGATAACAAAAATGCAAACATAAAAGTACAAAAAGAAAATTGCAGGAAATCTCAAATGTGCTACATCTAACAGCACATAGATGTAATAGTGCTAATTATTAATAGTAAATGATAAGAGTAAATACGTAGACTGCATCATAATCACAGTAATGTGTGTTAGATATTAAAGAATTGAGCAACATTGTTTACCATTAAAAAATAATTTAAAAAGCCCAAAGGATCACAACATATTCAGAAGTGTCTAATAAGATTCTATATCTGTAGTGGATAAAAACTGGTAATTGCTAATAAACATTATTAAATTAATAGAGGCATTTACAAAATCTTACAACAAGCATTATACAAAATGGCAAAAGTATTTAAGGATTTCAAAGTATTTATTTTAAGATCAGAAACAAAAAAGTATGTCAATTAGTCAACATTTACTTTAGGCTTTAGCTAGCAAAGTATAAGACATTAAAAGTAATAAATTAGTAAATGTCAAAAGGAAGAAATAAAACTGTGATTATTTTCTAATTGCAAAAGATGTTTTATTCAACTACATTGAATTTAAAAATATATGTTTATAAAAATCACATTGAGTGCAAAGGTGTGAAGTCAAAATAAGAGATATATGCAACACATAATTACTAAAAAGTTAGCAATGGACAACATAGATTCAATTCAATAGTAAGAAAAAAACAAAAGGAAAATTGGCAAACATATATGGACACTTTAGAAAGAAGACATACAAATGGCACATAAACATGTTCATTATCACTTGCCCACTGTATTAAAGAACTGTAAATTTAAATCACAATAGTGCATCATTTCACACTAATAAAATTTACAAAAATTACAGGTCAAACAATGTCTTGGGTTGTAGATGATGTGAACCCCAAACTCTGATACTAGAATTGACAAAAAAATACTTCAATTCAACTCCATATCACTAGTAAACATTATAAGAATATTTATTTTTCTTTTCCTCTTTTTTAAGAGAGAGAGAGAGAGAGAGAGAGTGTGTGTGTGTGTGTGTGTGTGTGAGCAGAGGGAGGGGCAGGGGAGAGGGAGAGAGGGAATCTTTAGCAGGCTCCATGTCCAGCACTGATAGGGATGTGGGGGCTCAATCTCAAGACCCTGAGATCATGACCTGAGCCAAATTCAGGAGTAAGATGTGTATCTAACTGAGCCATCCGGGCACCCCTGTTTAGAGCTTTTTTCTTAATACTAAATTATAGGAATCAACCTATGCAACTCTTAACACACTTATGAATATATTTTTTATACATACAATGGAATATTCTACTCTAATCAAAAGGAATACTGCAGGATACATCCACTTGGATGTATCCTAATCATGATGTTGATTGACAGATTGAAATCATAGATGAATTCCTTCAGTAAAGTCCATTTATGTAAGTTTCAAAAACAAGAAAAACTAAGAATGTATATTAATGGACACTAATAAGAAGTAGTAGAAAAATTATGTAGGAAAAAGAGAAAACTCACAAATTTGGGGGTTAAGAAAAAGGTTTGTATTGAGCGATCACTAGCAGCTTCTAAAATACTCCCAATATTTTATATCTTGGACTGCTAATGTGTGGAAGGTGTATTCTTATTATAATCCTTTAAACTATATGCACATAGTTTAGTATATATTCCACAATAAAAACTTTTACAAACTTTTAAATGAGTTTTAAATTTATGAAGTCTTCAAAATTTTTACCTCATTTTTATTCAAAAACATTTGTTGTGAAGCTTCAAAAAAGTATTTTCTAGCAAAAACATCTACTTCTTAACCACTGCTTTGAAATAAATAACATCTTTACCATCTCTTAAAAGAAAAAACAAAAACAACCAAAACTGAGGTTTTATTGAAGGCATTCTTCACCATATGAGATATGTCACACAGTATCTTTGAAACTATTTTTGAATTTTTTTGTGTGTGAACTCATTACTTCAAAGAAGATCATTCTCTACTCTTTATAGGATTCAGATGGATCTAGATTTATGCTTTGTTAAAAGGAAAAAATACTGGTATTCACATCGTGTTAATATCATAAATGCAAGAAATACACAGAGAGAGAAGAAAGATGAAATTTCTGAGTTTTCTACATCCTCTCTGAAAATCATGCCGAAATGCTCTGTTACCAACTAAACTGTGTGTGGGTGTGCGTGTGTGTAAAACTCTGATCAAGGAACTGCTCTAGTGCAATCAAAATGCTAGCTTCAGAATTGTGTAACCAATCATTATAATTATTTAGCAAACTTTCAAAGCCAATTTGGTTAAAACAGTTTTTCTGAAACTATTGTAAAACTGTATGCCAAAACCGATGCATAAATAATTTTATTTTTACTTTTTTAAGATTTATTTATTTAGCGGGATATCTCTTATTTTGACTTCTCACATTTGCACCCAATGTGTTTTATATAAACAGATAAATTTTTGTGTTCAATTGTTGGAGCCTAAAAGAAATTCATCCTTTTAACTGCATAAACATGAGTCATCTTATTCTTCACTATTTATTCTTCATTCATATGGTGAAAACACAAAAGAGCCTCTTGATTTTGTGTGCACATGTATGTGTGTGTGTGGATAGATAGATAGATAGATAGATAGATAGATACATATACATACATACACATATATACACACACACGAATGTAAATAAACAAATTCTAATGTTGCAATGTTCCTTATAACAACTACAAAAGTATGAATTATAATGATACCTGAAAATTCAGAAGGCCATTGTGGGGATGGGTATGGCAGGCATGTGCTAAAAGATTATAAAATGAATTAAATTTATTTTATATTATATATAGGAAGCGAAATGTACATAATAGATATGAATTAGTTTATTGACAAACTAGTAAGAAGTCTGTCATGTTTTCCTTAAATATATGTAAAAAATGTAAGGTTGATGTTTGGGGTTTAACATTAAGTCTCTTCCAGATTCTCAGCTATTCATTCATTTAAAAATATGGCAGAAATGATGGATATATTTATCACCATGAACTTAATATTTTTTTATTTTTTTTTTATTTATTCATGATAGACATAGAGAGAGAGAGGCAGAGACACAGGCAGAGGGAGAAGCAGGCTCCATGCAGGGAGCCCGAGACGGAACTCGATCCCTGGACTCCAGGATCAGGCCCTGGGCTGAAGGCGGCCCTAAACTGCTGAGCCACCCAGGGATCCCCACTATGAACCTAATATTATAGGATGATCTAATACAATAGTTTATATGAAATGTCAATAACAATGAGGCAAATGTATAAAAATCACGAAGATTTTTAAATATTTTACCATATGAAATAGTGAAGTCCAACATTACAAAATAAAAACTAGGCTCTGGACAGGACATTTTTCTAAACACCTCCTAAGAACAAATTTTGAGGCAACAGCATGGACTCCTTCCTCTCATCAATCCACAAGTTTTCAATATATATCAAGAGACAGGATAGTAGAAAGTAACTGATATAAAGTAATGAGTAGTAGAATTGGTATAGTATATCCTTACTTTATTTTGTTTTACAATATCATGAAGAAGGTACTAAATTAATATTTGAGAAAGTTAAAATACAGAGAAGTTATGTAAGTTGTCAAAGTCCACAGGGGTATGAAATAATATACACTGCGTTCTAAGCCATGTAGTTGGCCGCCAGGTCTTACACCACTCTCCACATCCAAACTAGGGCTTTTGAAATAATTTGAAGGTGGAAAAAACATATTTTGAAGCTTCAGAAGAAGAAAACTAGAACTATAAAATTTATTGTTATCAGCCATAAAATCTTTAAACACCTGGAAATTTCATAAGGCAAGATGATATAGCATTTATCAAACAATGAAACAAGGGAAAGAAAATAACAGAATGAGAAAAGATAACAGAATGAAGTAAGATTGTAGATAGATCATATAGGAAAAGGTAATGACTAAAGATGTAATAGAACATGAGTTAAAATATAAAAAAATATTTATATAAAATGCCTAGCGCAAACTAGTATGCAAGTAGCCATTAGCTATTAAAACTATTATAAATCACTTGCCTCTAAAGGAAGCAGATTCTGTTGTTACCTTTTTTTTCTGGTTTTCAAATTGGCAGAAAAATAGATGGACAATTCTCGTCCTCTATAATAAACAATTCCCTTTTTATATCTGAATATTAAGTGTAGTTTTATCTTCATGACTTCACTTTCAGTACTAGGTTCTAAGAGTCATTTCATAAATAAGATATGGGGATTTTTTTTTCTTTTCTAAACTGCTGTGATTCTTGCTATTTTCAATGATTCTTGAATTAATGAATTGGACCAATTTGACTGAAAGGCGCACTGTAAATATACTCTTATCTTTTTTTATCCCCTCACTTCTGGCTCTTTAGTTATTGATATCACTCCTATTCATTCATTCATTTGATAATACATATTGAGCACCTATCAAAGGCCAGGTATATCGTGAATACTATTTTGTTTGCCACGTGTCTATGGTCTGGCCCTGGATAGGATGGGGAGTATTTCTGATCTGAAGAGGAAATTCTGGATTCAAATGGAAAAATTCACAATAATCTAAAGGTAAAAACTGATAGAGGTACATGAGACTCAGACACTATGCCATCAAATATTTTCAATTATAAGAAGTCAAAATACGGAAGAAACAAATCACATTTCAATAAGCACTGAATAAATATCAATGTGGACTTACAGGAATCTTCACAAACAAATGAAAAATCTGTGCGCAATGTCTAGAAAGTAGGTTTGGGAAAAATTTTGTGGTTTCAGATTATTATGACCTGCCAAGTTGTAATTCATAAATATTTGTCATTTGACATAAAGTTTGCTTACATATTTAAGGTTTCAGGAAAACACAATTCAGGACTCCTGGGTGGCTCAAGGCATGATCCCAGAGTTCCGGAATCAAGTCCCACATCGGCCTCCTGCGAGGAGCCTGCCTCTCCCTCTCCCTATGTCTCTGCCTTCTCTCTGTGTCTCTCATGAATAAATAAATAAAATCTTTAAAAAAAAAAAGAAAACACAATTCAGGTGACTCCATTAAAAAATAAACAATATTTTTTTAATTTGCTTGTGGGAAAAATCAAAACTAGGAATTTAAGAATGCAAAAGAAATCAAATTAAATTAAAATTTAAATTAAATTTTAATTAAAATTAAAAATAAATTTAGAAAAATAGTATTCATCCAGTTAGAAATCTGTATGTAAATGTCAATAGTTATTACTGATTAAATTAATTTCAATGAAAAATCTAAATTATAGTAGTAAAGACATACTCAGCAGATGTCAACAGATTATTATTGATACTACCGATGATAAAGTAATTCTAACATATTATATAATATTAGCATATGGTGGTAAATAATGAATATTTTGGTTTTTCCCAATTTGAAAATTATAGGATGCAGCTAAAGGAATTATTTTTAGATATGTAAATCATTAATAAAATTTTAAATAGATCATATAGCTTTTTAAATACTAAAGATAAGGGGAAGCATATTATAATCTCTACAGAAAAGAAGTAAAGGAAGGAAATGTGTAAAAAGAAAAATTCTTAATGTGTTTTAGTAATAAGACTAAATATGAGTTATATCAATAAGTTTAGGTAGTTTAATAACTCCCATTTAAAAAATTCACTTAGGAAATGAAGAAATCCACTTATAGAAAAATTAATATAAATAATTTATAAAATGGAAATGGTCTTAAAAGCCCACAATATATGAAGAATTGTTAAATTCACTGCTAATTAAAAAAACACAAATTAAAATATCAAGGAGCCACTATTTTCAATTATCATATTGTAAAATCATGTGTTTAGCAATATCTAATTATTTGATTGATATTCTCCACATAGCACATTATCCATTACAGATAAATAATACTTTCTATACAGGAAATAACCATAATCTGTATGAAGAACAGAAATGTATTCATATGTTGGAAGAAAGAAGACTTAGCTATACGGAACAGTTTCTAGGTGGTAGGACCTGCATGCTCTTCATTATTTGATTTGCATTCTTTTGGTACTTTCCAGATTTTAAAAATAAATATATGTTTCTTTCGAATCAAAATAGGTTATCTTTTTTTTTCTTTTTTATTTATTTATTTATTTATTTTTTAAAATAGGTTATCTTAATTGTCCTAAAGGATAAGAAGAACATAATACTTTGAATGATTACAGGTTTACAAAAAACAGATGGCAAGGCTATGTTAGAACTTTACCTGCTCATGGAGAGCATCTTTCAGTTTATTACACAGAAGTGAATTCTAACTTAATCCTGATCCTCTAGATATCTAAATATCTGGAAAAATATGTCCTTTATTTTTAGGTCATTATTAAATAGGTATATTAATCCAGTTTAATTATGGTTTTAATCCTAAAGCTTCTACTTTATTTTTTTATTTTATTTTATTTTTTAATTTATTCTTGAGAGACAGGAGAGAGAGAGAGAGAGAGAGAGAGAGGCAGAAACACAGGCAGAGGGAGAAGCAGGCTCCATGCAGGGAGCCTGATGTGGGACTCGATCCTGGGACTCCAGGATCATGCCCTGGGTTGAAGGAGGTGTAAACCACTGAGTCACCAGGCTACCCAACGTTCTACTTTAGATGCTTGTCACTTGTCTCCTATTTACCCTGTCATGTTAAGAAACCATCTGACAATCACCTTTTTTTTTCTTAAAAATATTGTATCATGCTGAAAGCATCACAAACACTAAAATGTTACAAATGAGCTCCAACAACTATTCTAGTAAATTTAGCACTTAGTAAATAAAAGCTTTCAATTATAAGTAAATCAAACTAATATCAAATTATCTTTAAGTAAAAAGTTAGGGAATGGGCTGAAACAGTTAAAACATACGGACTTAGGCTGGTTTTAGGCATAGCAGGATCCAGCTCAGTTGATGTCACCAATTATCCATCTATCACTCTCATGTTCTCCCATCTTTTAGCTCTGTGCTGTAATATGTAGGCTTCATATTCTAAGCAGGCTTTCTAGATAGATTCACCCCGCCCCCTCACACACACACTAGGGTTGCATTGTTTTTATATCTTCTGGTCAAAGAAAAGTAGCTGCCCTCTTACCATCCATTTTATTCCCCCCAGTGGAATGCTGACCCTGCTTGAAAATATGCCCAAGAAACCAATCACTGCACCCAGAGGGCTGGCTTTGGTCAAGTAACTTCCATAGAAAAAGCTATCATGACTTAATTTCCAGTCCTAGCAATTAAGAAAGGAAGAAAACACCAAAAGAAAATTACGTGAGGAAGAAAAATAACCCCTTGGAAACTTAGCCATTTATTTATTCTTAGTGGCCAAACTCTAAGAGGTCAAAACAAATATCCAGTTTCATTTTGTCAAGAAACTTAGAGTGTACTTTGTTCAAACAGGTAGAGGAAACCATCAGACACTTCTTTTCTAGCTCTTCCTCTTCCCATCACTTAAGTGTGACAATATGTCCTAAGTGAACTTAGAGATCTTGTTTAAGGTCATTATTTCATAATTATCCCTAATATTCTAGCATTCTCTATCTCATTAACTGATATATACATTTCTCCCTTCTTCTCATCTAAAGACATAGGTTACCCAAGACAGGAACTTATCATATTTTCTTTCATATACTTTGGTTCTGTGAGAAGAGATCACATTTCAAATTATGAACAATTTATCACCAGTAAGCCTTGTCTACTGCCTATCAATAAGTATGGGTTAAAAAAGATTAGAATGCTCTAGCATATTCAGCATGGTTCCTTTTACCTTCACTTTCCCAGAAGATCAAGGGAATTGTTCTGCAGTATTTGTGGTTAGAACCTGCTCAAGTTATTACAGCTATCAACAGTTTTCTGGACAAAGATGAAACATTTATCCTTTTCTCTCTATTTGACCCCTCCAGAATTTGAAAACTATCAAAATGACTCTTGTTAAATACATGATTGCTTGCACCATATAGGCTTAATTTGGGGAATCACTTGCATCACTGCTTCCTGAAATGAGACATAAACTTTTAATTAAACTGACCTATTCTCAGGACTAGGAGACTGGTTCAATGAGATATGGAACAATATACCAACTCAGGACAGGGTCAAACCTCACCTATATCCAAGAGCCCAAAATGTGAAATATTTCGTAAGTCTTTGAACAAACTCCTAGGGACCCTGGAATCACTGACTTAGCTTCACTGTGGGTTCATTCCAGTTAGAAACCATGGCTATAAACTGGCTTTTAGATCATTGCCTGCAAAATAATTATAGGACTTGGTACTATAAACCTGCTTATATCTGTATCTTCTCTATCTTCTAGGTTACAATGTGCCCTATGTCTTGGCATCATCCCAGGGTGACTTGTAGTGTAAGTCCTGACAGTTGCTTTACTATTTTTTTTTTTTTTTTTTTTTTTTTTTAGTTTTGTCATGCAAGTGCCTGACTTAAGTTTAGATTGTTGAGGCATCATTTCAGGAAACATCCACTTCTAAGAGGCTATGTCAAATAAGCATACTGCTATTTGGCCTCTTGAGGAAAGAGCAAGGTTTCCTCCCCCTATTGAGGCTCCTTTGTGTTGGAGATCTTGTTTGATTTCAATAACTGATCATTGAACACAGTTCAATGGGCTACCTGTGTTTTCTCTCTTCCTGACATTTAAATTCCAGTTCTTATGTTTTAAAGTCCTGGTAAAGAAAGAAACTGAGAAATCTAGCCAACACCCTCAACTCCAATAGAGCTCCTGGTGGGGCACCCAGGTGGCTCAGTGGTTGAGTGTGTCTGCCTTTGGCTCAGGTCATTATCCCCTGGTCCCACATCAGGCTCCACGCAGGGAGCCTGTTTCTCTCTCCACCTATGTCTCTGCCTCTCTCTCTGTGTCTCTCCTGAATCTTTAAAAAAGAGAAGAAAAATTCCTGATATAAGCATTCTCTCCCTCTCGCACACACTCGCTCTCGCTCTCTCTCTCTCTTTCAATCCAGAACCTCAATCTGTGGTCCCAGGTGTGCTGTGTAATTTCCAGGACTTGTAAGTAATAAATAATATTTTTTTCAAAAGTAGCAGCAACATAGAAACCACATGAAAATTCTATAGGGTCAACAGGTAAACCTCATTTGTGAAGTTATGTGCCTAACCACCGGGAGGCACAGAACAATAATTAAGCTAGTATGTTACAAAGACCATATTTCACTGAGTGAATTATAAATTTTGTTATGGACAGTTCTACTTTAAATGGAGAATGGAAACTTACCTAAGCTTCTGCTATTTTAGTGGCTTCTTCTGTTTCAAAGGAAAATCTCAAGAGATCATCAGTGTATACTGATGCTTCTTGGTATTAGTTTAACCTCTAGACATTTTGCTTTTCATATCTTTAGAGACTCAGATTGTAAAAACAGTAATAATATTGTTCAACTTAACTATTCATACAGAAAATAATGATATAGAGCAATCTTATCAGCGGCAGATATCCTTCCTTTCTCTTATAGACAATCTAACATGGCATCCCTCCAAGGGATCAAATTTGTCATTTACTATCCATCCTGAGGCCCTAGAAACCTGCCCAATGGAACACAAAATTTCCCTTCAGAATTGGGGAATTTATGTTATTCGTTTCGTAGAATTAAGGGACTTAAGAAAAATAGAATCCCTCGACCTCTAGAGCTTTTATTTCCACTGTATTTTAGAAGTCAAATAGATTATTGGATAAATATAACTTTAAACAGCACATGAAAAAGCTATGCAGCAAAATTTATACACCAAGAGTTCTAGGCCTGAAATAAATAAGTGTAAGCAAGAAAACTGGAGAAAGCCAATCTTCTAATCTTCTAATCATGAGCAATTTTTTTTTTCCCAGTCTTACTTGGTCAGTCAGTATATTTAAAACACATGTAGAAGTCTTTCTAATTATAGCACAGTAAGACAAAATGTATTTTTCAATAAATGTTATTAGATAACACATATTTTCCTAAGACAGCGTTCTAAAATATTCTAGTTCATATCAGTCCACTTCTTTACACATCACTAATTGTTCCCATTATGCTACTGGCATTTTAGAATCATTGATTAAACATTCATGCTGCATTAAACAATTATGTGATATACAACTCTGATATGGATATATTTAATTGCTTTGGGCAAGCCTTAGTTAAAAAAATAAATATATATTTTAAAATACAACACTGATAAAATTAATGAGTGTATTCTGAACCCACAATTACATAAAAAAGGATTGATACTGAAAAATCCAACAGAAACAGGAAAAGTAAAAAATCCCTCATCTTGCCAGAATCTTTGTCACTGCCTGTCAAAAACAAAAGTGGGAAAGCTTTGATGAGTCCAGTTAGTGCAATGCATGGATCAAAGTGTCAGACTGATAGGATCAAAGGGAACAAAATGAAGTGGTAATGTTGTGCACCAGATTTGAAACCACGGCAATGATGAGAGGTTCTCACCGGATGGAACAGGGAAGCTTTGATTAGTGCACCTTGTTTGTACTGTGAAGGCATCAAAGTGGCAAATGCGCCTGGATCAAATGGGGCAGAAGGCAATGGGTAATGGAGCACTCAGAGCTCACTAGAATTTAAGCAGAGATGTTGATGATGTGGTGGAGGCCAATGCACACATCCCCATCTGGCAGCTGGGAAGAAGAAAAGGAAGGAAAGAGAAAAAAATAAAAAGAATGATTTTAATCACTTGAAAGTTCGTTGATTATGGCACAACCAAAGAATCAAATAGCATTTTCAATTATTACATGGGATGTGAAAACGAAATCATTTCTTAAAAGTGGGCAATATTACTAATAGTTTGCTGTTGATTGTGCTTCATGTATGCTTTATTCATGCTCAACAGTTCTATTACATCTGTTAATTCACACGGTAGATTATCTTTGACTTTATATACATGTAAGTCTGTATTTGCTGGGGATAGTCGTATGCGTGTTATCACTTAGAGTACACTGCAGGAATAAGATTCATTTAATAGTTAATTTTCACTTACTGTGTTTGCGGGGATTATGCATTCCCTGGGAATCAATTCCATTTAAAAGTTAAGTCGTAAGGCATCTGTCTAACTCACTTGATTAAATTCTCTTTTCCCCATACTCAAAAGTTACAAGTAGTGTTTGTAAATTAAAAAAAAAAAAACAAAAAACATATTATTGGAATACTGAAACAGTTAAATAAGATATTCCCTAATATAGCATAGTGATAATGCCTCAACTAAAAATATAGAAAAGTGGGGACACCTGGGTGGCTCAATGGCTGAGCGTCTGCCTTTGGCTCAGGGCGTGATCCTGGGATATGGGATCAAGTCCCACATTGGGCTCCCTGCATGGAGCCTGCTTCTCCTTCTGCCTATGTCTCTGCTTCTCTCTCTGTGTTTTTCATGAATAAATAAATAAAATATTTTAAGAAATATAGAAAAGTGTTCAATTTTACTAAAATTACAATAAAATTGAATATGTTTAGCATTAATATGACTAATATTATCAGCTACAGAGTGAAACTTCTCTGAGGCTGTGTACCAATTGCTGTATATTTATTCTCACTTATCCTTACAACATCCCCATAAGTGGGTATTGCCATGAGGGAGGGGGAAGATTTTCTGGTGATTTCAGGAAGTAATATAAATATTTTTCAAATCAAAGGGAAATTAACCATCGTGACCAAGTGGGCAGAAATGTGTTGCCCGCTTAAAATCTGTCCTTTGTTTCTTCCTTTCCTTATGGCCACCTTCTGTCAAGGGAGTAAACCTGGCTGCTCCATGGAGTTTGAATGTCACCCTGTGACTTGCATTAACCAATGAAGTATTATCAGAAAACATAGTCACTGTAGGGATAAGTGTGCTCTTAATATCTGGCTTCCACTCTTGCCTTTTTGCTCTTCATTTTGAGGACACGTTCCAGACGGCCACTGCTCCAAGAGAATGAGCAAATGGAGCAGGCCATCACCTAACACAAAGCCTTCAACTGAGCAAGCCCAGATGATCTCTAAACTGACCCTACCAGAGCCATGACCTACCCACTGAATAATGAGCAACACCAATTTGGGTATTAATTGTTACAAAGAGTTATTTTGGCACGGCTCTCCAGAACAGCATTATGCCATTGGTATTTTTACATAAATAGGTCATTGATCAAATATGCATAATTATTTGATCAAATGCACGATCCTTTTAAGCAGAGCTTGTAGTTGTTACACAGGTACTATTATTTCCTCCTTTATTATTCTGCCCTCCTCCTATTTTCCCCAAAAGTACTTTGCATGGGTTACTAACTCATGAAATCTCTGTGGAATGTATTTTAAGATTTGTTCTCACAAGAGCAACAGGGGGTGGAGAAATCTACTGCCTGTACCTCTTGAGTATTGGTACGCACACAGCGATGCTGATTGTACATCTGTTCTCTGTCTTTGGGAAATCTGTCTTCTCAAAAATCTTATATTTGTTTTTTTTCCACTATCATTTCATATCACTTCTAAAGTGTTTAATAATAAAACCGTCAAATAACTGAGTCTCAAAAATTACTTAGATTTTATTATGTTTTCTTTGTTGTTTTCATAAAGTTCAAACGTAGGCAGATGAATAAATAGCCAAATGTATGTTTTAAGTACACTATTGATGTGCTTCTGGAAGTGAGGGTAATCTCTACTTAAGATGAAGTTATAGGGTTATAAAACCTTGCCCAAAAAATGGTTAAAACTGTTGCAATAAATTTCTCTATTCATCAATTAAAACTGATACTTTGGGATTATGGAGAAAATTGGAAAAACATTTAAAAGGTTTTTCTGAACAATGAGCTGATTAGAAGATTTAATAAAAGTCAGAAATCTTAGGTTTATAAACACTATAGCATAAAACCAAATAGTAGTGAATAGTGAAATCAGGAAAGAAAAAAATTCTGTTTATTTTTTTGGATACTGTTTTAATCTTAAGACTATAAATTAGAAGGTAATTAAATTAATTTTTAAATTATTAAATGCCTCTGCTAAACTGTATTATAATTTATTAATATGATGAAATGTCCCTTAACAGAAAGTGATTATATAAACATAATATTTTAATTGATGAATTTATTAGTACAAATTATTAATCTCCTCCAAATATGTTTACTGATACCCTGACTCACACACATAACTCTGCCAGGAAGTGTTCATAAAACCTGACTACACATTAAATAATTGCAGTTAGTTAAAACTCTTTCAAATAAAGAAACTTACAGCTCATAATATTAGAGTTATAACATCGGTTAATTTAGTCATTCGGTTTTGTACTAATTGTCCTGAACAGCACTAGGCATTCTGCTAGTAAAAAGACAGCTCATTTTACATAAATTTGAATATGACATAAATGAAATTAGATTCTCCAAACCCAAATGAATTATATTCCCCAAACTCAAATTACTAAGTGACTGATAAATCAATGTACAATCTACCCTCAATATTAGAAGATTAGCTTTTGGGGATCCCTGGGTGGTTCAGCAGTTTAGCGCCTGCCTTGGGCCCAGGGCATGATTCTGGAGTCCCAGGATCGAGTCCCACATCAGGCTCCCTGCATGGAGCTTGCTTCTCTCTTTCTGTGTCTCTCATGAATAAATAAATAAAATCTTAAAAAAAAGATTAGCTCTTGATTAAAACTGACAATATTTATTGGAAAGATTAAAAATCAGAATCCAGTACATTAGATTGATCCCCAGATATGAGGAAATTTTAAAGTATATCAAAAGAGTACCCCATTTTTATTGCCTATACTATTTAGACATGTATCAGTAAGTACTTATTTTACATACTTTGACTTTGATGCTATAACTATGACATTAAATGCGAATATTTACAATAAAATATACTTTAAAACATACAAAATACTTAGTAAAATTTTAACAAAACCTAAAATATTCTTATTGTTTTATGTTTCTGTGGAAAAGATAATGTGATGTAAAAAAATTTTTTTTGCCATGATTCATGATAATAAGTTAAGGAATGAATCCAGAAAAAAAAAAAAAAGAAAACACTTTCATTTTCCCACTTCCATTCTTGTTATTTCTCAGCATATACAAGCAACATTTAAACCATGATACATAAATAAATAAATAAATAAATATAAACCATGATATTTAATTTACTTAAGGAGGTTAATACTGGGTTTTTTTTCAATACCAAATCATTGGAATAAACTTATTTTATAAAAATAATATAGTTGGTTTAGCTAAAACTACTGAAATGAATGTTACATAAAGATATATTTGATAAAATTTTTTTCTTAAAGGTTTTATCCATTTATTTGAGAAGAGGAGAAAGGAGTAGAGGGAGAGAAAGGAAGCAAGAAAGAGAAAGAAAAAGCACAAGAGCAGGGGAGCAAGAAGCAGACTCCCCACTGGAAGCAGGGAGCCTGAGGCAGGGCTCGAACTCAGGCCTCCGGGACCATGACTTGAGCTGAAGGCAGATGCTCAACTACTGAGCCATCCAGGTGCCCCTGATATAAATTATTTTAACAGAAGGATTAGATGTGCAGTTTTTAAACTACCAGAAGTATGTAAAAAAAAAAAAGATACTATACATTCAGTTAATTTCTACACGCATTCCTTCACTCATTTTTCATTTCGCTCTCATCAATGTCTTAGCGGTTGGCTATAATGAGATGCACAGCTGTGAAATGATAAGTGCATCTATAGAAAGTCAGAGAGATGCTTTGTATTTGAACCTCAGTTTGACCATCTGTAAACATGGAAATGTGAGCGCTCACTCTTCGATTTAAAGGTGAGATGACTTATATCAGACACTTTTAGCAGAAAGCTAGGCATGTGCTAGGCATCCATGGAAATTTAGTAACTATTAGTCATTATTATTTGTCTGTACTAAGACCCATTATTTGCTCTGGCCTATGGGTTTGCTTTTAGGTGCACACTGTGTGTAGAAAATGGCTTAAAGTTGGTAGCCTCTATTCCTATGGGAATATAATTAACATCATAGGCACTGGGCATGGTTGAACTAGTCACAGAAACCCAAATTAAGGGAACATTCGTTTTTCATTCAGAAAAACATACGTTTGCTGTGGAAGCTGTTAAAACTCTGATATTCTTTTTTTTTATAAATTTATTTTTTATTGGTGTTCAATTTGCCAACATATAGAATAACACCCAGGCTCATCCCATCAAGTGCCCCCCTCAGTGCCCGTCACCCAGTCACCCCTACCCCCCACCCACCTCCCCTTCCACCACCCCTAGTCCTTTCCCAGAGTTAGGAGTCTCTCATGTTCTGTCTCCCTTTCTGATATTTCCCACTCATTTTCTCTCCTTTCCCCTTTATTCCCTTTCACTATTTTTTATATTCCCCAAATGAATGAGAACATAAAATGTTTGTCCTTCTCTGATTGACTTACTTCACTCAGCATAATACCCTCCAGTTCCATCCACATCGAAGCAAATGGTGGGTATTTGTCATTTCTAATGGCTGAGTAATATTCCATTGTATACATAAGCTCTGATATTCTAAGACACCTTATCTCCAACTATTCAGAAATGGGTTGAGATTTATGAGTTTTATGTGTGGAGACTGTGGGTATGTATGTCCACCATATTCACTGCCTCAGAGTGACACTAAGGCACTGTTCTATGTCAATTACTCCTCAATAAAACTGGAAAAATACTCAAAAATACACATAAAAGGATAAAAGGGAAGGAGGACGAGGAGGGGAAAGAGAAGAAAAGGCTGGTGTAACTTCCCATGTGATAGGGAAGAGTAAAGTTCGCTCCATATATTCAGCTGGCTGTCTCTGGTGGTCCTTCAACTCTAGAAATACCGACACCACAAGGAATTAATTATACCTTTGCGTGTTGTCTACAGCCTTGCTACTTCAATGGTACCACTTAAAGGCCTGAAGTTAGCTTCTTCATTTGTGTGCTGACAAATATAAACCAGGCAGCCAAGACACTAGGAGAAATTAAATCTCATCTTCAACTGCTTTGAAATTTATACTGAAATATTTTAGACAGCAGAGAGCTTTGTTATGAATCTTTCAAACTGACCAGTATCTATGTCTATTAAATGATTCTCATCATATGTCTTTAAAATATCAGTCCTGTATTTTATGCCTATGATGGTTCAACCACCTGGCCCAGGCAATCATCTCGCTTTATGTGTGTTGTAGCTGTTAAGTGTTGGAAAGGTTCTGGTATTATTCGTGGAAGAGGCCGTTTGTTGGAATGAATATCAAACTGTTGCTTTTGCAGGATCAATTTTCTCTATAATTGCTACTGGCATTAACAGTCATCTCTGAAACTGCTCCTAGAAAACTGGCTGATGGACTGGTATGCAGAATAATCAAAAGAGCTACTGGAGATAATGACATTTCTTTATAGGAAATTGCTTGAGGAAGATTTTCCCTTTTAGCAAGATGACTACCACATATGGTTAGAAAGTTTAGAAAGGGCTTTCCTTCCCTTTTCGGCCTAAGGCAAAACTATAAGCTCAAATAGGCTTTGTCCCTTGGAAGATGTTTGCTTTCTTCAGCAATTCTTAGATTAATGGGCATAACAAGAACGGGATTCTATTGTGTGAAACAGCAGGTCAGCATTTGCTCATGTTCTGATTGCTCCTGAAAAAAAAAAATCAGATTTTCTTGCAAACAACAGTTAAAACATTTTCTTTTAGTGAGTACATTAGTTAGTGTTTTACAAGGCTGATGAGAAGTAACAGGATGAGAAATTTCTCCTTTTTCTGTGCACTGCCCTCAATTCCTTTTCACACATTCATGTGAGTGCGATGTGACAGTAAAAATAAATCCATGTTCTTTTTACTAGACTAAGTGAACTTAAATGAATCCCAACTTTATCTTTTTTCTCACATTATTAGCATTTTTTCCAGGCATTTCATTTAGTTTTTAGGTCAAATCTGATGAAGAAATGTGTTAAGAAAATTAGAAATCGCTCAAATAGCAAACACCAAACTTTTTCCAAGGCACATGCTGGTTAGTGTTTCTTCTTACCTCTTCTAAATGCAATTTTTTTCTTTATTTCTTCTTTCTTACAGCTTTCAGTGACCTATTCTCTGGGCTATCCCCAACATCCATGCTGTTTTATTCCCATTTTTACTTTTCAACAGAAGAATCAGGGTTTAGGATGGTAAAAATGAAGTTGCTTTGAGGGGGAAAAACAATAATTAAATGTGATAGCTCAATATTATTGTCAGTTTCCTCCCAATTCCTGTTCTTTTCTATGCACACACACACTCACACTCTCACACACAAGATCCCAACTAGTCTCCTGGGATGATATTATCCAACACAAATATAATACAAAACACAAAGGTGTCTTATCTAATTTTAACATTTATCTAATTTTAGATATCTAATTTTTCCACTTATCTAATTTTAACATTTCTAGTACTCACATTAAAAGCAACAAAAAAAGGGAGTTTTCGGCCTGGCTGGCTCAGTCCTAGCAGCATGTGACTCTTGATCTTGGGTCATGAGTTCAAGCCCCAGGTTAAGTGCAGAGATTACTTAAATAAATAAAACTTAAAAAAAACACAGATAAAATTAATTTTAAAAGATATATTATTTAAACCAAGAGATTTAAGAGATTTTTTAGCTCTATTGCCATTTCAATATGTAATCAATATACAAATGAGATTTTTGTAATTAATGGGAATCTTTTTTCTGTCTTAAGTTGTCAAAATCCAGTTGTATTTTACACTTGGATTATTGTAGGGCACGTATGCAGGAAGGGCAGGGTTGGCAATACTGACTTTGCCAGAGGTTTCTGGAGACCAGCCACCCTTGGCCCTGCCTATTTCTTCAGTCCATCTAGTACACCTATAAATTCTATGACCTACCTGCTACCCATCTACTAAGCCATTTTTCTACTTAAGTGTTTTTATTTTTATTTTTATTTTTTTTACTTTTTTTTTTTTTTTTTTTACAGGTGTTTTGCCACCAGAGGCCCTGATTGATATGAACTCACATCCCTTTCAAGGGCTCCTTTTCCTCTGCATACATTTAAACCATCCTTAATAAGCAAAACCATTATTAGTTTGTTCTAAATAAATTGCAGTCAGTCATGCTTATCAAATTAACAGCCTAATTAACTAGATATACTGCTGTATGTATAATATATGGATTGAGCCAAAATAGAATGTTACTGTTCTATCTTTAACCTTTCTCTTCATTTCTCTCCTAAACAGATTTCTTTTGATACTATCATATGAGTATTGCTCTTTTCCACTCTCTTCCTCTTTTTTATGCTTACTTTGAATTAATTTTCATTTGCAGGATGCCCCCCCCAAAAAAGAACATTTAATCTCCTTTTTCCAAGATTTTTTTACACAATGTTGGGCTTTATCTGCAAAGTAAAAAGCTGTTTTTGGATACTCCTTGTCTAAAATTCTTCAGAGCCAATATCCTTCTGGCCTCTGTAAATTTTAGGATAATATCCAAACTCCTTAGATTGAGTTCTAAACGCTTTTCAAATATTAGACTTTTTATGTTTATATCCAGAATCATTTCTAGGTGCTCCTCATTTCAAAAAATGACAGTCAAATATGCTTTTATGACACATTTTGTCACAAAATAAGACACACACCTCATACTCTTACTGAGTTAAACACTCCATTTTAAAAGTGTCCACAATACCTTTATTTTCATGTTCCTTCATTAATTATATTGTATTGTAATTCTTTATTCATTTTCATGTCTTCTCCAGTATACTCTAAAATTTCTGGGAAGTAGGCTCAATGAATATTTATTGAATAAACTGAAAAACAAATAGTCAAATCAGCAAGAAAACCCACTTAATAAGGATGTACATATTTGTTTTAAACTTAATTGTAATTGATGATAATTGTTCCACTCTGTGGTATTTGTTGGAGAAAAACTGCTTGTACTCTGAAATTGGACCTGACTCTGAATAATTGTTCTACCACTTAGGAGTCCCTGTGACTTCAGGGAAGTTATATGACTTCTCTAAGGTAGAATTCTTTCATTTTTATAATGGAGATAAAATATCTATTATAGACACTGCAAAGATTAAAGGAGATATAACAAAACAAATATATGTATCTGCTCAAATATGAAATGCTCACTGTAGCACACAACTTTTAGTAAGGACTCATTAAATTTCATGTCATTATGTATGATATTTGTTTAAAATATTTAATATTTTGATTATTCAAAAATCTTATTATGCCTACTGTGCACTAAGCAATAATTGTTAGCACTTGTCTACAAGTCCTAACCTAGTACTGACACTTTTAGGAAAACAAAATTTAAAAATCACAAGAGATCAGTTCTCTCTTATTGATAGTACATTTGTATCTGAATTGTTGTGTGTGTGTGTGTGTATAGATAAGAGAGTAAAAACTATTTCTATTTTTGAAATTTAATGAGGTTGAGTTCTACACAACAATGACTTTTTGTTTCAGCATCCTAAGTTTTGCAAAATTGGGCAATAATCCCTAAATTTGTATTTTCTTTATATTATCTCTTAGTAGAAACAATAAGGCCCAATTTGCTCACTTATTTGGGTCTTTTCAGTAATTCTTTCCACTTGGGCATCCAATATCCTTGTTGAAGAATGTTCCTGATATGCCTATCTTTGTCTAATATAGTGAATCCACTTTCCTTTTCTTATTATTGAGTTCTGCTACCATTGTTTACTTGAATGGGTGTTAAGGGTGTCTCCAGGAACACTTACTTGAATAAAGAATAAAAACCCATCATTACAGGACCTTTGATCTTAATATTTTCTGGAGCAATGAGAATCACACTATAACTTCTAGATTTAGGTAGATTTTCAAAATTTTGTATGAACCTATGTTCATTTAGATACCAATTGGTAATAGGCAGAAAAGTGTAATAATTTATCTCCAGTCTTAATTTCCAGACTTCTTTGACCTATCTCTCCACATTCTTAATGTGATTAAAGCAAACAAACAAAAAGTGGTGCTTAATATTCTATTATGGTGTTTTTCTTATGGGACAAAGAGGTCCTGTCCTGACTAACCTCCCTTAATTCATTAAGATTTTACTCATTTCAAGGGTTTGTTGTCTATTATTCACACAGAAATGAATTCACAATATTTTTTCCAAATATGAATTTAGTATTAAGATCACTCTTAGTTGTTATTATATTATCTTGGCTTCTCTGTGACATTTGGTCTAGGAAATAGTCATAAGTTAAATATGATCTTACATTAGATTTACCTGATGATATTCTAAAATGCATGGCTTTGGAAAGGATAAATTTTCAGTAATATTCTTAATTCCATTACATAAAATCATACATGGGAAAAGATTTATCATGTTTAATTTAAAAAAATAGAGAATAGGTTGGTAAACTGTGCCTGATTATAGTTAATTTTGTCAAAATATCCACTCCTTAAAGGTGTTATATGTATGTCAACATTATCATATATTACATCTTTAATGCTTATTAAATTTTATAAACTGTATTGATTTTTATGTCATTTTAGGAAATAGTCTCTATGTGGTGACATTGCTGAAAAGTAATGTCATAGAATTAACCAAATGCAAGTGCCAGGTATTGACATTTTGACTGAAGGTAGCATCTTCTATGACAGTACTAATGGGACTCATGAAAAACAAGAACCTGAATTCATTTAGCTGAGGATTATTCTGTAGTAAGATGAAAGAGGAGAAAAAAAATCCATTGTATTCATGGACTTCTGAACATGTTATGACATAAAATAATTGCATTTTTTGAAACAGAGTCACTTTAGTTTTTTCAATTACCCATAAACTCAAATTCTGTTCCTTCTTAGCATTTTGTCATATAGTTAGCTTATAGAGTTGACCTTGAAACTATAGAAATATAAGAACTATACATACAAAAACTCAGTTTTTCACCAATTTTTAAATAGAAGATTCACAATGATACTGTTATTCTTAATATTTCTATATTGCACACCAAAAATTGTGAGTAACACTACAGAATTTAGAATCATACTTTTATTGAAGAATATGTGAAAAGATTATTTGGGATAATTAAAAAACAAACAACGATCTATTGTCTTCCAGCTTAAAACACAGAGGTCTTAAATCAAAGTTTCTTGCCAATATTTTTTCCTCCTATATTTTCATGTTAAAGACTATTAGAGCCCATTCATTCACAAAACCAACATTTATTGGCCAATTAAAAGTATTTGGTAGAAATACAATAGTGAGCAAGTAAAGGCTCCAGTAATTATTATTTCCAGTGCCAAAGACTCAAATTAAATAAATAATTATAATAATAGTATGTTCACTAACAGAATTCATGTTAGAATACAAAAAAAAAAGCCTTATAGGTGTATAAAACAGAGGAGTATGATCTAAGCGTACCCTGAGAAATCACTCTCATGCTAAAATGAATACATGTTAACTAGGTAAATGGGGTACAAAATGAAACACATATCAAGAATAGCAAATGTATGGACCTGTGAGTGGAGGCTAGGTAGGCATACTAATTACAAATTTGGGAGTAGTAGGAGATAGAGTTGGAGAGAAAGGCAGGGACTAGACATGAAATGGCATGCCAGCCATGTCAAGACTGCATTATTTCATCCAAAGACAAATGGAAAGCTACTGAAAGACTGGTCTTTCTTCCTTTTCTTTTCTTTCTTTCTTTTTTTTTTTCTTTTCTCTTTCTTTCTTTTCTTTCTTTCTTTCTTTCTTTCTTTCTTTCTTCTTTCTTTCTTCTTTCTTTCTTCTTTCTTTCTTTCTTTCTTCTTTCCTTTCTTCTTTCTTTTCTTTCTTCTGTCTTCTTTTCCTTCCTTCCTTCCTTTTCTTCCTTTTTTCTTTCTTTTTGTTATTGATCCCAAGTTACCAAAATCTATAGAATCTACATAAAGTTATCAAATGGGTGGGATGCCTGGGTGGCTCAGTAGTTGAGTGTCTGCCTTTGACTCAGGGCATGATCCCGGATTCCTGGGCTTGAGTCCTACGTTGGCCTTCCTGAATGGAGCCTGCTTCTCCCTCTGCCTCTGTCTCTGCCTCTGTGTGTGTGTGTGTGTGTGTGTGTCTCATGCATAAATAAATAAAACCTTTTTAAAAAAGTTATCAAATGCTTATATGTACAATACTTCAGGATTGAGAGGTAAGGTCCTATCCATAGATTTTACTGTCCAAAATATTCACCTAGCACAATATGGCTTGTCATGAGATGGATTATTATGCTGAGAAATAGCAAGCACTAGACCTTTGAAAATGTTTATTAAAATATATTCATCAAACTGGGCTTGTGTCACTACATTTCCTGCCCTTCTCCTCCAGTAATGGAATTCATTCTTTTAAGTCAGATTGGTTCTGCCCATTTTACATTCTTCCGGCGATACCAACGAGACCAAAACTACTAAGAAAGCATATCACGCTGGAAAATGATCGATTAAACCTTCTCAAATATCATCAAGACAAATAAATATTCCTTCTTGTCCTCCAAAAAATAAAATTCTGTCATTACTTTCTATTTGATAACTGAATCATATGTTTGTGTACACATGTGTATTTAACTTTAGAGTTATTATGTTAGAAAGCTACTAATCATTAATGTAAACAAGAATAGATGCAATTAATAGATAACTGAAACCATGAGAAGATTGAAAATAAAAACCTGATTATATTGACATTTTTTAAAAGATTTATTATTTATTTATTTGTTTGTTTATTTATTTATTCATGAGACACACAGAGAGAGAGAGAGAGAGAGAGAGGCAGAGACACAGGCAGAGGGAGAAGCAGGCTCCATGCAGGGAGCCCGATGTGGGACCCGATCCGAGGTCTCCAGGATCACGCCCTGAGTTGAAGGTGGTGCAAACCGCTGAGCCACCCAGGCTGCCTTATATTGACATTTTAGAAAACAATCTAAATAATTTTATTTAAAGTTTTTTAAAAGAAAAGTAAGTTTGATTTAGAGTAGTTAGCAGAGTGAGAAGAGGGCAGGAGTGACTATCAAAAAAAATACACAGAAATAAATTTTCTTGGAAAGGGAGATTATTTTATCTAATTGTATGCCAAATCATGGAAAGGAGAGAGAGAGTTATGAAAGAACAAGCAGGAAAATGCAATTTTAAAAAATATTTCTGTTTTAGAAAAGAGACATTTGATCCATTCATGAGAGTAGGCATTTGGTCCTTTCAGATAACTCAAAGACAGAATGAAATCATTTCAATGGCTCTCTAGAAGGGTACACCATCCATTGTGTTTCAGTAAACAAAAGTTCTCTTTTCATTAGGATAAAGACCTCTTATGTTAAGGACTGGAGCCTATTCTTTCATTTAGAACCATTTTATTGTGGCATTCTAGGTCTTAGATTTGGGCTCTAAAAAGAGCTAACATGGATAAAGAACCTGATTTTTATGAAATTTAGAGAATACTAATAACAGAAATAGAAATAAAAAGGCAACTATGATAGTTACATAAAAAGTACATAATAAAATGAGAAATATTTCTTTTATGAGATAGACAAAGAATTGATAAGGAATCATTAATTGATCTGGAATGTGAAAGATGACAGAGGTCAGATCACTTAAATACACATAACAGTATATATAAATGTCCTTGGAAAGGGGAAGGGATCATAGTACATGGATCAAGAAAAAGACTAGTGTCTCTGGACCTGAAATGGTTAAAATGAGATTAGGTTAAGTGGAATTCAGGGAACAGAAGAAATTTCATCCAAGCCTTATGGTAGTTTAGTCTTTTTTTTTTTTTTTCTCTTTCTAATGAGTAATCAGTCTCCAACATATAAATAAAAACAATTTGATGTAAAGTTATTGACTAAGGACATAGGTACATTAGATGTAAAGTTATTGAGTAAGGATATAAGATATAGTAAGGACATAAGTAAGGATATAGGTAGGGGATTGTATCAGGGAAGAAAATAAAGGAATGGAAGAAACAGATCTTAATAACTGAAGTTTAGATACTGAGCCTCATATTTAGGAATTCTTGCCTAAAGAATGTGAGCCACTGGCTTAGAAGAAAGACTCCCTGAGAGCACCATTTCAAGAGACTGGCATGTACCTCATCCACAAAACCCAGCACAGCAACCCTCCTACAATTTATTATGGCAGTTTCTCTACGGGATTAAAGAAACATAATAATAATAATAATAATAATAATAATAATAATAACAACAACAACACAATTTTCAAGATTTTGCAACCAAATCTCCACCTAACTTGGGATAACATTAACATAATAAGATTTTGTGTCTTTGTATTCCATATTACTGGATCATATAACAAGAAAATCTTCCCTCCATACCCAACTGACTCATGATCATTAACATAGGATAAGGAGAAGCTTTTATATCTGGAATTTGAATTTTAAGGTACATTAAAAGATTCAAATTAGGGACAGTGGGGAAAGATAATTCTCTTAAAATATAATTAGCTACTGCTTATTTACTGTGTATCCTGAATCCCACACTATGATATACCCTGTACATGTCCTAATTTTACTTTCTCCCCATTCAAATACCCCTATTATATTCAGAATGCCAAAGGTTATAAAATTTTATCAAGATATTTTAGCTATGTATAATTTCAAAATCCACATCTTTCTTTATACCCTTCAACAGTGTAGAATGATAAAGGTAGACTGAGCTACATCATATCTGAAAAGATGTCATGGAATTTGACAAGTGGATGCTTTAGCAAGGTTGAGATTCATAGAGTGGTGGGAGATAAAGTCAGGTTCAGAGGGAAGAAGAGTAAAAGATGAGAAAGTAGAAAGTAACTACTTAGTTTATTCATAAGAAAGTTCATAGGAAGAAAAGTTGTAGAGATTGAGGTCAAGACAAAGGAAATTAGTTTATCCTGAGGAAACTGAGTAATAAATTTTAGTAGGGAGGAAAAAAAACAAAAATAAATTGAAGAATACAGAGATAGAAAATGTAATTAATTCAGAAATTTTCAGAGGTCAAAGGCAGTGATATGATTAATGTGTCTGCGGAGTGATTTTCCTTAGAAAGGAGAATGGGTAAATATTTCTTTGATGCAGAAGGGAGGACAATAAGACCAGTTTTGAAAAATAAGAACTGCAAAAGCAATTATTTTCCTTCATAACAACATAAACATTCTTTATTCTGGAATCCAAGCTCTCCATTAATTGGTACTAAATTGCCCTTCCCTCTCATTATTTCACAAACCAGTTCTTTATACAGACCAAATCACTGTATTCATTGTAATCATCATCTGAATCCAAGTCCTGTTTTCCCATTTCAATGTCTCATCCAAATGATTCTCCTAGCACAGATATCTCTCCCTTCCCATCATGACCACTCTCATCTCTTAGGTCCCATGCAAATCTGCTCCTCTGTGAAGTCACCTCACCAGCACATTTTAAAATTATCAGGCATTCCTTCTTAGAAGGGACTGCTTGTACAAGTATTAATAATTTATTTTAATACTTTTGGATATTATTTATTGCATTCTATGTAGAGAGTTATATCTACAGTTCTAGTTCTATATAGATTATATTTAGGGTTATGTCTATCATCTATCTATCTATCTATCTATCTATCTATCTATCTATCATCTATATCTATCTATCTATCTATCATCTATCTATCTATCTATCATCTATCTATTTATCTATTTATCTATCTAGTTATGGGCTGAATTATATCCCCCATAATTCATATATTGAAGTTCTAAAATCAATACCTCAGAATGAGACTGTATTTGGAAATAAGGTCCTTAAAGAGGTAATTAAGTTAAAATAGGGTCATGATATAGGCCCTAATCTAATATGGCTAGTGTTCTTATAAGAAGAGGAAATTAGGAGACAGACATGCACACACAGGGAAGATTATGTAAAGACAAGAAGAAGATGGCATGTATGAACTGACGTGAGAGTCATCAGAGGAAATCAACACTGCTGATACCTTGATCTTAGACTTTTAGTTTCCAGTATTGTAATACCAAAAAAAAAAAAAAAAATGTTGTTTAAGCTCTCCAGTCTGTGGTACTTATTATGGTAGCCCTAGTAAGCTAATTTGGTATATGTTATACAAACACATAATCTCAACAAATAAATGATATCATCCTGGGTATTTTTATATATCACCCTTAACATATCACACAGTGTCTTTTATACAAAGTTGTAGTGCAATGTAGTGGTTAAAAATTCAGATTATGAAGTAAAAGAGACTTGAGTTTTACTAGATTCCACACAATAACTGTATAAACTTTCACATAATATCTAACTCCTCTTATTCTAATTCCTTTATATATCATATATGGATAATAAATATCTCTTCCTCATAAGTATATTAGAATTATTGGATGAGGATGTTAAAATAAAATATTTGACATAATACAAGGTCTATAATAACTGTTAGCTAGTATTACTCTTGATAAATATTATTTTGAATTTTATAAACTATTTAATATGACCAACTCATTTTTATAAATTTACTACTGTATCTTTAACTATTAGAGATTTTTCAATATATTATTTCTTAAATTACATATATTATTTTAGATTATAATTTTAACATTGAATATTACTTAGCATTAAACAGATTTCTGTTGAAAAGCTCATAAATATGATCTTGATAATCAAAATTCATAATAAATTAATTTAAATGATTATACTTCTGGCAGCTTAAAATGAACATCCAACCATTTATCATGTAGAGCGAGTTCATATATTGACTAGATGTTTCTCACATTAAAAAAGTTTTCATAAGGGATGAAGCACAGTAAAAACTCACTTTCAAAAATTTTCTGAGTTCAGTAAGGATAAATGGTAATTCCAAACTAAATATTAAACAGATATCCTATAAGATAAGGGAGCACAAATTTACCTTTCAGTGGTAAAGTCTCTGCAAAATTTCTGGACCACCAAACTTCTTTATGCATCCTAGAAGGGCAACAAATATAAACATTAGATCCCACACACTAAGCTGAATATAGTAAGAAACCCAATTAACTTAGAAGACAAAGGTCTGCATTTCATCAGAGTTGAAGAGTTAAAATGATTTTTTTAAGAAAAATTCTTGCGGTGCCTTGGTGGTGCAGTCAGTTAAGTACCAAATTCTTGGTTTCAGTTCAGGTCATGGTTTCGGGGTCATGAGATGGAGCCCCAAGCCTGGGGCTCTGCGCTCAGCAGCAACCAAGTCTTGAGATTCTCTCCCCCTCTCCCTCTGCCCCTCTGACTCATGATTACTTGAACTAAAGAACTTTCAAAGTGCCTCTTCTAATTGTGGTAATGGGTCAAAGGGAGAAATCCCCTGATAATTCATGACAAAAATTAACCTTGATAAGCGTTGAATTTTTTAATTCATAACAGGGCAGTTGAAATACTTCAAGGGGTTAACTAAGTTAAAGTGATCCCAGATTAATAGTATCATTAAGAACTCAGCAGAAACAAATGAATTATCTAGCAGAAACAAATTTAGCCCTAGCTTTAAAAAAAAAAAAATATCCTCAGATAAAGCGATAAGGAATATAATCAGTACATAATCACAGGCCATAACACAAAACACAAAAAACATACAAAACATACAAAACACAAAACATACAAAAAAGACAAAAGGTAGGTAAAATGAAAATAACAGAGATAATAAGCAGTGAAAGAGAGATTTCAGAAGGTAAAATTTACATAAAAATATTTTTAAATCATGGCTAATTATGTTTAAAGAAATAAAAATGTGGTAGTATAAATAAGGAACTAACGATGATAAGGAAGAAACCATGAAATTTTATAATAAATAGAAAAAACACGTAGAAATGAGCAGGCTTTACATCAAACATATGGCTTGAACACATGATCCCAAGATCAAGAGTCGCATGTTCTACTGACTGAGCTGGTCAGGCATCTCTGAAAAATACAATTGTTGAAAATTTAAAAGCAGTAAAACTGGAACACCTGAGTGGCTCAGTGGTTGAGCGTCTGCCTTAGACTCAGGGTGTGATCCTGGGGTCCTAGGATCAAGTCCCACATAGGGCTCCTCACAGGTAGCCTGTTTCTCCCTCTGCCTATGTCTCTGCCTCTCTCTCTCTGTGTGTCTCTTGTGAATAAATAAATAAAATCTTAAAAAAAAAACAGTAAAACTATCAATAGCTTGATTGAAGACAAAATTAGTAACCTGAAATATATTTCTGAAGGAATTTTCTAAAATATAGCACAAAAAAAACAAAAAACATATAAAAGGTATGTGTGTGTGTGTGTGTGTGTGTGTGTGTGTGTGTGTGTGTAAATAAATAAATACAAAGAAAGATTACCCAACAACAAATGTCTCAGGTCAGGGTGGGGGGGAAGGAGTTTACACGCAACTCATAGCATACAATTCCAACTGAATATTTTATTGATAAGTTTAAATAACTTGAACTTTGTTTACAAATACATTTTTACTTGCATTTCAAAGCTGAATGTATAAATGCTTACTTTAAAATTTTAATAGCAATATTTTAAAAGCATTAGAAAACTGGAATTATATTTAAAGTAATTGTAAGATTTGACAAATACTGAAACACAATCTCTCCAAATCTACTGATCATAGACTATTAACACAAGATTTTTTTTTGTATTCTTCACATAAACATGAAAAACAGTCATGTGTCATTCAAAATATGGAAGAAACGCTTCCTTGCATATAAAACTGAAAGGCATCCGTGATAAAAATAAAACTATTACTCATGGAATTTATAAGTTTGTAAGGATTGATTGAATTTAGATTCAAAGCAAGTAAAAAATCTCAAGAAGTATCTGAAGAGTATTTTTCAAAAAGCAAAATTTGGCTTTCTAAGGATAAGTTCACATATTTAGGTACACAATTGTTTATTTTTTTTTTTATTTTTTTTTTTTTACACAATTGTTTAATAACCAACAGAAATGTAGCCTTGTTCAATTATGTCCAACTCAGCAAACACTTGAATATAAGAGATAGTGTGAGGCAGTGAACATATAAACACAAAACTCAGGAACATTTTCCTTCAGAAATGATCTTAGATTTAATACTTTAGTTAACACATTCATACTCGCTCAGATTAAAAATATAAACTGATATATAAAGTGAAAATTAGGGAACTTACATTACATATATAGTGTCACATAGCTGGAAAGTGAATCAGAATCTAGGCAAGAAAGTATCTTAGAATCTTTACATAAAAACTCATATGACTAAGCAATATTTCTATATAAGTCCTCACCTGGAGTTAGAATTATTAGAAAGTTTGTGGATACTAAAATGAATGGTTTATATCAATAGTAAGAACCCCTCTTACTTTTCACAACACAGCTTAAAAAATAAAGAAACAAAATACAAATAAATAAATAAACAGCTGAAAATATAAATAAATAAATAAATAAATAAATAAATAAATAAATAAATAATAAACAGCTGAACCCAAATACTAAATAAAATTCTATATACTTATACTAAGATACATAAACTGAGAATGACCATATATAAAGATATAAAATGGCATATGCAAAATTTTCTTCCCCTCTAAGAAACTGGTAAGACTCTGAAATCAGTATTCTAAGGGAAAATGTCTATACTGGTCTGCTCTGCATTTTCCTGTAGGATGAAATCCATCCTACATTTCAAGTGCTGTACAAATTTCACTTTTCATGCTGTTCTCCATTCATGACATTTAAACTAAACTTGACTACATCTTCTTCTCATGTCGCTTCTATTTTCTGCAAAATCTTTTTAGTCTTTGCATGTATTTGAAATGCTAAAATTTCAATCTTAATCATTCTTCCCAGAGAAAGCTACTATCATCAAACAGTAAAAATACTTTTTGACTGTTTTACTCATTATCCTACAATAATTTTCTTCTGATGGTTTTGCCCTGAATCCTTCTTTTTGTATATACATATCTATCAACATCTGCCATGCTAGATAATCCAATAGTTAGAATAGATTCAGAGTACCAGCAAGGCTAGAAAGTATGCCTACATGCACGCATGTACGCACACACATTTTTTTAAGTAAATTACCTATAAGGTGTCCATACAGTCTGAAAATATATAAAAAATTTTCTAACAATTTTCTATAATTCCTGCATGTATAATGGGCTATATATTTTCAGACTTTATGGAACATCTCTGTACACACACATGCACACAGACTTCACATACACAATCATGAAAGTTTTTGCTGTGGGATAAATCAGAAACTGTTGAAACTTCCTAAACTTAATGACCTACTCTTAAATATATATAGGAAGATGTTTCATATTTTTTAGTGCAAGAAAATCTGTTTCAGGGGCACCTGGGTGGCTCAGCGGTTTAAGTGTCTGCCTTTGGTTCAGGTGGTGATCCCGGGGTCCTGGGATCAAGTCCCACATCAGGCTCCCCACAGGGAGCCTGCTTCTCCCTCTGCCTATGTCTCTGCCTCTCTCCGTGTGTCTCTCATGAATAAATAAATAAATATATATTAAAAAAGAAAATCACTGTTTCACATTGAATGTAAAAATAAACCCACCTTTGATCAGTAAGCATAAGGGTTAGGTTTTTTTCACATAACGTCCTTAGGCATTTATAACCCATTAAACACTGTATACCCAATGAAATGTAGAACATGGAAGTACAGGGGAGAACAGACCTTTCAGAAAAAGAAGTATGGAAGGCTTCAGATAAGCGATTACATGTAAGTTAGATTTTGAAAGATGAATAAGACATGGACAAGCCTAAAAGAGGAACATTTTTGATAGAATCAACATCATGATAAAAGCTCACTGATGTCAGAGTCTAAGGCAATAACCTATTTTGCAGTCTCTTCTTACCTTGAACAGTATCTATAAATTATCATCACAAAGCTGACTCCTCCTTGTCATCCAGTTCTCTGCTCAAATATCCCCTTAATTCCTAACCAAGCAGTAACTTTCTCACAGACTGAGTCAATCTTTATCTCAGCACCCAGTTTCATTCATTTTCTTCTTAACAAAGATCACTACCTGTTATGTTAGATAGAGTGGCTGGGAAATTCCTCTAGAAAAAGTGACATTTAAGTAAGGACCTAAATGAGGTAAGAGGATAAGCCACAAAAAGCTGTTGGAGAGGAATATTCCACCAAAAGAAGCAGTAAAGCCAAGGGCACATATTGGCTCTCCTCCGTATGCTCTTGAACCACAAGAAAGCCAATTTGGCTCTTGTGGCAGAGTAAATTAAGGTGGAAAGTCACAAGATATGTGGTTAGAGGTTGGGTAACGAAGGGTTTTATGAATCATGGGATGTTTGGATTATAATCTGAATATTATGAAAAGTCATAAAGAGGATTTTAATAAAAGAAACAATATATAATTTATGTACATTTTAAAAGGTGATTTATGGGAAAATGACTCTACAGTTAGCAACATAGTTTCAGCTCAGTATACAAAAGAACTGTAACTATCTATTATACAATCACAAACTCTTGGTGATGATAAGGAAATTATTAGTAAAAGTATTCCCAAAATGTTCCACTCATTCATACTCAACCAACTAACAGTTTGATGTCCTGGATGCAGCAGGAAGAAGGATGACCAAGGAGTAGGATATTATAATAATCTGGGTGAAAGATTATGAAATCTTAGTCTCGTCAGCCAGACTGAGGTAAGAAACCCTTGGTGGTCCTAGGAAGCATTGACAAGAAGCTTTTCCCAGGGGAATGAATATATTGCACTAATAACCATATTTTTAGTCCTAAAGCCCTAGTCTCTTAACTAGTGATCAGGATTGAATGAATCTTGAGAGACATATTACTTTAGCATTAACTAAACTCAAAGTGGTAGTCGCCTGCAACTCTGTTTATCTATCACTGGGTGTATACCTCATTCTACTTTAGATTTCTATGGGAATTTTCATCTTAGTAGACTAACAAGAGACCATCCAAAAAAATCCCTATATTAGATCGAAAGGTACCTTTACACTCCAAAGTAGCATATTGGAAATACTGGCTACTTTTATTAAAAACAGTTGGAATTAGCAGATTAAGACTAATGTGTATTTGTCCTAAAAAAAAAAAAAATGCCAATACTTTGTAGCCTTTTTTTTTTTTTTTTTTTTGGTAGCCTTTTTTATAAATGAGTCTAGCTGCAACATCAGGATATAAGTGTAATTTTACTATTTTATTATTAAATAACTATTTATAGATTTGTTGGGCTTATTTTCCTGCTAACAGTATCTATGGTACCATAAAAAAAGTACTGAGAAACTTGTGTTTGGAGTCCCAACAAAAGTAAGAGATGTAACTGGATGTAATCAAGAGCCCACAGTTTCTTCCACAGAAACACACAAAAAATGAAACTTCCTCTGGTGCAATAGGCATCCAATCATCACTACTCAGCTTTAAATAACCCAAAGGGAAGGTCCTCAATGCCATTTCTCTACCACCAAGTGAGCCATGTCAACTTGAAGTCATTGAATAGTATCACTTTTCCCAGAGCTCATGAAGCAGTGTGGTAAGTTTCTGTATAATGCCTTGTATTGAATAAAATAAGGAAAGAAGAAACAGTGTAAATCTTTGGCATCTAAAGTCTCAGAGTATTCTGAGACTTCAATCACATCATTATTTTAAGAAATCAAAATGAAGTCAGGGAGGCATGACTTTTAGGACAGCTGGAGGAAGGACTTCTGAAAATCCAGTTCTCCATACAAGTAACAGAAATATTCATAGCCACGAATATAGCAAATAAATAAATAAATAAATAAATAAATAAATAAATACATATAAAAACTAAAAAATAAGCAATTTCATAAAACATAGTTGAAGATTTTAAGACACTTTATAATAACTGATGGAACAAGTGGACACAAAAATCAGCAGAGACATAGAAGATTTAAACTATGGATATAATAAGATTGACCTAATCAACACATAAACACATATGTAGAACATATACCCAACTGCATAACTGATACTCCAAGCAAATGTACAGCATTTAGCAAACTGACCACTTGGTGCACCATTAGGCAAGTCTCAACCAATTTCAAATGATGAAACAACACAAAATATGACCTGTGATCACAGAGAAATAAACTAGAATATCAATCACAGAAAGACAACCAGAAAATTGCAAAGTGTTTACAACTTAAACAATACATCCTAGGAAACCAATGAGCTAAAGAAGAAAACACAATTGAACTCAGATACTACCCTGAGATAAATGATTTATGGAAATACAGTTTATTAGGTGCCTTGGAAAAAAGGCTGTCACAATTGCAGATGCTGCAAACATTAACAAGAGAATAGTAGACTTAATTGAGCTTCCTCCAAAATTATGTTGAAGTCCTAACCACCCCCAGGAACAGTGAATGTGACATTATTTGGAAATAGGGTCATTGCAGATATAAGTAAGATGAGGTCATATTGGACTTACCCAGTATGCCAATAAGACTGGTTGTCTTTTAAGGACACAGAGGAGAGACCCAGAAGAAGGCTACATGGCAGTGGGGACAGATATTGAAGGGATGCAGCTACAAGCTAAGGAACACCAAAGGGCGCCAGCAACTATCAGAGGCAATTAGGAATTAGGAAGAAGCAAAGAGTTCTTCCTTATGGTCACTGGAGAGAGCATGGTCCTGCTGACACTTTGAAACTCAAGTCTGCAGAATTGTGAAATAATAAATTTCTGTTGTTTTATGTAAAAAAATCAAAATTATTGTTTTTTTTTAAGCCTCTGGAAATTAACAAAGATTTGCAACCATCCTATGAGCATTGATTTTTTTAAATGCCTGGGTTTGTATAAAAACAGTGAACTTTAGGGGATCCCTGGGTGGCGCAGCGGTTTGGCGCCTGCCTTTGGCCCAGGGCACGATCCTGGAGACCCGGGATCGAATCCCACGTCGGGCTCCCGGTGCATGGAGCCTGCTTCTGTCTCTGCCTCTCTCTCTCTCTGTGACTACCATAAATAAAAAAAAAAGAGTCTGTTAAAAAACAGTGAACTTTGTGGCAACTTAAATTACCTTTTCTTTTACCAAACTCATCTCTGTTGTATGTTGTCCTAAAAACAAATCCATCCACCTTGCAATCACAGTAATTCTGAAAAACAGCAGTAGAACAGCCAATGAAGTAGGCAAAATGGACTTAAAACCTTCAAAAAAAAAAAACAAAAACACATTATTAGTGAACTTTCACTATTTAACATCTGTCAGCTCCTGGGGAATGTCTCATTTGCCAGACTTACTTGACCTGCTTTAGATCTCCTTTGGTTGGAAAAACTGTAACCATAGGGCATTTGTCAAAAACAATAGGTAGCAATTGTTCAAATCACATGTACCTGAGGTGGCAAAGCTAGTTGTAAAAATAGAGATTGGTAAAAATCCATAAATGAAGATATGATGAATCACACGTCCCTAAGGGCCTTTCAAAAGCTCTCATTTTCTTGGGAAAGGAGGAGGCCACATGCAGGTAGAGGTCATTGAGCTTACCCAGGAAAGAGCTGAGGAGACCCAAGAGTCCTGTTTCTGGCTGATGCTCAGACCACTGCAAGAGCAAAAGTCGTAAGCTGCTAGAGGATGGCAAGTAAGAAACTATGCATACACACAGCTCTGCCGTAAAGGCAAATGGAAGATTCTTAGTTCATATATGCAATTATGAGCAGTGATTTGAATGACCATACAAGAAGGGGAAAATTAGTCCAGAAGATCGCTTAAGAAACAAATATTGACAACAGCAAATGATTCTTGTGTCACTTTTTTTTTAAAGAATTTATTTATTTATTCATGAGAGATACAGAGAGAGAGGGAGAGACATAGGCAGAGGGAGAAGCAGGGTCCACGCGGGCCTCGATCCCAAGACCCTGGGATCACAATCTAAGCCAAAGACAGATGCTCAACCACTGAGCCACCAGGTACAAAGTAAATTAGTGTATAGTTTATCCGAGACTAGATGAGTTTTCCAAATGGGTGAATTTAAACAGAGACACAGAGAGAGAGAGAGAGAGAAGTAGAGTCAATTTTACAATGAAAGAGAGAAGATATCCTTGAGGTAAAGTTAGATGAGGAGAAATCAGAAAAGAGAAAACAGGAAGAGGCAGCAGAGTAAAGCTACCTGTGTGTTATCTTGGAAGCCAATTGGAAAAAAAGGTAACCAGGAAAAAGGAGTCATCAAATATAACAAATTTAACTCTACAAGTAAAAAATGAAGGAGTAGGAGATGAGGTCAGTAAAGGGAAACTGATGGCCTGGAAATCCTCCAGTTCTCAAAATGACTAAAGATTCATAAAAGAGCATAATAGTAATGGTGAGGCTTCATGGGACGAGCACTAATTAAATTGATATTGATTCTTTACAAATAATATATATAATTAAACTCACTTTAATTCCCACAATAGATTTTTTCCCAGGGTTTTGTGCTTCATATAATTTTTAATGCTAATTCCACCACAGAATATAAAACAAATTGATTTTTAAAGAGGGTATTTTTAAATCATAGAGACATACACTCATCTACATAGTGTCTCTAGTTAAAACAAAGAAAATCATATAAAGTATTTCAAGAGAGAGAAATTTATAGAAGAAATTAGTTACACAATTGTTGGGGAACAACTGCTGGGAAGACTGTGAGAACGGAAGGAATATGCTGGATTATGAGACCCTGGAAAGACACTCCGGCAGAGTTGGGATGCAGAACACCAAGTAGGGGGCTTTGCAAGCTGGCTCTGTGACACTGGCATGATTGGTCCTGGGAATGATGAAAGAAGCAAGAGACTGGAGCTATTGTCTTCTGTGCAAATGAAGGGCAGCTTCTCCCTCCTGAAAGACAACAGCTTTTAATAATCTACACCATACGGGAGTATGAAGCTTAATATATGTTAAATCATGAAGTACTACTAATTAATGAATAAAATAAAATGTGACAAGAATCTATATGTAAGTACTTTGTTTGCTAGAACTCTGTACTTAACTTTCAAGATACACATACCAGGAGAAAGTACCTTATTCATCAACAGATAGAGAGAATTCCAGGTCAAAGACTTCAATTTTCATTAGACATGGGTATATAAATAATAAAAGTTACATTTATGGCAATTATTGTAGAAATTTTAGTAAGCACCCACTTATCCAAAAATAATCAGAAAATTGGGTCTTTTGGTTAATTGAACATTCTTGTTAATTGACATTTGTCAAATATATCATACATGGATTAACAGTGTTCAAAGAACTAGAATAAAATAGCAGACACTTGACATCAGAATTATAACTCTACAGTTCTTCCTAGCTGAATAATTCTGACTCCCTTCAGGATATACAAGTGTTCAAACATTACTTAAAGTATGTCATTGATTCAAATTAATCAACAAATAATTATAGTTGCATAACATTTAGTAGTAGAAGGTGAAACTGATAAAAATCGTTATTGACTCTTGGACACAGTTTGGAGTTTGATTATAGAAGTAAATCTCTAAATTAAAATTATTATTATTATTTAATTTTTTATCTTATTTTTTTCTAAAGTGAAATTAAATAAAGGTACAAAATATTATCAGTAGAAAAATAATTCTATATTTTTAGTTAGTTTTCTGGGCTAATGGGTGTACACCCTATCACATTAACATAATGATAGGGATCTACCTCAGCAACATAAGTTTTTTTAAATATAAAAATTATTTTCCTCTATATCTACATGTTCTTTATATTACATTTTTATTTCATCTTTGAATTTATCTGCTAGTAATTTTTTGGAATGTAATAGAAATAAGCAAGAGTTTCATATTTGTACTACAAAAACTATCTTGTAGTAAACTGATTAAAGAAAGAACATGCCATTCTTTCTGTTTTCAATTGCTTATCACTAATTATAACTAGAGAGTTTCAATAATTCCTCAAATATAATGGTAGTGATAGATACATTATAAATTTTAATGATCACTGAAAAAAAATGACCCTTTCTTTTTTGGACCAATCAAAAACTATGATATTAACCACAGTTTAAATGAGTCTAGTAGAAAGAAAAGGTGATATTTTAATAAATCAAAAACCACTTGTTCTCTAACTTTATAGATCACAAGTATAGACAATAAATAATAAATCTTTATTATCGATTAAATAGAGTTCATACTATAATATTACTGCGTGAGTTTTGTTTTTTGTTTTTTTATAATAAATTTATTTTTTTTGGTGTTCAATTTACCAAGATACAGAATAACACCCAGTGCTCATCCCGTCAAGTGCCCCCCTCAGTGCCCATCACCCATTCACCCCCACCCCTGCCCTCCTCCCCTTCCACCACCCCTAGTTTGTTTCCCAGAATGAATTTTGAAATCAAAAGGTTAGAATTAGCATCTGTCATGCCCACTGATTTTATTTTCCTTATATTTTATTTTAAAAAATAACAGCTTTATTGAGGTATATTTTGGCATATTATAAACAGCATATATTTTATCAATGATTTGAAAGGTTTTGTCATATGTGTGTACCTGTGAAACTACTAGCACAATCATGATAATAAACACATATAACACCCCAAAATTTCCTTAAGACCCTTGGTAATCCCTTCCTCCTATATTTCTTACCCCTTTTCTAGCCTCTGGCAACCTCTGATCTGCTTTCTATTAACTATATATTAATTTGGATTTTCTAGAATTGTATATAAAATACAATCACATGGTATGTACTTTTTTATGTAGCATTTTTTCACTCAATAATTACTTTGAGATGTATTCATACTGTTAAATGTATCAAAAGTTAATTCATTTTTATTGCTAACTAGCATTCCATTATATGAACATACTGCAATTTATCAATTTACTTGTTATGGACAATTTTCCAGATTTTGGCCATTGCACATAAAATGACTATGAAAATTCATGTGCAAGTTTCCATGAAAATTTGTTTTCACATCTCTTGGGAGAGGAATGACTGGGTGAAAGAAGAGCTTTTTGATCAGCATTTTAAGAAACTGTCAAATTTTTTTTCACAGCGATTGTCCCAGTTTCATGCCCAGGAGCAATATATGAAAGTTCCAGTTGGTCTAAATCCCCACCAACATCTGATCTGATCAGATGTTTCAATTTTAGGTATAATAATCGGTATGACAAGATATTTCACTATAGATTTAATTTTCATTTTGCTAATGATTAAAAACGTGTCTGTCATTTATAATTCTAAGCTAAAGTGTCTCCTTATAATGCCTTTTTTTAAAAAAAATATGTTGTTTGTTTTCTAACTAGTGAATTATAAGGATTCTTTCTAAATGCTAGATTCTGGTCCTTTGTTAGAAGTGGGATTTACCAATATTTCCTTCCAGTTTGAGGCTTATTTTTTTATTCTTTTAACAGTATCTTTTAAAAAGCAGCAGTTCCTAACTTTTATTGATAAAGTCCAATATATCTTATCCAACAGACTCAAGGAAAATTTCACGGATGCATGTAAAATAGCACATGAAATTATGGTTGTGCATCAAAATGTACATAGAGACATATATTCATTTATTGTCTTCTATTTATTTGAATCCTAATTCTACATAAACATCATCTTCTTCATCACCAACATGATCAGTGTACAGGGGCCTCCAGTCTTACAGGAATAATTAGAAATGGGTAAAAAGTTATTACTTTTCAGTTGAGGCCAATCTCCTTTGTATTACCAATGTGAACAAATTTTTCACACTTTCCTAAAGTCATTTTCCAGAAAAGAAACATTTTATTTCTGAAAGGAAGTGATGCCAATATGTGAAAGGGTGCCATCTCCCTCAGAGTATTCATGTCTAGAATATTTTTAACATCCTTCCTTTCAGTAGACTGGACCATCGCTCTTGATTCATCACTTTTTATGCATATTCAAGTCTTTATTTTTTTTTTCCTAATTACTTTGCTGTACCTTCTATCAGAGTGATTGAGAGTATTCCTGACACCATTAATGTTGGGTATGGCCAAATGACTTGCTTTGGCTGATAGAATATTGGTGAATGTGCCATGAACAAGGTATTTACATGTGGGTGGTTGCTCTGGCTCACCTTTTGTGTTTCTGTAGGCACCATGAGGGGAGCATGACCTCCTATAACTATTCTCCCTTCAGTCTGAACCTCAGCATGGGCCAGTAGCGTGGACCAGACTCTGATCTGAAGCTTGAAGCCAATCCAACTGTTACACAACACACCCTAAGATAGAGCTGCTCCTGATGACTCACAGAATAGAGTAAGAAAATACATGTGTGTTGCTTAGAGCCTCTGAGTTATGAAGAATTACAGTAGCAATAGCTAATTACTATATTTATATAAAAATATGTGGATGAGAGGGTCTTAATATACAATATTCACCCTTCTTTTATGAAGAAGTATCATTCTTAGAAATAGAAAAATAATGTCCTCATTTCAAGGAATAGATTAAGCTACCAAAAGGAATTCTATAGATAAATTCTCAAGTTTATTTTTGAAAAAAATAGGGAAAAATAATTTAAAGTAATAAAGATAATTATATAAACTAGTTAGCTTCTCTTGAACTTTATATTCTTGGGCAGTTGATGAGAAATGTCTTACAGATATATCTTTTAAGGCTCATTAACAATCTTTTGAAAAACAGCATTAACAACATCACATAAGGCAGTGTTTCTCAAAGCGTGGTTCCCCACACCAACGGGATCAATTTCATTTGGAAGCATGTTAGAGACACAAATTATTGGAACCCCCCGGGAACTAAATCACAATCTCTGGAGCTGAGGCACAGGAATGTGTATGTTAACAATCTTCCAGAATATCGCAACTGAAGTTGAGAACCACTAAGGATAGGGGGAGGTAGTGAGAGATACAGAGGCTAATTTATACAGAAAGCTACTTTTGTTTGTTTAGGATTTTAACCAGATATCCCTACTCTAGAGCTTTATATTATTTGCTAGGTGCTGTGTACACATAATCTTACTTAATAATTAGCAAACCTACAAATTAGATATTGTCATTCTAATTTTTTACAGATGAGGACACTGAGCTCCTGAGTTAATAGTTAATAAGTTGTGAACTGGTATCTATCCAATTCCAAAAGCAATATTTTACTCCTATACAAAAACTCATTCAAAAAAAAATACTCATTCATAGAAAATTGAAAATAATGGGGTACTTGGGTGTCTCAGAGGTTGAGCATTTACCTTCGGCTCAGGTCATGATCCCAGGATCGAGTCCTGCATCAGGCTCCCCAGAGGGAGCCTGCTTCTCCCTCTGCCTATGTCTCTGCCTCTCTCTCTGTTTCTATCATGAATAATTAATGAATAATTAAAGATTTTTTTAAAAAATAGCAAATTGAAAATAAACAATGGATCAAGGAAACCACTAAATAGAAAAATATAAAACTATGCTGTCACAGTGTTAGTGAGCTAGATCTTATATAGATAAAGAAACAGAAAACCTTCAATTATGAAACACTTCTATAGAAGCTATTCCGAAGACAATTTTGTTGAAAGTTACTTTAAGGTAAATTTTATGAATGAAAAAGCACAAATAGTTAATGTTACTTACATATTAATTTGATTTTCAACTTAAGTCTTTTGAAAGGTTATAAACTACTGGCCTAGGACCATTTTTTAGCAAGTAGAAACTTTTGTTTAGCCCAGAAAAAAATGGGGTATTGTGTCTGGCTGTTTTTTCTTTTTTCCTTTTCTTTTGGTTTTTATTTTTAGAGGAGCTTAAGTCTAAACTTAAAAACTAGGAGAAGGTATACAAAAAGAAACAAACAAACAAACAAACTATATATCCAGCTTCTTTTAACAAATCAGTTCTGGCAACACTAGGACCAAGATATAGTTGATACGACAGGTAGAAATACCTGTAGTGTAAGCTTTCTCTCTCCTGTTAACCATTTCCTTATTAGCAAATGCCATCTGAGTAGCTGTTGAGTGTACATGCTGGAGTCAAACATCCTTGGCTTTAATCCTTGCTTTACCATATTTCACACATAGGTGTGTGAGCTAGGGCAAGTTTCACAGATTCCTTCTGCATAAAATAGAAATAACAGTAATAGATCCTGCATTCATTTGTTGAGAAATTAATGACTTAGTGCATGAAATGTATTCAGATTGTTTCCTAGCTTCTAATAAGTGCTCAATAATTGTTAGCTACTATTTATCATCTTTTCTTCAATAAGAAAGAACATTTCACTGCATTCATTCATGTTTGTCTCAGAGATAGGGCTGCCAGTCAACAGACTGGATGTTTCTAATAAAAAAAAATAGATGATATATATAAGTAAAGATAATGATAGGAAGTTTGAATAAAAGGACTTTTAAAAAATGAGCAGGCTATAAGAAACCTCCAGGAGTAGCAGATGCTGTCGCCCATCCTAAGATTAAGAAGCAAGAAGAGGTACTGGCTACGAGCCTTCTGAAGGAAGGAGTAGTTTGCATGCAGAGAGAGGACTTAAAAGAGCTGTGACTTTGGCTAAGGAAACAGGCAACTTAAGAGGATCCTGGAGAGGAGTGTAGGAAGAATAAATCCTGAGATCTCCCTTTTGTCTTTCTCTTCTTATGACTGAACTCAACTGAAAGCCAGAGGTGTAAGGAGCTCACTAATATAGTCTGTACAATCTCCAGATAGAGACGCAGCAGGGTGAGGATCAGTAGAAAAAATTCAAGTAGATAAGTGAGAAGATTTCCCAGCATATAATAGTCATGAAGTAATACTAGGCAGTTATTAATGCCATATTTTCTAGAGCCTCATGCTTTCTACTGAAGCACTATATATTTTGCTTCTTACCCTTTACTATTTGGTGCCCCTTAACTTGTCATACCTTCAAATCCTTCAGAAAGTTGATTTGGGTAGTTCAGTTAATTTTTGTCCAAATAACATAGATTTCAATGTCTGTTATCTTAAAGATAATAGAAAGCCACCATAGGGCAGCCCGGATGGCTCAGCGGTTTAGCGCCGCCTTCAGCCCAGGGCCTGATCCTGGAGATCTGGGATCGAGTCTCACATCAGGCTACCTGCATGGAGCCTGTTTCTCCCTCTGCCTGTGTCTTTGCCTCTCTCTCTCTCTCTCTCTCTCTCTCTGTGTCTCTCATGAATAAATAAATAAAATCTTAAAAAAAAAAGAGAAAGCCACCATATAGCTGATTAACTTTGAAAATTTCAATAATCTTGATAATGGACGAATATCCACCATTTGCTTCAATGTGGATGTGGATGGACCTGGAGGGTATTATGCTGAGTGAAGTAAGTCAATCAGAGAAGGACAATCACCATATGGTTTCACTCATATGGGAAATATAAGAAATAGTAGAAGGAATTATAAGGGAAAGGAGGGGAAATGAGTGGGGAAAATTAGAGAGGGTGACAAAACATGAGAGACTCCCAACTCTGGGAAATGAACAAAGGGTAGTGGAAGGGGAGGCAGGCAGGGGGATGAGGTGGCTGGGTGATGGGCACTGAGGAGGGCACTTGATAGGATGAGCCCTGGGTGTTCTACTCTATGTTGGCAAATCGAACTTCAACTAAAAAAAATAAAAAAATATCTTGGTATTGGTCATTGGGATCACATGATATAAACAGGAGGCTCTCAGCCCAGAAACATCTTAGAGTGGCTCTTTGGCTAAGACCCCAGAAGGCACTGTGTTGACAAGAACTACCATCTCTTTAATACTGTCGTGTAAAATAACCTATTCTTTTTTTTAGAAGAATGTCATTAAAAGACACAGGCACAAGAGAAAAGGATTCCTTATACTGACATAGGGCTCCCTTTCTCCAATCAGCCACACACCTTCCTGTTGAATGCTCAGCAAGCTAAGCCAACACATAACAGTTTCAATTAGCAACTGAATTTCTCCTACGTAAATATGGATAGGCAGAAAAGATTGACAGAAATTTGAAGAAAATCTAACATGAAGGGCAAACCAAAAATAAAAAGAAACAGAATGGATTTTCAATAAAACAAACAAAAAAATAAAGGAGAAGAAAAGATAAAAGTGATTTTAAAAAAACAATATCTTCGGAGAAATAAGAGGAAATCTCTGATCATGAAACAGAATAGCCCAGACAAGTTGAAATAGAGATTTTTTTTCTGAGAAATTCCAGTTGAGGGCAAGGAAAAATCTTACTAGTGAAAAAGAAGAAAGAAGGAAGAAAAAAGAGAAAAAAAGGACTATTTAATAAATTAAGTCCCCGAGAATCTTTCCTATGAATATGTCCTTGAATTCTAGCTACTAGGCGTATCTTTCAGAGAGCACTGTAGAAAATAATGTGTTGGAATTTTTGCTTATTGAGTCAGTAATTAGCAAAAAAAAAAAAAAAGAAAAAGAAAAAGAAAGAAGAAAAAGAAAGGAGAAAAAAGTTGAGACTTCATTCATTTTGAAAACTATAGCTCGATCAACTGTCCAGGCTTTTTTGCTTTTTTAGGATGCAAGGTAGGTGTGGTTTCTTTGCAAATGTGTTGGTCAGTATCTGAATACTTTCCTCTGTGAGATAAAATAGACATCTAATCATAATGGTTCCAGAGCAAAGTATAAGCTTCATTTTCACATTTCAAATATATTAACATTTTCTTCCAAATATAAACCATTTTTTAATTACAAACAATTGCTTCTATGGAAAAAATGGAGTTTGAAGTATCTTGAATATCCCCAAACGGAATAAAGCAGTGACACATGTGTTGAGATTAAAAAAAAAAAAAAAAAAAAAAAAAAAAGATTGAGCATACAGGAAGAAAGATTTTTAGGAAATTCTGGAGCAAAGCTTGCATTTCACTATTAAGTCTCAGTCTTCACTAGGTAAAAAGTATAAAGTCATTTTGATTATTTTAGTCCATAACAAGAAAACACAGTTTCATTGGGTTTGAGAGCTAAAAAGGAACAGAAACTACTGTGTCCTACTCTCAGAAAACTAAATTCCATGGAAGGCAAATTACTTCCTTGGATCCTGTATCTTCTAATGACAGTGCAAACACAACCCAAATTCTTATGTTGTCCTAACAGTATAGAATTCCCAAATTGTCAGATACTCCTATTTGAAATGCTAAAATGAAGCCATTTCATCAGCATTTTGCATTCAAATTTCCTCTCCCATATTCATGATGTGACCCTGAAGAAATAATATTTTAGTTTTTAGCATATAAAATTGGAATCTTGGGGCACCTAGGTGGCTCAGCTGGTCAAGCGTCCAACTCTTGATTTCAGCTTACGTCAGGATCTCTGGGTTGTGAGATTGAGCCCAGTGTAGGGCTCCGTGCTCAACAGGGAGTCTTCCAGAGATTCTCCCTCTTCCTCTGCCCCTCCACCCCACCTCACCTGTGGGCATGCTCTCTCTCTCTATCTCTCAAATACATACATAAATCTTCATAAAATTAGAATCTTCATTTTATTATATTTTGTGTTGAACTTGTGTTAAAGAGTAAGAAATAATTAAATTACCCAGTGAACTTTCAATCTATTAAGGATAAACTGACACATAAACTCTAAATGCAATCTTAAATTCTGGAGCCATTGCTGAAGTAGACAAATGGTTTAGTTGTTCCAAAAAAAAAAAAAGGAGTGATGAATTATATCTGGAATGCATGAAAAACTTCAGAGAAGGTTATATGAACTTAACTCCTGAAAGAATAGGTTTTATCTGTAGAGATAAGGCGGTCTGGAGACTGATGATGGCAGGAAGGGAATGTCAGAGGTAGTGGTGGGGAACATTTCAAACAGAGAGACCGTTCTTAGCAAAAGCAAATCCTAAGAACTGCAAGAGTTCTAATACTAGATGATGATATCCGAGGAGAACTTCAGTAAGAGTTGATGCTGAAAAGCCAATAGAAGCAGAATTTGATGTCTCCTTAGACAATATCGAAGTGACTAGATTTTTTTTTTCCTTTTGTAGACAACAGCAAGTAACTGAAACAAATAGTGGAGTATTTATGTTTTATAAATTTATAAAAATTGTAAACAATAGATTGGATGGGATATACAATTATAGGAGACCAGCAAGGCAAATATTATCATAGTCCTATCTCTCCAGTTAATATAGTCATTTATGGGAATATAACTCACTGACCACGTACATGGGCTGTAACAGAGGTAATTTAGAAAATGATGTTCAGGGTGTCTGAGCGGCTCAGTTGGTAGTGTCAGCCTCCGGCTCAGGTCATGATCCCCACATTGGGCTCTCTGTCAGCAGGGAGACTGCTTCTGCTTCTCCTCCCCACTCATGCTCTCTGTTGCTATTTCTGACTCTCTCCCTCTCAAATAAATAAGTGAAATCTTAAAAAGAAAGAAAGAAGGAAAGAAATGTTCACACACAGAATTTGAGAAATAGAATTATCATCTATAGTCTGCTGACCGACTTTCATGATCATACAAATCGTGATACAATTCCTCGAGATTGGGAATACTGGTAAATGGAGTATTTGGCAGGGAGAAAGTAGGGGAAATGGAAATGTTAATTAGATAGTTGCATATGTGGATGAAATTCAGGAAAAGAAAAGAAACCATTTGTGTTTAACATGTATAATGAGAAGAAAAGAGTGGCAATAATAAAATTCCACTGGTCTTTTAAAAATATTGATAAATGGGGATCCCTGGGTGGCGCAGCGGTTTAGCGCCTGCCTTTGGCCCAGGGCGCGATCCTGGAGACCCGGGATCGATTCCCACGTCGGGCTCCCGGTGCATGGAGCCTGCTTCTCCCTCTGCCTGTGTCTCTGCCTCTCTCTCTCTCTCTCTCTCTCTCTGTCTGTGTGACTATCATAAATAAATAAAAATTAAAAAAATATTGATAAATGATAAGACATTTTGGTAACACTAAATCCAAATATCTAAGATAAAGTCTAAATTTTACTTGAGCTTTGCAAATGTGCCACAAAAAGGAATGCACTTCCAATTTAAATTTGCTGAATCTGTAAGTAGCTGTGGTATTTTTCCCCACTTAACTTTTACAAGAAAGGGCTTTATCAGAGCAACAAGCTCCAAAAATACATATTTAAAGCAGAAAACATTAGATTTTTACTTGCTATACATATTCAAAATCAGTTTTCTTCTGTATATGAAAATGTTGCCAAGAGTCCCTGAAATATTCTCAATAATCATAACATATTCACTTAAAACAAAAATTCTTAGTCATGAATAATACGATTTTATCCAACTCTTCCAAAAAACAAACACTTTGACTCATTTGTGTTTTATTCTAATGGATTACATTATTCATATGGTTGAATGAGTGAGTAAACAATGGAATGGCATATGGTACAGGATTTCTCCAGATTTATGGTCAGTCATTACTCAGATACTTGATGTTTCCCTGGGTAAGAATCAAGTAGTTGTCTCCAAATGGAACTTTTGTCCCCCAGTGGAACAAGTCATGTCTATGTATCTCAGATTTGCTGTTCTGTATCATTTCTGTAGAACCTTTAAATCCTACAACCCAATATGAATTTTATTATATTCACAATAAGAACAGTTAATACCAAATACCTGAATGTACTTCCATGGTCAAACAATGTTTGAATGGTGTTTTGAGGAATTTAAATGATTATAAGCATAATTCAAGCCATATATTTATTTAAACAATCTGCTTAAACAAGATTTTTAAAAGTCTTTTAAACACAATTTCCTTTGTGGACATATATGTCTCACAGTAAAGAAAACTACATAGTGTATCTAAAATGGCATCCAATTAAGCAATACTCAGAAGTAGTGTATATCCTTTAAAGTAATGTCAAGAAAAAATAAAGATATTTTAATGTTGTATTCCCTAAATGTCACAATAGAATGGATAATTTTGTGATATTAAAGTAATTTTCACATTCAAGTATAATTTTTAAATTATTTCACTCTAATTCTACATAGAACTTTTGGGTTTCAGGTGTCTGGAGATTTAAATGTCACCTACAAGCTCAATTGTGATTATGATTATTCAATTTCATACTGCCAATTTTTATCAGTTTTGCATATTAAAAGAATAATTTTAAGCTATTTTAAATACGAAATCTTTGATTTGATATCAACCTAACAAATATACCTGATTGTACATGATGTGCTTAATTAGTTTGATGAATATGTATGGTTGGTTTAAGTTTGCTTATGGGATATTTAACAGGTAAACATTTTCCTTTCTTTATCCACTACTTTAAAATATACGTTAGTCTATAGCAACAATATAAAATGAGTTTATCAACTATACCTGTAATGCTAGAGTAAAAAGATTTTTAACTTAAGTGTGAAATTCAAAATAACATATCTAAAAATGTATCAAAATATTTCACTTCACTTTGCATGTGGAAACAAACCCAAGCTAAGACAAAGCAAAGATGTGCATCTTTCCATTAGGAAAATGTTCCTCTCAGGAAAATACGTCATATTTAATGATGAGAAACCAGAAATTGATCAATAAATTATAATCTATGCTCTTTAATCATTATGTAGGTCATGTGTAGATATAAAATTTTTTGCAAGGGAAAATGAATTGGCAAGAAATATTGCACTGCTTATTTCCTTAAGTTCTATTACTAATGATCTAAACTCTGAGAGAGAGGAAAGGCACTCATCCTATGTTGCTATTTATATGTAGTTTCCTATAAAATACTGGGAATATCTCTAGTAAGAAAGAGTGGGTACAATCTACTTTTTAATTTAATTATTATAGCAGATAGAATACCGTTTGCTATGAACAGACTAGACGAGTGTTTTATATCCATTCTTAGTCAAACTCTGCAATCTAAATAAGTAAATTAATTGATACATAATAATGATAAGGCAAGCATTACTCATCATTCAGGCACATTGGAGTAAAAAATTGACCAGTAAAAGCCAGGTCTAGTTATAATGGACAAAAGCCAGGATAGGAAAAAGGCCACTGGGGAAGGCAGATGATAGCAGTTTTACTCTGATAAATAACTGTCTAGATTAAAAAACAAAACACTTATCTTTCTAGTCCACTACCACCACTACTGCCCTGAATGTGTGGGCACATTGTCTCAGAGTAATCATATCTGGACCATGATGAAGGTATATACCATTCCAAGGAAAGTTAGTGAAAATTCTCCAGCTAAAAAACACATGGCCAGTACTATTCCCTTTGGTTTAGTAGGGGAGCAATCTCCATGTGGCCAGAAATTTGGCATAAGCATGGAATGTTTTCTCTGCCCAGTTTGGATGTGATAGATATTTAGATATTTATATTAGTATGTTAACCAAAATAGAAGTTTATTGCTTTGTGACACAAATGTTTTAGGAAGGAGATACAGGTCTGTAATGGAGGCTTTGCCCTGTGAAATCCTCGGGAAGTAAAACTATTTCTATTGTTACTTAGTCCTGTGCTAGCTCCATTTGTAGGGTCACCTCTGAGTTCAAAATGGCTGTTCCAACTCCAGCCATATTTTCTGCATTCCAGGTAGCAGGAAGGAAAAAGAAATAAGAATAGACAGGAGTCTTTCACCCTTAAAGAAGATTTACAGAAGAAACTACAGAACATCTTCTTAATACAACATATTGGCCACGCCTAAGTATCAAAGAGGATAAGAAGTAAAAACTGTTTTCAAGGCAGCCAGTGCTGCATGATAAAAATAACTATAATAAAAACCCAGTCTAAAAATACCTATAATAGGGCAGCCCGGGTGGCTCAGTGGTTTAGTGCTGCCTTCAGCCCAGGGCCTGATCCTGGAGACCTGGGATCGAGTCCCACGTCAGGCTCCCTGCGTGGAGCCTGCTTCTCCCTCTGCCTGTGTCTGTGCCTCTCTCTCTCTCTGTGTGTGTGTGTGTGTGTGTGTGTGTGTGTGTATGTCTCTCATGAATACATAAATAAAATCTTCTAAAATAAAAATAAATAAATAAATAAATAAATAAATAAATATACCTATAACACAAATGTTAAGCATTTGGTAAGTGTTTAAAAGAAAGTAAGATTAAGAAGCAATCTCACACCTACTTCCGTCAGTTGAGTGCCTGACTCTTGATTTTAGCTGAGGTCATGATCTCAGAGTCATGGGATCTAGCCCCGTGTAGTGCTCAGTAGGCGTCTGATTGAGGTTCTCTCTCCCTCTGCTTCTGCCCCTCCCCTCTTCTAAAAATAAAGAAATAAATCTTTTTAAAAAAAGCAATGTCCATTTTGAAAAGTAAAAGGATTAAAGAACCCCAAACAAATATAGTTCTACACAGTTAATGATCATTGCTGCATTTCCACTAATTATGCAGTTTATATTTCTCTACATTGACAGGAAAAAAGAAATGTAACAATAACCCATGAGCCATCTGCACTTCATCACAATCATTTAATTTTAATTTTTTTAATAAACTGAAATAATGTCAATTTTGTCTCTGTTCAAAATTATAATTTCACGAAAAGGATTTCCTCTCCCTCCCCACTTGGATAATTCAGAGTAAAATTATGCTTTTACAGTAAAGATCGACATAATCTGTTTTAACTGGTAAAATAGAGGATTTAAAATTAACTGTATAGAACTGTAGATAGAAATAAAAGAGTTTGTAATTGACTGTAGGGATGTAAATGAAGAATAAATCAGGCCAAAGAAACATCAGCTCCCATCAGTGATCAGAGAAACTTAACCTAAAGCAATTTTTTGTCCTGAACTATTCAGAGAACTGCAGCTCTCTAAAGCTGTTACAGATATGCTTGCAAAATAATTCTTTCAAACCGCAATAATTTGAGAAATACCCCAAAAAACACACACATCTGCAACTGTCTACTGAATTCAGACTGTGAAGTCGACCAATTTAAATCATATCTCCTCATTTTTTTTTTTTGCTGAGTAGATATTTCCTTCTTGTCTCCTAAATGAGCAAAACTCTATAATTCATAGTTTTTAAACTGTTTAATAAAGGCTTTGAACAAGGAAGTTGCTCAAACTGATAGGGCACAGATTTTGAAGAGCTGACAGGTAGGTTGAGACTGCCTTCTCAGTTACTTGCCAGTGCTATATTTTGAGCAAATAATTGGATAACGCTTTTCTCTTCTCCAAAAGTCTCAGGATTTTACAGTGACATTCCCAGTGTCAGCAGTGGCTTCATCAACAGTTACGTAAAATGTGAAGACACCACCAGGAAGTCCTGTTTCACACTTCAGAAAACTAATGTTAGTAGATGTGTGGGTGTGGAAAAATAAGCTGTGTGTTGTAGAAAGGTTTGTAATGGAATGTTTGAAAGAAAAAAAAAAAAAGATTCCCAGAATATCATTGTCTAGCAGTGGACAACCTAGTGATTCGGTGAAAAATGAACACTTTTGAGGAAGAAGGTTGTTTTTTTGTTTTTTTGTTTCTTTTCTTTTTTTTTTTTTTTTAATACGTTTCAGGCACAAATTTCTTCTATTCCTAATGTGAAATGTATGCAATGGAGAATAAAAGTCATTTTATAAGTGGTAGATGGGGATCCCTGGGTGGCGCAGCGGTTTGGCGCCTGCCTTTGGCCCAGGGCGCGATCCTGGAGACCCGGGATCGAATCCTGCGTCGGGCTCCCGGTGCATGGAGCCTGCTTCTCCCTCTGCCTGTGTCTCTGCCTCTCTCTCTCTCTCTCTCTCTCTCTCTCTGTGACTATCATTAATAAAAAAACAAAAATCTTTATAAGTGGTAGATAATCTAATGTCAATTCCAGTCTTCCTGCTCCTCATAAGCAGAGCTTTTAGAATGCTAAAAGTACTATCAATAAATAGAACATTACAGCAGGATTCTTTAAATAATAATTCTAAGAGTCTAAGTAAATGGCCTAAAGTACACTAGAGATGAAATGCTATATTTAACCTCTCAATGCATGCTGGACAAATGAATGAAGAAAGCAGTTGAACTTAAAAGTATTTTTGATTTAAAAAATAAGCATGACAGAGCTATTTTTGTTTCTGCATGTGCCCTGTTACAAGTAAACATAGTAATGATGTTTGATGTAAGACCACCAAATGAAACACTATCATAATTAACTTACAAGTGCATGTTTTGGCATATGATTTTTCCAGTTTACAGAAAATATCTTTCTAAATGACTGGATGGACAATGACTTTATGTTACTTCCCCCACATTTCAAAAAGGTATTTTCCATAAAAATATTTCAGTTGTAGTTCAGCAGGATGGCTTCCATCTCAAAATAGCACCTTGTTGAAAACTGGGTTTCATTTTCAAAGCAACTTCAAGTTTTAACCATAAATACAAATTATTACTTAGCATCATGTTTCTGTTTGCTTTGTTTTTGAGAACAGTTTGCTCCAGGGAAGTCTAAACATTTTGAGGATAGGAATGCTTCATTGTGGTAAGACCAAGGAGGCTTGTAAATACTGAATAACTGAGAAGTTGGGATTGAAACTTCCCTCACAAGATTAAGACTTTCTAAACCACCCTGGAAAAAAGAATCTATCCATAACTTGCTTCTCAAAACTTCCTGGCATAAGGAAAGAAATTCATCCTTAAGAGGTATTTGAGATAGACTAATGTGGCTCCAAAAAGCAATGCATAACTTCTAGTTTCATCTCTAATATGTAAATAGCTTTAAAAAACACCACTCAATTCCCTATAGGTGAATAATAAAAATTGAAAGAAACTAAAACTCAGTAATTTCTGGGACCCATCAGAGAAATGAATTCCCAGGACAAGCACTCCCTGAGATCTAGTGACACAAGTGAACCTGGAGTAATGGTCAGGAGCTCCTTACCTGGAGCACAAGTCAATGGAGCCCTCAACAGACACGAATAATTAAAATGTGGCTCTGGTATTTTTGGAGGCTAAGTATGGTTTTAAGTGAAAGTGGAAAACTTCTTGGAGGCTGCAGACTTTAGGTGACTCCATACTTTCATGGGATTTATGTTCAAGAATCCCATCAGGTTTTCCTGGTGAAGATGTAAGAAAGAAAGATCTCATGGCTCTAGGAGAGGGAGAAGAGTAATTCTTGTTAATTATACCACTACACCACAAGCATTTTCCTTAACAAAAGTCTACTATTCCAGAGAAGACTTTATCAGAATCTTGTCCCAGAGCCTTGATAGAAGATCATCCCTCCTACATTGCCCCCTCCAGACTTTCTGTCTCACAGAGGAGGGGAAACAGCTATAAGAGAAGAAAATACCCACCATTTGCTTCAATGTGGATGGAACTGGAGGGTATTATGCTGAGTGAAGTAAGTCAATTGGAGAAGGACAAACAGTATATGTTCTCATTCATTTGGGGAATATAGATAACAGTGAAAGGGAATATAAGGGAAAGGAGAAGAAATGGGTAGGAAATATCAGAAAGGGAGACAGAACATGAAGACTCCTAACTCTGGGAAACAAACTAGGGGTGGTGGAAGGGGAGGAGAGTGGGGGGTGGGGGTGAATGGGTGACAGGCACTGAGGGGGGCACTTAACGGGATGAGCACTGAGTATTATTCTGTATGTTGGCAAGTTGAACAGCAATAAAAAATAAATTTATTATTAAAAAAAGGAAGAGAAGAAAATACCATGAAGGGCAGAGGCCAGAGACAAAGGCCCACGAAAGGACTGAAATAAACTGGAAGGTTATAGAAACATCTTCTTCAACACCCTAACACCACACCAACAGGACCTAAATATAACAGCTGTGGATCACAACCGAAAAGAACTAAAAGACACAGTCTCTCTCCAAGGATAAGTAAAAGGAACCTCAAAGTCAAGAGGAGTGACAAAACCAAGAACCATCAAGAAACTTAAAGCTTCTGGCATTTAAACTGCAGAAAACAGAAAACAAAGCCCAATTCCTACTCCGATGAACATAAATCTTCGCACTGGAGAACGATTTTACCTCAGTCCTATTATTGGACGCAACATGTTTAGTTCCTAACAAAAATCATAAGGCATGCCAAAGGCTAGGGGAAAATCGACAGTTTGAAGAAACAAAGTAAGCATAAGGACCAATTTTCAGACATAACACAGATGATGAAATTACCAAGCAGACAACTTAAAAATAAATATGATTAATAAGCTAATGGTTTTAATGGATAAAGCAGATAAAAAGAAAAAAGCAAATGGATAATGTAAGTTAAGAGGTGGAAATTTTAAGAAAGAATTAAAGGGAAATATTACAAATAAAAATATTGTCATAAAAATGAAGAATATCTTGATGATGGATTTGGGAAAGAATCAGTGAACTTGAAGGATATATCAACAAAACTTTCCAGATATGAATGAAAAAATAGAACAAAACATCCAAGAATTAAGGGAGGTTTTAAAAAGAATTGAAACAAAAAAGAAACAATGAAGCATGAGCAATATCTGAAGCAATATGGCTGTGAAATTTCCAATATTAAGGAACGATGCCAATCCAGGAAGCTCAAAGAACCCAAGTAGTATAAATAACAACTACCACACCCAACCATGAAAATAACCTACACTTAGGCATATAATATTCACTCTAGAAAAAAAAATCAAAAGTATATTGTATTCACACTCCAAAGAAGCAAAGAAAAAAAAAGACAAAAAATATTTGGGATACAGCAAAAGCAGTCCTGAGGGGGGAATACATCACAATACAAGCATCCATCCAAACACTGGAAAAAACTCAAATACAAAAGTTAACCTTGCATCTAAAGGAGCTGGAGAAGGAACAACAACGTTGTCCAGATCAAACGTTTAAAGAAGAAATAATACCTTTTCTACTAAAGCTGTTCTGAAAGATAGAAAGAGATGGAATACTCCCAAACTCGTTCTATGAGGCCAGAATCACCTAAATTCAAAAACCAGACAAAGACTCTATCAAAAAGGAGAATTATACACCAATATTCCTGATGAACATGGATGAAAAAATTCTCAACGAGATACTAGCCAATAGGATCCAACAGTACATTAAGAAGATTATCCACCATGACCAAGTGGGATTTATTCCCAGGATGCAAGGTTGGTTCAACACTCGTAAAGCAATCAATGTGATTGATCATATCAGCAAGAAAAACACAAGAACCATATGGTCCTCTCAATAGATGCAGAGAAAGCATTTGACAAAATACAGCATCCATTCCTGATCAAAACTCTTCAAAGTGTAGGGATAGAGGGAATATTCCTCACCATCTTAAAAGCCATCTATGAAAAGCCCACAGCAAATATCATTCTCAATGGGGAACCACTGGGAGCCTTTCCCTTAAGATCAGGAACATGACAGGAATGTCCACTCTCACCACTGCTATTCAACATAGTACTGGAAATCTAGCCTCAACAATGAGGCAACAGAAAGAAATAAGAGGCATTCAAATTGGCAAAGAAGAAGTCAAACTCTCCCTCTTCACAGATGACATGCTACTGTACACGGAAATCCCAAAGATGCCACTTCAAGATTGCTAGAACTCATACAGCAATTCGGCAGTGTGGCAGGATACAAAATTAATGCCCAGAAATCAGTGGCATTTCTATACACTAACAATGAGACTGAAGAAAGAGAAATTAAGGAGTCAATCCCATTTACAATTGCACCCAAAAGCATAAGATACCTAGGAATAAACCTAACCAAAGAGGTAAAGGATCTATACCCTAAAAACAACAGAACACTTCTGAAAGAAATTGAGGAAGACACAAAGAGATGGAAAAATATTCCATGCTCATGGATTGGCAGAATTAACGTTGTGAAAATGTCTATGCTACCCAGGACAATGTACACATTCAATGCAATCTCTATCAAAATACCATGGACTTTCTTCACAGAGTTGAATCAAATAATCTTAGGATTTGTGTGGAATCAGAAAGACCGCAAATACCCAGGGGAATATTAAAAAAGAAAGCCAGAGCCGGGGCATCACAATGCCAGATTTCAGGTTGTACTACAAAGCTGTGGTCATCAAGACAGTGTGGTCCTGGCACAAAAACAGACAAATAGATCAATGGTAAGGAATAGAGAATCCCGAAGTAGACCCTCAACTCTATGGTCAACCAATATTTGACAAAGCAGGAAAGACTATCCACTGGAAAAAAGAGAGTCTCTTCAATAAATGGTGCTGGGAAAATTGGACATCCACATGCAGAAGAATGAAACTAGACCACTCTCTCGCACCATACAAAAAGATAAACTCAAAATGGATGAAAGATCTAAATGTGAGACAAGATTCCATCAAAATCCTAGAGGAGAACACAGGCAACACCCTTTTTGACCCTGGGCACAACAACTTCTTGCAAGATACATCCATGAAGGGAAGAGAAACAAAAGCAAAAATTAATTATTGGTACTTCATCAAGATAAAAAACTTCTGCACAGCAAAAGAAACAGTCAACAAAACTAAAAGACAACCTACAGAATGGGAGAAGATATTTGCAAATTGCCTATTAGATAAAGGGCTATTATCCAAGGTCTATAAAGAACTTATTAAACTCAACACCAAAGAAACAAGCAATACGATCATGAAATGGGCAAAAAACATGAACATAAAATTCACAGAGGAAGACATAGACATGGCCAACAAGCTTGTGAGAAAATGCTCCGCATCACTGGACATCAGGAAAATACAAATCAAAACCACAATGAGATCCCACCTCACACCAGTGAGAATGGGGAAAATTAACAAAGCAGGAGACAACAAATATTGGAGAGGATGCGGAGAAAGGGGGACCCTCTTGCACTGTTGGGAATGCAAACTGGTACAGCCACTCTGGAAAAGTGTCAAGGTTCCTTAGAAAGTTAAAAATACAGCTACTCCAGACCCAACAATTGCACTACTGGGTATTTACCCCAAAGACACAGATGTAGTAAAACAACAGGACACCTGCAGCCCAAAGTTCATAGCAGCAGTGTCCACAATAGCCAAACTGTGGAAGGAGCCCCTTATCCATCGGCAGATGAATGGATAGAGAAGCTGTGGTCTATGTATACAATGGGATATTCCTCAGCCATTAGAAACGACAAATACCCACAATTTGCTTTGACGTGGATGGAACTGGAGGGTATTATGCTGAGTGAAATAAGTCAATTGGAGAAGGACAAACATTATACTGTCTCATTCATTTGAGTAATATAAAAAATAATGAAAGGGAATAAAGGGGAAAAGAGAGAAAATGAGTGAAAATATCAGTAAGGGTGACAAAACATGAGACACCTAACTCTGGGAAACGAACAAGGGGTGTTGGAAAGGGAAGTGGGCGGTGGGTGGGGGTGACTGGGCACTGATGGGGGCACTTGGCGGGATTAGCACTGGGTGTTAGGCTATATGTTGGAAAATTGAACTCCAATAAAAATAAATAAATAAATCAATAAATAAATTAATTAATTAATTAATTAATTAAAATTAAAAAGAAATGTCAGAAGAAACAAAATATTTAAATAAATTATAATAAAGATTCCTTGTACCAATATACGCAGATTGCAGTGAAAGCTGTGCTTAAAGGAGAATTTGTAGCAGTGAAAACATATCAGAGAACAAAAGGATCTAAAATGAGCAACTTAAAAGTTTTCTAGTAGGAAACTACAGAAAGAAGAGAAATACAGGGCACCTGGGCAGTTCAGTAGTTAAGCATCTGCCTTTGGCTCAGGTTATGATTACATGGTCCTGGGATCGGGTCCCACATCAGAGTCCCCACTGGGAGCCTGATTCCCTCTCTGCCTGTGTCTCTGCCACTCCCTGTGTGTCTCTCATGAATAAATAAAATCTTAAAATAAAAAAGAGAGAAATACAAGCCTTAAGCAAGATGATAAATAAATAACAAAAATCAGCAGGAATTATAGAAATGAAGAAAAGTATTATTGAATAGATAGGATAATAAACTATATTATAGACAAGTCTATGGCTGCCAATTTGGTAATTTCTATAAAATGAACCAATTTCCTGAAATATGCCACCTGCAAAAACATACAAGGAGAAACAGATAACCTAATAAGCCCTGTATCTATTAAGGAAACTGGAACAACAATTAATGATATTCCAAAACTGAAATCAACAGGTCCACATGGTTGCACTAGTGAGGTCTACTGAACATTCAGGAAAGCAGTGATACCAATTCTCTATAATATCTTTCAATAATAGAAGGAGGATGAATACTTCCTAATTAATTCTATAATGTCAGCATTAGCTTAATACCAAAACAAGATAAAGAAGATCTCTCATTACCCAGATGCAAAAATGTCTAATAAAATATTAGCTAATCTAACCCAACAATGTATAAAAAAAAAAAAAAGAAAAAAAAAAGAAAAAAAAACACCATATCTAGCAAGATTTAATAAATAAATTGGGGAGAAAAGACAAATATCCTGTGCAAAAGAATTCCAAATAATTTATGTTAATACTCTGCCCTCAAGAAAATGGATTAACGTCACAACCATCAGGGAAATGCAAATCAAAATCACAATGAAGAGCAGCCCAGGTGGTTCAGTGGTTTAGCACCTGCCTTCAGCAGGGTGTGACCCTGGAGTCCCAGGATTGAGTCCCACGTCGGGCTCCCTGCATGGAACCTGCTTCTCCCTCTACTTGTGTCTCTGCCCCTCTCTGTGTGTCTCTCTCATGAATAAATAAATATAATCTTGAAAAAATAAACAAAACCACAATGAAGATATCAACTCACACCTGTCACAATGGCTATTATCAAAGAGACATAACAAGTTGGTGAAGATATAGAGAAAAGGGAGCTCTTCTGCATTGTTCGTAGGAAGGTACATTGGTACAGCCACGATGGAAAACACTATAGCTCTTCCTCAAAAAATAACAAACAACCATATAATCCAGCAATTCCACTTCTAGGTATTTATCCAAAGAAAATAAAACCAGCAATCCAAAAAGACAATGTGCCTTATAGTTACTATAGCATTATTTACAATGCCAAATTAAGAAAACATACTAAGTATGCATCAGTAGATGAATAAAGAAGACATGGTATGTGTGTATGTGTTTATACATATGTTATACATGTGTGTGTGTAATGGAATATTACTCAGCCATAAAAATAATGAAATCTTGCCATTTGCAACAATGTCAGTGAGCCATGGAAAGATGGATGGAATAGGTGAAGGGCATTAAGAGGTATAATCTTCCAGTTATGAGTAAGACATGGATGTAACATACAGCATAGGGAACATGGTCAAATAATGTTGACTTTATTGTCATCGGCTTTTATGGTGACAGATTTTAACTAGACTTATTGTGGTGACCATTTTGTAATGTGTATAAATACTGAATCACTGTGCTGTACCCCTGAAACTACTACAATATTGTATGTGAATTCATCTTCAATAAAAAGATATATAAAAAAGCTTCCAGGACTTGTCATAAGCATGAGGAAAGATGGAACAGACCCCTGAAATGTAAAAGGGGTTTGAAACAAAGATTCAATTCATTGTAGAAAAATAAAAGTATATTTGTTGCGAGAGAGAGAAGAAAGTGGATTATAATTTCCTCCATTCCCTAAGCGTGGACTATTCACAGTGACTTTCATCCAAAGAATAGAGTGTGCAAAGGGGAAAGGTTACATTACTGTGTAGAAAACTGACAAACACCATCTCAGTCCAGGTGATCAAATAGACAACAGTGATAAGTCATATCGATAGTTTGGAGCCTTGATGTGATATGATGAGAAAGGCAATCTAACTGTGTGGTACCACAGGTGAATTACTCCAGTTTTATCATGAGAAAAACACTAGGCAAATCCTGAGAGACATTCTAGAAAATACATAATTATGCTCAGAAGCATCGAGGTCACACAAAACAAAGAAATTCCTAGAGAATGCCGCAACTGATAGGAGCTTAAGAAGATACCAGTACGAAATGTAATGCATTATGCTAGATTTGATCTCAGAAAAGAAAAATAACATTAGGGAAAGATGAGAAAAATCTTAATCATTAACTCTAGTTAATAATAGTGTATCAATATCGGTTCATTAATTGTAACAAATGTACCACACCAATGTAAGATGCATTAATAATAGGAGAGTATGGATGTGAAGTATATGGAAATTCTCTGTTTTAGATTAAATATAATTCTCTAAAGCAAAACTGTTCTGGAATGTCTTAATGTTTATTTTTTTGAAAATAGTACATACTGGGGAAAAAAAAAGTATAATTAAGTCCAATGGAATGTAGCTTATTTCCTCATTCATCCCAGGGACTTCTGCAGAATTCCTTTGAGATAGACATTTTGGGACAAATTAGATAGGGCTCTAATAGAATTCTAGTCTTTAGGGAAAAAATGATATACTTCTGCTGCCTACGGATTCAGCTAGATGACTGATGATGCAGAACGGAAAAGCAGTTATTACAAAATCAACAACAGGTGTACAGGGACATACCAGTAAATGACCAAAGATGTTTAATGAGGTCACCTCCAATCAAAGATGAAATGATGGGTGTTAATATGTTGAGAAAGACTCTGGCCCCTGACAAACTGAAGCATGCATTAGAAATCCAATGCAAGTCAATGCAAGTTTGAAAGTTAATTTAGATTTACTGTGTTGTTACTGTTACTGTGACGCTATTATACTGCCGGCTGATAGGGCCTGAAGAAAATCAGATGCAGACAGAAGATTAATGTTAATAGACAAAATATAGTACAACAAAACCAAGAGAATAATACAGTCAATATATTGCAAAGCCCAATCCCCTCCCTTTTATTAAAGGCTATTTCAATTACCACAAATAAAATGTCATAAACCTTGAGGAATTCAAGGGAAAAGTAAGCCATGTTCAACTTAGTGTCCATGGTACTTCTTTTAGGGTCTCTTATGCATTGCAGAGAGAAATCAGAAGCTGTATTTCCCCAAACGTAGTTCTCAGGTTGGGTAAGCCACTGGGAGACACTTGTCCCAGAGTTAGAAAGTGGAAGGGGAAATAATCTCTGAGGCAGGTGGAAGCAGATTTTGCACAAAAGCGGAGCCTTGAGACACATATGCTGGTGCTGCCAGCAGCTGAGGACAGATATTTGAGAAGTCTTGTCAAAAATGCTGAGCTCTACCATCTCTTCAGAGCTCTACCATCATTTCTAGGAAAATGGCCTGCTTAAACAGCTAACAATATTCTGATGAGACTGGTGACATTTACTGAGGTTTCCCTGTGAGTGCCTGTGAATCAACTATCTTAAGGAACTTCCTCTTGGCCTTCTTCACCTAATCCTCCAACAAAGGTTGAATTAGAATGGCCTAGATCAAGTCATTCCTCCTCCGAAATCCTAGAGTGGTTGTTCTTTTTGTAAATGAAACATGACTTTTCAAGTAAATAGATAATACCAAGATATGCATGTAAAGTTATAAAATCCCTCTTCCAGGATTTGAAAGAAATGTATTCTATGGAATACCAACTGATTTGTGGCCTTTTACTATCTTAGAAGCAGAATGATATATTTAATAGTTCTAGGCTCCCATTTTCTCAACTTGCAAGTGACACTAGACACTAACCCAAAACCTCTCTAGTTCTGTCGTTCTTCAAGTCCAGAGTATTAAGATTAACTAGGTTAGAGACGAGATGATGAAGACTAAGAGTCCACTTAGAAATATTGTTGGGACAGGGAACTTAACAGATGGATAATTTGTTTCGACATAACAAATAACAGAAATTTAACTGTTTCTTTAGTAAAATATAATTATAAAATATAATGGATAGGGTCTTTCTAGCCATCTCAAATCTTTGTACTTTTCATGTGTATGATGAATTCCAATCATTTCATACCTTACATTGGCAGCAAACACTTAAGCTAATTTTCAAGATAAGAAATAATTAATCAAAATTCCATATTAATTTTATGCCTTGGTGCTGCTAAACTCTAGAAAGCATAACAATCTATGATAGTTGGTCACATCCAAATACAAGGTCCTATCCAAGTGTTTCTTACGTCTGCTGTTAAGAAATGACTACAAAGTCGAGTGCGTAAAACAACACACATTTATTCTTTAATAGGTCGGTCTATAAATCAGAAGTTTGAATTGGGTATTACTAGGCTGAAATCAAAGTGTCAGGAGGCCCTGCAGACTTTAGGGGAGAACCTGTTTGCCTCCTCGAGCTTCTAGAGCCAGCAGCGAAGTATTATACATTGTCTTTTTTCTGTTATCTGTGGCCAAATCCCCTTCTGTCTCCCTCCAATAAGGTCACTTTTGACTACATTTAGGACCACTAAGATAATCTGGAATAATCTTCTTATTGCAAGATCTTTAAAAATTCTATCTATAAAGTTAGTTTTGCCATATAATATTCATGAGTTCCAACAACTTGGACCAGAATATATTCAGGAGCCATTATTTGTCATAATATAGCAATCTTAAACATAATCAATACTGCTTAGTACCTCTGTTTCTACAGCTAAACTTGCACTTTTATTAAAGCAAACAATAAAAAAGTATAGATAAAAAGCCAATAAAGTAGATAAAATGACAAATTTAAAAATGTCTAATAAACTTAAATAGTAGCAGAAAAGAAAAAAAATGCAGGCCAGAGAGAATTAGAAAATATGTAGGAAAATAGATATATGTGAGGCATAACAACTAAATTATATTACATATACTATACACTCCAATTAAAAAGACAGGCATTTCATCAGAATAAATTTTTAAGTATTTTATTTAAATTCAATTTGCAAAAAAATAAAAAATAAATTCAATTTGCCAGCATATAGTATACTCCCAGCGCTCGTGCCATCAAGTGTCAGAATAATTTAGAAAGAAACTAATATACAGCTATGTGCTTCTAAGTGGTGTATTTTAAACATGAAGACATGAAAAGGTTAAAAATAAAAAGGTAAGATAGATCATGCAAAATCTAAACTCAAAAGTTCATATTGCTTCATTAGCATCAGTTGGCCTAGACTTCAGGACAAGCAGCATTACCAGAGGTAGAGTGTCATTTTCTAAAGATAAAATGGCAATGGAATATTCCTAAATATGCACTAAATAACAGAGTTGCAAAGTGCATGAAAACAAAATTGATAGCATTAAAGTTAAAAAAGGATAGGCCTACAATCATGGTGGAGCATTTAATATTCATATCTCAGGAATTGAGAAGGCGGATATATAAAAATATAATGATGAAGAATATGAGAGATTAATGAAAATAGAATGTTAAAATTTGAACATGATCAATTAAATTAAGTATTATTTATATAACACTACACAGCTAAAATAAATGCGAGATCATAAAACAAACTAAACAAATTATTTAAGTATAAAAATCATGGAGTATCCACTATGATCCTAATCAAATTAAAGTAGAAATCATAAGATACCCAGTTATCTCCCCACAGGTTTGGAAACTAAGCAACGTACATGTAAAAACCCTATTGGTTGAAAATATTTCCAACTCAATGAGAATTAAAGTGCAACATATCTAAACTATCAATGACTGCCTGGGGGGCATAGTTGGTGAAGCGTTTGTTTCATGGTTTGGGCTTATTTCATGATCTCGTGGTCCTGGGATCAAGATCCGCATTGGGCTCTGCACTCAGTGGGCAGTCTGCTTAAGATTCTTACTCTTCCTCTCCTTTATCCCTTTCTCCACTCACATGCTTTCTCTCTCTCTCTCTCTTTTTAAATAAATAAATCTTTTTAAAAAATCAGATCCTAATACTAAATCTATACAGAGGGAAATGCATAGTTTTAAATGTTTGTATTATAGAGGAGGACAAGTTTAAAATCTTTGAGCAGTTTTCAACTTAAGAAGCCAGAAAAGCAAATTAAAGAAGCTAGAAGACTACATTAAGGAAGATGTAAGTATGGATTAAATTTCAATTATTTAGAGAGAGAAAAAATGAAATAGCAAAAATAAATGAAATAGAAAACAATAAAAATACCAATGACAGAAGTCAGTTTTTTAAGATAATAGAAAGGATAGAAATATAGCAAAACTAATCAAGAAAAAAATAATTTTGGTATCAGGAATTAAAGAAAGATCATTGCTACATATTATATAAATATTAAATGTATAATAAATATGAATAAGATTATGGCAATATTTAGGAAATCAGAAGAAATGGACAATTCATTGAAAAACACAACTTTCCAAGACTATTAGAAGAGGTAATAGAAACTTTGAATATGTTTTTTTTTTTTTGTCAATGAACTTATAATTTAAAAATATTTCTATAAGAAAGCTGTTAGCTTTACTAGTAAATTATTTCAAATATTTAAACAAATTTATTGATTAGAACAAAATACTGCCTAACTCATTTAATCATTTTATTAAACCTTCCAAAGATGTTACTAAGAAGAAAGTTATAGATCTATATCCTTCATGAATTTAGATGCAAATGCAAAAATTTTCAAGAAATATGAGCAAATTGATTCCAGTAATACAAGAAAAATAACACAACTTGACTATACAGATTAAACCCAGGAATGAAAGATTGGTTTCACATTTGAAAATAAATCGATTTAATTTACCGTTTTTAAAAACTAGGGGGAAAAAAAGCAATCCAAATAAAAGATGAGAAACTACCTGCCAAAATTAAATATGTAGGATTAAATATGTAGGACCTCTCAGCAAATCAGAAGTAGAAGAGAACTTTCTCATAATTAATAGTGAAATATTGAATGCTTTCCCCCTTAAGAAAGGCTCTATTGTCACCTCAGAACACTCCTTGAGGACCTTGACTGTGTAAAAATACAATGAAAATGAAGATGATTCATAAATATTAAAAAAGAAGAAAGAAATATGACTCAGTGACAAATGATATGACAGTTCACATTGTAAGTAATAAACAGTAGTAATCACAAAGAACCTAGAAGTAAAAGAAAACAGTTGATAGGAGAATGTAAGGTCAATAAGAAATATCTTAAATGTAAAATGTAAAACTAAAAAGCTTCTAGAATAAAAGTTGTGGAACATGTTCAAAACCATGGGTAGGTAAAATTTTCTTAGGTCAAAAATTGAACTTATCTAAAAAGGAAAAAATAATTGGACATCATTAATGTTAAAAATATCTTGCCCATAAAGATAACCCATTTAGGGCAGCCCAGGTGGCTCAGTGGTTTAGTGCCTACCTTCAGCCCAGGGCCTGGTCCTGGAGACCCAGGATCGAGTCCCATGTCAGGCTCCCTGCAGGGAGCCTGCTTCTCCCTCTGCCTGTGTCTCTGCCTCTCCCTCTCTCTCTCTCTCTCTGTCTCTCATGAATAAATAAAATTAAAAAAAAATCTTTTAAAAAATAAATAAATAATAAATCTCCTAGATTCTTAAAAAAAAAGATAACCCATTATTAAAAAATAAAAGTGAAACCAGTAACTGCAAAGAAAATATCCCTAATACATATCTGTAACAAATAATGTTTTTTCAGTTTTTATTCATCAAGAAAATGGAAGCTAAAACCACAATGAGACACTATGCCACACCCTTTGGGATAGCTAAAATAAAAAGATAATATCAATATTACTATAGGACATGTAGCACTTGGAACCGTAACATACTTTAGTGGGTGTATCAAATGATTCAAGAACTGTAAAATGCTGTTGGTCATCTATAAAGTAATAATACAACCACCCATTACCCAGTGATTTCACTTTTATGAATTTACCCAAAAGAAATGAAGATGTTTCTCTACAAAATATTTATGCAATTGTTTTTAATCTTATCTTTATTCATGCACTCAAAAAATCTCGGGAAAAGAAACTAAAACATCCACAAACAATTGAATGAATACACCAAGCGTGATAATTAATTTTATGAGAAAACACCAGTAAAAAAGAATGATTAATTCATAAAACAAGTGAATCAATTTCAAAGACATGTAGTTGAGGAAAAGAAGCCAAACACAAAAGAATTCATGCTGTATTTTTCATTTGTTCGATGAAATTATAAATTGATTAACTTAATCTATGGAGATAAAAATCAGAACAGCAGTTGTCTCTTTGTACCTTTGGGAAAGGGGGTTTGACTAGAAAGGAATGTAAAGAACTTTCTGGGATGATCAAAATGCTCTAAATCCCGATTTGGATTTAGTTAACAGGAAGAAATGGATACTTAAAACTTATTGAATTCCATATAATACCTATTATTTATTTTATGAAAATTATATTTGAATTAAAAAGAGTTTGGAGGAAAAAATAACTGGCAAAAAATTAACACTTATCATATAATTTAGCAATTCCATTTTTTGGAAGTTTCCACGTGTATACTGAAAACACGTTGACACAAAATCTGTGTATAGCAGTTTATTTATAATCACTAAAACCTGGAATAACTCAAACATCTTTCAACAGATGAAGGATAAACAAACTGTATAATATCCATACAACTAAATGCTACTCAGCAATAAAGAAAAAAAAAACTATTGATTCATGCAACAATGTGAATAGCTCTTAAAGATACTTTATTAAGTGAAGGATGCCAGCTCCCAAAGGCTCCATGTTGTAGGATCTAATTTACATGACATCCTGGAATAAGCTACACAACAGAGATAGAAAATAGATCAATGGTTGTCAAGGAGAAAGGTAGAAAGAGGTTGTCTACAAAGGAGCAGCAGGTAGAAACATTTGGAGGTGACTGAATGGTTCCATATTGTACTGTATAGTGGGTAGGAGGAGGCATTTGTCAAAACCCACAGAGTGAATTTTCCTGGATGCTGATTTAAAATCAAAACAAAAGCATGATTATCAGGGGTCCCAGAATGCAAAGCAGGTTGTATAAGAATGAATTTAATTATACATAAATGATATAGCTACATTTAAGGGAGTAAAGGAGCGGATCTATGAACTTGAAGGGATTTACGGTGCAGAAAATTGGTAAATATCATCTTCCTCAATAATCAAGGATAACATCACCAGTAGAAAGCCATGATGCTGTCATGTTCCCCTTGATAGGACAAAATAAAAAAGACAATTCACCTTTATGGTATTTGTGGAAAGTACGTGGAAAAACTATGGGGATTATCTGTTCTTCAAAAGTTTTAGTGGTTATCTTGGAAAGGAAGCTGGACCTGATACATAGTTTAGAAATGACCTTTCTATTTAAAAAATGTAACTTTCTATGGAATAATACATATATTATATACAATATATATATTAATTACAGATTGATCCCCGACTACTTACCTATGTTCTCACTCCACATTCATTGTTAGATAGCTTTACAAAATGTTTTACAGCTTCATTGAAACATAGCTGGTATATAATAAACTGCACATGACTAATGTGCACAATTTGGTAAGTTCTTTTTTAACTTACTATGGGCCTGGCAATGTGAAAAAATGCTAAAAAAAAAACATTACACTGGATGAGCTCTACAATTTTTAAGTATTGAAATATGTATAATAAACACATGGAATCATTATCATAAGAAAGAAAGTGAAAAATCCATCATCTCTGATCATTTTTTTCTTAAATCTCTTGGGGACGTTTTAGCTCATGCTCTCCCCTCTGCCTACAACACTCAAATCCTCCTGATTTTGACTTGGCTGGATCTTAAACCTTGAAGTCTTCACTTACAGTTCCATCATTCCAAATGCCTTTCATAACTAATCTCACACCACACAGCCTGATTTCTGTATACCTACTTTCATTTAACTTACTACATTATGTTGTATCCGTGTCTATGAGGCAATCCTGCCCAAATTAGGTTATATCAACAGTGGAAGGAATTTGTTTCATCACGGTATCCATAAATTTTAATACAGATTAGCTGTTAAATACACACCCATCAAATTATATAATTCCATGGTTTGTACCCTTTGCAGAAACACACATTATGCTTCTGTTAAAATATCTTATTTTAGATGATATTTTCTGACAAAACTACCACACTTGTTATGATTCAAGAGGTCTATGAAATAACATAGCTATCTTTTTTAATTAAAAGCCAATGGTGTGTGTATTTAATTATTTTGGTTAATCAAAACAGAATGTTCTTAAAAATGTGAATGTGTTTATGAGTTCAGTGCTTCTACTATTCCAAAACTTTCATTATTTAATAAAATTACTGACTTCCAAATATACTTGGTGTGTTTATTTTGTTTCTTATCTATGATTGCTTTATAGTATAATTATATGTTCTCCATCAGTGATTAAGAACTTTACATATGAATTTATATGAGATTAGATACTATATTATGGTACATCTCATGATCATAATTATCATAAATAGACAATTACAGCTTTAAAGCCTCTAGTTATTTGGTGACTAATATATACTGGGAACTCTGCTAATATTCTGTATATAGCATCTCAACAAATTTTTACCAAAAACCTAAAAATTGGATTTGTTACTCTTGTTTATCAATATGTAAACTGAAACTCAGAAGAAATTTGAGAGAAGCAGAAATGGTTAAATGATGAAAATATCTTTTAAACTATGAAATAAATTAAGTTATTTTCACTCGGACACACTTCACCAAGTAAACATCTCTACTTACTGTCATATCCACCAGGCACAGTGACTCAAACTGCTCATATTGTATCATATACAATATAGCATATATAGCTCTAAAACAATAACTTACAATGTTAAGGCTCTTTACAATTTTCAATATGGTTTAACAAATAATACCACTTCCCAACTCTGAGGTAGTTAGGCCAGATTTTTCTCTACCATACAGTTATGGAAACTGAAGTCCAGTGACTTGAGATGATTAGTCGTGGTCATAAGACAACCCATTCCTTCTGACTAGTAGAATGTGAGGATTCTTCTGGCCTTCCTGTTTCTTCAGAAAACAGTACGTTTGTTCTGGCCTCATTGCATTGACACTTATATTTCCTCTGCCAGAAATCCCTTTATTTGACATATTTTCAGAGCACACTTCCTTTCTTCATTATAGATCGGGTCTTTACAAATCTCTCTTTCCAAAATACCTATTCATATTTTATCAGCCCTTAGAATTTTACTCTTCAAAGGAGTTTTCCTTACTTCTTAGAACCTTTAACCTGCCTTCTCTGTATTGCTTTATTGTCTGCATAACATAATAGAATATAAATGAACCCTATAGTCTAGAACATTACCTAGGAATATGTTTGTGAAAAATTGGCAATTATAGTAACTAAATGAATTCCTTCTGATTTGCTGACCATTATATACACATTTGTTTTTAACCAAAGAGGCAAGTATATCCTGAATGTTCTCTGTATTTTATATTATTGTGATATATTTGATTATCCATACCGAAACTTTCTGATTGCTTATTAAAAGAAACTAGTAACTCATCCATTGATTCATGATTTCAACATGAAGGGAAACTATTGGCTACTGCTGTCATTGAGAAAGGCTAGTATATTTAATGCAGTTTTTTTAAACCTAAAAATAAATTGTGCTTCTGTTTACCTTGTATCTTTTAAGTTAATTACATCTATTAAATTTTGAATTCCATAAAGTCCCTTAAGTATGTAATTTTAAAACTATGCTGGAATATAAATCTGTTAATCTGGAAGTTAGATCATAGTGCTAATATCAACACAAGCATAATCTAACGTTTTATTAATTTTGTTTATGTGTTAAGTAGTTGATGCGGATTAATTGAGCTGTGCTTTGCTAATGAGTTACTTACTAAGTGACAATCAAATAGTAGATATTTCTCTCCAGAATTACATGCCTTGATAATTGGTTACTAATTTTGAGGAAAAATGTATTTAGATATTTTAATTTTTATATATATTTATTATTATTTTTATTTAGGAGAGAGAGTGCACACATGCTTGAGTGGAGAGGGGGAAGAGTAGAGGAAGAAGGAGAGAATCTTAAGCAGGCTCCATGCACAGTGTGGAGCCCCATGCAGGGCTCCATCTCAGGGCCCTGAGATCAGGACCGGAGCTGAAATCAAGAGTTGGATGCTTAACCAACTGAGCCACCCAGGTGCTCTTAGGTATTTTATATTGCATCAATTTTATTTATTTTTTATTTTTTTTTAAATGAAGAGAATTCTATTTTTTTTTTTAATTTTTATTTATTTATGATAGTCACAGAGAGAGAGAGAGGCAGAGACATAGGCAGAGGGAGAAGCAGGCTCCATGCACCGGGAGCCCGACACGGGATTCGATCCCCAGTCTCCAGGATCGCGCCCTGGGCCAAAGGCAGGCGCCAAACCGCTGTGCCACCCAAGGATCCCATATTGCATCAATTTTAAATCTCAAACATCATTAGAATATCCTTTTGGTTTTTCAACTAGAAGTAAATTATGTACAGCCCATTGAAAAATAACTACACTGAGCCATTAGATCAATTATTTGTGACAAATTAATACCATCATTAAATCTTATGATGGAAAAGGAATTTGGATTAGACTTAAAAACTATTTAAGAGTTTTATTTGATATACTTTTTAATAATTCTTTGTATAGTTTCAAAGACAAATCCAATAGAGTAAAAGTAGTCTGTTTTATTACTTATAATTAGAAACAAAAGATTAATCATCATGATTTTAGTTCTTTAAAAAAATGTAGTTTATCAGACATAGTATTTTTATAATTTTCATGTTTTACTTATTTGTATTTTCATTTATTTACCTGTATTACTAAATGGCACAGTTTTAATATGGAAATGAATTCACAATTCACTTGTTTCATATAAAAACTGATTAGTTTGGAATAGAACAGAGGTAATAAAATTTACTTACTTAAAATAAATGCTAATTTTATTTCTTTATTTTTTTTTTTTACTTCCTTTGGCCTAGCACTTAAACAATTTGGGCTTCAGTTTTACTATTTGCACATAGAGAGTGGCTAAATTCAGGTTCAGATTTGCCCAGTACAGTTAAACTTTATAATCACTGCCTTGGTTTGTTTCCCATATTCTTATGCTCTTTCAAAATTCTCCCTGTAATGACAACAAATTCTATGGTAATCTTATACTTAGGGAAAATTATACTGCAGGATGTTAACATATAAGTGATCTCAATTTGTTCAATAACTGCATATGTTAAATTATTTCTTATTAATTACCAAATTAAATATTATGGAACACACAGACCATAATCAATATCAGTATTTTATTTTTTCAATGTTTTTTTTAAGTACTGCAATGTAAGTATAGCCAAGATTATGTAGATTTATTTTAACATATAGTAAATTTTAATCTACTTATTTTGCTCTTTCACACTTTTGTCATAAGATATACATAGCAAAATGTGCCATCTTAGCCACTTTTAGGTATAGGCTTCAAGAGTGTTAGGTATATTCACATTGTTATGCTTCATTTGTATTTAAAGACTATATTGACAATGAATCATCAATACACCCTGAAAATCAAAACTAAACAAATTCTATGCAAAAATTACAAAATGGGTAAAGGATATGTTTAAGTTCTAAATTTCTATTTCTATTTCTGGAAGAATGACAAATGAAAAACGCCTTCACCTGATTCCATATCATGTTTCCAGATCTACTTTTCAGGCAGGCTGGTTTCCTGTTTCTTGTCCCCTAACTCAGGAATCTCTAAACACTAAAGTACATATGACCATAGCAAATCTCTGGCCCACTGTTCCTAAGTAGTTCTGTGTGTCTCCGTTCTTTGCAATCAAAGAGCCTCGAATATAACAAAAAGCACTGAGTTCAAAGAACTTCATGTTAGAAAGTTTCTGAACTTCCTCAGATACTAATAAGAAATGCAAAAAACAGAAACTTTGTGAAACAAATGTGTTTAACTTGTATTTCACGCTTCACATGAAATTTCATATTGTGCTAAAATTACCAAAAATGTTATCAAAATGATCTGAGAATATTTTTGCATAAAACCATGAATATAGTCAACTGTAATATATTAAACATATATTTTTTAATAATCATGATATTGACTCATAAATTTGCATTTCTTTTCCCAAATGTATAACATGGGCCCTCATATTTATAAATTCGTTATTTTTAACTACAAGAGAATAATATTTAATTCAAAGAAAGAAAACTTGCTTTGGTTTGTAACATCTTTGGCTTATGGAGTGAATTATACTTCTTCCTATCAAACTATAATAAAATATCCCTGTTGCTAACAAACAATACTTTATTATAAAATTTTGAAAATTACTGGAAAATCAAAAAGGGCAGTGGAATTGAGGGTAAAAACTAACTTTCCACAGGTCAATCTGAATAATTAAATAGTTTAAAGCTTAATATGTAGATTAAAAGTTAATGTGAAATAGCTCCCCTGCTTATTTTGTAGCCACATGACATTATGATATTCTAATACTAAATTAAAATACTAGCTTAAAATGAAATAAAATAAATAAAATAAAAAATAAAATAAAATACTAGCTTAGATTAAATGTTCATGGTGTTGTACATTCAAGGTAGTTATAAGCCTTACAGTCATAAAACACTTTCTTAAAGAACAAAAGATATCTAATTGAATTTCATATCTGTATTAGAGAAATTTAGAGTAACAAAAATAAATTTTATGAAGGCTGTCACATATACATATGTAATTTTCATTGGTAAGTGAGATAGTAAGCATTGAAATCCCCAAAGGCATAGAAAGATTAAATCATGCTGTAAGTTCATAAGAGGCAATGTATATACTACCAATGATCTTAGTGAACATGTAGGGCTTCATCTTCTACACCAGTTTCCATAACGTTGTTTAATTCAACCTTAATAATAAGGGGAGATTGAGGGAGGAAGTATTTTCCTAAAAATCTAATTCAGTCGGGGGTGGTATCTGCACATGCGCACGTCTGTGTGTGTGTGTGTGTGTGTGTTTCATGTGCAAATACGAGTATTCTGTGTTGATACAGCAGATATTTGATGGGGTTTTACAAATGTGAAGATAATATGCAAGATATATATAATATATTTTGAGTGAAATGTTATTGAATTACTTTTCTTTTTAGAGGCCTTTTCTAGAAATTACACTTGCGTTGGGGCCCCAATCAGTTTCTGTATCATAGATTATATAAGGAATAATGTAATAAGGCAAGATAGTGCATTGAGAATCATACACGATTAGGTTGGCATACTAAAATATATATATTTTTTATATATATTTGTATTTATTATAGCATACTAATATATATATATATATATATATATATATATATATATATATATATATATGGGATGCCTGAGTGGGTCAGAGGTTGAGTGTCTGCCTTGGTCTCAGGGCGTGATCCCTGTCTGGGATAGAGTCCTGCCTTGGGCTCCCCAGGGGGAGCCTGCTTCTCCCTCTGCCTATGCCTCTGCCACTGTCTTTCAGGAATAAATAAATAGAATCTTTTTTAAAAAATTAAAATTTAAAAAAGATAAAATTTCTTTGCATAAGGCATCAGGAGAAATAAATGAATCAGGTATCTTTAATACCTAAAAATAATTCTAGCATATGGTTGATATGCAATAAATAATTTTTAAATGATAAAAAGACAAAACTTCTAAGACTAAGACTGGTAATTATTTTGTTCGTTCCTGTGTTGGGAAAGAAAAATTTTAAGTTGAAATGGAAAAAAAAAAATCATCAAATTCATCTCAATAGATTCCTTGTACCCTTACAAGATACTTGAACCTTTTCCTAAAACACTTCATTTATTTTTGTTTCTTTTCGATCTTCATAGACTAAGCAATATATATCTACATTGCATTGAGATAATCAAGTGTTTTTTAAAATTCTTTATTCATCAGTGAGATTTATTACTCATCTTAATTTTATTTGTAAATTTTAAATTCTATGCTATCTAAACAAACTGACATTTGTGAATTATGTAATACTATCTCACTTATAATACTGAATAAGACATTTTCAGTGATTTAGTATAGATAGTATTTTCCAAGGGATAAAGGGGACAACAGAGTAGATTGGTTATAATCTGCCATCACCTCACCATCACTCACAAATGGATGTGTTATGGGCCTATTTGCACATGATGTTTTGCTGGGCACTTCTTCAAATACCATATTCAGTGAATAAATCAGCCTTTGGATGACAACAGTCTTCCCGAAACAATCAAACTTTAAAACAATATTGAAATATATGGTTATGCAAGAAAAATGCTTGCCTTAAAAATTCAGGATATTATGGGAAGTCATTGTAGATATTCAAGATTAAGTCAATATAAAAGCATGCACTATATTTTGAAAGTGATACTTATCAGAGAGTTCTTATTGTTCTAAAATGCTTATGCATTTACTAGAAACATATCAGAGCAGGAAGGGAACTTTTTTCAAAATATTCCATTCATTGAAATCTTATTTATACAGAACTTTGAATTCAGCAAAAGAGTTCAATACGAATCTTTCAAGTTACATGACCTGTTTTAAAACTGTAGGATTTATTTCCAATTTCTTCTCATGCAAGTCCCTTCTTTGCTATCTCAGTTATATATTTCAGTGTGTCAAATAGCAAAACTCAAAATAGAAAAGAAATAACATGAGTTTGTCATGGCACTAAATTACCAGCCTCAATTCCATTTTCCCTAATATTAAGGGAGAAAATGTGGCTAAGTACCCAGTATTTTTTTTCCTCTTCTAAAAGTACATTTTTGTCTAGTTAGCTATAGATCAGTCTCACTCTTAATCAGATCCTTTTAAAATGCATCTCCTTATTTTTTTATCCAGATTCCATTATTCATATTTCACAGGTTCATTGTTTTTATTCTGAGAATTGTGAAAAATGACATTATACAATTGGAAAACAAGCCATATCAGCTGTTATTATTGATAAAATTTTTACTCTACAAATATCAATCATTCACAGTCATGACACATACTTTCTAAAATAGGTGTCAAACTTGTAGTTTGACATAGTCTTGTCATCAAGGTAAACAAATGTAATAATCCCCTACATCAAAGAGACTTTTTTCTCTCCTCCATAATTTTTCAATCCTTCAAACCTTTCAATCCTTCACTGGTTACAAAAGTTTGAAAGCTGATCTCCAGGCATCTCTAGTTTCCAAGATCACCCGCACACACATAATGCAAAGGGAGTGACCCCCACGTCCCCCTCACTCATATAAAGATTCATAAAGATGTCCTTTCTTGTTATAATTATGGTGAATGTGGCCGACACCATCTGTCTCTAACCAGAAAAAATGTTTCCTCTTCTTCCTTACGAGGAGGAGATTACTCATCAGCATCTCTTTCAGCTGGATTTTCATACAGAGAGACAGAATTGAAGAGGAATGGTTTTCTTTCTGATTAAAAAAGAGAGGTGTGAGATCTTCCTATCTGCTTTGAGTGTTTATTCAGTAAAGAGAAACAAATCGGTTGGAGTTGCTGCACCATCTTGTGACCATTTGGGATGTGAAGCTTTCTAAGTTAGAAACATAAACATTAAACATACAAAATCCAACCTGGCACTGGCTAATAAGCTAATGATATTCTAAATAAAGATAATTAAGGCAAATGCTAAATGTCCTTTTTTCCCTGGAATTAGTTATCTGTGAACTCTGTGAAATTATTGTTTCCACAAATCCAAAGAAGAGAATTATTTGAAGCAAATTATAATATTACTCCCAAGACTCCATTTCCCTTAATATCACATAGATATAAATATGAAACCGTTCTTCTCAGAACCTAAGTAATAATTTAGTTACTTTATAAATTTCATGGATGTGGTTTTCTTTTGTGCCCTGGCATAAACAGAGTTACATAACTCAGAATAAAACTTTTTTCTCCAAAAGACAGTAGTAGCATTAATTACTTTTGCCAATAACCATAAAGCATCTTTTAAGAAATGAATTACGGTTGGTTCAGGAGTAAACTATGACATTAATTTCCTATCACTGAATGCTGATTTCATATCACTTTTTGAAATAATTCCTCCTCTCTATTTCTGCCTACATTCTAATATAGAGATAACTTGAAGTATAGAAAATGTAATGTCTGCCACCACCCCCACGCCTTCTGAAAGCTCAGAATCTAAAACCTAAAATACACTGAAACAATTAAAGACATAATTTAATTAACCAAAATCAATAAATGGCATGCCTACCAAAATCTTTAGGTTGAAATAATATGATGATCTAATCATTAATATTTATATTAAGGAGTTACTCCCACGTGTTCTTCATTATTGAAGAACACTTTGGGGAAAAAAGAAAAGAAAAGAGAGAGGTAACACCAAGTTTCCTATTATTATTTTAGGGAATACTAATGGTGTAACCACTTAACATGTTCTTTTCCTATGACCATTTTTCATATGACCATTTCCAAATGACGGGAAAGTTGCCACAGTGACTAGGGTTAACCTGTTTAACAATGAAAAGATATATCATGCATTTTTAAAGGAAACTCATTTTGCTGTGTTGAGATATCAGTCTGATGTTCTCGCTAAGACATGTGGACAGATGATTATAGCTGTTCAGTCAATGCATGAGTCCCATCTCTGCCAAGACTTCCTCCCTCTAGTCATGGATTAGTGACCTTTGGGCAGCTGCCTAAGCACGAGGGAAAAGATGCATGTGTCTCCATCTGAAATGCTCCGTAGTAATTCTAACTGACTGCAGTGATATCTACTGGTGACAGTGGAGAAAGCTGACAGCTGCAGGTCCTGTTGTTGCGGCCAAAAAGCCACTCTTGTGGAGATCTTAGATGAGTATATGAAGTACTTTTACTAGCTCAGCTGGTGAAGTTACTTTAGCTCACTTGGCATGAGCACTGGCCTGAGAATAGTAAATCAGCTCTTAAAAGTATCTTCTTGTCATCTGAATTGTAAATGTTCAGTGAGCTAATACTAATCCTCTTTTATAAATAGAACTGACCCTTTAGTGCTTTAGTGTCATCAAGAAAGTTTCTTCTTTCATCTTGCTAACTTTTCTTTTTTTCTTTTGTTTAACCCCATTTGCCCTTCTACACAGTGAGCGGAAATCTTCAAAGAGCTCAAGATTGGATTATCAGAAAAGAGGACCCCAGGTGAACCTATATTAGCGTGTTGGCCTTACACACTAAAATGCTGTCAGGAGCTAAACTCGAAATTGTAGAGCAGAGTAGGGAAAAGAAAAAAAAATCCACTGTCAGAAAACTTAGAGCAAAGGAAACATACCGTTAGGTAGCCCACAGAGTGCTACTGTTTTTCAGTAACATGTATTGTCAACCTTTCCTCCAAATTATCTGAAGCTGTTCATGATACTCGATCTTAGATGTGTCAAGGGCATATGGAAGTTCATTTTTTTCAATATACTAGAATTCATCACTGGGATAAACTTTCCACTAGATTACAATGATTTAGTCCTTCTTTAGGCTTGATTGAACCTGTTTACACATTTTTTCTATCTAACAATACATAAAATACTCCTCCAAACACCAACACAAACATCGACAAAGAAATTTGAAGTCTCTAATGTCCTGCTTTTAACATAAACAAATAATTACAGGAAGCACAAAACTTCAACTTTTCTGGCAAAGAAAGCATACAATTAACAGAGAAGCTAAGTGAATTTTTTTCTTACTTGAAATACTTGAGAGAATGGGCTGTTTTATTTCCTTTTATATACCCACTGCCTTGAACATTGGACAGCAAAAATGGTAGATCCTTAATAATTCATTGACAAGTAAAACAATGAATAAATGACATGTATGAGTAGTAACACGTTCTTGCCATTTCTGAACTTAATTGGAAAGTAAAATTGGTAAAATTAAATTTGGATGGTGTAGTGAGATCTACAAAAATAAAATAATTTATCTATCCTTCTAGGATGCCCTCATAAGTGAATTTAATTGCCTGTTTTATCTAATTAGAAAACCTCTAAATATCCCAAAGATTATTAAGTTTCCCTCATTCATCATATGTTAATATTATCAAAGTATTATAAATTACATGGTTTAAGCATCTTATTAACAGAGTTCTGTTTAGGATAAGTAATATTTCCTCATTAAAATCTTCTTTGTAATTTTTCCAAGAAAAACATGAGTACTATTTTTCAAATATACCTGTTATCTGACTTAATTTAAAAATAATATCCTTAGAATACCATCTTTCTCTTAGAAAAGCAGTGTAAGTCACTTTCTACACTGATACAGGTTTACAAAAGGATAAATAAAATTCTTTAAGTTATATAATTATGTGAAGCAATATCCTAAGGAAGCAAGCCAGTCTTTAAAATGGGTTTTAGTTTTGTGTTCCCAAAATCAGTGCCATAAAGGTTTTCATTATTGCTCATTTTAAAATATGCTTATTCTAAATATTTTAAATACTGCTTATTTTAAAATGCTCATTTAATTTGCCAAGGCCTAGTGCCCTCAGGAACACTGTTCCCTGCAGATGCTAGAGATGACAAATATTATGATTAGGATAAAAATAAGAAATAGTAGCTGCAATGTAGAGAGGGCTGCTTGGTCTGTTCCTCAAAGTGTGAGTTCCTAAGTTGTCATCTATATGTCCCAGGCCATTCATAATGAAAAAGCAAACAAATAAGAAATGTCTACATATCATAACAAGGCATGTTTAAAAACTATTTGGTGGGGATCCAGAACTGCTGAATTGCTTAATTACTCAAATTTAACTCTCTAGAATGAGTTTTTATTATATTGGCTTATAGTGACACTAAAATAGAAATTAAAATGCAGAAAAGTGCTCAGGCAATAAAGTGAATAAAATGCAATAGAATAATATGTATGGACAACTCATGTGCTTTTTAGAATTATGGCTGCAACTTGAGTCTCATTTATTCTGTTATTTGCTTAGTGTTATAATTAACAACAAAAGTTCACAATAGAAAGGTCATGTGAGAATTTTATTAATTCTGCAGTTCCTACCCATTTGTTTTCCTAATATAATAATCATCTGTAATTCATCTAAACATGTGCATTATTCCTCTAAAAGGCAACACGGTAATGTGGTTATTTATACTTCCAATTTTCTTATCAGAAAGATCCAGTTTGAGTGTAGGGTTCTATTAGTTCAATTATTAAATCCTCTGAATCTGTTACCCACCTACAGATACAGACTATAGTCTCAATAGCAACTTCTCAGTAACATACCTTTAACTGAGCATTTTATAACATTTTACATTAACAACTGCCTTAAAATTAATAACAAAAGTAATAATAAAGTTATACTTGTTTCATGTAAAGACTTGTTTTGGATTTAATAAAGAAAATCACTGCTGCTAATGTTGGTTTATAGAGCATTTTATCAATCCTTTATTTAACCATGTAGAAAAGTTATGGTTGAAAGTACTATAAAAAGAAAAACTTTTATGGTGCGCCAAAGTTGTATAAACTAAGAAACTCAGGGTTCCTCCAATCACGATAACATACAGAACCCTAGAATACAAATCATTTGCAATAATACATTTTGGGTATGATCACCAAGGAGGTGTGTCACACCATCCTTTTTGGAACAATTCTTCACAGTGTATCACTATTTACATTTTTTCTGCTGGAGGTGAGGAGGATGGGTTTCATGGTAAATTAATTTTGGGAAACAACATCACCCTATGTTTCCTACTTAAAGTTTCACCATGCATTTATCAATAGAAAGACTTGAAGAAACCCTATAGTAAAAAAAAAAAAAAAAAAATTATTTTCATCACAAAATACCTCTTAGTGATATATGCCTACACAGATGCTACTTTACAGATACTAAAGAAGCAGAAACACAAGATTAAGAATAATGGAAATAAAAGCTCTTATAGAATCAACTAATATCTAAAGGAAACCAAATTTATTTCAAGAAAAAATATAGAAGCCTGTTTGAGTTCTAACTTTCATAGGTACATTAGAATGATTATGTCAGCTCAAATGGATAAAAATCAGAGTAATCGGATCACTGACTATATTGAATAGATATTTTAAAGACATAATGATACATAATTTCAAATTATGAAGAAATAAAGATTTTTTTAAGAAAAAGATATCTCCGAATGCTTCTACTTGTGTGGCATAAATCCAATTTTAAAAGGCTTTGTAAAAAAAAATAAATAAATAAAATAAAAGGCTTTGTAAATTGGCAGCTGCAACCAAAGTTTTGTGCGAGCTAGTCCTTATGTGTTCACATTGTATGCAGTTTCATTTGTCAAATTATAAGAGGAAATAGTGTACATTGAGACTATGGTTATTTTTGAATGTGGAAAAACAATTAGTTGGAAAGAAAGGAAATCTGAGAGAAGGACCCCAACCTGAAAAGACAGCAAAGAGCAAGATTGGGGTACCTGGGTGGCTCAGTCAGTTAAACATCCAGCTCTTGATTTCATCTCAGATCACGATCTCAGGGTTGTGAGATCCAGCTTCACATGGGGCTCTGTGCTCTGTGTGGAGTCGGCTTGAGATTCTCTCTCCCTCTCCCTCTCCCTCTGCCCACACCCCCCAATAAAGTCTTTAAAAAACAAACAAACAAACAAAAAGCAGTAAGATGACCAAAAAAAGCAAACAAGTAAGCATACCACAACCTGATAATACTGAAACTCAAGGAATGGGGGAAAACAGTTTACTACCTACAACAGTGCAAACAGCAGAGGCATCAGCATGGTAGTGCAGGTTTTCCTGAGATTGAGAGCCAGGGGAGATGAAGTGGGCCCAGATAGAGACTGCATACGAGGTAGTTGTGCCACAGCCAAGGAATCTAGGTTCAAGGGATCAACACTTTTTGTAGTGAGCAGAAAAGAAGCCAGTCTTCTCTCTTTGGGAACAAAGACTTGCCTAGTAGTCACACATGGTTTCCTTGACATACTTAAGTGTCTACATGACTACTGAAACTACTCATTATCAGGGAACACTTGGACATTGCTATTTGATATATTCAGCAAAGATGGGCAAGGACACTCAGGAACCATGCCAGATTGATCTCCCAACAGGAGCAAATAATATCTGAATCAAATTAATATGAAGAAATTAAATTCTGTAACATATCCACAGCAACTAAAAAAAAACACAAAAAAACAAACAAACAAACAAACAAACAAAAAAACAACCCATAAACTGATTAGTGTGATAGTTGGTAATCACATGAGATTAATTTTTAACCAATAGTTTTAACTTCTTTTCATCCTTAAGGTACTGTGCTCTCATTTTTCTTTTTTTTTTTTTTTTTTTTTTTTTTTTTTTTTTTTTTTTTTTTTATTGGTGTTCAATTTACTAACATACAGAATAACACCCAGTGCCCGTCACCCATTCACTCCCACCCCCCGCCCTCCTCCCCTTCTACCACCCCTAGTTCGTTTTTTGGATTTTAGGGAATGATACAACTTAATTTACAGACTAATTATAAAGTTTATGGACTTACATTGACATATCTTATTTTAAAATTTGGATAATTGGATGAATTAAGAATTCCATATGAGGAAGCTCTAGTTCGGCCTCAACTCAAATAACTTTAGCCGAAGTTTGATAGCAGATCAAGCTATTATAAATTGAAATTGTATTATCTATTGGCAAAATGCTATAAATGTCATACTATGAAAAGGTCCATTTATATCAAAAGTAAAATCAAATGAAACAATCTTTGCAAACAATTATATATGAAAAAATTGAAAATATTTTTTCATTGTATCACTAAATGCCCGTTCACATTCAAAGTCAGGTGAGGGATAGATACATATGCATGATAAAGTGCAAATACCGTATGTGTGTATGCAGAGTGCTGACACCATGTAGGAGACCACTTTAAACACATCCTGTGGCTGTGATGGAAGACGGCCTTCCCAGATAGCACACCCTGTGGAAGCATTAACTGAATAGACAAAAGAAAGGAGAGACAACACTTAAGAGTGAAGATACCATCTGAGAAACATCAATATTCAATTAGCTGAAAAGTATCATGGAAGAGTGGTAAACTTGGAAACTTTGGCTGGCACCCTAAATGGTCTTTGTCATGAAAGACCTACTTGTGATTATGTTCTGGCTTAAAGACTTTATCTTTAAAGTTCCCATGACTTTATAAAGTCAAAAAAAAAAAAAAAAAAAGAAAGAAAGAAAGAAAGAAAAAAAGAAAGAAAGAAAGAAAACCAAACAATAACCTTGAATTTAGGAATGCCATTACATAAAACATTTTTTTGAAATGAAATTTTTTTTTATTCATTTGGAAAAGGGATTTAAGAAAACCTTAAATAGTCAACTTAGGAAGGAAATAGTGATTACACAAATGACAAGATGCCTCTAATTTAGGTGGTAGTGATCAGATGAAGAGCTAGTGGAAGACACTTGAAGAGATGGTATCATGACATTTTTGATGGTGAATTAATTGTTGAGGAATAAACAGGGGTTCAGGAAGATTACCAACTTTAATGTAGTTGGTATTATTAACATAATAAAGGCATGATCGATAAGATGGACAATTTAGGGAAAAGATCAGGGTGGAGACATTGTGGTAGACTAAATTAATGCCATCTACTGTTCATTCTCTCTATATATTAGAGTCATGCATTCCTACTCATTGTTATACCACTGGCCTGAACAAAGAATGCAAAACCAATTTTACTGACCTTAAGCATAGTCCAGTGACCATTCTGGTGAAGGAAATGTCAGCAGACATGATTTTATTATTTCATCTAGGTAAATTTTTAAATGTTCCCTTGTAATATAGCTTGGGCTCTTGCATTCCTACCCTATGCCATGAGAACAACCAGAGACAGTGGTCCCAGAATTAGAATTCATGCCGAATCCAGTCACACTTAGCAGAGATGCAGTTGATTCATGGGTTGCATATAATATAAACAAGAAATGCTACTTATAATCCAGTGTGAAAATCGGGGCATCATCACAAAATCTAACTAATACACAAATAAATGCTGTTAATGTCAGGTTTGAGTTACCTACTGAGAAATAAAAGAAGAATGTCTAGTAGGAAGTTGTTTAGGTACAGAAAGTACATCAAATAAGAGGCAGAGGATAAAGATAAAAAGAGAAATATGTACCTCTCAAAGTGTCCTGGCAATAGTAAAGAGGATTATTAAACAAGCACCTTTTTCCTGACACTAGGTAAGAAATCTATCCAAGGATGAAGGTGTCATAGCCCCAAATCTGTAACCAAAGTAAAAATCTTTTTGGATCCCAGAAAAACAAGAGCAAGGATGCATGTAATTGAGATGTTTTACATCAGTAGGCCTATGTTCAGTGAATTAGCATTGTGCAATAATGACTTTTGGAAAAAAAAAAAAAAAATAATGACTTTTGGAAATCCCAATTTGTATCATTATACTCACAGTGTCTCTGGAATATTAGAACCATGGGGTTGTTGTTTTTTAATTTTGAAGAGAGATCTAATAGTGCCATCAGAAAAGTAGTTGAGTCAGCTTTATTAATTGCACAAAGTATTAAGATGTTTGATATCTAAGGCCTGTTGATTTCTACTCTATTTCAACCTATTGCATTCTTAAGCATCGAGTAAATGATAGCAGTCCCCTGAAACTTTCCTGTGAGAGTTTACAACATTAAAGTGTTCCAGGGTCTCATTATTAAACAAGTTTCTTTAAAAAAAAAAAAAAACTATTTTATTTATTTATTCACGAGAGACAGAGAGAGAGGCAGAGACACATGTAGAGCGAGAAACAGGCTCCACGCAGGGAGCCCAACGTGGGACTCGATCCGGGTCTCCAGGATCACGCCCTGGGCTGAAGGCAGCGCTAAACCTCTGAGCCACCCAGGCTGCCCATTAAACAAGTTTCTATTTCTTCAGTAATGTGTATTAATTTTAACTCTTCCCAGTCCTCTCACCTTCTAAGATTAATTCTGCTGTAAGATAATGAACCATGTATGGAATGATAACCTTGCCCAAATAGCAAGATAGTTTATCTGGATTCCTGAGTTATTTATGCAAATCATTTCATCCTATTGTAAATATCCAAGTTAATGGGCAATCTCTAGAGGATATATAGCCTATCTTCGTTATAAAAGTCACAAGTATATCTGAACATGTGAATTTTAACATTTTAGGAATTTTTAAAAATGAAGCATTTTTTAAGGACTTTTCAACATTTAAGGAATTTTAAAAAATGAAAATAAAAAGATTTCAGAACTTTGTTATTCATTAGCACTTTCAGGAAAAAACAATACCTTCTTTATTTCTGTATCTACAGCAACTAGTCAGTATATGGCACAAAATAAGCATCTAAGAAAAGGTTGAAGAATGCCTTTCTCAGATAATTAGTGCATAATTTTGAGATGGACAATTTGTTTTAGTCTGGCACCAGATACCAAATCAGGAATACGTGCAAGGTTGTGTTCGAGATGTACAAGCTAAACAATGCTGTGCAGAAAATCAAGTTCTCCTAGAGAGATGAGCATAAGCTGGAAGTCAGCTTTCAGAAATCCACACTAGAAAGTGAATCATGAAGAAGCGATTTCAACCATTCAGCTGATTCTGATGATCAATCTGCTTTTAAGCACAGAGGCAAGAATAATTACATTAGAATGCTTCAAAATTAAGAATGATGTGCAGGATCGAACAGAATAGGATTCTTGCACCCCGGTGGTCTCTCTATATAAACTGTCAAAGAAGTCTGCCTCTCAGAACAAAATATGTTTCAGTAAGTGCTGGTGATAATAAAAAAAGGAGCAAATCCTCTGCAGATCTAAATAATCTTCCCGCAGGATATCAGGGGGCAAATACCTCTGCAGCTCATTTTCTCTTGGAATTCTATCTCCAGTTCTGCTTGAGAATATGAATATTGTGTAAGCAGATGTTTTATGGGGCTACTAAATATGCCTATTTTTAAAAATAAATTTTAGCTTTTAAATTTAAAACATTAAGTTTTAAACAATCTGTCATAGGAATTTCATGATTATGGATATTAAAACAAATGAATTTTTGTAAGCTGCAAGAATGTAAATGTAGTTCCATTTTGCCACCAAAGGCTCCATACTTTGTCTTTACTTTGAAAGTGACAAGTAACACAGTTTGTGAACATAGAAAAAAAAAGTAGCCTGGTTTAGGTGAAGGATGGAACACAGAATTGTGCATGTTGTTTTACGCCCTGGAACACCAAAAACTATGACTCTTGAGATAAGAGAGGAAGAAAGCTAAATTAAAGGACATACTGTTGGTTATGTCATATATGCTATTCTATTTAATGATCTTAGCAGTTCTTTTAAAATGACATTATTATTTTCAATTTTCAGACACTGAAACTAGGCTCAGAATGTTTAAGAATATTGTGCAAAATCATATAACTAGCATGCAAATGAGTTTGATATAAACCTACCTCTGTCTTATTTTATTCATGCAGCAAGCATTTATTAATAATACAAAGTAGGTCAGGACCTGTTCCAGGTAAATACAGTTCCAATAAATTTTGAAATTTCCTGTTTTATTTTTTTAAGCTTTAGAAGTGTCAGTTTTTCCAATCTTAAAATAGGGAAAATTGTATCTCTCGTGTACAATTACTTATTTTTTTAAAGATTTTATTTATTTATTCATGAGAAACACAGAGAGAGAGAGAGAAAGAGAGAGAGAGGCAGAGACACAGGCAGAGGGAGAAGCAGGCTCCATGCAGGGAGCCTGACGTGGGACTAGATCCCCGGTCTCCAGGATCACACCCTGGGCTGAAGGCGGCGCTAAACAGCGAGACACTCGGGCTGCCCTCCCATGTACATTTAAAATAATATACATTAAATTGTTTTATAAATTACAGAATGCTATTCAAATATTAGTTTAAAGTAAATAATTGTTTTCATATTTTTGTATTAGCATAGGCAAATATTTGTACCTGCAATGGTGAAGATAAAGAATAGAATTTAGGGAAAGGATTCAACAACTGTACCCCATTGTCTTAATCCATTTGGGCTGATATAACAAAATACCACAGGTTTGGTGTCTCTTAAATAACAAAAATTGATTTCTCACAGTTCCAGAGGCTGAGAGGTCCAAGATCAAAATGCTGGCAGATTGGGTGCCTGGTGAGAGCCTGCTTTCATGTTTATAGACAGGATATTTTTGCTGTGTCCTCACATGATGAAAAGAACTTAGGATGCTGTGGGGTCTCATATAAAGCTGCTAACCCCAAGCATGAAAGCTCTGCCCTTATAACCTACTCATTTCCTAAAGGCCCCACCTCCTAATATCATCAACATATGAATATTGGATAGACACAAACATTCAGACCACAGTACCAATAAAAATATATAAACACCTCTGTGGGAACAGGACTTGAGGAGAGGAAAAGAATAAAGTTGTTTCAAAGATAGTTTTTGAATTCAGCACAGGAGTTTTCAAAGTTAGTTTAGAAATACGTAATTTTTCTGGAGATCTGGATAGATTTATAACATTAAATAATGAAAAATTGGATGTCACCTTGAGTGTTGCTGGCCTGTATTTGCAGTGATTTGTAAGGGCAGAAAATGCATTTTGGCAGTTCAGATAAAAAGAGTTTAAAGTGGGTTAGTCATTAGGTAACAAGTGAGGATATTAAGATAAAAGCAAGAAACAAAATAGAAAGGGAGAGATAGAAGATGATGAAAGAAGTACAGAAAAGGAGAAAGAGATGAGTTGTAGCAGAAAAACATTGGTGAAGATCTTAGCATCGTTTACATTGTCCTGATTTGTTATATAGGCAATTTCCTCATATATGAACATTGATATTGTCTGGACAATATATAAAATGTAATATTACAAAGGCATTATGAGATAAAATTAATGCTGTCCACAATTTAATTGGTTTAATATAAAGATCAAGAATTAAGAACTCCTAAATTATTATGTTCACTTTTTGACAGGCTTTTCATTAAAGTTCATATAATGCCTTAAAATCTTACACATAACATGTTTTATTTTTTTCAGAAAATATCTAACTTTGAACATTAACTAAGTAAATAATAAATATTACTATCAGGATCCAACCTACCAGAATAATTTATCATATTTATAGTTCAGACTAAAGTTAAGGAGTTTCTATTTCAGAATTATTTTATATCATGAAGCCAAAATTATAAGGCATTCTTCCAGAGTAAAAAACCAAAAACCAAAAACCAAAAGGCCATAGTTGTTCTTATGGGTAGGGTCAGTAAAAATGAGGGAAGCAAGCATTTAAAGTCAATGAATCCACATATTAATAATTTAGGCTGATTGTAAGGAATTGGTCTTTGTTTTGCTATTTATATATACTTGAATTCTTAAAGTATTTATTTTATACCATAATCAATTAATTATACATTAATGACTAGTTACAAAAAGTAAAAGCATTGTAAATTGTAGAGAATTAGAAGGGACAAAAGAATTATATATTTCAGTGGAATTAAAAAAATATAGCATCAACACTATTTATTCAGATGATATCTGATATGAAAAAATGATTATATAAAACATAAAATGCTGGGTAAAATAATTTAATATGCTTCCAATATGTAGGTCTGAGGAAAATTAACAGACTCCAGGGAACATAATGGAATGTGGTTTCAGAGATGTTATTAACCAATGAAATTGCCAGATGCCATCCTAGTACTAGATCTCTTTCATATAAATATTAGGAGCTTCTAAGCTTCTTCTAAGCTTCTTGCTTCTAATATTAGGCAAGGAGATGAATTTGAGAATACCACACACAAAGCTAGTCTTAGGATGAAATAAGTACCTGGAAAACAGTAGAAAGAAAAAGAAAGAAAGAAAAAAAGAAAGAAAGAAAGAAAGAAAGAAAGAAAGAAAGAAAGAAAGAAAGAAAAGAAAAGAAAAGAAAAGAAAAGAAAAGAAAAGAAAAGAAAAGAAAAGAAAAGAAAAGAAAAGAAAGAAGGAAGGAAGGAAGGAAGGAAGGAAGGAAGGAAGGAAGGAAGGAGAAAGAAAGAAAGAAAGAAAGAAAGAAAGAAAGAAAGAAAGAAAGAAAAGAAAGAAAGAAGAAAGAAAGAAAGAAGAAAGAAAGAAAGAGAAAGAAAGAAAGAAAAAGAAAGAAAGAAAGAAAGAAAGAAAGAAAGAAAGAAAGAAAGAAAAAAGAAAGAAAGAAAAAAGAAGGAAGGAAGAACGAAAGAAAACGGAAGGAAGGAAGCCAGGCAGGAAGGAAAGAAGGAAGGAAGAAAGAAAGAAAACTGCAGACCATAAAGAAAATTTTAAATCTGTTTTTTTATTTGGTAATGTTTAAATAAACAAACCAATAAATAAATGATTTTTGAATTATAATGGGCATTTTAATAATGGTTTAACACTGTAAATTCAAATTCTAATCTGTTACTAACTCAAGATTTTTAATTTAAGAGGAACTGGGCTCACAATGCTCCCAGGAACTAGATAAGATCAAGTACAATTTCTCTTGGTAGAACCACAGTGAAAGTCATCCTCAGAATTTTCACAGATAATATAACAATAATAGACTCACAGTAAAAATTACAAACCACATACAGAAAAAGTTCTATGAGTAAAAGTCATCTGAAACAACTAACAGAAACAAACCCACAAGTACTTCTAAACTTAAATATACTTTAAAACAATTCAACAATCATGTTTCTACGTTTAAAGAAAGTAAAATATGAGGCACCTGGGTGGATCAGGCTGTTAAGCATCTTCGTTTGGCTCAGGTTATGATCCTGGGGTCCTGGGATGGAGCCCCACGTCAGGCTCCTGGCTCAGCAGGCAGTCTGCTTCTCCCTCTCCCTCTGCTGTTCCCCCTGCTTGTGCTCTCTGGTTCTCTCTCTCTCTCTCTCTCTCTCTCATCCACTCTCTCTCTCTTAAATAAATAAATAAATAAATAATAAATAAATAATAAATAAATAAATAAATAAAATCTTTTTTAAAAAGTAAAATAAGAAAAAAAGGTAAAATAAGAGAAACAAAGAATAAATTGAGGATACTAAACCATTAAAAATGGATAAGCATCCCTGTCATCTAGTCAAATGGAAATTTTAAAGACAATGCAAAGACATACACATTTTTAAATAATGGTGGTGTTAAACATGAGGTTAGAGACAAAATTAGAGTTAATAAAATTAAAACTGGAAACAAAGAAAGCGTTCAGAACAAAGTGTTCAGAATAAATATCTCACAATAATGAGATATTTAAAAAATAACTAGAAAATCTAAGCTCTATATCCCAGAGTTTCTAGGGATAATCTTTTTTTTTTTTTTTTTTTTTTTTTTTTATAATGAGTAGAATCACTTAATGAAAGTCACCATTCTTCAGATTCAGGAAGTCTAAAGAATCTTATCACAATAAATACAAATGTATCCATGCCTAGTGACTTAAGTGTTACACAACAGTTGACCGATGAAAGGAAAGATAAAAGTTATGCAGCAGCCATAGGACACGAAAAAGTTTTCTTCAATTGGTAAAAGAACTAAATAATTGAGGGCAACAATGGAAGTCAAAAGAAAATAGAATAAATCTGTGTTGAAATATAACCACTTTAAAGCATAGGAATATAATTGCATTGAGCTACTTTTCATTGAAGATTTTTTATACAAACATAATGCATGCCTACACATAGTGTAAATAGTTTTCAACTCCTTAAATTAGAAACAACAAAACTAAATTACAACAGTACAATGTAAATTGGGAATCCAATAATTCTAAATTTCTTCTTCTCATTATCATTTTTTGCATGGCATATGAAAAAACTCACTTTACATTTTTAAATTAATTTAAATACATGCTAAAAATATGGACCACCTTAAAATGGAAGATGAGAGGCAGAAAGTATACATTTTAAACCAGGAGAAGGAAAATTTAATGAGGAGGTAAAAACTTCAATCAGACCTAAAGAAAGATAGAAAGGAAAAAAATATAACAAAGTAAAATATAATGAGACAAAAAAAAGCAAACAGAAGGTAAAATGTGATCCAATTATATGAATAGCTCTAATACATTGAAATGGAAATGGACTGAGTCAAATGCATGCAAGTTAAAAAGATAACCTTCAATAATGTTTTCACGTAACTGGGACATAAACATTTCAGCTGATGATCAAATCCGCAATAATAACTAAAAAAATTGAATTGATATTTTTTAAAAATCTTTTATATATAACATAATTAATGTATTATGATTAATATATATTTTAATTTGTAAGTGATTTGGTTTATTTTACAACATATTATGTAATATATTAACATATACAAATAAGTTTTAATTATCAGTTCTTTTATATATGAAGAAAGGTATCAGTGTGAAATGTCTAAACAAACCAAATTCATACAAGGAAGAGCATTCTTCAGTTTACAGATATCAGTGGCCATTTGTCACAAACGGTAGACACTTTTTTATTCTGGGCATAGGGATCTGATTGTGCTCAATGTAGGCATCAAGGCTCTTTAGGGCATGTAACCTAGGCTTCCAAGAAGCAACATTAAACTGAGTTAAAAATGCAAGTGTTAGGGAATGAATGTTTGTTCCTCCCTGACCCAAATTCATATGTTGAGTCCCCAGACCTCAATGTGGCTATATTCTGAGATGGAAGCCCCTAAGGAAGGAATTAAGGTTAAATTAGGTCATATGGATGGAGCACTGATATTATAGAATTAGTGTCCTTTCAAGAAGACACACCAGAGATCTAGATCCTCCCCCACTCCTACGCACACACACAAGAAGAGGCCATCCAGAGAAATCATCCATTTATACACCAGGATAAGAAATACCACCAGAAACTGAATTTGCCAACACCTTGATCAGAAACTTCTACCCAACTTAACTGTAAGAAAATACATTTCTGTTGTTTAAGTCACCCAGGCAGTGGTGCTTTGTTACGTACCAGACAGATATTTATTAGGAAGTAATGCTTATGAAATATTAGATAAAATAAAAAGAAGTAAGCAGGCTTGGGCAGGGAGACACTTAAATAATAACACAAATCTGGCAAATTCTTGGTCAGCACAATGGAAGCTCTGGAGCAAAGATTGCTCATTAGAGGCCAAAATGTCCAGGACCCAGTACCAACAGCATGTTCAATCATTCGCTGGATGTGCCTAGGAAGAACCTGGCCTTTGCTCCAAGCCTGAGGTAGATCCTGAAGACTCTAACAGCTGTAGCAGTCAGCTAACTGAACTTCTTACAGATAAATGGCAAGTTCTTTCTTGAAGTGAAATTCAGATAATGCACTGCCATGTGAGCTACTGCCCACGCCTTGTGCTACGCAGATCTATCTGTCTATACATATGTAGGGACTAGCTCTTGCAATATACCAGAGATCCTTACTGCTCAGGGAAACTCAGTAGATACATGTTAGTGAAATTCACTTTAGTCCATTGCTGCGGTTGGTCTAGGGCTGCAACTGGAATTCCTAGCCTATGTTGATTGTGGTGGTTTACTTGCTATTGGACCTTAATCCCCCATTCTTGGTGGTTCTGAATTATGGTAATCATAGTATTAAGATATGAGTACTACACTACTTGTCTATGTAGTCACAAGTGGGGTAAAAATGACCAGGAGGCATCCATGTGGATCACCCGAGTTCCCCACATAGTCTCTTCTTTATAGGGATTGAGGTGCATTTATCAAGATGATGATTCTTCTTTCCTTCTGGTCCCTGGACATAAGGCTTCAAAAGTATACTGGTGTCATTATAGCTTGGAGTTTAATGGAACCATGGCTGTGTCTTCTGGCAAAAGTGCACACTCTGGAATGAAGACCTCTAAGTCTTAAGAGGTCAAAGTTACAAAGACAAGAACTCAGATTTTGCCACGGAATCATTTGAATGATGTCCATTCAGCATATTTCTTATAATGACAAAATTCTCAACCTATTGATTCACACAGAACCAATAGGATGTCTATAGATAGAGAAAATAAATTGATTTTAAGAAATGGACTTTCTGTTGTGGAAGCTTGACAAGTCTAAAATTTTATATTAGAAGCTGTCTGACTAAAGGATCAGGAAAGGGTTGAAATTTAAGTCTAAGGGCAGTCTTCTGGTGAACCAAGAAGAATTAATGCTGCCGATGAAGTCCAAAGTCAGTCTTCTAGCAGAATTCTCTAATTGTAGGGAGATTAGCTTTGTGTTCTACTCAGGCCTTCAACCTATTGGATGAGGCCCACTCACATTATGTACAGCAATCTACATTACTCAAGGTTCACTGATTTAAATGTAAATCTCACCCAAAAATATACCCACAGACACATCTAAAATAATATTGAACTAAATATCTGGGCACCATGGTCCAATCAAGTTGATTCAGAAAATCAGTTATCATACCTGCTTCTACCTCTTGCTTCCCAGAATCATATATTACTCTTATTACAAAGAAAGCATTAAATGGAGGTCTCTATTTCAGTATGTATATTACACCCTGGTTGGCACACAGCTTCTGAGATGACACATCAGATATGCTTTAGTAGGCCATCAGCATCCATATGGTGAAGAAACACAATCAGTGGGCCTCATAGTCCCTGGTGAATTTCTGTAACTTCTTTGCTATGAATTGGATCCTTTTGTCGATTGTATACGATGTGGGATTCCATGCCTATTAATTTAACACATAAACTCCAGATAATGATGCTGCCTAAGGTTCTATGTGCAGGAAGTGCAAACTCATCTCTGGAATAGGTATCTATATCTATAAGAACAAATCACTTGTCCATTCAAGTTCCCAATGTGCCACCATGAAGTTGGTAATGCCAACTACTTGAGACTACTTGGTTGTTGAATTACTTTTCTATGGTGGATACATTCTGGTGGTCATGAATATGAGATATAAGGATCTTTACACCCATGCTTACTTTACTATACCCATCCATATGTGTCTGCTTCATACCACCTTGTCTTCTATTTTCTAGGCTTTTTCCTTTTATGAACTTGAATACACAATCCGGGTATTTGCCACTGCCCAAAAGTCCATATACATTCTTACTTGAGTCAGTATGCATTTAACATTAAGTAGAAGACCAGGTTTACCACTTAGAGTCTCATCCCCTGAAAAGATTTTCTCTTGCTACTTTCTTTCAAGGTCAATCCTGACTGGTTATAAAGCAACTGTTGTTGATTTTTTACCTATAACAACATACTGAGCCAATTAATTCAAACAGGAAGCATATTTATTTTCCTTCTCCAGCTTCTATGACCCTCCCCACTCCAATACAACATCTCTTAATGACTGAGATCAGTGAGGGGTGCTACTGCAGCCACACGGGTGACACAGCAGTAATGGGCACACACTAATAATACGATGGCTGACATGTATGTTAATACTAAAGTAAACCATAATACAGGAGTATTATCAGAGATAAGGACATTTCATAATAATGAAACAGCCAATTCCACAGGAAGACCTAATCATCTTAAATGTGTTTGTACCTAATTATATAGCATCAGTATACATGAATAAACTAAATTAAATGGCGAAGTCAAATTCACAATCATATTTGAAGGTCTTAACAGTCCTTCTTCAATAACTGATAGAAGCAAGTACAGAAAAAAATCATGAGGCAATAACAGATTTAAACAAGATTTAAATACACTTGAGATGATCTGTGTATCAAACACTATTTACACAACCTTAGAAAAATCTACTCTCTTTAGGTGCCTATGGAATATTCACCAATATAGGCAATATGCTATCTCATTGAGCAATTCTCAATAAAATTCAAAATCATTTGGTCTAAGTAACTTTGCCAATTTAAATAATACAAAAAAGTAAGATTTAAAATCTATTATATGAACAACTCTCTCAAGAAACCAGACCATGAAAAGTACATTCATCTCAAAAATATTAAAAGGAACAAAATTATAAGGAAAGAAATCAATGGAAGAGAAAACATATATAAAATAGTCATCAAAAAACTTATTTTTCTAAGAGTGATAAAATATAACTTTTTAGCAATTTTGATCAACTAAATAAAATAGCAAAAACAATTCACCAATTAGTAAAGAAAGGCACACATCATTACAAATCCTAAAAAAAAAAAAAAAAAAAGAAAAGGCCAAGATAAGCACTACTACACCAATATATTTGATGATTTAAGAAAAAGAACAATTCCTAGAAAAAAGACACATTAATGAAACTGACCCAAAAAGAAAAAAAAAATAATTTAATAGTTCTAGACCTCAAATATATATATGTGAAATCTATCAATATATCTATCTATATGTATATATATTCCATATATATATATATATATATATATATATATATATATATATATATATGCCATGCCTATAGATTTAACACATAAACTCCAGATAATGATGCTGCCTAAGGTTATAGTACATAAAGGTACTATACGACTTTAAAGTGTTACTATAAAGTTACTTCAAGGTTATTTCATTAATACTGTATGGTATCACATAGAGATAAGCATATCAGTGAGGCAGAAGAGACACAGTAAGCCCTGACTTCTGTGGCCACTCAATAAAAACATCTAAATAATTCCATGAGGGAAAGAATATACTTTCAATAAATGATGGTACGGCAACTGGAAATCCAGAATGGAATGCATTAATCTTGATTCTCAATACTCTAAACTTATTTCAAGATGAAACCTGAATATGAAGCTAAACTATGAAGCTTCTAGAAGGAAATACTGGAGAATATAGTAATAACCTTTTTGTGTTAGACAAAAATTTCTTTTTTTTTTAATTTTTATTTATTTATGATAGTCACAAAGAGAGAAAGAGAGAGAGGCAGAGACACAGGAAGAGGGAGAAGCAGGCTCCATGCACCGGGAGCCCGATGTGGGATTCGATCCTGGGTCTCCAGGATCGCGCCCTGGGCCAAAGGCAGGCGCCAAACCGCTGCGCCCCCCAGGGATCCCTAGACAAAAATTTCTTAAACAGAAAAATGTAACCAGGAAAAAAATAACAAATTTGAGCTTATAAAAATAATTAAAAACTGCTTATTAAGTACACTACTAAGAAAATAAGAAGGTAAGCCAGAGAAGGGAAGAAAATACCTGAAATTCAAATATCTGCCAATGATTTCATATTCAGATTATATAAACTGTACAAATTAATAAGAAAAAGCAAACAACCTAATTAAAAAGTGAGCAAAGGATTTGAAAAGTCTCTCCTAAGTTAGAATATTCAAATAGACTATAAGCACATGTACAGTTGTCAAACATCATTATTCCTTAGAGAAGTACAAATTAATTCACAGTCAAAAACAATATCCAAGCAGGAAATCAAAATTATTTACAACCCCAAATTAAAATAACAATGAGACTATTATATACCTATTAGAGATCTAAAATTAAAATATGTTATCATGCCAACTGTTAATAATGTGGAATAACTAGAACTTTTATGTATTCCCGTTAGGTATTTAAAATGGCATGTTCACTTTGGAAAACAATTTTTTTTTTAATTTAATAAAGAGTGAAACATAGACCTGCCAACTACCACAGGCTCTATTACTTATTTACCCATGTGAGCCAGGGAACAAGACTAAAAAGGAGCAAGAGAAAATGTCTTTTTGGGGGGTAAGTATGATAGGTAAGTATATTCTCTTGATTATGGTTATGATTTCATGGATATATATATAGACAAAATTTACCAAACTATGCACTTTAAAAATAAAGTTTAATGTATATTAAATATATCTTAAAGTTGTTAAACACACATTTAAAACTTTTCAGAATTTGCTACTAAACCTAAAAAACATATACTCAGTAATCCAACAATTCTACTTCTGGAGAAAGGAGGGCCTATGACAACAAAAATATTTCTACAACAAGGATTATAGTAGCTCTATTCATCATAACCACAATCTAGGAATAACATAAATTTCCATTACATAGAAAATGGAACAGCTATGGTGCTAGATTCATACAAAGGAATATTAAGCAGTAATAAAGACCAAACTATGGATAAATGTAATAATATTTTGTAATAAAAGAAATTTTGTCTTCATTTAATTGGTTGTTATATGCATATAAAAATTACATTAAAATTTCACATTTAAATATCAAGCTGTACAATTAAGATTTTATTTCATTGTGTATAAATTATACTTCACTAAAACATCCAAATATATATACATGTATATATGCCTATATTTATATGTGTGTCTGTGTATGTATATACCTCTTTTTCTATGATATATGTAGAATATAAATAAATAGATACATGTATACATATCCATGCACATAGTAAAATACATGGGGAGGTGTCAAAAAAAGATAAGAAGGACAATATTGATCGAATTAAAGTTGACATGTATTGATAATAGCTAAAAATAAGAAAATTTGCTACATAATGATGGAGTAATTCTAAAGGGATATAAGAATTCTATATCTATACATCTAATAATAATCAGTTCAACAAAAAGAAAAACTTAATAAAATTAAAATAGAAAAATAGACAATTCCACAAAGTATAAGATTATGTTAAAACTGGCTAATTAAAGGTATTAAATATATCAAGATTATCAATTTGTAATAAATAGAAGATTTTAGAAAACAATACTTTATTCAATGTTTGTGTATATTTTTTTCTGTACTCAATTGGAAAATATATCTGTAGTATAATATATTTGAAAAAATCAGTGAAGTGTGACATAAAGAAATTTCAGAGATTCTCTATTACATGTAATATATTTTCTGGTCACTGTGCAACCACACAATTATATTGAAAATGATGATGTAAACATTTAAAAATTCCCATCTATAGCCCAAAGAAATAAAAAATGCCAACAGTATTTAAGAAAACCCAGAGAATGAACCTAAATTTAGACATACAAGGAAATTTACATAATATGTTTACATTAAGTATATAAAATGTTACAGTGTAAAAATTGGAATGTTAGAAAACAAATCAAAAGAAATATAAATGAAGCAGAAATAAGAATAGACTATGGATTGGAGGAAGTTAAGATAGTGGAATAATAGGGGGACTTTGGGCTTGCCTCATCCCTCAAACATAGCTGGATTTACATTAAACCATTTTGCACAGCTAGGAAATCAATCTGAAGATTATGAGAACAATCTGCACAATTAGATTGAGACAACATACAAGTATGAGGTGTGGAGACATGAACTGGGGGAAAGAAAAGCTGCAGTGCAGCAGAGGGAAGGGAGTCCTTTATAAAGAGAGAGGACAAAGGAAGAGAAGGGGAAAGAGGGCAGTGGATCAGGGTCAGGCAAGAAAAACATTCCCCCAAAACCAGCGACTGGGGAATCAAGAAGAATTGTCTATCATAAGTTTTTACAAACATGGGAGCTCATATTCTGAGGTTTTAGAAGTCTGCACCATTTGGCAGAATCAAGCCAGGCAGGCAGCAATGTTCCTGGGAGAAGGAAGGTAGAGGCCCAAGAGCAGACAGTGGACAGCCTGGTTTAGGGATTCCATGGGTTGTACTGGGAAAGAATGTTCCCATTGCTGGAGTACATTTATCATGCAAATGGACGTGAAAAGAAAGCTAGAGTTGCCATACTTGTATCAGACAAACTAGATTTTAAAACAAGGATTGTATAAGAGATGATGGAGGACACTATATCATAATAAAGGGGTTTATCCAACAAGAAGATCTAACCGTTATAAATATATATGTCTCCATATTGGGAGCAGCCAAATATATAAACAAATTAAAAATAAACTTAAAGAAACTCATTGATAATAATACAATAATAGTAGAGGACCTTAACACCCCACTCACTGCAATGGACAGATCACCTAAGCATGAGATCAATAAGGAAACAATGACTTTGAATGACATATTGGACCAGATGGACTTAACAGGTATATTCAGAACATTTCATTCTAAAGCAATAGAATAGGCATTCCTTCAAGTGCACACAGAACATTCTCCAGAATAGATCACATACTGGGCCACAAGTCAGGGCTTGATCAGTCCAAAAAGACTGAGATATATAATACATATTTTTGGACTCCAGCACTATGAAACTTGAAGTCAACCACAAGAAAACATTGGGAAAGATCACAAATACACGGACTTTAAAGAATATACTACAAAAGAATGAACAGATTAACCAGGAATTTAAGAAATTTTAAAAAATATATGGACGTGGGGTGACTGGGTGACTCAGTTGGTTAAATGTCTGCTTTGGCTCATGTCAGGATCTCAAGGTCCTGAGATCAAGCCCATGTCAGGCTCCCTTTTCAGCAGGGAGTCTGCTTCTCCTTCTCCTTCTGCCCCTCTGCCTACCCGACCCTCTCTCACTCTCTCAAATAAATAACTAATAAAATCTTTTAAAAAATAACATGCAAGCAAATGAAAATGAAACAAGACAGCCTAAAACCTTTGAGGTGCAGGGTAGGCAGTCTTATGAGGGAATTATATAGCAATGCAGGTCCTCCTCAAGAAGCAAGAAAAATCTCAAACACACAATCAAACCTTAAACTTAACGAAGATGGATAAAGAACACCAAATAAAGCCTACAACCAGCATAATAAAGGAAATAATTAAGATTAGAGCAGAAATAAATGATATAGAAGTTAAAAAAAAAAAAACACCAGTAGAACAGGTCAACAAAATTAGGAGCTGGTTCTTTGAAAGAATTAAAAAAATTGATAAACCCCTACCCAGACTTATCAAAAGAAAAAAGACTCAAATAAATAAAATCAAGAATGAAAGAGGAGAGATCACAACCAATACTGTAGAAATAGAAGGAATTATAAGAGAATATTATAAGCAATTATATGCCAACAAATTGGACAATGTGAAAACAATGGATAAATTCCTAGAAACATTCAAACTACCAATGCTGAAACAGGAAGAAACAGAAAATTTGAACAGATGTATAACCAGTAAAGAAACTGAACCAGTGATTAAAAAAAAAAAAAAAAAAAAAAAAAAATTCACATCAAACAAGAGTCCAGAGCTGGAATGCTTCTCAGGGGAATTTTACCAAACATTTAAAGAATAGTTAATATCTATTCTTCTGAAACTGTTAAAAAAAAAAAAAAAGAAATGGAAGGAAAACTTTCAAACTCATTCTATAAGGCCAGCATTAACTTGATTCCAAAACCAGATCGAGACCCCACTAAAAAGGAGAAATGCAGGCCAAATTACCTAAACATAAATGCAAAAGTTTTCAACAAAATATATATAAATATATATTACTCAGCCATAAAAAGGAAGGAAATCTTGCAATTTGCAAGGACATGGATGGACAGTGCCCTTGTGATGAGCACTGGATATTAATTTCACACTGTATACAAACTAACTGGATATTAATTTCACACTGTATGTTAACTGAAATTTAAATAGAAACCTTTTTAAAAATGTGGAAGCAGTTTGTACATAAAGTGCTATATAGGGATGCCTGGGCTTTGGCTCAGGGCGTGATCTCAGAGTTCCAGAATCGAGTCCCACATGGGGCTCCCCACAGGGAGTCTGCTTCTCCCTCTGCCTGTGTCTCTGCCTCTCTTTGTCTCTTTCATAAATAATAAATACATGCATACACACATACATAAATCTTTTTTTAAAGTGCTATATAAAATTTTTAAGTGTTTATTAAAATAAGTAAATAAATAAATTTGACAATCAAAATAAACCTATTTTGATTGAATCTACAGCTTAAGGTTTTGAAACTTACTGCTTGGGCCTGATGCGTACTCTCCTCTGAGTTCAACTCAGAACCAAGTCCTGTGAGTAGATTAGGCTGTCAGTGGCATCTCTGCATTTATGAAGTATGAAACCACCGAGCAGCGTCCTGCCTGAAGGCATTAAAAGAATATAGTCTCAAAAGCACGATTTGGTCTAACCCTTTCAATTTGTATGAAAGATATGGAGAACAAAATAAGTGTTTTTCAGGGGGAAAGAAGACAGAAATGGCTCTTAAATATCAATAATGTCAACTGATTCTGAGTACAGAGCCTTTTCAAAATTCTGCACCAAAAACTTTTTGAATTAAGATATCCCAACCCTATGTAATCTGATTTTTTTTTTGCTGAAAGAAAACTAACAGAAACAGCATCTTTATCCCAATAGAGAAAGAAATATGTGATTGACAAATTATAACTCCAGACTCATTCTCAACACCCAACACAGAGGAGAGTTATCTCCATTTGCAGCCAAATTGGGAAATTGGATGCTATGATACCACCTACAAACTTCAGACATCAAAAAAATGCATTACTTGAGGAAAGAAAATCTATAAATGTTTACTACTAGAAAAATAGTGTGAAATTTTTGTCTCTTAATATTTTATTTATTTATTCAACAGAGAGAAGGAGAGAGAAAGAGCACAAACAAGGGAACTAGGAGAGGGAGAAGCAGACCCCCACTGAGCAGGGAGCCCAATGCAGGGCTCTATCCCAGGACACTGGGATCATGACCTGAGCCGAAGCCAGATGCTTAATGGACTGAGCCACCCAGGTGTCCCTGTGAAATGATTTTTAAATCTAAGTTAATAAGTATTTGTGAGGTATCTTGTACTCTTTTAAAACAGCTGTTAAGTAGGAACTTTCAATTAACTTGAAGCCAAGTGGCCAGGAGGCTTACGTGTCTAAAATGACAGAAAATAAAATACATGACATTAAACCTGATTATATATCAAAGGGGAGCATACCTAAAACATAATTTTTAGGAGAATTCCTTCATATTTTTTTCAGTGTAATTAATACATCTATAGCTTAGAGTCAATGGTAAATTTCTAATTTATGTTAAAAACATTTTAATTATGCTCTTTATACTATAAACAGTCCAAGAAATGCAGATCACACATGTGCTTACTACAGCACTGCTTAAATGTAAAAGAAGGATTTTCATTTATCCATATTTAAATATTCATTTCTATCTCCCGTAGAACAAGTAGATGTAAAAACAAACTATAAATACTATTAAAATATTATTGTGCATTGTTATTGATGGCTCATATTGTGGAAATTGTTTTTATGTAAAAGTAAATATTGAAGCATTTAATAAAGAAAAATCATCTTATTTAAAATAGTTGGCATGTTGAAGATGTATAACATATTTGTATAGGAATTAAATGACTAAGGTTTCTCATTTCAGATAATTAAAAGGCATGTATACTTATCTTGCAATTGTAATTTGATGGCTATATTTTAACTTGAAACTACTCTTTCTAAATAGATAAAAATGTTTTTAAGTTGTTAATGTAATGACTTAAAAAACTAATTATTGTATAATGTGCTTAAGTTATGATCTATTTAAATGACAACATAAACACACACACGCACACACATATACATACACTTACAAAAGAGTAGTGAAACTTTTAGCTTTCCTAGCATTTCAAAGTTTGGTATTATTCTAACAATAATCAGTATCACAACAAAAACAGCAGCATTTAATGGCACTATTAACTCAAAAACCTAAAACAGCAACTACATTAATTATATTCATTATACTTAATTGAACATAATCATCTAACCTAACAATTCCTTGTACACTAATTAATAAAACAGCATGTCTTCTAGATCAGAAATATATAAAAATAGTCTTTCTTTTTGAGTAGATCAATTTCAGTAAAACGTGTTGGGCCACAATTTAGTGTATAAAGAAGATATTGAATTACATTTAGTTTTAATATAATTTTAGTGTACCTTAATTTCATATCATTACCAACAATGACATAAGAATATAGGGCTAGATATTTTTTTTAATGTAAAGCAAATGTTTTCCAATAATCCTAGGATTTTTACCACTCTTGTCAGCAAGTGATTTTGGAAAAGCTGTTACTCTTCCTCATTTTATTCCAACTGTCATCTTCATCAAATGCCCTACTCAAATCTTTCCCTCTCACTCTCACTAGTTGTGATTTTGTGTCCTACCTAAGAAAATACTTATTGCAACTATGTTTGTACAAGTAAAAAACTATATGTTCATATTGTTATATTTTTACACCTCTCTGAATATAACAGGTGTTCCTTTGTCTCCAAGATTTCTGTCCCCAGTGACACAAATCCTTGACCAGGTTAATAATCACTACCATTTATTATTATATCTCACTGACACTTTTCTATTCCTTTTGTACCTTCTCTGCAACAAGTGATTGCAGTTTCCATCTCAAATTCCCTCTCTCTGCTTCCTCTCCCTCCAACTTCCCAACTTATTTATGAGATCTCTTTCATACTCAGCATCAACTTCAGCCACCATCATTTACTCGCCCCCTTGATATCTATTTATTTTCCATAATATAATTTTTCCTTCAGTTTTTACATTTCATTCAAAATCATAGATAACAAAACTATATGCCAAAATCTCCCCAAATGGTATCTATAATTTTTCTGCCACTATGCAAGCCACATATGCTAATGAATGTCATAAGCTGCTTCTAAATGTCAACTAACACTAAAGAACTATGTAATCCCTAATTTTCAAATCAACTCAAAATTTTGTATTAATTATCCCTTTTAATGGAAAAGAATGTTGAGGATCACAGAAGGTAAGTCTTCACAGTTTATGAACTGCAAAGCCATGATGAAAATCTTAGTTTGATTATATGTACATGTTTTTCCTACCAAGCCAGGTTGCTTCTCCGTATTCAAATGTCTTAGATGTTCAATATGTAACTCAAACTCAATTCCAAAAATCATTCCATCATCTCTATTCCTCTACTTCCATGTTTTCTCTCTCACAGTGAATGGTACTGCATTTCAAACCAATCATTCAAGCCAAAAAAATCAGTGAATCAAATAGGCTTCTCCATATATATAATCTGTACAGAATTCCTATGGATTCTATTTAATTTTCTTTCAAATCTAGTTTTTCTTCAATTGAAAAGACAACCACTGATACTGCTTCATGTTAGCCCTTATCCTTTTTAGTCAGAAGGAGACCAGAAATTAGTATCTTTATTCCTTAGATCTATCTTCTATATAGGACTGAAAGTGATTTATTTTATTTTATTTTATTATTTTATTTTATTTTATTTATTTATTTGAGAGAGAGAAAGAACAAGAGGAGGAACAGAGGAAAAGGGTCAAGCTGACTCCTTGCTGAGTGTGGAACTCAATGCAGGGCTCAATCCCACATCCCCGAGATCATGACCTGAGCTGAAACCAAGAGTCCAAGGCTTAACTGACTGAGCCACCCAGCCTCCTCTGAAAGTGTTTGTTTGTTTGCTTTTATCCTAAGTCAAGTTTGGATAGCTGCTGCTTGAAATAATCCATTGTGGATGGAATCAAAACTAAGTTTAAGATACTCTACAAAGGACTAAATAAAATGGTCCTTAAACACTTCCCATCTTGCACGCTCTCCTCACTCCCTGCACTCCAACTTGCATACTCTCTATATAATCATCTAGTACAACCAGCAGCTTCAGGGCTTTCTACTTGATTGAAAATATTCACTTCATTGGCTCCTCTTTTTGCTATTTAGCTGACTTTTTTATGTATTTGCCCCATGTGATCTACACTCTTCCTCAGCCATTTTCTAATAAAATGTCCTACTTTTCTTCAAAACATTTTTCTATATAAAAATAGTGGTTATGGGGTAACTCGGTGGCTCAGTGATTGAGTGTCTATCTTTGGCTCAGGTCATGATCCCGGGGTCCTGGGATCAAGTCCCACACCAGGCTCCCTACAGGGAGCCTGCTTTTCCCCTCTGCCTATGTCTCTGCCCCTTTCTCTGTATCTTTTATGAATGAATGAATGAATGAATGAATGAATGAACGAATAAATAAATAAATAAATAAATAAATAAAATCTTGAAAAAAAAATAGTGGTTACATATTTGTGTGCTTATTATCTCCTCCCAGTAGAAGGTAAAGTTTATGAGAGTTGGAGTCTCATCCATTGATATTTTGATTTCCTAAAACAGTATTGGTAGCAATTCAAATATTTATTGAACATATAAAAATACTTGTCATTCTAAGGTAAATTTTAAAAAGAATACCCATTTTTATTAGATAATTTAAGGAATTAATTATTTCTGATTTCTACATGACCTTTTATTGAAATATGCCTTTGACTTCAAAGTCACTACTCCCTCTACCATTTCCTACCCATTGCCTATATAATTAATAGATTTCATTCTAGACATATATTTCTTGACATATTACCTGACATTTTAACCTAATCTGGTACAGATATACTATATTATAAAATAGAGAGTAATGTAAAGTCCTCAAAACATTGGGTATTTTTGGAATATAAAATAAAAGCTAAGACATACACAGAGCCTTCCATTTCCAGGAATATAGCTGGATGTTTGCTCTGTTTATTATGTTCAAAAGAACAGAATAGGGATTAGGGCCACCTCTTCCACTGAAAGATTAAGTATGGAGATGATAAAATAAGGTTTTCTGCCCCAAGTACAGAAGAAAGCAAAATCCAAAGAATTAAATTACTCTTAAAGTTACTTTTACCATGAGAGCATTTCCTAACCCCAGGAACTTGAACATCAGATTTTTCTGCTTAGCACAACACTGGAAACCAAATGCAAGACATGTTCGACATGGACTGTGAAGTGGAGGTATATTCACCATAAATGTGGGATCCCAAAGGCTACCCCTCAGTATAACAGTAAACCCCATTAAGCTGCTCTAACACTCATTGCCAGAAGCCTGCCAGGAACTCCCTTACATTCAGCAGATCTGTAGCAGGGAGGAGGAAACTCCACAGAAGCTGTAATCAATAGATCTAAACAGCTTATAATTCATTACTTTAGCAAATACTATTCCATATTAACTTGATCTTTTTAACAAAATAGTAGCGAAGTTTCATCAAGCAATTATGGTTATCCCCCACTTTAAAGATGGCGAATGAAAAGCAAGATAGGATAAAGTACTTTGCCCAATGTCGCCAAGCTAGCAAACAGCACAGTTAAAACTACCTAAGGCAGAAATCTTTCTAAGCTATTAAAGTGCCTCCCTGTTTCATGACGCTACACAAAATATCACTTGAAAATTTTGATTGCAAAATTCATAACTCAAAAGATATGTTCCTACACTCAACTAAAATTTTTGATTGCCAAATTCATAACTCAAAAGGTTGTATTTCTATAGTCACTTCAGATTTTATGGAATTAAAATGTCATGGTGTGTATGGTGTATGACTTGTGTGTGAGTATTGACTTCCTTTCAGATTCCTATGGTGATTTTCTGCTGCCAAATTCAAACGTTTATACATTTCATAGGCAATCTTTACAATATAAAATGCTTCCATTAAGATAATTGAATAAATAAAAAGTCAAAAATAGAGAACAAAATAAATTCTTCATAGATCTTCCATTTTATAGATTGTATATAATAACATTTGTAATAGATGTATTCATATATGTGTATGTAAGGTTTGCTGAATTTCTTTGTAATAATAATTTCAAATATCTCATTCTCTTTTGTCCATTTATTTTTAAAATAAAAATCTTGGGCAGCCTGGGTGGCTCAGTTGGTTATGAATCTGCCTTTGGCTCAGATCATAATCCTAGGGTCCTGGGATCTAGCCCTGTATCAGGCAACTCTACTCTGAGTTGTGAGTTGTCTGCTTCTCCCTCTCCCACCACCCCTCTCCCCCTATTCCTACTCTCTCTCTCCCCCGCATTCCTGCTCTCTCTCTCTTTTTCACTTTCTCAAAAAAAAAATTGTCTTTAAAAAATAAAAATCTTAAATCTATTTTAAAAGAATCAATAATATTATGGGAACATTACAGCATGAGCATATTATTAAAAAAAAAGAGGGAAACAAGGTATTCTCTTAGATACAAAGGCTAAATAATGATACCATTCCTATTAAATAAAGATATGTCCAAAATGGAAGTTAAGTAAAGAGAATTTGGAGCATAATGGAATTAGCAGTGAGAAATAAAACCACTAAGAGAGCTTGTTGTTGATAAATTAATAATAACAATTCTGGTCCATAATAATGGATTAGTTTAGATCCATTAAGAAGTAAACCATAGGAGTAATGCAAGAGGGGAAATCCCTAACTTCCCTGACTTGTAACTCAACATCATAATCTTATGTGTCTACGAAATCTAAATCCAGTCCTTCTCTCTCTACAATGTATTTTATTTGATCTGTCAGTAGTTCTTTGATCCTCAAAAATTAAGGAATAGTCTCATGTTCCAAAATAGCTTCCACCTTCTGTAACAGACATGTAGGAGCAGGGTAGGTAGAACCATAACATGTGAGATATGTCAACTGGATTGCTGAATCTCTCTCTCATACAATGGCCCCTTTCAACATGGTGGTTGTCCCTTTAATACCTCTTCAAAAAACCATGTGACAGAACGTAAAGACTGCTAACTCTGGGAAACGAACTAGGGGTGGTAGAAGGGGAGGAGGGCGGGGGGTGGGAGTGAATGGGTGACGGGCACTGGGTGTTATTCTGTATGTTAGTAAATTGAACACCAATAAAAAATAAATTAAAAAAAAAAAAACCATGTGGTAGAAGGCTAATGATGCTAAAAGCACTTTCAGCTTCCTTCACATATAGATGTTTTCTCATAAGACCATGTGTATTTTTTTGTCAGTGGGTTTTCCTTTTAGGAAAAAAATTCACATACTTGTTTTTCTGCATGGCTGTAAACTATTTTCAATGTTCACAAACTATCCGATAATATATTTTTGATAATAAATACAACCAGACACCAAAAGAGAATTTGTAAAATTAAGTTCAATGGTTTATTTTATTTGTAAATGCATAGTGATCTTTCGCTATGTCCCAAGCACTGAACTTGTTGCCTTAGATACAACTATAAAAATGAAAGGCAAGATTTCTTGGGTAATTCATAGTGAAGTAGGGATGACAGATGTTAAGCCTGGGGCAGGTACTTTGATGGGGAAGTACAGGAGAACAAACAACAGAAGTTCCAAACCAGTCTAACACTCCAAGAAATGATTCCTAAAAGTCAATATATAATTTATAATCTGAAGAATGAATAACAGGTACTGAAGAGATTGCTGAAAGGAACAATGCATGGAAACTCTCTAAGCAAAATATCAGCACACCTGTTCCAAGAAATTCAAGAAAACTTTAATATGTGTGGAGAACAGAATAAAAGGGAAGAAATCAAAAGGACAGATGGTCTTGGGCCAGATTATGTAGGACTTTGCAGACCATGTTAATGTTTTGAAGTTTTATGGTAGGCATAATGAAAAGTCTTTGAATCATTCTGATTCAAGAAAAATAATATAGTCAGCTTGCATTTTCAAAGATCACTTAAGTTTAGTATCCTAAGTCAACTGTCAGTAGATATATTATAGACATATGACTAGTTATGAAGCTACCATAATGGTTAAGATATGGATATATAGAACTGGAATGACTTCAGGGCTATTCTAGAGCAAGAATAAATCAGATTTGGTGGCTAACTGGAGGTACAATTGAGAAGGGCAGGAGGAAACCAACTCAGACTAAAATTCAGGGGATTAGCTTTGAATGAGAAATGATTCCTCTTCTAAGTAAAAGGTGACGAAAGTGGTGCAGGTGTAAGTTTAGGTGTTTTGGCAGTAAGTTTAATGAATTTGATTTTTCAGGGAAGTAAGGGGAGGGCAATGTGACAGTTTAGAGGCATAAAGAAACAATAATGAAAAACAAGTTATTTAATACAGCAAACCAAGAAAAGTGTTGTTGACATAAATAATACTGGTTTCTCAAGTAGCATTAAGGACAAATTATGTGTTTATAGGGGTGTTAATCTAGCCAGCTGAGAGATTTTTTTTTCCAGTGGATTTGGTTGTGGTTTTACCAAGCTGGTAGAACCAGAGCAAGGGATTAGAGTAATGGAACAATATGACCAAATGCCCTGGTTCTGTTGGGATTGTCCTAGTGTTGGCACCGAAAATCTTGTGTCCACAGAAACTTCTCAGTCCAAAGTAAGCTGTGATGTTTGGTCACCTTCAGTGTTAAAAAAAAAAAAAATCTATCATAGCAAAATAGAGTGAGCCAGATAAAATTAGAGACATAAGATGGACTTAAGGAACCAACACGGAAGGGGGGGGGGATAGAGGATTAAAATAAGAGAGGAAGTTGTTGAAACTTTTGTTGAAAGAGGAATCTCTGAATTTATTTGCCCACTAGTCCTACATTTGTAGGTGCTGAATTCTAAGGTGTAGGTAACTGAAAGGAGTTATGGATGATAAGCTATTATTGGCGAGAAAGTCAAGAAACTGAGAAGTCATACTGTTGAATGGGTTGACAAGATCAATATTTTAATGCTGCAATTTATTGGGCAACATTTCCATTAAAACTGTAGACACTGTTGGCACACTGGGTAAAAGCATTTTATTCCCATGGCATGTGCCTTAAATGAGCAAGGGTTGGTTTTTCTTTTTTTTTTTTTTTTTAATTACATCTAATCAAAACTGCACAGAAGATGCTAAGAAACTGAGGAGAGCATTTACCATACCATCTGGAAGGTACCTAAAGTGTGAAAGAATCAACACATGCCACCTAGAAGAGAGGCAAAGAAGTAATTTCCTCGAGAGAGTGTTAGATTTTGTGAAATAAGAAGTATGAGAAATGTTAGTTGAAGAGATTGAATAGATAAGAGCCTTCATTAATCCTGAAAGGTGACTTCTGTAGGAAAATAAAAGTGCTATCCAACTTTGGAAGCAGATCATAAATTTTTCCTTAACATTTTTACCACAATTACCAGTGGGCACTAAATTATCAGTAGGTATATAACCTTCAGAACTCATTTTCAGTTTTTCATAGTGCCTATCCCAGTGGAAATCTTGACCAAATATATATATTTGATCTGCAGGTGCTATATAAACCATTTAATTATACCCTTGTAAATACAACCTATACTCAGGGTATAAGCAACTATTTCTGTTCTGGCCCCTCTTTATTTAATAAATTAAATGAAACCTATGACATAAAAAATAAATTAAAAAAATTAAAAAAGAAAACTGTGACATGCTTATTTTATATATCTACAAGTCAGGATTTTATTGTCTCTTAAAATTTCTCTCTTAACTCTACAGCATGGAAATTTTAAATTAAAGTTTAATATTCTAATAGACATCTACTGGTGTGGGTGTTTTTCCATTTTAAACTGCAATAATATGAAAACACAGCTGCTAATATCTACTTAATACCACTATAATTATTACTGTGATTAAACAAAGACATACACACACACCCCAAAACTGATTTGACCTGCTAAGAAACAAAAAAGTGCATGATTTCTATAAAAGATTATTGTATTATTTTTTTAAATGTAGTGAGTGAGGTAATTCTACATATTTATCTTTAGCTGTTGATATTTTATGCGTAAAAAAACCTACCCAGAGTAAACTCTTTCCCAAAGGTGTTGCATGAGATGATTGCTAATAGTGCAGACAGATTAAGTTAAAAATCATGGTGGGGTGGTGAAGCTAATGTCACATACCACGTTTTTTATGCAGCACCTACTGATTACCTCCAATCCCAAGCAGAGCCCTTTTCCTTCCCCATTTCTTTTCTTGAGTTTGTTCTCTTATTGAACAATGTTTAATAACAAAAAAACTATATTTTGTTTTGTTTTCCAAATAAAAATTAAAATCTATGCCAAACCTTAAATGAAATAATATGTGAGAAGTCTGTTTTATGATAAAGTGCTACAAGTTATAAAATATAGGATTGTCTAAAGTCAGGTGATGGGATAATTGACAGAACAATGTTAAGGGACACAGGTAAAGTGGAAAATTTAGTTTGATGAACCACAAACAGAGCAGCCTTCTGCTCAGAGGTGCAAGCTCTTCCCTGGCTTTCAAACCTTCATAAATTCTGTCAACTGCAGATAATCCCAAATCTCCTGGTATAACCTCAGCGCATTCCTGGGTGTTCACTAAAAGGGTGAGTGCATCAAAGCTGACTTTTTTGCTTTGCTGCCCAGATTTTCAATCTGTCTGAGGTATCATATTACTGAAATTAAAAACGTAGTATTTCTTATTAAAGAATGAGGATATGTTGATCTGATGAGGTTAGGTAAAATAAGTGCTAGATATAGAATATGCAATAAACCCTACTCTTAGTTAAACACATGAAATGCTAAAACACTTGAGTTTTTGTTCGGTCACTGAGTATAAGAATAAGATAGAAAAGTATATTATGATGGTGGCAATCCAATTTTAAGTACTTTTTCAAGGGGCACCTGGGTGGCTCAGTTGGTTAAGCACCTGCCTTCTGCTCAGGTCGTGATCCCAGGGTCCTGGGATAGAGCTCCACATCAGGCTCCCTGCTCAGCGCGGAGTCTGCTTCTCCCTCTCTCTGTGCCTGCCACTCCCCCCACTTCTCTCTGTCAAATACATAAGTAAAATCTTTAAAATAAATAAATACATATACACTTTTTCCAAGTTTCTACTAATTTAACAATTTTTAAATTTGCTATATGAAATGTTGAACTTGATAAAAATCTAACTTTTAAATAATGTGTTCCTTTAGAAAAGGAATCTTTAGTAGGAGTTTGATATTTTTCTAATCAGCAAAGAAATCTTCTGACCAAAAAAAAAGACAAAACAGTGAATGTTACATTCAGTGATGCAATGTATTTTGCTTGTAGTCTTGTTATAAATTGCATATTATAAAATTCACTTACCACATTTGTCCAATATATTCTTACAAGTTTTCAATATTTTTATAAGTTTTAGAATTAGCATTACAAAGAAGTTCTAGAAATAATATTTTGTCATTGTCACATTTACTAAAAGCAATTCTTCTTCCAAAACCTTTCATGATCTTCTCTGCGCAAAGCTCTGTGAAAGATACAGGCCAAAGAAAGAATCAAAAGCAGATAAATTCTAGTTTCTGAATATTTGAAGTTTATATTCCAGCAAAGGGAAATATACATAAATAAACAACAAAATAATAATAAGGACTGTGATAAAGGTATATATTAGTTAAAAGCTAAGAGTAGGGATTGTATGGTAGAAATACAGACATTAGAGAACTGAGTAGAAGCCATAAATAGGAATTAAGTGCTGCAAAGCACAACTAGTAAAGTGAAAGCAAAGGAATAAAGATAAGAGAATATAATCAATAAACCTGAAATAATAAAATGTATTAGCTTCCTAGAACTACCATAACAAAGTACCACAAATGGGTATCTTAAAAAAAAAAAAAAAAAAAAAAAACAGTTCTGGAGTCTGAAAGTCTAAAATCAAGGTATTGGCACTGGTACTGGTGGTTCTTTCGGAATGCTCTTAGAGAGAAAACTCCCGTGACTGCCAGGGATCTTTGGCATTCCTTAGACTGTGGATGCATCACTCCAATCTCTGCCTCAGTCTTTACATGACATTATCCCGGTATCACTGCATTTTTACACAGTCATTTACTTATAAGGACACCAGTCATTAGATTAGAAATCCACCCTACTTCAGTACGTTCTCCGTTTAAGGAATTACAACTGCAACAACTTTATTTCCAAATAAGGTCAAGTTCTGAGGTGCTGAGTAAGGGTTAGGATTTCAACACACTCTTCTGGGAGACACAGTTCAACCCACATTCTAAGAGCAAATACATATTAAATAGTAAGAAAACACTTTAGATAGTTTTAGCATTTTACTCTCACAATATCACTTTGTAATGGTTAATATTATAATTTTGATTTTCCTGAAGTAATTTTACCAAAGTCACAGAAAGTTAAGTGATGCAGTCAGCCCTCAAACACCAAAGCTAATTTAAAAGCCCATTTTTTAACCATTAAACCATCTAGCCATTATTTAACTATGTTATCCTGCCTTCCACATAGTCCAATTTATTAGATCTATATATGGCATATGAGTGAAAAAAAAAAAGTTGAGAAAGTAAAAGAATGGCATATCTTAAATGGATGGAATTCATGCTTTACTTTGAGACAATTACAAACAGTGATTAAAAAGGCATTCAAAGTCAGATCCCTGTTTTGCCAAAAATACAAACAGTGATTAAAAAGGCATTCAAAGTCAGATCCCTGTTTTGCCAAAAAAAATGGTGGAAATATGAATCACAGCAATTTGGGGAGATGTTGAAGAAAATAAATTGTTTAGAGGCTAATGTAATAATATGTAAGTATGTATGAATGCCTGGACTTTGAGACTGGGAGGTATTAGCTTAAAAATGAAGAGAAAAAATTTAAAGAGAAATAGAACTTGAATATAATTATATGTGATGCTAAGAAAGCACTGGGTGTTATGCTATATGTTGGCAAATTGAACTCCAATAAAAAAATAAAAATAATAAAAAATAAAAAGAACGAAGCTGGTTAAAAAAAAAAAAAAAGAAAGCTGAATGATTCAAAGATGATGCTATCATCTCTAACCTTGCAATAATGCAAACAATGCTACTGTACCACTAAGACCAAGGGGGATATGATAACCACTTCACTCACTCAATCTAATATATAGAATTTATATTTTGAGTTGAATTTATACTTTGAGTTAATTTTCCGCACTATTCTATGGAGTTTGTGTCTATTATTTAAATGAGTTTGGTAGGAGACTATGTCATATTTTAGATAAAAGCTAGGCTCCGGTCTCTCAAAGGTATGGATCTCAGGAAATCTGCCACTCACCAGTGGACCTCCCAGCAAAAACACACAGTAGGAAAGGCAAAGCGTAGATGATCTTAGATATGATAACATATCAGATTAGAATATATATCATAGCCTAGTTTGGAAATGGCTTTTTGATTTCCGTGTTATTTTATTAGAGGTCTTATTCTGGGCACATATGCCAATGGACTTAGTACATTGGGTTCTCTTTGCAGGGTTCACGGGTTTCCACATTCCATACCTTTCTTCTCTTTAATTAGGTATCTCTTATCTACCTGTTTCCTTATAAATGTCATATATGGTTGCTATAGGCTTTGCCTATAAACTTGCTCAGCAGGCAAGTTTCTAAAGTGAGGGACACAGGAGAAGTCCGGGACAGTGATTCAGACTCTTGCAGGTGGGCTTTTACCTTCTGTCAGTATGTATTGACAACCAATACACAGTTAGGAGATGAACTCTAATTTTCTTTATCATTGCTGGTTGGTAATAAATTTTGTTTTGCTGTCATCCTTTGAGAAGTATAGCTTTTGTGATTGCTCATGTAATGAAATAATTAGGATTTTTTTTCAATAATGCTGAAATTGTATGGGAAGACAGCACATTGTTATCTTTTCATATTTTGAACGATGAGCTTTCAAGTACATGGTAGCAATTTGATATTTTTATACATTGCAAAATTATCCCCATGATAAGTCTAGTTACCATCTGTCACCATAAAAGTATCGAATCACTATGATGTACATCTGAAACTTACAGGGCATTGTATGTCAATTATACTTCAATCAAATAAAACATGCTAAAAAAAAGACACATGGTAGCTTGAAATAATAAAGCTCTGCATGTTGAAAATACCTATCTTTCATGCAATTCTTGGTTTCACCATGCATTTGATATGTATGTCCAACTGACAGGAATTTTTTATTAAGAACAGATTTAATCAAGTGATTTATAATAAATAAAATATTGATAATATTTTGCTGACCACGGAGCCTCAAATGTCTCTATTACATTATTTTTTTTAAGAAAGAAAGGGGTATTATAGTCTGTTGGTTGTCAATTGAGATGCACATAAGGATCATTTGGGGATATTTTTGAAAACTACTGAAGCAGGAGATCTACCTGCAAGTATTCTCAATCAACTAAATGTGGATGGACTGGGGACTTGGATTTTAAAACTTACTATCATACACAGCCAGTATTGCAAACCGGTGCTTGAAGATTCCAATCCCTGTGTACTAAATATGTCCTTTTAGGGTGATTCCTTTGGCCCCGAGTTCAAAACTAAAGGATCCCCCTGCCTCCAGCAGCATGGTTTAGTTTTGATAAACAACAGCAATGATGAACAAAATTGAACTTGCTTATTAACATATCACTGCTGAACTTTGTTTTCTTCTCTTGATGAGCATAACTGAGTTTTTGAAGCTGAAAAAAGCCTGCAATTAACCCTATTATTTACAGCCAATGTGATTTGCCAGCAGAGTCTAACACTTGCTGGGTCAAATGGTGTCTGAAGAAATAGTTGTCATTTATTTTCACTGCTTGATTTCTTTATGTTGAACAAATGTGCCCAATAGAAATAAAATATTATGTGCCATGATTGATGAATCATGTTACTATGCATTCCATGTGGCTCATCTTTTTGATAAAGTTGTAAAATATTTTTCTCAGTTTTCGAACTCTAGAAATTAAAACTCAAAAGATTTTCTCTGAACATTAATGTATTAAAGCAGTTAACATATATTCCTATAGCCCTGAGATTATGTATTTATTTTTAAATAATAGCATGCTATTTACCTCAATTAATTTCTAGCTTAAGTTTAATTCCTAGAGTTGTGTAAGTGCTATATCAAGGATTTATATCAGAGAATCTTCAATTCCCTCATAGGAATCAAGTAAACCAGCTGAAATATCTTATTGGTTGACTGTATTCTTTAGGATGAGTTGAAGCTAGCTATACTGGTGAGTCAATTTTATACCATTCTATACTGTAGTTTAAAAAATTAGTAGAAGTAAAACTATTTCCAACGATTTTAGTTTTATTTCAAAAAAGCAAGAAATATCAGATTTATGAAAATTGTCACTTATTTTTTCATATTCCTTGAAAATTTATACTTTGAAATTAAAATGCTGTGCAACTTAATTTGTCATCCATAGAGTAGTTATGAAATTTATTTTATTTTTTTTAAAGATTATTTATTTATTTATTAGAGAGAGAAAAGAGAGAGAGAGAGGCAGAGGATAGAGCAGGCTCCATGCAGGGAGCCCGACGTGGGACTTGATCCCGGGTCCCCAGGAAGTTAGGAAATTTATAAAGAAGTTTACTTTGTAATATACTAAGCACCTAAATTTAAATTAGAATAAGCAGTATCTTCTTTTAATACTTTCAATGGATAGCTGCTAAAATTTGGAGATAACATTAAAACTTGTTTTGAGGGGGGCCTGAGTGGCACAGTCAGTTAAGCATCTGCCTTCGGCTCAGGTCATAATCCTAGAGTCCTAGATGGAGCCCCACATTGGGTTCCCTGCTCAGGGGGGAGTCTGCTTCTCCGTCTCCCTCTGACCCTCTCCCTGCTCCTTCTCTCTCTCTCTCTCCCTCTCTCTCAAATAAATAAATGAAATATTTTTTTAAAAAATAAAATAAATAAAAAATAAAACTTGTTTTGAAGTCCTAGAAAAATATTAGAGGGAAAATAGGCACCATATATTTTAAGTTCAAAGTTTTTTCACCTTGTCAAAGGCCCCATTTGCGAAGGTCTTCTTACTTGAATTGTATATTTAGTCCAGTGTTTTGTAATGCTTGATTCATTTATCTATTTTAATATATATGCCCTTTATAGATATGCTCTACTTTTAAGTTACTACTACTGATCTTGTCTTATGCTCTATAGGGTATAATAATACAATAACAATAACATGTTTTGGATTCTTAAATTTAGTATCCCCCTACTGACCTTTTCTTCCTACTCAGTAATATAAATAAGTAATAAATATATATAAATATGTCATATTTATGCACATAAACAATGTAAAATGATTTTGGTAAAATTGTCTAGAATGTGAGGTTAATAAAAAACTAATTATGCCTATTTTATATATTGTGGTGAAGCCCAGATTAAAATTTAGGTATGGCATGTGGATTGCTTTTATTATTGTTGAAATTACTTACGAACTATTTATATGATTGGGCAACAGCATTTTCTAGAATAGTATGACTATGCTGTAGCCCTGTTTAACCATTTGAAATGTGAACAGTACAACTTGAGATATGCTTTAAGCGTAAAATGCTCAGTGATTTTTGAAGACCTAGTTGGAAAAAAGAATGTAAATATCCTAGTTTCTTTTTGATTTTGTGTTCAAATTGTAGTATGTGTGGTAAATTGGTTTAAATAAGATACATTCCTAAAATTATTTTCAATTGTTTTTTTTATTTTTTTAATGTGGATGGTATAAAATTACATTTGTTGCTCACATTATATTCTGTTGGACAGCACTATTCTAGAGCAATGGGCAAAGTACTTGTAAGCATAAATAACATTAATAGATTTCTCATAAAGGAAAGACTGCATGTAATATCTTTATAGAATTTTATACATCTGTGTTCATATTTTGACTGTAGTAGTTATATTATTTCCATAATATGGATGGGTTTTGGGTTTCAAGTATAGTCAGTAGCTCGTGCTTAACTTAGTATGCGCATAAAATTTATTAGAGAGGATGTCAGTCTTAATTTTCTTCCAGTGTGAAATGGTCAGGAGGTTAAATACAATAATAACACAGGATTGTTAGGTTTCTTTTGATTCTTCAGGATATAATTAGTATATCATATATAGATCCCATTTAAAAATTTTAATGCTATAAGTATCTAGTCCTTAAAATTTAGTTTCTATATTGGGTTTGCTCTGTTAATTCAACTAGAAATGAGAGCAGGTCCCTTTATTGAAATTCTGTTTCGTTTCAGGCATTACATGCTATGCATTTGAGAAATGCTACCTCACTTAAACTTTGAAATGATCCTATGATACCAATATGAACCATTGCCAAGTATTCTCTCACAAATGGTTTTCACTATTAATTCAGCTGTTTTCAATCTATCCTAGAAAGAATTAAAATGCACCCTTTTGTAACTTAGGTCCCTCAAGTAAACAAACATCAGAGTGAATATGGCTTATATTTTGATTGTTGAATACTAAAACCACCACTTCAAATAGAGAATAAAGATTTTGTCACATTTCCAAAAGTAAACTGTAAATAAAAAATAAGATCACTGTGTGTAGAAAGAGAGAAAAGACGGCATTGGAAAACTGATGAATTTTGTTATTCATGTAGTGACTCTCAACATTGGTTTTGACATATCCCAAAATAAGATTGCTTTGCTGCAATTGGTTTTTTTTCAGTTTTGTTTTTTTTAACAGTTCAAGACAATTCTCTTCTATGGAACTCTTTGTTAATAAACTACGCTGTGAATTTGATAGTATGTTTGTGAATTATTACACCAAAACTTAAATATTAGCAAACACTTATATGTACAATGTTCACAGTATTAAAGTGACTTGACATATTAATCTAACTCTTACAGAAACTACAAAGTAATATATTATCTCAATTTTAAAATGGCACAGAATGATAAGTAACTTGCCCAAAAACACAAAGCTAATCGGATTCAAAGTCAGGCATCTCAAATCATGAATATGGCAAAGCAAGCACGCAAATACTTTGGACCTCAAAATCTTTTTTCTGTTTGCTGTTGTTGTTTCTGTGAAAGTCAAATTCAATAAAGAAACAGTAAAGTCAAACTTCTTTCTGGCATTGTTAAGTTCCACTTCCATATTCAGAAGATATAATCTGGAGATTTGAAAATGCAGAGGAAGAAATCACTGTCAATTTCCTTGCCTGCGTGCCTCTTCCGTTTCTAAAACCTAATAGTTAGATATGTAGTCACTTTGTTCTAGACAGATCTCTAATTATCACAAGGAGTTTCACAGAGTTCTAAAATAACAGTAATTTGAATTTTAAATACTTAAAATAATTATGTGTCATATAGATTTTGGGGACAGAGAGGGGTTTCACATTATTAACTGTAAAGTTGGAGGTTTCAGCCATCTAAAATGCCAGAAATAATTATTACAGAATTTCAAGCTGAAATTAACCAGGAACAGCACATCTTCTCTTAGGTTTGATAGAGCACTTTGAGAGAGTCAAACATAGGTTTCTATTCTGTGTATGAATCTCTTTTTTAAAAATTTAACCCAAGAAGTGTTTATAACTGAATCAAAGTCCCCTGGCAGGATGCTTAAATGGGGCACACTGTTTTAAGTCTGTGTTCATTCACAGTGATAGGGTTTTTATATGATACATATTTTACCAATCATTTTCCAATTGTAAATATCAAAACGGAGAATTTTCCATGCATGACACTATTCAGTCAAAGAATATTTATTACTTTCTGCTAATAGCAAAATATCTTGAAAGAATAGAAACAAACTTCACTCAAATGTCTTCATTATTAATCTAGTGTTAACTCTTTTGTGCCTATACTACACTGTGTAGACTCAAATACCTAAATGTGTAATTATCTTTTTAGCTTTATTTTTTCTTTCAACTACAGTTGTCTATAAAATATAGAGACAAACATACTTGTAGATTGAAATAAGCAAAAAGCTAAAGGCTGAAATAATCATACCACAGAATTTCCGGCTTCTATGCTGACATTAATCAGCTTGAGAATTGTCACTCCTGTCTCTGTAAGAACAACATAGACTAAAACCAATGGCTATTCTTGGACACATCAGAGAACGGAGGGCAAAGGCAGGGCAAAAAGCCACTGACAAATCTAGAGAGACAAATCTAAAGAATCACAACTGAGATCTGCTCACCTGAAAGAGAAATTACTGAAGCTTTAAACAAATAGGATAGTTAATGATAAATTTAACAGTATGCTGGAAGCTGACTCTAGATTAGTATGAAAATGAAAAAAAAAAATCTTGAAGGATGTAGTCTTAGACTAGCCCATATCTGTTTTTCCTCCACAATACCAGCTCCCCCAGGTTCTTATAGAGGACAGTGTCAACACCCTCATGGCTCTGGCAAAGATAATGGAAATGTAACCATTTTGAAATAATTAAGTGTTCTCTGTAACACCAGTCTTCGCTGCAGAAAAGACTTGACCAGAGATGTATTGCAAATGGGGGAGAGGCATCTCCCCAGTTGCAGCCTCCTTTAGGCTTTATATCTCCACTTCAGGGGAACAGTGTGGCAGAAACTATTTAATTATGATATTATAGGACACTCTCTTCCCTCCTGTCTAACTTACCACACTATCAGGACCTCAGGATATAAAAGTGGATTAGAGCAAAAAGAACTGCAAGTCAAGAAACCTAAGGAAGCAGTTTAAGGAAGCCTAAAGACAATAGGAGAAATGAAAAGAAGGACAATTGAGAAATCTGAGGCCTCTAATACCTACAACTGTAGAAAAAGTTAAATATAGTCCTATTTCTAGCCAGATTAAAATAAATGCTCATCAAGCCCAGATATTTTTGACAATAAATATATACTACCAAGCATTTAAAGATGAATATTGCCAATTTTACACAATCTCTTCTAGAAAACAGGAGAGAACACTTTCTAACTTTTTATTAGATCAGCATTACCTTACTACCAAAATCAAATAAATATATTACAAGAAAGGAAAACTGCAGATCAATATATCTCATAAACACAAATATAAAAAACTTCAGCAAAATATCAAGAGATCGAATTCAACAGTCCGTAAAAAGAATCATATACATAAACAAGTGGGAATTATTTTGGAAAAACAAGGCTATTTCAACATTCAAAAATTAACCACTGTAATCTACGTATCAGGAAACTAAGGCAAGAAAATTATATAATCTTATCCATTAAGTGTTAAATACATGATAAAATTTCTCAGCACACCAGAGATAGGAGATTTCAACTTGAAAAAAGAATGTTTGCAAAAAATTCACTCCGTGATAATAGAGAATAAGAAAATAAGAATTCCCCCCGTAAAACTGGAGGAGGCAAAGATGTCCTCTTTCACAACTTCTATTCAATATCACATTCTAAAATGTAGCTTTCCAATACGTCAGCAATGAACACGTGGGAAAAGGAAAAACAACAACAACAACAATGAATTGACAATAGCACCAACAATTGAAATATTTAGGTAAAATCTAAGAGAATATGCATAATATTTATATGAAAAATACAAGAAAACTCTGATGAAAAAGTCAAAGATCTAAATAAATAGTGTCCTTGGCTAGCAAGACTACTGTTAAGATGTCAAATCATCCCAACTTAGTTTATAAATAAAAGGAGGAGAAGAGACAATGTTCTGTGCTGAAGAATTGCAAATAATTTATGTAGATACTCAACCTTCAAGGAGGTGGGTGTGTAACTTTATATACTCCTATGAATGAACTAGACAGAGCAACTTCCTTCCAAAGAGTACAGTATGGAAAGCATGCAGGAAAAAAAAAATTACAGTTGAAAAAACCGACAAACCCTACCTCAGCCAGGGAATCAGGCCAGTATGAGTGTTCATAAATCATGTTGATAGGATATACCTTTGATACAATGTGATGAAAATGGCACTTTGCCTCTGTGGACATCCTTCCCAAAACCCATAATCCCAGTCTCATCATGACAAAAACATCAAATTCTGATAGCTGGGCATTCTAGAAAATACCTGACTAGTTTTCCTCAAAACTAACAAGGTCTCATCAAAAACAAAACAAAATGGAAAATTTTTTTAAAAAAGCAAAAACCAAAAATAAATTTAAAAAAATGTAAGAAAATGTCATTGCTAAGAGAAACCTAAGGAGAGACAGTGACTAATTGTAATGTGGTATCCTATACTAGGTCCTGTAGGTCACTAGATGAGTGATCATACAGGAGAACAGAAGAAATGCCAAAACATAAATAATAATTTCAGAAGAAGTCCCATTTGTTATTGGTGATAGGAAAATAAGATATAATCACTCATATTTTATAGTCATCTCTAAAAATATGGGCTTCCTTGAAAGCACTGACACAGAAATCAAGACAACAAAAACATGATATCAGGTATAAATCAAGAAAATATTAATAAAGTATGGACTTCAGTTAATAACTTTATAACAAATGTATCATACTAATATAAAATGTTAATAGTAGGAGGAACCCGATGTGGGGTATGTGGGAACCCTACTATTTTCATAGATTCTCTGTAAATCTAGACTGCTCCGTAAAATAAAGATGACATTTTTTTAAACGCCTATAGTCATTTATGCTTGGAACAATTTCATTTTAAACCCAATTATTATGTGTATACTTTATAATATTTTAAGCCTAAGTCCTGCTAGCATCTCATGTACTTTGCTTCACTTCCATATAGGTATACTATATTTACACCATATTATCAAAATCTTCAAAACATTTTAAGGATAATTTGATAAGAATAAATGAATTAGCAGTGGAAAACTATTAATAAAAATTAAATTAAAATGCCATAAAAAAGGCAGGCAAAAGTGGTTATTTTCTCTATACATCTATATAATTCATTTTTACACATTGTTTTCTTTCAAGTAATGTCATTTCACCTAAATAATCCCTTAAATTTATTATTGTTCATTAACAATTGTAATTGTGGGGTATCTGATGTATATTTAGTTCTGAGAGTAAATAAATGAGTGAATAAAAGTTCAGCAAAGAATCAGGCAGGAAACAAATGATTATTTAGGGGGGAGAAAAAAGAAGAGAAGGTAAAGGACAAAGATATTTTACTCATGAAGTAAAATGGTGTTTACATGCTTAAATAAAATATTACCTAATCATATAACTGTTCCCCAAATGTTAACAAATAGCTGACTTAAGATATTTTAGTTTCCTTCCATATTTTAGTTTCTACCCACCTTATCATAAAAAAAGAAAATGTACAATTGTTTGATTTGAACATTGCAGAGCTTACAAAAATGAAAATTTAAAACCCAAAAAGGGAATAAACACAGCAACTTACCTATAACTTATATCAAATTATAAGACATGACTATACTCATATAAGCTTATAAAATTTCTAGAAGTGCCAAAAAGCCTACACCACATCATAAAATTTCTAGCCAGAAAAAAGAAATAGCTGCCTTTGAATAGTATGGTTGAATGCAGAGTCAATATTTTTAAAATAAGACTGACATTTTTTAAATGGTCATTTTAGAAATTATAGAATTGTTAAAATTTTGGAACCTAATTAATATATTATATCGCCATTAAGTAAAATAGTGAGATTATTTTCTGTGTTTCTATAAAAAGGAATTGGCTATGACAGATGAATCAAAGCAAGGTATTTAACTTGACGTCATAATAGGGAGAGATAAGCACTTGACGGATCAAACTTTCCTCAAAACCATTAAAAGAAATAAGATGTACTGAAATTATGAAAGTATATGTCTCACGTGCAATTAGTGGGCTAGGAATACATTAACATTATGGCAAATAATGTAACACTAAATACTAAACACTGATAAAATTAAGTCAATAAGGAAAAATGCATTGAATTAAATGGCAGTAATGGAAACAAATCAATCAGGACAGATTTTATAGCCAGGAACAGGAAATTTTTGAAGTAAGACTATAATAGATGAAGAAAATGTTTTAGATTACACAGAATCATAGGACTTAATTCTTAGAATTAAAGTCAGAAAAAAATTAAAGTCAGAGAATCTGATGAAATCAGTTAATATTTTAAAAGTGTAGATTGTGATCATATGGGAGAGCAGGAAAAAATGAGAATACATAAATAATAATTTCAGAAGAAGTCCCATTTGTTTTTGGTGATAGAAAAATAAGGTATAATCACTCATATTTTATAGTCATCTCTAAAAATATGGGCTTCCTTGAAAGCATTGACACTGAGAAATCAAGAATAATTGGTTTAGATGATAATGGAACAATATTTTGTGGAAGATGAAAAATCAGACAAAGGTAACACAGGTAACACAGGTAATATCCTAAAAGTATACACTTGAAAATTGGTAAAGAAAATAACAGAAAAATAAATAAGTCTTAAATGAAACTGTGAAAAGAGTCTAACTTCACTCTAATCCAGACATTAATAATTTTTAAATGTTAATGAAACAGATGTTTTGAGCAAATTTTCAATTGATATATAAACTAAAACACTACTAATCATTTTTAAATCATAAGATTATTCATTCATTAAGTAGGTTCAGTCATTATAGTCCTTATCTTCACATTTCAAATATTTTTCCATTAAAATATTAAAATAAAATATTTGAATTCCTGTTATATGTGCAACATTAAAACCTATGTGATCATTTTCTCTGCCATTATTATTTTAATTTTGAGGTAAAATGGTCCTAGAATTAACTTTAACCAAATCTGATGATCTAAATTTTAATTGTTATCATTGCCAACATATACACGTCACTTCAGCAAACATTACAACCCCAGAATTTCTGAATAAAACATTTCTTTTAAGATTGTCTACATTTGCGTATTCTTTTCATTCTGCAAATGCCCTTCCTCTCCTTAACTATTATTTTCACTCTGTTTAATCTACTTCTCCTTGATCCCTTCTTATCCCAATTTCCCTCCCAAATTCACTATAGAATAAATATATACACACACAACAATATAATGTAGAATAAGAATGTGGCAGATCCAGTGGCTGCTTGATAATTATCTCCAAATGATTCCATATTACATTACATATAATTATATTAAGACAATCTATATGTTTTATTTTGAGCATAAATGGAATAAAATGAAACAAATATTTGAAGAATGACTATGTAGAACACATTCTACTAGATGTCTTACACATTTACTTAATTTTAACTCCAAAACAAACCTAAAATGCTTGTCCAACTTTCCACTGTTTGAAGAAAAGAAAACCAGGGTCTAAAGTAAATCATTTGACTTGTCCAAGATAACACATCCAAGATAATGAATTTTAAATCACTTGATTTTTTAAAAAGTTGTAATAACAATTCAATGGGGAAAATCGATATTTTCACATTTTACTCGAAAAGCTTCAAAAACACTGAAAGTCATATGCAAAATTAAATTAAAATGGATCTTATAACTAAACATAAGACCTAAAACCCTAAAACTTCCAAAAGAAAACATTTCAGAGAAAATATTTGTTAACTGGGATTAGATCAATGTTCAGTTAATGTGACATCGAAAGTGTGATCCGCAAAAGGAAAAGAAATCCTAATTTGTACTTTGTCAAAATTAAAAACTTCCACTCTTCTAAGATACTGTTAAGAGAAGGAAAAGGCAAGCTCTCATATGGGAAAACCTATTTGCAATCATACATCTAATAAAAGACATGTGTCTAAAATACATAAAGAACTCACAGTAAAAGAAAGCAAACAATCCATAAACTAAATGGTAAAGTACTTGCATGGGCATTTTGCCAGAGAAGGTATAAAGATTTCAAATAAGCATATAAAAATATTTAACACAATTAGGAAAATAAAATTTTAAACTACACAGATATTGCTGTACATTTATTAGAAATCCTCTCCATTCCAAGTATTGGTAGGATATAGAACAACTAGACCTCTCAGACACTGGTAGTAGAATGGAAAATGGGGACAGCCACTTCGGAAAATTTGGCAGTTTCTTAAGAAATTGAAACACCTACCATGTAAACCACACATTACTAGCTTCAGTTATTCCCCATGACCAATAAAAGCATGCATCTATGCAATGATTAATATATGGATATTCACAGCATATTTGTAATAGCCCCAAACTGGAAATGGCCCAAATGTACATCAATAAAATGGAAAAATAAACTGTGGTATATCCACGTAATGGAATGAACTTCTGATGTACACAAAAACAGATCTTTCAGAAAAATTATGTGAAATGAAATGGGCCAGATAAACAAGAGGTCAGGTAAGCAACAGAAACATATTGTCTGCCTTCATTTACATAATGTTTTAGAATATAAAACTAATTGACAGAAACAGTTAAATTGTTGTCTTGAGATAGGGTGAAGGGTTAGGGAAGGGCAGAAAGAAGGTACCTCAGAAGGGCATAAGGAAACGTGAAGGCTGATGATTAATTTATTGAATGTGGTGATTTTACAAGGGGATATATATTTCAAAATTTGTCAAATACACTTTAAATATGTGCAGTTTACTGTGAGTCAATTATACCTCCACAGAACTTTAAAAATATTTGGTCAGGGCATCGTCTATTAAAATCCTTCTATAAATTTAATTTTCTTATCCTCTTTGTAAGATTTATATCTTGGAAGAGTTGGTCTTTTCTGCCTGCGTTTCTTTCCTCACCTTGTGTTCACCCCTCAACCCATGCCAATCTGGCTCTTGCCCCAGGCTTCTGTCAAAATTGTTCCCACTAAAAGTAACCAATGGCTTCTACATTATTCGATCCAAGTTACTTTTTCCTTTCTCGTCTTACTGGACTCTTTAATAGCATTCAATATTGTTAACTATTTCCTTTTTCCTTCAAACACTGCATTGGTACTAAAAAAAAAAAATCATTGCATCAGGTTTTCATCTATATTTTAGCCAATGTCCTTCTTCAATGTTGACTCAGTTCTTGTGAATAGACATAGTTCCCCTCATGTTTTTCTGTTCTAAATCTCACTCCCCTTTATTTCAATTAGCATCTCTATACTTCAAGTTACTTCAAAAAATTTTTTTTCATACTCTAGATCTCTGAATTCTAATCTATACATTCATGTCTACTTGGTTATATAAAAATGCCTTAAACTTTTTAATCATCTGTTTTTTATCCCCTTTGTTCTCTACAAATGTAGCCAGTGTAATATTTTTAAAAGTACAAATCTCATATATCACCCACTCCGGAAAACATATCAATGATCTCAGGTTAAAATTTAAATATATAGCATGATCTAAACATAACCTTGCCCTTACCTACTTGTGGATTATCTTATATACGCTGTTTCTAATTTTTTGAATTCCAGATATACGGACTTTGTCTAAATTACTTGAACATTGCTTTCTTTCAAAGAAGGCTTTAAGATGCTTTTCTCACTGGCTGGCACTCATCCCAATCCCTCCCAGCTTTTCATCTTTTTAAATAGTCTTTCTCAGATCTCAGTTCAAATGCATTTTCATTAGAAAAGTCTTTCAATTTCCTGTTATCAGCTATCCTTTTTTCTCTTGGCACACTAACACATTTTTTAAAATTATAAACTGATATATTTGCTTAGTGGATATATACTGCACACCTAAAACCCCGTAAGTTCACAATCATGTATCTCTTTTGCTCATTACTGTTTCCTCATTGCCATGAACAGTACCTGACACACAGTAGACAAATTAATATTATATGTGCCGTAGAAAGAATTATCATAGTTAGCTCTTTTAATAACCTATATACAACATAATATTGTCGTTTAAAAACACAGGCTTGGAGACAGGAAGTTAGAGCATCAAATACAGCCTCTATTGCTTCTTTGATGTATGACTTTAAATAATTTATTTAACTTTCTAAGTCTAAATTTCTTCATCTCTATAGTGGATGTAATTAATAAAAGTTTTCCCTTAAGTTTTTATGTATATTAAAATCAATGATCAACACAAATTCCCAATAGAGACCCTCTAAAACTATATTCCCAATGTTTTTTGATATTATATATATCAAATGTATTTACATATAGATATATTATATATTATATATACATATATATACATAAATACAAATATGTATTTACATATAGATATATTATATATTATATATACATATATATAAAGGAAAGTTGCAGGCAATCACTTCCTATATAAACTTCAGGAAAGAATTAAATAAAACGAGGTTATGTCTCAATATGATAGACTTACAAATATCTAGCCTATGATTTTGAATATAGTAACCCCAGTTTAGAAAATGACCAGTCCATGTTATGACAGCATGCTTGCATAACACCCAGATCAAGGGTGTGATAGTACACATAACTGTAACCACTATGAAAACAACCTATTTAAATTGTATATCACATTATTCATTGTCTGATAACTTCATCAGCTCCCACTTTTATTGATATGTTTTCAATGATTTAAGAGCAATGTCATGAAATAATCAGCATAAATAATGTATAATATTTAGATATTTAAAGTCATAATGAAATGTGGAATGAAATCCTATCATTAATTTTGCTGTTACTAATTAACTAATCGTTTTCAGTCTTTTTTTTTTTTTTTTTTTTTTGGTGTTTTGATGGATATAATCAGGCCAACATATGAAATGAAATGCGGTCAATTTGTTTTTCTTTTTCATGGAAAAGTGACAGGACTATATTTCCTTGGCTAAGGAGACAAAACTGTGTGAAGTGCCAATTGTCAAAGGACTCCAAAAATATAACAGAAAAATCACTAGTAAGGAAAAAAACTACAAAGGAGTGGTTAGGGATGCCTGGGTGGCTCAGCAGTTGAGCTCTGCCTTTGGCTCAGGGTGTGATTCCGGATCAAGTCCCACATCAGGCTTCCTGCATGGAGCTTGTTTCTCCCTCTACCTATGTTTCTGCCTCTCCGTCTCTGTGTCTTTCATGAATAAATAAATAAAATCTTTTAAAAAATAAGTAATAGATTAGAAAAACATACTAAAACTGATAAAACTGATGATAGAAAACATTTAATATCTCTATTTTTTCCAGCAACCAAAATGTTTCCTTCATTTCCTAGGCTAATAAAGCATCCCATTAAATATATAGTGACGGAAAGTTTAGTTAATACAATGTGATATATATCTTTAGTGTTTGTGATTCTAATAGTATAAGGAAAAAAGCTGTAGTAAACAATTTAAGATAGATCTCTAAGGAAATTTTAACTTAATTAAAATATAAATACTAATTTTTTATTGGGATCAACATGACCTACAGTATAATAAATTAATAACATGGTAGATTAAAATGCTACGTATTTTTGGCCACATCTCCCCCAAAGAGAGGACCATCTGTTTCTCTTCCCCTTGGTTATGGGCTAGACCTCCAACTTTCCTTTACCACTAGAATACAACAGAAATAACTGTAATTTATGAGGGTGGACTGAACCTTAAGATATCTGCAGTTCTTGCTTTCATATGTTTAGAGAGTTTCCTCTTAAGAACTCACTCATCATACAGACAGAATTCCAAGGCAGGTGGAAGGTCACAGCTAAGGTGCTCCCATGGACAGTTTCAGCTAAGTGCTCAGCCAACAGCGAACACCCCCTACCAGCCTCGTTGAGTGAGCCACCTTAGATGTTCAGGTACAGTTGAGCCTCCAGCTCACTAGAGCTCCAGCTGGCATCATGCAAAGTGAAGATGTTCTCAACTGAGTCAATTACCTCAGTCTGTTCAGCTGCTAGAGCAGAACACCATAGACTGAGTGGTTTACAAAGAACAGAAATTTCTTTCTCATTGATTTGGAGGCCAGGAAGTCAAGGATGAAGGCACTGGCATATTTAAGTTCTGGTGAAGCCCTGCTTCCTGGTTCACAGAAGTCCATCTTCTCTCTGAGTCCTCACATCATGAAAGGGGAAAGGGAGTTCTCTAGGGTCTCTTTTATAAGGGCACTAATCTTATTCATAAGGATTCCATCTTCATAAATAAATACCTCCCCAAAACCCCAACTATCTCAGTATCATCACATTGGGGTTTTGGAATTCAACATACGAATGTGGGGGGATGCAAATATTCCTCCGATAGCACCAGCCAATGCACAGTATCAAGAGAAATAATAAATCATATCATAAACTGCCTAGTTTAAGTATGGTTTGCTATGTAGAAGTATAAAATGAAATAGAGGGTAAAAGTTCTACTGTGCTTTAAAATAAACAGTGACTCCAGAATCCCTGGATTGACAGTAGTTTGTCTGACCTTGGACAATTCACAATTCACTACATTTCTCTGAATCTTGGTAGTAACAGAAATCATATGGTGGGACTGTTGTGAGAAGTGAAAGGAAGAGTTCCTATAAAGCACTTGCACAGCGACTGAAACATAGTAAAAAAGTTCAGTAAAGGCTGTCTGCTGTGTTGTTGCTATTGAGGTTGCTGTTAAACTGGTCTGTATGACAAATTCTATGATGTGTCACTCTGCTAAGGACTTGTGTTGAGCAGGGAATGGAGATACGAATTATATACAATCTCAAAAAATACATATTTTAATAACCTGTTATCTTATTTTATTTTTTTAAGATTTATTTATTTATTCATGAGAGACACAGATTGAGAGAGAGAGGCAGAGACACAGGCAGAGGGAGAAGCAGGCTCCATGCAGGGAGCCAGATGTGGACTCAATCCCAGGATCATGACCTGAGTCAAAGGCAGGCACCCAACCACTGAGCCACCCAGGCCTCCCAACCTGTTATTTTAAATAAAAGCAATACGGTCGCACAGAAAGGTAACTTTGACAGTACATTAATAATCTGTAACTTATTTTTCCTATTTTATTGTTTTAGAAAAAATATATTACTTTTTTCCCCAAAAAATGCTCAAATGGATACATTTATTATGATGTTATTACAAAGATTAAATACCCAAAGTTAGTTGATTATAGTTTGGCATGATGACAGAATTGGTGTTATTTTTTAACTAATAAAAATAATTGATTTTTGGGCAGCCTCAGTGGCTTAGTGGTTTAGCACCTGCCTTTGAACCAGGGAGTGACCCTGGAGACCTGGGATCGAGTTCCTCGTCGGGTTGGGCTCCCTGCTAGGAGCCTGCTTCTCCCTCTGCCTGTGTCTCTGCCTCTCTCTGTCTCTCTCTCTCTCCTCTCTTTTCTCTCTTTATGTATGTGTCTCCATAAATAAATAAATAAAATCTTAAAAAAAATAATTGATTTTCAAGCTGCTGGGTGGCTTAGTCAATTAAGCATCCCACTCCATTTCAACTCAGGTCATCATCTCAGGAGGGATGGAGCCCTGCACTGGGCTCTGCATTCAGCAAGGAGTCTGCTTCTCTCCTTCCCCCTTCATCTCTCTCCTCACTCAAACACATACTCTTTCTCTTTCTCTCTCTCTCTCTCTCTCTGTAAAATAAATAAATCATTAAAAAAAAGTAATTTATTTGGCTACATAACATAATACTGAAGTCAACTCATCCCAGAAATATGTCATATACAAGTCTCAATATTTCATTACATTATGTACTTCATTTATCTGATTACAGTTTAGTTTCTGAAAAGAACTCTCATTTATACTGAGCACTCAGAAAATCCTTTCTCTTTTATTTATGTTTTTAAAATTTCTCAGTGGTATTCTCTAATTAGCTTTAAACTTTCATTTCACATTTAAAAGGGCTTTTCTTTGTTCTTAAGAGAAAATTAACACTGGATTGATACTAATAACTAGTATCTATTTGTGTTACCCAAACAACAAGTATTTTTATCTTTATGTTTGACCAATTGCACATCGTAAACCACTAATTTCACTTGCAAAGAGTCAAACTCTTAATTTCCTCTTCATTTACCCTTTCTAGCTCAGCAGGACATGTCTCTTCTCTCAAGCCTCCATAATAGACTTAATTTACCCAATAGAGAAGAACAGTCATTCTGATACATGGTTCTGAAAAACTCTGCTATTGCTCTCTATTGATCTGTCCACCAAATCTCATGGACATCTCCCTTAAACTTGAGGTATTTTATGCTTGAGTGGTTTGTATTGCTTCATGATATTAACAGAAATCTAGATTAGTTCCAAAAGACTAAAGGAGAAATGCAAAAGGGAAGTAAATTAAGAGAATATTATATTTCTGAAAAGAATACAGTTTTATTTATAAAACTAAGGGAATTCACTTATATTAAAGTCATCTAGTATTTCCTAAAGTTTCCATGTTAATTTAGCATAGATTTACGGTAGCTACTTCAGTGCGGTCAGCATAGTTTGTTCAGTTAGTTCTCTTATTCATACTTGGTCTTACCCAGAAGTTTCTTGATCAATATGAAAGCTACATTCAAACTGCTACTTTCTTTAATTACATGAGTCAATAGAAAAAAAAAAGTCACAGTAAAAATCACAGAAGTTGCCAACATATTTGAATGATTAAATAACAAATTCTGATATAGCCAGAAGTATGATGAGAAAACTTGCTTTGATTGGCCAATGTCAACTAGCAAATTAATAACTAATGACTAACATAAAAGTAATGTTTTTAGATTTTTCTATCACGAGACTTCTGTTTAAACCATTTAGTAGTATTACTTTGTAAAAAATCTTAATTGGCATACTATGGATTATATTATTTCTAAAATACGAGGAACTTAGCACAAGAGAAGCTTCTTCAGTTGTGTAGGCTCTGACAGAAGCAGAATTCACTTAATCCTTGTTATCTAGTGGTAATTCCATAATAGATAGCTGTACCAATATGTAACACCATACATGGGAAGTAGCATCATCATAATAATGTAATTTAGATGTCAGACCAAAACCACATGTCTATGAAAAATAGTTTTAATGATCAATTCTTGCCTTCCTTGTACAATAGAGTCTCAATTAAGGACTATGTGAGCTAAGCTGTCCATCATCAATTAGGTGTCATAAATCTCCTACTATATAGATAGTCATGAACATGACCAGCACTATTCTAACATCAAGTAGAAGTAGTATATATGAAACAGAATTCAAGTGGGTGCTAGAGCATAGCTAAATTGTATGAGGAGCTGGCTCACACTCTCACTTCCAACCATTCTTGCTGCATTGCCATCTTTCCCTCAAATAGCGACTATAGCCCCACAACTCCCCAAATTCAAAACAAGCTCATAAGGGTACCTGGATGTCTCAGTGGTTGAGCATCTGCCTTGGACTCAGGTTATGATCCTGGGGTCCTGAGATCCAGTGCCAGATCAGGCTCCCTGCTTCTCCCTCTGCCTATGTCTCTGCCTCTCTCTGTGTCTCTCATGAATAAATAAAGCGAATCTTAAAAAAAAAAAAAAAAAAAAAGCTTATAGATGGTAACACAAGTTGATACTCCTGAGGCATAAATTGCCACAGATACTACCTCATTCAGGTCATTCTAAAGGAGTGAAGAAGGAAAATCTTCCCCATGGGCAGAATTTTAAGTAATACACCTGGTCATTTCACCTGAAGGACAGATGGCCAGAGATACAGATCTAAGGTGGAGAGAGATATTCCTTCTCCCCTGGACTTGGCAGGTAGAGAATGGGCTGTTCACCCATTCAGATTCTCCTAGCTGAGGTTCGAAATTATCAAAGTCTGAGAACTTTATACAAAGACACAGAGTCAAATTAGATATTGTGTCAACTACGGTGGAGTTAGGTGTCCAGGGACAACAGTAGCAACAATGACAGTCAGTAACTAGAGTTAACGGTGATGTTCTAATCAGGTAAGTTCTCTGTCCTGCTTACACTGATCTTTGTCCAAGCCTAATTCTACAATACCCCACGAAACTCCATAATCTAGCAGATAATTTTTCTAAAATGACTATTTTACTCAAGGTAAGCAGAGTTTATTTGTTTTATGAAGTTAATAAATGAGACAAATGCAGTGCCATCTCTTCATATAAAGATAAATTAGTTTATTTTTTATTTTTATTTACCAAGAAATATTTTTATGAGCTTATGCAGGGTCTTTGAAAAAGAAAAATACTTTTACTTCCAATATATGAGCATTTATCTCTAGAGATTTTTTTTTTTTGAGAGACAGAGCAGAGGAAGAAGGAGAGAATCTTAAGCAGGTTTCACACCCAACATAGAGCCAAATGCGGAGCTCAATCTCAACACTCTGAGATCATGACCTGAGCCAAAATCAAGAGTCAGATGCTTAACTGAGCCACCCAGGAGCCCCTATCTATAGATATTTATGTTTCAGAGCTAGATTGACATTCTAGGATTATGTTTTACAGATCATATTGCCATAGCTAATAACAAATCTCCATAAATTGCAATGCACTAAAATATGTGAATGATTTTCCTACTAATATAACATGAAGAAAAGATACGTAATTAGAAAATGTCCTAAAGTGCTAGAAGCCTTATACACTAACTAGTATTTTGTAACTAAGATTAATGTTTTATTTTACAGAGAAATATGAAGATTTTTCAGATTATTGCGGTGGAAGTAGAATGGAAATTAAAATTTAATCCATACATTTTAATTAGTTTAATATGAGAACTAGACTAAGTCTACTAATGTGGCAGGACTGTGAAATAATCAGCAAGCAATAAAATAAATTTTAAAAATGCATAATTAGAAAGCAATAATAAACAATGTTTATTTTGTTTTGAATAATCTATGAACTATAATTGCTGTTTCTGTTTATTCGAATCTGGCTCAAAACATAAATCATCTTAAGGCCAAATAAGCTGCTGTTTTTGTCTTTTGATATTTTGTTTCTTTCAAAAATATTTGCAGGGGGGCAAGATTTCTACTTTACTCTGAAGTTGGAGGAAGCTCCTGCTGAACTCATGAATAGAAAACTTAATTTAAAACGTAATGGCATCATTTACCATACGAATTATTATAATTAAGCATGTTAAGTGGGCTATGGCTCTCATGTCTGTGTTCTGAATACTCAAATATGAATACTGAAGATATTGTTCTTCATTGAGCCAATAAAAGTATCATCAAAGGAAGCAAGTGACTGAAAGGAACTGTGGTCACTACAAATGTCAATGAAGCCAGAAATAGTCCTTTAAAAATCAGCTATGCTGCCAGTGAATGCAGAAAGGGCAAAGCTTATGAGTCATTGACATAATCAAAGTAATACTTGAATGGGCTACTAATCAATTAAAAATACAAACTGAAATATTCCAGCGTTTTAATTCACATGGGTATATTCAATTTAAAAGACCATATTTCATGTGTAAAGAGATATAACATTTATATTTCAAAAAAATGTTTTTCTACATTTTTTAAAAAAAGAAAATAAAAGTGATCTAAAGCCATGGTCTGAAACTCATTCTGTACTTAAATGTGTATCTGGGAAGCAATAGAAATAATAAAGAACATTCTTCTTTTCCAATCTGCAAAAACACATTTAATCGGAATAATGTAACTGATGGATGTCCTCCACAAAAATATGTAGAGGTGATGGACCATGCCCAAGTTGCTCATAAGGCACTTAATAAATGAAAGCAAGAGAGAGACAGACAGAATAATCAAGAATTTCAGGAGGAGTAAGCTGTAGGTTTTTCCAGGTAGAGAGACATAAAAATGTCAGAATTATTATAAACTGTTTGATACATAAATATGTAATAATGTCTTGGTATCTCAAAAGAGATAATGCAACTTGCAAACACTTAGGTCAGAATTTATGTACTAATTTTATCTCACTCAGAAGTTAAATTAAAACAAGCCTTGACTCTGATTACATACTGATGCAAATTAGTTTACCAGACAGTTATGATAAAATGTATGCTTTGATAAAATTTTGCATCAGGACTCACAAAATGGAGGCTGACCCAGTGGCCAGGCCCGTGTCACAAATCTAAACCAAAGCTGATCTGCATTTCTGGGAAGCACCTGTCAAGGAGAGCTAACATACACTAATCACAACCCTCTCATTCTGCTTTAGCTAGCTTACCTTATTCTAGAATCTAGGACCTGCCTAGCCTTATAAGGATATCCCCAACCTCCTAGCCAATCATGGTCTATTTCTGCTCACCCCTTTTAATATTCTATAAAACTCATGTTTGTCCAAAATTCCAAAATTACTCAGACAGGGTGATCCATTTCTTGTGAAGCAATGTATTTCTCCAATCTATGAATCTTTTTCCCTTAAATAAAAAACACCAAATTCATTTCTAATTGTTCTTGTTTTTTTCACTTGACAAGTTATACCAACCCATAGGCATATGTTGATGCTACCTAACATGCCACTTATTATATAAATGAATATTATATAAAATATTCAACTCACAATTTAAATTATAACAAGGAAAGTTTTTAACAATTTATCCAAATATCCACTAAAATATCTACAAAAAAGGAAAGAATAAGATAGGAAATTCAATCTTTATTGAAAAATAAGGCTATTGTCAACATATGAGTAGTTTCCTTTAATTATACTTAAGAATTTCATTAAGAAAAATCCAATCAAGGTAAATAAAAACAAAAATAAACACTTGTGACTATAAAAAAATAAAAAGCTTCTGCACAATGCAGGAAACAATCAACAAAATTAAAAGGCAACCTGTGGAATAGGAGAAGATATTTGTAAATGATATATCCAATAAAGGATTAGTATCCAAAATACATAAAAAATTATAAAACTCAACACCCCCCAAAAAATAAATAATCCAATTAAAAAATGGACAAAAGGCATGAATAGACATTTCTCCAAAGAAGACATCCAAGTGACTAACAGACACATGAAAAGATGCTCAAAATCAATCAGCAGGGAAATGCAAATCAATGTTATAGTGAGATATCACTTTACAGCTGTCAGAAGGGATAAAATAAAAAACATAAGAAGTAACAAGTGTTGGTGGGTATACAGAGAGAAAGGAACCCTTGTGCACTGCGCAGGAGTGCAAACTAGTGTCCTCCCTATGGAAAACTGTATGGCGGTTCCTCAAAAAGTTAAAAATAGAACAACTCTACGGTCCAGTAATCATACTACTGGGTATTTACCCTCAAAGTACAAAAACACTAGTTCAAAGGGATGCATGCATCCTTATGTTTATTGTAGCATCATTTAAGATATCCAAATTATGGAAGCAGCCCAAGTGTCCATTGAGAAATGAATGGATAAAGAAGAAGTGCTATGTACACACACATACACACACATGCTGGAATATTATTCAGCCATTAAAAAGAAATCATGCCATTTGCAATGACATGGATGGAGCTATAGAGTATAATACTAAATGGAAATAAGTCAGTCAGAAAAAGGCAAATACCATATGATTTCATTTATATGTGTAATTTAAGAAAGAAAACAAATTAGCAAAGAAAAGAGATAGAGAGAAACTGACTCTTAACTATAAAGAACAAATTGATGATTTCCAGATGGAAGCTGAGTGGAGGGATGGATGAAATAGGTGATGGGGTTTAAAGAGTACACCTATCATAACATGATGAGCACTGAGTAATGTTACAGAATTATTGAACCACTATGGTATACACCTGAAAACTAATATAATATGGTATGTTACCTATATTGGAATTAAAATTTTAGGGGATCCCTGGGTGGCGCAGCGGTTTGGCGCCTGCCTTTGGCCCAGGGCGCGATCCTGGAGACCCGGGATCGAATCCCACGTCGGGCTCCCGGTGCATGGAGCCTGCTTCTCCCTCTGCCTGTGTCTCTGCCTCTCTCTCTCTCTGTGACTATCATAAATAAATAAAAATTAAAAAAAAAAAAAAAGGAATTAAAATTTTAAAAACGATAAAAATTGAATCCCTCTTTCACATCTAAAATGCATCAGCCTCATGAACACAAAATAAGGTAGAAATATGCTTTATCCCTCCTTCAAAGTACAAACCAGAGACCCTTACGGTGTAGCAACCATACTCTAAAAGCTGGCAGTGCTCCATTGCTATAGATTGGCAGTTTTCGAAGAAGGTACTTCCCATTCCTTAAAAATGAACCTTAATTATTTATGCCTTGAAAATATACAACTTCTCTGTAATTTAAGATATTTTAAGGAGCATCTGAATGACTCAATTAGTTAAGCATCTGACTCCTGATTTTGGCTCAGGTCATGATCTCAGAGTTGTAAGATCAAGCCCTGCGTCAGGCTCCATGCTGGGCATGGAGATTGCTTAAGAATCCTATCTCCATCCCCTCCTCCTCTAAAAATAAATATATTAATTAATTAATTAATTAATTAAATATCTTAAAAACAGAATTTAGAGATTTTTAAAAAATATGCTCAATGGTCAGCATGTGGCCTAATATAGGACTTGTACTCACAACACTGAGACCAAGACTTAAACTGAAATCAAGAGTCAGACACTTACCCCCCTGAGCCACCCAGGCACCCCAGCTGTAGAATTTTTAAATCAGTAATTGACAGTAATCAAAGGAGAAAAAAATTACATTCAAAATATTGACATGTAACAGATATAATGACATACATAGAAGATGAACCCTAAAATAACAAATTTTATTCTTTTCAAGTGTACTTGGAACAATTACCAAAACATATGCTCTTCTTCACTCTATTCAAAAATTTGGAACTAGGAAAATCATGTATTTCCTAAATATACCAAAAATGTATCCATGAAGACACAAAGAGTAATCTTATACTTAATGATGAATTATTATGAGATTTATTGCTAAAGTCAGAAGTGATACAGAGATACCTGCTATGCAGGTTCTATTCAATATTATAGAAGAAGTGGTAGGCAACTGTATTTGGGCAAGAAAAGTTCTTATAAAATGGCAGTTAAGGGAATAGAAATTAAAAAACATATATGTACTAAGCTTTCGTTATTCATAGCCACTTGACTGTGATGATAGAATATTAAAAAGTATCCATAAAATATTACAATTAATAAAGAATTTAGCCAGATATATGGATTAAAAAAACATGTTATAAGCCATAAAGCATTTTTATGCACCACAAATAATATAAAAATTATTATATTAATGTTGGGGCACCTGGGTGATTCAGTCAGTTAAGCATCTGAATCCTGATTTTGCCTCAGGTCACCATCTCAGGGTCCTGGGATTGAGTTCCCCCATCCCCCCAATGCCTTGTGGGCTCTTCACTCACCAGGGAGTCAGCTCAGGGATTTCTTTCCCTCTTCATCCGTCCCTTCCTCACCCCACTCTCTCTCTGTCTCTCTCAGATAAGTAAGTAAGTAAGTAAATAAATAAATAAATAAATAAATAAATCTGTTTTAAAAATGCTAAATCTCATTTAATTTTCAATAGATTAAAAAATCAAGTATCTAAAAATAAATCTAATGCAAGATTTGCAAACTGGTACATGGAAAACTTCATGACATTAATGATAGACTTCTGGAGAAACCTTAAATAGAGGAATATAGAATATTCATGAAGTGAAATGTTGACCATTTGAATAACATAAATTTCTCCAACTCATTTATAAATCTAATACTATCCAGATTAGAATACAAGCTGGAATAAAAAAAAAAGAATACAAGCTGGAACCTGTGTGTGTGTGTATGTGTGTGTGTCTGTGTGTGTAAATGACGAAACTGACAAGCTGTTTCCACTATGTGTATGGGAATATAAAGAATGAAGAACAGTAAAGTCAATCTCAAAGAAGAAATCTAGAGGATCCATATTATCAGATATCAAGATTTACATTAACTATCATAATTAAGAGAGTTAATAGGGTCTAGAAACAGATATATCTAAGTCTGCTGATTACAGCACAGCACACTGGGAAGCAATGATTATTCTATGACTGTGCTAAGTCACTCAGACAATTACATTAAAAAATTAATCTTAACCTCTAATTCACACCATAAACAAAAATCAATAATGTAGAATAAAACGAAAGATAAAACAACAATGCTTTTAAAAGAAAAATGGAAAACTATCCTTATGATCTTAGGCAATCAAAGATTTCTTTAAAAAGACAAAAGAATAAGCATAAAGAAAAAAAATGGTAATTTGAACTATGGTAAAATTTGATGAAAATAAATTAATAATGGAAAAATTGGGGCACCTGAGTGGCTCGTCAGTTGAGTGACCAACACTTGGTTTTGGCTCAGGTGCGTTAGTAGGATCAAGGCCCACTTGGGGCTCTGGGCTTAGTGTGGAGTTGACCTCAGATTCTCTCTCTCTCAAATAAGTAATAAAATATTTTTTAAAATGGAAAATTATTTAACATTTACATGTTAAATTAATATATCTTTAATAATTATATGCTAAATGTTTAAGTATGTTTTGTATACATGTATCTGACAATATAAGCATAATAAACAAAAACAAACTCTTACAAGTCAATGTTATAAAGGAAGAAAACAAAAGGAAAAAATAGAAAAATACATGAACAGCCTCTTCAAAAGTGAAATATTCAAGAGGCAAATAAGTATATGAAAAGTGCTCAAATTCATTAGTCATTAAAGAAATGTAAAATAAAATAGGCTGACCCACTGTATATCCACCAGAAGGTTAAAACTGAAAAAAGATAATTTGAAGTATTGGCAAGTGTATGAAAAAATTTGAATTTTCATATGTTGCTGGTAGTTTAAATTTACACTATTTACAAAATTGCTATGCTGTCCTTTTACAACATAATCCACACATATCCCATGAACCAACTATTGCCAGCTTACATATGTATCTACAAATATGTAAAACTACATTTGCCAAAAGATAGGCAATATTTGTTCATAGCAATAATATGTGGTATCAACTAGGAAAACATCCCATACTCATCAGCAAGACAATAAATAAATACATACAATGGCCTACTATATAGCAAGGAGGAAAACAAGTTACATCTTTGTGCTACAACATGGATAACTCACACTAACATAATGTTGAAAGAATCAAGATGCAAAAGAGACAGGCTATATATATTTGACATATATGAATATGTGTATGCATTTTATATGTATTAAAAATGTAAAAAGGAAGGCAGCAGTAATAATACTAAAGTATGGGGAAGAAGTCAGGATAAACATTACCCTTCAGAGTTGATAATGATTGCAAAATATAAGCATAATGTGAACACTTTCTGAAATGCTGGTAAAGTTCTGTTTCTATATCAGATAGTATTTACAACAGTAATATTTACTATAATTTTATCAAGATCTACATTTAAAATCAGCTTACTATTTTTTAAGTGTGTTACAGTTCAATAAGCATCTATTCAAAATACATGCAAAAGATAAAATACAAATTATAAATAATAAATACCCAAATTTAGAATCTATATTTTAATGAATGTAACTTGATTCAGAAATTACACTATAATTTTAACAAAATAATTCTATTTATAAGTTTAATGTTCAATGACCATTTAATTGTCAAAAAAAAAAGCTACTATGTTCCATTCATCATCTGCGTAGGCCACATAGGTAAAACTTAAAGAAAATTTGAATTGTATACAGTTGCAAAATATTTCTCTCCTGCTTTATACAATTTCATGAGTACATCATTAATGAATGTGTTACTCCAAGATCATGAATTGGAATACCAAGTGAGGGAAGTTCTGCAATACTGAACCTCATACTTCATCATGCAAAACCAAATTCTCTGGTCCTTTCTAAAGGAAGATATGGCAAGGTAATTAATAAGCTTTCCTTAGCACTTCTTCTCAAATCCTCCTTATGCTCCAAAGTCCATCTCCAACACTGGCAGCATCCCAGCCCATAAATTCTGTACCAATGTATTCAGTCACTTTTTTTGCTTTAAAACACAGGGCAAAAGATAGAGTGTTTTTCTGGAGACTGAAACATGTAGGAAAGTTTATGTTTAGTATTATGGGATGCAATATGTGAGCAATAGGTGTTGAACTTACATGCAGATGTGCTAGTGGTATGCTGAAGTCTTTACATGCAAGCTCATGACAACTTACATCTTCATGATGTAATTTATAAGCCACTTTTTAAAAAGATTTTACTTATTTATTTATGAGAGACAGAGAAAGAGAGGCAGAGACACAGGCAGAGGGAGAAGCAGGCTCTCTGCAGGGATCCCAAATCAGGACTCATCCTGGAAACCCAGGATTACACCCTAAGCCAAAGGCAGGGTCCCCAAGTCACCTGTCTCCTCCAACTTAACCTAGATAACTTTCAAATCATCCTGAAAACTATGAATTTGACCTGAGATTTAAATAAAGAACATCTGGAATGTTAGAGAGAGAATAGTTTGTGCTTCTAACAAGTACAACTTGCTTTTAGCCACTCCACACTGAGCAAAATGACTAGAAAGAACTCACCACAAAATAAAGAATCAGAAGCAGTACTCTCTGCCACAGAGTTACAGAATTTGGATTACAATTCAATGTCAGAAAGCTAATTCAGAAGCACAATTATAAAGCTACTGGCTCTGGAAAAAAAAAGATAAAGGATTCAAGACATTTCATGACTGCAGAATTTAGATCTAATCAGGCAGAAATTAAAAATCAATTAAATGAGATGCAATCCAAACTGGAGGTCCTAACGACGAGGGTTAATAAAGTAGAAGAAAGAGTGAGTGACATAGAAGACAAGTTGATGGCTAGGAAGGAAGCTGAGGAAAAAAGAGAAAACAATTAAAAGACCATGAGGAAAGGTTAAGGGAAATAAACGACAGGCTCAGAAGGAAAAATCTACGTTTAATTGGGATTCCAGAGGGCGCTGAGGGGGGCAAAGGACTAGAAAGCATATTTGAACAAATAATAGCTGAGAACTTCCCTAACTTGGGGAGGGAAACACGCATTAAGATCCAGGATTGGAGAGATCCCCCCTAAAATCAATTAAAAAATTCAACACCTCGACATTTAATAGTGAAACTTGCAAACTCCAAAGATAAAGAGAAAATCCTTAAAGCAACAAGAGACAAGAGATCCTTAACTTATATGGGGAGAAATATTAGATTAACAGCAGATGTCTCCACAGGGACCTGGCAGGTTAGAAAGGGCTGGCATGATATATTCAGGGTGCTAAATGAGAAGAATATGCAGTCAAGAATATTTTATTGAGCAAGGCTCTCATTCAGAAGAGAAGGAGAAATAAAGAGCTTCCAAGATAGGCAGAAACTGAAAGAATATGTGCCACCAAACCAGCTCTACAAAAAATATTAAGGGAACTCTATAAAAGAAAGAGGACGTCCAAGAAACAATCCACAAAAACAGGGACTGAATAGATATTATGGAGACACTAAATTCAGATCTTTCAATAGTAACTCTGAACGTGAATGGGCTTAATGATCCCATAAAAAGGCAAAGGATTTCAGACTGGATAAAAAAGCAGGACCCATCTATGTGCTGTCTACAAGAGACTCATTTTAGACCTAAGGACACCTACAGTCTTAAAATGAAAGGGTGAAGAACCATTTACCATTCAAATGGTCCTCAAAAGAAAGCAGGGGTAGCCATCCTTATATCAGATAAACTAAATTTATCCCGAAGACTGTAGTAAGAGATGAAAAGGGACACTATATCATACTTAAAGGATCTATCCAACAAGAGGACCTAACAATCATGAATATTTATACCCCAAATGTAGGAGCTGCCAAGTATATCAATTAATTAATAACCAAAGTTAAGATGTACTTAGATAATAATACACTTATACTAAGATACTTCAACACGATGCTTTCTGCAAATGACAGATCTTCTAAGCACAACATCTCTAAAGAAACAAGAGCTTTAAATGATACACTGGATCAGATGGATTTCACAGATATTTACAGAACTTTACATCCAAACACAACTGAATACACCTTCTTCTCAAGTGCACATAGAAGTTTCTCCAGAATAGACCACATACTGGGTCACAAATCCAGGTCTTAATTGATACTAAAAGAATGGGATTGTCCCCTGCATAGTTTCAGACCATAATGCTTTGACACTTGAACTCAATCACAAGAATAAATTCAAACACGTGGAGGTTAAAGACCATCCTGCTAAAAGATGAAAGGGTCAACCAGGCCAGGAAATTAGAGAAGAATTAAAAAGATTCATGGAAACTAATGAGAATGAAATTACAACCATTCAAAATCTTTGGGATATGGCAAAAGCAGTCCTGAGAAGGAAATATATTGCAATACAAGCATCCCTCAAAAAAAAAAAAAGAAAAGGGAAAAAACTCATATATATAAGCTAACCTTGCACCTAAAGTAACTATAGAAAGAACAGCAAATAAAACCTACACCCAGCAGAAGAGAGTTAATAAAGATTCAAGGAGAACTCAATGAAATAGAGACCAAAAGAACTGTAGAACAGATCAACAAAACCAGGAGTTGGTTCTTTGAAAGAATTAATAAGATAGATAAACCATTAGGCAACCTTATTAAAAAAATTAATAATTAATAAAATCATGAATGAAAAAGGAGAGATCACACCAATACCAAGGAAATAAAAACAATTTTAAAAACATATTATGAGCAGCTATATGCCAATAAATTAGGCAATCTATAAGAAATGGACGCATTTCTGGAAAACCACAAACTACCAAACCTGGAACAGGAAGAAATAGAAAACTTCAACAGGCCAATAACCAGGAAAGAAATTAGATCAGTCATCGAAAACCTCCCAAAACACAAAAGCCCAGCTGGCTTCCCAGGGGAATTCTATCAAACTTTAAGGAAGAAACCATACCTATTCTACTAAAGCTGTTCCACAGGATAGAAAGGGATGGAATACTTCCAAACTCGTTCTGTGAGACCAGCATCACCTTAATTCCAAAACCAGACAAAGACCTCACCAAAAAGGAGAATTACAGACCAATATCCCTGATGAACACAGATGCAAAAATCTTCAACAAGATACTAGCCAATAGGATCCAACAGTACACTAAGAAGATTATTCATCATGACCAAGTGGGATTTATCCCTGGGATGCCAGGCTAGTTCAACACTCGTAAAGTAATCAATGTGATAGATCATATCAACAAGAGAAAAATCAAGAACCATATGATCCTCTCAATAGATGCAGAGAAAGCATTTGACAAAACACAGCATCCATTCCTGACCAAAACTCTTCAGAGTGTAGAGATAGAGGGAACATTCCTCAGAATCTTAAAATCCATCTATGAAAAGCCCACAGCAAATTTTATTCTCAATGGGGAAATGCTGGGAGCCTTTCCCCTAAGATCAGGAACAAGACAGGGATGTCCACTCTCACCACTGCTATTCAATATAGTACTAGACGTCCTAGCCTCAGCAATCAGACGACAATATGAAATAAAAGGCATTCAAATTGGCAAAGAAGAAGTCAAACTCTCCCTCTTCATAGATGACATGATACACCACGTAGAAAACCCAAAAGCCTCCACCCCAAGATTGCTAGAACTCATACAGCAATTCGGCAGTGGCAGGATACACAATCAATGCCCAGAAATCAGTGGCATTTCTATACACTAACAATGAGACTGAAGAAAGGGAAATTAAGGAGTCAATCCCATTTACAATTGCACCCAAAAGCATAAGATACCTAGAAATAAACCTAACCAAAGAGGTAAAGGATCTATACCCTAAAAACTACGGAACACTTCTGAAAGACATTGAGGAAGACACAAAGAGATGGAAAAAAATTCCATGCTCATGGATTGGAAGAATTAATATTGTGAAAATGTCTATGCTACCCAGGGCAATGTACATGTTCAACGGAATTCCTATCAAAATACCATGGGCTTTCTTCAGAGAGTTGGAACAAATAATCTTAAGATTTGTGTGGAATCAGAAAAGGCTCCAAAAAAAAAAAAAAAAAAAGGAAAAGGCTCCAAATAGCCAGGAGAACATTGAAAAAGAAAACCATAGCTGGGGGCATCACAATGCCAGATTTCAGGTTGTACTACAAAGCTGTGACAATGTTGTCGTGGCACAAAAACAGACACATAGATCCATGGAACAGAATAGAGAACCCAGAAGTGGACCCTCAACTTTACAGTCAACTAATATTTGACAAAGCAGGAAAGACTATCCACTGGAAAAAGGACAGTCTCCTCAATAAATGGTGCTGGGACAATGGGACAGCCACATGCAGAAGAATGAAATTGGATCATTCTCTGACACCATCACAAAGATAAACTCAAAATGGATGAAAGATCTAAATGTGAGACAAGATTCCATCAAAATCCTAGAGGAGAACACAGGCAACACCATTTTAGATCTTGGGCAAAGCAACTTCTTGCAAGACACATTTATTAAAGCGGGGGAAACAAAAGCAAAAATGGACTATTGGGACTTCATCAAGATAAGAAGCTTCTGCAAAGCAAAAGAAACAGTCAACAAAACTAAAAGACAACCTACAGAATGGGAGAAGATATTTGCAAATGACCTATCAGATAAAGGGATAGTATCCAAGATCTGTAAAGAACTTCTTAAACTCAACAGCAAAGAAACAAACAATCCAATCATGAAATGGGCAACAGACATGAACAGAAATCTCACAGAGGAAGACATAGACATGGCCAACACGCACATGAGAAAATGCTCTGCATCACTTGCCATCAGGGAAATACAAATCAAAACCACAATGAGATCCCACCTCACACCAGTGAGAATGGGGAAAATTAACAAGGCAGGAAACCACAAATGTTGGAGAGGATGCGGAGAAAAGGGAACCCTCCTGCACTGTTGGTGGGAATATGAACTGGTGCAGCCACTCTGGAAAACTGTGTGGAGGTTCCTCAAAGAGTTAAAAATAGACCTGCCCTATGACCCAGCAATTGCCCTGCTGGGGATTTACCCCAAAGATATGGATGCAGTGAAACACTGGGACACCTGCTCCCCAATGTTCATAGCAGCAATGTCCACAATAGCCAAACTGTGGAAGGAGCCTCAGTGTCCATCGACAGATGAATGGATAAAGAAGATGTGGTCTATGTAAACAATGGAATATTACTCAGCCATTAGAAACAATGAATACCCACCATTTGCTTCAACGTGGATGGACCTGGAGGGTATTACGCTGAGTGAAGTAAGTCAATCAAAGAAGGCTAAACATATGGTCTCATTCATTTGGGGAATATAAAAAATAGTGAAAGGGAATAAAGGGGAAAGTAGTGAAAATGAGTGGGAAATATCAGTGAGGGCAACAGAACATGAGAGATATCTAACTCTGAGAAACGAACAAGGGGTGGAGGAAAGGGAGGTGGGGGGGGTGATTGGGTGATGGACACTGAGGGGGGCACTTGACGGGATGAGCACTGGGTGTTATACTATATGTTGGCAAATTGAACTCCAATAAAAATATACCAAAAAATTAAATTTTGTAAATGTATATTCAAACAAATTATATTAAAGGCTAAAAATGAATATTCCAAATGAATTATTATTTTAATATAGTTTAATATATTCTATTCTGAGAAGGATGATTTTATATCTATTTTATCTCTATGGCAGAGACAGTCTATAATGATGGTGTGCTACTGTGCATCTCTTCCACATGGAGATGAAAGCCACCATGTTAGGAACACTTATATAGCCAAAAAAGGGCAAATTCTATAATCAGGTATTTACTATTTTGTTGACTATCTAAACGTAAGGAAATGAAAGAGAGAATGTTAATAATAGACCACAAATCAGAATTATGTCTTGTATGTGGCCATTACATTGAAAGTAGAAAAAAAATTGAAAATATTATTCTATTGTTCTAAACCTACAATCCAATTCAGCAAAGAAGTTGCTTGCATCACTGATGAACAAACGATGTTCCCCTACATGTCTTCATTATTATTAATGTAAAATAAAAAATATCAGCCAACATTCATGCCAGGACTATACTTGCTAGTCAAACATTCAAAGGTCAGCCATGTATACAGGAATAAATAAAAAAGATCAATGTAAACATTCTGTGTATAATTATTAGCTATCCATAATTTACAAAAAATAATATTGAATATTTTATTACTTATAAGGAATCTGATATACAATCTTTGCAGCAATAAAATTTATAAGTGTATATACATGTAGGTATATGCATGTTTTTTTTGAGATCCTGTTTTGAAAGAATCAAGATGAGAGCCTGTTGAGAGCTTGTTGTTAAATATTTACCAGCAAAACAATAAAAGAGATCAAGTATTTAATAAATTCATTTTTGTGAGTGATTGTGAAACAGAGGACCTCCAAAAGGACGGGTCCAGAGAAAGTTCCCCTCCCCCCTGCATCTAAGATTGTTAGGGAAGTTAACCAACTCTCCCAAGGCCCACAGTTTATAAATGACATAGAAAGCCTTAAAACTGAAAGTCTAACATGGAAGTCATGCTTTTTCGACTGCAGTGTCTTCTGAGATCATGTCATGCATCTAAAGAAAGAATACATTTTCTCAGCAGAAAAACGAAGTAGGAAAGATATTTTTAAAAATCAAGCACCATCTTTAGTTTTGTAAAATTGGGAAAATATAAGAGAAATAACTTTATAATGTTAACTATTAAAACAGCAAACATCTTGCTAAATAGCTAGAAGTATTTGCAAGACACTATCAGCCCTGCTAATGAATATTTTCCTGGAAGTCTTAGCTAAGGCAATATGTAAACAAGTAAACATGAGTAGTTTAATGATCCAAATATAACTAATAATTTTATTGCAGTTTAGCACATAAAGTATTATTATTTAATTACAAAATTTGAGGTGATAAACCAATGGTAGAATTACGAAGAGGGGGTGATCCAAGTTTTCGGGAGTCATTATCAGGTATTGGTAAAGATTCTAAACTCTGGAGACAAAGTGCATAAATTCAAATACCAGCTCTTCATCTTATGTAAATTAGCACATATTATTAAGATCTCTGTGCCTCAGTTTCATCATTAGTCTGTAGATAATACTTACCACCCATAGCAACATATGATTTGTTATACAGACAATACATTGGAAACAACATATATCATATGAAAATTCATATAGAAAAACTGACACCAAAATAGGAGATCACTGTTGTAAACCTTACAAAATTAAACATAATTACATTATCTTGGTAGATTGACTGGAATTACTGAACGGATAAGGCTTTCTGCGATGTAACACAAATTCGAGAGGTTGTGCAGATAATTAGTGTTGCTTTCTTCTAAATGAATAGCCCTCTGTGAGTCTGCCCTTTCCGCCCATCGACTGGCACAACACGGTTGATCAAAATGAATCATCATATCAGCAAGAGAAAAAACAAGAACCATATGATCTTCTCAATAGATGCGGAGAAAGCATTTGATAAAATACAGCATCCATTCCTGATCAAAACTCTTCAGAGTGTAGGGATAGAGGGAACATTCCTCATAATCTTAAAACCCATCTACAAAAAGCCCACAGCAAATATCATTCTCAATGGGGAAGCACTGGGAACCTTTCCCCTAAGATCAGGAACAAGACAGGGATGTCCACTCTCATCACTGCTATTCAACATAGTACTGGAAGTCCTAGCCTCAGCAATCAGACGACAATATGAAATAAAAGGCATTCAAACTGTCAAAGAGGAAGTCAAACTCTCCCTCTTCATAGATGACATGATACACCACGAAGAAAAAGCCTCTACCCCAAGATTGCTAGAACTCATACAGTAATTTGGTAGCGTGGCAGGATACACAATCAATGCCCAGAAATCAGTGGCATTTCTATACACTAACAATGAGACTGAAGAAAGGGAAATTAAGGAGTCAATCCCATTGACAATTGCACCCAAAAGCATAAGATACCTAGGAATAAACCTAACCAAAGAGGTAAAGTATCTATACCCTAAAAACTATGGAACACTTCTGAAAGACATTGAGGAAGACACAAAGAGATGGAAAAAAATTCCATGCTCATGGATTGGAAGAATTAATATTGTGAAAATGTCAATGTTACCCAGGGCAATACACACGTTTAATGCAATCCCTATCAAAATACCATGGACTTTCTTCAGAGAGTTGGAACAAATTATTTTAAGATTTGTGTGGAATCAGAAAAGACCCTGAATAGCCAGGGATATATTAAAAAAGAAAACCATAGCTGGGGGCATCACAATGCCAGATTTCAGGTTGTACTACAAAGCTGTGGTCATCAAGACAGTGTGGTACTGGCACAAAAACAGACTCATAGATCAATGGAACAGAATAGAGAACCCAGAAGTGGACCCTCAACTTTATGGTCAACTAATATTTGACAAAGCAGGAAAGACTATCCATTGGAAGAAAGACAGTCTCTTCAATAAGTGGTGCTGGGAAAATTGGACATCCACATGCAGAAGAATGAAACTAGACCACTCTCTTTCACCATACACAAAGATAAACTCAAATGGATGAAAGATCTAAATGTGAGACAAGATTCCATCAAAATCCTAGAGGAGAACACAGGCAACACCCTTTTTGAACTCAGCCACAGTAACTTCTTGCAAGATACATCCACGAAGGCAAAAGAATCAAAAGCAAAAATGAACTATTGGGACTTCATCAAGATAAGAAGCTTTCGCACAGCCAAGGTAACAGTCAACAAAACTAAAAGACAACCTACAGAATGGGAGAAGATATTTTCAAATGACCTATCAGATAAAGGGATAGTATCCAAGATCTGTAAAGAACTTCTTAAACTCAACAGCAAAGAAACAAACAATCCAAACATGAAATGGGCAACAGACATGAACAGAAATCTCACAGAGGAAGACATAGACATGGCCAACATGCACATGAGAAAATACTCTGCATCACTTGCCATCAGGGAAATACAAATCAAGACCACAATGAGATCCCACTTCACACCAGTGAGAATGGGGAAAATTAACAAGGCAGGAAACCACAAATGTTGGAGAGGATGCGGAGAAAAGGAAACCCTTCTGCACTGTTGGTGGGAATGTGAACTGGTGCAGCCACTCTGGAAAACTGTGTGGAGGTTCCTCAAAGAGTTAAAAATAGACCTGCCCTATGACCCAGCAATTGCCCTGCTGGGGATTTACCCCAAAGATACAGATGCAGTGAAACGCCAGGACACCTGCACCCCGATGTTTCTAGCAGCAATGTCCACAATAGCCAAACGGTGGAAGGAGCCTCGGTGTCCATCGACAGATGAATGGATAAAGAAGAAGTGATCTATATATACAGTGGAATATTACTAAGCCATTAGAAATGACAAATACCCACCATTTGCTTCAACGTGGATGGACCTGGAGGGTATTATGCTGAGTGAAGTAAGTCAATCGGAAAAGGACAAACATTATATGGTCTCATTCATTTGGGGAATATAAAAAATAGTGAAAGAGAATAAAGGGGAAAGGAGAAAAAATGAGTAGGAAATATCAGAAAGGGAGACAGAACATGAGAGACTCCTAACTCTGGGAAACAAACTAGGGGTGGGGGAAGGGGGAGTGGGTGGGGGGTGGGGGTTACTGGGTGATGGGCACTGAGGGAGGCACTTGATGGGATGAGCACTGGGTGTTATTCTATATGTTGGCAAATTGAACACCAATAAAAGTAAATTTATAAAATAAATAAATAAAATAAAATAAAACCTAAAAAAAAAAAACAAAACACCATTGAACTGTTTGTTGCTACTGTCACTACTAACTACTCCTTCTGTCACTACTAAAAGTACACACTAGGGATGCCTGGGTGGCTCAGTGGTTGAGCATCTGCCTTTGGCCCAAGGTATGATCCTGGAGTCCTGGGATCGAGTCCCATATCAGGCTCCCTGCATGGAGCCTGCTTCTCCTTCTACCTGTGTCTCTGCCTCCCTCTCTCTCTCTCTCTCTATGTCTCTCGTGAATAAATAAATAATTAAATTTTTAAAAAAGTGAATACTAATATTCAAAAAAGGAAATGAATAATGTACCCATAGTTGGAAAGACTAAATATTCCAATTTTCTACAAGTTATTCTATAATTAGATGCAATTCTGATCAAATCCCAAAAATGATTTTCATAGTTGACAAGCGTACTATTACAAATCTATGTGGAATAACAAAGGGCATTGCATAGTCAAGACAAACTTTAAGCTATAACATTAGGAGGAGCACTTCATCCTGGCAGATATTAAGACAGTTAGTAATACCAACTGTTGGGACCGGGATAGACAATGAACAGATTAGAGAGCCATGATTCAGATGCTCACATGTGAATATTTACATCTGATAACAGTGCCTTTACAAATCTGTAGGAAAACACTTGAATATCCAATTCAGCAGATGATGTTGGAACATCACTGATTATATACAGAAAAAACATTATACCATATACAAAGTCAATTCTATTTATCATATAACTTCTGGATGACAGTAGTAGGAAATAAAACACTGTATCAGACCAAACTCAATCCCATATTAGTGCCTGAAAGAGGTCTACAAAAGAAAAATAAAATCATGCCACTGAAATATTCTCATTTCATCTTGAAGAAGGATGAACAGAGACTTGGGCAGGTGATTGGGTTATCACCTTATGATTCCACATATACGTTTTTTTTTTTTTTTTAATTCATGACACTACGGGAGAACTGTGAAATTAACTTCTTTTGAGTCCCTATAACTACAGTTGAAATTTAGATAGGTCCTCAATAGTGGAAATTTGCATTTTAGGTCTGTGTATGTGTTTTAATTACTTTTTCCCTCTATCTGATAGATGAACTTCTATCTCATAAATGGGATTCATTCAATGCAGTTATGATGTGTCCATACCACAAAGTTAGGCATGTGGTATCAAAATTATTTTATAGCAAACTAATTGCTTTAGAAATGGCCACATAATACAAAATAGATCAATTACATTCCTCCCAAAAAGATATATTGGAGAAACAGCACATTATTCATCAACAATATATAGATTTAAAGGCATTCTAAGGGGGTGCCTCAGTGGCTCAGTTGGTTAAGCACCTGCCTTCAACTCAGGTCGTCATCCCAGGGTCCCCTGTTCAGCAAGGTGTCTGCTTCTCTCTCTCCTTCTTCCCCTCCCCAAACTCATGTGCTCGCTCTCTTTCCCTCTCTGCTCCCTCTCTCTCACATAAATAAATTTTTAAAAAATAAATAAAGGCATTCTAAGTTGAGTCAACCAATTGCCATCTTTACCACAAAGACCTGGCTAGCAATGAAGCCAACATAAAGGAAACCCACTCCAAGAGAGATAAAAGATTCCTGAAACGTAAAAGACTTCAATCAGTCATGACAGAAGCCAGTAATGCTCTTTGTCCTCACCATTTTCTGTGTTGAATTTAACCATCAAAGTCTTTTACTATTGCCACCATAAAAAATAATAATTTGGGTGACTTAAACATTAAACTAAGGCTACATAGTTAAACAGGAATGGTTATAAAATTGATTACAAATGACAAAACAGTGCTAGAAATTGAACAGCTTTCATTCAGGATGAATTTATTAATACACGTCTTTACCGCTCCTTTAGTAATCTTGTTAACATTAGGCAAGATCGACTAATTGCTGCAACAAATGGAGACCAAAATAAATAGCATGTTACAGACTGCATGTCTATGTCCCCCTAAAATGCATCCACTGAAATCCTAACCCTTAACGGGATAGTATGTGATGGTGGGACCTCTGAGACATAATTAGGTAATGAAATAGAGCCTTCATGAGTGTGATTATTTCCCTCATAGAAAAGGACCAGAGAGCTAGCTTGCTCACTTTCTGCCACAGGAGGATACAAAGAGAAGTCAGTTATCTACGACCTGGAAGAGGGCCTTCCCCTGGCCTCAGTCATGCTGGCATTACAATCTCAGACTCCCAGTCTCTAGAACTGTGGGAAACATGTCTGTTTATAAGCCAACTTATCTATGGTGCTTCATTATATCTGTCCTAGGATATACTACAAATGTATTAGAGCTTATTTTTTGCTCAAAAGAGTAAACAGGTCAGTATAGCAATCCTCCTCCAAATGGCCAACGGGCTTTCTGCCATCTTCACCTTATGCCAATCCAAGGCCTCTTTGGCAGTGCTCCATTCCAAATTCCAAATAGAAAACAAATAGAGCTTAAAGGAGCATACACGGGAATTTTTAATGGGTCAAGACTGGAAATGTCAACTGTGTTCACACTGCATTGGCTAGAACTCAGGAAATTCCCACACAAAAGAACAAGAGGTAAGAAACCTTTGCTTCCAGGATCAAGAGGTGGAGAACAAGTGCATTTTTGAGCAGCTAGTACATTCTCTACAAACCACCTTTCTGTTGATACATATCCATGTAGACTCACTCTTTCCCCAAGGGGGCACTCCAAAGTTTTATCCACTTACCATAGATCATTGAAAATTCAATCTCTGGATATTGAGTAGTTCTCTCCATCGTGGCTGGATCCAGTTGTAGTCCTACAAAGTATGACATAAAGGACAAAAGATCAGACCTGTGTATGTTATCAGGGGTAGAACAACAATACAACCACAGTAGAAAACTTACATTTTGGAAAAGGAGAGAAAACAGCTGCTCATAATAAACAATACTGCAAGGTAGGCCCTGTAAGGCACCTCCTCCTTAAATGCACTCCTTCTGAACTGCTGTGGAGAAAGTTCCTTTATTAGACCCACATTCCTGACCAGAGAACTTCCTGGTTCATTGTTCTCTCAGATATCAGAATCTTCCCTCTGAGAGACACTTACTTTTTCATTACTTATCGAAACTATACATCTTGTACAGGCTATGTCCTTCTTGTGGGAGTCTACGGATTGTTCTGAGTCCTTTTTTATTTTATTTTATTTATTTATTTATTTTTTGGTTCTAGGCAGTCAGGAAAAAACACTATAATACTATAGTGGGACAAGGTCTTAGTCTTTAAATAAACAGGAATTTTTATAACCCTATAATTATTAAGAGAGTATGCTATCAATGAAAGATGATCAATGAAACAAAAACACACAAAAATATATATCATTGATATATGACAAAAAAAGATAACATTTCAAATCAACAGAAACCTATATTCTATTTTTAAACAGTGCTAAATCAATTATCCATAGGTTTGGGGATTGGTTTCACAACTGTTAAATTCAGACAGACACATATTCATAAATACATACATGTGAATATAATTTTGTACATTACCATAATATATGAAAAAATTAAAAAGAAAATACTAGCTATTTTATTATCATAAGCTTCATATTAAAACTGACAAATGCAGTACAAGAGGGTCCCAGCTTCTATTTCCATATGTAGGGAGGTTGAAAGTAACCAGTCCATCCTAATAAGTAAAATGCTAAACAGACTTAAAAACTGACACCTCTTCTTGGATCCATAGTAAAGGGGAGGACACAGGGCAAACTGCTGGCCCCCAAATCAGAGAGACAAACAAGCAAAATGAGCTTAGCTTACCAGAGCAAAGACTCACATGTTACAACTGCTACAAGAACCCAGTGCCAGGTAAGAAAAACTGAATTACTAGCTGAATTACTAGAGGCTCAGTGCAGACAACTCCGGAAGTTAAAATTCCAGGGGGAGTCATAAAGGTGTTCCACAATATTGTGAGATTTACCTCCCATAGCCTGACCAGATTCCCACAGTAAATGTTGGAGAAACCTCTCCCAGGTCTTCTAGCAGAAGAAGAAAATAAGCCATTTTCTTTTTTAGTTAGTTATTTGTTTCTTTAAATGATCATTTTTTATTGTGGTAAAATATATATCTAACCCGAAATATGTAATTTCTACTAACCACTTTGAAGTGTATAATTCAGTAGCACTAATTACATTTACAATGCTGTACGACCATCACACTGTTTCCAAAATATATTGTTCCAAAGGTATGGTCATTTTATTTTTTATTTATTTTTATTTTTTTTAATTCTCCATGCTTTTCCTTTATTTTTTTGGTTTCAAATTATTTAAATTCTAGTTAATGTATAGTATAATACTGGTTTCAGAAGCAGAATTTAGTGATTTACCACTTTCATAAAATACCCAGTGCTGAGAGAGGAGGCAAGATGGTGGAAGAGTAGGGGTCCTTGAGTCATCTGGTCCCCCAAACTCACCTAGATAACTTTCAAGTCATCCTGAACACCATGGATTCAACCTGAGATATAAAGAGAGAACAGCTGGAATGTTACAGAGAGAAAAGTGATTGCTTCTGACAAGGTAGGAAGGCGGATAAGAGGAAAGGCAGGGGAGGGGAGCCATGGAAAGCCGTGACAGGAAAACGGTGGAGCAGACAATGGGGAACTTGAGAAATCTGCGCCTGATTCTTCCCTGACTGAAAAGTGCTCAGTGAGGAAATAGGGCAGACTCACAGGAGGGGCAGTGAAGTCTCAAAATTCCAGGAGACACATAAGTATAGGAGCACCCAGGAGAAAGCTCACCACAAACTGCGGTTGGATCACAGTAAAGGACTGGAACACTGCAACCCTCCTGGGGCATCTGGGAGAAGCAGGCCAGGGGCACAGGCCCACACCAGGACTCTCGTTACCCTAGAGCCTGGCAATAGATGGAGGCAGGCTGTCCTCTGTTCGCTTCGGACAGGTGAACCCTGGGAGCGTGGGTCCAGTGGTATAGGGCCCTTGATCCAAAGGAATCCCAGCAGATAAAGCTGGCTATCCTCCATTCCCCCAGGGACAGAAGGAACCAGAGAGGGCAGAGGACAGTGAGAACTGTCCTGTTGCTGGGTGCCCTTCAATTTGTGCAGATCAGTGCCCCCACACCTGCACCCAGGAGCATCTAGGCCACTGTGTGCTGGGAGACTGTAGTTCCATAGTCTCAGGGAGCTCTTGGCTCCAGGGCTGGAGATCTGGCCACTGCCATTTTTTAAATTATTATTTTTTTTTTTAATTTTCACCTTTCACCTGGGAGAGGTGTGGCCTCTAGGAACAAAGGCCTCACAGGGTAGACAGCTCACACTGAGCCAGGCCACCTGGCAAGGGGAAGGGCATCTCCATCCAGGCACACACACATGAGCATCAGCATAGCAGGCCCCTCCTCCAGAAGAATTGCTGGAAGAACAAGGGAAGAGCAAGTTTACTGACCAACCAGCACTGGAAAGCTCAGGGACTGAGGGAAAAGAGTATATAGAACTCAAAGGTTTTTTCCTTACAATTATCTTTCAGGTTAAAAATTTCCAATATTTTTTCTCTTTTCCTGACTTAACTACAGTATTTTACCAACTCTTCATTTTAAGTTTTTTCCTTTTACACTTTCATATTTCTACAATTATATGTCTTAAATATATTCTTCATTTTTGGATTCCTTGCAACATATTCAATTTAATTTTGGTTGTTCTATAAGTCATGGGTTTTTTGTTTTGTTTGTTTTTTCTGTCTTGTTTTGTTTTATAATGGTGGACATTAGTACCTTCTAACACACGGACCAAAATACACCCAGGACCAAGGGGAACCGTGTTGGTTCATTCTGTGAGATTATATTCTCTATTCCTTCCCATTCTTACCCCCTCTTTTATCTTGTTTTTGTTATTGTGGTTGATATTGGGTCTCTATGTAAGTTTTGCTGGTTTAAATAAACTCAGATTTTAACATCTTCTGACATACAGAACAAAATACACCTAGAGCCAAGAAAATCAACTTCTAGGTCCACTTGGTGAGACTATATTCTCTCTCCACCACTACTTCCTCCCTACCTTTTTTGTAAATTATTACTATTTTTTTTAATTTGTTTTTCACTTTCATGGCCCTTTTGTTTCATTTTGTTCTGGTTTTCTTTTTCTTTTATTTTCTGGTCTCTGATCTCTTCAGAATTGTCTATGGTGTATTTTACTTAGGTCGTGGTTGATATTTTTGACTCTGCTCACTCATACAGTCCTCCTGCACTGGATAAAATGAATAGAAAGAAGAATTCACAACAAAAGAAAGAACCAGAAATAATACACTCTGCCATAGACATGCTAGATATGGATTTAAGTACCATGCCGAGATACAATTCAGAAGTACAATTGTAAAATTACTTGTGGCTCTGGAAAAAAGCAAAAGGGACCCTAGAGATTCTCTTACTGCAGAATTGAGATTTAATCAGGCTAAAATTAAAAATACTTTAACTGAGGTGCAGTCTAAACTGGTTGCTCTAACTGCTAGGGTTAATGAGGTGGAAGAGTGAGTGACATAGAAGACAAGTGGTTGGAAAGGAAGGAAAAAAAAGAGAAAAACAATTAAGAACCCAAGAGGAAAGACTTAGAAAAATAAATAATAGCTTGAGAAGGAATAATATTTGGCTTATTGGGATTCCAAAAAAAGTGGAAAGAGAGAGAGGATCACAAAGTATATTTGAACAAATCACACCTGAGAACTTCCCTAACCTGGGGAAGGAAACAGGCATTCAGAACCAAGTGATAGAGAGGACCCTTCCCCCCAATTCAACAAAAACCAATCAACACCCTTACATATGATAGTGAAACTTGCTAATTTCACAGATAAATAGAAAATTATAAAAGCAGCTTGGAAAGGGATTCTTAACTTATATGGAGAGAAATATCAGATTAACAGCAGACCTCTCCACAGAGACCTGGCAGGCCAGAAAGGGCTGGAGTGATATATCAGGGTACTAAATGAGAAAAACATGAAGCCAAGAATACTTTATCCAGCAAGGCTCTCATTCAGAATAGACAGGGAGATAAAGAGCTTCCAGGATAGACAGAAACTGATATGTGACCATCAAACCAGCTCTGCAAGAAATAATAAGGGGGACCCTGTAAGAGAAAGAGGAAGAAACAATAAGCAGAAACAGGCATTGTATAGGTAATACTATGACACTTAATTCATATCTTTCAATAGTTACTCTGAATGTGAATGGGCTAAATGATCCCATCAAAAAACACAGGGTCTGGTTTTATCGTACTGGATGAAAAAGCAAGACCCATCTATATGCTGTCTATAAGAGGCTCATTTTAGACCTAAGAACACCTCCAGACTGAAAATGAGGGGGTGGAGAACCATTTACTTTTCAAACTGTCCTCAAAAGAAAGCTGTGGTAATAATCCTCATATCAAATAAATTAGATTTTATACCAAAGACTGTAATACTTAAGTGGTCATCCAATAAGAAGACTTGACAATTATAAATATTTATGCCCTTGATATGGGAGCCGCCAAGTATATCAATCAACTAATAACCAAAGAGATACTTAGATAATAATACACTAATAGTAAGAGACTTCAACACAGCACTTTCAGCAAAAGACAGATATTCTAAGAAAAATATCATGAAAGAAACAAGGGCCTTGAATGATACACTGGACCAAATGGATATCACAGATACATATAGGACATTCCATCCAAATGCAACTGAATACACATTCTTCTCAAGTGCACATGAAACTTTCTCCAGAATAGACTACATACTGGGTCATAAATCAGGTCTCAACTGATACCAAAAGATTGGGATTGTCCCCTGCATATTTTCAGACCACAATGTTTTGAAACTAGAGCTCATTCAGAAGAAGAAATTTGGAAGACAATCAAACACACAGAGGTTAAAGAACGTCCTACTAAAAGATGAGTAAATCAACCAGGAAATTAGAGAAGAATTGAAAAGATTCATGGAAACTAATAAAAATGAGAGTACAACTGTTCAAAATCATCAGTATACAGCAAAAGTAGTCCTAAGAGGGAAATATATCGCAATACAAGCCTTCCTCAAAAAATTGGGAAGAACTCAAATACATAAGCTAACCTTGCACCTAAAGGAATTGGAGAAAGAACAGCAAATAAAGCCTAAACCAAGGAGCAAAGAAAGATAATAAAGATTAGAGTGGAACTCAATGAAATACAGACCAGAAGAGCTATAGAGGAGATCAAAGAAACCCAAAGCTGGTTCTTTGAAAGAATTAAGATAAATAAACCCCTAGCCAGTCTTATTAAAAAGAAGAGAAAGGACTCAAATTAATAAAATCACGAACAAAAGAGGAGAGATCACAACCAATACCAAGGAAATACAAACGATTTTTAAAATGTATTATGAGCAACTATATGCCAACAAATTAGGCAATCTGGAAGAAATGGATGCATTTCTGGAAACATACAAATTACCAAAACTGAAACACAAAGAAATAGAAAACCTGAACAGGCCAATAACCAGTGAAGAAATTGAAGCAGTCATCAAAAGCTTCCCAAGACACAAAAGCCCAGGGTCCAATGGATTCCTAGAGCAAATGTTTCTATCAAACATTTAAGGAAGAAATAACACCTATTCTACTAAAGCTATTTCAAAGAATAGAAATGAAGGGAATACCTCCAAACTCATTCTATGAGGCCAGCATTACCTTGATCCCAAAACCAGACAAAGACCCCTCCAAAAAGGAGAATTACAGACTAATATCCCTGATGAACATGGATGAAAAACTTCTCACCAAGATATTAGCCAATAGGATCCAACAGTACATTAAGAGGATAATTCACCACAACCAATTGGGATTTATCCCCGGTAAAAGGGTGGTTCAATATTTGTAAAACAATCAACATGATAGATCACATCAATAAAAGAAAAGACAAGAACCACATGATCCTCTCAATAGTTGCAGAGAAATTATTTGACAAAATACAGCATCCATTCCTAATTAATATTCTTCACAGTGTAGGGATAAAGGGAACATTCCTCAATATCATAAAAGCCATGTATGAAAAGCCCACAGCGAATATCATTCTCAATGAGGAAAAACTGAGAGCTTTTCCCCTAAGATCAGGAACACATCAGGGATGTCCACTCTCACCATTGTTATTCAATGTAGTACTAGAAGTCCTACCTTCAGCAATCAGACAACAAAAAATGAAATAAAAGGCATTCAAATTGGCAAAGAAGAAGTCAAACCCTCCCTCTTCACAGATGACATGATCCTGTGTGTAGAAAACCCAACAAGACTCCACCCCAAAGTTGCTAGAACTCATTGCTAGTCAGCAATGTGGCAGGATACAAAATCAATACACAGAAATTGTGGCATTTCTATATACTATAATGAGACTGAAGAAAGAGAAATGAAGGAATCAATCCCACTTACATTTGCACCCAAAACTATAAGATATCTAGCAATAAACTTAACCAAAGAGGTAAAGGAACTATACTCCAAAAACTACAGAACACTTCTGAAAGAAATTGTGGAAGATATAAAGAGATGGAAAGACATTCCAATGGAAGAATGTTTATACTTCCATTGGAAGAATAAACATTGTGAAAATGTCTATGCTACCCAGAGAACTTTACATGTTCAATGCAATTCCTATCAAAATACCATGGACTTTCTTCACAGAGTTGGATCAAATAATCTTAAGATTTCTATGGAACCAGAAAGGGCCCTGAATAGGCACAGGAATGTTGAAAAAGAAAACCAAAGCAGGGGCATCACAATGCCTGACTTCAAGCTGTATTACAAAATTGTCATCATCAAGAGAGTGTGGTACTGGCACAAAAACAGATACATAGATTGATGGAATAGAACAGAGGACCCAGAAATAGACCCACAACTCTATGGTCAACTCATCTTCAACAAAGCAGGAAAGAATATCCACTGGGAAAAAAAAAAAAGGAAAATCTCTTCAATAAATGGTGTTGGGAAAATTGGACAGCCACATGCAGAAGAATGACACTAGACCATTCTCTTACACCAGACACAAAGATAAACTCAAAATAGTTGAAAGATATAAATGTGAGACAAGAATCCATCAAAATACTAGAGAACACAGGCAACAACCTTCTTGAACTTAGCCACAGAAAATTCTTCTAGGGATTCTTCTATAGACATGACAGCAAGGGAAACAAAAGCAATAATGAACTATTCGGACTTCCTCAAAATAAAAAGCTTCTGCACAATGAAGCAAACAGTCAACAAAACTAAAAGACAACCTACAGAATGGGAGAAGATATTTGCAAATGACATATAGATAAAGGGCTAATATCCAAGATCTACAAAGAACTTATCAAACTCAACACCCAAGAAACAAACAATCCAGTCATGAAACAGGCAGTAGACATCAACAGACATTTCTCCAAAGAAGACATACACAAGGCCAACAAGCCCTTGAAAAACATGCTCTACATCCCTTGCCATCAGGGAAATACAAAACAAAATCACAATGAGATACCACTTCACGAATGAGAATGGTGAAAATTAACAAGACAGGAAACAACACATGTTGGCGAGGATGTGGAGAAAGAGGAGCCCTCTTACACTGTTGGTGGGAATGCAAACTGGTGCAGCCACTCTGGAAAACTGTGTGGAGGTTCCTAAAGAAGTTAAAAATGGAGTACCCTATGGCCCAGCAACTGCACTGCTGGGGATTTACCCCAAAGATACAGATGTAGTGAAACAACGGGACACCTGCAGCCCAAAGTTCATAGCAGCAGTGTCCATAATAGCCAAACTGTGGAAGGAGCGATGATGTCCTTTGACAGATGAATGGATAAAGAAGATGTGGTCTGTAGATAAACTGGAATATTACTCAGTCATCAGAAAGGACAAATATCCACCATTTACTTTGATGTGGATGGAACTGGAGGGTATTAGGCTGAGTGAAATTAGTTAACCAGAGAAGGACAATCATCATATGGTTTCACTCTTATGTGGAATATAGAAATAGTAAAGGGACTACAAGGGAAACGAGGGAAACTGAGTGGGGAAAAACTAGGAAGACAAACCATGAGAGACTCCTAACTCTGGGAAACAAAGTGTTGCAGAAGGGGAGGAGGGGGGTAGATGGGGTCACTGGGTGATGGGTACTAAGGAGGGCACTTGATGGGATGAGCACTGAGTGTTATGTTGTATGTTGGCAAATTAAAAAGACATTTGCAAATTAAATTAAAAAAAAAACACTCAGTTCTCAGCACAAGTGCTCTCCTTAATACCCATCACCCATCCACTGCTCTTCCATTGATTATCAGTTTGTTCAGTCTACAGCCATACCACCCTGAATGCATTCAATCTCGTATAATTATCAGTTTGTTCTCTATAGCTAAGGGTCTTTTATGGTTTGCTTCCCTATCTTTTTTCTTTTTTTTCTTCCCCTATGTTCATCTGTTTACATCCAAAATTCCACATATGGCTGAAATCATATGGCATTTGTCTTTCTCTATCTGTCTTACGTCACTTAGCATAATACTCTCTAGCTCCACCCACATTGTGACAAATGGCAAGATTGCTTTGTTTTTCATGGCTGAATAATATTCCACTGTATATATTTCCACAACTCCTTTATCCATTGTATCAGTCAATGGACATTTGAGCTCTTTCCATTATTTGGCTATTATCGATCATGCTGCTATAAACTTCAGGGTGCATGTGTCCCTTCAAATCAATATTTTTGCATCCTTTGGGTAAGTACTTAATAGCACAATTGCTAGATCATAGGGTAGTTCTATTTTTAACTTTTTGAGGAACCCTCATACTGTTTTTCACAGTGGCTGCACCAGCTTGCATTCACACCAACAGTTTAAGAGGGGTCCTCTTTCTCTGCATCTTTGCCAACATCTGTTTTTTCCTATGTTGTTAATCTTAGCCATTGTGACAGGTGTGAAGTGGTATCTCATCATGGTTTCGATTTGTATTTCCCTGATGTTGAGTGTCTGTTGGCCATCTAGATGTCTTCCTTAGAAATATGTTTATTCATGTCTTCTGCCCATTTATTAACTGGATGATTTATTTTTTGAGTGCTGAGTTTGATAAGTTCTTCTTAGATTTTGATTATTAACCCTTTATCATGTATCTCAATTGCAAATATCTTCTCCCACTCCAAATGCTTCCTCTTCACTTTGTTGATTGTTTTCTTTGCTGTGCAGAGTTTTTTCTCTTGATGAAGTCCCAATAGTTCACTTTTGCTTTTGTTTTCCTTGCCTCAGGAGATGTGTCTAGTAAGAAGTAGCTATGGACAAGGTCAAAGAGGTAGCTGCTAAACTGATTAAACCCCTACAAGACGTATCAAAAAGAAAAGAGAAAGGTTCCAAATAAATAAAACAATGAATGAATTGGGAGAGATTACACCAATACAACAGAAATACAAATAATTATAAAAGAGGGGATCCCTGGGTGGCTCAGTGGTTTAGTGCCTGCCTTTGGCCTGGGGCATGATCCTGGAGTCCTGGGATCAAGTCCCACATCAGTCTCCCTGCATGGAGCCTTCTTCTCCCTCTGCCTGTGTCTCTGGCTCTCTGGCTCTCTCTCTCTCTCTCTCTCTGTCTCTCATGAATAAATATTTTTTTAATAATAAAATAAATTAATAAAAGACTATTATGAAAAATTATATGCCAACAAATGGGGCAATCTGGAAGGAATGGATAAATTCCTAGAAACAAACAAACTACCAAAACTGAAACATGAAAGAATACAAAACTTGAACAGACTGATAACCAGCAAGGAAATTGAGTCAATAATTAAAAATTTCCCAACAAACAAAAGTCCAGGGCCAGATGGCTTACATAAGAGGAATTTTATCAGACATTTAAAGAAGAGTTAATGTCTTCTCAAACTGTTCCAAAAAATAGAAATGGAGGAAAAACTTCCAAACTCATTATGAGGCCAGCATTACCCTGATTCCAAAACCAGACAAAAACCCCACTAAAAGAAAAAATATAAGGCCAATATCCCTGATGAACATGAATGCAAAAACTCTCAACAAAATTATAGTAAATCAAATCTAAGAGTACATTAAAAGGACTATTCACCATGATCAAGTGGGATTTATTCCTATGCTCATCAATATCCATGAATCAATCAGCATGATACACAACATTCATAAAAGTAAAGAATCATATGATCCTCTCAATAGATGCAGAAAAGAGCATTTAACCAAATACAGCATCAATTCTTGATTTAAAACAAACAAATAAAAAACCTCAGCAAAGTTGGGATGGCAGGAACCTACAAAATCATAAAGGTCATATACAGAAAACCCATAGCTAATATCCTCAAAGGGGAAAACCTAAGAGCTTTTCTTCTATGGTCAGGAACAAGACAGAGATATCCATTCTCACCACTCTTGTTCAACATAGTACTGGAAGTCCTTGCTTCAGCATTCAGACAACAAAAAGAAAGAAAAGGCATCAAAGTGATCAAGAAGAAGTCAAATTTTCACTATTTGCAGATGACATGATTTTCTATGTAGAAAAGCTGAAAGACTCCACTGAAAAATTGCTAGAACTGAAACACAGATTCACTAAAGTTACAGTATACAAAACCAACATTCAGAAATCTGTTGTATTTCTATACAGCAAAAAGGAAGCAGCCAAAAGAGAAATCAAGGAATCAATCTCATTTACAACTGCACCAAAACCACAGGAGACCCAGGAATATGCCTAACCAAAGAGGTAAAAGTTCTATACTCTCAAAACTATAAAACACTTATGAAAGAAATTGAAGATGAAAAAAAAATAGAAAAATCATTCTATACACATGTGTTAAAATAACAAATATAGTTCAAATGTCTATAACTATCCAAAACAATCTATATACTTAAGTCAATCTCTATCAAAATACAATTGGTATTGTTAACGGAGTTAGAACAACCAATCCAAAAATTTTTATGGAACCACAAAAGACCCTTGAAAAAGAAAGGCAAAGCTGGAGGCAGCACAATTCTAGGCCTCATGCTGTCTTACAAATCTGTAGTTATCAAGACCATACAAAAACCGACCCATAGATCAATGAAACAGAATAGAAAACTCAGAAACAGAAGCCATAACCATATGGTCAACTAATCTTCAACAAAGCAGGAGAGAATAACCAATGAGAAAAAGACCATCTCTTCAACAAATGGTGTTGGGAAAACTGGACAGCAACATGTAGGAGAATGAAACTGGACCACTTTCTTACATCATACACAAAAATACATTCAAAATGGATGAAAGACCTCGATGCGAGAGGAAAACATCAAAATTCTGAAGAAGCCATTTTTAAATACTCCAGGGCATGACGTTCTTCTTAACAAGGCCTGCCCTTATGTGAAACTAGTTAATCAAAGCTAACCCTGCAAGAGTTTTATCAAAGCATAATTGGCCCAGGGAAAGGAAATATCCAAATCACTGTAACCTGTCCCAATTAAGGAGGGAGAAAAGAAATGAGAAACACTTGTCAAGTTGTAGTCCAGATATACAACTCACTAAAAAATTGAGACCTGCTTGTAGACTATAGAATGTTTCCCCTCTCCTGACAACTGGCCATGCATTACTAAAGGCCGACTTATAGTAGTTCCTTTTATTCAGTGTATCATGTCTGAGTATCAAGAAAAAATCATAATGCAATTATATTGCAATAATAACATGAAATTATATTGTACATTCATTCTTTATTTCATTGACTCAGCTCTTACATTTATTAATTCCTCCTTTCTATTTTCTTTGGTAAGATTTATTGCTCTTTTATATCATCTTGAGATGGAAACATAGATCACTTGTTCTCAACTTTCATTCTTTTATAATGAATGTGCTTTAAGCTCTACGTATTCAGTTAAGTGCTGCATTAGCTGCATTTCATAAAATTTGAAGTGACAGAGCAAACAGCAGAACCAAACATGGCAGAGATGTTGGGATGTCAGACTAGGAATTAAAACAACTATAATTTATATGCTAAGAGTTTTGAGGGATAAAGTACACAATATGAAAGAAAAACATGGGCAGGGATACAGAGATGGAAATTCTAACAAAGAAAGAAAAAGAGATGCTACAGATTGAAAAAAAAGTAACAGAAATGAAGCATGCCTTTGATGGCCTTATTAGTAGATTGGACACAGCTAAGGAGACTACCTGGTCTAGAAGATGTAGCAATAGAATGCTCGAAAACTGAAAAGACTAAAAAGGCTGAAAAAGCAGAATAGAAAACCTAAGGACTGTAGAACAAATACACAAAGTGAATATATATATATATATATATATATATATATATATATATACCCTTATATATATATATAATGGGAATACCAGAAGGAAATGAAAGAAAGGAACAGAAGAAATACTTGGAAGAGTAATGACTAAGAATTTCCCTCAAATTAATGTCAGACATCAAACCCCATAGCCAGAAAGCTCAGAGAACACTAAACATGATAACTATAAAAAAAAACTACACATAGGAATATCATTTTAGAATTATAGAAAATCAAACATAAAGAAAAAATCCCAGGAAAAAAATCTTACCCATAGAGAAATAAAAAAGCATTACAATCAACTTCTCAGAAACCATGCAAGTGAGAAGAGAGTGTGGTGAAATATTTAAAGTTTTGAGAGAAGTAAGGTACCAGCCTCTAATATGAACTTATCCTTGAAAAATGAGGGAGAAATAAAGATATTCTCCAAAATTGAGGGACTCTGTTACAAATAGATCTGCCATTCAATAAATGTTTAAAGAAGTTCTTTAGAGTGAAATAATATAGACCAGAAACTTGGATTTATATGACAAAGTAAGAGCACCAAAGAAGGAATAAGTGAAGGTAAAACAAAATTTATTTTTTTATTCTTAATGGATCTAATAGAAATAGTTTGTTCAAAATAATAATAGCAATAGTGTCATTCAATTACATATGCATATATATGTGTGTATATGCTTATATATGAATATATATATATAAGTGAAATAAATGAATGACAGCAATGATATGAGATAGAGGATAAAATAAGGATTTTGTTAATATAAGATATGCTATCGTAAAGTGATGTAGTATTATTTGAAAGTTGTCTTGGAGTATAAATGTACATTGCAAACTTTAGGACAGCCAGTAAAAAAGTAAACAAAAAAAAGGAAGAAAGAAGAAAAGAAAGAAAGAAAGAAAGAAAGAAAGAAAGAAAGAAAGAAAGAGAGGGAGGGAGGGAGGGAGGGAGGGAAGGAGGGAGGGAGGGAGGGAGGAAGGAAGGAAGGAAGGAAGGAAAGAAGAAAGAAGAAAGAAAAAGAAAGAAAGAAGAAAGAAAGAAAGAAAGAAGAAAGAAAGAAAGAAAGAAAGAAAGAAAGAAAGAAAGAAAGAGAAAAGAAAAGAATAAATGATGTTGAGAAGGAATAGAATGTTGAATCATAAAATGCTTAAGAAAATTTAAAAAATAAATGGTTAATTAAAACCACAAAAGGCAGAAAAATGAAAGACATATGTAGAGGGAAAGAACAAGGACAAAAAAGAGTAAACATTAATTCAGCTATTTCAATAATCACTTTGAATGTCAATAGTATAAATGCACCAATTAGAAGACAGAGATCATCAGAGTGGATCAAAAAATATGACCTAACTATATGTTGTCTACAAGAAAACTACTTTAAATATAAAGACTCATATGAATTAAAAATAAAAAGATGGAGAAGCATACACACCATGCTAACTGTAATCAAAAGAAAGCAGGAGTAGCAATATTAATTTCAAACAAAGCAGAATAAAAGATAAGGAAAATTAACAAAGAAGGGCATTACATAATGATAAAGGAGACAATTCTCCAAAAACACTTAAATCTGAATGACATAACAACAAAGCATCAAACTACAAGGGGCAAAAACTGTAAAACTGTCAGGAGAAACTGATAAATCCACTCTCATAACTGGAGATTTTAATACCCCTCTATTAGAAACAGAAGATAAAATCAGTAAGAACACAGTTGACATCAACAATACCATCAACAAACTGGACAGAATTAACACCTGCAGCCTACTTTATTTAGCAACAGCAGCAAAGTCCTAAATAAATAACCAGCAAATTGAACCAAACAATATGTAAAAAGAATTATATCCCATGACCAAGTGGGTTTATCCCAGGTATACAAGACTGGTTCAACATTCAAAAAGTAATTAATATAATCCATCACATCAACAGGCCAAAAAAAAGAAAAAAGAAAGAAGAAAAGATAGATAGATCACATGATCATATCATTAGATGTGAAAAAAATATTTGAGAAAATCCAGCACATATTTGTGATAAATATTCTCAGTAATTTAAGAATAGAGGGGTACTGTTTCATTTTGACAATGACTAACAAAAACCTACAGCTAACATCATACCTAATAGGAAGAAGCTTGAAGCTTTACTGTGATCAGATATGAGGCAAGGATGTCCCCTCTTACCACTCCTTTTCAACATCATACTGAAAGTCCTTGCTAATGTAAAAAGGCAAGAAAAAATAAATGAAAAGTATATAGACTGAGAAGGAAAACATAAAACTGTCTTTGTAGAAGACATGATCACCCATGTAAAAAATCTAAAAGAACCGATTTTTTTTAAAAACTTCTTGGAACTAGTAAGTGACTATAGCAAGTTTGCAGGATATAAGATCAATACACAAAAGTCAATTGCTTCCCAATATACCAATGATAAACAAGTGGAATTTGAATAAAAACATAATGACATTTACATTAGCAACCAAAAACTGAAAACTTTAATCTAACAAAATGTTTAAAACTGAAAAACTATAAATCTAGCAAAATGTTTATAGGATCCATATGAGGAAAAGTATAAAACTATGATGAAAGAAATCAAAAAAGCTAAATAAATGGAGAAATATTCTTTCTTCATGGATAGAAAGACGCAATATGACCAGGATATCAGTTTTTCCTAATTTGATCTATAGATTCAATGCAATCCCATTCAAAATCCCACCAAGTTATTTAATGGATATTAACAAACATTAAATCTGAGGTTTGTATGGAGAAGCAAAAGACCTGGAATAGCCAATACAATATTGAAAGACAAGAACAAATTTGGAGGTGTGATGCTACATGCCTTCAAGATATATGAAGCCACAGTAATTAAAATGATGTGGAGTTGAGGGGGCACTTGGGTGGCTCAGTGGCTGAGTGTCTGCCTTTGGCTCAGGTCATGATCCCTGGGTCCTGGAATCAAGTCCCACATCAGCCTTCCCACAGGGAGTCTGCTTCTCCCTCTGCCTATATCTCTGCCTCTCTGTGTCTCTCATGAATAAATAAAATATTTTAAAAAAATAAATAAAATAAATTTAAAAATAAAATGGTATGGAGTTGACTAAAGAATAGATAAATAGAGCAATGGTACAGAATAGATAACCCAAAATTAGACTCCTCTAAGTATAATCACCTGATCTTTGACAAAGAAGAAAATGTAATAAAATGGAAGAAGACACCCTCTTCAACAAATGGCACTGGAACAAGTAGACAGCCATATGCAAAAAAATTAATCTAGATATTGACCTTTTACCCTTCACAAAAATTAAGCAAAATGGATCTAAGGTATAAAACTCCTAAATAATAACGTAAGAAAACCTAGGTGACCCTGGGTATGACAATGCCTTTTTGATACACAGAGGAACAACCCATGAAAGAAAGAACTGATAATCTGGACCTCATTGTAATTAGAACTTTTGCTCTGTGAAAGACATTTCAAAACAGTTAGAAGACACCGACAGGGAGACTGGCAAAAGACACAGCTGATAAAGAATTTTTATCCAAAATATACAAATATTATTAAAAGTCAACAATAAAAAATAACCCAATTTAAAAATTGGCCACAATCTTCAAAGAAAATAGACAGATACCATAATCATATGAAAAGATGCTCTACATAATCTGTCATCAGAGAAAATCAAATTAAAACAATGAGATACACTGCACATCTATTTAGGGTCGCCAAAATCTGGAACACTGACAACAAATGCTAACAAGGATGTGAAGCAACAGGACCTTTCACATGTTGCTGGTGGGAATGTAAAGTCTAGAAGACAGTTTGGCAGTTTCTTACAAAATGAAACACACTCTTAATCATATGACCCAGCAATTGCACTCCTGCATATCTACCCAGAAGAGCTAAAAATGCATGTCCACACAAAAACCTGCACCTAGATGTTTATAGCAGCTTTACTCATAATTGTGAGATAACAGAAGCAATCAAGAAATTCTTCATTAGGTAAATGAAGAAACTATGGTGTATCCAGACAATGAAATATTATTTAGCACTAAAAAGAAGTGAGCTATCAAGCCATGACAGACATGGAGGAACCTTAAATACATGTCCCTAAGTGAAAAAAAGTCAATCTGAAAAGGCTATATACTATATGATTCCAACTACACAACATTCTGGAGAAAGGCATAGAACTGTGGAGACAGTAAAAGGTCAGTATTTGCCAGGATTGGGAAGGAGAAGCAGAAGAACAGGTGGAGCACAGAGGATTTTTTAAGGCAGTGAGAATACTCCGTATGACATTATAACAGATTTCACTATGCACTTATCCAAACCCATAGAATGTACATCAGCCAGAGTGACCCCTGATGTAAGTCTCTGTGTCTTGGTTTGGGCTCAGGTCATGATCTCTCAGCATCAGGAGATAAGGCCCTGCATCAGTCTCCATGCTTAGCAAGGAGTCTGCTTGAGATTCTCCCTCTGTGCACTACTCCCGCCCATGCTCTCTTTCTCTTTAAAAAAAAAAAAAATACAATAATAATAAATAAATCTTTTTTAAAAAAAATAAAAGAAATAATAACAGAGTTTTCCTTTTCTGAGGCATTAATAGGTATTGATGAGGCAGGCAAGACCATCTGTAAAGAGCTTTATGGCAGTTGGCCTGTGAGGGATACTGCAAGGAAATTCAGTTCATTGTTTATGATGGGAAAAAATGGAATCCCAGTATAATACAATCCAGATGAAGAAGGCATATGGAATTAATAAAAAAACCACAAGGGAGGAGTGGTAATCAGATCTATTGACTTTCAAGGAACTGAAGCAGGGGATATTTTATTATAATATCCCTAGAATATAATAAATGAGCAACTTGTATGTGCTTGACATTAATAAAGAAAATAAATCCAGTATGTAAAATGTAACACAGTAGATTAGAACATTTACAGCCTTAAGTCAATTCATAGATCATAAGTCCTTTGACTAATGAATTGAGAGGCTTTGTGGAAGACCCTTGCAATGGTGCTTACAGCTACATTAAATGAATAGGTGTCCAAGTCTTCTCCAGCGAGATATACAGCCATTCGCTTGGGTGCCTTATAACTGGATACAGATAAATACCCAAATCTCCAAAGGTTTGTTAAATGTAGGTTCTGAATCGACACTAAAGTTCAGAATACAAATATGTCTGAGGCCCAACTGCCAGAATGTGTTGTCAAACCACAGAATCTGTGTATATGTCTCCCAGTGTAATCCGTGGATCCACAACCAATCCTATGGTTATTTTTTCAGTTCCTGATGAAAAGTTAAAATCCTTTCATTGACTCTCCAATATTAGGGCCATAAAAGCTAAAAGGAAACTCAGGACTGCTTCCTATATACAAATAAAAGATGAAAAATAATGGATTACTAAACAGTAACATAGTCTGAGTGGACGGACTATAATTACATGCAGCCAAATTGATAAATCCCACAAACACAATGTTCGGAGAGGGGGGAGACCCTGTATAAAAGAGTACATACTATATGATTCTATGTGTATAAAGTTTAAACACAAGCTAAACTACTAGTCTTTAGAAGCAGGATAGCAATAACCCTTGGTGGGAAGGTAGTTACTGGAAGGGAACCGAGAGGGTCTGTGGGCTTGATCTGGATCCTGATGTTGTACATACATGACTTGTGGTCTCTTGTTTCTATGTGATAATTGAATAAAAATGCTTTTTAAAAAGTTAAAAAAAACAATATCACACCTTCAAGGAGCTAAATAAGATTTTTATTCCAGTCTGAAGATGTGAAAGTTGCAGGATTGATCATTTCTGTACTATCCATTTTTACCTTATCTTTTGACAGTGGAAAAGCCTGACAGATGTTAGAAATAACTGCATATTATTATTAAAGTGATTAGGTTGTTCAGATCCAACAATATTGGAAGTGTACATCGGCAATGACAATAGTGCGTGGAAATTCTGTTAAGTCTCAATAGGAGAATCACATTAAGGACTCATTAGTTTTGGAGTAAAGCTATGCCCTTTTCTGCCAAAATCATTCTACTTTTGAGAAGCAACTCCTGGCAATTTACTGGGCTCTAGTAAAGACTTTTAATTAAAAGGCATCAAGCAAATATGCAGCATGAGTTGCCCATCACAAACTGGTTTATATCTACTCCATCATTAAATGTTAATGATGTGTACGAGACTGAGTCCAACAACATCAAGAACTCACAATTAAATTGCATGAGATGATGGCTCAGAATCTCAGGATGGTTATTCATGCCACTCACCAGGTCTTCCCAAAACCACAGGTATGGCCTCAGGGTGGAGGATTCCCTGTGACCAGGGAGCAGGAGATGAGGAATGCAGACCTGATTTGTGGAACTTGAATGGACACATGATTACTGCATTATTGAGGATTATCAGTCAGGAAAATCCTAGAGTGTATAGTTTCAGGCAGTATGTCTGACTGTCCACTCTTCCTAGAAGAAAAGAAGTTTTGATATTCACACTCATGGGCAAGAACTGAGGTTCACTGATGGCCATTCAATTGGAAAGGGAAAGTTTGAAAAGTGGGTATAAACAGGTCTGAAGGAGAGATATGCATGAAACTTTCAGAATGGCCACAGAGTGTGAAGATAGCTGTGAATGGCCATGTAAAGTTCATGAGTCCTCAAGATCACCCTCACTTCTGATAGGGATTTTAAGTTTGGGGGTCCCAAGAATTCAATAATTCATCAATAATTCATCAGAACTAGCAGAACTCATAAAAAGCATTATACTCACAGATACAGTTTATTACAGCAAAATTACACATATTAGTATCAACAAGGCCCAAGAGTCACCAAGCACAAGCTTCCACTTGTTGTCTCCTAGAAGACAACAGTCATACATTGCTTCCCCCCCTAACACACACACAATATATGACAATATTTATTGAGTAGTGCCAGACAGAGAACCTCACCTGGGCCTTTGTGTTTACTGTGCATGTCAGGCACAATTCCAGATGTTTTAAAAATAAAAAAGTAAAAACACATTCACTTGTTCCAAATATCAACCTGATGAGGTAGTACCATTTTTATCCACATTTTATTGTTACGGAAGCTGAAGCATATAGAAATAACCTGATCAAGGTCCCAGGTAGTGGAAAGAGAACTATAAACCATGCCATCTGGCTAAGAGAACCCTTCTCTTAACTACTATGACCTGCTGATTGAATTACTGAAGTGCCGTTCTTATCTCCTTGAAAATATGTTTAACTTCCTGGAACAACTTTGATAGAATCTTTCATTTTTATGAGAAACCTCTGCTTTATATGTTTAGCTTAAAAACTCAAGAGATTCCTCTTTTTGTAAAAGGCAGGACAGTCAGGTGGGGGTGGCAAATAAGAGACAGCCTTTCCCCTGGTGCTTTCACACTGCAACCTTTAGAGAAAATATTTGCTGTTTTAAAATGGAAATACACAAAAGCAGCCATTGTCTAGACTTGAGGTTTCACAAAATTATTGCTTTTTTCATTTAGCTGAAGAAAGTGCAACACAGCAGTTAAATTTAAATGTATACAAAAAAGCCCCAATTACACTAAATAATAGGAATTCTAATGATTACTTCACTAAGTTTTCTGAATATAACATTTATGTCTTAAAAAAATTCCCAGTAGCCAGTGATATATTTTTCATTCACAGTATTTGAGTGATCTGTCTTTTGAATAATAGTAAATATGGCTCACATTTATTTTAAGATGTCAGGAAACAGTCCAGTTGACAATATTAATAGAGAAGAAAATCCATGATCGCAGAAGCTTTCCTGTCAAACATGACAGCCTTCTAAATTACTTGTCAAAGTTGACCCACACACAAGCTTAGATGAACTAAGTAAGTTAGGCAAGTTAACAGTGATTGTAAAAAGTGAAATAAATCAGAATTCTGACGATATTTATCGCTATATATATCTTGGAGTAGAGAAAATAGACAAAAAGCTTACCTACTTCCTATAACCATCTAAGAATAAAAAATATATTTATACCAAGTTCAGAGAAAGGAGACTTTTAACACATATTTAATGTCATCATTCAAACAATACAACAGGGATTTATTTTACCATCAATGAAAAAACGATTAATAAGGATGTCAAGTAAATAATGTCTATGATAAAATCAAACTATAAAGATGTCATTTGCAATTAGAAATATTAACTTCTTTTCTTTTTTTTAATGATTTATTTATTTATTTACTTATGATAGAGAGAGAGAGACAGAGAGAGAGAGAGGCAGAGACACAGGTAGAGGGAGAAGCAGGCTCCACGCACCGGGAGCCCGAAATGGGACTTGATCCCGGGACTCCAGGATCGTGCCCTGGGCCAAAGGCAGACGCTAAACCACTGAGCCACTCAGGAATCCCTAACTTCTTTTCTAAATTCAAATTTTGATTCCTGAAACCCAGGATTAGAAAATTAAAAAAAGAAGAGTTCCATGAGATAATCCATCACCCAAATGTATAATTGTTCAGCATATTTTAGATGCAAGAATTTCTTCTTAAATAATACTTCAACAATATATTAAGGACAAATTCCAAGGGTAGAGATTAAAAGTTAGCTTATTATTATACTTAATATTTGATGAAGACTTACAATGTCATTTTATATGAATTATTCACTTATTAATCACAATAAACCTATGACAAGGTCCTATTTCTCATTCCACTTTTTTAGATGTGAAAACTGGCGATCAGAAGACATAAGAATTTGTTCAAGGTGCAAATGTAGAGCCAAGATTAAAACACAGATGTTACAACCAACATTTTTAAGCACCAACACAAGGAAGACTTTGATGTTAAAGATTTTACATTATTGGATGTTTGTTTGACAAATCTATTCAAATACATTCCCAGTCTGCAAATCCATCAAATGTCTATAGAAGTTTTATAATAAATGTTTAATTTGCCTTGAATCATTCTTCCTACAATGTTTATTAAAAAATTAGGGCAAAAAATAAATAAAATAAATGAAATGTTCGGGCAATTCACATGCAGAAGAATGAAACTGAACCATTTGTTCACACCATGCACAAAGATAAAGTCAAAATGGTTGAAAGATCTAAATGTGAGACAAGAATCCATCAAAATCTTAGAGAAGAACACAGGCAACAACTTTCTTGAACTTGGCCACAGCAAATTCTTCCAGGGAACATCTATGAAAGCAAGGGAAACAAAAGCAATAATGAACTATTGAGACTTCCTCAAGATAAAAAAAAGACTCTGCACAGCAAAGGAAACAGTCAACAAAACTAAAAGACAACCTACGGAATGGGAGAAGATATTTGCAAATGACATATCACATAAAGGGCTAGTATCCAAGATCTATAAAGAACTTATCAAACTCAACATCCAAGAAACAAACAACCCAATCATGAAATGGGAAAAAAAAATATATATATATATATATATGAATGAAACGGGCAGAAGTCATCAATAGACATTTCTCCAAAGAAGACATAGACATGACCAACAAGCACTTGAGAAAATGCTCCACATCACTGGCCATCAGGGAAATACAAATCAAAACCACAATGAGATACCACTTCACACCAGTGAGAATGGGGAAAATTAACAAGACAGGAAACAATATATGTTTGCGAGGATGTGGAGAAAGGGGAACCCTCTTGCACTGTTGATGGGAATGTGAACTGGTACAGCCACTTTGGAAAACAGTGTCAAGGTTCCTTAGAAAGTTAAAATACAGCTACCCTAGACCCAACAATTGCACTACTGGGTATTTATCCCAAAGATTCAGATGTAGTAAAACAACAGGACACCTGCAGCCCAAAGTTCATAGCAGCAATGTCCACAATAGCCAAACTGTGGAAGGAGCCTTGGTGTCCTTTGACAGATGAATGGATAAAGATGTGGTCTATGTATATAATGGGATATTTCTCAGCCATCAGAAAGGACGAATACCCACCATTTGCATTGACATGGATAGAACTGGAGGGCATTTATTATGCTGAGTGAAATTAGTTAACCGGAGAAGGACAATCATCATGTGGTCTCACTCATATGTGAAATATAAGAAATAGTGAAAGAGACCATAGGGGAAAGGAGGGAAACTGAGTGGGGAAAAATTAGAGAGGAAGACAAACCATAAAAGATTCCCAACTCTGGGAAACAAAGGGTTGCAGAAGGGGAGGTGGTGGATGGGGAGATAGGGTTACTGGGTGATAAGTAGTAAGCAGGGCACATAATGAAACGACTGTGAGGTGTTATACCATATGTTGACAAATTGAATTTAAATATTTTTTAAGTTAGGGCAATTGATCTTGTACATGTTAATATACCTTAAGAAACATCATCATGTGTCATGGGAACACATACTTTGAGTTTATCCGGACACAGCAGAACATGAGCATACAAAAAAACACAGAAAAAAAAAAGTCAGAAAAAAACATAAAAGTGTTGGCAAATTCAGATTTTTTCCCAGTGTCTCCTGTGAATTACTTTTCTAAGACACTGCAGGATCATTTTGGCCCTCTGTTTTCTGCTTCTATAACTGTTATTTTATTATGCACATTAATTAGTTCAGCAAGAAGTCTAGATTTCCTCCTGGCGCAAAAAGAATTTACTGGCAGCAGAAAAAACTGGCATTTCTCATAGTTGCAAGATAGCTGAACTGTAGACCTACAAAATCTCTAGTCAGAGAGAAATAAAGCAAAGAGCTGCCATTTCCTGAGCATCACCTAACACCTACAACATAGTGTCCTAGCTATTTTAAAACACTGTTTCATTTAGTGCTATAAGAAATCTCTGTGGACAAATGGATTAGTGTGCATGCCTAAGTGTACTAGATAGCCATAATTTTCCAGCATTAAAGGAAATTTTAATTTATAAACAATTCTGAGTCAGAAACAATTCTAAAGCCTCAATCTAGAACTCTGCCTGACACAGTCCGTAAATGTTCTAAGAACATGTTTTAATGTATTAAATCCTTGAAGAAATGTATCAGCATTTTATATGTGGTCTTTAGCCTTTAATTCCTCAGTTATAATAATAATGAGCAAGAAGGCATAACTTAGGTTCTTTTTCAAAGAGAATTAAGATTAAAAGTGTTGGTAAAGACATTAGATAGATAGATAGATAGATAGATAGATAGATAGATAGATAGATAGATGATAGATAGATAGATGATAGATAGATAGATAGATAGATGATAGATGATAGATAGATGATAGATAGATAGATAGATAGATAGATAGATAGATAGATAGATAGCTTTAACAAATATAGAGAAATTTGAGAATATGCTGGTCATTCTGTATGGTACAGAAGCTGCCTATGCCAAGGCATTCACATCAACATCATAGATTATGTGTGCATACACGTGTGTATGTATGTTGGGGAATGGAGTGCAAAGATAAAATCCCATAAAAAATCATGTCTAATACATATATAGATAAATAAAATATTGTTGGATTAATTAGTGTTGTCTTTTCCTCCTCCCAGATTTTCTTCTTTTTTTTTTTCCACTTTCCTTTCAATAAAGTAGAAAATTCCATGCTTCAAAGTATTCAGGATAGGTATATAACTGGAAGGAAAATAAAGATAGCTTACCAGAATTCTTAACCCTTGTTTTATAAATCCTGCACCCACCGAGCATAATGATGTCAATTATAAATCAAAAGAGCCTTACAAAAGCAGGAGGCTAGTTGGTGTTTCCCCCACAGTTTTCCATAGTTTCCCTCACAGCGCCCCAGGGCTCCAAAAGGAATGCTGTGTGAGAGTAGAGGAACAAGTAACCACTGTCACTGGTCACTGGTCACTGGTCACCAGACTCAGAAGAGATTTTGTCACAAGACGTATGGCATGGCGGCAGCTAAAAAGTGGCAGACAAGTAGATTACTGTCATACGTGAAGGCAATGGGGCTGTCAGCATGTCCAACACAGTCACCAGAAGCTCATTTCCATTTCAGCACCAAGTAGGCTCTCAGAGTATGGAGGAATCAGAGAACCTACTGGCCAAACATGGGACTTCCTATGAAGTCAGAAAGTGAAGAAGTCACAGTAAAATAAATTACAAAGGAAATAAAGTGGTATTTTTTATACATCTTGTCTCCTTGACTGTAATTACCACCTGCATGACTGTAAAATAATAAAAGTAATACAAAGTACGTAAGAAAGACACATGTGTCACAGAGAAGGTGATTGATTATCTGAAAAAGACTTGCAAGATGAGAAAAAGCTTCCTTAGCAGTGAGAGTTGACATATGCAAAGTTAGAAATATCTCTAATCCCATATTTTGATCTCAGTACCATCAGCAATACATTACTGTAGGACTGGAATATGAAAATCCATAAGCAAATGGTTTTAAGACATGTAGAGTTGCAATAAACATAAGATGAATTGGATGAACAGAATAATTTTCTTCAATAGCAGTTCTTTTAAAAAAAAATACAGTAATAGTTCTTGAAGTATGGTCAAAGGACTCCTAGTGATCCCAACAATTTTTCAAGGGGCCCACAAGGTCAAAAGTATTTTTCTCATAATAATAAGGCCTTTGTCACTCTTTTTTTCTCTCACAAGAATTTGTTTGATGCTTATTGTAAATGAGATTCATTTCCTTATTTTTCAAAAATTTTGATGTTGGTGTGTAGAAACATTACTAATTTTTTGTACGTTAATATTATATTCTACAAATTATTGAATTCACTGATTAGAGGTCACAATTTTTGAGATTTTTCTAAATATAAAATCGTGTCATCTGCAAATAGAGACGATTTTACTTCTTCCTTTTCAATTCTTATACACTTTACTTCTTTTTTCCTCTGACTACTCTCCATAAGGCTTCCAATATCATGTTGAATAGGAGAAATGACAGTGGGCACACTTGTCTTGTTGCTCATTTTAGAGGAAAAGCTTTCGTCCTTTCACCATTGACTATGATGTTAGCTATGGGCTTGCCATGGCTTTTATGCTGAGATATGTTCCTTCTATGGCTAATTTGCTAAGAGTTTTTATTATAAGTGGATGTTGAAATGTGTCAAATGCTTTTTCTACATCTATTGAGATGATCATGCTATTTTCTTCTTTCATTCTATCAGTGCAATATATCACAATCATTTGCATATGTTGAACCATCCTTGCATCTGAAGGATAAATAACACTTGATCGTGGTGAGTGATCTTTTGCTGCTGAATTCAATTTGCCAATATTCTGAGAACTTTTTCATCTCTATTTATCAGAGATATTGGTGTGTGGACTTATTTTCTAGTAGTGTCCTTTTCTGGATTTAGTATCAGGATAATTCTGACCTTCTTAAGTCAGTTTGGGACTAAGTGTTCCTTCCTCTTTGATCTTTTGGAAGACCTTCAGAAGGATTGGTGGTAATTCAATGTTCAGTAAAATTCACCAAGGAAACCATCCAGTCCAGTGCTTTTCTTCATTGGGAAATATTTGTTTTCTGATCCCATACCCCTACTAGTAATTGGTTTATTCAGATTATCTACTTCTTCCTGATTGAGTCTTGGTAAGTTGTATGTTCTAAGATTTTGTCCATGTCTTTTAGGTTGTTCAATATGCTAACATATAGTCATTTATAGTAGCCTTCTATGATCCTCTGAATTTCTATGGTAATTGTAATGTCTCCTTTTTCAATTATACATTTGCGTATTTGAGTCTTTTCTCTTTTTTCCTTGGTTGGTCCAAGGGTTTGTCAATTTTATTTATCTTTTCTAAGTATCAATGCTTACTTTGCTTAAACTTGACTTTGCTTTTCGGTTATTTCATTTATTTATATTCTAATCTTTATTATTTATTTTATTCTGCTAACTTTTGAATCACTTTTCTCTTTAACTAGTTCCTTTATGTATAGTTAGTCTATTTATTTGGAAATGCTCTTACCTCCTTTTTAATCTTTTTAACATTTTTTTAACTTTTTAAATTTTTTTTTTAATTTTTATTCATTTATGATAGTCACACAGAGAGAGAGAGAGAGAGAGAGGCAGAGACACAGGCAGAGGGAGAAGCAGGCTCCATGCACCGGGAGCCCGACGTGGGATTCTATCCCGGGTCTCCAGGATCGCGCCCTGGGCCAAAGGCAGGCGCCAAACCGCTGCGCCACCCAGGGATCCCTAACTTTTTAAATTTTAAGTTATTTTTAGTTTCAATTTTTTTATTTAACTTTGTTAGCTAAGATACAGTACAATACTACTTTCAGCTGTATGATTTACTGATTGAATATTTACATGCAACACCCACTGCTCATCACAAGTGTCCTCCTTAATACTCATCACTTATTTAATCCATTCCCTGACCACCTCCATTCCAGCAACCCTCAGTTTTTTCTCTATAGTTAAGAGTCTGTTTTATGCTTGCCTCTCTTTTTTGTCCCCTTATATTCATCTGTTTTGTTTCTTCAATTACACATATGAGTGAAATCATATGGTATTTGTCTTTATCTGACTTATTTTTTTTTTAATTTTATTTATTTATGATAGGCACACAGTGAGAGAGAGAGAGAGGCAGAGACATAGGCAGATGGAGAAGAAGGCTCCATGCACCGGGAGCCCTACGTGGGATTCGATCCCAGGTCTCCAGGATCACGCCCTGGGCCAAAGGCAGGTGCTAAACCGCTGCGCCACCCAGGGATCCCTGACTTATTTTGTTTTGCATAATCTCTCTAGCACCATCCACATTGTTATAAGTGTCAAGATTGCATTCTATTTCATGGCTATATATGTGTGTGTGTGTGTGTGTGTGTGTGTGTGTGTGTGTATTTTCATGGCTTTTTCATGGCATATATATATATATATATTTATCCTTTCATCAATTGATGGACACTTGGGCTCTTTTCATTATTTGGCTATTGTTGTCTTCTGCCCATTTCTTAACTGGATGATTTGTTTTTTTTTGTGTTGACTTTGATAAATTCTTGTTAGATTTTGGATGCTAATCCTTTATCAGATGTGTCATTTGCAAATATCTTCTCTCATTCCATAGGCTCTGTTTTAGTTTTGTTGATTATTTCCTTCACTATGCAGAAGCTTTTTAATCTTGATGAAGTCCCAATGGCTCATTTTTATGTCTGTTTCCTTTGCCTCAGAAACATATCTATTAAGAAGCTGCTATGGCTAATCAATGCCAAAGAAGTTACTACTTGTGTTCTCTTCTAGGATTTTGATGGATTCCTGTCTCACATTTAGGTTTGTCATTCATTTTGATTTAGTTCTGTGTGTGATGTAAGAAAGTGGTCCAGTTTCATTCTTCTGCACATGGCTATCCAGTTTCTCAACACCACTTGTTGAAGAGACTGTCTTTTTCCCATTGGATATTCCTTCCTGTTTTGTTAAAGACTACCTGACCATATAGTTGTAGCTCTATTTATGGATTCTCTATTCTGCCCCATTGGTCTATGGGTCTGCTTTTGTGCCAGTGTAGTCTCTATGACTACAGCCTTGTAATATAGCTTGCAGTCTAGACTTGAAATGTTTCTAGCTTACTTTCCTTTTTCAAAATTGCTTTGGCTATTTAGGATCTTTCGTGGTTCCATAAAAAAAATTAGGATTGGTTATTCTAGCTCTATGAAAAATGGTGGTGTTATTTTGATAGGGACTGCATTAAACATGTAGACTGCTTTGGGTAGTAACAGACATTCTAACAATATTCGCTATTTCAACTATTTCAATCCATGAGTATGGAATCTTTTTTCCATTTCTTCTTGTCATCTTTAATTTCTTTCATAAGTGTTTTATAGTTTTGAGGGTACAGACCTTTTTACCTCTTTGGTTAAACTTATTCCTAGGTCTTCTATGGTTTTGGTGCAGTTGTAAATGGGATTGATTTCTTGATTTCTCTTTTGGCTGCTTCCTTTTTGGTGTATAGAAATGCAACAGATTTCTGATTGTTGATTTTGTATCCTGTAACTTTAGTGTATCAGTTCTAGTATTTTTTTTTTTTTTGGTGGAATCTTTCAGCTTTTCTACAGAGTGTCATGTCATCTGCAAATAGTGAAAATTTGACTTCTTCCTGGCCCACTTCGATGCCTTTTCTTTCTTTTTGTTGTCTGAATGCTGAAGCAAGGACTTCCAGTACTATGTTGAACAAGAGTGGTGAGAACGGACATCTCAGTCTTGTTCCTGACCATAGAGGAAAAGCTCTTAGTTTCTCCCCATTGAGGATGATATTAGCTGTGGGTTTTCTGTATATGGCCTTTATGATTTTTCCTGCCACCTCTACTTTGCTGAATTTTTTAAAATCAAGAATGGATACTATATTTTGTCAAATGCTCTTTTCTACATCTATTTAGAGGATCATGTGGTTCTTATCCTTTGATTAATTTGTGAATACTGAACCAAACTTGCAGCCCAGCAAAAAAAATCCCATTGACCATAGTGAGTGATTCTTTTAATGCACTGTTGGATTCAATTTGCTAATAATTCTGTTGAGAATTTTTGCATACATGTTCATCAGGGATTTTGGCCTCTATTTCTCCTTTTTAGTAAGGTCTTTGTCAGGTTTTGAAATCAGAGTAATACTGGCTTCATAGAATGAGTTTGGTAGTTTTTCTTCTATTTATATTTTTTGGAATAGTTTGGGAAGAATAGGTATTAACTCTTCTTTATATATCTGATAGAAATCACCTGGCAAGCCATCTGGCCCTGAACTTTTGTTTGTTGGGAAAATTTTAATTACCGATTCAATTTCCTTATTGGTTATCAGTCTGTTCAAGTTTTCTATTTCTTCCTCTTTCGGTTTTGGTAGTTTGTATGTTTCTAAGAATTTATCCATTCGTTCCAGATTGCCTAATTTGTTGACATATAATTTTTCATAGCATTCTCTTATAATTGTACTTCTATGGTGTTGGTTGTGATTTCTCCTCTCTGTAATTTTATTTATTTAGGTCCTCTCTCTTTTCTTTTTGAGTTTATAGTTTTTTTTTTTTCAAAGAACCAGTTCCTGTTCTCATTGATCTGTTCTACTGGGTTTGGTTTGTTTGTTTTTATAGGACTTATTTCTGTTCTAATCTTTATTATTTACCTTCTTCTGCTGGTTTGGCTTCATTCGTTTTTCTTTTTCTAACTCCTTTAGATGTTAGTTTGCATATTTGAGATTTTTCTTGCTTCTGGAGGCAGGCTTGTATTGTTACATGCTTCCTTCTTAGGACCACTTTTGCTGCATCCCAAAGATTTTGGACTATTCTGTTTTCATTTTTATTTGTTTTCATGTATTTTTTAACTTATTCTTTAATCTCCTGGCTGATCTATTCATTCTTTAGTAGGATGTTCTTTAACCTCCATGTATTTGTGATCTTTTCAAATTTTGTCCTGTGCTTGACTTAAAGTTTCATGGCATTGTGTTCTGAAAATATCCATGGTATGACCTCAATATTCTTGTAGTGGTTGAGGCCTGATAGGTGACACAGTATGTGACCCATTCTGGAGAATGTCTTACGTGTACTTGAAAAGAATGTGTATCCTGTTACTTTAGGATAAAATGTTCTGAATATATCTGTTAAGTCCATCTGCTCCAGTATGCCTAAGTTCCTTGTTGATTTTCTGCTTAAATGACCTTCCATTGATATAAGGGGGGTGTTAGAGTCTCCTACTATTATTGTACTATTATCAATGAATTTCTTTATGTTTGTTATTAATTGTTTTACATATTTGGGTGCTCCCAAGTTGGGGACATAAACATTACAATTGTTAGATCTTCTTGTTGGATAGACCCCTTTATTATGATATAGTGCCTTTCTTAATCTCATTTCAGTCTTTGGTTTAAAATCTAGCTTGTCTGATATCAGTATTGCTACTCTAGGTTTCTTTTGACATCCATTTGCATAGTAAGTGTTTCTACATCCTCTCTTTCAATCTGCAGGTGGTCTTTAGGTCTAAAATGAGTTTCCTGTAGGCAGCATATAAATGGGTGTTGGTTCTTTTTTTACCCATTCTGACACTCTATGTTTTGATTGGAGCATGTATTCCATTTACATTCAGAGTGATTATTGATACATATTAATTTAGAGCCATTTTATTACTTCTTTTGTCATTTCTGGAGATTGTCTCTATTCCTTTCTAGTGTTTATCATTTTTTATCTTTCTTTCCTAAAGAGTCCCCTTTATTGTTTTTTGCAGGGCCAGTTTAGTGGACAAGAACCCCTTTACTTTTTGTTTGTCTGGTAAACTCTTTATCTCTCCTTCTATTCTGAATCATAGCCTTGCTGGATAGAGTATTCTTGACTGCAGATTTTTCCCATTCAGCAGGTTGAATATATCACTCCACTCTCTTCTGGCCTGCCAAGTTTCTGTGGAGAGATCTGCTGCTAACCTTATCTGTTTTCCCTTGTAAGTTCGGGACTTCTTTTGTCTTGCTGCTTTTGGGATTTTTTTCTTTATCTATTTTGCAAATTTAACAATGATATGTCTTGGTGTTGGCTTGCTTTTATTGACTTTGATGGGAGTTTTCTGTGCCTCCTGGATTTGTAAGTCTGTCTCCTTCCCCATATTAAGAAAGTTTTCAACTACAATTTCCTCAAATAAACTTTCTGTCCTCTTTTCTGCCCCTTTTTTCTAATGGAACTCCTATGATATGAATGTTATTATGTTTGATGGAGTTACTGGGTTCCCTAAGCCTACTTTCATGGTCCAAGAGTTTTCTTTTTTTTTTTAATTTTTTATTTATTTATGATAGTCAGAGAGAGAGAGAGAGGCAGAGACACAGGCAGAGGGAGAAGCAGGCTCCATGCACCGGGAGCCCGACGTGGGATTCGATCCCGGGTCTCCTGGATCGCGCCCTGGGCCAAAGGCAGGCGCCAAACTGCTGCGCCACCCAGGGATCCCGGTCCAAGAGTTTTCTATCCTTCTTCTGATCAGCTTCATTATTTTCCATAAGTCTATCTTCTATATCAGTTAATTTTACCTCCACTTCTTCTATCCTGTCATCATTACATTCAGTTTCAAAACTCAGTTATTACATTTTCATTTCAACCTCATTGGTTTTAAGCTTTTTTATCTCTGTGGTAAGAGTATCCCTGATGTCTTCTATGTTTTTCTTAAGCCCAGCTAGCATCCCTATGATTGCTGCTTTAAATTCTGGATAAGGCATATTATTTACATCTGTTTCTATTAGATCCCTTGCCATGACCTTTTCTTGTTTTTTGGTGGGGGATGAATTCCTCCATGTTCGTGTTTTGGCTAGGTCTCTGTCTTCTTCTGTTGTATTGTATGGATGGAGGTTTCTGTGATTTGCCCTGCAAAACCAGCCACCCACACCTGCATGTACGCAGGCAGACTAAAGAACATTGTTCGTGAGACTTATGCTGCATAAGAGAGTTTGGGAGCCTGCTTCGTTGACATTAGCTGGCCTCCAGGCCAGAATTGCCCTTCTAGTCTGGATGCCAAGAGCTATAAATTTTTCCTTGTATCTCCCCTGGCTCTAGTCTGGGCTGGCCTCCTGAAATGGAATCTGAGAGGGGAGACAAGCATACCTCGCCCAGGACCCTTGAAGATGTAAAGACACAATAACAGACATGCAGCCCATTCCAAACTGCATGTAGGCAAATAAATGTTTAACTTCAGACTCCATCATTTGCCCCATTAATATGGCCCTTATGAGGATGGTCAGTTGGAAGTCTCACCTGAAAGAAGGATGCTCCATTCAGGTCTCTCAATCAGGACTCCAGTCTGACTGTCTTCAAAGAGCTTCTTCAGCTAATGACGTTGGGTGTTGTTAAGTACTGATTTGACGTAACTCTCTTATTCTCCTTTACTGCTTACTACTACCCTCATCTATGTGAAAATTTCCATTTTCTTATGTTTCTGTTAGATTTTTATAATATCAATAAAGGTTTTTTCCCCTTCAAAACTGAGAGTAGAGCTGTTGTGAAACTTTGCTTCAGAACATCTGTGTGTTGGTAAAGTCTATTAGGTTTCCTGCTCCTGAGAGTAATGGTTTTATGAAGAAGTCATATATTTTTCAGGGCCTGGTGCTTCAGGAAGTTTCTCTGGTGTATTCTTCATGCACTCTGCTGCTGTGTTGTGGCTACTCTATCCCTCAAGCCAGTCCTCAACAGAGTTTCTCCTTGCCTACATTAGGGAGTGTTTGGTCTTTGGCCAAAGTGAGGCAAGTTTTAATAACGTGTGGTCTTGTCTGCTTGTTAAAAGAGACCTGATGCTATTTTCACTAGAGCTGAAGATCTGCAGAACTCTATGGTCAGTACACATGCTGCATTGGGTGGGGGGGTGTCAGTCTTCTGGGGAAGGGGCCCTGATGCACTGGTTCTCAGGCACACTTGCCTGAGAAAAGCAGTACTAGCAGAGCACAGGGGGCAGGGCTTGGTGTAAGCAAAGTAGGCAGTCAGTGTTGGCACTGTGCTGTTTACTGAGGTTAGTTTATGCTGAGAGGCAGGGTAGAGAAAAGGTACAAGCCAGCTCCTTTGTCCCAGGAGAGGGGAGTTTGTGCTTGCTGGTGTCAGGGAGGCCCTCCCAGAAGAGTGAATAAGTGTCCCTCGTCTGTCCTACATCTTTTTCAGATCATTGTTTTCTTACTGTGCCCCTGTTGCTTGACTGCCTGGAGTAGCACAGTGCACTTTGGGCTCTTTCACAGCAAGTCTAGCTGAGTTTTAAAACTTTTAACTTTAGAGACCTGGTGTGATACAATCTTGTGCTGGTCTTCTGGTGGAGGGTCTCACCATGCTGGGATTGATGCAGGTCTGACCCAGAAGGGCAGTTGCCCCAAAGCACAAAATTGTGGGGTTTGGAGCAAAGGATATTAAGGGGCCAGAGTTCAGGTTAGCCACCCTCAACAGGTGTCTCTGTGCCTAGACTGAGGGGTGGGGTAGGGAAATGGGTCATGAAGGTTCCTTTGTCCCAGAGAGGCAATGCCACCTCTCTCAGATGCACTCCAAGAAGGAGTGCTTCTCAGGTGATCCTCAGGTCATGCCATCTGCCCCCCAGATTACCTGCCTTCTCTACAGGAGCACTGCAGTGTTCTCTGGGCTCTATACCAGCCACACAGTAAACTTGTAAAACTCCAGGCTTTGAGCTCCACTGGTTGTAAAAACTCAGGAAAATCAGCCCCTCTCATTTTCCTAGTCAGTGGCTTCAGGGAAGTGTTTCCTTGTGTGATCTCCTGCTCTCCTCTCTCAATCTCACCTCTCTCCTACAACCAGGGCTCCCTCCCCTCTGCAGCACCCATGATCCTTTTCTCCCCAAACCACATCTCCATACCTCCTACTTTCCACAATGTGGCCTCCTTCTTCCCTGTGGTTGTTTTGTCAGTCCTCGGATCAATTTCTTGGGTATTCAGGATGATTTGATATTTATCTAACTGTGTTCAAAGGAAGAGGCAAGCCTAGGGTCCTCCTACTGTTTTGCCATCTTAGCTGCTCTTGCCTCTTAATGTAGGAATTTGTTGCTAGAAGTTCCCTGCTTAGAACTATTTTTGCTACATCCTATAAGTCCTGGTGTCCCTAGGTAAGGACATACTATTGACATTTTGTTCATTGTTTTCTAGATTATATGTAGATCCATTGTTCCCTGTTTTTCATTCTGCTTTTTGTGTGTGTGTGTGTTCTGATGTCTTTTTTTTTTTTTTTTTTTTTTTTTTTTAGTATCAGCATATTGTTTCATTGTGTTCTTATGTGTAACTACTACCGAATTTTCCCTTGCAGTTACCATGAGGCTTAAATAAAATATGGTAAAGTTACAACACTATTTTAAACTGATAACTTCAATACAATTTGTAGACTTTACAAATTTTTTTTCTTCTCCCCCTCACATTCTCAGTTATTTCTGTTACAATTCACATGTTTTTTATATTCTGTAACAGCATTAACAGATTATAGTATTCATGGTTATTTTTGCTACATTCAGTTAACTTTCAAGCTACTGTTTTGAGTAAATGCACCACCATTACCATATTGCAGAATCTAACTATGACTATATATTTACCATTGCCAGTGAGATGATGTATGCTACCTTTTTGTGTTTTGGGGATGCTAATTAGCATTATTTTACTTCCACTCAAATAACTCCCTCTGACATTTTTTGTAAAATTTGGTGGTAATAAACTCTCTCAGCTTTTGTTTGGGAAAGTTTTTATCCTTCCTTCATTTCTGGAGGACAGCTCCATTGAGTATAGAATTTTTGATTGAGTTATTTTCTTTCAGTATTTTAACTGTCATTCCTTTCTCTCCTGACATGAGAAGCTTCTGTTGAGAAGTCCACCTATAGTGATCCCTTGTATATAATTTCTCTCTTTTCATTTGCTGCTCTTAAAGTTCTTTGTCTGACTTTTGACAATGAAATTATACTGTGTTTCAGTGTAGCCTTATTCAGATTCAATCTATCTGGGGTCGTTCAGGCCTCACAGATCAAGATGGCTATTTCCCTCCCTGGGTTTGGGAAGTTTTAGCTATTTTTAAATATACTTTCCATCCCTTACTCTCCCTTCTTTTGGAATTACCATAATGTAAATATTACTTATTTCCATTGTGTCCTACAAATCCTGTAGGCTTGCAGTCCTCTTTTCCATTCTTTTTTCTTTGTGCTTCTTCGACTAATTTCAATATTTTAATTTCTAAGTTGTTGATTCTTCTGCATTGTAGACGTCTACTTCTAAAAATCTCCATTGAATTTTAGAGTTCGGTTATATTTTTCAACTCTAGGATTTCTTTTTTATTGTTGTTTTTAATGGTTGCTACTTCTTTGTCAAACTTATTTTATTCATGCATTGTTTTCTTAATTTCATTTAGTTGTCTATGTTTTCTTGTAGTTCATTTAACTTTCTTAGAGGGTTATTGCCTATTCTTTCATGGTTCACAGATTCGTATTTCTTTAGGTTTAGTTACTGAAGCTTTATTCAATTTGGTGGTATCATATTTACTTGATTTTTTGTGATCCCTGATTCCTTACATTAGTATCTGTGCATTTGAGTAATGGGGCTCCTCTTCCAGATTTTACAGGTTTGCTTTGGCAGAGATTGCTCTTCACCAGTTAGTTCAATTTGGGTTTCTTGGTGTGTCTGCTGATAATGCCTTTGAGCAGCTGGGGCCTGCTATCATCATCTATTTTGAGGCTAGGCAACTGTTTGAACTCTGAGGACAGAGATAGGGGGTGTCTCATTGACAGTTAGTTGGATAAGACTTCTGGCTTGGTTCCCTTCCCAAGAGGGCTATAGGATGAGCTCTGCATTTGTCAATACTCTGCTCAAACTTACTAGATGGCTGAGACCGGGTACTATAGTAGTAGACAGGATTATGAATTAGCTTCCCTGCCCTAGAAAAATAGAAAGCCAGGGTCTTGTACAGCTTGTTTTGAGGGGACCTGAATCAGGGCTAAATATAGGGCATTGAGTTCTTTGGTCAGATAAGGGCATCAGTTTTGCTCTGCAGACAGCAGAAGCCACAGGCTATATTCTGCTCAAGGGCCACAGTACATAGTCACACTTTTGAATTAGCTATGCAGCTTCCTGTTTGCTCTCATAAAGTTCTCTGGTTGGATAGGCTGGAGGCTGTATTTAACAATGAGCAGGGCTATAAACTAGATTCTCTGCTTGGGTGCAGCTGAAGTAGCTCTAAAACTGGTGAAGCTCTTTGTTGTTTTAAATTAAGCTGACCTGCACCCCAAGGTCCCTGGCTGTACAAGGCCACTGGCTTTGCTCTACAAACTACTGTTTCTGCCTGTAATTCTCTTGCCATAAATACTGTATACCTTTCAGGTGTTTTTGCCAGCTCTTCTGGCCAGAAAAAGCTAAAAAACACTCTCCACAGCAGGTGGGGCTATATCTCAGCTTCTTTGCCAGGACAGAATGGGGAGAAGCCTCCCCAGGCTACTCTCAATTTCCCAAACAAGCTCTCTGTTTAGGTGGGGCCTGGAGCCCTCCTGCCTTCTTTGAATTAATCCTTCTCCCTGTGTGTAGTACTGGAAGCCTCAACCTGGGGCATTAGTTTTGCTCTGGGGACAATCAACTCTGCTTATCCACCTGTCAGCTTAAGTACCCCTGGGGTATACAGCTTCCATGGGTTGCTAGTCACATGGGCCTGGAAGGCAGTCTCCACAGTGGGTGGGCCTATGGCTCATCACCCAGCCTCCATGTAAGTATACTGGGCTCTAGGCCAGCAAACTCTTCCTTTGAGGATCTGAATCAAGTAGATCTGCACCCCCTCCAAGTTCCCTGGTCAGAGTACACCCTTGATTAGGTTTTGAAGATCAGCAGAGGTGCTATTGCTACTTGGGCCCTACAGGTATCAACTCAGTCTACCAAGATCTATGTGCTGGTTGTTGCAAATCTCTCCCCGCCTTCTCTGTGGCAGTAAGATTCTCATTGATTGAGCCCCACAGATTCCCTTGCAATCTCCATGATGCAAGATCAGAGTAAGGGTTCCCACAAAGACCCCTAGTTCTCTTTTCCTACTGGAAAAAAACAGAGGCTCAAGGGAGACCTCTCTATATGGTACTATGCTCTCCTGGGGGAGGGCAATGTGGTCACTATGTAGCTGTTCCTGTTACCCTTCTAATGCAATTTGTCTTTGTTTCTAAAGTACAGGGGTGTGCTTCAGCCTCACCCACGTTCTAGATATCTCTCAGCCTCACCCACGTTCTAGATATCTCTCAGTGATATCTTGTTCTTGAGTAGATATCAGCCGTCCTTCTTGTGAGTGGGAATAAAAGCATAGGTCAGAAATGACCCATGCTGGCATATTGGTGATGTCATCCTCCAAAACACATAATTTGATATACATTCTCAGTACTGTAGTTTCAGTGTTGAAATTCACTGTTTCCAAAAATCACTAAATAAAGATGGACTTTATGAGTTTACTGTTCAATGACAATACAGTAAGTATAATAAAATTATACTATTAAGCTATTAACCTTGAATAATGAGACATGAACAAGGAGAGAAGTCTTAGCCCTTACCTACTGAAGATGAGTTTAGGGTTTCTAAACCCTTAAAAATGTTCCAGAAAATTAATTGCTAGCCCACCTGCCTGAGGATTTCATTTGGAGAATAAGGCCATAAGTCAATTAAAATGCATGACTTTATGCTGGTTGTGACTACACAAAAGGAAAATTTTGGTTTTTGTAAATACAATGTGTGAACACAAAAGTAGCATATATAACTGATGACAAAGAGATGTACATATATACTTACCTTGTACAGAAACATACATATGTATATGTATCATGTTTACAATGCTAAAAAGTATTTAACCATATTGGTAAATGAAAATTTAAACGACAATTAGGTGTGGAAATAATTGCAAATATATTTCTGAACAATCAGATGGACTCTGCAGTGTAAAAGGAAAACTAATGGCTCATTTGAAATATCAATATCAACAAAATTTTAGAGAAAGCCAAAATAAAGTAAATATTTAAAGAAAAAAAATTCTTAAAAGGTTCATGAGTCCTTCCTCGTTTTAATCTCATTACTTAGAAAACCCAACCCTAAACAAGACAATAATACAAGCCAGGAGACCAGGTTCTGATTGACATTTTTCCACTATTTCACTTTGCCACTTAAAACAAATCAATTAAACTTATCTACATCTTAGCTACTTCTTCCTTAAAATTAGGAAATAGATTAGATGAATTCTATAGTTGCCTCTAGTTCTAACAGTCTAGGATTCTGATTACATTGTCTGGAGACCAAAAATCTTTAGAGCAAGATGAAGGCTACCACTTAGTGATATGTCCTTAATAAATAATATTACCACAGGGGGATCCCTCGGTGGCTCAGCAGTTTAGCACCTGCCTTCAACCCAGGGCATGATGCTGGAGTCCCAGGATCAAGTCCCACATTGGGCTCCCTGCATGGAGCCTGCTTCTCCCTCTGCCTGTGTCTCTGCCTCTCTTTCTGTCTCTCATGAATAAATAAATAAAATCTTAAAAAAAAAAACATATTCCCACAAACATAAGAAGGGCAAAAGCTTGAAGGCGGTAGAATGAAAGATTTATACTTCCCCAGAGAGGTACATGATTCATTTCCTCACTTCATTCAGGGCTTGGCCAAAATACCCCTCAACAAAAAGGTCTTTCCCAAACACCCCATGTAACCATTCACCCACTGTTCATTGAACACTCCCATTTTTATTTTTCTTCCTAGTACCTCTTACCATTGCATATTTTACATGTTTAATATTTTGGATGTTTATAATATATAAATACTAATATAATGTTGCTAATATAATGTCCATGAGGCAGTTTTGTTTTGTCTTGTTTTAATTCACAGCAGTACTGCCAATAGAATGATACGTAATATACGAATGGAGCTCAATGAAAGTTTGTTGATTGAATGTTTGATGCTTTCAACAATAAGTAGACCCACAGGACTGGATCATAGAGATGTGTTGACACTGTGTAGGAGAAAATAAGACTGGAAAAGTAAGCTGGAACATGGTATGAAATGGTTGGTACAACATTCTAAGGCAGAGTTGTCCAATGAAACCCTCTGTGATGATAGAAATATTTTAAATTGGTGCTATCCAATTCCGTAGACACTGTATGGTGGCTTTTGACATGAAACTGTGATTAAGGAACCTTTTTTTTTTTTTTTACTTTTAATTCAGTTTATGTTTATTTATTTTTTTAAAGATTTTATTTATTTATTCATTAGACACACATAGAGAGAGAGAGACATAGGCAGAGGGAGAAGCAGGCTCCATGCAGGGCGCCTGACATGGGACTCGATCCTGGGTCTCCAGGATCAGGCCCTGGGCTGAAGGCAGCGCTAAACCGCTGAGCCACCCAGGCTGCCCAAATTCAGTTTATGTTTAAATGTAAAGAGCTACATATGACTGTGGCTACTCTCTTAAGCTGTGCATTCTCTAAGGAATTTGAAACTTACCCCAAAACCAAAGAGCCATAGAAAATTTGTATCAAGAAAATTAATGGGATAAGAACTATATTTTTGAAAAATCATTCTGAAAGTAATACTTAGAATGAATTGGAGTAGAGAGAAGCTGGAAAGCAAAAGAGCCAGACAGAAACTGCAAAAATCTGGATGTTACAGACTGAGGACCTGAATTAGGGCAGTGACAGGATGAATGGAAGGGGAATAAATGACTGGGAAACACTGAAGAGGCAAAACAAACAGAATTTTTAATTTATTTTTTTTTATGTCTGCATAATCAGACAATGGCTAAGAGAGAGAGAGAATACCCCCCATGATTCATGTTCAGGACACAGATTTCCAAAAAGGCCTCATCAGCTCACTCCTATAATTTATGGGCAATAGGGATGTTAGGAATTCCTCAGTCTTCTCTTGTCTTCCCAAAGTACGTGTGTAAAACATCCACATCTTTTAAGCCCTCCTCATCCAAGTTTGGGCTCCTTTCTTTATCAGTGAAAAGATATCTGCTTCCTTCCTTTTGGGTTGGATTTTGAGACTTTAGAGGGCTCTCCCATACAAGTACTGTAACTCCTACAACATAGGATAAGAATGAAATAATAGCAACAAATGGCCTCAGAAAGAAAAAAAGTAGGGGAGGCACTTATGGAGAAGCAGGAAGGACCAGTTTTTTATCAAACTATGCTGATTCATTTGCATTTCAGCTTCTATAACTACTCGGGGATCAGAGTTCTCATGATTCTTCCTAGGACTTGGCTTGCACACTTTGGAGCAAATGATAGATGTCATTGCTGTCATTCCTCTAGACCTCACTCAATCTTCTCCCACTATAGGACCATTCCAGCACCACTGGGACCTCTCTTTTCAGTCATGCCTGCTGAGTCTTGGCTCCTCCAGCTGCCAGGGCCTTGGCTAGAGGAGCTCTGATCAGGCCAGGATTTTGATGTGTTTAACTGTGAATCCATGTTTGCTGCTACAGGTGATTAGAATGAAAACACTACCACTAACAGAAGAACCCAGGTAGTAGAGAAAAACATACCAGTGTCAAGAAACATTCACTGATAAAAATTCAGATCATTGGGCAACCCAGGTGGCTCAGTGGTTTAGCACCTGCCTTCGGCCCTTCGGCCCAGGGTGTGATCCTGGAGACCCGGGATCAAGTCCCACATCGGGCTCCCTGCATGGAGCCTGCTCCTCCCTCTGCCTGAGTCTATGCTTCTTTCTCTCTGTCTCTCAAGAATAAATAAATAAAATCTTTAAAAAAAATTCAGATCATTGTGAATACTTTTTAAATCCATATGCCAAAGTATTGGTCATGGTTCAAAAACAAAAGCATACATTTAAAAAAGAAAAAAAAATCTTTGCTTGCTTGCCTAGTCAAAAAACAAGTCCAACTACATTCTGTAACCAATTTAAAGTTGACATTAAATAAGACTGTTTCTAACATTAGATATATGTGTGTGCACATATATGTAATATATATAAGCAAATACACATATAAATTGAAAAATAATTTAAGATTTAAGACATTATCAAATAAATCCACTTTGTTCATCATTCCTGTAGAAAGCCATCTGTGACAAGTAGGCACAGGCTTTTCTTTAAATGGAGGAATACATTTTTATTTTAAGTTCACATCTAAACAGTGAAACCCTTTCTATCACAACACAAGGAAGACTTCTCCCATATTGGCAACTGTTTTTATATGGTTGGCAGGTTTCAATGGGTCTGAACTCATATGAATAAATTCCAACTACTCCACTGGATGAAAAGCTCACACACTTCCGCTTTTAAAGATGAAGTAGAAAATAACTGCCAGATGTAAGACCAAAGAGTGATTTAATATTTCATTAACAAAGAAGCCTTGGCCCTTATTTGCACTATTAAAATCTTAATATAACGAAGTCATATAATGGGACAGTCAGAATTTAGAAGCAAATAAAATTCCTTGGCAGACCAAGAATTCTTGCCACCTGTATCTCAAGGCAGAAGGAAGCATACTTTGCGCTTAGGATCTGTAACAAGCACATTAAAGTCAAAGGTGCATCTATATATCCCAAGCTAAGTAAAAAATGAAAAGAAATGCCTGAGGGCTCATGTTCTGAATAAAACTGTCTACATTTTGAGAAATTCCACTCTCTATGGACTTCTAATGATTATAACAGCAGGAGATTGAGCCAAAGAGACTCAAAGGAAATTGAAAAGCATGGTTTTAAGGGAAAACCCCAACACCCAGTAGAATGATAATATAGATTACTCAGATTTCAATCTATTTCAACTAGTAGGACGATGTATTTGTGTTTGGACAACAGCAGCATGATAGAATATAATCCATCTGAGAGACTAGCATGTAATAGCCACCTCTTCTATTGTTCTTCTGAAAGACATGTGATTATGATTGTAAAGTTCAAGAAGCTTTTGAAAAAATTAGATTTCAAACCTGGGAACTACTAAAACTTTTCAAAATGAGAAATCATACTAAAAAGCAATCATAGGTAGGAGCCTAAGCAGACTACAGTTTAACACTTAGTCGTAATGCTAGTCTAGGTTCACTCTTATTTTACATAACTAGAACTTCATTAGAATTCAGTATGATATGGATAATTTAGTAATTTCTAAGAATTAAATAAATTATTCATAGCCTTATGCTAGAAGACAGATGAGGATTAGAAAATCTCACAACTGTGAGTATATTTATTTGAAAGTGCTGTACTGAACTAGACACTATATTTTAAATTTTTTCCCCAAATTTATCAATTCATTACTATATTTTCATCACTTTGTGTAAATAAGGTCAAGAATTGGTATTTCCTTTTTCTTTTTTAACACTTCCCTTGCCTATCCCATAACCTAAGAGGTATAGATAGGCTTCATCACTGATATGGATCTAGCAGAAGCATTTGGGATTACTGAATCTGAGGATATTGGTTGGAACTTATCCCATTACAAACACATAAGTGTGATTTTCAAGATTTTGAATGAAACTTTTATATCCTAAAATTGTATTAGCTTCACTGGAAATAAGCATCTTCTTAGGAATAACCTTTCAAAACGATGACAGTCAAATCTACTGCAGACAAATGTAAGTGAACTTCTTAATTCTATCTTTTTTCTTGTCTTGCCCATTTTGCCCTTATTTCGCTTAGCTAAAATACTTGCTAAAAAGCAAACAAGGAAGAATGTGTATCTGCTAAGTTGTCCTCAAAAGACTCCCTATGACTCACCCCAAAATTCTTCAAAGAAAAAGAAAATACATTGGCTAACTTGTAAAACAATAGGAAGAACTTTTGAAAAGATTATAAATGTAAATAATTTTAGCTAAATATGGATAGGGCAAGAATGTTCATAGGAAGAAATTTGGAAGTTGTTTAAATTAGAGCAGGGCTCTTTCACCTATTTTTAAATTGGCAATGTCATGTAAAATATGTGAATTTGTAACTTTAAAGTTTGAAACCACATTTAAGGAGAGACATCAAAGAAATCTGAAAAAAATGAGACTTGAGTACATATCTTAACTTGTAATTTCTGTTTTTGTCCTTGAGCATATTATTTAATGTCACTCAATCTCATAATTTTCATCAATAATATAATTATATATATTTATAGATTTCATGAGATAATTGAAATATCATATGTAAAATATTTGATAAAGAGTAAATTTCTCATTTAGTCAGATACCTAACTAACATGGAGTAGGACCAATGATGAAATCAGTTGGGGAGCCTTTTTACCCAAAAAGCACTATCAGAGTAAAACTAATTTCAAAGCCAACCCGCTTTTATCCATACTTACTAGATAGTGAAGACCCACTGTAAACAAATCCCCCAAGAAGATGAAAATGAGCAAATTAAGACTGGCCTCCAAGTTAACCTAGAAAAATCAATACACAAGAAATGTACAAGACACCTGAAAGTGACATAATTGCTCCCAATAAGCAAGACTTGATTATAACCTCAATATACCACCATCTCTAAAAACAGAATGTGTCAATCAGAAAAGGGTTTGGTTGGTTAAAGAAACATAGGGGGGAAAAAGGGAATTACAAACAGTAGCATTGGTAGGAAAAAATAAGAAATGTTTTTAAAAGCACTAATCATAAAGGAAAAGATGGATTGATGTTAAAGAAAAAAATGTATCAAAACATACACTGGGGACGCCTGGGTGGCTTAGTGGTTGAGCCTCTGCCTTTGGCTCAGGGAGTGATCCTGGAGTCCCGGGATCGAGTCCCACATCGGGCTCCCTGCATGGAGCCTGCTTCTCCCTCTGCCTGGGTCTCTCCCTCTCTTTCTGTGTCTCTCATGAATAAATAAATAAAATCTTTTAAAAAACAATATACACTAAAAGAGAACAAAGATAACCATTATATGATAGGGAATACTTACATTACATATTATAAATATGGGCTCCTATCCAGAATTATAAGAAAAAAGAGAAATAATAAGAAAAGACAAATTGAAAAATGGGAAAAGGAACTGAACTGGCAGTTCATAAAAGTACAAATCCAATAAATTTATGATACTCATTGGTAATTGGAGACACGTAAGTGAAAACTGTCATGGAGTTTGGCCGCACATCTATGAAATTATCAGATAACTAAAATTTCAGCTGATGCCATGGGTTATTAAATATGTGAGAGCAGCAGGAACTCACATAAACTGCTGATGAAAGGTATAGCACTACAGTGGCTCTGAAAATGTGTTATCATCTAGTAAGTATATATCTCATATAAAATTGTACAAAAAATAAATAAATAAAAAAATAAAATTGTACAGTTGTACGGGGATTAAATATATAAAACTGTTCATAACAATAGTGTTTGTGATGGCCAAAAATAACAAACATATGCAATAAAGATAAAATATACAAGCTGTAAAAAAAAAACTAACCACAGCCCACCTTCAATAATATATGATTCCTATAAAAAAACAACTCATTAAAAGAAGCATAACACAAAATATGAACAATGTTTCATTTATATGAAATATAAAAATATATAAAACTATTATTTTGCTACATGAATAACAAACTTTTAAAGAAAATTAAGGAAGTGATTCTCTTAAAGTCAGAACAATTCTAATGACCACAGATGGAGAGATAATCATTGAAGGAAACAGGATATTTTCAGATTGTTGGGAATGCTGTCTTGATATGGGTGGTGGCTACCTCGGTGATCATTTGATAATTATTTAATATTTTTTAATATTTTTAAAATGTTGCCATCCATTGTAGTGGGCTGAAAAGTGGTCTTCCAAAAGGTATTTCCACCCAGAACCTCAGAATGTGATCTTATTTGGAATAAAAGTTTTATAAATGTAGTTAAGAGAAGAATCTCTAGAGATCATCTTGGATTGAGGTGGATCCTAAATCCAATAACAAGTTTTCTCATAAGACACAGAAAAGAAGAGACACAGAGATACAAGGAAGAAAGCCATGCAAAGAGAGAGGAAGCAACTAGAGTTACATTGGCATATGCCAAGGAAAATTGTGAGCTACCAGAAGCTGGAAAAAGCAAAGTAGAATTCTTCGTTAAAGGCTTTGGAGGAAGGCAGCAGGTGATTTTTGGATTTCTGGCCTCCACACCTTTGAGAGAACAAATTTCTGCCATTTTAAGCCACTAAGCATGTGGTAACTTGTTACAGCAGCTCAAAGAACTAATACACACATTCTATAGACAATATTGTCACTGAGCTCTTTACATTTGGGGCTGTGGAAATGGCCTTGGTTACATTCTGACTCAATCATTTACAACCCTTGGGCGATTCATAATATCTTTTAACCTGTTTTCTCATGTGTAGAAATTATCAACCTGAAAATGTTGCAGTACAGGGTAAACATTAAAAGCTCTCAGTACATTGGTACATGTTAACGATCTGGGTAATCATACACATTTATATATTCTCCTCAGTATGCCACAAATAGTGGACTCTTCTTCAGAGAAGACCATCATATGAAAGATGAATAAATTAAATAATTTTAGTAATACTATAAAATTAAATTAAATCAACTTGCTTTAGTCTCATTTCAGGAACACCTAGCAACTTGGCCCCAGCAGAGGCTGTACCTTATATGAAGTAAAGAGGCTTTTCTAGTCACACAGGTGTTCACAGCTCTGGTCTCTGTGAAGTCACTCATGGTTGTGGTTAAATACATCCTGCTAGTATGTATCAGTCTTACACTGCTGGTCAATAAGAAATAATACCATAGAAACAGAAATAATCTCAATATATTCAAAGAATCAGGTTATTCAGAAACCTTGAAAAGTCCACTTAGATGAAGACTTTTTAGGAAAACAAGTATTGGCCCTTCCCCAAGAAGAAATCATAACCTTTTCCTATTCTGTACACTTATTTGAATCTCTAGTGTAAAGCATGGTTCTAAAGAAAAAAAAATCATCTAAAAATGCAATTACCATCTACACAGATAACCATGGTATAATTTTCATATAAGCAAAATTAATTCTAGTTTTAACATTATCATAGTGATCATAATTGTGCTTTATTTAAATTTTTAAATGATGAGAGACCAAATAAAACTAAAATTAATGAAATGTAAAACACAAGCACTAATTTCCTTTTTTTAAGGTAATATTTATGGTCCAAAGAAGATTAGTAGTATTAATTTTATTTAAAATGAGATGATCAACTTTTGCTTTGGAAACATAATAGGAACATGTACCTTTGGCACCTAATCTGGTTTCCTGGTAAAAGTGATTTGAAATTTGTCATCACTAGGAAGTCTTTTTCCACTAAAAGCTTACTCATGCGTGTCTATTCTGACTAAACTTATCCATTCACCTTCACTGAGCTCTTTGCCTTCCTGACTAAAAACAAAAGTACTAAGCTGTATGGTGTTTCAGAGTAGAGAGCCTGCCTATTTTTTAAAGACCTATTGTTAACAAATAAATATATTTTGAGAGAGGGAAAGAGAGAGCATGGAGGGAGAGGCAGCAGGGGAGGGAGAAGGAGAAGATTAAAATATCAAGCGAACTCTGCACTGAGCACAGAGTCCAAAGCAGGGCTCGATCTCATGACTCTGAGATCATGACCCTATGATCATGACCTGATCCAAAACCAAGAGATGGTCACTTAACCAACTGAGCCACCTGGGCACCTCTAGAGAGATATGCCTAATTAGAAAAGTAATAGGTAGATTCCGATCATGAGTTGACACAGGGTCTTTTCCATATAAAATTCTTAGCTCTAGTATTTAGCAACTCTGGGTCTCCATTTAAATAATTTAATCTTTCAGGGCTGTTTATTCACTTATAAAATAGAAATGATCATACCTACAGCAAAAGGTTAGTGCATATAGAAGCATTCATACATCAATAAATAACATCACTTAATAAATATTAATTGGTCATCAGTCTTATCCTCCATTTTTAAGTCACCTCTTTTTGAGTTCATTTTATTCTTCACAAACTCTAAATTTTTGGACTACTGTCCTATTTCTCTCATCTTTCATCCAAGCCTTTTGAAGGATTTGTCTGTTTCTCTTTAGTTCCTCATCTGCCATTCATTGCTCAATCCACAAAAATCTGACTTCAAAATAAGGCTTTTAATATACATGCTGTGATTCATACATATCCACATTTCAAAATGCAATCTATATGCCAGTGACTTAATATAGGCCTGTGAGATGCATACTCCATCTTCCATTCCCTTATTTCTATTTAAATAAAAAAAAGCCTTTTTTTTTTTTTTTTGGTTTTGTTTTTAGCCTTCCACATTACCACACAGAATAAAAGATATTTCCAGAGCTTCTTGGTAATTTGGTGAGATACGACTAAATTATTTTGCATGCAAAAGAGATATAAGCAGACTGGGGTGAAAGCTTGGCTAAGTCTCTTTAAAAGGGAGGAGCTGTGCCTTCTTCCATTTTGCTACTGGAGACACCATTGTGATGGAGCTTCTACACTAGAAATTTTGGATCCTGTAAGAAGTTCCACACCTTGGAGGGCAGAATGGAGATCTAAAATAAGTCTGGATGACCTTTTTTTTGTGCTCCATTCAGCCTAAGTTGCCTTCCACTATGCTTCTTCCACAAGACTGAAAAAAGTCTCTATCTTGTTTAAGCACCTGTGATATGAGAGTATTTGGTGCAGCTTAGCTAATTCAATCAATTCTATATATTTGAACCAGACCTTTCTGATGAGTTCCAGTCCTATATACAGATTGCTATTTAATATTTCAAAAGATCCTCAAGGTTAATGCATCTGAAACCAAAACAGTTGTCTCTCCCAAACTTCTTTCCCATATATCATGTCTCAATTAATCATACCAGTATCTGCCCACTTATTCAAAACCTACATTCCCTTGGATGCTTCCTCTCTCATTTGAAATATGAAATACTCAACAGTATTGCCTTGCATTGACTTGAATTCATCTCCTCCTTGAGTTTACCCACATTTCAATAGTACATTTTTACCTCTACCTCAGTTACAGAAATTTAATACTACATATCAATATGCTTACTGAATTATATACATTTGAGTAGGACATTTTATGATATTGGCCAGTGATATCAATATTTTTATAAGCATTAGTAATGTCTAAAACTCATGGGCAACAACAGTGGCAATTATTGTAGCAATAGGCTAAACAGATTCTAGTATCACTGACAGGATGTTCCATCCATACATTTTTAACATTTGGAACCGAGTATTATAGAAAATCAATTGAGCACTCTGGTATGCTCGGTAATACATTTTTACTGATGAAGGAATTCAATCAGTATATAAGTATATATGTGTTTTTAAATCATCTTTATTCCAGTGGAGGAAGGATCAGATTTGAATTCTATAGTTAGCAAGTAAAAATTTCTCACAAGAACATTTTGCCATCTCAGCTGATGTAAACAGTCGTTAATGTGAACTCACTAAAACAAAATAATAAAAATTTTTAATTACCAAATAGTTTTGCAAATTAAAATTATGCTACATGACTTCTGGTTGAACATGGTTTCCCTCTAATGCCTCTCAAAACTGCCTTAAAGTGACAAGTAAATTAATTTTAAAAACTTATGTATACACAAGAGAAAGAAAAGGAATCACAGCAGATGAGGACTGTCAGGAGGTTTTTTGGTAAAAGAAAAGTAGATGGATATGTGATAACTGAAATGGCATTGCATAGAAAGTCAATGCGAAAATGCCCTCACAGGAAGAAAGCCATGTCCCTCCTTACATACCACTGAATTACTCAGGAATTGGACTTACCAGTAGAGCACATGGGATGAGACTGAAAATAAGGAGATTCGTTAAAAGATGGAATAAGTACAAGAGGCTATTATCTCTGGGTCTCCAGACAAAAGGTGACAGATGGAGGTGAGATACCCAAATAAAAACAAAAGGTTTAACATGAAGTCTGCATACTCAAAAGTGGCATTTGCCAGCCCATTTTATGTTTATCTGCAAGAGATTAGAAGATTTTGCTCTATGAAAATCAGCCCAAGATAAATGATCCCAAACATTCATATTTAAGAATCCCAGATTAAATGATTCTTCCTACTGTGAGGGACATGTACCATTTTCATAGTGACCCTTGTACACTGAGCATCCAATGAACTCTTTTTTTCTGATCATTAAAGCAACATTTTCATTCTGCTTTAACACTCAATGGGTGGTGAATGAGCACCACACCCAAAACAATACTATAAATGAATAATATTGAACAAAATCAATAAACAGAAAATAGGATAGGATCTAAAAAGAAAGAATTGATACAGGAAAAGGATAATAATTCAAAAGAAAGCATTTTTCCCAAAGCAATATTTAAAAAGTACAGTAAAGGTTAAACACCTCTTATAAATTAAATATATGATAATAGACATAAAAATATCCACTAGAAAATATGGAATTTCAAATTGAGAAGAAATTTAGACAGCAGGAAAGAAATAGCAAAGACACAGAAAATAGGAAAATGTAATAAAATTGAGGCACTGATTTAATTAAGTTTCAAGAAAAATTAGAACAAGAGAAGAAAGTTAAGTTTAAGAGTATCAAAATATTTCCAAAAACTGAAAGATATATGTACATTTAAATATCTAAGATGTCAAGGAATGTTCCCTCTATCCCTACACTCTGAAGAGTTTTGATCAGGAATGGATGCTGTATTTTGTCAAATGCTTTCTCTGCATCCAATGAGAGGATCATATGGTTCTTGGTTTTTCTCTTGCTGATATGATGAATCACATTGATTGTTTTACGGGTGTTGAACCAGCCTTGTGTCCCGGGGATAAATCCTACTTGGTCGTGGTGAATAATTTTCTTAATGTACTGTTGGATCCTATTGGCCAGTATCTTGTTGAGAATTTTTGCATCCATGTTCATCAGGGATATTGGTCTGTAATTCTCCTTTTTGGTGGGGTCTTTGTCTGGTTTTAGAATTAAGGTGATGCTGGCTTCATAGAACGAATTTGGAAGTGCTCCATCTCTTTCTATCTTTCCAAACAGCTTTAGGAGAATAGGTATGGTTTCTTCTTTAAACGTTTGATAAAATTCCCCTGGGAAGCCATCTGGCCCTGGACTCTTGTGTCTTGGGAGGTTTTTGATGACTGCTTCAATTTCCTCCCTGGTTATTGGCCTGTTCAGGTTTTCTATTTCTTCCTGTTCCAGTTTTGGTAGTTTGTGGCTTTCCAGGAATGCGTCCATTTCTTCTAGATTGCCTAATTTATTGGCGTATAGCTGTTCATAATATGTTTTTAAAATCGTTTGTATTTCCTTGGTGTTGGTAGTGACCTCTCCTTTCTCATTCATGATTTTATTAATTTGAGTCTTCTCTCTCTTCTTTTTAATAAGGCTGGCTAATGGTTTATCTATCTTATTAATTCTTTCAAAGAACCAACTCTATATCTATATATCTATATATAGATATATAGATATATTAAACACACACATATTTTGGAATGAAAAATGGTCCAGTGAATAGTTAGCCCAATGAAATGTGTTTTTGTTTTGTTTTGTTTTGTTTTGTTTTGTTTTGTTTTGTATGGAGTAGCACACAGGTTGCATCATCTTGAAATTTCAGAATACTGAAGGTAAGGAGAAAACCCTACAACCTTCTGGAAATATAAGCGAGCACAACAGGTCACATTACACAAAGCTGGAGTTAGAATATCCTAATATTTTTCAAGAGCAACCCTGGAAGCTAGAGGAAATGGAATCTTCAACATTTGGAAAAATAAACATTTCTGAACTAGAATTATATCCTCAGTCAAATATGATGTTCAACAATGTTTTTCAGAATTGTATGATCTCAAAAATGTGAATCCCAAGACCAACTCCTATCTCATACTGTATGTTTCTGGAGGACACATTTACCTAACATTAAGGAATAATCTAGAAGGAGGAGAAATATAAACTGAACACAAGAGAACACACAGGAAACTTCTGGATGATGGTGAAAAGAAGTCCTGGATTGATAACTGTATCTCTGACCTGCAGCTCAGGGGCCTCAGAACAGAGTAAGATGACAGCAGTGAAAAGGAAAGAAAAAAAAATCTAAAAGATGATCTGATGTGTATGTATGAAGAGAATTTATAGTGTTTCTGGAGAATTTGGAGTGATAGGTATATACAAATTAAAGACAATTTATAATCGACTCCAGATAAAAACCATTGCACAAGAAAGTAATTATATGCATAGTGCATGGCACTTAACTCAGATATAAACGTAAGCACCAAATAATGTTCTAACCAAAATTATAAAAAGGCTTCAGTGGGATAATGGAAGGAGTAGAAGCGTGTTTTTATATGTATGAGTGGATTGTTAAAAGACCTTCTTCTCTGGGACTTTAATAGCTATATGCAGCCTAAAATTGAGAGGTTAAGAAATAAAAATATCAATGAGGTATTTAGAGCTGTAGCTAAAAATATCAAAAGAAAAAGCTTATAAAGTTCAAAATACTTGTCCTTGGTGACTGGGTATCTTGGATGGGGAAGGTGGGAGCAGAGGATTCCTGTTTTTTGCACACTGAACTATTTAGTTAAAATATATCCAAATGTATTATATTAAAAACATTAAATTAAAAATTAGTTATTTTTAAGCAACTGTAACTTGAAATATGTTAGAACCTAAAACAAAGAAATGTTTCTTAGGAACATAAATGCTATAATTAATAAGTTGAAACTGTCATGTCAAAGTGATTGAAAAATAATGCTTTAATATTTTCAACTATTTTTAAAACTTTGAAAACTACTTAATCTCTAGCATATATACCTTCCCCATATAATTTTTTACGCTATTTATTTGTTTAGTATACTCTTTTCCACTATGTCAAAAAAGTTCAATACTACACTGAAATTTTCTGAAATTCCAAATTAATCAAGTGTGAATTAATGTATGATAGATGCTAGACAGCAAAATCCCAAATGCTGGCATAAATTCTGCTTTTAAATCAACCTCAACTAAAAAGTAGCAAAACTGAAAATAATCTCCATAAAAGTCCAATATTTTACAACATAAAAAAAATCACTGGTAAGAAAAAACAAAAACAGTCTTCATCTATCTGAGGTTGAGGCAAGAAACACATAAACAAAATGTTACTCATTCTATTACTTGTGCATTCAATTCTGCAATTTATGGTCCCCCAGTCTTGTGTTCATTTTAAGAAAAGTTACTCCTCGCTTTTTTATTAAAGTGAGAGAGAAATGAAAATATTAATGGGATTGGCCTGGTATAATGCATTTGCAAAGGTGAAACCTTAAAGTGAAATCGAATGGGGCACAGGAAATCAAATGAGCTTAAGGATTTAACTATAACCAGGGAATAAAAGGTTATTCACTTTTGCAAAATCAAAGCAGTCTCTGACGAGTCTAATTAATGAATAAAATTATTGTTTCTTTTACAATAGACCTTTAAACTATTTCTACTCAGCAGTCTCAAAATGATTTCACTAAGAGCTATTGGAGTTATTGAGCTGAAATGGCAGCTGCTGTTTTTCTTAGTTTCCTTTATTCCGTAAAAGGATTGGTAACTTACATTTGGCTTCAAAACACTTCTCCACTAGCAACTCCCCTCTGCTTTGTTTCTCCCTGAAAAGTTTAATCTAATTTAGAGTATTCAAAGGGGGAAAGAACCAGGTTATTTTTATAAAGTAATTAAAAGCATGATGCCTTTTATTCAATTGCTTCTAAATTAGAACTGCCCTTTCAAAGAAATATTAAGCTGAAACAGATAAAGTTCATCTTCGTAAATACGACAATTAACCGTAAGCCAAGGTCTCCATACCTGTGGTTTAGCAACATCCAAATGAAAGATTAAGCAGCTCTCAACCTGCATTTTGAACTATTTAGTAGATGTCAAAATATTAAATCCCTTACTCTTAAAGATCAATGAAATCTATTTTCATATTTGAATACTTCTTTATCATAAAAACATATTCACGCCCTTCTGGTAACAAAATAAGATTGATACTGACTCTAGATTTGACCATAGAGAGGCTTCAACAAAATATTACTTGGACAAAATTATGCAGTCTGGAATTTTTTAGTGAGTCATTTAGGGTGAAAAAAAATTAATCAAATGAGTGGGGGAAAATGTAAAAAGGTGAAAAATCCCCTGATTCAATTAACTAAAGGCAAGCTGCCTCTGACTTCTTACAACTGAGATTCTTCTGTGGATACAAGTAGGCTAATTAAATAGGTGGCTTTGTGCTTCTTAATTACTCATTTCTCCCAGAAAGATATTATATGAAATTTAACAATCATTCTATAGAAACCTGAACACATTTCCAATTGCACGTAATGAAATTGTTAGAAACAAGATATCCACAAGCATGTGTAAGACAATTATATATATATGGTGTACTGTACTGAGCTCATTGTATGTAAATGCAAGAATGATTCAAACAAGATTCTTTTAACATTTAGGATTAAAAATATATTACTGCATTACAAAGCTGTAAACAGGAATTCTTTATAAATTCTTTATATATTCTATATAAAATAGGTTTGCAGCAAATCAGGTCTGGCAAATCAGTACACTAAATATATATGGAGCATCTTTTTAAAAAACAGATTAAATACAATCTATAATGGTATAATTTATTCTACAAAGTCTAAAAATATAATCTGCAAAACAATTTTCTTTACAAAAGAACTTCAAAAATAACTAATCAAGGACTTCTTAAATATACAAATGTAAAGCATTATTATCACTAATGTAATTTGTTATTAACTTTATATACATGGGGACCACTGTGTTGAAATTATCCCAAAATGAATTGAAAATGTCTCTTATTAGAAGGACTATAGGTGACAACATTTAACCTTTTCTCTTTGTCTTCATTATGTATATATGTGTAGCACTTAACTGAATTAATACAGATTTCTATCACTCTGCTTTCAAATCTGGTGATACTTCTACCCACATCCTGCCAGTCATTCATCTCTTTTCTAATCTATATACAACTCTAAGCTAGAAAGAACGAAGCAATGGCACTGCAAGCAGGTACTCAAGACTAGTCGTATCACCTTACCACTTTTCATATGAAATTTTTTAACCAGAAAGAAGTTTCTGTAAGCACCAAGCACAATGTCCCAAACACGTAGGACTTTATTTCACATTTTTAAATAAGTAAGTAAATAAGTATATGAAGTTAGTAGCAAATAAGTTTGGGAGATAGGCATTTTGCTAAAATAAAACTAGGAGATTTAGGCACACAGGAAAAAATCAAAGCATTAAAACATGGGTGAGCATTTTGTAATCACAAATTATGCGTTCACAGAGGACGTGACTTCTTCTCAGACCACTGCTTGTGTAAGAATGGTATTTTTGCAAAGGGCAATGGGGGCAGGACCTTGGAGCAGTCAAATTTGATAAACTTTGTCATGAGTTTCTATGTGAAACTTACTTGTTCAAATGGCAATAACTACATTTTCTTTTTTTTTTTTTTTTTGCTTTTAATTTATTTTTATTATCGTTTAGCCATTCCTCATGAAACAGGAGGGTTTTGTTAATGTAACCAAGAAATTCTTTCAAGGTCTCCTTCTGGGGACTCAACATCTTAAACCACAGTTTTACTTCCACTGACACATTCTTAAATACTACCTTATGTTTCTGCCAAGGAAAAAAAAAAAAAAAAAAGGAAAACCTACTCTATATCCAGACATCCCTTTACACCTTTTCTTTAAAAGCCTTCTTGCCATTAGAATGACAAAGTTATTTTAGTGGTTCTCCCACTAATTTAGTGTTTGGGGCAAATTGCCTAGTGGGAAAACATTCAATTTAATGGCTAATGAGAAATCTACTTTAAAGCAACTCCTGAAGGAAATCTTAAAAAAGAACAGCTAAAGTTGCGTTTGTTTTCTCTTCCCAATGCAAAACAACCATAGTCACTTACTAATAACCCATTCTCTTTCATCTCTGAGTTCTATAACCCTCACAGATTTCAGAGGTACTTAATTTTAAATTAAAAGGTCCTCTTAACCTGCTCAACTTTTCTTATTCTCCATAGCACTTTTCTGACATAGGAGATGATTTGTTTATTTAATACATTCATTTGCTGCTGTCTGTACACACACACATGAATTTGAAGGCAAGAATTTGTCTATTTTATTCACTAATATATCCCAAACACCTTGGCACATGACAGGTGTTGAATATGCATTTCTTGAATGAATAAGTGAATTAATCAACCAAAATTTCTTGCCATTTTTTATTTCAAATTGAAGTTACATTGAGCATTGCAAGTTATTAACTTCTGGGGGAGCCTACATGTAATAAACTTGAGTTCATAAACTTGAAATCTAAATTATGATTGTCCCTGCAAGCACAACCTAAATAAATGATTTTTTCTAGGCCCTAGCCAAACATACATACAAAATAAGTCAACTGTACTCATCCTGCAATATCCATCAACATCTTGAAGATGTTATTTATTTTTTTATTAAACCTAGGCATCAGTAGTGAAAAAGACTGAGACCTTGATATATATAATAATATATATTATATAATAATAAAAAAATTCTTAGAAAGACATATTCTATGGGACTATGGTAGGTCCAAGCATAATACTTCTTTCAGGTGAAAAGATATTCATCTTTAACATGCTATTTGATTCAAAAGCTATCTGAAGGAGAAAATTTTTCAAAAACAGGGAGGCTAAATCCTGGGGTCCATTGCATTTCTCCAACACAAACAGGAGCAGATTTGGGTTGGTCTCCTAACATTTGCATGGTTTCAATTTGTTTTTCAAATGAACTTAGCTCAGTATATTTAGTTAATGTCTTCTTAGTTTCTACAGGTCTATGCCAATTTTAAACTCCAAATACTTAAGGGTATTTAGACTTCCAAATGCTAGAGAACCATATCAAAAAACAATAAAACCTGTTGGGAAGTACTTAAGAAACACTCAAGTTCTGAGAACCTATCTTTTTGACCTTGAAAAAGAAAAAAAGTCTGAAGAAACAGTTTCTCTCTGAATTTCTCTAAGTCTACTTATTTCATATTAGAATTAATAAGGCTTAAATATCAGCTCAAGAGAATCAAATGATCCTAAAACAATTGCCCAGCATTAATGTGAGCATTTGCAAGCAAGCAAATCTATTTGAAAACTATAAGCCAAACTATAGGCCAAAAATTGCAAAGCAACTGACTACATTAAAATGAATGAACAAATTATAACAAATTATGGTGGGTCAAGGAACAAAGCAAGCAAGCAAACAAGCATTAAAAAAAAAAAAAAAAAAAACCCGCAAGGGAGAAAACATATACAAAGTAAATACCACTTACTCAGCAGTATAGTAGCATTTGGTAATGTCAGCCCTACACTGCTCATTATTGACTTGATCCTCAGCAAGTGTCTGAATCTACTCTATTCTCAATTTTCTCCTCTATACGTAAGGATTTTGGATTAGATAAAATGGTTTTAGTTTAAAAGGTAAAGAGATCATCTTACAAAGCTCAGTATGTCAAACAAAACAACAGAAAAATTGCAGGGTACCGGAGTTTGACCTGCTTGCCTCTTTGGTTCTCACCTCCACTCCGTCCATCTTCCAACCCCATATGTATCTGAGTAACCTTCATAAAACCGTTGGATGCTCTTTGTGAAAACTTCTGGAAAGAATGGCGTCAATGGACCGCTCTAATGAGGAATGTTCTTATTCTCCATAAGATGCCACAGTATGGGTATCGATCATCCACTTAAAGTTTTTCTGTTTCTTTATATCATGTATAATTTTATCATCATACTCATGAGTATAATGCTTTCAGAGTGGATATGAGGCATAAGGAATAGCAATTTTGTACTTATTCATAAAGATTGATATTACACCTCAAGATAGTAAATCGAAAAAGTATTGAATTTTTCCAATTAGCAGGCAAAGCACATTTACTTGTAATTTTTAAAACAGAAGATGGAGAAGCAGAATAAAAAGTTCTCTTGTCACTGCTTTGATATGTAATTCTAAGAAATTTTGGTTTTAAAATTCTGATGCTAATATTAAATCAACTGGCCAGTGTATATTATACTGTTTCTAATGGATCTTTAATAACCTTACAAAAAAGAAAAAAAACTCTGTATCTTTCAGAATAAACCTGAGATTTAAAATACTTCCCAAGCACACACTCTTATTTGAGGAAGTTTATCTGATTTTCTCATGTTAATAACAAGAAGGAGGGGGGCGAGTTTAAAATGGGAGTTAGAATTACAATAAGCTTAAATGTGAAACTGTTAACCAACTGAGATATCTTCTATCTACCTGTAATAAAACATGAAATTTAGCTGTGTATACTGCCACCTATAATTCACTGATATATAACACCTTCTTCTCAGATAAAAAAAAAAAAAAAGAAAATTTGCAAATATTGCTGAACACAATACAAATACAGCAGGGATTCTGTGACCATCAGCAATTTAAGAGAACAGCATCATATCCAAAAAGATGTTCTTAAATGCCATGACCTTCATTTTTTAAATCTACTTTATTCCTAATTATTAAAGTTAAAATAAACTATAGAATCGATAACATTTCTGTCTTTACATCTAAAATTCTTCTTCATATGTAAAATTTCAGAGCGCAGAAATAGAGGAGTTCTCGTTATAGTCTCCAATCTATAAATCAGACCTCATGCTCTCATGCATGTCCTTATTTTAAACATAAAAATGTTACATAAGTTATGAGAAATGCAGCTAAATCCAAACTACTAACTTTAAGGGTGAGGGAAAAAAAAAAAAGCACTTTTTTAATGGGGCATTTATTTTAAAATTGTAAATGAATTTTCCCAGCCAAGATTAATTCAGGTGTGCTATTAAAAAGAATCATGACAAAGATCAATAAAAATTTTAAAATAAATAAATCATGTGCTCTAGGGTGATATTTACCTCCTTTTTTTAACTTTCAGAGATGAATATCATATATTTAATTCCACAAAAAGTTAAATAAAAAGCGATATACTAAAGCATAACTGAGTGAAAAAACAAAAACCTTTTAGACAAATTTTAATATAAATTTCAATAAGAAATAACCATAAAAACAACCATTAACTTAGTTTTTCACAGAGGACATTGTCAAAGCTACCTATGCATGTTAGAAATACTCTCCACTTGGAATCTGAAAAACAGGCTGTTATTTTAGGACTCTCTCACTGAAAGAAACCTTTTAAGAGTTTCTGGGAATCTCAGCACCAAAAATTGGGAAATTTTTCTAATTCTGGTAATGAGGGATAGGTTGAGAGGCTAGCAATCTAAATTCCCTTCCTCCCACATCAGTGTCAAAAGGAACTCACGTTGCAGTCAAGAGAGGTCCAAAAGTTTCAAACCTCGATTTCCCCTTCCAGAATCTCCATCTGTTGCCACCATTGAGTTCTCAGGTGCTCCCAGGATGCTTCCCAGGTGAAGACCACTGTTCTCTATTTGAGGGCCTCACGTTGTGGGAAGAGCACAATTTCTGCTGTTTCTCACAGATTTGTTTGAGAAGTTCTTTTTCTTGCTTTGAGAAGTAGAGCTGAAGAGCACAACATTCGGCCCTGTTGCAAGAAACGTGTCTGGAGTGATGTAAGCATGCCTCATGTGGAAGGATTTCAATCTAAAACGGAAACAGAGTTTCCAAAATGCAAAATCTCATGCAGGCGCTCTTAGGGAAACCTGGGAGACTTGATTTCCCATAAATGTCCCATTTACGAAAGAAAACTTATCTCTGGCCCAATGAACATCCTCCAAGAGTCTCTCCCTCCCCTCAAGCCAATAAACTTACTGCTTGGATGCTGGCTGGACTCCCTGCTGTCTCTCCTTGTCCCTAAGTCCCTCCCCAGCCCCTCAGACTCAGCAACACCTTGGTGCATTTTGCTTTCTGACTTGCAATTCTTTTGCTATTCCTGAATAAACTCAATTTCTGGTCATTCGAGTTTACCTCTTTCTTCAGTTGATAGATACTACCATGAATCTAATTGTCCCATGGTTTTATATTTTTTAATTAATGCTCAAATCCAGTGAGGAATCCATTTTCATATATCATGAAAGATGAAAAACCAAACCTTTCTTTTCACAACAGACATGAAATTTCTCCATTTTAAACCAAGCAAACGTCTACATATCACCTGATGATGTGTCATCTATCCTATCCCATTGATTCTTTTTTATTTTCTTATACCAAAAACATAGTTTTAACTACTATGCCTTTTCCCCCCTAACATGTGTACTTTAACTTTATACTGAAACCCTTTCTTTCTGGTCAACTAATCCTGACTTTATTAGTCTGTGAAAAACCTCACAGGACTCCTCTCAATCTTGTATATGTAAAATAGTTGTCAGACCAATTAGAGAATTATTTCCAAACTCCATAACATCTAAGCCAAAATATGGGTCTTGCAGTTATGGAAAAAGGAAGCTGGGGAATATATATATAAATAAAATATTATTATTTTATATATATAAATAAAATATTATTTATATATATAAATATATATGCAATATATATAATGGCAATATATATATAGTCAAAAGGAACCATATATATAGTTATATATAGGATTTATTCATATTTGTATATATACATAATGTGTTTATTCATATTTGTATATATAGTCAACATATACATATGAAATAGGGTGAAAATTAGAAAACAAAATCATAATAATTTATCACTTTTGAGTAGTAGTTGGAGAGAGAAGAAATGAATTTTATTAGTTCTGAGTATTTATACAATTAACTTTCCATCTTAATTTCTTTGCAATAACCAACTTGAAAAGACCTTTCTCAAATACAGATTATTAAAAACATAGATTGTGGAATTGAGTAAAATATCATAGAAATATCTTTCGAGATAATAGTAGAAACTTAAAAGGTCAATCATTCAGTTATTTAGTCAGCACAACTTTATGAAGTACTGGTTATGCAGCCAACAAATCCATCAAAGATGTGACCATCCAGCTGAATGTTTGTTAAGTTCCTTGGGCTTAAGCAGTACTTCTCTCTCTTATCTGTCCAGCTGAATGAAAATACGTTCTTGTTAAATTAGATACTTAGGTAGTCTGAGTAGGAAAGGTTAAAAAAATTCTTTAAGAAAATCAGCAATCAGCACTTCATCATTAGATTAGCAACAGCCAAGGTCCTCAAATACATGTGCTAATGAACAACCAATAATATCACATTTTATCATAATTCTGAGGCTGAATATTGGCTCTTAGCCCAAATCATACCAAAAGCATTACTCAGGTATGATGCTGAATGCACCCTTGCCTGCTAACCTTAAATTTGGCCAAGTTCTTGCAGGTGGTGATGGGGAGGAAAAAATCCAATGCAACAAAATGAAGGCCTTCTGACAGTGTAGATAGACTTAAGGGATGGAGTCCAGAGTAGGGATATTGCCCCATAATTGAAAAGATTACTTTGCTGTTTTTATGCTTTCTATAGAAAAGCTTTTTGCTGTCACTGCCTCACTTCTTCACTGTGCAAATCCCTCTAACCTGCTTCGGATAGTTCTAAAATCATAACAAAAGGGCGCTTGAGTGGCTCAGAGTAACTGACTTTTGATTTCAGCTCAGGTCATGATCTCAAGGTTATGAAATCCAGCCCCGGGTTAGGATCCCGCTCAGCACAGAACGTGCTTGAGATTTGCTCTCTCCCTCTCCCTCCGCCCCCTCCCCCTCGTCCCACTCATGTGTATATACTCTCTCTTCCTCTCCCTCTCTCTCTCTCTCTCTCTCTCTCTCTCTCTCAAAAATAAATAAAATCATAACAAAAACTGCCCTTTTCTGGAAATCTCTGCTTAACTAATTGGTTTTGTTCTAGTCTGTTCCTTATGTACCTGGAAGTCACAGTCATTATATGTTTTAACAGTTTTTTAATACTGATTAAGAAGTTATCAAAACTTTTAATGTATATTCTTTATCAAATTGAGTATGAATCCTTAAAAATATATAAATCCATGATTTATGTATCTTTTTTATTCTTTCAGTATCCCTATGACTCTGCTCCTATCACACCAGCACCCATGCATGTTTTTGTTTCTAAAATTGTAAGAAGCTGCTGAAGAAAATACTAATAACAGCAATATTAGGCAGAAAAATTGCAAGGACAGGATGCTGAAGAGAGTTAAATACAATTGAGGCTTGAGACTCAGAATTGGTCATTCCAATAAACTCATTCTATTTTAAGTAACTGATTTTCACTGGTTTGTTTTTAATTTTGAGAATTTAGTACTTATCAGGATGAACAGAGTAATTAGTATTAAGGCTTTACACAAAGAAACTGGAAAAAATAAGTGAATCTATCAAATAAGAATACTTTAATCCTAAAATTTTGATAAATATAGATGAAAAACAAATTTTTACAATGGCAGAGCCATGTTCTTGTCAAAACAATTTAAAAAAATCTATCTACAGGGCAGCCCAGGTGGCTCAGTGGTTTGGCACTGCCTTCGGCCCGGGGCCTGATCCTGAAGACCCTGGATCGAGTCTCATGTCGGGCTCCCTACATCGAGCCTGCTTCTCTTTCTGCCTGTGTCACCGACCCTCTCTCTCTCTCTCTCTCTCTGTATCTCTCATGAATAAATAAATACAATCTTAAAAAAAAATCTAACTACATATCAGTATTATCATATAAATTAAAAACTTACAGAAAATTTAAACTTATCTGGAATAAAATAAATTTTAAAATAAAACACAGTTAGGAATAAAGGTCATTATTGATTTTTATGTTTTGGTGCCTAATTAAAATTTTGTTAGTTTAATCTTCTTCTTTATTATTTGCATCCAATCTTCAAGTTTATATTATAATTTCCTATAAAACAGAAACCACGTGGAATTGTTTTTGCACCTCAAAGTAAATATTTTAGTTTGTGTTCCATAAGGGAAATAAAGCCACTAGGAATCAATGCCAATTATTCTTAATAAGTGTCTTATTTAAAGACACCTCATTCAAAACATCTCGCTATAATAATATTTAACATTTTTTGAGAGTCTACCATGAGCCAAGAATTTTACAGAGAGTATTTTAGTTAAGCCTCACAATGACTCAACAAGGTCAATATATATCATCATACTTTAACAGATGTTCAGCATGTTTGACACATTGACAGTTTCAAAGGAGTTAAGTAATGTGTCCAAGTTCAGATATTTTGAGAAGCAGGGATTTGAGCCCAATTTGGCTTAATTCTTAAGCTTATGTTCTTCATAATTTACTGATGTATCATTGCTTGCCACAGTTGGGTGCTGTTAGAGATGAGTAAGACATAGAGCCTATCCTATAGGGCTTACATCACACATACTCTGAGTGGCTGGATACAGTTAGTTTTTTCTAAAAGAAACATGATATTCTCCTCCGTCAATACTTATTATCACCATAATAATACATATTTTACTTACAGTGGGTAATTAAGTTTCCATAATCATCTTTCTTTGATTATTTCTTTCTGTATTAAAATTGTTTTAAAGTTGATTACTTCCATTTTCTGCTGGCACAAAATTGTCAAATAAATTTGTTCAACTTCGAAATTTCAAGTTAAAACAATCTTTTCTAAGCAACACTGAAGAAATGAGTATAAAGTGAGAGCTGAAATTTCACGTGAGTATAACAGTTTTCCTTTTAAATCAAAGACCAGTTCAGAAATATACACAAAATAAGAACTAATATTTGAATTGTATCAAGTTGATACACTGCTTGGGGTTTTTTCCAGCTTTTAACAAACTCTGATAAACTAAGGCAATACTTCTGGGACCATTGATCAACATTGTACTTTTCAGGACTGGATAAAGCAGAGACAGCTTCCTTTTGGACACGTTTGTTGTATCAATTTCCATTTTCAGTCATTAAAACCTACAATTCCCATGTCAGGCGCTTCTACATGAGAAAGAGATGACTGCTATAAACCATTCAGTCTAGTAAGAAAACATAATCAAGCTTGGGTTCCCTGACAATCCACACACACGTACACACACACACACAAAATTTAAAAAACTCCTCCTTAAATTAATTTATGAATCTCTCCATGGCTCAACTCAATATTTTAGCCATTTTGCCTAGAATAGAAAACCAGTACTCTTGTCTGTACAAAATCTGGATGAACCCCACCTCTAAATCAGCTCTTTTTGTTTGTTTGTTTGTTTTACCTCTTAAGTAAATCTAACTCAAACTAGAAAAATATCATGATGTAGGAAAGTAAGCCTCCACATGAGCATCAAAAGGCCTGCATATGAATTTTGTATTAGTTTTGTGAGTTACTTAAATTCTGAACATCCTTAGTATCTTTACCTTATCATGTTGAAATGATAATACCTAGAGACCTGGAGAGAGATTTGATAACTTATGTAAGAATGCTTGGAATACACTGGATGTTTAAAAGTCAATAATCAGTTTCCTCTAAAACAAAACAAACAAAACAAGAAGTCTAATAAAATATAGCCATTTTACAGTATAGCACTGCTAGACCCATTTAAATAAGACATCGTGGAAATCAAGTTTCTAACACAAAGAATTATACCAACTAAGCAGGCAGTCAAACTGAAATAGATAATTCTTTTATTGAAGTATCTATTTACTGTTTACTATTGTAATTCCAATTACTAATTACTAGTGCAATTCTCAAGTTACATTTGATATTCTTTGCATGGTGTCTGTCTCCAATAACATTTCTGAACTCTTCAGAAAATAATGCTATGGCTTGTAACCCTAATCACAATTTGGATAATCTCATTTTGTATTTATAAACTCAAGGGGCTTCCCCTTAAGAAAACAATTTATACTTGCCAAACACTAGCATTATGCTGACTGTATCATTGTCAGATAAGAAGCAAATACACCGGGGAGGAAAAAACACAGACTTCTAGACACCTTTCTTCTTACTTATATAAATTTAATCAGGGCTTGCAATTAATTTTTGAAATTGTTCTAAATCGATCTTAATGTTCAAACCTTCATTTCTACCTTTGGGCCCCATCAGTAAAACCCGCATATCACTCATGTTAGCAAAGCAGCTTGCCTTTTAAATGTGATGTCTTGTAGTTCTTATTTACAATCCTAATCACATCATTGATTTCAGTAAACTTTCAGTAAGAGTGATTATTAATGCTGTCAAAAGCAGAACCTGTGATTCAATTTTTTTCTTTTGCTTTTTTTTTTTAATAAACCTAGATAATTAAGATCAAGCCTGATAATATAGCTCTGGAAGCCCCAGAATTAGGGGCTTTGGAATTAGGAGTTTCCTGTGGTTGAGTATGTAATACAGCAAAGACACTGCCTTCACTTAAAATTCTACCCACACCCTAAAATACTTATATAAGCTACAAATGGTTAAATAAAAGTGCTAGGAGTAGTCACTCATCATCACACAGAAGTAACTACACTTTTTTTTTCCAGAGTCAAAAAACAACCACCCCATAAAATTTTATCTGACTGATTTTTTTTCCCTGTAATTTAAGACAGCCATAAGATCTATTCTGTCTACTAAGGCCAAAACAAAACTAAGGTATATGACCTTTTTACTAACTCAGGGGTGTCTTTAACACACTAAAGAATTAAACAATGTTCTGGAAAAATAGGATAGACAAATATGAAGAAGGTAAGAGATATTTTGGAGAAATCAGATTTTTCAATATCAAAAGCAATGAAGGGAAAAGTTAAGATGAAATCACATATATTTTTTTTTTATTTTCAGAGAAAGAGGTCATGATAAAATAAAGATTGTCATTCTAAATTAGATCTACTTATTTGCATTCTGAAAGAAGGTGTGGACGGAAACAGAAGTTTCCAAAGGTCTGTTTATCACTCAAAGACACAATATGTGAAGGAGCTGCCTAGAATGTTAGTATGTTCAATGTTCACTCTCCCCATACTCAGGAAATATATATATATTTGGAACCCATATCAGACACCATTGCCTAATTTAAAAATATTCCTGGACCTCTATTGATCAATATCTCTTATAGAAAGGATGAGAGTGTAGCATCTGAACTGAAACAGTATTATTAGAAAATGATATCGTGAGCATTAGGATGTATAATTCATGTTGCTTTCATTTGCTCAGACCATTGTAAAAATCCATAAATCATTTTCTTCTTCATGTATTGCTTAAGTGCAATTTGTCATTTTGCATTAGAGGGCTGCTTCAGCTCATCAGTGCTTTTAATTCACTGTTTAGAGTTTAACAAAATGCTGGCCCCGTCTGATAACTGAAAGACACTGAAATGTGAAGCCGCACCAATATTAACTAGGTTAAACAAAATGGAGAAGAACATTTCTACTTGGAATATCAGGTAATGCTTTAATGGAATATCCAGTGTTCCCAGTTCCCAAAACATGGATTAGTTTGCTCTCTGTTGAGTTCAGAGCACAGTCTCTAAAGAGTTCCCTTTAACTACAAATGTTAGTATATATACAACTAAAAATGTATAGCACATGCTATAAATCTTTTCTAGAAACTGTAGTCAACATTCTCTCTCTAAATAAAGTAGAGGAACAAAAACTAACACAGTGTGTCTGTGCCATTGTCTCCAAAGCCCTGCCTTCCCACCTCTTAGGTTAGGTTACACTACTACGAATAAACCGATTTCATGGACACCCATAAGAGATGCAGTACAGTCCGGGTCCTCTGAGTTTGCTCTCTGCACTGGAAATGACAAACGTCAGGAACCATCTAGCTCAATCCTGGCCGAGTCTGGTGTTTGAAAGACTTCTTATTGACAATTTAAATTTTTTTTCTTCCATTTCTTAAAAAAAAAAAAAAAAAAAAAAATCTCAAAGCTCTGGGCACACTGCAATAATAAGAGGATTTAGAAACAAATTGCTTTCAAGTCAAGTTAAATCACTGCAAACACTCATTTATCCAAACGGCTGGTTAACAAACTTGTTTCCCTCCCGCCTTTTCCAGAAAAGGGTTAGGGAAGAAAGCAACCCTGGTACCTAGTTTCAAAGTTTGGAACCACGTATATAAAAAATGCATTTGTGGGATCCTTAGCGCCCCCCACCCCAATTTTTTGCTGTAACTTAGAAACCAATGAAACACGCGCCTGTGCATTATCAATCTCATACACCAACCAGGACTTTTATGAAAACTGATTTGGGTACACCCCTTGAATTAGCAAGGACTGCTTTCCCCTTCTGATTTAGGATGCAATTTGGCCCAAATGGTTGCTCCCCTGGACGGGGAGTAGGATTGTGTTCTCTAGGTACTGGGGCTCCCTTCCCGGTCCAGGAACTGGGGGTGCAGGGTGGGATGCAGTATCACAGGATAACTCTGGATTTCAAAGAGGTCATGAACCCAGCTACCAAGGCTCTTGTTTATGCAAACCTGGCCTCACTAAATTCCAGGGTCCACCGAAGGGAATGCAAAAGGAAAAGGAATTAAGAGGCGTTTTTTTTTTGTTTTGTTTTGTTTTGTTTTGTTTTTAAGGCTTTTGTGGGTGACAGGGTGGGGCTGTTTAAAGGTGCCAGGGTAAGGTGGCAGAGGCGGCTGTGACTGCCCTGAACCGAATGCTCTCGCTACCCTGGCTGCAGCTCGCTAGGGGAGGGGGGCCGGGCTCGGGGCTCGGGGCTCGGGGCTGCTCCCCGGTCAGAAGACCTGGTCTCACCCCGAGGGTCCCGGGCAGCCGCAGGGGCCAGAAGCCAGGGACGCGAGACCCCGGGGGCCCCCCGGCCGGCGTGGGCGGCGCGGACACAGGCCTGGGCCACCCTGGAAAGGCTGCAGAGCCCCCAACAGGCGAACCCAGCTGAAGGAAAGCTGGAGCCTTCTCCGCCTTGCCCTTTGCCGCTGCCGCCGCTAGGAGACGCCTGCAACCCACGTTTGCATTTGCAGAGAGCGTCCCCGGCTCCAGCACGACTGGACCAAAAAAAAAAAAAAAAAAAGGCAGCAGCTCCAGTGTTACAGTGGATGTAGTGATTATTTACAGGCCAATCTGGCCATCTCTCCACGCCCTCGTCCCCAACCTCTGGAAGCTCCACGGCTCCCAGCGAACCGCCCCAAGTCGGCTCAAACTTCACGTGCATTCCGACCACACCAACCCCCTCCCCCGGTTCCGGATCTGCATTGTCATTCAGCCCACGCGTCTCTCACACGCAAACACGCGTGCACACGCGCGCACACACAAGTGTTTCCAAACGTATAAAGGGGGAAAAGAACAACAACATTAGAACATTACCGTCATTAAAAAAAAAAAAATTGCTCCAGGATTCTGATGAGTCAGCTGGAAGAGCTCAAGATTTTTCATTTCAATCCCGCAGATCTGAGAAAAAAAAGGGGGGGGGGTGGAGAGAGGGAGAAGTACGGATGCAATGCCTGCCGTTATTAATATTCAGATACACTATGATCTCCTTTGCATTGATCCACAGGTCCTTTTTGTAAACTGCCGCCCCCTTCTCGGCAGCAGACGCGAGGCTGAAATCATTGCAACTGCAGCGGTTTTCTGTTGGGCAATTTGCTGCAGCTGAGAAAGGATTAGCCATTTTTGCAGGCATCTCTCCCTCTGACCGCTCCAAGGCGGGCCCCGTGTCCATGAAGGAGCCTGGGGCGGGGGGGGGGCGCCCGGGCCCTGGACGCGCGCTCGCGGGGCGCACGGAGCCCTGCCCCGCTCTGCAGTCCCGCGCGTGGACACGCGCTCTCCTGACGCCCCCGCCGCGGAGACAGGCCGACGTACCTCGGGGCGGGGAAGGGGCTCTCCTTTTCTCGCAGGTTGTGGCGGTGTCACTCTCGGGTCATCCATTAGCGGGAAGCCGCAGGGGACCGTTCTGTACTGTGGTATAAGATGAACACTGAACAAGGGGGGGGGCAGCTTTAGGGGATAAACAAACAACCCCCAGCAGCCCATTAATGAGTATTAAAAAATAATATATATATGTTTTAAAAATGTTTTTTTTTTCTTGGATAATTGACAGTCATCTCCGTCTCTAACATTATAGAGTTCGCGCTGTATTTTAACTTCAGGAGAACGGGATGCATCTGCCCCCGCGTCGGGGAGGCAGGCAGTGGGCCCCGAGAGCTGGCCAAGCGCATCCTTCGAGATCAGCGTGTGTGTGCCTGTGTGTGTGTGTGTGTGTGCGCGCGCGCTGCGGGGCTCCGTGGGGGCTGGCACAGACCTGTGCGCCGGGCCCAGGAGGATGGATGCGGGCACCCTTAGGTGTGCAAGCGCCTTCGCCGAGAGCCGCAGCGGCACAGACCGGCGCCCCGCGTGTGCGCGGCCCCTGCCCGCCCACTCACGCTCACCCCTGCCCGAGTTCTCAGCCGTGCAGCCGCTCTCCTCCAGCGGTCTTGCCTCAAACTGGGCAACGACCCACGGGCGCCCCGGTTTACTCGGGGTGGGGGTGGGGTGGGGTGGAGAGAGGGATCTCCAAATGTCAGAAAAAAAAAAAAAAAAAAAAAGGAAAAAAAGCAGAAAATAGCCCTCCCGGTTTTGTAGGGGAGGAGGGGCGGGGAGAGGGATCTCCAAATGTCGGGGGGGGGGGGGCGGAGGCAGATAATAACCTGAGAGCGCCCGGGTTTTGTAGGGGGGGGGGCGGGGAGAGGGATCTCCAAATGTCAAAAAAAAAAAAAAAAGCAGAAAATAGCCTGAGAGCGCCTTGCAGCGCGGCACTCGGCCGGGCGAGGCGCAGGGACATCCGGGGCGCCTTGCAGCGCCCAGCGATGCTCGGCTGCCTGCGAGCCGGTCATTGATCGGGGCGCTCGCAGCTCCAACTAGCCCCCCGCCCCCCCACCCCCCCGGGAATTGATCTATTTGGTAAGAGCGTGTGTGCACAGACACTGAGCAGGTCCAACGCGTCCGCACCTCCATCGCAGCTGCCGGCCCACATCTGGCGTGAACCCCTCGGCTTCTCAGGACCCACCTCCGCCCCACGCTCCCACCGCTTCACCCTCACGCTTAGTTTTACACGATCCACCTTATATCCCTTAAAAAAGAAAAAAAGAGAGAGAGAGAGAGAGAGAGAAAGATGTCCAACCCATCGCTGCCAGAGTCCCTTAATCAGGTAACCCCTTGCAGTCAGTTAGTGGCCTCTCTGCAACTTTCCCCCTTCCCGGTGATTTATTTCCACGATCGGTAGTAAAGGAAAATACCTTAAAGGAAAAAGAATGTTAGCGTCATTGGAAACCCCGCTCCGGAGAGAGGATGCCGCTGCTGTTGCTATTATGTTTTCGCATTTGCTGATGCAAACGGGGGAGCCTCTGTCTATTCCCTCTGCGTTTACCTGCGGCTGGGGACTGGGAACTTTCCGCGGCGCAGTCCCCAGCCCGCGCCTCGGGACCTGCCGGGCTGTTCTCGCTCTCACACTCACACTCACCCCGGCCTCCCGCCCCGGCCCGGGTTGCGTCCCGCCCCCTCCCGGCTGCCGAGTGACGCGCCTGCCTGACAGCCGGGCTGGCCAATTGGCGGCGGCCCGGTGGGTGGTGCTCCTCAGCGATTGGTTGGCAGATCGAGGGCGCTGCGCAAAAACAGAAAAGCGGAGCGCTCGGAGCTCAGAAACTGCCAGCCGAGATCACAGGCTCTGGGGCTGAAGCAGGAGGAGGGAAAGGACTGGAAGGAAGAGAGGGAGAGAGAGAGAGAGGAGGAGACAGGTTAGAGAGAAGGAGGCTTGGGAAGAAAACAGCAGGAAAGAAACTGCCCATCACTCTTAGAGAGAGGCAAAGGATGCTGGAGAGGAGCGCAGAGAGGGGCAAAACTCTGAAAGCCAAAACGTACCAATAGAGCGAAAAGAGGAGAAAAATGCCAAGAAGAACATGCATCCGGAGAAATGAAGAGAATGAAAGTTTTATGCTGCAGAGCCGTTCTGTGTTTTTCCGGCACAAAATTCTCTCGCTGTTTTTAAGCCCTTTTGCATTTGCCAGCCGTTGACATTGAGGCATGTTCAGCGGTGCCGGCTGCATCTCCTCTTCCTTCTCCTCTTCCTCTTCATCTTCCTCCTCCTCCTCCTCCTCCACCTCCTCCTCCTCCTCCTCCTCCTCCTCCTTCTCCTCCTCCTCCTCCTCCTTTTCCTCCTCCTCCTCCTCCTTTTCCTCCTCCTCCTTCTTCTCCTCCCATCAGCAAGAAGACAAACCGAGGACAGTCTTGAAATATCGAAATTTCCTCCTTGGGATTTGCCAGCGCCGCGTTGCGCCAAGACTGTCGGAATAAAGGACGCTGACTATTGTATTATTATTTTATTAATTGGTCAGTGGGAAGATTACAGATGAGGAAAGGGGACGCCTGTCACCCTTCCTGCGCTAAGATTGAAAAATGAGGCTGAATTGGGGGAAGCCCTAAAATGAAGCAAAAGGAATAAGATTTTTAAGGACAGAAAAGCCACAGGAACACCCCCCTCCCCATACACACACACACACATAGGGCACTTTTATTTGTTTTTTTTTTTTTTTTTTTTTTAGATTTTTTTTTTTTTCCGTGGTGGTGGGGGAGGTGATTGGGTGGCTGACTGGCTGCGGGAAGCTGCTTCCTTTCCCTTTGGAGATGATTGTGCTATTATTCTTTGCCTTGCTCTGGATGGTGGAAGGAGTCTTTTCCCAGCTTCACTACACAGTGCAGGAGGAGCAGGAACATGGCACTTTCGTGGGGAATATCGCTGAAGATCTGGGCCTGGACATTACAAAACTTTCAGCTCGCAGGTTTCAAACGGTGCCCAACTCGCGGACCCCTTACTTGGACCTCAACCTGGAGACCGGGGTGCTGTACGTGAACGAGAAGATTGACCGCGAGCAGATCTGCAAGCAGAGCCCCTCCTGCGTCCTGCACCTGGAGGTCTTCCTGGAGAACCCCCTCGAGCTGTTCCGGGTGGAGATCGAAGTGCTGGACATCAACGACAACCCCCCCTCCTTCCCGGAGCCGGACCTGACGGTGGAGATCTCGGAGAGCGCCACGCCGGGCACCCGCTTCCCCCTGGAGAGCGCGTTCGACCCGGACGTGGGCACCAACTCCTTGCGCGACTACGAGATCACCCCCAACAGCTACTTCTCGCTGGACGTGCAGACCCAGGGGGATGGCAACCGGTTCGCGGAGCTGGTGCTGGAGAAGCCGCTGGACCGCGAGCAGCAAGCGGTGCACCGCTACGTGCTGACCGCGGTGGACGGGGGAGGAGGAGGAGGAGGAGGAGGGGGAGGCGGAGGAGGAGGAGAAGGAGGAGGGGGGGGAGGGGGCCTGCCCCCCCAACAGCAGCGCACCGGCACTGCCCTACTCACCATCCGAGTGCTGGACTCCAACGACAACGTGCCCGCCTTCGACCAACCCGTCTACACTGTGTCCCTGCCCGAGAACTCGCCACCCGGCACGCTCGTGATCCAGCTCAACGCCACGGACCCAGACGAGGGACAGAACGGCGAGGTGGTGTATTCCTTCAGCAGCCACATCTCGCCCCGGGCGCGGGAGCTCTTCGGACTGTCCCCGCGCACCGGGCGGCTGGAGGTGAGCGGCGAGCTCGACTACGAGGAGAGCCCGGTGTACCAGGTGTACGTGCAGGCCAAGGACCTGGGCCCCAACGCCGTGCCCGCGCACTGCAAGGTGCTGGTGCGGGTCCTGGATGCCAACGACAACGCGCCCGAGATCAGCTTCAGCACCGTGAAGGAGGCGGTGAGCGAGGGCGCGGCGCCCGGCACGGTGGTGGCCCTGTTCAGCGTGACCGACCGCGACTCGGAGGAGAACGGGCAGGTGCAGTGCGAGCTGCTGGGGGACGTGCCGTTCCGCCTCAAGTCCTCCTTCAAGAACTACTACACGATCGTGACCGAGGCCCCGCTGGACCGCGAGGCCGGGGACTCCTACACCCTGACGGTGGTGGCGCGGGACCGGGGCGAGCCGGCGCTCTCCACCAGCAAGTCCATCCAGGTGCAGGTGTCGGACGTGAACGACAACGCCCCGCGCTTCAGCCAGCCGGTCTACGACGTGTATGTGACCGAGAACAACGTGCCCGGCGCCTACATCTACGCCGTGAGCGCCACGGACCGCGACGAGGGCGCCAACGCCCAGCTCGCCTACTCCATCCTCGAGTGCCAGATCCAGGGCATGAGCGTCTTCACCTACGTGTCCATCAACTCCGAGAACGGCTACCTGTACGCCCTGCGCTCCTTCGACTACGAGCAGCTCAAGGACTTCAGCTTCCAGGTGGAGGCGCGGGACGCGGGCAGCCCCCAGGCCCTGGCCGGGAACGCCACGGTCAACATCCTCATCGTGGACCAGAACGACAATGCACCTGCCATCGTGGCGCCCCTGCCCGGGCGCAACGGGACCCCCGCGCGCGAGGCGCTGCCGCGGTCGGCGGAGCCCGGCTACCTGCTGACCCGCGTGGCCGCGGTGGACGCGGACGACGGCGAGAACGCCCGGCTCACCTACAGCATCGTGCGGGGCAACGAGATGAACCTGTTCCGCATGGACTGGCGCACCGGGGAGCTCCGCACCGCGCGCCGGGTGCCGGCCAAGCGCGACCCCCAGCGGCCTTACGAGCTGGTGATCGAGGTGCGCGACCACGGGCAGCCGCCCCTGTCGTCCACGGCCACGCTCGTGGTGCAGCTGGTGGACGGCGCCGTGGAGCCCCCCGGCGGGGGCGGGGGCGGCAGCGGGGGCGCCGGGGAGCACCAGCGCCCCAGCCGCTCCGGCGGCGCGGACGCCTCGCTGGACCTCACCCTCATCCTCATCATCGCGCTGGGCTCCGTGTCCTTCGTGTTCCTGCTGGCCATGATCGTGCTCGCCGTGCGTTGCCAGAAGGAGAAGAAGCTCAACATCTACACGTGCCTGGCCAGCGACTGCTGCCTCTGCTGCTGCTGCTGCGGCGGCGGGGGCTCCGCCTGCTGCGGCCGCCAGGCCCGGGCGCGCAAGAAGAAACTCAGCAAGTCGGACATCATGCTGGTGCAGAGCTCCAACGTCCCCAGCAACCCGGCGCAGGTGCCCGTGGAGGAGGCCGGGGGCTTCGGCTCCCACCACCACACGCAGAACTACTGCTACCAGGTCTGCTTGACCCCCGAGTCCGCCAAGACCGACCTGATGTTCCTGAAGCCCTGCAGCCCTTCGCGGAGTGCGGACACTGAGCACAACCCCTGTGGGGCCATCGTCACCGGCTACACAGACCAGCAGCCCGACATCATCTCCAACGGAAGCATTTTGTCCAACGAGGTAAGGCTGAAGCGAAAGGACCACCATCTCTCATCTCCTCCATCCGAAAGCCTCCTCTAGCCCGGCCCTTGTATCTCTGGTGCACTGTGTATTTATACTTAGGATATTCACTTATTTGTATCTCTGTGCGGGGGGGTGGGGGGTGGAGGGGGCCAGGGGGCGGGGGGGAGGCTGTCCCCCACCCCTTCGTCTGTAACCTAAACTTCGTGTCGTCCCTGATCTCCTGCGCTCCACCCCTCCCTCCACATTGACTTTCATTCCCTCCCCTTCCCCCTCCTCCCTCCCTCCCTCCCTTGGTGCTTTGCCACCTTGGACCTTCCCTCTTCCCTCTGGCATCCTTCCTTTAAAGTCCTAACCCCTTCTCAAAAAAAAAAAAAAAAAAATATCTGAAAGTGGAGGGAAAAGTGCGCGGGGGGCGGGGGGGGGGGTGGGCAGCGAGGGAAATGCGGATGGAGGGACTTTCGGGCCCTGGCAAAGGTCTTCCCGCTCTTTGCGTTTGTCCCAGGCACTAATAAAGTTAATTTTGTTTGCTTTGTTTATCGATGCTTTGAGTCGCGTGTAAAAGTAAGCTGTAGATTGTTTGACTTTGCACAGCTGTCTAAACTCGAATGCATGTTTTAGTGAATAAGTTATCAGATCCTTGTCCTCCGACCTCGGGTTGCAGAAAAGGCTTCCGTTCTGCTCTGGACAGCATTTACAGCCGCCCTGGAAGCCCAACGCCCACACAGTGTGAATTTGAATGAAGTTGCTTTGGCACAGACCCCTGTAAGCGTAAACTAACTAACGGAAGGCTTAAACAATTGTGACCTTAAATATATATATATATATATAATATATACCTTTTAGCTGATCCTCACCTTTTGCCACTGTTCTGGGTAAATCGCTGCTGTTGGCTTTCTTCCTCAAAGAATTTGGCTTGTCAATTCTGATCTCTTTTTAAAAGATGGGGAAGTGGCAAAGTTGGAAGGAGGGAGGGAGGGAGGGGGAGAACACAGTTGATTTGTGTACAAGAGAGTTGGGGCCAGAAGAGGTGTGTGGATGGTGGATGGTGGACGGTGGGGAGGAGAGTGCACAGGGCGTTTTGGAGGGGGAAAGGTATGGGGGTGGGGGGGAGTGTGGATGATGAATTCCTTTCTCGGCAGGTTATTTTATTTATTTGAGTCTTAGAGATTATTAATTGACTTTCATGAATATTTGTACAGCTCATTTGTATCTTAAGCACATTTTGAAAATAAACAACAAAATAATTCCATAAAATATCCAAACTTTTTGCTTATTGAGCGTGCTGTTTTTTCTTGTGTCAACCAGTATGCACCCAAACACTTTTTTAGGCCACTGAAGGAAAGACTGCAGAGTATACCTAGGTTGACTCTATTAGGAACAGTAGTTTATGAGCCCTAGCTATGAGGTCATTTGCATTCTCTCCTTAAACACACACACACACACACACACACACACACACACACGTTTAAAATTGGCTTTTTATTTTTGCAATTTTTTTTTTATTTATTTTTTTTTTTATCCCTTTACTGAAAATCTAGACTGAGGTGTCTCTGGATATCTCTCTCCCCTTACCCAGCAGTCACCAGAGGCCTTAGGGCAGCTTGCAAATGCATAAAACCGTACACAATTACTTAAACTAGACTCAATTCCTAACCTCAGAAGAGGACTGCTAGTTAAGCCCTTAGCATTCAAATGCTCTTGATTTATTTATTTTCTTTCTAGACTAAACACCAGCGAGCAGAGCTCAGCTATCTAGTTGACAGACCTCGCCGAGTTAACAGGTATGGACTCTTTTTTTATCCCCCTAGCTTGGTGTATGGACAAGTTTACTACCTATTAAAGTTAGAAATTAGACGTATTATCCAATATTAGAATATAAGATGTATGAAAGCATCTCCAGCTAGGGCAGATCATAAATACTGTTTATGTTGGTTCCTGGACAATACATTAGAAATATGGGTGTCTTTCATCTCTATACAACTTACTGAATATATTTGAATATTTTATCAATTTATACTCTTAACACTACTTCTGATAGCCTCCCTGTTCCAAGGGTCTATATACTCCGTTTTATGACAATGATATAAACATACGCGTAGCTCTCCTCACAGAATAATGACTAAACGTGACGTGCCTTAAAGGCTCCTGCTGACTTCTTTGCTCAGTTGTAAAGAGTTAGGCTGTAAGGGGATGAAAACTAGCTTTTCTGCAGAAATAAAGGCCACTGTGAGAGGCCTGTGAATCTGCAGCACCATTGGTGACCATGTGGTGGCAGAAGAATGTTTTCTGTGTTTCTTCACCTTTTTTTATTCTAATATTCACGTTTTTGTACTTCTAGTTCTGCATTCCAGGAAGCCGACATAGTGAGCTCTAAGGACAGTGGTCATGGAGACAGTGAACAGGGAGATAGTGATCATGATGCCACCAACCGCGGCCAGTCAGCTGGTAAGTGTGCTCAAAGGGCAATGCTGACCTTTATAGTTTGTTGTTGTTGTTGTTGTTTTCAAAGTAAATCTAGAAAGAGTGATGTCCTAGGTATTTTTTTGTAGGGTTAATGTTGGTAAGTCCACACCAGGAATATGGTGTCATTCTATGTTGATAATTACATAGTCAAAGAGGATTCTAAAAATGCCCCTTTGGGTACAGTTAGAGACTTACTGTGAAATATGTTAGAACATGAGCTTATTTCTTCCTTATGTGATGTTCTTTCGTGCAATTATATTGAAATTTAAAAACCTATAGATTTCTCACCTGGTCCAGGCCTCAGTCTTCAGTCAATGAAGGTATTATTAGACTTGTTTATGGATGAGGTAACTGAAGATGAATGAAATTGATTGACCTGCACAAAGTCACAGAGAATAAGTGGATGATGATTGGGAACTAGAATCCAAATTTCTTCCCTTTCGAGAGCAATGCATTTTGCAAGCCACTGAGTATTGAATGAGAGAAGGAATGGTGATTAAAAGTCATGAACAGGCTGACAGCAGGATCTCCAATGCTGGGTTCTTAGGCTTCGGTCCATTAGTAAATATTGGATAATGTGTATTTTCTCAAGCATCCGAGGCTTCCTCATATTTTCCTTGCGGTCCATGACCTGTCAAAATTTGAACCCCGTGCTTATTCGTATGTGAGGTTAATGATGCCTGCCGATAGGGTTGCAATGTGATACATAGATTTTACATTCCTTACTTATTTTAGTTTACTTTTTCCTCTATGAATTTAACCGTGAAGTTTTATAGGGTGCTGATAACTCTATTTCCTAATCCTTAAAGAAAAACACTTTGAAAAATAAAATATATGCCTTATAATAATGAAAATGATTTCATAACGGTTGGATTTTCTTTCCACGTCATTGGCATTTCAACCAAGAAGGGGGCGAAGGGGGCTGGTTGATTTTTTTTGTTTTTAACTTTTTCTTTTCTGATTGAGTCTTGTGTCTTTGTGACACGGAAAGAAATGGAAAGGCAAATTAACTCTTGTGACTTATAAAAGCATCCGTCACTGGGCCATCTCCAAACTCAACTCTGTTCCCTCGCTTTTGAGCTTCATTTTGGTTAATGATGTAACCCCAGAGTGGAAGAGTCCTCATTTTCGAGGTAACACCAGTCCTAGAGAGCACACATTCCTTAGCACACTTGGTGGACCTCTGAAGGGTGCTGAGGCAGTGTGTCAAAGGGCAGTACCCGCCCCACGGTCGCCTGGCAGCCGTGGTTACTGCAAGCCTCTCACTTGGCTAAAGTGTGCTGTGTCTGAGGCTGCCTTAGCCTTGGGAAACACAGTCAGGAGGGGGGAGTAAAAAGGCTGCTCAAGGGTCTCTTTATATTGCTGCAAGTCATTAATATGCAGACCTAATGAGACTTGAGAACTGCCAAGAATCCCCGGAGGTCCCTGCCCCTTGCGGGCCTTCACGCTAACTGAACAGAGCATCTATTTAGTGTCTGGGAACCTGACAACAAACCAGAACTTGCCAGAAGTTTATATTTGAGTACAAAGTCCCTTTCATTTTTGGCCTATATATGGCATATGATTTATTGTTACCTTTAAAAAGCTGTACATTCAGAATTGCTCGTCCCTGTTCCTTTTTTTCAGGGGTTCTAATTTGAGTTAGCCTTTTTAAACTTCTAAAACAAAATGCTTAATATTAAAACAGAGTATCTGCTTCGTGTTTCCTTGGGTGCATTTTATTCTTTTCCCACTCCCCCACCCTCCCTCTTTGTTTTTTTCTGTAGCACTCCAGTCTCAATGAACATTTCAATTAGTTTAGTTCCCTCAGACATAATGAGCTATAATAACCTAACCAAAAAGAAAGAGAAACGAATAAACATCTGCAAAAAGTGCTAAATTTGGAAGATGGATGGGAAGAGAGTCTTATCAATGAGCCTTCCCAGTAGCTACTTTATTTCACAGGGACTCAGTGTTGCCATTTTGGTAATGTTTCTCTCAAATCATTTGAGATGTCAAAGCATTAAAAGGAAAACTTAAATGCCAAATTGTGTTCTGGAGAACATTTTCTAAAAAAGCAAGGCAGTTCATATTTTTCTTCAGCAGTGGCAAAAAAAAAAAAAAATTGCCCTATCTTTACCTTCTTAAACGTGAAAAGTATTACAGAATTAACGATTTATTTTGGTATTGCGTTGGCAGTTCTAGGGCAGCCACAACATACTGAGTGCAATAATCGCTGTTTTCGAATTGTAATGACACTCTTGTATTAAGAAGTCATCTCACCTTTGTGTGCTGAATTGCAATCAGACTTACTATGTCTAATTTTATTGTAAGAGTGATTTTGAAGTGTTTTCTTTTATAAGTATAAAACCCTAAATGCTGAGAATTGGAATGCATCGACTTAATGACTTTGCCCAGTCCATACTGATGTTGCGTACTGTACACTTTACAGCAAGTAGCGCGATAAGGTTTCCTAAAAGATGAGCCTATTTCAGGTGAAAAAGTACATCTGTTTTATTTTCTTGTGAAAGCCAGGTACTGATGATCTTCCCATTTTGTAATACTTAAGACACATTACTCATAGCGCATCTATTTCCAGGTTTAGGATATGGGAAAAGTTCATACTAATAAGCAAATCTTACTCAGCCAGTTTTTAGGGGGAGGACACCAGATTGTCATGGAGAAATGATACTGAAAAGACACAGACTCTGAATTCTCTTCTTCAGTCTCTCCCTCACTCCATGCGACATTATATACACTATTGAGCTTTAGTGCTTCACCTGTTTAATCTTCCTACCTTTGTATTTATTCCCAATTTCTTTTTCGATGTTAGCATTATTTTGTATTTACTTGTCTAGATATGCCTTCTGTTTATTCTTCTATGAATAGTTTTCTTTTTTGTTCTTTCTCCCCTACCCCCCTTGCTTTTCTCCTTTCTAAAGCCATTTGCAGTCACCAATCTTGTTCATAGAAGGGCTTTAAACACGGAGGCAGCTGCACAGAGAGAGAATCACATAAGCTTTTTCAGTTTTCTACTGCACCTGGCTCCATGTGTGAAATTCTTCGGCTTGACCACTGCTCTCTGGCATTTTCTTTCTATAGCCTTGTCAAGGTGCTTTCCGTTTTTTTTCAGGGCACTATTGATGTATTGGTTGCATTTGGCAGAAGTCCAGAGAGATGTGGTAAATCTATGCATAAACCATCACAAGAGGAAAATCTGATTAATATAGCTTAAATAGCCAAAAAAAAAAAAATGTCAAAGTGTACCTAAAAGAAATATAGTTTCAATTTTATTGTATGATTAGAGTAAAAGATTTTTTTTCTGATTTGCAATACTGATACAAAAATTTTAGTTGCCTATTATTAAACATTTTAATGGTCTTGCAGGTACGTCTGAGGAGATATAGTTAGTTGTAAAATTTCCTTTGCCTCGTTTATTGAATATCTGCAGTATGCATACCATTAGAATTATCAATTCATTTTTAATAATTGTGCCTTCTTAAAAGATATATATTGAAGAAGATAACCCTAATAAACGATTCTGTTAATCTTACTTGTTATGGTTTACCTGAAAATTGTCAAGTCACTCTTTCCTGTAAATTTAAATTTCAGTTACAAGCTTAGCTTCTAAATGTGTTTATTTTTTAACTAATTTTGAGATTGATACATGACACATGGTCAAAATTTGGCTACACATGCCAAAAAGTGATTCGAATTGTCAGTATCTTCAAATTAGTGGATAAAGTACATCAGGAAATGTGTTCAGCTGTTTGCACAACTACTGCAATAGTAACAAGACAATGTTTGATTAATCACAAGTACAGATTTCCCTTTCACAACTCCAGTAAGAATTTAGATACAGGCAGATTAGTCACTTGTAAATAAAGTGACTTTACATGATTGATTGCAAAAGCTTATTCAGATTTCTGGTGAAAATATGAACTACAAATTGATGATACAGAAAGATTTATAATTGGAAAAAATACATGATAAAATATTAGAGAAAATGGAGAAAAATATAAACATTTTGAATGATAAGTAGGGAGCAGTTTTGATGTACATGTTTTGATTTTTTCATGAGTGAATCGTGTTGTTAAATACCTGCCTCCAAGCTATATTTTCCTAAAAATTATAGCAACTTTTGTGATTATAATTTATATCTCTCCATTTTTTTGTGTTAAGTGGTTAAAGGAGGACTGGAAATATCTTCAAAAAAATGAAATATTGATTTTCTTTAAAATTAATTTATCATGTTATGAAAAATTAAACATTTTTTATGAAGCCTTGGTGCACGAGGAAGAAATGTACATATAACTCTATATTATTACATTCTTCAGGAAATAGCACACATGGAGTACAGTTATAATATTTTTGAAGTCACAGTTTTTTCTCAGTGATAATATCACTGCCTCTAAGGAACAAGTTTTACTTGCTGGTTAAAAAATATGTATTTCAAAATTTGTCTAAATATATCTTTGCATAACAGGCAGTCTATCATGTCAGCTGTCATGCCTTGTAGGACAGATTATTTCTGAGAGGTAGGAAAAATAAATAACTAGGAGAAGAAATTTCAAATAATGTGTATATGTTGAGATATTTCTTCAAAATTGCCAAAATTTCAAAACTGAGGTTTGGCCTGTATTTGTCCACTGTACAAATCTGGCAGGTTCTATAGTAAGGGTATTTGAATAAGAGAAACTAAAGATCAAGTTAAGTTTTCTCTTGGACCTTTAATTTGAGCTATTAAAATATTCCCAGAGCAATGTGGAAGGCATGCATTTTGTCGCCTGCCCTATGATACCTGGCATTCCTGTATATCGCGTAGTCACTTATCACAACAAAACTTAAAACACGTCTGTTTATTTGGTCATTAAATAATATATTTAATGGGACTGGTGATAAATGAAAAAAGATAAAATACTGGTTGTCTTTCAGTGACTCCCTGAAGTGAGGAATGGGAATGGGGACATTTATCTGATTCTCAGACTATAGCGCTAAAAGGCAAATGGTTTGAAATTTATTGATGTGCTATTTGTTCTTTCTCTTTTAATTTTGTTTTGTTTCTCTGATATTTTCCTAATGAGAAATCGGTACACTTGCTCTATCAGTAAAGCTGGTGAAATACATTCATGCACAATTTGTGATCCCTTATCTTTCATTCTGGTCTTATAAAGCTGTGTATACTATTGCTATGGGGATCACACTTTAGAAGGACTCATTCATAAATTTACTAAGAACATTATATACAAGTGTTTTCTTCCTTCTGTCAGGTAAAATTGTTCTTCCAACAGAAAACTTAATCATGTTTCTCATTTTTCTTGTTATGCACATGATCTATTTTCTGTACAGGTTCTCAACTCATGAGAACTTGATTACATCATCTAAGGGCATTTTAACTAGCCTCTAATAATTAAAGAAGCTGAAACCCAAAAAATTGTTAATTTCCAGAGAAGAAAATGGGCACAAAAAACGTTCTACTAAAAGTCCTTCTAATATAATCAAACAATACCTTAATAATGTCGAGAGACTAGTTTATTAAAATTTTTCTATAAGAGAGATGATCATATTTAAAAATATGAGAGGACTTGGATACAGGTACTTGAAAAGATGTGAAAGATTATCAATGGTCTCATGCAGTATATTTAAAATGATATTCCTCAGTCATGTGAAGAAAAATTGCATTAATCCCAAATTTCACATTACATACCCATCTTCTTCAGGGTCTAATAATACAGTTCGATCTTAGTATTTAGATTAATTCCACCAACTTCAAATTTAACATGACGAATTTAATTTTCAAACAAATAACTGCTCATCATAGTTTGACTTTTAATAACAGTTCCATCTATCCAAAAAGTCTTTTTTTTTTCTCTCTCTCTCTCTCTCTCTAACACAATGCAAACAGGGAGCACTCAGTATTCAAAATATACATTTTTCTGGTCGTATAGCTTTAACCTACCTAGTATGTCAATATTTATCAGGGACATTTTCCTTCCCTTACACTTTTTCTTTCTACATATCTCCTTGAAGAAATAGGATAACAAACTGAGCTACTCTGGTGTCTAGAAAAGCATTGACATGTTTCACATGCTTTCTTAGTCTGGTTCCTTATCCTGGTTTCAGCTCACGTTTAAGTTCCTCAACAGTTCACTGATCAGTAATTTATTTCGAGGCTTATGCATGACAATTATCAATGGAACATTATAATCAAAGTCAGACTCGGCATTATACATAGTTTAATTTAAAATAAAAAAGTCATATAGTGAGATTAATATATGATAAGAAGCTTCGTTTTATTTCTTTAAACATAATTTACATAATTAACTGTTCTGAACTCCAAAATACTTGTGGATAATCTAAAAGATTAATACTCTGAAAAAATATCTTCCATATTTTATACATACAAATGTTAACATATACACACAAACAAGTAAAGCAGTGCCATCAGGGATTTATAAACTAAAACTGACTCAAGAGTTCAAATCGCTCATGGTATTTATAAGAAGAAACAATCTAATGGGTTCATTAAATAAATATTAGTCTGTTGATTAAAAAAAAGAAATTCGGGGATCCCTGGGTGGCGCAGCGGTTTGGCGCCTGCCTTTGGCCCAGGGCGCGATCCTGGAGACCCGGGATCAAATCCCACATCGGGCTGCCGGTGCATGGAGCCTGCTTCTCCCTCTGCCTGTGTCTCTGCCTCTCTCTCTCTGTGTGTGACTATCATAAATAAATAAAAATTAAAAAAAAAAAAAAAAAAAAAAGAAATTCATACCATGCATTTGAGAGTTTCTTTTATACAGAATAATCATGCTTGAATTACTTTAAATTGATCCTGTTTAAAAACATGCACAATAAATGTGTTAGTATGTTTAGAATAATATTAAAATGTGATTTGGGTTTATGTACTTGTTTTTCTGGGTAGGGATAGTTATCAAAATGAATATCTAATAGTATTCTATAATGCTCAAAAATCGTTACGCTTTGCTGAAGAAACTGAACTTTGAGTCATAATCAGATAATATGGAATAGTCTGGTCAATCTGTGGGAAACAATGAAACTTGAGGATGTCATTTGAAATCTTAGAATTCTCAGATTAGTAGGGAAACAGTTCTAGGTCTACTAGAACAAGTGTTTTCCAATATAGAACAAGTAATAAGGTATTTGTCAATAGTATCTGCAAATGACTCACATTACACTTGATTACCTTGGTTTCACTAATTATAGTCATTTGTTCTGGGTTTGTCTGCAGTGGTAAATGATAAGTGGTTTGTCGTAATATGGGCTACCAGAATGTCGTTGAAATATACCTTTTAGGGGCATTTTCTGAGAACCTAAGAAAGCATGCTCTTGGCCACTCCTGAAATGTTTCATTCTTATTTATTGGCTTGTCAATATGTGTGCCGTATTTCTGCTGAATTTCACTTTTTGTTTCATGTCCAGATTCCATAATCTAAATATCATCGTTTATACATCACATAGTTCTGCTGTTTTTGTCTCTAAGAAACAGAAAATGTTGGATGCCTTATCATCATTAGAGATTGTGGATCAGGAAAGCTTTACGCCTTGCATTTTTCTCTGTTATGAATTTCACCAGAGATTTTTAAAAGTATTCACTCCTTTTCTACTCCCCTTTCCCTAGCTATTTAAATAATTTAGAGCCAGAATTTCTTTCCAATACTCTGAGAATTTTAGAAACGTCTACCTCAGGGTCCTCTTTGCTAGAAGAGTCTAGCTCTTTGGAAGACAGTACAAAGACATTTTTGGTTCCTGTGAGGTTAAGGGCAAGAAAAATTTGGCAGAACCCATTCAGCCAGCACTTTGTAGGCTCCCTGTCATCTTTCACGGTGGTGAGTCCTGTATCTGCAGTGTCTCTTTTTTCTGCTTACAGGTATGGATCTCTTCTCCAACTGCACTGAGGAATGCAAAGCGCTGGGCCACTCGGATCGGTGCTGGATGCCTTCTTTTGTCCCCGCCGACGGACGCCAGGCTGCTGATTATCGCAGCAATCTGCACGTTCCTGGTATGGACTCTGTTCCAGACACCGAGGTGTTTGAAACTCCAGAAGCCCAGCCTGGGGCAGAGAGGTCTTTCTCCACCTTTGGCAAAGAGAAGGCCCTTCACAGCACTCTGGAGAGGAAGGAGCTGGATGGACTGCTGTCTAATACACGAGCGCCTTACAAACCACCCTATTTGAGTAAGTATTACATAAAAGGCTTTATCAAAGTATTCCCTTTGAGGGAGTAAGTTCAACCTGCCATGCCGCCCAGTAGCAGTAGAAGAGTTCAAGTTGTTTTCAGAAACAAAGATAAAAGTGACTCTTGGAGGCAGGCAGCACTTTGCTGTGGAAAAATGAATATACGTAACAGGAAGGCAGGTTCCTGTGTCAGGACATGGTTGTTGACAACAATCAAACATCACTTTTGATGTTGGAAACATTTTTCAAATGCGCTTCTTATTGCCTTTGAATATTGCTCTCTTGCGTACTTGATTTCCATGTGTTTTGAAGGGCTTAATTAAGATAGAAAAACATCTCTTGACACTGGAGTCACGGGGAGATTTCATTTTTTTTTTTTATTGATGTCAGCATTATCGCACAATTAATCCTTTTTCCATAGTGGCATTACACATTTTAGGCTAAGGTAGGAAATCAGTGCAGCTATGACTTTGACTATTCAACACGATTCGGTAATATGTTCATATGGAGTAGAGTCTCTGATCAGAATCAGAGGAACTATGTGATGGAAAGATATACATAAAGCAATATTCTTTATTTACGTAAAATATGTTCTTCTAACACGGAGACATTAAAAATTGTACTCAGCTCTTTCAATATAGGAGCCATATTCTTTAAGTGGATTATTTTACACAGCCACTGTGAAAATAAAAATTCTTAGAGATTCTGTAGTGTATTTCCTTTGAGGATCTCGGTAATGAAATTATCCTATTATTCTCTGCTATGTAGTTATCTTTTCCTTCTAGTTAACGGATAAATACCAGTGATAATTAAATAGTTTGGTCAAACCACATAAACTAATATGTGAAAAGGATGCAACTCATAAAAACTCAAAAGATGACTTTTATCTTGTATATCAAATCCAAAGTACATGGTGTCTTCTTTCTTTCATCTTCTAGTACCCAAAAAAAATCATGGAATCATAAGCTAGGAACAAAAACGAGGCAGATTACAGATGTATCATTTCTTTTATGATTTATGGACTGGGAGGGAAATAGAAAAAAAATACTGAAAGGAAAGAAAAAAAACTTGAAGAACATATATTTCAGCTCTTATGAATGTATATATGAAAGGCACAAATGGAAGGCATTGAGGACAATACTACTACTCTAGACACTGATAGTAAGAGTAGACCAGTGTTCTATGAATAAAGAAATAGATCTGCTATTAGATACATACGTTGTGATGGCAATTATGATTAAACTTTTATGAAAGATTGCGTTCAGCTTTTCAAATTACTTGGAAATACCTTTACCCCACGCATGATACAGTATTTTAGCATTTCAGAACCAAATAATTGCTTCTGTCCATGAACCATTGTATTGCTTTCTTTTTTGAAGTTATAAAATACAAGGAGAGCACATATACTTAAGGAAAGTATCGAAATGTCTAACAATTACTATGATGAAATTTGTATGCTAAGGTCCTAAAGTTTAGTTTACATGTCTACACACATTAGTGATGTAAAATCATTATGCGTGTTGCGAGGAATCAAAGAATTCATATGTTATTTAATTAAGAAAATGGATTTGTTTTCATAATAGTCAGATATAGGAGAATAAATTACTTTATAAAGCTTTTTTTTTTTTTTTTTTTTTTTTTCTGTTTTAGCCAGCTCATACCACTCTAAATTTAGGGTTTGGAATAAAGTGTGACCTGGGTGAAAAATAAGCAGAAATATAAGTATTTTGCTGTTCTTACTTATACTCTCCTTAGTTCTTCATAGAACTTTAACTTTTAGTGTTTAATGTTATCTTAGGCTCACAATTATCTTTAAAATTATATCAAGGTTCTGATTTAATAGACGCAGTCAATTTTATGGTTAACTTGTTCGTATAAACAACAAGTCAAACCCTGTCCTGACCATTTTGCCCTGAAAATTCACACGGAGATAGTTGTTAATACTTGTATTATTTATCATCAGGAATGGAAATATTCTCATCTTCTAAACTGAAAAGCATGCCCCTTATGTAATTAAGCTGAAAACTTGACACCTACAACTTATTTTTAATCAGAATGTTTAAGTAATTATTGAGGTAGTAGTTTTCTTTTGCTGAATATGCATTTAGTTCTTTAGTGAACATACTGTGTATTTAATGTTAAGAAAAGCAGCGTGTATTTAGTCATTTTTGTAGAGCTCTAAAAATAAACCCTAATGAAGCTACCACTGTCATTTATAAAATGATCACAAAATGGTAATATGCTTAATAATGCAAATGAGATCATTGTATACACAAGAACGTCCCATTTCTATACTTCTGGTTGTTAAATTTAAAATTAAAAATCGCAAGAAACCAACTTCTACCCAAAAGTGCGTGTGCACACATGTTAAAAAAAAGTCATTTGTGTTTCTTTTCAATGCCCAAATACAACTATATTTCCTTTTTTTTTCTTTTTAACGTGTAAGAAAAGATCCATGAAGAGTATACATGATGCATTTAGTGAAATGGAAGTAATTTTTTAAATCAGGAATAATTTTGAAAATGTCTATTTAAACTCGTCAGTCATGAGCACTTTATGAGCATGCTTGCTCATATTTTCGTTATAATGTTGTAGTTGATTAATACTCAGATTAAAAACTAAAGGGATATACTGAAAGATTGAAGAGATTAAACATGTGGAATATTGTTGTATTCAAAACTGTGTTTAGATTATCTTAAAATGCTAATGAATTTTAACTTAGCTTTACCTTTTTTAGAAAAATAAAAAAATACTGAAATATCACCTTAACTTTTAATACAAAAATAATCTCTGTCTTTGATACATATTAAAATGAAACACAAAAAATATTATTACCTGGAGTTTAAAAATAACGCCACATTTTATCATGGAGAACTCAAGAATTTCTTTAGTACTATAGACATTCTTTAAAATAACAGTCTTTCAAATGACACATTATACGGAAAGCAACCTGGATAGTCTCAGCCAATATGGAGCATAAAAACAATTGAAGTTCAAGAATATATTGTTAAAAGCTGTAATATTAAGATAATTTAGAAAACCCCAATAGTTAAAACAGTATCTTTAATATTACTTTTGCAATCATCCTTGCTTATAATTTTGGCTTCACATTTTAAACATCATGGCTTATGACTTTTGTCAGTAAATAAGCATATCTTTTCGCTCAAATCATACACAGTACAGTAGTTAAGGTGTAAAACTTTATTATTTGGAAACTTGTTGATTTCTCGTCAATAAACATAATCAGTGCCTAAGAATTGACAACAGTTAAAAGACAACCAATGAAGTTTCATCTAAACTATTTATGAAATTCTTTATTTCATTTCATTGGTCGTACAATAATACATTACATTGAATGAAATGGAAAAATACACTGACCTAAAAATTTTTAAAACTCTAAATCCATGAAATTTTCTAGACTCAAGGGACTGTAGGGAACCATTTATTGAAGTGTCATGGTCCATCCTGTGTTCACATTACACAACATTTTGACTAGTCCAATATGCCAAAAAATTACTACTTATCTCCTGACCTAATTTTATTTTTGCCTACTTTTTGAGTCCTTTTGAAACTTCGATTCGACTCAGTCTTAACATAATACAAGAAAAGATGTCAGAACTTTGAAATATTCCTCTTGAAAAATTGCTGACACTTTACCTAGAATTTTTTTTCAGTAAACCTCATTTTGAGAAAATTCTTTTGGGCATCTATGTTATTTCTATAGTGCACTTCAAGTTTTCAGCTGATTAAAATTGTAGAGTATGTTTTGTTTAGACACATCACTTTCAATCCCTTCATTATCTCAATCTGCCTTCTGTGAGTTTTCATAATTTGTTGAACTCGATAGTGTGGTAAGAGCATAAATAAGATTCAAAATAAAACAACTTTACTTATTGGTACACATTACCCTCGCATTTATGAGTCCCTGTATATGTTTTCTCTGAGATTTATATATTCCTGTAATGTCATAAACATAGCATCACTTTATGAAACATTAAAGTCCACAAATAACACTATTATCCATGGCCTTTTTGACATTTCTGTCTCATAGGTCCATACATCACTAAATGAATGGTCATCTTTTTTTAGAATTTTTTTCCTAGTGCATATGTTAATTTCTGTTCCCTTTTTATCTAAGTTGTGTTGATTTTTTATAATACCCTATTTCTGAGACTTTTGCTTCTCTCATTCTTTTAAGGATAGCTCTAGATTTGTGAACCCAACTTTTTCACTTTTTTAGTTTATCCCCTTATGACAAATCTCTGGTCTTTGAATCACACTAGTCCATCACATTTATTTTTCATCAAATTCCCTTGTTTAGTAATTGAGAATTGAACTCAATCAAAATAGTTTACTCACCTGAACTCTGTGATTAGAAAATAAATGAAAACTCAGGGCCAGAAAAAAAAAACCCAAGCCCAGTTCATATTCTCTGTATATCTACTGTTAGATTTAATGTTTACTGAATTTTATGATATTTTACTTTTAAAAAAATGATAATCTAGTCACAGTTTATATCATTACTCCAGTAAGCTATGCAGCACCCTGGAACCTTCCTGTAACTCCAGATAAATGAAATATTATCACATCATCTGATTTCTTGTATAGTTGTTCAGTAATGGTCTACCTCAATTAATAGGACTTCAAGTGAAATCTATAAAAATCCTTCTGAGGTGAACATTCATTTTACACCTATACATCTGACAATTTCTGTAGGCAGCTTATTTTTCACTTATTCAGACATCAGTGCTTCTCGGTGACTTATCACGCCATTCAAAATTTGTGTCTTTGGGTGCATTGGAACTGGTTAGTATCCAATACTCTCTTGGCCTATTTAGACTCATTACCCAGCTGTACATACTATAAATGCTAAATAATTATGTGATTAAAAAATGAATGAATAGCTAAATGAGTGTTTTTAAAGTACCCAAATAATCTTTAATGCTGTCATTATACTTTCATTTACACACGTCTGCCCATAGGTTTTATTTTTTTAATCTCTAGGCAAACTTTTTTTTCCCATTTTTAAAATATGTTTTAAATTAGTTATATTTCTCTCATGCTATTACCCACGAGTTTTTACAAGGGGAAGTAGATTGTGAATGCATTCAAAATATTGAAATGCACCTAATCAAAGTGCTTTGTAAAATATGATGGAGTTTTTCAATACCTGGGGACTTAAAACTCCTCTTGATTCATTCTAAGAACTTCTATTATATTCTAAAGAGGTGTTAAATTTGTTTCATACTTGTCAACTTTTTTAGAATTTTAAATACTCCCCTTTCTTACCAGATCTTTGAGATAATCTTTCCTTGACATATTTTATTTACTAGCAGCTTTCGTAGATTAGGCCTCATCTTTCACTTCTTTGTAAAGCTAATAGATATAAATTTTCATCAGTTTAGTCACTTAGTTTTCTTACATAATTCTCATGTAGGAATTATTTATTTGCATGTTATTAATTATATTTTCAAACTGACAGATATGTAGTTAAATAAAAGTATACTTAAGGATATAGAGAGAAGACTTAATTGGTAACAGTAATTTATATCTTTATTCAGTATTTTATTTACACTCCTTAGTATGTGGGTCTCCATCTATTATTTAAAGCAGTTTATTTTGTGCATATTTTGCATTTTATTGAGCTAACATTTAGCATATTAATATTATTTATATACCTCATTTTATATTACAGATCATTTCCATCCTCTTTCTTATTTTGTACATTGGAAGTAAATCCTTATAAGCCTTGTCCGTCATGTGAGCCTAACAAAGGAAGATTATCAATTAAAATATAAATAGAATTATTCAATGAAAAGGATTATCTACTTGGGATTTTTTCCTGCCTCATCATACTGAAGATGTGTGGGTCAAAATTTAAATGCATTAAGATATAAAGATATTGTAAAGAAGTCTGGAATATACAAATTCAATTGCTTATAAATATCATTAAACATTATTCAATACTCAATGTGCCAGACTTTTTTTGGGTGAGTCTGCGTCTTCTGAGTCCTTTTAATAGGAATTAGACAGCATCATTTGGACAATATGGCTTGGAAACTGTTTTGGACTGTGAGGTTCTTGTTCAAGATTAAATAATTTTATCAAATCAGGACTATACTCAGCATAATGGGAGTCTATTTAATTTTTCCCAAAATATAATAAAAATCTTGGAAGTTTTATATCAAGATCCAATAAGACTCCCTAAATCCTGCATTAGTGGCCTCTAATCATCTAATCAATTTAGGTGGGGACAGTATAGAGAATTTGAAAACATTTAAACCTAAATGTAATTATGTTCAAAAGGATCTAGATAAAGAGAAATTATAAGCTAGAAAACTTCACAGATAAAAATCTGGGTTTTATTTCTGATTCTTTCATCAATACATTATATGACATTAGGTTTGAACATTATAGCTAGGCACATAACCATATTCTTTCTCCTAGAGATACCTTTCTTTTAAGTGTGAAGATTGAAAGAGTATAAATGAACTTAATTTCAACAAAATTTCCATAATCTGTACAGTAATTAAATTATCAATGACAAAAAAAATTTTCAATGACAGCTTTTAAGTCATTGAGTTCAATGAGTAATTTTAAACATATCTTCTGTGTTCTATTTCATGAGTCTATTGTATGGACACATTTGTGCCTATATGCATCCCATATAGAAGAATTTAATTTTTAATTTTATTTATCAATTATCAGAGGAGAAACAGAGCATAATTATTTAACTAATGGCTACTTCATTATCAGAAGCTGTTAAATATAATAATATGGTGTTTTTTGAGAAACAGACAAGTGACATAATCGATTTTGGTCTGTTTATCTTTTAAGGTACTAGTTGTATTTTTGAGGCCCAGTTCCCATTGCGTATTACAGCAAAATTAACCATTACACTGTAGGGGAAATAGATGTTTGTATTCTGAGGAAAATATTATTGTTGCTGTTTGTACAAATAGGATTTTTTTCCTCTTTTCATGTTGCTATTAGCCAGAATCCTACCCTAGATTCCAGTATTACCTGTGCTGGATATTTAATGGTATATTTTACACATACTAGAAAAGTGACTTAGTTTATCATCAAGTAGTTGAAGATTCATATTTATTCCAATATCTATATTTAAGCTGAAAGCTAGATAAAGACTGCATTATTCATAAAAAGTATTTTTTGTTGAAGTTTTCAAGAAGTGTACTAAAAAGGGAATAAAAAAGACCCAAGCCCAGGAGAAATACATAAATGAAATCAATATCAAATATCTATTTCTTGAGTTAAATTTTGAATCACCCTGGTTAAAGGAATAGCCATGGTGAAGGGGTTCTTTGTGATCTCAGGAAACGTATCATTGGGTTTTGTCTCAGTGCAATACATGGTAGAAAGTTCTGAGTCAACAAAGCAACAGTAGATAATAAATTGTACATAATAAATTGTCTTGATAGTACACACCTGATGGTGTATATAAGATAAAATTTTTCACATGTAGGTTTAAGCAAAATAGCCTTAGGAATAGGTCCATAGATATGAAGGTTAATGTTACAGTTTAACTGTTGCTGTCATTTTATTCTTAGAAAGTGTGTAGAAAATCTGGAGGCTGAACTGTAAGATTAGTAAAAAATCATTGTGCTTTTCTTCCCCACTGTTAATAAACCTTTGCTAGTCACTAATGGTGTGGCTTTAAGGTTTATTTGCCAGAGAAAATCTCATCAGATGAATACACTGGATATCATGAAATCTAGTTATCTTTTAGTAGATATGTCCTGATTCTAGAGTTAACTCAGTCTTTTTGATAAGAACAATGGCAATAGAAAACAATACTACATAGAATCTACAGAGTTCTACTAAATTATACTTTTAGACATAAAAATGATGGCTAATTTCAAGCATATACAAAAATAGAAAGAATAGTAGTAAACTCTCCATGTTCTCCAGCCTAAACAATTATCGATTCTTGGCCAAATTTGTTTCATCCAATGCTAAAACATTTTCTTTTCACTCAGATTTTTAAAGCAAATCCAGAGATCCTACTGCTTAATCCATTAATATTTCAGCATATGTTTATTAAAGATAAAAGTCTATTTTTATCACTACTGCAAGAAGAGTATTCCTTTTTTAAAAAGTTCTTACTATCATTGTCTAGTAATTGTTCAAATTTCCATACTTTCTCCTACGTAATATTTACATGTACATTTATTATTTATAATTTTCTCATAAATATTAATGCTATTTACATTTAACTAATTTGATTCATGATTAAAATGAGCTCCATACAAAGCAATCTATTTTTATTTTTAAACTTTTTATAAAAGTATAAAATACTTGTAGAAAAGAACAAAATCACAAATGTATATATAACCCAAGTTTTCACAAAATGAGCTCACTTGTGTAATCTGTGACCACAGCATTAACTGGGTATTGTGTTCAGTAGTCAAAACATTACTAGTACCTCAAAAAGTCCTGTATTTTGTCCTCTTCCAGCTACTACCACCTCAGGGGGTGCCACTGTCCTGGCCTCTAACCAAAAATTATTTTTTCTGGGTTTTTAATTTTCTATCATTTGAATAAATGAAATAGAATAATATATGTGTTTCCCTAAAGTGTAATAGCCAGCTATTCTCTCTGATAATACAGGGTAAGCAATCAGCAGAGCCTAAAATAAACCAATGTGTAAGCTAAAAAGACAGGTTAGTTAGCATGTGTTCTCCTTGCACATGATTTCTTTTACTATTTTTGGAATTCTTAGCATGTCTGGTCATTTAGAAAATGCTTGGTACCTGTCTTTATATCCTCCTTATTGATGGAAAATAATCTGTTAATTTAGTGGTGTTTTATAGAAGCAAATATTTATATGTTCATTTGAATACCAGATTATAATGAAAGAGAAGAAAAATGGAAATGTCTGTATTTCTCATTTCTTTGAGTCTGGGTTAGAGGATTGTGGCAAATTGGCATTCATGATGCTAAAGGGACACTTACTAAAATAAAGAGATTAACATTTTAGAAAATGGCATATCTGAAGAGAGTTTAAAAGGATTGAGGGACTGTGAATTGAGAAGAAAGGGGGAGAGGTGACTTAACAAATGTTAAGTGTTTAAACAAATACTACACAGATAAGATAGCGATCAGTTAATCTGTCTTTCTTGAGAGCAGAAAAGAGAAAATGGAGCTATATTGCATCCTGAGAGATGTAAATTACACATTATGGGAAATATTCTGACCCTGACATTGGTATTTGCTCCTGAGAGATACGGAAACACTATACCTAGAGAGCTTTACAAACTACCAACGTAGACAGCATATGTCAACTGTGATTTGGTGGAATGGCACTTTCTAGCTCTGAGATGTATTTCCTGCAGAACCCATTTCCCAGCACTGGGGCTGGTGAGGAGGGAGTGAAAGGGATAAGGCTCAGTTTTACCGGAGGATGAGGGAAGACAATTGATAAAGCCTAGGTTTTGATCTATGTCCTTCCCTTCCTATTTCTGTGTTGATGACTTCTTATATTTCTTAGGGATTTTGAAAGGACAAAAATTGGTTTTATGAAGACTTTTTTGTTCCCCTCACACATTGAATTGTAACAGACAATTAAATATCCAAGACTAGAAATTAAGAAATCATAATTTTAGAAGGAAATCTGGGGACATGTATAGAGGGCAAAAGTGGAGTATAAAATGTCTGTTATATTATATATATATATATATATATATATACACACACATATATACATATATGTGTGTATATATATACATGTGCAATATATAACATTTTGTATCTATTAAAAATAAAATATTGTATCATTACAAATAAAAATGTAAGGCTCCATATTATATATAATAATAATTTATAAAAGGGAGAGAGAGGACAATAGATTTTAAGTACCTTACTGTATCAAATAAATAATCCTTATTGAACTGGCTTATTTTTTCTATAAATAAGAATTTTCCACTTTTGGTATCATATTATCTTCTGCTGAATTTTAAGGAAAATCCTTGGTGTCACCTACCATGAAATGGCTCACAATTAAGTAAAAAACGGAAACAGCCATTAATAATGATACAAGGTCAAGCCGCCCATTTCTTAAACTTAATAGTACTATGTGCTTTCTTAACTATTTTGGAAGGTATAGCAAGCACTGTATATGATCATTACATTTTGGTTTGTTACTTTGGAGAGTAAATTAAAATGTAGCATTAGCTTGGCAACATGGAAGCATGAATTAATTATACACTTAAGAAAAATAAGATGAAAAGAAAGATAATCAGATGGGAAATTGTATTAGCTAAACATTAAGTCTAAATTTAATAACAGTAGTAGCTATTACCGAGTGCACATTTTATAGGCATGAAAAGATGAAATAAGACACAATAAAAACACTGATTTCATAAATACACAGCCAATGTTATAAGGTGATAGTTATTTTTATCAAGCAAGGGTGATGAAATAATTTTTGATTTAGATACATGAATATTTTGTGATTATATAAATATACTTAATTTTATAGCGGCAAAGGAGTTTGGTATTAAGCAACGTAGAAATGCCTTCTTTGATAGACTGGAGTGAATTTTAACTCCTTTGAACTTGAATTAAGTGAAGGATTTAGGAAATCAATATTTTTTAATTACATATAGAATGGTGTGAAGATAATTATTTTTCAAATTATAAGAACGAAATATTGACTCATTGAAATTACTGAGAAAGGTAATTTTTTAATGCAGGCTTACTTAGAATTATTTTTAGGAAATGCTTGATGTTAAATAATTTAATTTTCAGTTTTTGCATTTACAATTGAGCCTGGGATCTAGGGACATAATCCTTGAGAACTTATATTGCTTGCTTTGTAAGAATTCTTCATAGAAATTATGTTTTCATGAAGCTTATAGAGAAGGTGTTCTAATATATCTAATACGGTGAAATATTATCTTCCCCTTAAATGAAAACATTTAATGTAGTTTATAAAAAACATGTTATGTTTCTCTGAGGTTAATTTTAACTCTATGCCCTTTATTAATCTTTCAAAGTTTTTCATATCTCAGTTACTTTCTAATTTCAGAGGGATGTCAAGAGGTCCTATTACTTGTAATACTATTATTTATCCTAAAGTAGTGCCATGGTGGTTTAAAGCTGTAGGAAAAGTTTTTAACCAGCTGCTTTAGGCATGTCTTCCCAAGCTACTGACAAAAACAGTGTGACCCATATTCAAGAAAACTTATCATTGAGCACCTACTATATATTCCAGGCACAGTGATTTTCAGTTTTGTTTGCCTTAGAACTAGATTACATAAATGTCCTGCAGGACAACCATATAAGAAAATGATTATGGCTCCTGAAGTCATCACAGACAGATGTGAAAATAAGATCAATACCTTAATTTAAATACAAATGTAATAATGGAATCAATTGAAATACTCTTGAGAGATATCCAAGGGAAAAACAGAAATACTGAGAACCTTGGTTGCAAATGTAAAGGGCATCAGATCAAGTTCATTATTAGTGATCACACATAGCCTCGTGCATCCTCATTCAGTCGAAGGATACAGTATCTTCTGTGGGGATCAACATACTCGGATCAGATCATCTTAGTGTCGCCTCTCTCTGCACCATTCTAGAAATATGCAAAAGCATTTTTAATTATTTATATCCTTCCACCCTATACCTCATGCCAACTACCAGCCATCTTTTGAGATAATTCTGAAAAAAAAATGAATAAACCGACCTCAGGCATATTATAACACTAGCAAAAAGTTCTCAACTTCCTTTAAGATATACATGAAGCACAGCCTACTTTCCAGTTGGGTTGTGATCTTGGCAAATACTCAAAAAATACCCCAGTCTTATTATTTTGGGGATACATCTTCTTAAGCATCACTGATTTTATCCATTTTTGACTTTATGATAACTTGGAATTTTTAATTTCAGCAAATATCACTTTCTGATTTTGTTCTTATGGTATGTGTGTACTTCCTTTGGACTTGCATCCTACTACATAATTACAGGAGTAGGTCTTTATATCTGTCCTCAGATCAGAGATGTGATGTAGTATAATTAAGAGTTCTGGTTATAGGGCCAATCTGCCAGCGTTCCAATACTGATCCCGCCAGTTCCTAGCTGTGTGACCTCCGTAATTTCTTTAACCTTCCTGTAACTCATTTACCTCATCTGTGACATAGATCCTCAAAAGCTCATTGTAGAGATTAAATTATTTAACACATCTAAAGCATTGAGTTCCTGGCCCAAAGGAAGCACTCATTAAGTGTTCACGGCAACCATATATTCAGTTAAAATTGGAACAATGACATCAGCCTGAGTACGGAGAAAATTAAAATTCTAGCTTAAATAGAACTAATTATGCTTTCTTTTACTCCCAGAGAAAAATCAGACTCCAAATGTTCTTTTCACGATATATCACTATTTTACATCTGCAGTATATATTCTTTCACATAATACATATGTTTTAAAAGTTCTGTATCCCTATTTTTCTTTTTCATCTGTGAAACCAGTGAAACCGATCGAACAGAACCATAGGTATAATGCCCAGCAAAGACTAGATTGTATTCATTTTATGGTGATGTTAGTCACAAAGCACAATTATATATTTTTTTAATTTCACATTCTTCTTACTTTATTTGTGCATTAACAATGACTAAAGATATTTGATTAGGTAAGACAAATGGCAAAAATAATCTGACAAAGCATACACATTTGAAATGACAAATTCTTATTTTAGTATAAGAAGCAGCATATATTTGAAAGTAAAGAATTTATATTTCTTCAGGCCCCCCCAAAATTGTTAACTGATACAAATAGATGCCCATATCTAATTTGACATAATCTGCATTGTGACAATTGTACTAGCACAATAGAGTGGGCTCTGGCCTTAGACAGGACACAGTGAATTCCAAAGAGTTCTGCTACCCTTGTGTGGGAGACCCAGATGCCCAAAGATCATCGCACAGAGTGAAAACAACCTGTTACTATGTGAAAATTGAATCTTTCTATAAGATAGACGAAAGATATCTCTGCCTCCATCAGTATTTGAACCTGCAGAAGCTCAAATGTTTTCTTGCTTCTTTTTCTTCACTAAGATCCCGCTGTCTGATAAACCTAATTCTTTCAGTCAGCATCTTTATTTCTGTTTTTGTAACTATGTCTTTAAAAGTCACATAGAACTAGCAAATGATGTCACAAGCTCATTTGAAAAATGCCTGAAAAACTACCCAAACTTTACTTTCTGTGTCTGGTTTATTCGTTGGGCCCGTTGTGTACTGTTCTACTGTTCAGGATTTTATGATTGCATGTGTTTTCTGTCTCCTTCCTTCCAGGTCGGTTTTACATGTTTATCACTATTTTGCCTGAATAACAACAAACCTAACGACTAAGTTTTAGTGCCCATTTACAATTCAGCATTATATATTCTTCTTTTTATGTGCCTAATATGAAAACAAACATTTCTCATTTTTTTAAAATGGTGAAATTTCCTCCATTTAATAGTACTGTTGCCCAACTATAGGGAAAAAAATCAAATTTTAAAACAAATTTAATTGTTTTTTTCATTTACATATCTGTGAAAGAAATTGCAGTGTCAACTGCAATTAAGCATTTTCTCTCTTCTCAAAATGCACTGTTTTTCAATGGTTCTACTTTAAGTTTCTCATCTCATTAACAGATAAACAAGATATTTTCTTTTTTATATAAATATCTTTGGCTATGTTTGGAAAAGATCTCTTAGAGTGTAACCAAGGAAGGATTTAGAGAACTGTACTTTAGGTCCTTTATTGGAGAACTATCTGAATGATTTTTACTGATACAGAAAAGGGCATTCCATGGAGTATAGAATTCGATGAACAAAAGTGTGAAACGAGAGAGATACATAGGAAGAAGTGAATACTCCAAGTTATCGAATCTATAACATAAATCTAAGGGGAATAGTGGAAGTTAAAGTTTGAAAGTTATGTTTTGGATAGACTAAGATTCATTTTAAATAATAAAACCAATAGTAATGGTAGCGAACAATTGTTAAGCACTTATTATCAGCCTAGTACTAAGGAATCTAAGAGTTTCTCAGATATTAATCCATATAAGCCTTACAATAACCAAAAGAAATAAGTATTTTGACCCATTTACAGATTATAAAATTTAAAAAAAGATGTCCAGTAACTGTCAATGGTCTGATGGCCAATGAGGGAGAGATAAGCTTTTATTTGAGACCACCTGATTCTAGAGGAAGCGTTTAATTGTGTCCCATTCGCTATTTGAATCCCAGACTTAAAAAAAACTGGACGCTATTCAGAAAGGAGTCTGCAAAGATGTTGTGTTGGTTGTGTTTTTGGTTTTGTTTTTGTCAACAGAGCGTTATTGCAGTTGTCAGGCTTTGTGGCAATAAGAGGCTTGTGGAGAATGGCAATGAAGGGATTACTATTAGAGAATTAAAAAAAAAAGGAAAATATTAGAATTCTAAACGTAGCAATAAAAGACAAAGTAGTTATCCAGGATGGTTCCAAAATCTTCAAACTGAATGATTGGGAAAAGATTCCCCCCCACCCCACCCCCATTATACTACTACTGAAGTTCATGTGCTGGAAGACTTTATTTATTTTAAAGATTTTATTTATTTATTTGAGAGAGAAAGAGCCAGATTGGAGGAGCAGAGAGAGAGGGACTACCAGGGCCCGATCTCATCACCCTGAAATCATGACCTGAGCCAAAAACAAGTTGCTCAACCAACTGAGCCACCAAGGTGCGCAGAAGAGAATACATTTTGATTGGAAAACTAATAACCATACTACATGTTGGCAAATTGAATTTAAATAAAATACATTTTTAAAAGGAAAACTAATAACCAACTAGGAATACCCTTGAAAGTACATTTCAATAAGATGGAGAGAGATAAAATACTACGCCTAAAATATATATCGAAAGTATGAAATTTTTTACAGTCTCACGATGAATTGTGAGACTGTAAAATGTGTACGTTATTAAATTAAGATTTTTGGAAGTGAAAAGTTGATGTAAGGGTGATAACTGAAAATACAAGTAGGCTGGAGTTATTTTTCGATAGGAAAGATTTGATCAAATGCATGTGACCATTAATCACTTTAAAAATGTTGTTTTAAATGCCATAATTAAAATTGTCCCTGTGTCTTCACTATTTCTGTGAATTGGCGACCAGATGTTCCCAGGATGAGATTTACTTGTGTCTCTCTGTGAAAGAATAAACAAGAAGCTATATCTTATTTTAGAAAAATTCAGTTTCACAGTTATAAAGTAAATTTAATGTTAGCCTATGATCATTATCTGCCTTATTTTTTCTTTTTTAAAATGTGTGGGGAAAATTTTTTCTATGCGTTTTACCTCGCTTTTGCTGTTGATAGTTCTTGAGGCTTGAGATTTGGGACAGAATCATTTCTTTGAGCTGCTCCTTTTACCATTTTTTTCTCTCACAATTATCCTAAGTATTGGGTTATGAGCTCCAAAACACCCTGGTAATCATTTGATTGCAAAATATTTTGTTACATTTTGAAGATTTGGGGTGATGGAATACAAACTATTTCCAGATATGTGAAGGATAAACCCTAGTAGCTTTGCTGGGCTCTGTGAAGAGACACAGGTGCACTTTCTTTTGTATGCCTCAAACCCAGTCCTTTCTGCCCAGCTCACCAAAATTAATGAAGACTCCTCTGTTTTCCACGGGCTTCTACTGTCAAGTGGCATATTAATTCATATTTATAGACGTTTGACTTCAGTAGTCTCCTCTAAAAATTTTAAGAAGCTCTCTGTTGTGGCCACAATGATGTTCACTAACTTTAAAAGGTTTTTTAGTTTTGTTTTTACGTTGAAACCCTGCCTACAGTTTTTGCTTCATGTCATTCAATGATTGTCAGCTTCTCCATTCACCATTTTCCCCAGGTCCTTGTGCTTTGACACATTCTATTTTCCCTCTGGAATGCTCTCTCATATACAAAACCACAGCCCAACACATGAGTTTGGCCATCTCTTATCATTAATCAACATTCAACTCATTTTTCCTTGAATAAGGAGCCTTTCCAGACAAAAACAGATATACATTCTTCTTGTTAACTTCTAGATTTTTATACAGGATTGCTGTTTTTAAAATGCCTTGTAAAAAAAATTGCCTCTACCATTGGATTGTTAAATCTTTTAAGAGCAGAATCCATGTGTATTCATTTTAGTCTCAAGTCCCAACATTTTGTTTGGAGCAAAGTAAACACCCTTAAGTACTTATAGACTACATCAATGAATCAACAAGTGGAACATCCTAAAGCTAAGAAAGCAAGCTTTTTTTTTTGTTGTTGTTGTTTTCTTCTCTTTAGTTATCTAGATAGGTATCCTCCTGACTTACAAAATCAATATAATTATAATAATCTCTTAATGCCAAAGCAAATAATCAAAAACTCCCAAACCTCACCATTTTCACTCCTAATCATCATCTTGCAAAATTCCGAAATTTCCATGTACTTTTTATTCTGTTCTTAACTCTATTTGTCCTTTTAATATTTTTTCTGATCGATCACTTTTTCTTTAAAACCTCCTTAAGCCTCAAAGTGCCTGGCTGGCATCTAACTCTTGATTTTGGCTCAAGTCATGATCTCAGGGTCCTGGGATGGAGAGACCTGCGGTGGGAAGTGTGCTTGAAATTCTCCTCCTCCCCTTCTCTCTGCCCTTCCCCCACTCGCAAGTGTGTGTGCATGTGTGCATGCTCTCTCAAATAAGTACATAAATCTTTAAAAAAAAACTCCTTGAGCCTCATGTTTCACTAACGCCAACTGCTGATTTCACTAGTATATTTTTTCCAATAGTCTGTTGGAATTACATAAATTTACAATATATGTAAAAAATTAAGTAAATATGAGGTAGTTAAACATGAGCATAAATGGAGATCCATTGTTATACATGATTATAGGCAGGAACAGGAGATTATTGATAGTACAAGATAACTATGGCTACAGGCAATTTATCTGACTTTAAGGTTTGGCAGTTTCAGTGTAACAATTATTACATGTTTGGTATTTTTACTTATCATCATTATTGCATAAGTTATTTTCAGATTGTTTTCTTAGACAATTATTTTTCTGTGGCCTTGTGGCAACTGAATAGCTCAAATACTTCTTTTGGAATAAGACAAAATTTTGACGTTTTGTATGAGAACTTTGTTAAACATGCAGGTAGGTTGGTACATTTGTCATGTTTTAAAAATGATATAGATATCTTACATATAAACATATTGTCGATATTATTTAAATAGGATCTATAACTGGCACCAGCAAAGATTGTCTAAAATTTGAACTTTTTCCTAGATTTTTGGGATATTTTTCACAAATAGTAAGCATATAACATGACTTTTATTTTATTTATTATGTGGGTATTTACCGTAATTAAGATGAACCCTGTTTAAACACAAAGTGTAAAGTCATGAGATGTAATATAACTGTTTAAGGACCCAAATCTTGTCATTTACCTTGTACATAATTAATTTTTAACAAGCATGATATAATCTTATTTCCACAATTTAGCATTTTTGCTATTTTTTTAAAGGTGAGTTTGGTTCACTTCCTCTCAGTTTTTAAAGATTTTATTTATTCATTTGAGAGAGAGAGAGAGATTGAGAGCATAGGTGGGGGGCGGGGAGGCAAGGAGCAGAGGGAGATGGAGAAGCAGGCTCTTTGTTGAGCAAGGAGCCCAAGGGTAGGTTGAGATCCTGACCTGAGCCGAAGGCAGATGTTTAACAGACTAACCCACCAGGGGCCCCACCTATCAGTTTTCAAAGCTTTAATTATCTGGTAATAGGTTAGATTGCAAGAGCTAGAGGGAGGTTTAATGAGTTTCTGGAGATAACTAAAATTAAAATGTATACATACGTTTAGATTTTAGAATAAATGATTTAAAATTATATTTATTATGCAAAAGAAGAAAGAACATTTTATCTAATATGCTATATCTATCTCACAAAACCAAAGATTTCATTCAAAATCAAGGTTAAAATTTAATCACGACACAAAGAAATAATTCAAATGACAACCTTGCATTCATGTATGACATTAAATTCATTAAATATGAATTTGTATTGTAGATAACTGAATTTCATTTCTTTGTCTTTTGAATTTTATATATATATTTTTTACTTTCTTCCTTTGAATTTTAAATCTTAATTTAAAGTTTAAGAAACTTTGATGTCTTAATTTTAAATCATTTTAGATGGAAATACATATAAAATTATATGAATTCTAGTGTTATAAGATAATTAGAAAATATAATGCAACATTTTTCTAGAAAACACTGTAATATTTGCCTCACTGGTAACTAGTGTCATCTGCTGTGCCATGAAGCAGATGTCTTGGGATGGGGTTGCCAGGTTTAGCAAATAAAAGACATGACACCTAAATACCGCATGGGTCATTTGTACACTAATGAGTATTTCATTATTTATTTGAAATTCAAATATAACTGAGCATTCTGTTATTTTCTCTTCCAACCCCTCTCTGAGCCTGCAATTCCTGTTTTTAATCTGCTATTTGTTTTGACATAGAAGCAACTGAATTATGTTAGGGGAAATCAGAACATTAAGAATCTTAAATAAACAGCCATGTTTTTACACATAGTTTTTAAATCATGTGTATTGTGTGTGTCTTTCTTGAAAATAAACTTGTATAAAATTGTGTTATAAGTATTTTATTTACCAATCCAGAAGATTTTCCACTTATTTTCATGGTTTAATTATCTAAGGTCTTATTTAAATTATTTGGAAATTGTATCCCTATTTAACTAGGTTATTAGTGGTTAAGAGATTAGATACATGGCTATATATTTTTTAAATGAAGGTCTTATGTATTTACTTTTTAAGCTTTTCCTATCTTTGCTGGAATATGGGCTTGGTTTTCATATAAAAGACAATGTGGCGCGCATCACTAGTAGTTGATCTGAACTTATGTACAATGATATTTGTGGCAGATAGATCTATATGCATAAGATCCTTATACCTGTAGGAACGACCAATCCCATTCAGGCATTTTTCGTGCTTTCTGCTTTGAAAATTAATGCTAATTTCAATATTGCAGGGAAATAACTAATTTGATTTTCTAATGTTGTTTTGAAGAAAACTAGTTGAAATACGAGTGTCTAAATGTCAGTAAATATTATTGCTCATTAGTCTCAAAGAAAAAGAACCATTTATTCTTTAAAGGAAAATATGGATATTTTGTTAGAATTTTAGATACACAAAATAATGGTATTTGTCTAACTTAAATGAAAATATTCTTTGTCTTTATTAAAGTGAGATAATTGAGTGGATTGTCTTCAAAAGAAATTTGAAGAGTACTTCTTTACTGCCCATGTAAAAATGTGATTTTCAAATAGTTTTGGAACAAATCAGTGTTCATATTTAATGGATTATGACAAAGGATTCCAGGAAAATTTTCAATGTTATCATAAACATAGAGGGCAATATATGTTAGAGTTCCATTGCCCGACTACATATCAAAATAGAGTCGAAGCACTTAAAAATGAATTCAGTCTCCAAACTTGATTTTAAGATACCAGTGAGGCAAGGTGTTTTTGTTCATCAAAAGTGCTTGATGGAAAGACTAGCGTGGGCTGGGCAGGGTTATGTCCTATTATTTCCCCCCCTTCATGGAAAATTTGTTAAGCTTCCAAGGCATAATTTCCCACATTTCTAGCTGAGTTTGAGATAGATTCCTTGAATCTATAAAATTTTATACAATGCTTTGTCATAGTAGATTTTTATTTTTTTCGCAAATACTTTAACTTAAAAGTGTAATGTCTTTAGCATTTAAAAACAGATATTTAGCATATTGACAACTCTTGGGTTTAGATGGAAAATTTATGCACAATTGCTATGTTTTTAGCTATCTTGCATAAATCAATTTAGATAATGATAATAATCAAGGTGTATTGTCTAATTAAAGGAGCTGATACACTATCATTGGTTTTTTGCTATAGAGTTCAAAGCACTCTTAATTAATCTAATTAATTAGAGTTAAAGATTTTTAAGCCAAACAAAATTGGGTTACTATAATTGTACATCTACCCTGTCAAAAATATTAGTGGTAGCTGACATGGTTGCAGTAACCCACAGAGTAGTGTGAAGGTGATTTTAAAATACACGTCCCACATACACACAAACACATGCAAATATATAGAAATCTCTAGAAGCCTATGAGTCCTCTATCAAGAAGGAACCCGGGACATTTCAAGGGGATTCATTTTCTCATACAAAGCTACATGAGGGTCATGGTAAACTGTCACAGTTGTGGAATGTACTTCTGGACAAATAGAAGCTCCTATTTTCAAGGTCGTTAAGTCTTTTAATTAATAACAAAGTTTGGCTTGAAAATAAACATTGAACAATACATTCTGAACTATTCACCAATAGTAAATTCAGGGCTTTGCAAGTGCATCAACTTTACTTGATCTTAGGGGGCTCATTCCAGCTCACAAAATAAATCTTTTCTTTGCATATACCATTCTTAGTGAGAAAATTAGCTCTAATTCATGTATAATCCATAGCCTCAAATAGGTATACAGTGTTTTTTTGTTTTTTTGGGTTTTTTTTTGTTTGTTTGTTTGTTTGTTTTTTAATTCATGAAAGACACAGAGAGTGAGAGAGACATAGGCAGAGGGAGAAGCAGGCTTCCTGCAGGGAGCCAGATGTGGGACTTGATCCCAGAGCCCCGGGATCACACCCTGGGCCAAAGGCAGACACTCAACCCCTGAGCCTCCCAGGTGTCCCAGTAAAAGGTCTTTATCACAACTAATATGTAGAAATATCGGTTGCATTAGATTCTTAGGGGAGATGGCGGCTATTGTTAAGTAACAAAAATTCAACCGAGTGCATTTTAAAGACCTAACTGGCCTTATTAAATGATTCACCAATCGGGCAGCATCGCATCCAGCAAACACTGGGGCTCTCTGAGGAATTTTACAAAATGGAAGGTTTTTATAGAAGGAAGGTGGGGCAAGAAAGTTATTAGCAAAAGGAAAGGACTGTTCCAGGCAAGGCTGCTTCTCCTTAGGGGGATAAAAAAGGGGTCTTATGCAGATTACCTCATCTTCCTTTGGGGAAGGGACAAGGCCCTTGTGTCTGACTCACTGGCGCTAATTGCTAATCAGAAAGTTCTCTTCTGACTGACTGACTGACTGACTACATCTCTGGGGGTGGTTGAAACTGCATTTAGATTAGGTAGGTATGAGGCTCCAGTTGAGGAATTTGGTCTAAGTGATGTCATTTTGAAAGACAAAAAGGACAGGCAGTGATTTTCTTTTTAATAGTAGTTAAGGGTGCTAAATTTGCTAGAGTTAAAATGTCTATGAAAAGGACGGGCTCAACATGTTGTCCATTTACTCGTTTCATTGATGCAAATTTCTATACCACAAAACTACGGTTGCCAATTCCTTATGTCTTCAAATACCCATGAATGTATCTTTTAACAAGCAGTTATTAATTGCAAATTACGTTGTAAGCATAACATACACATATAGACCAAACTGAACATTTTGGCTTTAATATGTATTTCTTGCATGAATGTTCTGAAGGATTGTTTGAGTCATTTATTTCACAAAGTTTTCTTTCTAAAAGACTAATCAAGTTGGAACCACTTTCTCCAGATGAACTCTTAATTTCTAGATATATTCTCTAACCCCTTAACTCTGTCAAGATAGAATAAGCAGACTGTCTGATGAAAGGAAAAACAGAAATTTAGTGTGAGGATGTTGTGAATATTATGAAATAAATGTAAGAACTCAAATTTAGTCAAGTTCTTACAGCCGCTCTAAGCTAGTATATTCGGACAAAAGAAATATATATTATATTAACAGAAGGTTTTCAGTCTTTTTATAATTCATGATAAGTTATCCATTTTTTCATTGAATATATCTTAAAATTTAAAATCTTGTCATTTTTGTGAAAAGGAAAACATTTGCAATATGAACAATGTACAATTATATTTTAAAATATAAAAGCAGAATTTTTTTGTTTTTTTTGTTTTTTTAATAATAAACTTATTTTTATTGGTGTTCAATTTGCCAACATACAGAATAACACCCAGTGCTCATCCCGTCAAGTGCCCCCCTCAGTGCCCATCACCCATTCACCCCAACCCCTCGCCCTCCTCCCCTTCCACCATCCCTATAAAAGCAAATCTAATATTGTTCAAGAGGGAAAATAAAAGACAAATCAAGCAGCGACCCACTTTTAACAGTTAACTGCTGCTATGCTCATTTCTAGACTTTACGGTTAAGACAGAAAAAAAAAATAGCCAGGTTTTTAAAGAGAATCCTCAAAAATGGCTCAAGAATAAGACAGAGGGAAGTTAAAAGAATTGATTATTCAACTGGACAGATCTCTAATGGAGGCTTGCTTTTAAACGATCTTTCAGTTTATGATATGCTTTTACTCAGGGAACAGAGGGCAGGTGTTTCTGACTTGTATGAGGGGTAATGGGCTTTAACTCTCCTCTGCTAGATTCACTTTACATATAAAGAAGTGTCCTGACCCTGAGGCTCATTAAATATTTGAATGTGCTCTGGAGTAGGTTACTGATCTCAGCCTCTGGAAGTTTTTCACTGCAGTGGAGTCTCAATCATCTGGGATATTGGAAAGCTTTTCTTTCTTTCAGTCACAAAAAATAGGTTAGATCGCGTCACACCTTTCTTCTTTCCTCTCTTTCTTTTTTCTTCTTTTTAAAGATTTTATTTATTTGAGATCAGAGAGAATGAAAGAGAAAGCATTGTGGGGGGTGATTGGGCAGAGGAAGAGGAGAATCAGGTTCCCTGCTCAGCAGGGATCATGACCTGAGCAGAAGGCAGACGCTTAACAGACTGAGCCACCTAGGTGCCCCTGTTTATTGATTTCTTTAGCTTCTGTGGTTCACATACTGTCATAAAATAGAAATGGTATTTTGCTTCCTGTTAGGCAGGTATAGAAATGTGAATATTCAAGTCATTGAATTGCCATTTTAATATATCATAACAAATTATTTTTCACCAAGCTAATTGTACTATTATTATGCATGGTATAAATAGGATATCAGGACTGGCATTTTTACAATTATCTTTGCAACATACATGCTTATAGTCATTGATCAGAATTTGTAAATGTTCCAAAGTTTAATATCATACTTAGGACAAATTATCAAGGGCAGTAACAGGATTCCACATATAAGGAAAGATATTTAACCTGGAACTTTCATTAAAAAAATGTATGTTTAGTATATGCATATATATATATATATATATTTAAAGATTTTATTTATTTATTCATGAGAGACACAGAAAGAGAGAGACACAGGCAGAGACATAGGCAGAGAAAGAAGCAGGCTCCATCCAGGGAGCCTGGTATGGGACTTGATTCTGGGACTCTGGGATCTTGCCCTGAGCCTAAGGCAAATGCTCAACTGCTGAGCCACCCAGGCATCCCTGCATATGTATGTGTTAAATACATACATACATATATATGGTAAATTGTAAAAAAAGTAAATATTTGAATATCTCTTTTCCATTAAGAGTGTTTTTTTCATCCTTAGTTCGGACAATAAATATCTTAAATATGAGATTTCTATGACTTATTCTGAAGAATAAATGCAGTGAATGAAAAAGTAGAAGTAGGGACACCTAGGTGGCTCAGAGGTATTTGCCTCTCTCTCTGTGTCTCTCATGAATAAAGTATTTTAGAAAAAGAATAAGTAGAAGTAAAAAGAAATACTAACAGTCCTTTTCCTATTATTTTAGATTTGACTGAAAAAAAAATCTTTTATCTATACCAAGTGACCAATTCCCTACATATGCTGATGAATAGCTAGGGGGAAAATATATTTGTGAATTGAAAAGAAAAATCAGAAAATTTTCAAGTATGCTTTCATAATTCCCAGACGTATGTAGAATACATCATAAAGCATAGAGATTCGATGTATATGACCCATTCTCTCTAGCCCGAAATGCTTCAGCAAGCGCATAGCCATAACAGTTAATGCTGTGGAATAACTGTCCTTGGCACTGACTCTTAAATGTAATAACATTGCTATATATATATGTGTGTGTGTGTGTATTTATACATATATAATATACATATATTTGTGTGCTACTTGTTCAGCATTAACCCAGACAGCCCTCAAAGATAATGAGTATTCAGTATTCAAACTCAGCTCTTAAAAGCCTTGAAACAAAATGTATGTGGCTATAACTTTAGTAATAATATTTTTTTTCTCTAGTTTGTCTGGCAGTACTTCACATTTGGGAAATTTGCTTCAGAAATGGAGGAAATCTTTCCTCCTGATTCTACTTTGTTCTGACCTGTAACCATAGCCCTTATCACTTGTCCTATTCAGATGGGAATTCCTGAGTTAACAGATAGGTAGGAGGAGGTAATTTAATAAAAGGTGATTATATTATTCATACAACAGCTGGAATAGGTGCGCTTTAAATAAAAGCAGCACACATGCTGCAGTAATTAAAATATGCATTTTAAGCTTATGTTTAGATTTAAAATAGCAAGTATAATGTGTGCTCAATTTCTGTTTTCTTAAAACTCTAAACTATTTTAATAATACAATTTCTTTTTGTATTTTGACTAAAAAAAATGAACGCATAAGATCCATGCTAATAGCTTTTCCCATAAGTAGTATTTTAACCTAATTAGAAATATTTTGCTGATTTAAATATGTATCAGGTTGACTAATTTCCACATTATACAAAGATGCAGTTTTTCAGTATGTGAATTTTTACACAAAATAAGTTACTTTATAGGTTGAAGACAGGTCAGTCTTGAGTTTCTTTTGTCCTTGTCCTTGAACTACTAAAAAGATGTTTCCTATAAATCAGTATTTTGAGAAAAAGCTTCATCCTGGAAGTAATATCGCTAACATATTTTGAGAACACTAATATTGTTTATAGGGTGTTAATATCTCCTGAGTTTTCCATGAAAGGACAGGATTATGTCTTATGCAATTATTAATAGCGTTCCCTTTTACTCACATAATTGTTCAGTTTGGACAATAAATTATTTGATCACTGTAATTACTTGCCCAATTCATTTTATGAACTTGAATTTCTGTGGTGCTTAATTATTCTAATTTACTGAAGAATTTTAAATTCTGAGTGGTATGAACAAAATATATTCAAGTCAGATATACTCAAGTTTATCATGAAACAGTATTTGAATTCAACAGCATAGGAAAATAGGATTTAATTATTTAAAAAGGGCAAAATTTCTATTCGCTTTTATAGAATAGTCTCTACAGTATTATTACCAGGTAAGTTATAACTACCAGGTAGTTTTGTGTTGTAGCTAACTTGTTTTATAATTCATCATACTATATAATATTACAAAACAAAATATGTTTTTATTTTTTTCAATACTAGTTACTATATAGAACAGGTATATAATCATTGGCACTTTATTTCTGTCAATGACAGTACCTGACTTTTACAATTTTAATTGACGTGTCTACTAAACAGTAGCCTAGGGAAGCAATGTTTGATAGTCTGGTTCACAAAATGAGCTTCTGAAGAAAAATAAATGAGAGAATTAGGGAAATAAATTAGGAAAAATATATAACCAAATAACCCACTTGAAATAAATGGAAATACCATAGAGGAGGAATTGAACTGACCACTATATTCTTACATTTGTGTAAAGGAACCCCAAAAAGAAACAAAAAAAAATCCAACTATTCACCAGATTGAAATAATTCAGTTATGCTATTTAGAGTAGTTCTTAATTCTTAATTGTCTCCCTCTCTCTCTCTCTCTCTCTCTCTATATATATATATATATATATATATATATATATAATTTTTATTACAATTGATTTTATACAATCAAATTACCTTTCATCAAAATTGAACACAATTTTCAGTACATTTTTATTATATATCTATTATGTGCCAGATTCTGACTGAGGGAATGCAGTTTTTACTCTCATTGTGCTTATTGCCAAATATAAAGATTATGGATAGGTGGGAATAAATATCCATTATTATTATAAATAAATAAAATACTTAAAATCTTAAAATCTAAATGATTGAATTTGGAAATTCTATTTCATAATTCAATGCATTTTATAAGACTGGGCCAAATTCAATAACTTTTTCTCTTTTCACCTTTACCTTATTTATAAGAAAACTGATTGCTTTTAGGGGATAAATTTATATATATTTTTTTCAGACATAAAAAGGTTTGATTTTTGCATAATCTCAAAGATGAGATAAAGTAAACCTAGAGAATGTGAAGCATCCTTTAACTTTTTAGCTACATAAGTATTTTCTGGAACAGTTTTCTGTATCATATATTGATTTAATATATATAACTTGACTTTATTGAACTAAACATATAGCCAGTTGTTCATAGGTATTATAAAGACTTGCTCTAGAATGTTTAAGGGCCATACATTTTTTCCCTCTACTCTGATCGTGCCTAAGTAGTGAAGTAGGGATTGTCTTCTATGTCACTTAAAAATGTTAGTCTCCACATGACTGGTGGTCCGTATATAAAGTATACATCTCCCATGCAAGACTGATTTGTTAAAATATCAAAATTGTCATTCCCAGAAAGCCAAGCACCAGAATAACCTGACCATGAGAAACCAAGGTTAACACTGAAGTATTTTGATACTACATGGGTCTGTACAGGGACACAACTTATTTCCAACTGTATTTGTTTCTTTCACAATAACATGCAATTCTAAACTCCAAAACCCAGGCTCCTTTTCTTAGAGTATTTTTCTTTCTTTTTCACAGCACGGAAAAGGATATGCTAGTCAATTCTACAGGATTTACCTGAAGCAGCATGATTTGCACAAAGTCGACCAACAAAAGCATCAACTTTTCAACTTCATTATCTTGGCCATCCAGTTAGTTGTGTGTAACTGAGTATTAGATTGCCGGCGGAGTCATCGTGGCCAATTATAGGACCTGATTGCTCTCAGCAGGCCTGAGAAATGAGTTGAAATGTGCAGAACTGTAGAAACTTTAGAGGCAACTGATTTTGCCTCTCCGATCAGTGTGTGCCTGTTTACAGCACTATATATCTTTCTCTCTCCAAATGTCACTGAGCCCTTTAGATGTTTATATTCACCACGAGAAGCCAGTCATAAAGATAAAGGAAATTTGTGCATTATAAATGCAATATCACTGTTTTAAACTTGACTGTTTTATATTATTTTTGTGTGATCAAGTGTTCCCCAAACTATTCCAACTTTACAAGAGAGATTGTGATTATGTTCTTTTCACCTGTGGGTTATAAAAAATGTTGTATTCTGAAGACCCACAAAATATCAAAGACATTCTGTAGTTTATACACCGTGTTGCAAAGTGTTTACTGTACTATTTCAAAGCTTCTAAATAAATATAAAATATATATATTATATTATATAATTTTCCTAAAATGTGGTACAACTCAGTTGGTTTTTAAATGGATTCATACAGTCCACATCATATAGTAAAGTAAAAGGTAATTCAGGGTCCCAAAGATAAACTTATTAAGAAGAAAACAATCCTTAATAATTTCCTCCCAATTTTCATATCTTATTCAGCCCTGTTTTTCCTTGTTTAAAAGAAAATGAAGCTCTAAGCTACAAAATTTTGTCAAGAACTCGTACTGAATTTTCAATGCCAAAGATATAGCTGTCGATGTTATCAGAAGAGCACTGAACATGTAATATCAAAATATCTAACAATCTACATTCTTTCGATTCTATTTCTATGGCTTTGAATTTAGAATCGTTTAAAGCTTTTATAAAGAATCTATAAATTCATCAGTATTTGTGGTTAGGAAAAAACAAAAACAAACACTGGGTGTCTGTACATTTTGTGATGTAAAACACGTCATTAAGATTACTATTTTAAGAAGTCCTCAACCACATGACTCACACAGAATTTTATTTTACATAGTTTTGCATAGTTTTGTGGCTCCTAATAACACACGAATATCAAATTCATTTATAACTCTATATGAATATATAGAGATATGTTGATATCTGAACTGGTAAAGAGTAACTATAAGATACAAGGGATCTCTAAATTTAAAATAAATAAATTTGGAGATAGAAGCATGGTACATTATTGCTTCAGTATTATCTTACATGTGAAAGTTTTATCTCTTAAATATAGTCAGTGTTTTATTAATAAGAAACATCCTCATGAGTCAGCTTTGAAAGGTTAAGCTTGCCTCTTGTTTTTAAGTCAATGAAGTTAATTATTAAATCCATTAAGATGTATTTTCTTTTCTTTTACCTATTTTTTTCTTTTTTCCTGCTGTTGTTGATCGCTTAACTAAGAGAGATATTATGAGAGAAAAGAATTCTCATAGCTCCCCTTAAAAAAGCCTTCAATATATTTGAATGTTTGCCCAATCCAAATCACAAATCAATTTGGCAATATTTACCTTCATCGTCAAATGATCTTATGAATTCAGGATATTTTGAGCTGTGCTATATTATTAAAGAACAGATTAAAACTTAACACATAAGAAATGTTTCCCACCCACTCCATTTTATGGTCACTTAAATGGGAATATTTTCCTTCTATTTAACATTAAAATGTATATGTATATTCATAAGTCCTTGATATGTATATATTTGAGTGGCATTTTGTCATCACTCATTTGACTGTTATCAAATTATAGATATTAATATGTCATAATCCCAATCATTTTATATACTGAAATAATATATGTAATGTTCCAGCCTTTTGGGGACCCTTTGAAAATATATAAAACTAATCCATCATATATGACACAAAAAGCACACGCATTCACATAGCTGCAGCAGTAACATTTTCTCAAACTTTTGGCACTACTACATTAATATTTTGAATGATAAACTATTTTAGTAAGGATATGTTTCTATATAATTTAGCTGGAAAAACGTCTGTTTGTTGTAATTACTTTTTAAACAAGAAAATGATTTTCTTGTTGAATCACTCTGCTTTAATTAAAACCTTTCATTCATCATTTTACAATTATGGGGGAAAACACACATCCATCTGCTTTATCACATGCATTAAAAATAAGATTATACTCACTTCAAATATTATAGTTATATTCATTCATGCAACTCTAAGAAAGTTTCTTTAATTATTTAACCTTTTATGTCAATTTATATAATCTCCCTTGAACAAATGTCTTATGCCATATATTTATGCATTAGTTTTTTTTTATGTCATAGTAACAGTTCTCCTAATTTGCATTTAAATTCTTAAATTATATCGTTAATCTCCAAAAACAAACAACAAAAAACAAAGAAGTTTTACCTAATTTGTGGGTAAAGTAGAATTACTTAAAACAAAATACCAAATGTTTAGTTATTAATCAATTATCTATTGCATCCAGAATAAATCAGAAATTACAATAGAGTAAGGATATCACCTAGCAATTGGCTAAAATGTTATTTACCAATGATGAGGGACTCTAAAACAGAAAAATGCAATCCACTGATAATAAGGTGTCAAAAAAAACACTTATTAGATTAGTATGAAAAGGAATTTTAAAATAGTTTTTCTGTTTAATCTAGTCATCCTAATATCCAATTTTACATCATTTTATAAATATCAAAGGAAAATAATATCTAAATTATTAGTCAATATTTCATCAGTAAATTATTTCCAAAATGAATAATCATGGCATTTACTCCTTGATAACATGGTTAGTTAAAAGTAGTAAAAACGTCTAACTATTTTCCTGTGGAAATAGTATCTTAATGTTTCAAAGGTATGTCAAACGACAATTTTTTAGAAATCTTTTATCCACATGTAAAATTCTAATTTTTACCTTGTGAACATAATTCTGTGAAATCATTTTAAATCCGAAATTTAAATACCACATCAAAATTACTTTGCAGACATAATGGTATCCCTGTAAGTGTATCATCTTTCTTGGGAAATATGAAGGAAATATGTACATTCTGTTTTTTGAAGATATTAAATGCAATGCCTTTATCAAACATTGCAAATAAGTGCTATAGTAGAAGATTTAAATATTTTCATTATTCATCCTCTTGCTTCATTTCTTAATAATGTTATAATTTGCCAGCAGATCTCCTGTAACGTAGAAACTCTCCTACTTCTCCGATAAAGGAACAGAAACCCTCACAATTCTCAACATAAACTTTAATAACTGCATGTAAATTGTATCATTTCACCTTACCAAAGTATTTGCTGGAGTAAAGGTACTATTTAATATAATTACTCAGTCAGAATATTGCAAATGTTAGGCAGGATAATGAAAATTGCTTACAGTACTGACTGATGAGAGAACTATTAACTGTCATTGCATGTGGTTTTCTTTCACCCCTTCATATTTCTGTGTGTGCTTTGAATACCCGAGGAACTCAAAAATATTTAAAACATTGGTATACTTGATAATTTTTCTGAGAATCCTATATTTTTCATATTGCAATTTCTTGGGTTCTTTATCTTTTTCAACTCTAATTTTGTAGTGGTAAAGGCTTTGCACTTAACATCCTTTTTATGTTCCTTTTTAACAAGGAAAAACAGAAAATGACAAAATTCCATATTTTTTACACCATGGAATAGTAAAATTATTTTATATATTGTTAGCACTTCAAGGAATTACCCTCTGCTAGGTTGAACAAAATCCTTATACAGTAATTTGTGAAACTACTGTTCAATAGAGTATTTTTTTTTCTTCTAAAACTTGGCGTAGGTTTTAGATTATAGCATTCTATGAGAATGCTGGTAGATGGGTGCCGCCAGAGTATTGCAGGCAATAATATGACTAAAATTCTAATACTTTAGTGTGCATGCATGTATTTCTAATCACTGTTATTTTTTAAGTATTTGTAAAATTAGAAAAATGACTTTTATTTCTTGAAAACTTGTCACATGCTTAGTTTGAAGTTTTACACACCAGATGTTTTTGAGTTGCATGAAAATTTTGCATTAATGATGCAAATATTAAAATTTCACATGAGACTCAAAAATGTCTGAATGCTAGAACTCAGACTTCCAATACATCCGTACATCATAGAGCTGAAAGTAAGCAGGGAATTTCAGCTCTAAACACAATTTCAAGACAGTTATCTGTGAGTGAAAACAGGGTATTATAACAAAAGATGAGTTTAAATCTTAACTATAGTGTTTGTTACTGTGAATGCTATAATAATACATAAGTAAAATGAGTGTAAATGTAATATATTATTTTATACTGCTGTATACATATGAAATAAATAAAACTAGGATACATATTATGCCATTTTTCCATGCATCGATCTTCCACTGACGCCTGTGGGAGCTTTGAATAAAAATCAGTGGCAAAATATGGCCCTAAGTTTAAAAACAACTAATGCTGATTTAGTAGTTTTAGTCTTAATATAACAGGTCTAAGGGGACATCTGTTCAAAACTGAGTCTCATTCGAAGAAACATATGCTAGGTTTAAAGGATTTCATGATATTTATACTTTTGAAAGTAGACATTTAGTTCCATATGATTCTCATGATACCCACAATGAATATTTTAAATATATATTTTTCCCACCTAATGTTATATTTTCTTTTTAATTTTTTTGATTCGTAGTAATACCAAGGGTCCACAAGGAATGATATAGAAGTTGTACACAGGATATGAGTGCCTTCAAGCAATAAGAGGAAAACGTTTTATCTAAACTTTTAGAAAGAAATTATTTCATATTTAAAGTCAATGGAATCCTAAGAAAAAATAAAATACAGAAGGGTATCACTATTCGAGAAGAAAATATAAATTATAGATTTTTATAATGTAAGAATAATCTGAATGAATCTTGCAGAAATTTACATTCTGAAACAGTTAAAGGTAATAGAAGAAATGTGCTTTGTAATTTCGTATGTGGTTTACGTAACTGATTTTCTTGAGTTCAGACTATACATATCTGGACAGAAATTCATTTTGTGAAGAGACAAGGGATAGGACTAGAAATTTCTCTTATTTGGACATCGAATAAAGCCAACCCTACGGTGGAAAAGAAATAATTGAAATATGCAGGAATGATGATTCTCAATAAAATGTTGACAGCTATAACTACAAGTTACTTTTCTCCCCTAGACCTGTACCTCCTATTCCTCACTTTTACCCTTTCTAGGAATCATATCACAGACTCTTCTATTTAAGCACTATTATGAATTTTCAGACATAAAAATTAAATATTATTAATTACACACCTATATTAAGGCCCAACAATAAGGGGAGGTAAGAATGCCTGGTAGTAATATCTACCTTTATGAAAGTTCTAGTTTACTTTGAGAACCAAAGAAATAATAGGAAAATATTAAATAATTAAATGATCAAATAATTAAGTAATCAAAATTTTGGTCAAAAACCAACTGTGGGTCACGAGAGTAATTCAATGTATTAAGATGAAAACTTAAAAACAAAACTATAGGTAAATAGAATAGAAAAAATGTAGAGTAGAAGAGTATAAAAAAGCATCACTCATGGTAAAAATAAATAATTGTTTGTGAAACATTTTTTCTGATACATGTGTGAAATAGGTCACAATGTGAAATATATTTCTTGCTGTGAATCATTGCCCAAATGTTTGAAAAACACTACACCATATGATCACTCTTTCAAATTTAAATTTATTTAATGCTGTAGAAAGTCAGGGAAGATCTTTTTAAAAAGTTCTTTCAAATCTGAATCTTGATCTTTAGCTTTGTAAAATATGAAGTACACTTAGCTGTAAAAGTCTTATGAGAATTAAGTGAACTGACATATGTGAAATGCATAGCACAATGCTAATGCATATTAGTTGGTGTATTTTATTATTAATATCATTTTTCATCCCTTTATCGCTATTCTTAATTACCAAAAGTATGGAATATAGTCTACAAATGGAAATCAATCCTTTCACAAAACTCCAGACTGCTTCCAAGTTGTATTTAAGCAGTGCTTATTGCAAATTCTCAAGATTAAAGTTGACTTGCCTTTGGCATCCGCTCATCAGCTCAGTTCAACTTTGCCTCTCTATTTATTGGTGGTATGGAGTCAAGGAAATAAAACTCACAGCTTCTGAGTTCCAGTCATTTCCCTTTTGCAACTCTCAAACAGCCCTCTATTCCTACTATGAAAAATATATATGTATGATTGCACTAGGATATATTTACCTGATTTTTTTTTCCCTCAACCTCCAATGTGCTTTTTGAATAACTTTCTATTTCCATGCAAATAAATGTTTGTTGGAGTTACTGAATAATTGACAGAATGATATTTTTTGCATACGACTTATATTATAAAATGAATTTGGGCAGTGTGAAATAACAAAAAATCAACTGAGTAAATTTTAAAGATCTGACTGGCTTCATCGAACAATTCATAAATCAGGCAACATCCCATGTGGCAGATAGAAGAGAGCTCCAAAGGGCTACAGAAACGGAAAGGTTTTAAAGCCAGGACAAGGGAGTTATAAACAAAATAAAGGATTATTTCAGGCAAGGTCATCTCCCTTTGGGGGATAAAAGGGTCTTATTATGTGGATTACTTCACTGGTGGTGAGCAGAACATTCCAGGCTGATTGATTAAGATTGCATTCCTGGGGAAAGTTGAAACTGCAATTAGGTTAGGAATAAAGCCCCCATTTGGTGATGTGGGCCTAGCAGAAGTGACTCCATTTTGGACCTGTGGTTTCCTTTTTAACAATTCCTTCCTTTGATCAGACTGTCAGCTTGACTGAGAGGTGTGATCAAAATTCAAGGTATTAGCACCACTCTCAGCTACCGCCTGGCAGCTTCTGTTGTTTCTTTTTGTGGAATCCATAGGTCACAGTTCCAGGTTCACAGTCCTTAAATTTGCCATTCTCTTTGCTTCTTTTCTGGAATGCCAGTCTTAGGGAGATCATTTTCTTGGTGGTTAGCAGCTGTGAACGTACATTTAAGGCTTTTGAGAGAATACAATGCACTAGGGAGATTATTATGATTTTAATAGGATAATTTTTAATGTTTGGAATGAACTTTGGAGCCATGGTCTATAAAGCCCAAACCAATCAAAATCAAATAAGTCAAAGAAAGACCCCCACTAAAGCAGTCACCTTTTTAAGCCAAATGGCTTGCTCAGGGATCTCTATAACAGAGTTTCACCTTCTCCAGAAGTGTTAATCCATGGGGAGCAGGTGGTGTTTGCCACAATCCAGACACCTGCTCACTCAGCTAATGGATAATTGAGGGCTATCTTATTATCAAGAACAACTTTGGTCAGAAAGGCTAAGGATCCTTAGTGGGTAGCTATTATCTTAGCAACAGATTCTACTCTACCTTCAAAAATAAAGGAGAGGTTTCTTATCATATTCTCATTGACATTTATCCCTAACCAGGGAAGTATGGCCCTGCCAAAGGGAGCACATCCTGAGTCATGGATGCCTCCTGGGAGGTCCTTTCTAGCTAGATGGTGTAAATTCAGGGGAACCAGCTAATGAGATGTCTTAGTTAGTTTGTGGAAAATTAGGGGTACAGTTGGATAACCTAAGTGGTATTGCCCCCGGTATGCACCACAGCCATCTAGGTATTCAGGTCCAAGGAGAATGGTGAGCACCATAGACAAAAACAAACCCAGCTAGGGCACAAACCATTCCCATTAAGGAAGTCCTATTAATGGATTCATTCATGGAGATTGGTGCATTTGCCCCTTCACCCCAGGGGTCAATTAGGTTTTCAGCACATTCAGAGAATAAATCTTGCAGCCTAAAATAAAAAGTTATTCTGAATACCTTGCAAAGATGGGTGCTGCTGGAGAGATCTATTAATGCAGGGGAGGCCAGAGCTGATCTAGACACTCAAGGGAATGTGAGAGTGATTATATGAAGATTTACATAGGTATATGAGTTTAATTGCATAACTACAGTTATAATTGGAGAAAAGAAAAAAACAAGGCACTGGATGTTCTGTTCATAATAGTTGAACTTGTTAAAAGACTTCTAAGAGGGATTGACTGAAGCTTGGGATGACCATCACCAATGGTCTAGGAAGTATAGATGAGGATGTTAGCTCTCCAGGCCAATGCCAGAGTGAAGAAAAGAAAGAGAAGAAAATAGCTTTCATGTTCAGTTAAAGGATGAAGTTTTGACCTGGTGTCTTGAGTGGAAGAAGTCTACACGAATGTCAGCTACTTGTATTCCTTGTCAGTTTGAGTCGGGGGTCTTCAGTATCTGTACTGGACCAATTGTCGAGTAAAGCCTTCTTTGGATGTGAGATGTGTACCATGGACTCAGTGCCTTCTAGTTTTGCAGCGGTGTCGGTGGTGAGAGTGCTTGTAAATCCCTTCTAGTGGAGCTCATGGGGAGTCCTCTGATGATGTTTCCAGAATCATATCCAGTGGCCAGACTTCAGGTCTTTAGATAATGACTAACAGGATCTTTTGAATTGGGATTTGGGAAGGCTTCTTTAACCTGTCGATACCCTTTAGCCTAAGACATTAAATACTTATAGTAGCTAGCCATACTAGCATGCAACAAGGGATCAGCAGAAAGTTGTATACCAATAGACATTGGTCTACTGATGACTATCTCATGTAGAGTTAGTTTATGTTTCCCAAAGGGGGTCTGTGAATAGTCAGCGAAGCCAAAGGAAATACCGTAGGTCAAGGGAGTCCAGTAGTTTCAACAAATATGGAGATTTTGAGTTTGACGATCCCATTAGTTTTCTCAACCTTGCTTGATGATTGAGGATGACAGGGACAGTAATGATTCCTAGAAGTTTGCAAGGTTTTTGTTAAGGCTCATACTATTTGTCTAGTGAAGTGGGTGCCTCGATCACTGGAGATTGCAGAAGGAAATCACCAAATGAGAAACACATTCTCTAATAATTTCTTTCCACTGTGAGCATCAACCTGTGGCAGGGGAAAGCTTCAAACTATCTGGAAAACATACATAAAATAACAAGTACATATCAATATAACCCACACTAACTGGCAATTGAATGAAGTCCAGCTAAAGTGCTCAAAAGGACCAGAGGGAGTAAGTCCAAGACCCTGTTGGGACAAAAACAGTATCTCCAGGATTATGAACTTGACAGGGTAGATGTTGGTATTAAACTGTTTGCACATTTTTTTTTTAAATTAGTTATTCATGAGAGACAGACAGAGAGAGAGAGAGAGAGAGAGAAAGGCAGAGGGAGAAGCAGGCTCCATGCAGGAAGCCCAATATGGGACTCGATCCTGGAACTCAAGGATCACACCTTGGGCGGAAGGCAGGCATTCAACTGCTGAGCCACCCAGATGTCCCATGTTTGGACAATTTTAAAAAAGTTGCTACACCAATGTCTATTCATAATTTGAGTCATCTTAAAGGCACCATGGAGGATAAAGGAATGCAAAAACTGAATTTTGAGGTTTACTAGGGAGCCAGGAAAAACTGTTATCTTGGGTTTCCCATAGCTCCAACTGTTTACTTAATTTATAGCCACTGTTTGCCCATCTTATTTTTTTTCTGATTCAGGAGCAGACAATTGCTATGTCATAAGAACGCCAGGGTGACAAAAGTCTGGCAATGAGGGGTTATTTTTTTGCTGAAACAGAATGGAGTTCAGTCCTGAGTTGCAACTTTTATAGACTCTTGTTGCTGTCTGTGCATGAAAGTTAGCTAGAGCATTTCCCTGGTATTCAGGGTCAGTCCTTTTAGTGTGGGCTTCAATTTTGATGACAGCAATTTCAGAAGGTAAAAGAATAGCAGTAAGAAGATCATTTACTTGTCTGTTTTTTGATTGGGGCCTGGTTATGGTGTTACTATCCAGTAAGGAAGGACTACTTGGGAGGGAGAATCTCCCACGGGGTAAGTCGCCTCAACAGGCAGAGCCCCAGTCCCCAATGGTTCTAATTGTAGACTTCTTGAAGTTGTCATTTCTTAGCTTGGCAGACAATGTTCTCTAGAGCTGGCCTTGGGTTGTTCAAAATTGTTTTATTTTCCTCTTTTTAATTAATCAAAATATTTAGTTCTTTATTATGAAAACTAGGTTTTTAAACTTATCACCAAAATAAAGCAACTCATATTAATCTGTGATTAAATTAGTGTTTCTAAAAGGGCACTTGTATGTTTAAGGGAACTAGATTAATCCATGTAAAAACTTCTATTGAGAATATTGTGTAGATGAAGACACTTTTTGTTTTGCTTCATCATACATATTTACTTGTCTTTGAGAGCAGTTGCTAATCCCTGGGTCATTGCTCACCTAGTTTGCCTGGGAATAAGAAACATTTAATGAATGTTGCAATTATCTAATTTGGAACACCATCTCCATGCTCTTGCTTCCTTTATCATTGTGAGTGACTCTTCTCTTAGTCATGAAAAAAAGGAAAGAAAACAAGCACTGGTGTGGTAATGCATAAGCCTAAAATTGAATTTTATTCTAGAAGTGTGAGGATGTTTAATATTCTCAGTTGTGTTTCTAATTAATAATGGAATCAGTGGCCAACTTCAAGGTTTTCTGGTAATACATTTCTCTCAAAATTGGTATCTGAGTGTGTGTGTGTGTGTGTGTGTGTGTGTGTGGTGGGGAAAAGTATTAACCAACACAAAAGAGTCTCATGGAGGAATGCATGAAGAAAATCATCTTATAGGCAAACATATACATTTTGTGCCACTCTATTAATTAATCTTTAGACTATTTAGAATGCCTGGTTGGAAAGTAATGGTATATTTCATCTTCAACAGGCTGGCATGGGTTTTTCCATACATGGGCCATCAATGATCAATTTCTTCTGGCACCGTGTGGTAACCACTCTTATTTTATGCTGGGCTACACAGACCACAAAGGGACAATGCAATGGTCATAATAAAAATATACCAAGTAAGTTGACTTAGAGAAAAAAAGTGAGAAATAAGAGAGGATAAAGAGGGAGAGAGAATACAACCAATTGTCTTGCCTCACTCTCCAGTAAATTTTAAGAGACTGAGAAGCAGTTATGATTTTTAAAGTTCACGTAGTCTCATACATACGTAAGTTAAAACAAGGAGAAAACTAATGAAAATGAACAATGGTTGGGCAATGCTAGCGAAACTATAGTAAAGAATGAGATAAAGTGATATACCTTAGGAAGGACTAAAACAGAGAAAGGCTATATAAATTTTGTTTTAAAATATAGGAACACCCAACTATCTCATTGGGATGCTTCTGTAGATATGTGTAGGTGTGCGTTCTATACATCCATTGTTTCTCTGACAAAGGATGTACAGATTTACATGATAGTGTTGCAAATATTTTAAGGTTAAGGTGTCTCAGTGATCTTAAGAAAATACACTTGCAATTATAGGGACTAGAACAGGGGGAAAACTGGAAATGCCACTAAGGGATCATGCAGAAGCATGTGACGCTGGCATAAGATTAAAGGAACCTAGATGACAAGTTTACAACACTCTGTTTACTAGTCAAGAGTATTGCTGCTGAGGTGGAGTGAATGATATTGGGCATTTTTCAAGCTTAGATATAGTTTGAATGTAAGACTTCCTCTAACACTCCAGAAGAGTCTATTCCAGTATTAGATATAATAATAATTAAAATATGAAAATAAATGCTGCAAATAATGTTGCATTATGATTTAGAGGATGTTATGAGGTAATTCATAACAATAAAAAAGAGAAAGAAAAACAGAAATTGGGGTAATGAGAGACCCACTGTTGTAAATCTCTAGCTAGGAAGCAAGTGAGCACAGGTAACTTAGAGACTGGACTAGTACACATGGAGGAGGAAGACAGAATGGAGAGACACAGTTCAAAAAACAAATAGATGGTGTTTCCTCCCTGATGAGATGGTCAGCTGACTGATGAGGGAGAGGGAGAAATGATATGACTGGGGTTTTCATTTACCAGAGTGGATCGTGCTGCCTTTAAGCACACAACATAAAGGGAAGAAAAGGGCAATCTTATTTGTAGGAGGGCTTGTTAATTTTCTCTTTATTACTCAATTTTTAAAAAAGGTTTTATATTTATTTATGAGAGACACAGAGAGAGGCAGCGATACAGGCAGAAGGAGAAGCAGGCTCCCTATGGGGACCCCAATGTGTGGGACTCGATCCCAGGACTCTGGGATCACGACCTAGGCTGAAGGCAGACGATCAACCACTGAACCACGCAGATGCCCCTATCACTCAATTTGTGCTAGCTGCTTGCTATCCAAGTGGAACTTGAACTGCATTATATTTAAAGATATTCAGAGAATTTTAGATTTTTACCATTTTATCAAATGATAGTCAGTCTCATGACCTGAGCCAAAGGCAGACACTTAACTATTTCAACCACCCAGGCGCCCCTAAATTATAACTCTTAAGTTGATTTTTTTCCTTATGTTATTTGAAAATAATTCTATAAATATGTAATATGTAAATTAGAAATATTTTTAAAGTTCCCCCCTGCCTCCCGTGCTACTTTGGCTAGTGCATATGCCAAAAGTGGTCTTGCCTAATTTAAAAAGGAGGCAGATTAAGTCAAAAACCTCTGGCTGTTTGTGTGACATGCATGATAGATACCACATAATAAAGTGGAAGACATATAAATAAAAATAAATATAGACATAATAATTGTTTTTAAAAAGCTATTTATTTTTCCTTTCCATCTGCTCAAATAACATTTTCAGCAAATATTTTTGAAAAAAGTCATAATACCTTCAAGTTGTTTGACCTGTATTCATCAACTCCCATCTAAATTCTATTAGCAATTAATTTTCTTTTCTTTTCGGTTCTTTTCTTTTTTCTTTTATTTTCTTCTTTTTTCTTTTTTCTTTTTTCTTTTTTTTTCTCCTTTTCCTCTTTTTCTTTCTCTGTGATCCTCACAGAATCATAGACTTTTAGTGCAGAGCAGGTTCTTGAAAATATTCTTGTCCTTAACATACCTATGAAGAAAATAGGACAAATATAGACCCACTGATGAAAGAACATAACCATAAACTTAATGTCCCAAGCCTTTATCTTGACTGAATTCTTAACCTGCACCAGGCTACATTTCTAGTCTCTGAGTCTTATTTTTACTTGAAATCCTAGGAGTAACTATATTTAAACATATAAAAATAAGTTATAGCATCTAGAACTACACTTTATATTTTTAAATTTCAATGCTCTCTCTATGCCACATGCTCATTTCTAAGGATGATTCTCATGTATAAGGCACCATGAAGTGTGGCCTAAGAAACTAGAGTCCTTTTATATTTAGAATAAAATGTTGTTTTAATATATGCATTTTTATTCCTTTTAACCAACATGTTATGTTGGCAGCGAATAAGCAAAACTGGAGTCAAGCTAATACGAGTACATGTTCCAGAGAAATCCCATTTAACAACTGCTACTTCACCAAGAATAGGTCTGAATCCTCTGTCTTGATAAAATCGTTATCATTCCAGCTAATACATTCACCCAACTTAGCTCAATTTACTTCAATTAACTTAATCAAATACTAAATGAAAAATAAGAAAGAGGGTAAAGGGTGATTTTCATTGTTGACTCTTCACCCTGTTGGTGAGGGAGAGATTTCCACCCTAGGGTTTGAGGATGGAGAACACATAACATAGGACACTGGACAGACAGACCAAATTGATAACAATTTATGAGTCAAATATTCTCACAGCCTGGGGGAGAAGGACACTTTACAGAACACAGGGCCACCTTTCTAAGAACTACGAGAAGCAGGCTTCTTTGGTATCCAGGGGTGGGGGCTCTTCCGTGTTTCCCACTGGAGGATGTGATCACAGAGAATTCAATGGAGCTAGCAGGAAAATGAAACCACACAACCTGAGAACCACACTCCTGGTCCCCCTGATAAGCAGAGCTGTTTGGCTCAGGGATCTTATCTTCCAGGGTAGAATGAAGACCTTGAGGATAGACCCTCCAAGGCACTCCCAGATATGCCAGATGTCAAGGTAGCACATAATATTGGCCTTTAATTTTAGTCCTTATACCGTGATTGATTCCTTGATGTCTTGACATCAGTTTTTACCTTGGTGATGAACTGAGACTTCTAGGTAGCAGAAGTACCTCTCCAGGACATAAAGTAGGCACTTGACCAGGAGGAAGACAGTGTGATGAGAAAAACAACTATTTTGAGTTGCTGCCTAGGCATTTCACAGTACAATTACCCTGCTTATGCACACAGTCTGGATGTTCAGATAAGGACCAGAGCTTCAGATTCCCACCAGAAGTTCCCGCTTTGCTTTTCCTGGGGCACCTTTTAAAATAGTGAAAAGTCAGTGATGTCTACCGCAACCATTGTCTAGGTGTTTGTTACCCTGCTCTCTCATCTCCTGCTTACTCATGGCCTGGGACAGGGGACTGTCTTTTCCCTCCCTCCCTGAGATCTGTAAGCAATGAAACCTTGTGACTTTATTTCTTTTGTGTGAGTGTATTGAAACTGTATTTTTGATCAAAATGACCCTGGGTTCATTTCCCCAAAGTGGGTGCTCGGATACTGAGGAGCTATCTGCCAACCTTGTGGGGATGGCTTTTGCCTCCTCATTCAGCAGATCATAATCCGCATATCTTTAATTTGATACATCAGCTACGGGCCCCCAACACAGAGTCACAAAGTGAGGTGACCTTCAAAAACGTGAACTTTAAAGGTGTTTCCTTTATGGCCAATAAAGGAAATTGAGGAACTCATCTGGCATTAGCACAGGGAGTACATGTCCCCAGGGGATGTGGATTTAGATTAATCCATGCCTGTGGCAATAGCAGAGGGTTATTTGCTTTCTTTGGAATTCTTTGAAGGGGTCATTAAGCCTCTCATTTAAACTGGCTGCCTGGGGTCTACAGGGGACATGGAGATGTATTGAATGTCTTCTTCAAGAGCCCAACATTGTCTGTTTTGAGAGGTGAAATTAATGCTTTGGTCAGGATCAATAATCTCTGAAATTCCAAAGGGAACAATAGGAGTGTCCTGGTGAGGCCTTGAATTGTGGCCTCAGTACAGTTAGTGACATCTCTTACCTTGATTTATATTTTAGGTCGCAGTGAGACAAGAGGTTCCCAAAGTCCTTTACCTCCAGGGAACAATTCTTATATAATACACCAAGAGTTTATAACAATGTACATATGGAGCCATTTTCTGACCAGGTTATCCAGTGCTAAGATGAATGCCTGATGTATGGTCAACTGTGCTGACCCTTAGAGCCTGCATTTATCAGGGACATCCTGGATGCGAAATGAAAAGCAGCAACATTCTACCAAGTTCCATCATATATAACAGTGGCAATATGGTCCATAAAGTATATAGGTTCTGATTAATTATTCACAAACTTGTTCCTGCAGGGCTCTCCATGTTGCTAAGGGGTCTGGGAGAGGGCTGACCTCCTCTAATACCATGGCATCTGGCCATGATCTGAGGAGTGGTGAGGCACTATTCTCCTTGGCTTTGCACTATTCACCATTAGAGTGGTGGCACCATTATATATGAGCATATATCAGGGAGCAGATAACATTAAGTACTGGGTACCAGTCCATCCCCAAATAATGGAGAGGTGACACAACTGCTGTTTCAATGATAAAGCCCCTAGCCAATGTGCCTGGGGCTTGTCATAGTGCTGCTAGTTACCAGCATGTCAAAGGGCTCATCTTCTAATCATGGGGCTTGGTTGCCCGGCTGGCTCCACAGATAAAAAGATTTTATTGGAGGTAAATTCTCACTCTGGGGACATTGCCTAACCACCTACCCACCCCCCCCCCCCCCGACAAAGAGACAGCTGTCTACAGCAGTTGCTGGGCTCCCAGACATCTTCCCTCACCTATCCAGAAGGATTGCACGGGGTCATAAGTTGCCTGTGGACTTCTGATAAAGGAGACAGACTGATATATGTGGTAGTTGTTGGCCATGTACTGAGAACTCTTCTGCAAACAGTCCATCATGGACTCTGAGCATCTATTCTTTCATGTCAAGCTGGCCATTATGCCTTGGGTCATGGAACCAGCACTCATTAGACCTGCACAGTTATCAAACGATCTGTTCTACAGACTGCAGTCAAATCTGACTCTCTGACATATCCCATCTGGAAGGAAGAGACCAACAGCAATTTATTCGTCACAGATAGTCACTGCCCTGGGGTGGAAGGTGGCAAGAAGGATGCTGTGCATGGCCACACGGGGTTGCACTCAGAAAGAGTGAACAGCCAGGGGCTGTAGGAGGCAGGCTTTGTGGTATCAAGGTGGTAAAGTGTTTCCTGGTTCTGCTGAGATAGGATTGGCTGTTTGAATTGGCTTGTTCTGCAAGCTAAGAAGGAACCAACACCTATCTTCTTCTCGTCCCCCTGAGAAGTAGGGTTGTCTGCCTGGGGTATCTTAACTTTGGGAGCAAAGTAGAGAGAAAAATTGGGGAGTTAGATTATTTGATGTTTTTCTAGTTGTGCCAGATGTCAAGGCAACATATAAATTGGGCTTAATTTTGGTTATACCGTAACAGTGAACAGTTACACTGTTTGATAGGACCAAAATCCCTGAGAACCCTTGAGGAATTTAGATCTTGGTCAGGCTTATTTCAAGGCAAACTCGTCAGATATTAAGGTTAGGTTCTTTGAGACGTTTTCCATATTGTCTTCCAAAGCAGAATATTTTTCCAAAGTGGAAACTAAATGTTTTATGAACATAGGCCCCCCATCTCCTATGGAAACTTATGGAAGGGTCTCTTTGTCATCAAGTTCTGAAATTTCATAATATCATGAGATTTGATGTAGATCTGTTTCCATCCGAATTGCAGATATTTAGTAAGCTCTTTCAATGTTTAAACGCGAGCTTTCAGTTTTGGGATATTTTATTGAATGATTGCTCTCATCATTTCTGCTCTTATTTTTTTTTTCATCCTTTTTCTTTATCCCTTATTATTTGAATATTGAACCTCCTCAACTGACCTACCAATTTTCTCCACTTTTTCTTCTCCACTTTCTATGTTTTTTTTTTTTTTTTTTTAATTTACTTTCTCAGAGATTTTCTTATGTTCATCTTCCGAACTTCTATTGAGGCTTTTATTTCTCTTTTTTATTTTTTTATTTTAAATCTAAGAGTTCTTTGTGTTTCCTTAATATTTCTCTTTAAAGGTATTTTGAACGCTTTCCATGCATGCAATATTTTCCATGTATGCATTTTATCTTCCTGGAATAGTGTCTCTTTCCAGGAATTGATGGTAGAGATTTTTGTTTTTCTTTCTTTCTTTTTTTCTTTTTCTTTTTTTTCTTTTTTTTTTTTTTTTTTTTTTTTGCAAATGTCTGGTGATGCTTAGCTGTATGCCCATAATAAAGAACAATGTATAAAATGCTGAAAGTAAACTCTGCCCTTGTGTGAAAAGCTTGTTGAGTGTTTATCTATTGGGCGATCTTGCTGGATCATTTAATTAAGGAAACCCCAATGTCCATATATTTGGTATATATTTTTCTTCTTAGGCTAGTTAGAGATATTCAGAGAAATGTTTTCAGGTCTTCTGCCTGGAGGTATAAGCCTAAACACTTGCATTCTGAAAGTTAATTGGGGAAAGATGGCTGGGAGACTCAAGGGCCTACATTTCCTGGGTATGATGATCTCACATTAAACTGTACTGCTGTCTTCCAATGTAGGCACCTCTGTCTTAACCTCCTTAGAGAATAAATCTCCTGTCTCCAACCAGAGGGGATAATTGATCACCTACATATGCACAGTCGTTGAGAGAAACCTAGGAGTCTAATTGCTTCTCAATGACATTTTTTGATCCTTCTTTTTATTTTTATATTCACTCCTACTTTAGAACTAATTTGTTCTATTAATTCCCGAGCCTTTGGAATATTCTGTGGGATAAGTCAGATTTCTTTCTACATACTCTTAACTTCTAGCTCAAGATTACATATTTTCAAAACTAGTAAATTGATAGCAACTTGCTAATCCATTTCCAAACTTCCAAAAGGTTGTTACAGTTGTTTGTTCTCTTGTTTCTTTATCTTTTACTTGTTCTTGTAGACTTTTCCATAGAAAATGTTCTTTTCTGTGAAGTTTTATGAAAAGCTAAAGGTCTGTGCATAAATTCATCTCTCTCTTTTTAACTGGAAGTTTGAGAATAAGCTTTGCACACAGTGAGCTAAGTCTTATAACACAAAGTCATGAAAAAATCTGCTCTTAGATTATTGAGAGTTTGTGGGAGTCTTACTACAAGTACATATTTCTTTGTTGTTAGGACCATCTAGAAAGCACAGATGTAAAAAAGAATAAAAATAAATAAAAAAAGAAAGCATAGATATGCTTCATATTTAGAAATTAATAATTTAAACATAAGATATACATAATTCTCTCACTACATATCAATAAGTGAAATTATAAAATATGATATGCAATTACTGTTTTCCCAAACGTGACTATTATGGTGATTTTTTTCACTTTTGGTTTGTAAGGAGTTTATCATTATCTTGAGTTCTAAAAATTTTAGATGGATAACAGTAAAACCAAATATGTGATAGGTATTGTTATATTTGATATAGATTCGAATGGTGATTACTTATTCAATTGGTTTTAAGGTTATAATTACGTATGAGAATACAATTTGAAACCTGATAGTGCTTTTCTCTTACATTGGTTTTATTCACCATATTATTCTACTTTGAATAGTGCCTGAAATTAGTGTCCAAATAGTATCAGGCAACTTGCAAGCTTTAGTACTTGAGGTCAATTTAATTACACTGTGCATGACAGAAACTAGGCCATTTGGGTATTGCCTTTGCCACCAGCAATTGACACCTGAGTGTTAATGAGCTGGTAATTAAGAGCTGGCACATACAGACACATTTTACTGTTTGGGACCAGGATAACCATATGCTACATAACTTCGGTGCTAAGTATTTTGTTAGCTTCAGAATTTACACAACTAATGTTTGTGAGGTTTTTTTTTTCTAATCTTCCTTTTGCCGTAGGGGGAAAAAAAAGATTAACAGAGTTACTTTAAAGATTAAAGTAACTGTACTTGTCATTTTCAAGTTATGAAACATTCTAAAACTATGGAGGTCATATTTGGAGAGCAAATATTTGGAAATAATAAGTTTGTGGAGTAGCAATTACTTTTGGTTTAAAACCACATTTAGTGGACTTCTATTTTGAAAAGTCTTTTTTAATATAAAAAAGTACAAAAGCAACCTAACGTGAATGTATATATATGTAGGGTAGGCAGCCTCTGGGATGGCCCATCATGATTATCACGTGCTGCTACTGAAGTCTTTAAGTACCTCGCTTCTCCTGAAGGTAGTTGAGATATGGAACCCAATTCTATGAAACAGAATGTCGATCTAATGTTAGATTATAAAAGGTGATATTTTCCATATTGGGAATCTTCTTGTATACTCTCTCATTCTCTTTTGGATTGTTTGCAGAGATGTGGAGGCAGCTCTGTGGTGAGACCCATGTGGTGCGAGATCGAGGCCTATCAACAGACACATGAGCGAGGTCTGAAGCAGACTCCCTTCCCCAAGTTGCATCTTCAGAGGAGACCACAGCTTTTGCCAACAGCTTGAGTGCAATCTCAAAAGAGCCCTTAGAGGCTCCCAGTGAAGTGCACTAAGAGCTTTGAATCATACAAGTTTGGAATATATTGTTTTCCAGCAACAGATAACTAATATGATATGGAAGTGAGAATCCTATTGTCTGCCACAGCAATATGAATTATTGATTTTTCTGATGTGATGTGTATAATCAAACAATATGTATAATGTACATGCATCATTTCTTTGCCTTCCTCTCCAATTTTCAGTTCTCCTTTCTTCCTCTTCTCCTCCCTACCTCACAAGAAAGTCCCCATCACTTTCTTGATTAATCTTCTATTGGTTTAAAAAAATAAAACTGTTCTCATCAGATGAAAAAATGTATTAACTTTTGTGAATTTTAGTTGTGGGAATTACTTCTAATTTTCTTCTTTGAAAGAGTTTGCTTTTCCATCGAACCCTCTGTAGGACATAGAGCCTTTTATATGCAGATTGATATAATTATGCTTTGAAATAGCTTTGAATTCCCTGTAGCTTAAACTGAGAACATGAAAGGCCAAATGTTATATCGAACTGAAGGATATGAAAGTGCACGTACATCAATCCAAAATGAGATATAGAAATGAACAGCTCTTTACACAGTGATGTCAGTTTTTGACAGATTATTGAAGGATCTTTATAACTGCCGAGACTGCTTTGGGTAGCATGAAAACTCTGCCTGGGGATAGTCTTATCAGTTTGTATTTTTTATTCTTTCAATACCAAAAGGTGAGTAGATGTTAAGTGAAACAACAGAAATACTCTCTGACAAAAGCTTTAACTCTCTTCCCAAAGATGACATCTGGCCCCACATGGTAAAACATAGTGTGATGCGATGATGGAATCATCCACCCAATCTGTCATGCTAGCGATGGCAGCCTAGATGAGGAGGTTACATTTTAGGATGTCGACAGGAAACCCACTTGGCAATCGTCACCTCTGTAGAGATCCCAGTGACAGACAAGGGTCTCTTCTGCACAGGAGGGAAGTTTATTGTGCCCGTGACAGACATGTCAAGAGGATTTAAGGCGCCCACATTCTTTCTTGTAACTAGCAGGAAGATAAAAGGATAAAAGGAACCCAGTAAATTTTGTATGTTCAAAACCTTGAAATCAGTACTGTTTATTTACAAGCAGATTCTAAAAAATCTAACTTTATGTCGAAAAAGTATTCACTGCTCACTTTTAATATCCCAACTGCTTTAAGTTAAATGAAAGTACATCCGAGAATTGTTGTTGACATCAGCCATGAGTACTTTTTTTTTTTTTTTTCCTGCTTAAGGGCACATCCTCTTCTGAAATTATAATCCAAACAAAAGAACGAAATATTCACTTCATCTGGATTTGTTAGTAAAGGGAAATATATCTTAAAATTGAAGATGAAAATCTCCTAAATTCTGGTGTTTCTAGAACGTGCAGATATTAAGTAATTGTAATTGAAATCAGAACAAAGAGGGGGGTAAAACTTTGAACAAAATATTCACTTTGATACTAGTACCAATTCAAGTAGAATTGAGAAAATGATGAATAATGATACTTTTGTATTCAGTCTAGGCTTAGAAATTGTACTTTGGCACTTCGCTAAGCTTACCACTTATTAATCTGCAAAATATATATGAGAGGAAATGATGGTAACTTAAGCAGTAGTTGAGAAAAACATAATCATTAATTAGCTCTGACACTATAATTAAAAATACAGATGCCAATCTACTAAAATGTCTCTCTTCTGAAATTATTGACATGAATTTAAAAAAAATTCAAAGGCTTTAAACATATAACAATATATATATTAGATTAGTAACACTCTTACTTCAGTACTATAGAAAATATACAAACAATGTGTAATGGGGAGCATAATGCCTCTGAAATTATTTCAAACTGCATTCTCTTCTAGCTCTACTATTAAAACTGTTATGACCTTGGTAGAGTTCTGCAGTTGATTTGGAAACTCAATTCAATTCTCATATCTAAATTAGGGTAATTTTATAGAGAGACTCTTTTAGGATCTGGTGTGTGTGTGGGACATACTCACTCCATAAATTCATGTGAAACTCACTGTTCAGTGGAAGTTCTGGGTAGGAATAAAAAACAAACTAAAAAACTCTTGCAATACTGTGTAGGACTGACTAAAATGGTTCTATTTATTAATGATAAGGAATAGTTATATGGTGAGTTTTATTGGCAGGTGTGACAATTTTCTTGATAAGAATGATAAAAGACCATCTCTACCATGAATTTTTATACAATTCCAAATTGTGACATGAACCAAGGTAAACACATAGGACTTGCATTAAAATCAAAACTATAGTAGTTTTAAGCTGTAATAAGAGCTAATATTTATTAAGTATTCCATCTGTGACAAGTACTGTGCTACTCATCACAACATTCATATGAAAAGTGATATTTTCATCAATTTACTAATGATGAAACTATAAGAAGCATGTAAACTTAATTGTTCCTTAATTATAAGGCTAGTGATTGTTGAAGCTTAAAAGTGACTTCTGATGTATGGAGTCTTGATATTAGCTACCTTAAGTAATATAGGAAGAAAAAAATAAATTGAAGTAATTAAGCAAATACGGTTTCATTAGAAACACCCATAATAAGTGTATGCTGAATTTTTTAAAAGATTTTATTTATTTATTCATGAGAGACAGAGAGACAGAGAGAGACAGAGAGAGAGGCAGAGATATGGGCAGAGGAAGAAGCAGGCCCCATGCAGGGAGCCCAATGTGGGAGTCAGTCCTGGAACCTTGAGATCACGCCCTGAGCCAAAGGCAGATGCTCAACCTCTGAGCCACCCAGGTGTCCCTGTATTTTGAATTTTAAAGATAAATTAAGATATATATGTTCCTCTCACACTTAAACCACATATCCATATTGTCTAAACAAAGCTTATGGTGGGGATCCCTGGGTGGCGCAGCGGTTTGGCGCCTGCCTTTGGCCCAGGGCGCGATCCTGGAGACCCGGGATCGAATCCCACATCAGGCTCCCTGCATGGAGCCCGCTTCTCTCTCTGCCTGTGTCTCTGCCTCTCTCTCTCTCTCTCTCTCTCTGTGACTATCATGAATAAATAAATAAAATCTTTAAAAAAAAAAACAACAAAGCTTATGGTGCAAATATTAGAAATGATCAAAAGACTAACAGATTTAGATTGTAAGTTGTATACTTTTCCCTACAACTTCAAAGTACAATAGTACATTTCTCACTCTACTGAGTCTATGTGCATGTGTGTCTGTGTGTGTCAAATGAGGTAGGAATTTGATGGTCACAATATTGGACATAGATAGAATACAATAGAGTACAATAGAATATGTTGCAGTAATGTGTTTTAGAGGTCTCCTTGTCCAAAATTTCCTAAAGCCTGTTACATGAAACTTCAGAGTCACTTCATCAAAGGTGGGGGAAAAAGAAGTATAGGAATTTTCATTTTCAAAGAGACATTGCATACTACGTCAATTTTTTTTTTGCTACATCAATTTCTGAAAGATTTATAATTCATGTTACCCTATTAAAAGTCTCACAGGAGTCTTTAACTTAAAAAAGTCCCATTTGATGTTTTTCAACCTAGTACGTGTGTATGTATACACACATGTAAATACAGACAGGTATGTTGTATGTATGTCTATATACATAGTGTATGTTCATATATAAAATTTAATAGACATTTCATCTAATGATCTAAAAGGAAGTCTATCATCCTTCAGGAATGCTGTGAAAACCAATGCTCTTTGTTTAAAAACAGATTATTTGTAATTGATTTGCATGAAATCAAAGCTAATAAGGAGCTCTTTAAGACACTGATAAATTACATTCATTACTTATTCTTAATTAAAAGGAATTGAAAGTACACCTTAATGGAGAGAAGGGAATTAATATAAGCATTGAAGAAAATGATAATTTTTTTAGTCTAACAGGAAGACTTTCTAACATGATTTACCTGATTAATATTTGATCTGTGCAATTATCAATAATACCAGATCATGTAACTACTTTTTCAAGTTTGAATAGTTCATATAGCTATGGGTTCAAGAACCAAGGGATATGAAAATTAATGAAAAATTTGATAATTTTTTTTCTGAGAACCAGTTTTTAGTAAATTTGAAAATCTAACAATATCTTCTATAGTTAGTTAAATGTCATCGAATCAGGTACCACATAGTCTAAGCATTGTAGCATAATCTCATTTCATACTATTTTCTATTCCTTTCCTTTTCAATATTAAATCATCATTGCTTTCTTCAAGCCTGAAATCCAAGCCTTCCTCACCCAAAGTTTTCAGTGGATGACCTTGCTTCCTCATTCAGATAAATAGTTTATGCATCAGAAAGGATCCTATAACTTCTAAAAGTCTCATAATCTCAACATCATCAGCATCCATCTTTACATTCTTAAAAAGAACATTTTTTTGGTCACCATTTGTATTTGTCAACACTCCCGGTAAGCAACGGAATGCCAACATGCATGGGCTTAAGAGAAAAGGATTATTTTCATTCAGGTACCTGAAAGGTCTATGAGTGGGTGTATTGAAGGATCCAAATGAGAAGACTAATTCTTAAATTCCAAGGTTGATCTATTCACTGATGATTTTAATCCCATTTCTTCCTGCTTGCTCTTGGACATCTTGCTCCATCAGTCATCTCCTCCTTTCCTTCTTCCTCTCCACTGTTTGTCCCTCAGTATTTAATTAATTTTTAAAAATATTTTATTTATTTATTAATGAAAGACAGAGAGAGAGAGAGAGAGAGACAGGCAGAGGGAGAAGCAGGCTCCATGCAAGGAGCCTGACGTGGGACTCGATCCTGGAACTCCAGGATCATGCCCTGGGCCAAAGGCAGGCACTAAACCACAGAGCCACCCAGGGATCCCTCTCTCAGTATTTAAATAAACATGTTTAAGCTACCTTAACTTAAAAATTACATCCTTACACAACATCTCGATTCATATATAGGCATAGCCTCTCACTATGTCTCAGTATATCCTAGCTCAAACATCCCATTGTCCCTTTGACCTCAAACCTTCATGTTTCTCAGGCCAACTCCACGAACTCAATACAACCTGAAAATTAAAGCTTCACTTGTGGACCCTGTAGAACTTGTCTTGGTGCTGCTGATTTATCCCTCCCTCCCACAAAAGTGATCAAGGTATCCTCCAAAGCTAGAGGTGTCCAGAATTCAGTCTCTGATAATCCTTGTTTTCCAGCTCTTCTGTTCCCTCTGTAGGAGCCCCTCAGGCTTCACATCCAACCCAAATGAGCCAAGGCCTCCTCTTACTAAGGGAATTGCAAGCATAGTTGCTTTATTGACCTTCACAGGTAAGTGCTTTTTTTTTTTTTTTTTTTTTTTTTTTTTTTTACAAATTGAAGATATGTGGCAAGGGAGTCCATCGTGCAAGCCTTCCGGTGCCATTTTTCCTAAAGCACTTGCTCACTTCATGTCTCTGTGTCACATTTTAGTACTTCTCACACTATTTCAAATTTTAATTATTATTATTTTTGTTATGGTGATCTGTGATCAGTGATTTTTGATAGTACTATTGTAATTATTTTGAGGCACTATAAACTGCACCTACATAGGACAGAAAACTTCATTGATAAATGTGTGTCCTGATTGCTCTACCAACTGGTGATCCCTCACCTCATTCGCTCTCCTCAGCTCTCCTGATTCCCTGAGATACAACAATATTGAAATTAGGCCAATTATTAGCCCTACAATGGTCTCCAAGTGTTCAAGTGAAAGGAAGACTCACGTAGCTCTCACTTTATTTATTTTTTTATGGCTCTCACTTTAAATCATAGCTAAAAATGGTTAAGCTTGGTGAGGAGGCACACTGAAAGCGAGACAGCCTAAAAGCTAATTCTTCTGCACCAAACAATTGCCCAGGCTGTGAATGCAAAGGAAAGGTTCCTGGAGGAGATGAAAATTGCTACTCCAGTGAAGACATGAATGATAAGAAAGCAAAACAGCCTTATTGCTGATTGTGGAGAAAGAAAGCTTCGGTGGTCTTGATAGAGGATCAAACCAGCCACAACACTCTCTGAAGCCAAAGCCAAACCAAAGCAAGGATCTAAATCCCTTCAATTCTATGTAGGGTGAGAGAGGTGAGGAAGCTGCAGAAGAGCAGTTTGAAGCTAGAAGAGACTGGTTCATGAGGTTTAAGGAAAGAAACTCTCCATTGCATAAAAGTGCAAGAGAGAGCAGTCAGTGTTGATAAAGCAAATTATACAGAAATTTACCTAAGATAATTAATAAGGGTGGTTTCACTAAACAACAGATTTTCAAAGTGGATGAAACATCCTTCTTTTGGAAGAAGATGCCGCTTTGGGCTTTCATAGCTAGAAAGGAGAAGTCCACACCTGGTTTCAAATTTTTAAAAAGTAAAGCTGACTTCCTTGTTAGGGGTGATGTACTTGGTGACTGAGTTGAAGCCAATGCTCATTTATCATTCTGAAAATCTTCAGGCCCTTAAGAATTGTCTAAATTTACTCTGCCTTTGTTCTGTCAATGAACAACAAAGCCTAGATGACAGCGCATCTGTTTATAAGATGGTTTATTGAATATTTTCAGTCCTCTGCTGAGATCTCCTCAGAATAAAAAAATATATATATTCCTTTCAAAATATGACTACTCATAGACAATGCATCTGGTCACCCAAGAGCTCTGATGGAAATGGACAGTAAGATTCATGTAACACAACATCTATTTTGTAGTTCATGGACCAAGAAGTAATCTCTACTTTCAGGTCTTATGATTTAAGAAATACATTTCATATGAGTATAACCGCCATAGATAGCAATTCCTTTGATGAATCTGGATAAAGTAAACCGAAAAAACTTCCGAAAAGCATTCGAGATGCCATAAACAACATCTGTAATTCATATGAAGAAGCCGAAATATCAACATTAAAAGGTCTTTGGAAGAAGTTGGTTCCAACCCTCATGAATAACTTTGAGGGGTTCAAGACTTCAGTGGGATAAGTCACTGCAGATACAGTGAAAATGTCAGGAGAACTAGAATTAGAAATGGAGCCTGAAGATGTGATTGAATTGCTGCAAACTCATGACAACACTTTAATGTATGAAGAACTGCTTTTTAAGGATGAACACAGACAGCGGTTTCTTGGGATGGAATTTACTCCTGCTGAAGATGCCGTGAAGACTGTTGAAATGATAGCAAAGGGTTTAGAATAGTGCATCAACTTAGCTGATAAAGCAACAGCAGGCTTTGCGAGGACCGACTTCCAGTTTTGAGAGAAGTTCTTCGGTGGGTAAAATGCTCTCAAATAGAAATCATTCACGAAAGGAAGAATCAATAGATGCAACAAGCTTCACTATTGTCTTATTTTAAGAAATCGCCATGGCCACCCTAACCCTCAGCAACCACCACCCTGTTCAGTCAGCAGCCATCAACATCAAAGCAAGACCCTCTGCCAGAAAAAAGATTATGACTTGCTGAAAGCTCAGATGATAGTATTTTTTTTTAGTGATAAAGTATTTTACAATTAATGGATGTACACTTTTTAGACATGAAGCTATTGTGCACTTAATAGACTTTAGTCCAGTGTAAACATAACTTTTTATATGCACTGGGAAACAAAAAAAATTCATTTGACTTGGTTTATTTCAATATTGTCTTCATCGCAGATATCTGGAGCTGGATACACAATATCTCTGAGGTACACCTGTATCTGAACAAAAACAAAGCCACTAACTGAACACAACAAAATATCCTTAATCTTAGAAAATAGGTCAACTGTGCTAGGAGATGGCTTTATGTGAGAAGAATAGACAACAAAAATTTGGATATTTGGATATTTCACTCTTTCAAATACTAACATTACACTTTTGTCTATTTTGTGTCTAAGATACCAAATAATATTTTTAAAGATTTTTTTGACTAAAATATTTTAATAGCATTGACTTACCAGATAAAATATGAACAGCCTCAGTTCATACCCTGAGCAATGAATTCAAACTTTCTTCTTCCTAAGTTTGTCTCACATTTTTTCAGTCTAGGAACCCTGAGGTGTATTTCTCCTTAGTTGAACAAACCTTTCTCAATCTCTTTGCCCCTGGTCCTTGGTATTCATTTATGTGAAACAGTATCAGTCACATACTTTGCCTGATGAACCCCTATTCATTCTTCACTCCTCAATGGCCCAAATGCCAATTTTTCTATGACATCTTTGACTGGTGTAGACAAACGTCTGCACTTCTTTTACTCAATCCTCTTTCTCTTCTTCTGGAAGTGACTTGAAAATGAATCAAAGGATGACTTTTGCCTTCATGATGTTTATAATCTGGATATATCTGAGAGTCACATGCAAAATGTTTAAGAATGAGGAAGACAATTTACAAATCATTGTCTAAGTAAGATATGTTATGAGGGGAAAAATTATGCAGTAGGTCTATGTAGAGTCTATTGGAGAAGACTTATTTATAGGGATTAATTTTAGAGATTACAGAAAACAAACTATTATGTGATCTCTATTATAGCATCAGTAATAAACTATAAGTTCTTCATAAATAGGGTAAAGGCCACTTCACTTTATTGTGTTAATGTAATAATGTTTATATATTAAAGCAATATGCTGAAAAAATGAACAATTTAATATATTAGCTGCAGAGGGATTTTATATTGCTGTATGAATAGTTATTATTTTTTTGCTGAATATATCAGTTACCTTCTTATCTATACATTGTCATCAAAATAAAGCCTAGACTTTATAGAACATTGAAATAAAAGGCATTTTGAGGTTTATTTCCCATGTTCATCTAAACTATTTGGGAAGGATTTTTCCATTTCCAGGGTTTAGTTTGACAGTAGTGTTATCAATATCAAGAACTATAAAGAAATCATTTTTATCATCCCAGGAGTTTAGCACTATGCTTGATATTTAGTATACTTTGAATATTTATTTTTAAGTTGAAGGCTTTTATGAAAGAAGCAGCTCAGTTCAGGTTGACATTCAGCATTAATCTGGGAAGTAATTTTTTTCCTAGAATGCTATATAAAAGCAGAGAAAGTTTATTTTGGCAACAGAATGACTATCTGGACAACTTTCCAGCTCTTTGAAATTGTGTCTTCATGGTGTGATTTAATTGCCTTTAATGAAATGATGGGGGTTCTTTGAATAACCATATCCTCGAATTTTATAGAGAAAATTATGTGTACAATTGACCCTGAACAATGTGGGTTTGAACTGGAGGTCTATTTATATATGGATTTTTAAAAAATAAATACAGTACTGTAAATGTATTTTTTCTTCTTTATGATTTCCTAACATTTTCTTTTCTCTAGCTTACTTCATTGTAAGAATGCAGTATATAAATATAAAACATATAAAATATGTGTTAATCAACTGTGTTATCAGTTAAGGCTTCTGGTCATCAGTAGGCTAATAGTAAAGTTTTCAGGGAGTCAAAAGTTATGCGTGGATTTTCAACTGTGTAAGGAGTTCAGGGCTCCTATCCCTGTGTTATTCAAAAGTCAATTGTCCACTGTACAAATAATAGTTTTCAAAAAACGTTCAGATTTTTTTCTGTTACATTGTAATGTTTGAAAAAACAAAATACATGGAATATTAATAAATTCTTTTGCTATGGAATCTGCTTTATCATTTGAGTTTTATCCTATTTTCTTTGGCGTTTTTCCATTTCATAATATAATGTCATTTTTAAAATAAACACAATGATTTTGTCATAGAGGAAAATTTGGCTTTAAGCAGGTATTCCTGTAGATCTCTTTTATTTTTATTTTTTTTTCTTTAAGATGGAGGAGAAACTGGAAGAAATACAATAGCTCTAGTTGTAGAAACAGAAGGGGAAGTAAATCCCCATTGTGTTCAGTTGATAAAAATGATAGTTGTGGAAGACAAATAGTAGCAACCTCTCTGAAATGCCATAGGGAAAAAATAATATTTCATACTAAAGTAGCTTCCTATTATTCACTCATTGAGATTTTTTTGACCAACCTATGTTCAATGTTTGGTTTTGTCACTTTCTATCTTTGTAATAGTGGGTGATCTCAGTAAGCCTCATAGTAAATTTGGGTTTGTAATACTTTTCTCCAAGCATTGTTATATGGACAAGCTTTATATAAAGTGACAGTAATTGGTAGATTTTTTTTTTGTTGCTATGACTTTGATGGTGACAAGCATGGTGATTTTTAAATGAGCCACCATAATGGCCCTGGGCTAAGATTATGGGATACAATGATGAGTAAGACAGTTCTGGCAGTAGTTCAGAACTTCATATTCAAATGTTCATAGGTTGCACAAGTATTCCATAATTATGAAAAAAAAATCTACGACTTAGCTGGCCCAGACTAACCAAATTGTCTTCATCTGGTCTTAAGATTTCATTTTTTCTTCATATCAAATGGAGCAGAATAATATCCGTGTTGCTTAGACAATCAATACTTAGATAAGTAAGCTTGGAGGATATCCAAAGAGAAGTTGTATTCTTCATTTGATCATCAAGTATATCTCATGTTCCAGATTATGTTTAAAAGCTATTATGAATGAGTTTCATAGAGTCTGGACTATAACAGATGCAGCATGGCATCAGGATTTTCACCTGTGAAGGTAAGAATAAGGTCAACACCCCCAGATTAAATTAAATTGCAACTGTCAATAAGGAGAAATAGTAAAAGGTAGCCAGGGTATCTGAAAATTCCCAGGAACTTGCTTTGCTTTTAACTTTACTCAAAAGTGTATTTCATCTACAATTACTTAGCTATGGCTTATACCTCAAACACATTTGGGGACTCTTCAATAATTGTGATACTCATTAACATTTGTTGTATATTAACTATATCCCAGTCACTGTTTAACCAGTTTGCATTACATTTAATTTTTACACCATACATTATCGGTCAAAGTACATTAGAAAGAAAGAAATCCCCTCTAGCTATATTAAGCATGAAGGAATTTATTGTAGATTATGAAATGCCTCACATGATCTTAGGTAGGGTTAAGGAAAAGAGATCTTTGGTTGAGAATTTAGGAAGCCCTTTTAATGCTATGCTGCGAAGCCACGTTTCTAAAAGAAATGCTCCTCGTCCATGAGCAGGTGTATCAGTACTGTCACTGCCATGGTCAGGAAACTGCCATTCTCCAGAAGCCACCACTACTTTGGAGTAGGAAACTTTAGTAAACAAAAACTTCTCTTAAGTATATAAACTAACATACTCTTTGGTTTACATTTTACACGTAAGCATACAGTCACTAAAAAGTTAAACTATATGTTGGCAAATCGAACTCCAATAAAAAAAAATACTTAAAGAAGTATCTATCCTCAGTGGGTCAGGGATAATATGCACATTACCCATTTTCCTACTCAACTATGGAATCTGTTTCTTGAGCATATCCTCTGGTTTGAATTTTGAGGTGAGTCTCACTGTAGACCCGGTATCTTTCAAGTTTGAAATCAAGACCGAAATGGAGCAAAATCTGATTACTCCAATGAAGTTTTTATTAAATTCTACAGGCAAGAAAATGCAGACTTTATTTTACCATCAAAGCAAGTCAAACATCAGTGGTAATTGATCTACATACTTAAAAATGCCAAAAGAAACCTCTGATAATGTTAAATTTATTGATTCCTTTAATAGTTAACTGTGGTTGTTCAGAGACAGATTTTATTTATTTATTTATTTATTTATTTATTTATTTATTATTAATTTATTTTTTATTTGTGGAAAATCTATTTCTCTTTTATGTATTTATATATTACAGATAACTTAAACCATTAATGTCATTTGACTCACACACTTTAAACAGTACAAATCTGATATTTCATTGCTTGCTATGAAAATATCCTGAGCCATCTAATGAACTGGAGACCAAATTATGTGTTCAACAAGAAAGACCACTGAAGTCTTTTTTGCAAAAGACTGAACTTCTGCAACTGAAATTATATTTGTCATTTCATAGCTACAATTTTTTTTCAGACATTATATCAGACTGCATGTTCTTGGCAAACAAATATGAAACATGATGGGATATATAATACAAGGTCAACTTGAATATGTATAAAATTTTAAGAAACAAAGAGAGCTGCCAGATGCAGATTAATAGCTTGGTATCCTTTCAAATTATTACCCTTTATTTAGTAGACATTATTGGAAAATTTCCAAAGATTTTTGTAGGGGAAACATATTCAAATGTTTACGTTAGGGACTCCTGGGTGGCTCAGTGGTTGAGCATCTGTCTTTGGCTCAAGTCATGATTCTGGGTTCCTCGGATTGAATCCTGTATCAAGCTCATCTCAGGGAGCCTGATTCTCCTTCTGCCTATGTCTCTACGTCTCTCTGTGTGTCTCTCATGAATAAACAAATAAAATATTTTTAAAAATATTTACATTAAATAGTCTGCTTGATTCTTGTGAAAACCTCCACTCAACATCTCTCTATTTCATAGCTCTCTGCTCTGCCTTCCAGTCTTTCTGTTTCCTTTCACCCAGGGCTCTGTGTTTTCTGTGGGGTGTCTTTTCATCATAATGAAGATGCAGATTTAGTTTGTGATCTTCTCTGTTCTATTGTAGTTAACTTTCTGTCCTAATTTTCAGGATGGTAAGGTCTGTTCCTACTGCAACATTGTTTTTTCCTTGTTAAAATTGTAAGAAAGTTTCAAAGGCTTAAGGTTAATACTTAGGAATAATGAGTTGTATAATGCACAGCTTTAGAATTCTATCCTTTTATTTTCTACAAATAATGTATATATAATATGCATTATATATAATATATTTTATATGTATAATTGTATATAATATAATATGTATATTATTAATATATATTAATAAAATAATACAATATATATTATATATAATATATAATAAATTAATTATTTATAATAGAATAATGCATATATATTATATATACCTATGTATACATTATATATTATACATACATTATATATATTTTATATAAATAACACATGCAATATGTATACACATACATAGATACACACATACACAAACCTCTTGTCTTACATCAAACACAAAGATTGTTTGTTAATTGATTACATATTTTAGGAGAAAATATCATTCAGTACCTTTGTGACTTCAAAATAGGTAAGACTTCTTAAACAGACCTAATGATGAGTGAAAATTATTTAGACTACATTAAACATAAGAACTTCTACTTTCACAGGACACTAGATACAGAATGAAAAAGCGACCCATAGACGGGAGAAGATTTCACAGTACATGTATTCGAATAAAGACTTTTATCTAAAATAAATAAAGAACCCTTACAAATAGTGAAAACAGATAAACCCAGTGGAGATATGAACAAAAGATTTCAACAGATACTGAACAAAATAAAAAACTCAAATAACCCAAATCAGTAAACATACATAAGATGCTAAGTGTATGATCGTCAGATAAACATAAATCAAGACCACAATGAGATATATTGCATATTCACTGTACTGGCTAAAATGAAAAACAGATGATACAAATTTGGGGGCAGGATGTGGAGCACTAGCGACTCTCATGCAGTATGGAAATATGGGTAATATTTATGCAAGAACCTAAACATTTTAAGACCAACCACTCCGAAGAAGGGTTTACATGAGTACGCCAATGGACATGTTTGAGAATATTTCTAGAAATTCAATTTGTAGTAAACATACACTCAGACATATAAATGCACAGACAAAAAATAAAACCTGGAAACACAAACAGGTAACTCTGAGAAAACAAACAATAAAATTATTCAAATGGCTAGCAAAAATGGATGGCTAAATACATTTTAGCTGTAAGTATATAGTGAAATACCATATAGCAATGAGAATGAATCATCTATAATTGCACACAATGATATGCATGAATCTCACAAACAGAATGTTGAGCTAATAAAATATGACACAAAAGGGTACACATTGTAAAATTCAGTTTATCTAGGGCACAAGAAGAGGGAAAATACTATACGGTGTTAGAATTCAGGGTACTGCTTATAGTTTGTTCAGTAATATCTGAACAAGTATAAGGAAGGAACCCAGGATGCTGGTATAATTCTCTACCTTGACTTAGGTGCAGATCTTTCAGGTGTGCTTAGTTTGTGAGCAACTCCATGATTACATGTGCAGTTTTCTATGTGTAGTTTAATTTCAGCAAAAATGTGAAGATACTAAAGAAGGCAATTATTCCACAGACCTACAAAAACAAGAAAGCCCTTTTCAGAAACATTGGAGTATTGTGTTGTGGAAACAAACTGCATCTGACACGAGAACAGCTAATAGCCAAGAGAATTCAAGGGGGAAAAAAAAAACAAAAAAACAAACACATGACAAAACTAAATCATCATTTGTGCATGAATTGCCATGTGAGATGGAAGTACAGATTTGGCTGTTACCATGTAACTGTAAGGTAGAAATAACCCTCATTAAATAGAGGAGAATTTCCTCTCATATGGAGGGAATGAGGCCTTCCACTGTTCCCAACTCAGTAACATGAACAGCCAGTTGTCATTTCACATTTTAAAAATAACTGAAAACGGTAAAGTAAGAATGGATGGTTTGTTCCTGGTGGAATTATAGCCACTGACAAGTTGTATTCTCTTTATTGTGCAGGAGGTAGTCACAGTGAGTTGTGTTGTTGATTCGTGTGCCCTAGGTATAACACTCTGCAGGACGTGTGTGTGCCAGATGCAGTACATTTTATGATTCCCTAAATTAAATTGTATTTGGCTCTCCTATCACTTTTACCAGAGTGGAGAGATGTCCAACTAATGGGGATCCTTCCTCTTCTCCTGTTCTTTTGACAAGAGCAAAGCGTTGTGCCTGTATATTGAGATCAGAAAAAGATTTACATGTAACAGAAAACTTTTCTATTGCTCCAAGATAGGGATGATTTTAATGACTGAATTTGGGAAGCATTTTGAATTTGTTTTCTAACTTCATATATTGGAGATATTCAAAATATTTTCTCACCAGATGCTTACCTGTTCTTTTCATTGTATTCTGAAGAATTATTCTCTTCTGATTTTCTTAGATTTCTTGAACTATAGCTTTTCCATCTCATTTTCCTCCTCCTTTCCCATTCAGTATTGGATTTCCCCAAAGTTCTCTCTTAGACTTTCCATCTCTCTCTACGTTCTCTGTCTGAAACCTATGTATCCACCTCCACGCTTCTAACTGGAGCCTGTATGCGTCTTCAGACCTGACAATTTATCTTAGTTCCAATCTGGGTTTAGTTACTGCCCGTTGATTACCATTACATACTGGCACCTTGCTTGTAGGCGCTTTATAATCAAGATGAATAAAACCAATTTAACTGTTAGACCAAACCACGTTCCTTCTTTCTGAAATACTGACACGAAATTGACTTTTTCTCATAATTTATCATACAGCATAGGTTTTAGCTCCTTCGTCCTCTTCCATCCCAATATACTTAACGTGACTGAATCTTCCTGAATTTTTTTTTTGCATAACTCAATGCAGTATTTTTTTTCATAACTCAATGCAATAAACTTTCTTTCTTTCTTTCTTTCTTTCTTTCTTTCTTTCTTTCTTTCTTTCCTTTCTTTCTTTCTTCTTTCTTTCTTTCTTTCCTTTCTTTCTTTCTTTCTTTCTTTCTTTCTTTCTTTCTTCTTCTTTCTTTCCTTCTCTTTCGTTTCTTCTTTTTACTCGTACCAATCTCATCTCTTTCCCATCTAATACACAAAGCATCAAACTTATCTTTCAAAAGTGTATAACTCTCACTGCTTGCTTTAACTAAATTCAATCAGAGATTCTCCATGTTATAGCAGGTGAAGTATAAACTCCCTTCAATGTGACAACCCCTTTTTCAACCTTGTGCTACTTCTGACCACACACTTCCACTTAGGAAGATCTGCTTGCCCTGGCTTCATGCTTCCTTGTGTTTTCCCACATTAGTGTTTCTTGCCTGGAGTATTTTGCCCCCTTTTTTTTTCATATGGAAAGTTTCTCCTCTATTTCTTAGATTCAGGCACTTTTCACTTGCTCTGTATTGTCTCCCTGATAGGGTTAAGTGCTGAGAATAAAAGGATATACTAAAAGACAAAGTCCCTTCCCTCAGGGAGATTGCAGTCCATCTAGAGTTGGAGACAGACAATAAACGGGTGAACAAATAAGTATAGGAGAAAATCACGTTATTACATATACTTAGAAACAAATAAAAAGGTTCAGGCACTTGAACATAACTAATTGGGGAAGAAATTTTAGAGAACCTTCTCTATGTTTGAGCAGAGAACTTGAACTGGGGCTTTGTACCAGTCCGTAATGGCATTTAACTCTGGTAGCATAAAAAATAGTTTTTTGGGGGATGTCTGGGTGACTTGGTAAGTTAAGTCCGCCTTTGGCTTGGGTCATGATCCCAGGGTCCTGGGATTGAGCCCCACATTGGGCCCTCTGCTCAGCAGGGAGTCTGCTTCTCTCGGCCCCTCCTCCTGCTTGTTCTCTCTCTCTCTCTCTCTCTCAAATAAATAAATAAAATCTTTTTTAAAAAAATAGGTAGTTTTTCCTCTCATTTGAGATTCCAGAGGTAGGCCTTTGCTATTGAGGTTTAGTTATTCAATAAATAAACCAGTGACTTACTTATTCTTAGCTTGCTGGCTATCTTCCTCTTACTTGTTGCCTCATGGTTACAAGTCGCTGCTCCAATTTCCATCCCCCCTTTGTTCAAAGCAAAAATGAAATAAAAAATAGTTACATTTGTCATATGTTTTGAGGGAAAGGACAGATTTCCCAGACAAGTATCCAACAGATTTTTGCTTACATTGTTTTGCTACAACTTGGAAATATGTATATGCACCAATAGCCAAGGAGTTTAAGAAACTATTTTTGTTATACTTGGTTGGAACGAACATCATCTTTTCCTCCATGCGACGTGTTAAGCAAAAAGACAGGAGACAGGCACACTGAATTGGCAACTATTCGTGAATGCCAAAGACTTTAGGTTGAAAATTAGCTGGTCATAATCAAGAGTCTCAGAGAGAACTTCCAGAATGGCAATCTAGGTGGAAAAATTTTTTGTGTATCTGAAGAATAAAGGTAGACCTATCATAGCTTGTTGGAAATGAGAAAAACAGGGTGTGGTGGATGGCAGAGTCAGAGGTACGGAGGCTAGATTGTAATGTCTGCTCCTGCACAGGAGCCTCCGTTACTTTAATTGAGGAGCCACTTTTTATGCATTTCTTTATGCTAAGTACCTTGCAAAATCCTAGGCTAATAGTAAGTTTCATTTTTTTTAATGAGTGAATTAAGGATAACACTTTATATAAATATATGAAAGAGCTCTGTGATTTCCTTGTTTATAAATAACTTAAACTGTATTCACAGGAACATATGTTAATAGGTCAAAATCATCTCATGACTGGTAGTCTTCATTTTCAGCACAGACTTCTCCAGCGTTAATCACGTCATTTGAAGCCATGAAGGCCTAATTTTAATTGTAAATTGCATCAATTCCATAATTCCTCTTTACATATGTTATTTTGGTTTGTTTTGTTTTGGCAAAAGAAGCCATATGAAAAAATATATATGTTGGCATGTTGATCTCAAGTATCAAAATAATTTCATAAATTTTCTATTTATTTTTAACTGTGGAGTTCTGATCATATTTGATATTTCACAGCTGTGAAAAATTCACAAATAACTTTGTTCAATACTATTTGATTAAGAAATTACAGACTCTGATTTTTAAAAGTGGGCACTGAAATTTGGGTAAATGGTCTATTTAACCAAATGTTACATTGAATATGTGATGCATTAGCCCTAATTTAGGTGCTGTGCAATTTTTATCATATGAACTGAAAAGAAGTGATTGACCCTGTTATTTTCAAAAGCAATATGCTAAATTGCAACTAGTGTTACACCTTACATCATCAAGTACTGCATATTTTTTTCCTTTGTAATTGTTCTTTTGAATTCTTTTACAATATAAAGCACAAGTTCCAATAAGGAAAATATTAACCATAATTTTCCTTATAGTCATAATAGAGAGCTATTTGTGGAAAAGTTTATAATATGCTACAGTTGATTAAATTCAGCACCATACTATGTGTTACAACATTCAGAAAGGTTTCTGTGATTTTTAATAAATTCTATAAAACCAGTGAATCATTTTCTTTCTGTTTAAGGCCAAAATATGTGTACATATGTATATATATACACACACAGACACACAAACACATATATATCCACACACACACATATATCCACATGTATATATCCACACACACATATACATGCAAATACAGACATACACACACACACACATACACATATATATGTTTAATTTTTTCCATGTGAGCCCTAATATAAAGTATCTTTGCTAAATTTTTGTGTAATTAATAAAAATTTTTTTTCTAAAGCATGGGGTTATTTTCCAGGTTCCCTGTACCTTATACTAAATTACTTTGAAAGTCTAATTTTTGTTTCTTGTTTTTCCCATCTGGTCTTCTTACATTATCATCCTATGATCTGTTTCCAAAATAATGCTGGGAAATGGAGTGTTGATTTCTTCTTTACTAAAATATATTTTCATTATTTTTGAAGTAATGAAAACATTTCTATTTTTGTTCAGTTAGCTGACAACACCTTTTTCCATTATTTTATTTTTAGCTGGCTAAGTTTAAACTTGACTGTGTGCCTTTTAAAATTCAAAGTGAAATAATCAGACCATTTTACTTCCATTTGCCATCAGCTGAAGGATTAGTTACTTCAACTAGAGGACAATATAATCAATAATGGCTAAATTTATGCCTAAGATGACCATGCTTGAAGATACCCTTTTCTTTCTTGGAAGCATAGAAAAGTCTATCATAAATTTGGCCAGGAAAAAGACCCTTGATTCCTTTTAAGTGTCTGTCACTCTCTTACAGTCCATTTTTATGGAAGGGAGGTAAAATGATAAATCACAAACCATTAGTCATGAAGGATCAATCATATCTTCCTAAAATATGCCATTCTACCGTTTAAGTCCCAAATAGTTTTTATATGCAGCTAAGCAGGCTATTTCTTGCCATTTTAATATAAAGCAATCGCAAAAACGTTATACATTCAAACTTGGAATTATCAGGATAATTTAGATCTACATTATTTTCCTGGATTAAAAAAGTTATTTAGCAGGTTCATACTTCCTTTTGTTACTGAACTATAATTTCTATCTTCATATGTTTTCAGAGTATGAAAGTTACAGACCTAATAAAGATTAAGTATTGATTTTAATACTTAACAGTACTTTCCAGGTTTACAAACAATTGAAGATGAAAGCAAAATTTTACTGTGCTTACCATACTCATTCTAGAAACACGAAACTGCATTAACAATTAAAATTTTGAGAAGATATAAAAATGACATTGTATAATCTTTTATAACTGGAAGCAAAACCAGTTTCATCTCCATAATTTGTTCCATTTGGTTATTCCGTAAAAAAAAACAAATCAAGTATATTTATTTTTCTGAAAATAAAACCACTTCAGTAAGATATGATTTTCCTCAATTAAACTTTGGCTTTCCCTTCAGTAACATATTAGGTATCTTTATAACTTTTCCCCACCTCCTTCTATTCCAATCAAATTCAAATACATATTTTACATCATTAGTCAAAAACTTGTTCTCTTTTTCCAAATTAGAATACAACATTTCCCAGTAAAATATTCTGATATTAACTTCTTAATTGCCGCAGGTATGTTCCAGAGAAGTTTCCACATAAGAGACCTTCATGTAAGGATTACTTGAAGAACTGCATTAAGTCATATTTTCTATAAACTGAAGACCTCTACTTTCTTTAATTTCCCATTGCTGTGCCAAATCTTCTAGTATTTTTCAGCTACCTTTCAATCTGTGCTCAAAGAACTTTCTCTTGAAGAACATTGTTCAAAATTCTATGCATTCTCCTAGAAAATTATGACCATTGCTCACAATAGCAGAAGAACTGCTATATTCTTTCCCTTCATCTTGCATCACTATATCTAAGTGTATTTAAATGTTGAGCTTTTAAACTTATGATTATGTCTGCTGACACTATTAATTCTCCACTCCTTACAACACACTGCTCTCTTGGTTCTCATGGTATTCTATTCTATTCTTCTATTCTATTCTATTCTTTCTATTCTATTCTATTCTATTCTATTCTATTCTATTCTTTCTATTCTCTATTCTATTCTTCTATTCTATTCTATTCTATTCTATTCTATTACTTATTCTATTCTATTCCATATAAGTGTCCTATTCCATTACTTCTGAATGTGTATCTCTTTTTATATTGACACGGTTTAATATATACACTCTTTTCCCTTTATTTATATATTTCTTTTGTTGGACTCTGCCTCTGGTATCAGTGTCTCTTTGTTTTTGCTCGGTTAATATATTCAAACTCATGTCTTAAATGATTATTGATTTAACTATTAACCATAGATTAAATTTCAGTGTTTCTCCACATCCGTCCATCCTTCTAGACATCTCCACATGAATATTCTAAAATCTCTCTCCCATTTTTTCCTTAGCACTTCTAGGTGATGGTGTTAACTGTCCCGGGATGTTAAAGTCTGAAATTCAGAAGCCATTTTTTATCCAAAATGTCATTGACTTAGTTCGGAGAGTTCCCTTAGATTACTCAGATAACTTCCTTATCTTTTTCTCTGTCTCTAGTTTCATACCTTCTTCTCCTCCCTTAACTGCTGAGCTTTTCAGTTTATTGTTAAAAATTTTGCCACAGTATTTTCTATAATGTGCCAGTTAGATGACACATTGCTCCCTTTGTCTGCACTACCTTTTCTAACTCTGTTAGTATCACGTAAAATATTACAAAATGTTTCATAATTTCCAGGAAGTCTCTAGAACATCCCATCTCACGTTTCCATTAGACTTTGATTACCTTCTCTTGAATGCAAACTGTTGATTGTAATTTCTGGAATATGACTGAAGTATAGTGGTGGACTACAAGGCAGAGCTATTGCCCTTTCATGTGAATACTTGTAATGCTTAGTGGAGTGCATGGCGCTGGGTAAGGACTCAATAAATATTTACCCAAACCAGTGAAATGAATGAAATATAAGTGAATGAATACATTCTTCATAGGCAGAGCTTGTTATGGCAAATAGCTATGATAAGGCACGTAATGCTAGAAACTTATATTTTTAAGTTATTCAGAGGTTTAATATGCTAGGTTAGTATTAATGCTGTCTCAATTTACATGAAATATTTCATTTTAGGGATCCCTGGGTGGCGCAGCGGTTTGGCGTCTGCCTTTGGCCCAGGGCGCGATCCTGGAGACCCAGGATCGAATCCCACATCGGGCTCCCTGCATGGAGCCTGCTTCTCCCTCTGCCTATGTCTCTGCCTCTCTCTCTCTCTCTCTGTGACTATCATGAATAAATAAATAAAATCTTAAAAAAAAGAAATATTTCATTTTAAGAATTTATTTAAGAAAAAAAAGAATTTATTTAAGGAGCCTTATTTCACAACTTTGTACATCTCTTTAGTGTCTGGCTTTTAGAAGAAAGCTGAATTCTTAGCCAATATTTCCACATTCAATCTCTTACCATATATTTTTATGACTAAAGAATTTGGAATAAATATTTGTATACGGCACACAGATACGTAGTTGGAAAAGCAAGGGGGATATTTCAATCATCCTTTTGGATAATTATGGGTATTTTATTTTGGTACCACACTAAAACTTGACAAATAGTTGTTTCCAAATGTTGGTGGCAATGCAGAATCTGAAGCAGCGTCAACAAACTTCTTCAAATTCTATTTTTATGAAAACAGCTGACATTGTGGACCTCATTGAAAGTGTCTTGGAGACCTTGAGAATTTCTGTATCATTCTTGGAGAACCATTGGCATATAGAATTATGTGCTTTTAAAACAGATTGTACGATGTATAAGGCATGGTATTAGGTTCTCTGGAAGGTTACAATGAGGAAGGCTAGCTAGTTGAGAGATCACAACACTAATGCAGGGACAATGTTGGATTTAAGAAAAAAGAGAATTACCCTGGGTTCTCAAATCCCAACCTTTCATTACTTGAGATACAGTTGCTGATTCAGTAAAAGGATCTCTAGTTTCCAAAAGTACCTCTAACATGTTATTTCCTCCAAACCTTCCACATTTTGATCACACTTTTCTAGAGGAACACTAATTTGATAATATTGGAAACTTGTGGTCCTTAAAAAATAAAACAGTTCAGAGTGGATCAGTATAGTGTATCAGCATGGGAGATCATTAATAATGTGAAGAAATTTGAATATATCATTGATTTGGAATGAATTATTAATTGTGTCCTGGAATAAATAACTTATTCCTGACTCAGTTTTCTCATCAGTAAGATAAGTTATATCTAGAAATTACTTTTAGGTCCTTTCGGGTTCTTCATAAATTTTGTGATATAATGCTACCACACTATTAGTATTACATGCTCCTTAATATTAATATAGTTTAATAATTTGTTACATATTACTGGAAAAGTATCACGAATTAGCTTAATATATTCTTTAAGTTACAATGAATATTAATTACTTCCTGTCAGCAATAATATATTAATTAGGTTGATTATATTTCAGGAATTATTCTCTTAAACAAAATTGACTGTTAAAAATATCTATGAATGAAGTCAAAAGGTTAACACATTCAATATTTAATTGACATTCTTTCTAAAATATTCATCAATCATTCCATTACTGATCAAGATGAATATTTATTTTATTTTAGTTTCAATGACTTACCTAAAACAAAAATAGAAATAATATATCTGTTTTTAAAAAATATTAAGCCTACAGGCATTTATTTTCCTAACTTATGACAACTCAGTCTTCTTTATAGCTATTAGAACATTTATTCTGGATCTGTTTAAGTATTTTGCATGAGAGGTAGTTTAGGAGATCCTCATTAAATTTTTCTTTATTAGTTATGCTATTAAAATTTATATTTGGAGTCAAATTCTACCCATTTATGACTTCCACTTATTATTCTTAATGGCCTTTCTTTTTTTTTTTTTTTTTTCTTAATGGCCTTTCTAACAAAGAATTCCTCAACTATTTGTAGATACTTTTTAGTCCTTTAAACTTAAATTTTCTAATACCTAGGCATTAATTTCTTTGTTCTTCAAATTAATCACAGAATATGGTCTTTAAACATTTTTTGAAAAATCAGGCCAGACCAGCCTTATCTGAATAATATTAATTTGTCCACATCTCTCTTAAATCTTGGCCCTCAAATCACACATAATAGTCCAGACATGGTCTTGTATATCATGATTTATACAATAGCAATTTTTGAGTTATAATGTGAAGGAAAATATTTTATTTCTTCACATATCTCTTAAAGTTAATATTAAATCAAGGAAAATAATAATTTGGAAATCATAAATGGAAATGATAGTTTAAAAAATATTGTCATTTCCCAAATTTGTGTTTCTTAAAATGCTTGACTTGATAGTTCTGATTTTATATTATTATTTTATACCAACAAAATAAAATTATAAGTACCTATACTATATGAAAAGTATAGGGGGATCCCTGGGTGGCTCAGCAGTTTAGTGCCTGCCTTGGGCTCAGGGCATGACCCCGGGATCCTGGGATTGAGTCCCACATTGGGCTCCCCGCATGGAGCCTGCTTCTCCCTCTGCCTATGTCTCTGCTTCTCTCTCTGTGTCTCTCATGAATAAATAAATAAAATCTTAAAAAAAAAGAAAAGTATATTAACTTTATATATCTCATAGGAGTCTCTATGAATTGTATGTATGGAAGTTTTAAATACCTTAGTTGTAGAAAATATAGTAGACTGTGTTTTTTATTTGTTTGTTTTGTCTACTTAGCATGGTTTCCATACATTTTCTTCTAAAATAACTCATCACACTTTTTTTAGAGAACTTCCCCACTACCTGTAGTGTTGATGGGATTTTCATTCTCTGAACTAGTCTTTGGTCCAAAGGTAGGACAAGTATCCCACTGTCTAGGTTGTTCTGAACTGTTAGTAGGTAGTAGTTGGAAAAGGTTTTATCTCATAAAGGTGTTAAGATGGGATGCTGGAATTTTACCCTCCCCAGAAAATAGATGTACCTATTTGAAGAAAAAATGGATGAAATTAAGAGATAAAAAGTAACCAAGACAGGCAAAACTAAGCAAATGAAAAAGATAGTTGATGACATTATGTATTTGCATTTTAAAATCCAGGTGAGATAAATGATCTTTTCATCATGAGTTACTTTGTGATGGTGTTCTATTCTTTGCAACCAAATGCATCCTTATTAAAGTAGAAAGTATTAATAATGTTTCTTCAAATGTACATTGAATAAATTAAATCAATTTTAAAATGATCTCTGGTAAATTCTTACTTCTTCCACTATATAGAATTTGAGTATTCAAGAAATATTACCTGGTGGAGATAATGGAAGATAATTCCATATTCTGATTCCATCTTTGTAATACAATGAGAAAAAGAGACTAAAGTCTTTTATAAAAGGTCATTGTCTGTGCCTTTTCTTTTGAAAAGTGAATATACACTCTGTCATTTAATTCAGTATTTGATTTATAGTTTCCTAAATGTATTTTATATTACTTTTCTTTATTATGGAATAATTAGCAGTGGGAGTAAGGAACAGATTTCTATTGAGAGCTTATAGATCACTTCTAAGTTTCTAAAAATATTCAACATTTTGTCTCTGCTAAGATTTGGCCACAAAGCTGACAATTAGTTCCTTTCTTTTAAAAAATTGATTACACTGATAATGAGCACTTATCTTAAGTTTGGCAACTTTACTTAGTGGTTAGTACTGAAAATGAAGTTTTCTGTGTCCTTTCCATGGGTTCTGAAAGATATTAGAATCTCTTCTAAAATAAGCTTCTATGTAATGAGACATTAATGGGTGCCATTTAGCCCGCTACTTGCTACAGTGATCTAGCTTACATGTGTCAGTAATATTTAAGAGTAAAAGTGCCTACTTCAGAAGGTATCTATATTTTGACGAGGCAGAGATTTAAGTTTCCAAATGAGCAGAATACTCCATGAGCTAATTCCCATGTATACTCTAGGTTTTCTAATATAACATCGTATTAAGATAACTTCAATTTGAAAAATCTTTTATTTATTTGGAAAATACTTCAGTGGGAAAATAAGCTTGCAGAGACTGCTTCACTAATACTGAAGGGAAAATGAATGTTTTAACCATATAACCTATTTTGTAATCAACATTTTTATGTATCATACAACAGGAGGAAAATCTTACCTCTTAATACTTTGGATCTTACTACTCTCAATCTAATTTACAGTAACAGGCAGAAAAGACTTCATGCTTTGTTACATAAGTTAGAGATGTGAAAGTCCTTCCATTTCTACACTGTCTGATTTTAATTTTATTCTTTTTAAAATAAATTCTTGAAAATATATCATATGTCTTTCACTTTACATTATTACAGCTACTTAAAATATTATTTTTGTAACTAAATTCAGTAGTATGTACAAAAATAATTGACCTGATATATTCAACATTGGATCATACACCTGGGCAGAGCTTTCTTCATTGTTATTATTGTCTACAAAAAACAGTTTACAACGTTCTGTCTTACAGAGGCTGCACCAATTGTTTTCCAACTATTACTTTTAGATGTAAAAAAATATTAATATATGATTCTTTATATCCAAATCCAGTTTTGCATGTCAGTGATTAGATATCTGGCTCAGTACGGAAGTACCATTTATATTGTCAGATAGTACACTGCACAGCTCCAAAGTACCCCACTAGCATGGCCAACATGGAAATGATGCCCTCTAAAGATGTAGAGAGCAAAATTTACACAAAATGTCTAACAGACCTGAGTGGAGCATGCTATGTTCTGCTCTTTCCCTTACCCTTTTCCTTAGACTTCTTGCTCAGGACAAATTTCTTGAGATTGGAATTTATGTCCAAGTATCACAGTCCTGATTACTCAAACTTTTGTAGATTTTTGGTCCCTTAGCAGCAATGCTGACAACTGACAATTGCTCAGTGTGGAATTGTGGTCTTGTCTTTTCTGCTCTCCTTATGGCAATACTACGTTGTGTGGCAGAAACACAGCCTAAGTATAGATATAGACAGAAATTTTCTACCAGCACTGTAGGAGATGTTCAGTTGCTTCACATCTCTGCTAACACTTGGCAGTCTCAGATTGTTTAGCTAATCTGCTGTATGTCATTATTTCTAAAGTGGTTTTAATTTGCAGTATTCTGATGACTGCTGAGCATCCTTTTAGACATACCATTTGTCTACTAGACATATCATTTGTATATAGCCTTCTTGGAGTCTATTTCAGAGGACTCCTAGCATCTGGTAGTTCTTGGCTTATGGCAACATATTTCTAATTTTCAAGTGATACTCTTCAAATACTTGTGTCTTTGTGTCCAATGAGGACATCAGTCATTGAATTAGGGGCCCACCTGATTGAGTATCACTTTATCTTAATGTAACTAAAGACATCTGCAGTGACCAAATATGTTTACATTCTGAGATCCTGGAGATTTGGAACTTTGGGAGGATGAAATTCAGCCCATTACAGTGACTTTCTCTTTTAATTGGAAAACGTAGCCCATTTGTTTGCCTTTTTTTAGAGTAATCAAGTTTTTTTTTTTCTCATTATTTCATTTTTTTTGTCTATTAGTTTGTGAATTACTTTCTTTTAGTAGACTTTTATCATTATTGCATTAGAGTACACAAGCTGTTCCTTAAGTTATTAAAGTCTAATGTAACAGTACTTTTTGTACTTCCCAGACAATGGAAGTAACTTAGAATACTTTATCTACGTTTAACTGTATAACTAGATGCCTCCTGCCATTTTCTGAGAGCTTATATTAAGAAGTAGGTGTTATGTTAGCATGTACATTTAACTGTGAATTTCAGCTGAGAAAACTAATGTTATATTCATTAACTTTGATAATCCCTCAGACAAAAGCTGTTCATCAAAGTGATATTTTAAGTGTTAGTCCATTACATTTATTTCCACTATTAATTCTATGTATTATTTATTTCATACCCATAACAGTCTATTAGAGGAAAAAAAAAAGCTACCACTGAGGTTGAAATACTGCAATATTAAGGAACAAAGATCTTAAAATTCAAAAATTATCCTCAATCTCCAACAGACCTCAAATTTTTATTCCTATGATCAAGCAAAATATTTCTGTTATGTCAAAATCCAGTATTATAAAGTGAAAGTAAAATTATGATTCCTGCTAAGTGGATTTTATTCATGGTGCATAAAATTTTTAAATCTTTTTCAAATTTTTTTGAGTAAAGGAGTTAGCAAATAGCACCCTGTAACCATTTCTAATTTTTTCACTGAAAAATTATCTATGTAATTTTAAAAACAAATTAAGTTTTTATCCTTTAGGAAACAGAGGTGATTCAAAACATGATAGTGGCTTTTGTCTATTTTGGTACCATTGATATAAAACTAAACTTATATTCAAATCTTTTTTCATAAAAAGCCAAAATACAGTATCATGTACAATTTAAATATTTAACAATATGTCTATACTGTAAAATCAATTAATTTAAATTAAGTAAATAAGAGTATGTCACTGTTAAATATAAAATAGTCAATATTGACTCTATTATGAATATTGTTACTTTATCAAAATGAACTTTATAATGCATTCTTTAACAAAAAGTTATTATGAAATACATTTCATACTAAATACTTCTTTAAGTAATTTTTTACACATTTAATGGGATTATGTCTTACTCTGAAAGGGGCTGCTAAATCAAAAAGAGGTTGGGAAATGTTCCTCTACCAGATAGGTGAGCAAATGCTAGAAACTAGATTTCAAGATTTAGGTAATCCCTTCATGTTAGCAACTGAAAATCACAAAAAATGGAAACAAAGTAGATGTGCCTCTCTATTTGCAAAGAGAGAGATAAATGTATATTTGACCATGAGGGGAAAAAAAAATTTTCTACCTGTTGAAAAATAATCAGATGTAACTGAAAACAACAGAAAATGAATTGTTGCCAGTATTGAAAAAAATAAGGATTAGAAATCCTCAATAAGAAGCTCTATGAAGAAAGACAAAATATCTCCCAAAGAGAGAACAATCTAAAATTAAAGGTTAAAAAAAGATGCAAATGTATCTAAATTAGATTAAGAAAGAAAAGTTGAAAAGCACAAAAAAGATTTAAGAGTGAAACAAGTGGCACAAGTATCAAAATGATGTGAGATAAGTATAAATGGTAGACATCAAGAAATTTCAAACCTAAGCCTTAATAGATATTGTTAATTAGAAACCAAAACAATCATTATAAAAGTTATAATAGAAACTTAATAGGAGAAAAAGTACTGGAGCTGAGAAAAATTCTGAGTCTGCATGTCAAATTTGTCTGTATTTCAGTACCCAACAATTTCACTACCAAACAATTCTTTCAGAGATGTAGTCAAAGTTGTACCTGGAAAAAAATTTATTAACATAAAGCAAATCCTAAATAAGAGAGAAATAATTCATTTAGGGGAAAAGTTTTTTTTTTTTTAATTTGGATTATTTGTTTTATGTGTAAGATGTCAAGTGTATGCTGGGTATTATCAAAGTTGTTGGAGTTGCTGTGATGCACTGCTCCAGAGAACTAGTGTCCTGTTAGGGAGGCCGGAAAATACTAATATACTATATGTATATGTATATGTATATGTATATGTATATATAAAAATATTTTATACATATTAAATATAACATATACATACATATATATGTATACTTTTTTCATATATATATACTACTAAAATTAGAGCAGAACAACAATATCATAAATAAAAATGAGTTTGTGAGTGGCCATAGGGCCATAATGATCCTAAAGTGATTAAGTAGTATATGGAATGCTAAACAAATACATACCTACTCATGTTAGTGAATTGATTGTTGCCTATTTTCCCACGGGAAAAAGGAGAAACAACCTTCAATTCACAAAGAAATGTGAAATTATTTAGATTTAGTTAATTACAATAATAACCTTCCCTTCCTGAGTAGTGCAGTGCATGTAGTTTATCATAGTTAAAAAGATAGATATGCAAAATGTAAGAGACATTTTAGAAAGATAAGTAATGATAAAACTAGCAAGGTGGTACTGCAAAAATATTGAATCATAGGTAAGGTGGATTACAGGAAAGAGCCTCAAGCAAGCCTGAAACCTCTTTCTTCTTTTCCAGTTAAATTGCCTTCATTTCCTCCTGAGTGAAGGTAAACATAGAATTTGCTGGATTTTAAGGGCTTGGCAAGGTTATCTGAAATGCAATATACTGATCTGTCCTCGGCTTTGTCTGTATAGCTTCTTTTACACAGAAAGGTTAAAAAAAGAAGTCTTTACATTAAAAGGACTTCTAACCTTTCATTGTTTTTGTTGGTTTCCTAAATCAAGTGCTGTCATTCCTATGACAAAATTGCTATCAAGAAAATAAAACAGAGTGACATTCTAAATAGTGACTGGCATTGCAAAAGGTGATAGTACTTTAGTTTGGAGAGTTAAAAGGAAAGTTTCTCATAGGGAGTCTCATTGGAGCTAAGACTCACTCCTAGGCAAGAATGAGAATTCAAAAGTAAGGAATTAGGTAAATAATTCAGGATTTCTGTGTGTGTGTGTGTGTGTGTGTGTGTGCTTTTTTTTAAAAGACTTTATTTATTTGAGAGAGAGAGTGCAAGAGGGACAGCAAGAGCTGAGTGGGATGAGGGGCAGGAGGAGAAACCAAGTCCCTGCTGAGCAGGGAGCAGAGGGTGGGTGGGCGGCTTGGTCTGTGACTCTGCGATCAAAGGGATCATAACTTAAGCCAAAGTCAGACGCTTAACCCTTAACCGACTAAGTCACCCAGCTGCACCAAATGAACATAAATTTGTTTATGAATGCTGAAACTTCCAGCTTATTTTCAAGAAAAGTAAGAGATGTGAAAATAATGATTATTTGTGAAAATCAGACATTATTTCTTATTGGTGCTCTCAGTATCAAGACTGACTTAATATTCAAATTTAGTGTCTTACAGATTTAAAAAAATGACAAGAAAAGGATTTACACTGTAACCTATTACACGTAAATATATGTATAGAGACACAGAAATAAACAAAATTGAAACACAAGTTTCATAAAACACTTCTTGGCGTTGCTAGGTGTGATACTCTCTGATATTCATTGGTGCATTTTCTGTTTTATAATTTTTCTTGTGCTGGGGAAAAGCTAGCTAATATATGGCAGATCCACTGCTTGAAAAAAACATGAATTTAATACTGCCAAAAATGAGAACACTTAAGTAAAATGGATTTATAAATTGAATTTCCACTTTTATTATTAACTGTAATTGTTCATCTAAAGGGTGGACAAATTGTTATTTCTTTGAGAAAGAAATCTCTCTTCATAAAGCACATCATTGTCCTTCTGGGTAGAATTGCGTTTTGGGCCTTAATAAATGAGTAGGTAATGGTTAACCCTAATACATGTTCATGTACTTCTGCAAGACTCATTTTGAAATAATAGACAAAAATTATACAAAAAAATATTTCATATCCCGTTCAGAATAACAATACCAAAAAAAAAAAGAAAACAAAAAGCTTCTGGGTCAACTTGCTGAAAGTAGAAGCCAATTTTATGTTATTATTCTAGAACCCTATCCTTGTCCACAATTAGGAGCCCCTTTTCATCTACCTTAGTCACTTTATTCAACCCATTAATCTTTTAGTGACTTCTGATCACATTAAAATATCCAGTTGTACCTCCAAGTACAAAGTTTTTCTTTAATTTATATTTAACATTAAGGATATTAAGAAACACTGGAGGCTCTCAAACAAGTTAGGAAAAAATACTTTTGAAAATGAATCAATTCAGTAATATTAAAATAAGTACATTTTCTTTCAAAGTGTTTAAGGAGACATTATATTGGCTTAAATATCACATGCTGATGTACACCATACTCATGATACTTGAGCACACATATCATAGCAAACATTTCTTCTGTTCTATGACTTTTTCTTTGCCTACTTTTCCTAGCAACTAGAACTGCACCTGGCATATATTATGTACTCAATAAATAGTTTTAATTAACCAAGCCACACTATAATAGCCTTATGTACTCATATTTCCATAAATTATGACATATGTTAAATGTTACATTGACCAAGAGGAAATAGCCTTTCAGGAAAGTAAAAACTTTAAGAAAGAAACAGTGCCATTTTAATGAGTTATTGATGAATTGCTCCAGGATAGCAGAAAAGCATTTATACACTGTAGCTAGTTTAAAGACAGGTGACCTTTTAAGAGATTAGTTAACCTTTCAGCAATTTTGGAGAGTTACTGTTTTGAAAGATAAAGGTCAGAGTAGAACTCAGAATGCAGTTATTGTCTTCTCTGTGTTTGGTGCCATGCCTTTAATTTTCAATAAATTAATTCCAACTGTAGAGTCTGCTCACAAATAGATTTATTTTTTAAAATAAAAGGACAATATAGGTCGCAAGTATTTTTCAGGTACTAAATATGAATAATCTGGACACAAAAACTCAAAATCTTAATTTATTTGTAAATTTCACCTTTAATCTTTTTCATGCTAAAAGTTACTAAGACAAAAATGGTTTTGAAGAAAGATGCATGATGCTTATAGTTATTTTTTTCCTCTTTAAGAAAGTTCATTTTGTTTTTTGTTTCATGGAAAAAAAAAATTTTTTTCAGACCCAGTCATTCTAATTCTCTTCACCAGAGCCCCTGTATTCCTAAACCTGGTGTTTATATATCTCCTTAGATATCTTAACACCAAAAGGAAAATTGGACTGAATGTTTAGATAACAGTAGTATAAAATCGCATTTCTGTGTAGGCTTTCATATGCTTGAAATTTGTGCAGAGGAAATAACCTAAAATATTTTAACATTTATAGATTTTGTTCAGGTTGTGATAAGCAAAGGATCATTAACCTGACCTACATGCTCTCTTTTTCCTTTATAGTTTCCTATATCCATATTTTAAAATGCATACAATTTTATTTTTTGACCTATTCATTTCAAAATAAAACACCCTCTATTTTGGAAATAAAGAAAATGTGTTTTTCTGCGAGATTTGATGGTATTTACAAAGAGGTCAAGGCAATTTTATATACCTGGACATATAACTTAGTTTCTGATGTTTTATTCATATTCAACCAGAAACAAATATAGATAATACAGTGTCCAGACTTAAGAAAGCATTAAAAAACAAAAAAGTCTAAAGTCATACTGTTTCAACTGTTGTAACAACAGTTGAACAACAGTCATACTGTTACAACTATAGTCCTGTTTGAATGAACTGGCACTATTTTGAGATGGCAATAAGCTTACTAACAGAATTTTATCTATTCAAAGATCTGTTAGTGCTTTTACAATAAATTTCACTTTACACAACAATTATTATTCACCAGTTCTCATCATTTCAACATCAATGCATTCTTAAAAATGAAAGAAACCCAGATTGACATTTGAATTCTCTGGTCATTCAGTAAACAAGTATGGAGTAAAACGAGAAGACAACTGAAGTTAGGTGAAAGATATTTTAAATAAATCAGACAGCTGTGTTTTGTTTTGTTTTTGTTTTTTCCTTTAGTGTGTAATTTAGCATTAACTTAATCATTGCTCTATGTGAAAATATCTTTAGGTGAGAGAATGACAATAAAAACATGGGTATAATTCTCATTTGTATACTATTCTATACGAAGGCCATACTGGCCATACCAAGTATTAAAAATAAAAAGTTAAGAGGTAGCTTCTGGTTTCATAACCAGATTCTTTCATCTTACCATTCTGATATTTCCACAGGTGTGAACTTTGTGCTTATGAGTCAAGAAGACTGCTGTAGTTGATAAAATTATATCACATTGTGGGCAGCTCAATGGAGGAAAGCACAAAGACAAAATGGTGAATGACATACAACATCTATCTTTAGTCTTTGGTAGACTACTAGAGGGCATTGTGCCTAGCTTCAGCTTTTGTTTCTATTTTTGAACACGTCTAACTATGCATAGTGATTAATATTTTATTATTTTCTTAGATATCTTCCAAAGACCAGAGGAAAAAATATATTTTCTTTTGTATTAGAATGAAATCCATTGTATCTGGCAAATACTTGTATGTGTCCACTAGATCCTCTTATCAATCTAAGATACATTATGGGTTCTTAACTTATTTTTGCTATGTCTTAAAAATATTTGCTATCATCATCTTAGGAATTATTTCATCACTCATCATTTATTCCAAACCATGCTATAAAAAGATGATAGATGAACAGATGCTATAATGGTATCACTGTCCTTCAGTGTTATCATTCAGTTGTCCCAGCTATTACACTGTTATTTCAAGAAGATGTAAAGAAAGCTGATAGTCTGCTGTAGCTTTTAGTGAACACAGTTGAGAATTCAAATTTGCATTTTCACCTCTGATGACAAAGAGAAGACATTTAGTAAAGTTAGATATTTTGCTATTAATGGAAGATAAATGCAAGGAGATAAGTAATTGTCTAGAGGTATGTTAATCAATATGGTAATCATTAATAGCCACATGTGACTATTACAGCACTAGGACAAATAATACTAAAATTTGTATAGAACTGAAGAAGCGGGCAGCCCCCGTGGCACAGCGGTTTAGCGCCGCCTGCAGCCCAGGGTGTAATCCTGGAGACCCTGGATCGAGTCCCACGTCAGGCTCTCTGTATGATGCCTGCTTCTCCCTCTGCCTGTGTCTCTGCCTCTCTCTCTCTCTCTCTCTCTCTGTCTCTATGAATAAATAAATAAAATCTTAAAAAGAAAAAAGAACTGAAAAAGACTCCTAATAGTGAAAACAATCTAGAGAAATAACGAGAAACCTAGAATTACCATAATTCCAGATTTCAAGATATACTATCAAGCTATAGTCATCAAAACACCATGGCACTGGCACAAACATTAAGGTACTCTTACACTTTCCAGTTAAGGTATCTTGTTTTGTTATTATTTGAGGCAATCTTTCTCTTTTTTAACAATTCTCTTTATAACCACCTCCTTCTCCCTCTCTCTGTTCCAGAAGGGATTTTAGTGTGAAAAGTTTCCTTAAACCCTGCATGGAGGGTCATAATGTCACAATATAATGTCATCACACAAAGGTGAGCACCCTAATATGGACACATATTCTTCTAGGGCTTATAGTGGGCAGTCTTAACAACCATACATGATTTTGTTCTACAAAACCAGATGATACCAACAATATTGATTTGCAATTTCTCCTTGACATAACATAGAGCTTTTTCTTTGTCCTTGAGCTGGACTCAGCTGTGAGGTTTTTGGCTGGAATGGTCTCTAAATTGCTTGTACTTTTATCTGTCAGGATGACTACTGATGAAATTTTCTATCCTTTTGTTGGGTGAGTGCCCAGTGCTTTCTCCCTAACAAGCCCAGTCTTAATCATACATGTTTATTTCATTATCTGAAATCCCCCCATTGTCACTCTCTCCTTACAGGAATGGAAGTATCTGTTCTACTTTTTGTTAATGTCTGATAGAGACATCCTCTATATCATCATAGCCTTCTTCTTGTCCCAGTTGAATTCCTCTATTTTATTCCTTGCTATTAAAAAAAAAAAACTGGTATGGCAAAATCTTAGCTAGGAACAAAAATTATTACTTAAGATATTTTAATCCGACTATGAAATGAGCTATATAATGAACTAATTATGACCTATGTCGTGACCTAATAATGACTTATGTCATGACCTAATTAAATAAAGGTCATTAACAGCTAAGAGAAAGTAAGTTTGTTTTGTTTTGTTTTGTTTTGTTTTGTTTTATTGGAGCATCTATATCCAAGGCAGTTGTTAGATGCACGCCAGTACATAAAACGTTTTACAAAATCTCTAACCTCAAGTCTCAAGTATGTGGCCAAACAGCCACAGAAAGGATAAATCTGGCACATGGCATGTCAAGGGTGTTCTATAGGAGCTTAGAAGAGCTAACGATTTCTGACTGACACAGGGCAGGCAGCACAAAAATGTAGAGACTCAAAGAGGAGTCTTAAATAAATGCCTGTTTAGTTAAACATAAAGCAGAATTGGGGGTTATTTGGATCTGATTATGACTACAATTAATAACCAGTGCTAGTTTTTTTTTTTCAGTGCTAGTTTTATTAATGGCTACATTGGGTACCTATTTCTCACTAGTAACATATAAGAAAATGGTATGTAAATTATTGCATTTGGTCCCGATGGGTTTTGAGCATGTGTGCCATTTACAGTGATGTAGAAGAAATCTGGTATGGCAGGGATCTGAAAAACAGCCTAAACTAAGGAGACACCTGAAATAGGCTACATACTTAAAGAATTATCTAAACATTAGGTAGTAAGAGTGGTGGGAGGGGACAATAATGAGAACTATTAGAATGCTGTAGTTGTTGAAGTATAAAGAACATGGACAACAGAGTCCGTCATAGCTGTAAGTAAAACACACACATTTCCCAGTTATTTGAACTTAGAGACTTTCTTTAACTTTGCTTCTTTGTTTTCTTACTTCAAAAACGAGAATAAAAATAGCTAACACATGTATTGTAATGATTAAGAAAAAAATTATGAAAAAATGTTAAAAATATCTGGAAAATTAAATTGAATTCTTTTAAATATTGATAATACTAGCTGAAAAATGAAAAAAGGTAATAAATTTGTGGATCTAAAATTAAGGTACTATGAGACTATTGTTATTATCCTAAGTCATTAAAAGTAATCAAACTTTTTAGATGGAAGTGAGCAAACCAGCAACTCAAATATCCATCCGTCTACTTTGGGCTAAATCCCAAACCAGGAATGGGTCTGTGAGGCATTATGCCCTGGCAGTCCTTTTTATTTGCTTTCACTCTAATCTAGAACAGGGATAGACATGACCTTCTGCTGTTTGTGTGCAACTCCCCTATGAATGCCAGAGAGTAAATTTGCCAAAGTATAATAGTTTGTTGTCAGGCAAAAGGAGTTTGGACAGTAGAAAGAGAATAAGAAGGAAGTAGCTTTTATAAAAAGCTTTAAATGGATGTATTGACTAATTCAAGTTAATTTTAGATCACTTCACAGAGAAATAGCCTTGGTTCTTCCCTTGATATATTGACATTATTATGCCGCTTTAGAAATGATTTTTCTGAAAAATGTCTTAGGTTTATCTTTGCCTCTTTCAATTCCTGTATAACCCAGCATACCTTATGACATGCCATCTATGGTTTGTCTAACAAAAACAGCACCCCTTGCCTCTGGAAAATTCTCCTAAACATGTGGTTCACATGGAAGCTTTTACCTTCTTCGAATCTTCGGTTTTGGAAGTTGAATACTTGATCTAAGCTAAGGCCATCATTATCCCCTCTCCATTACAGCTGCTTAGCCCAGGAGTGGAAATCTGGCTCCTATGGGGCAAATCAGGGAGCTCTCCCAGGACAATGACCTGCACTTCTTTTCTGGTAGAAGAGAGAAAGACGTGAAGTGCTAAAGATTCTGGTACTCCTGGTCCCTGTCAAGTTGAAGAATTTGGCCTGCACAAAAAAGAAAGAACACCCAAAAACAGAGACAACAGAGGAAAAGGCAATGGGGGACAAGGGGACAGATGAGGGAGGGAAAGTAAGGTGAACAGATGGATGGAGTGATGGGTGGAGAATGGTTCTCTGAAATTCCTTCCCCTTCTTTTCTAAGAACATATTACATTAGTTTGATCTCACTGGTAGTTGAGTAAAAAAGTTTTTCACAATTACATCTCAGTTTTCTGAAATTTATATTAGTATTTCCACAGTTCCTATGATGATTTTTATCTTTTAATTTTTTGGTAAAGACTTATTTATTTGAGATCTAGCATGAGCGGGGACAGCAGGGGGAAAAGGAGAGGGAGAAGCCGACTCCCACTGAGCAGGGAGCCCGATGCCATACCGATGCTGGTTGACAGACTCAATCTCAGGACCCTGAGATCATGCCCTGAGTGGAAGTCAGACTGCTAACCAACTGAGCCCCCCAGGTGCCTCCTAAGATGATTTTTAAATGACAGTTTAGCAAACATGTTATTTTTTGAGAGATTTATATACTGTTTTTTCACCTTTGTACAGATTCAATATTTATTATATGAATGAAGAATTAGTCACCTCAGACCACTGACCTAGGACCTGCATTTGAAAACAAGTTGGAATAAGGATGTTGCTGGATTTTTTTCTCTCTTGTTTTACAAATCACAACTAATCTTAGTATTTTCTGACTGTAGCCTTCCCATACTCTGTGTCTTATGTTCTCAGTCTAATGTCTTCTAAATTTCATATTAGCAAGATAATTTAACTTACATGTTTATACAGACGATCATCACTTTATCTCTGAGACTTTCAAATTAAATAGTGTTCTTTTTAATGAATCACGCAGTCGAGTAAATTACTAACCTGAATATGAATCTCATTGAATTAGTAAAAGTATTGAACAAATGAGCAAATATATTACACGTTTTAATATTTTGTCAGCTCTATTCAATTAAACCCGATTATAGCACTTAAAATAACAAAGTTTTAAAATGTTAAAAGTTGTAGTGTTACCAAGGAAAGGATATCTAATGGATTGTTTTCTGATTTTCTCTTAAAATCGTGATTTTATCACCTGGAATATCTTTTTTTTTTTTTTTTCTCCTTCCGATGAATTGGCATAACACATCATAATTTGACAGGTTTTAGGAAAAATCTTCTTAAAATGTCAAAACCTGCTTATAATATTCATATATTGAAAAATGTCATTAATGGTCATCTCTAGCATGCCACATTGAGGAAAATGAAAATGTGTTTCTTTCATTAAATATGGTATTATTGTTACTACGGTTGAATTAATTCTTGCAAATGAAGTACAGGTTGATGACTCAGCTAAATACTTCCTATTTGATTAAAAGATTACTTTCTCACTTTTCCTCCTGCTTTAGCCATTATCCCCTTTCTTCCTTTCCTCACCTTCCATGTCCCTTCCTCCTTCCCTTTCTCTAGTCCTTCTTTTTTGTCAAAAATGGTATTCAGTGCTCACTCTGCTAAAGACTCTGCTAGAAGAAAGGAATGAGTAAATAAGAAAATGCAGAGCAAGGCAAGTTCTCTTATAGTGTAAGGATGTAGTCCCAAAGTTGCATAAATTCACATTTGAAATGTTCCAACTTGAGTGCTCTGGGGGTGAGAGAAGGCAGTCTCAGGAAAGGAAAACTTAAACTGATGGGTGAGTCATGTAGATCCAGGAAAAGTTGATGAATGTGGTAGAAAAATATTTACTGGAAAGAAGAGTCTTCTCAAAGGTAAAGAGGTGAGTTAGGACATGATGAACATGGCATTTTAATGGCACAGACAATAAATCAGTAGTGTACTTAGCGTGTAAAACTGGTTCTCAATCATGAAAAACTTGCAAATCATGTTTAGAAGTTTTGACTTAAATCAGAAAAATTTAAGGGTTTAAACAACAGATGGGTGTGGTCAGGCTTGGAGTTTATTGTGGTTTTGGTCAATGGGTAAAGGATGGATTGACTGGAACATTTGAGATAACTACTGAATCCAGGAAGACCAGTTGGAGGCTGTTTCTGTAATACAGCTGAGAATATGTCCAGAAAAGAATGGCAACAACAAATTCTGAGAAAATTAAATACCATTAAAAGTGATTTTGGAGGTAAATTTAATGGAAATTAATAATTATTTTTGTAGTTAAAAGCATGGAGGCAATAATTCCAAAGTTTATACCTTAAGTAACAGTAAATAAAATGATCTCTATAAATAAAATCTATATGGGGCCATGACAGTATACATTTAATAAAATTTAGACAGCAGATACACATTTTTTAGAACATATGGATAGTTAAATATACTATATATGTCTGTGTAGACAATGTACAAAGGCCAAGGACAGGGCGTTACAGGAGTGTCAGTAATATCCTCACTAAAGATTTCATCACATATATTATTTCTCTCTACATATGACAAGCTTATGTTGGCTTGATTCTAGGGTTAAGTTTGAAGTTTGATGCCTATTATTACTCTGTGTCTGGTAAGCAAATGGAATACAAACCCACATTGGGACATAGGTGGGGACACAAGAGTCACAGAGCTAAGCATTCAAATAGAATCATAGCATTGAACGAGTGACACATCCATTGCAGGTCTTGTCTAGTACACCATAAACCAAGTATGGCACTGAAAAAGATCATTAAAGTTGGAGAAGGCCACACGGGGAAGTAATTATCCCTTCTATCCACTCTTAGAATCCCTTCAGAACTGTCAAATCACTAGCCCGTTTGTATTTTATTTCTAGAAAATAAGATCAACTACATCCAGGACTTTCGCTTGATTGAAAAGTGAAAACCTCATCTAAAAATAAAGTGAAAGCAATTTGGCATCACTTGTTTTTGATAAGTTCATGTTGACTACTGAATCAGCTATGAAAGTACTAAAATACCTGTAAAACAGAGAAAATAGAAGACATAAATTCCCAACGCTTAATATAGATTTCTCTTGAGAATGCAAACATGGTTCCAATAATATTTTTTAGGATGGTAATACAATATTAGACTTCTTATTTATTGTTAACCTAGTCCATGTAAAATATTGAATATTTTATTATATATAATATGGAATACTGAACATTTGAACATTACACAACACATAATAATAATTAAGAAGTGCATTACATGCCCAAATTTGTTAGTTAATATATGCGCATACATATATTCAAAAATTGAAAATATTCAATAAAGTATTTTGGCATGTAAAGTAATTTAATATAAAAGGATATCATTGGAAAATATTTTTTTAATAAATTTTTATTTATTTATGATAGTCACACAGAGAGAGAGATCGAGGCAGAGACACAGGCAGAGGGAGAAGCAGGCTCCATGCACCGGGAGCCCGACGTGGGATTCGATCCCGGGTCTCCAGGATCACGCCCTGGGCCAAAGGCAGGCGCCAAACCGCTGCGCCACCCAGGGATCCCATCATTGGAAAATATTTAAGGATATATGCTTATTAAATTGCTAAGGAAATTCATAATAAAATATGTCTTGCTCAGTAGGTGATTCCCTTAGCCTTTAGATACAATTATAATGACTTTCCATATGCAAATATATTGTAAAGTATTTTAAAAAGTAAATACTTTCTACCTGTTTCCTGCTGTTATGGTTCATATATTTGTACCTTTTTGGGACTTTCAATATATAACAAAAGTGTTGAAATCCATAACTTCATATATTTTTTTAGTATCTTGTCCAAAAACTTGAATGAAGTTTTATAAGTCTTGCATATTAAATTTAAAGTGGCAATTGTATAAAAGACAAGAGTAATTATCGCAAACACATATACTTAAATTTGTTCATAGTTTGCTGTTTATTTAGATTTACATTATAATGCATTGGTCACTATACACAATACTATACGAGAAAAGAAAAAAAGAAACAATAAGTTTTTTCACTAGTTTACATTAGCCTTCTTAGCTCACTGGTACCAATATTTTAGTTTCTCTTTACTTCTTATATCTAGATTCTTATATCTTATATCCAGATTCTGTAGATTTTCTACAGACAATAAAATGCACTGTTTGGGATAAAACACATGTAAATATCTGGGTTCATTTAAGATGTTAATACATCATTTTAGTGATTATAATGAATAATTCCGACATTTTGCTCAATCCTGGAAATGTTCAGGTATTAAAAAATTTAAACCAAAATATTCTCATCTTGTTAGAGAACCACACTCAGTGGTTACTGTGGCAATGATTGTTATTGTGTCTTTAAACTAGTGTTTAAAAGTAAGTCTGTGATAATATAATAATTAATTTATGAGATGTAGTTTGTTGGGATAAATAGATTGATTATATTTATTTTCTCATTTTAATTTAATGGGAATTACAGCAATATCCCATTGTCCTTCTTTTACCTTTTATATGGCTGTGATCTTGTTAACCTAATGTTTTAAAATTTTTCCAGTTTTAATTTACTCAGGAGTTATAGTATTCTTACTTAGCAAATATCTATTTCTTGACTTAGGTAAAGTACCTAAATTTAAGTTTACAAGGTATATCTTATTTTAGTATTGTCATTTTTCATATGAGGAAACTAATGATTGGAGAGCTTAAGTATCTTGCCCAAGGACACAAAGCTATAAAATAGAAGACAAGACTCTAAGCATAATTGTTTTGTTTTTTTTTTTTAATTAACATCTAGCATTATTTTCCATAATAATTTTGCTGCCTGGTAATCACTTATCATATTAATCATATTAAAATTAGAGTGCCAAATTACTAATTTTCATAAAGGACAATATTATTAAGTGAAAAAAAATGATAGCTAATAAGTTCTTTCTTTCTCTAAAAAAGACCCACATTTTTCAATGTACTTTCTTTTTTTTTTTTTTTTCTTTTTTTTTTTTTCAATGTACTTTCTTTAAGCAAACTCTATCCTTAATGTGGGACTCCATCTCACAACCCTGAGATCAAAAGTTACATACCAGAACTCACATTTTTTTTTTCTTTTAATGGCTTTGGAGTACTAAGTTTCTAGATACATTTTCACAAGATAATAGTAACTTAAACTTTCTTTCTTTTTTTCATTATGAAGATATAAGTGCCAAGTCAGGAAAAATAATGTATATATATTATTTATTTATTTATTTATTTATTTATTTATTTATTTACACATGAGAGACACAGAGAGAGACATACACACAGGCAGAGAGAGAACCAGACTCCATGCAAGGAGCCCGATGCAGGACTCGATCCTGGGACTCCAGGATCAGGCCCTAGGTCAAAGGCAGACGCCCAACCGCTGAGCCACCCAGTCATCCCAGGACCATATATTATATAGTTTGGTAAATAAATTGTATAATGTTTTAAGTAGCTTGGATTCTTCTTCAAATCATATATTTTTTCAGTAATACTTGCACATTGTTTTCAAGTCTATTCCTCTCTCAGTCTCTTCAGAACTCTAAAACACATAATATGAAGTAGTTGTGATCATTAATTTTTATTTGACTGGGTAAGGGATGTGTAGATAGCTGGTAAAAGATTATTTCTGGGTGTGGTTGTGAGAGATTAACATTTGAATTACTAGACCAGGTAAACAATAGCACCCTTACCAATGCAGGTTAACATTCTTCAACCTGTCTGGACACTGAATAAAACAAAAAGACAGAGGAAAGACAAATTTTCTCTCTGGTTGAGTTGGGACATCAATCTTCTCTTGCCCACGGACATTTACAGTCCTGATTGTCAAGATTTTTGACTCAAACTGAATTTCTTACAGTTTTTTCCTGGTTCTCCAGCTTGCAGATAGTAGATCGTGGAAATTTTCGGCTTCCATAAAAACATGAGTCGATTCCTATAGCGAACAAACAAACATCAATTTTATCTATCTATAGATATTCTACTGATTCTGTTTCTCTGGAGAACATTGGCTAACTTACTAACTCTTACAATTATGCTCTTTAAAGCTTTTAACCTTTTCATTATTCCTAGAATTATTTACTAATGTTTGATAATACTTGAATAGGTTGTTAATCTCTTGTGAATTAGATTTTGTTGTTTAGATCTTTGTTTTGTACTTAAAACCTTAAAATCTTTCAGTTGGATTAAAGATCTATTAGAACTCTTTAATAAGAAAATTCAAAAGGTTTGTGAAAAGTTTTATACCCTACTTGGGGAAATTACAACTTTATCATAATATATATTAAAATAGAGCTCAAGAAAATTAAATTTCTCTTCCTTTCTTTGTGCAATATTTTATATATTTTAGTAGTTTTCAAGTAAACATTGCAAAAGAAAAATGCTTCAAAAATAATTTAAAGTTATTTTTCATTTAAGATCTTTTAAATATTTTCTATTGTTCCCTTTATTGAAATCATTTTTAGTTAATGAAATTTATATAGAAATTACATGAAATTGTTAAGACATTTTGTAAATTAGCATCATCTTGACATACTCATTTGTTTGAATATTCCAAATTGATATCATACAAGATTATGTGAAATTTCCAGTTCGTCAAAAGTTAAATTCATTACCTTTTTAAAATTCCATCTTGTACTCATTGAAATTTATTCTAAATCACATCGTTAGATCAAACACATTCACTGAAATCTGGATAAGAAAAAGATTAAGCAAGTAACAGTGAAAAGCCTAATTAGTGTATTTCACCTTTGTCATCAAACATAAGTAGAGAAATGATCAAAACCTTTTAATGGTCAGAAGTGGACAAGTTTGTGGGCATTATTTTTCATCTGAAATAACTCTTTTCTGGATTATCTGAGAAGGTCAGTTTTTGGCTTTGTTTGAAAGAGGTTCAAAAATTTAAGATTTAAAAGGAAATTATAGAAAGATTTTAAAGTCATATTTCATGCATACATTTTTCATGATTTGAAGTCTATGAAGTGGGAGAAATTAATATAAAATTGCTAAAACGAAATCTGAATTTAATTGAAATTTAATCATGGTTATTATTGTATTTTTTTATGTTAACACTTTTTTTTAAAGTTTTTTGAAACAGAATAATTTAAGTTGCATTTTCAAATGGAAAAGTTGGACTGTTGAACATATACTGGAATCCTGTAAAAACTCAAATTGATTGAAGAAAATTGTGAACACATTAGATGTAAGGATTTTTGAAATATATAGATGATTTAATAGCAAACAATATTTCATGATATTAATTACTAATTATTGTTTATTGGTTAAAGGAAAGTTCAGGCATTTCCTCTATATAAATTAACTTATATCATTACCATTGTATTAGTATTTCTCACATTTATAAATGAAAAAATTGAGACAAAATATAATTATGGGATTGGCCCAGATAACTATTAAAGCCAGTATTTAAATATGTACTGATTGTTCTGGTGTAAACACTTCCAATCACTATATTATAAAATGGCTACTTCATATTGAACTTGATGCATTGAAATAAAAACTCTATACCAGTTACAAAACATGAGTTAAGATTTACTCATAATATGGGGCTGGCCAAACAAGTGATATATATATATATATATATATATATATATATATATATATTTTTTTTTTTTTTAACAAGAGATAATTTTGAACAAGTACATGAAACCATTGCTTTTTCACTGATGCATACACACACACATTTTTCCATTAGTTTCTATCAATTGTGTGTGTGTGTGTGTGTGTGTGTATATATATATATATATATATACATATTTAAAGATTTTATTTATTTATTCATGAGAGATACAGAGAGAGAGAGAGAGAGAGGCAGAGACACAGGCAGAGGGAGAAGCAGGCTCCATGCAGGGAGCCCAACATGGGACTCGATCCCGGGTCTCCAGGATCACGCCCTGGGCTGAAGGTGGTGCTAAACCTCTGAGCCACCCCGGCTGCCCTGTGTTTATATATATTTTTATGTGTGTATCTACTCACATGTTTTTCCAAGGGGTATCAGGAGAATTGCTAGAGAAACTGTCAATTAAAAAGATAAAAAGTTTGCTTCAAAATAATACAGTTAAATTGAATATACCATCTAACAAACAAATATAAACTCCATTTCAGAATTGTTTTCCAAAGTGAAATGACCAGTAGGCATCACAGCAAGAAGTTAAAAGAAAAAAAAATTACTCTAAAAGAAATATACAATGTAATCAAAGGAAAATAAAATAAACAATTGGGAGCACAAATGATATTTTTAGTAGCTGGTAACCTGAATAGAAACATCATTATTTTTCTCAATCCTAGATTTTAAATATAAGATTTTCCTAATCCTAGCCTTTTTTAACCCAGACTCCATTTTAAAATGTAGGAAATGGTTTTTAAGGATCCACATATCCTGGCACTGCTCAAATATGCTGATTCGGGGCAGCCTGGGTGGCTCAGTGCTTTAGCACCTGCCTTCAGCCCAGGGCATGATCCTGGGGTCCCCAGACGAGTCCCGCATCGGGCTCCCCGCATGGAGCCTGCTTCTCCCTCTGCCTGTGTCTCTGCCTCTCTCTCTGTCTCTGTGTCTCTCATGAATAAAAGAATTAAAAAATTTTAAAAATACGCTAATTCACAATTTCTGGGATCAAGTTATTTGTATGTTTGAAAATTTCTGCAGAGTAGAGAGACTATTTTAGAAATCCCTGATGAATAAATCTGTTCATTTGGTTCTTTTTATGGTGTTTTATTTCACCCCTATTTCTGAATAAGTTAGTTGGATATAAAATTCTTGATTGAAAATTATTTTCTTTTAATCTTTAAAGATATAATGTGTGTTGTAGCTTTCTTTTGCTATTTTGATTCCTTAGTTGAAAACCCACTGTATCTCTCCAATTGTTTTTAATAAAAAGCAACAAAAACAAAAACAAAAAAATCTTTGCTTTATAAAATATATTAAATATACAAAAAGGTATTTAAAGTTTACAGCTGAATAAAATCCATAAATTGAACCAATACAACCAACTGCCATCTCTGAAGAAATAAAACCCCAAACCCTCAACCTCTGATCTCAAACTACCTTAGAATTATTAGCTCTTTCCTCTCACTGGTATGCATTATTAAATCTTCTAATAAACTCTACTGGTTTTTGCTTCTTTTGGATTCCTAAAGAGGAATTATACAGTACATAGTATTTTGTGTTTGACTTATTTTGTTCAAGATTGTGTTTGTGAGATTTATGCATTTATGTTGGCGTTGTTCATTCACACTGCTATGAAGTATTACACTGTGTGACTGTGTCAAAGTATATTTGTTCATTCTGCCTTTTGAAATTTATTTTATTTTTAAAGATGTTATTTATTTACTCATGAGAAACACAGAGAGATTGGCAGAGACATAGACAGAGGGAGAAGCAGGCTTCTCACAGGGAGCCTGATCTGGGACTTGATCTCTGGATCCAGGATCATGCCCTGAGCCTAAAGCAGATGTTCAACCACTGAGCCACTCAGGCGTCCCCTGTTCATTCTGCTTTTGATGACATTGGAATTCACAAGCGCGGTAATGAATATCCTACTACATGATGGTTTGATTTTGTTTGGGGAACCTATGTATGTAATACTGTTTGGATTATACCTAGGAATTAAATTTGCTGAGCTATAGGTTAGGCACATTTCACTTGAGTAGATACCTCAAAAACATTTCTTAAAGAGGGGCACTAATTTACACTCTCACCAAGAGTTTATATGGGTTTCGATTGTTTTTACGTCACCATTGTTTGTTATTTTTCACCTTTTTCATTTTAACCATTGTGGTATGGTGAGTTCCACCAAATGTATTTTTTATTTGCATTCCCCAATGACGAATGCAGTTGAATATCTTTTACTTATTGGCCATATGGTTATTTCCTATTATTGTCTTTGTAAAGTTTTTTGTCAATCTTGACCATTTATTTCTATCAGCTTTGTGCCTTTTTCTAGAGTGTTGTGGGTTTTTTGTGGGTTTTTTTGCATAATCTTAATACAAGGCCTTTAATAAATATATGAATAGAAACTAAGAGGCTGATTTTTTAAAGAGATTTTATTGATTTGAGAAAGAGAGTGCATGCACACACAAGTGGTGGGATGCACAGAGGAAGAAGGAGAAATGGACTCTCTAATGAGCAGGGAGCCTTACTTGGGGCTCTACTCCAGGACCTCAAGATCATGACCTGAACTGAAGGCAGATGCTTAACCTATTGAGCCACCCAGGAGTCCTGAGACTGATTTTAAGATCTTCTAATTTCATTGTTACTCTGCAGGGAACTGTCATAGATAAAGGTTCTTTAGCATCCTAAATGTAGAAGACTAAAACAGATATATTATTGTACTTATTATGGGTCAAGAATCCTTGAGAGCAGAGCAGAGACAGTTTCTCTGTGCTCCACAATGTCCAGCACCTCAGCAGAGAAGATATGAATAGCTAAGGCCTGGACTTATTAGGGGACCTCTTCACCTAAGTGAAGTCTGACACCTCAACTGCCATGACTCTAAGGAGAGGTTCAGCTTGAACAGTTGAGTGGTGCAGCTACCTATGGCCTCCCATGCACCTTGAGCTTCTCCTGGCATCCAGCTGACTTCCAAAAAGGAGGTTTCTGGGAGGGAATTCCCCTAAAAGAAGTATTTGAAAAGAGGCAGAAGCCACATGACCTCTTCCAATCAAGCTGAAGAAGTAAAATAGCATCATTTCCTCCACATTCTATGGTTTACAAACAAATCCCAAGGCCATCCCAGATTTAAGGAGAAGGGAATTCAATTTCTCCTCTTGGAGGGAGAGTGGTACGGTAACACTATAGAAAATCATTTGGAGTATAAGACACTGTTGCAATCGTCTTTGTAAAAATATAATCTTTCATAGTATAGATTCTTAAAAATGCATCCTGTTTGGGATGTGTCATGCTTCGTAAATAAGACGATTCATGTTTTCTGTTTATCAATTCTGAGTCATTCTCAGTTATTATATTATTTTTTAGTATGGCTTGTCCCTTATATCCTCATTTTTCTTCTTTCTGAAATTCAATGAGGTAACTTTAGGACTATTTTATCATCCATTATTTTATCAGCTCTTATATCTGCTTCTTGTAAAAGTATGCTACAAATTGGAGTAACTTTTTCAGGTCTGCATCCAGTAGCATTACTTCTTTTGTCATCCATACCTACTTGAGTATTTAACTTAGCTCTATATTCTTGCTGTAAAAGTTTACATTTGTCAAGTCTAGAAAACGAATTTCACTCATCATCAAATATACTTGGACTTTTTTCATAATCTTTTGTTCTTAAATCACAGCTGCGACTCCACCTTCAATTTTTTTTAAACATTTAAATGTACCTATTTGTATTTTATATCCAATTACTTAATACCTTAATTTTTGAGCATATTGATATTCTGTGGTGATGTTTCTACTGACTCTAATTCATAGATGCTTCCTTGTGTGTTTGATAATTTAGGATCTTGAGCCTTTATGGTATGTTATCTGGGTAGGATGTTATCTATAGGAATCCTGTGGAGCCTGCTTTAATATTGCCCCTTCAGAGGAAAGTTGCTTTTTAGGTGAATTGAAATGCCACTATCTCATGTCATTTTTGGTTAATTTCTTAGTTTCTTAGTTGGGGAGTTCCTGCAATATACTAAAACCCAAAGCTGCATGGAATCAGGTCCAAATTTTCAAGTTCTCATGAGCTGTATATTCCCCATCCAGTGCCATTAGGAACTCCTTTTTCTAATCATACCTCTTCATAAGTGGGCATATTTTTCTTAGTACCCTTGTGGTTAACATCTTTGTCTTCCATGGGTCTCAGTTTTAACCCAACAATTTTTGTAGACCCAAGGTATTGTTTCCAGTTGTCAAAAAAGTAAATTGCAAGCCTCTTGGTTCTTTTATCAGAAAATACTCCCCAGATAGCTGTAGTTCAGCTACATTTTGCCACTTCTGGTTTCCACTGTCCTCCATTTGGGGTCAAAGGAGTTTTTTGTTTGTCTTCTTTTGTTTTTAACTTATGAGTTCAACTATGCTTTTTAAAAATGTTATCTTAAATCCAGACTTGTTGGTATTATGAATCAGGCTAATTTTTAAGATGTCAAATCTGCTTAGTGTCAGGAATAGAAATCCTTCTGAGGTATGCTTTTCCAAATACTTTATAAATGAACAATCTATCTGCATTATTTACACGGACTCAAGACTACATGTTTTTATAAATGCCATTCAAGCTTCAATATCTCAAGGTTTTCTTTGAAAATTAATTTTCCATATGACTTTTAATCATTAATGTAAGCATTTTGGGATAAAAAGTTTTAAAAATATGAACATGTTTTAAATTTTTCTGAAGACTGAATTTCCTCCAATATGAGTCCCTATGTAGCTAATTATAGGTTATTTATTAAGAAAGATGAAATTTAATTACAATATTCCTCTTAGCTCTTATATGACTGGCAAAGGTGATACTGCTTTGTCACTGTGTGTGCTGAACCTACCCTGGCAGCCTCTCGCAGGACCTTTACATTATTTCTAGTGATGATAGCTTGTATTGCAATACCCTAGCATTGACCCTTTCATAAGAGATTTATAAATATTGCCTTGTAAGCAGCCTGCAGATCTGGGTTTCTGGAAACCAGACAGGGCATTTTGGATGCTGGAGATTTGGCTTCAGGAAATCCTTCATCCTCTCTCTTTAACAAACCCATTGACCTTTAGAACCTGGGGCAGTACTAATCCTTTTGGTCTGGCATTTCTTAGCAGGAATTCACTAGAATTTCTTCTTTCTGGAAAGTTTTAGTGGGTAAAATTAGCAGAAGTGCTGAACTTGTATTTTGTATATGTATGCAGAACCCATAAAGGTATAAATACCTAAAATAAATCTAACAGTTTGCTTCTCACATGTTCAAGGGGTTGTCTTATTAAGAGAGAGTTACCTTTCTCTGTGTACTGTTAACTAGAATCAGGTAACTGCAGAATTAGGAAACATGAATGAAAATTATGGGATTTACTCTTCAACGGAAGGATAATATTTAATAACCAAAACTGTTCAGGAATGGAGTAAACATGCATGTAAGAGAATCAGAGCTCTGGCATTCAAGATATTTAAACATATTTTATAATGATAGTTGTTCTTTGTAAAGAGGATCTTGCATTTAGCTGAGGATATACCTGAAAACACTTCCATTCTAAAGTCAGGACATCCATCCTGACTTTAGACTTTATATACCATATAATATGGTATTATAGCGAAATACCATAATACTTTGCAGCTTAAACCCAGAGCATGTATGATTTCACACAGAAATGATATGCTCCCTGTCAATCACTCCCATTCTTCGTAGGTAAACACCCACCTGGTTTTTAAGTTCATCTTTTTTTTGTGTGTGTGTTATTTAAGTAGATCATACAGAGTACGCAGTGTGTACTTTTTATGTGTGTCTCTCACCATCCAAACGATTTGTTCCCAGATTTTGCTGTATTTTATAGGTAACACTAGTTCATTCATTTTATCTCTAGATAGTCATGAGTGTGGAAATATACTATAATTTCTTTACTAATTTTAGTACCGAAGGACGTTTGGGTTACTTTCCACTTTATATTTTTTGAATTGTGCCAATTCAAATATTGCTGGACTTATGTTGTGATAAGCAGATATATGTGATATGCATATATATGCATAGTTTTTTAGTGTGTTCAGCTTTAATACATACTATCAGTTTTCTACAGTGGCTGTACCAAATTCACTCCTGCAATAATGTAGGAGAATTTCCTGTGAGCTACTTCTTCAGAAAAATGTATAGGTTTTGATTTTTGTTTTCTTATATTGTTGTTTTTATGATGTTTTTATTTTTGCTTTACTTTTCTTTCATGTGTATATGTATGTATATACGAGTGTATTACATACAAGTAAACATGTTGGACAGCCCGCTGAGTTGAGCTTTCAGGTGACACATGTATCAGCTGTCATCTGATTGCAACCAGATGATATTCTAAGTGAAAATTACCCATTTGAGCCCACTCAACTTTTAGAATCATGACAAATAATAAAGTATTGTTTTTTTTGTTTGTTTTTGTTTTTACTTTTTAAAATAGTTTATGTATTTATTCATGAGAGACACAGAGAGAGAGGCAGAGACACAGGCAGAGGGAGAAGCAGTCTCCATGCAGAGAGCCTGATGTGGGACTTGATCCTGGGATTCCGGGATCATGCCCTGAGCCAAAGGCAGACGCTCAACCACTGAGTCACCCAGGCATCCCAATAAAGTATTATTTAAAGAGCTATATTTTGAGGTAGTTTTGTTACATAGAAAAAGAGAACTGAAGTGAGTTCTCATATACTTAGTATTTTTATATTTTCCTGATAGGTTGATACTGTTATGATTATTAAATGAAGCTCATTATAACTAATAATGTTTCTAAGCACAAACTGTATCTTCTCTGATACTAGTATGTAATATATATAGCATATAGTATGTATAGTTTATAATAATCTTTTAATCTGATTGTTTAATGTTGGTATAATGCATATTTTTTAGCTTTAAAGGTTTCTATATGTATATATATGATGTATGTCTTGTATAAGTACATAGTTGGATTTTGTTCTTTACTCCAGTGGGTCAAATTGTCTTTTAAATAGTGCATTTAGACTGGTTTCATTAAATTTAATTATTCATGTATTTTTTATTTAAATTAACTATATTTTTACTCATTTTTCTTTTTTTCCCTGTATTCACACATTTTTTTTAACTTCCTTGCCTTTTTGGATTAATCCAGTATTTTTATTATTTTATTTTAAACCTAGAAACTCATTATTATGCATTACATCATTATTTCTAGGAGTTACTGAGGAATTTACAATATACATTCTTAATTTCTTAAAGCTTGGTATAGGTACTTTTAGATCTTTGTTTGTCAGTAAGTGCTTTTATTTTGCTTTCCTTTAAGACGCATATTTTGGGGGACGCCTGGGTGGCTCAGCGATGGAGTGTCTGCCCTGGGCTCAGGGCGTGATCTTGGAGTCCTGGGATTGAGTCCCACAACATCAGGCTCCTTGTATGGAGCCTGCCTCTCCCTCTGCCTATGTCTCTGCCTCTCTCTGTGTGTCTCTCATGAATAAATAAATAAAATCCTTAAAAAAAAAATGAGGCATATTTTGGGTGGGCATAGAATTTTAGATTGGCAGTTATATTCTATAAATAACTTGAAGACATTATTTTATTATCTTCTAGCTGTAGGTTTTTTTTTTCCCCTGTCAAAAATTAAGTGTCAGTTTTATTATAGCTTCTTAGAAGATAAAATACTTTTCCTTTGGGTGCTTTAGAACTTGTTTTGTCTTTTGTCTTTTGTTTTTTGTTTCACTATGTATGATGTGTATAGGTGTAATTTTCTCCGTATTTATCATTTTGCATTTTGTAATTTTTTTTGAATTTGCGGTTTGGTGCTGTCATCAATTTTTAACATTATTTTGACTATAATTACATCACATATTACTTCTCCCTCATCTTTTGTTTCTTGAACTCTGGTTAACTGTTTACTGGACTATTTTGCTAAGTAGCATAATTTTCTTTGCAGGCTTTTTTGGTATTTTTTCAACTCTTTTACATCTCTGTGCTTTATTTTGGACATTTTCTAATTTATATTTCAATCCGCTAATTTAGCTAAATCTAATCAAATGATAATGCTATGGAATGAACTCCTAATTTTGTTATATGTGTTTTTTTAAATATTATATTTATTTATTTGAGAGAGAAAGAGGGAGCATGAGTGGGGAGGAGGGGCAAAGGGAGAATTAGACTAAGTGCTGAGCAGGGAGCCAGACCCCTGCTCCATCCCAGGACCCTGAGATCATGACCCGAGCCAAAGGCAGATGCTCAACCACTGAGCCACCCAGGCATCCTTGCATGTATTATTTATTTGTATATCTTCCAGTTGACTATTTTTAAATATCTAAAATCTTTTTTTAAAGTTTTTTTTTTTTTTTTTTTTAGAGAAAGAGACAGGGAGAGAGAAGGAACAAGGGGAGGGGCAAAAGGAGAGGAAGAAGGAGAGCCTGATGTGAGGCTCCATCCTGGACTCTGGGATCATGACCTGAGCTGAAGGCAGACGCTTAACTGACTGAGCCACCTGGTCCCCTTAAATATTTCAAATCTTTATGGAAGTTCTTCATGTTGACATTTATATTGTAAAACATTAATTATAGGCAATCTGAAATCTCTGTTTGCTATCTATGTCTCTTCTGGATCTGTTTAGATTGGCTTTTTTCTATTTTTGTTAATTTTTATTCGATAATTTTCTATTGATTATATAATATAACATATAACAAATTCTAGAGATGATTAGAAGTTCTTGATGTTGTGACTTTCCTCCAGAGAAAAATCACCTTTGTTCTTGCCAGGCTGTTGTTCAAGGGGCAAATCACCTTAATCCAATAAGGAATTAAGCTGTTTAAATTTGAGTTCCAGTTCTTGTATGAACTGATATATTTCTATTTTGCCCTTTTTCCTGAAGTACATTATCTCAGGGCTCCCAAGTGAACACTTAAAATATTTACCAGACTATCTTTTCGTAGGGTTGGGAAGATAGGGCTGGTTGGGTATATTAATATGATTACCCAAGAAGCATGAACAATGTACTAAAACAAGCAGATAGCACTAGACCATGGGCACATTCTCAACAATATTGAGAAATATTATTGAGAAACAAATCATCAGAGTAGTGTGAATAAGGCTATGTTCTTATAAATGTTAATTAATATGCATAATATTAATTTCCATATACAGCATTTTATATATTATGTATTGTATGACTTAAGTGTAAATGCTTTCATATCCTAATTTTATCTTTTCTACAAAATTTAACTTTTAAAAAACACATAAAATAATGTGATTTTGAGTAAAACTAACTAGAGATAAATTTTTATAAATATGAAAAAGATACATATAAATAATGTATTCCAAAGCAGATAATATTTTGTAATTTTGCTGTAATAAAAATTTTAATTATTGTCAATTCATAACAGAGGTGAAACCTAATTTCCAAGGAGAGATGAAGTGATTGATTGAGGCCCTATTTCTTGTTAGACACAGGTTAGGGTCATTGTACCTGACAAATGTATTTGACATGGTTTCTACTTAAAGCAAAATGAGATTATGAGGAATGACTCTGTGTGTGTGTATGTGTGTATATACAGATCTACAGATGTATGTATGTATATGTTACAAGTTAGAGAGAATCTAGACTTTTGTATGCAATAAATAATTATTTATATAAATGTGCTGAAGCCAGTATTATCTTTATCATTGATAAGTTCTATACCAGATCAGCCATTTTCTATTTCTTATTTGAGAGATTTTTCTCATTTGGAAAATGAGGAGTTTTAAAGGCAGACATATATTTATGTTTACTCATACTCTTGGGAAATAAATTGGCAGAAATAAATAGATAAGTAAAATGTCTCTTCACTATGCCAATACTGATATTCTTTTATTTATTTTTACACAAAATCCCATTTAGGAAACCAGAGATGAAATCAAATCAATTTTTTTTAAGATTTTATTTATTTATTCATGAGACACACAGAGAGAAAGGCAGAGACATAGGCAGAGGAAGAAGCAGGCTCCCTGTGGGGAGCCCTATGTAGGACTTGATCCCAAGACCCCAGAATCATGACCTGAAGCCAAAGGCAGACGCTCAACCACTGAGCCACCCAGGTACCCTGATCAAATTATTTTAAAAGTATTAGGTAAAAATATTTGGTAGCCAATGTATTGATACATGAATTTTAATTAAGAGTTCTAGAGAAGCTGTCTATTTCTCTTTAAAGCTCTTCATTTTCTAAATGAGAAAAAATAAATGGCTCATCTGTTATAAATTTACCATTTGTAGACACAGCACTGGATTCCAGCCCATTTATATAAATAATTGCTCATTTGTAGTATAAAAAAAAGTCAAAATTTACCCCAACTTGTTTTTCTGCCTCAAGTAGGCTCTAGATTTCTCTATAATAATGTAGGGAATTATGTTGTTACTTCCAACTCTTTTGTTGTAAGTTAATATTTATATAAAGACACTTGGCAAGTATTGAAAAATACCTAGTTGGCAGTATCATTATAAACATTATCACTGAAATGTATATAGATATATTTATAGAAATGTAATTTTTTGATTCAGAAATATAAATGTTACTATGACTCCATAGAAATATAGCTATGTAGAAATATAGCTATAGAAATATAACAAGAACTTTAAAATTAATGTAGTATAAGTTCCTTGCAGATTTTTATAGAAGCTTCTAAAGATTTTCCAAATTTTTATTCGTGAGCAAATTGAAACATTCATGTAACCTAATATACTATTTTCCAATTGTCAGTCTAATACTTGCCTTAGGAAGGCATGGATATAAATCTCTACTGAAAGTACAATGAAGTCTTTACAATGGGGAAAAAAATGTAGTATTAACCCAAAATTATATTTGGCAGATACCACAGCCAAATCCACAAATAGAACTCTCTGGGACATCAAAGGTAACAATTGGTATATTCTATTGCCTGGGTCATATACAAGGATTTTGCAGTTAATTTGAGGTTGTACATACTTATTTCAAAAGGGGAGAATCAGGGCTTAGTTATTTTCTTTTTGAGAGTTTGGCTTTCTTATGTATCCTATTGTATGGGAGGGGGGACTCTATCTTTTAAATGATGTTATAATTTATGCTCATTTCCATTGCAGATTCAAAAGTAATATTTTTCATGACTAAGGTCAGGAAAAAACTCTAAGCTCCGTGATGTATTTTAGTATAATAGTTTATCTGGTGAATATTCTTAATGTTTATAAAGGGTAATTTACCTGTCAATCCAGCACTACACTGGCATACAAATTAGAGCCTGTAAAGAAAATATTTAAGTGTAGAAACAGCAGGAAAATTGAAGAAGAGTAAGCAGCCTCCAGAAATGGTGCCATTGTATTTTCTCATTAAAAGGAAACATTTTTTTCAGAGTCAAAAGATGGTATAATACACAATATTCCATTTTCCTGCAATATTTACTAAAATATTTGTAGCCCGTGGATGTCAATTTCAACTGTATGCTACATCATGATACCTAGGTGATTACTTTTAAAACATTAGTCTTTTGCTTCATGATCATAACTGAATTTTGTACCTGTTAATGATTCATCTTGCCCTCAATTTGGCCAGGTTACTGGCTCCAAAATAAAACACCAGTACAACTGTATCCATTCACTAGTGTTTTTCCCCAGTTCTTTCTTTTATATGCTGATATTATAAATCTATCTCGACTTTATTCCAAAACCAATCTAAGGTGGTCTAGCTATCACACAAATAGAAAATCAGGATAATTAGAAGATCATCAGTTTCAGGTCCCATCTAACAATCAAACATACTGTGTTTTCACTTAGTCATAATTACATATAACTCTAAAAACATCTGGAAAAGCTTAAGTAAGATTTGATTAATTTAGAGAAAAATTCTAATTTGAATAAGTTTGCTTATTTCTCTTCTTGCTTTTACAAATTCAAGCAAAGTAGTATATTTCCAATTCAAATATACACATATTTTTAGGAGAAATATTCATTTGTGATACTTTATGCTATTAACAGCTGATGATGAACTTATCTATGCATATTATCCATATGAAGTAATGAAAACAAAATCCAACTGCCAAAATATCAAAGTAACATTTATTTTTACCTAGTCAGACTACAATGTGTTTATGGTATATGGGATCATTCCTTTGCAATATGCAGTCCAAATCACTGAAGACAAATCCACTACATAGTCCATATGAATTCCTCATTTGATTTGTTAGTTTTGGCAACATCTGTGTTTTTATAGGTCAGCACATAAAGAATGCACTGCAACCTTAATGCCTCCAAAGGGACCTGCTTTCCCCTTTGTATAATGACTAGCATTTTTAGAAGGTTGAGCAGACATTCATCCAGTGTGCAGTAGTGAGCATTTCAGGAATGTACTTGCAGCTGAAACAATTATACAGTACCATGGAGAGATGTGACAATAGAGATAATCAGTCTCTCAAGGCTGTAATGTGTTCTTTGTATGCACAGTTACAAGTCAGGGTGCCAGACAAGAACACTAGGGCTAACACACAGGGCACCTGCCATTACAAACACATAAAAGGATGTGGAAATGTTTCAACATGATCTAGTAAATGGATGGTACAGCTATTTCATCAAGTTTAAATCTAATTGCTTTAGCCCTTGTCACACTAATGGCAACATCGTTCCATTACTGCTGATTCAGAAACAATGCTGCTGTGTCCATTATGGCAGTCCTTCAATCTAAAATGAAACACTATCTCTGTACATAGGATAGATATACGAAGTGTAGCCAGTTAGAAAACACATGGGAATCTTTTTCTCCATTTTAAAGCATATTTGAAGCACTAATAAGCCTTCAGACTCAATGAAACGCATGCAAAATATATTGATTCAGGAAGGTAGCAAACATGTCAAAGGAAGTGACACTCAATATGCAGCATTCTTTTTGGAAAATATTTATGACTTCTTTTTTTTTCACTAGTGGATATGATTTTCTCTCTGTGATCCATTTAATTCACCAATAAAAGGGATTTGACAAATGTATTGACTTGAGGAAACTAGTAAATAAGTTTCTGATTTAACAATAGTCTATTTTTCTACCAAAGTGGAAATAGAACTGCAGCTTTTACCCAACTCTTTTTATTCGTTATTAATCGAACCAAGCATGTATGCATTTGGCATACTGTTATTGAGTACATATTCTGTGCTAAGTAATATGATAGGCACTCTGTTTATAGTCAGGGCTTATACAGCCACCATTATTCCTGCCTTCATAGGGGTGGTGATTAGTTGGAAATCATTGCCAACTACTTTTTGCAAAACATGGAGCTCAGATTTGCAGGAAGACATCCTTTCTGTTGCAAGCGTATATAGAAGTTCAGAGAACTTTTTTTCTTTTGTTATGACAATAAGAGAGTTCATAAATTACAGGTGACCAAAAGTATTTAACCATTAAATGAGTTTCTTGTCTATTGTCACCACAGGGAATACTGCTACTTGGAATGGGAATGGGATGGGAATATGTATTCCTAACATTCAAATAGGATCATTAAATTCCTTTCCCCCTGAATGTCCATGGAGATAATTTTAGAAATTGTTCAGGTATACTTGAATTTATGCTATTACTATTTATTGAGCATTAAGATTTTGTGAGTTGGTACCAGTATATAATAATTTCTGCAGTTATAAGCTTCTTTAGTGTTAAATCATTGACTCACCTAGAGCTCTTGGAATGCAATTCCATTTACAAGTTGAATATTATCTTCTTTTTCACTCATGGTTAAGAGCTTATCTTAAAAAAAATCATGCAATTACATGGAAAGGGATCCAACTCTTCTATAGAAAGAAGAGATAATTGCCACCCTATTCCCTATCTTCTAAGTAATATTTTAAAATTAATAATTAAGCAGATAACTTCCATAGGAAACTAATAAAATGGGTATACGAAACCATGTTGTAATGTATTAAATTAAACATTAATGCAAGGGTCCTGAATAGAAGGAATAACAATATACAGGGGATCCCTGTGTGGCTTAGTGGTTTGGCGTCTGCTTTCAGCCCAGGGCCTGATCCTGGAGTCCGGGGATCAAGTTCCACATCGGGCTCCTTGCATGGAGCCTGCTCCTCCCTCGGCCTGTGTCTCTGCCTCTCTCTCTCTCCCTCTCTCTCTCTCTCTGTGTGTGTCTCTCATGAATAAATAAATAAAATATTTAAAAAAAAGGAATAACACTATACATATAAACATGTGCTTTCATATGGAATTATCAATGGTCATAAAGATGGTATTTTCTGTAATAAAACATTTGTGTTGTATTTGTATTCTAAATTAGGCATAATAGGAAATAATATATAAGTCTTCTCTTTATTTCATTGTCTGTGGCCTGATTTCTGAATAACTAAGAAATATTTTTGGAGTTTAATTTCATAAAACATTTTTTCAATCATCCATTTAAAATATACTTTAGTCTCTTGTTTGTGAAATGCATAGCACTAAGACCCTTGGGGATAGCATTAAGGGGGTTCAATCAGAAGTAAATCATAATTTTAAGTGATTTATAATCTTATCATGTGGAGTCTGATTTTTTTATCTTGAAACATTGAAATCTAGATTTGAAGCACTCTCAATTAAGCAATAATTATTTAGAAAGAAATTACTGCTATAGTTCTCAAGTCAAGAGTATGAACATGTTTTACAACTTAATAGCCAAAAGGTTATGATCTTGGTAAACGGACTCACCAGAGCATACCTCTTTGGGACTTCCTTGCATCTCTGATATGGGAACTCTGGTCCTATATCCCAACTCTGGGATAGTGATAATACCTGTCTCTCTCCACCACTCAACACACTTGAGATAAGCTTATTTTAACACTCTTCTAGTTCTGACTGGTCCTTTCCAAGTTTGTGGAAGAATCGATGTGAACTCTGGCTTTACACCATCCTCTCCAATTTGACTCCTCCACATCCTTGATTTTATAACCTGATGTTGCTCACTCAGGTAATTACGTTTGTCTAACCTTTGGTTATTTTCTCATATTTGATGAATATGACCTTTGAACAATGACCCAAAAAGAGTTCTACTTCTGCCCAAACTTTTGTCCAACTTCCATATATTGTTTATTTTCAGTTGGGTCTTGCTTGCTTTCAGAATGAGTTGTGACTGATAAATTCTGAGAACAGCTTATGAAACCACATGAAAGGTCTAGGTAATGTGATATTGGAGCTCAGAAGAAGTAAATCTCCCTCTAGTTGACAGCTTCATGGAGGAGTTGACATTGGGTTGCATCCTGAGAGATAGATAGGGTTTGGATCTGTATAATTGGAGAAGATTTCTTCATAGATGAAAGCAAATGCATCTATATATAAAAAAATATACAGATATATAACTGCTCACTGCAAACAAGATTAGATAGTGCTTTAAATAGCAGCTCTGTGGAGCAGTGAGAAGATATGCTTGATGACAAACGGGTATGAACTACATAGATTTGCTGCACATTTGAGCATATAAACAGAACATCAACTTTTTTTTTTTATAAGCAACAGTTGAACGTCTATCCATTAGCCTTATTTGCAAATAATACAACATGGTTCCTTCTGAGGCCCCTTTCTTCTTATTTGCCAAAACTCATCATGCTTAAGTAGAGAGGGGGCTGGAAAATCTAATCCAATGGTTTTCAAACCTCAGCATATATAAGGTTAATTTGGATTTTTAGTTAAAATTTTCTAAGTCTTTCCTCCAGAGTTCTGATGTAGGTAACAGGTCTGACACAAAAGATTTGCAGATCACACAAGTATTGGATATGCTGGACTCTTTGGTTTCCCATAACTGCTGTTAGAGGTCAGTCCTGCACTATCCCAAAGAGGTTTTCACTCTGCATCGACACCTTTGCTTTTCCATATTCAGGCATTGTAAGCTGTGGGAGTTTTCTCTTGGAGCCTAAAAGCATTCTTAGCATATCTGAATGTATATACATGTTCAACATGCTGATAACTATTTCTCAGAGCTCCAAATTGCTGGGCCGGTATGGACATCCAACTATGTCCTTTTATAGAAATTGACCCTCCTGAGTACCTTAGGGTACTTCTCTGAGTTACTGCTGCCTCAAATCCAAAAACTCATCTCCTGGTGAATGCCTTTTTTTAAGGATCTGTCTTAGTCATGCAAATGTTTCTCCAACCAGTGACCTGTTTTGTATCCAAAAGTAGTGAGTTAAATCACTGAAAATGACAATTAAATACTAAAACTATTACCAACAACCCTAAACCACAACCACAAAGTTCATCATATAACCTTCTTTCAGGAAAATAAATGCCTATTGTGCTGTATTAACCTATTAATAAGGCCATTTGCATGGTGCAGGACCAAGAAATCAGCACTAGACTTTGTCTTTTAACTTCTACCATATATATATATATATATATATATATATATATATATATATATATAGTGTGTGTGTGTGTGTGTGTATTAGTAATTCTTTTCTCATTTGGCTCATTTTATTCTGGGAAGATGACAACAGGGTCAAAAAAGAAATAATGGACCCTCTTCCTTTCTCATCTCAACAATTTTTCACAGAATTCTGTGATAGATGATAGATGTTATGACTTAATAAAACTATACACATCAAAATATAATTCCTGGGTTTAAAGTGTTTATTTTGGGGCACCTTTCGTATCTCAATTGGTTAAACAGCTGACTTTGGCTCAGGTCATGATCTCAGGATCCCGGGATTGAGCCCCATGTTGAGGCCTGCAAAGAGCCCAGAGCTCAGGAGGAGTTTGCTTGTCCCTCTCCCTCTACCCCTTCCCCTGCTCATGCTCTCTCTCTTTCTGAAATAAATAAATAAAATAAAATTTTAATTTTGTTTCTGTTACCAGTCTTTTCATATCTAGGAATTATGACAGAGCAAGAATGATAGGATCAGGCTCTACAAATTCTTTGTACCATTTGTCAGGAGGAAGCTGGGATCCATATAGCACAAAAGAGGATTTTCCTAAAACTACTCTGGAGAGATGTGCTCTTATATTACACAAAAATGTTATTTTACAACCTTAATGTTGTCTCATTCTGAGGGGAAAAAACAATTTTATTTCTAAATTACTGTGGCTGCTCTATTGTAGTTTAGTTTTATAGCTGGTAGTTCAACTGACAATTTTTATATGAAATTTCCAAAATATTTTGGGAGTGTTGCAGTCTTCAAGGGAAAAACTAGCAGGTGATAGAGGTCTTTTTGAGAGATACATATGTGGTTCACTTCTCAAATACAGTTTTTAAATCAGTTGTTCTTTAGTACATAAACAAGGGACTATGTTTCTGAAAAAGCTTTTAAGGCAATTTCATGACAGTTTCATGATTTTCAATGAATAAAACACCAAGTTGGGCTTTTACATGCTAGAAATGATGTGTTCACTTGTGAACATATCCCATGGCTACCTTTTCCTGAAAGGTAAGTTATTTAAGAATTCAGAGGTACCTCCTCAGAAAAGACATTCTAAAGCCCTAGTGCATTGTTTCTTTTAAAGAAAAACACTTTTATTAGTGTCTAAAATAGCATCTTAGGATTTATATAGAACTTATAAAAAATATATGACTTTTGAACATAAATTGAATCTCACTCTTCTCTCTTGTCCTTGAGGAATTTTTCTACCTTCACATAGTAGTTGTGATCTTAAAGAATGTGATAAAAATAAAGAGAGTCCTTTCCTCACTGCAAGTCATATATTCTGTTTTTCAACTTTTCATGTGTTTATCACATTCCGGAAGTGAAATCTTTCTACACAACAAGATTCTTCATTTTTCTGAGGAATTACAATTTAAAGGAAGCAAAACAGAAAACACATCTCAAAACTTATTTTGGAAGTTTACAAAATGCCAAAGCGAGCAAATCTTTAAAAATATCCTCCTAGGATATTAAAAGTTAAATGAAATAAATTATAATTATCATGAAACACCTTTACCACTTTATGATTGGCATGTTTAAATAATTCATTTTGAGGTAGGAGAAACACCAAAATGTCCAGACATATTATTTATTTGAAATAAAATAATTACTGAGGGAAGACAGTTGGCATGAATCCATCATCTAATCACGTAGTATAGAACTCTTAAGTATTCCCAAAAGATATACCATCCTGTGATAGGAGCGCTAATAAAACTTACTCAGTTACCCACAAAAATATTTATGAATGAAACTGAACACAAAATACAACCCTGCAAACTCTAATAAAACAAATGTTAAATATGTTGCTGAAATAAGAAAGGAATGATACGTAATACAAAACCTCTTGTACTGCATTGAGAACACCATTTAGTGGTTTAGGCTTATTGTGCTATGTGAAAGAGAACAAAAACCTACCAATTTAGGAATGCTGAAAGATTCTTATATCGTTACTCACTGTCCCAGAGATCAGAATTTCTGCCAGTGAAAATTTCTAGCTATTATCTTTTTACAACAAAGTTGCCTTTTGAAGTAGACAGAAAACTGTTGGACCATCTGATGAACCCTCATTACAGTATGATGGGATTATAATTCAGTGAGGTATTCACAAATAAAGCTCCTACGGTAGAGGAAAAACATTTTAAGATTTTACTTATTTACTCATGAGAGATACACAGAGAGAGAGAGAGAGACAGAGGCAGAGACACAGGCAGAGAGAGAGGCAAGCTCCCTGCAAGAAGCCCGATGTGGGACTTGATCCTGGGACTCCATGATCACACCCTGAGCCGAAGGCAGGTGCTCAACCGCTGAGCCACCCAGGGATCCCCAGGAAAGAGTTTTGGTAAATGACATATTAGACGTTGTAAATTTTAGCGTGTCTCCTCTTAAAATTAATTAACCAGTCAAGAGTAGGAACAGGTATTACACCATCCAAGGTAGATGCAATTCCTCTGTGACTTGTAGGCACATGGAATAGATTAGAAAGTGTGAATCAACTAGTCCTCCACCTCTAAACATGAGGAGCCATTTGCTTTTGTGTTCTTTCTTTTGTATTTCTGTTTTTCAGCCCTCTCACAGCAATAAGAGAGCCCAAGGAAAAATTCATGCTTACTGTGTGTTAACAAACATGGGGTCAGAAAATTCTTCTCCCAGTCAAAAAAAGGGCCTGAAATAAGGGATCCATCATGGGCCTGAAATAAGGGATCCAGCATAAGGATGGTAAAGCAACGTGAAATACCCAAAGAAAAGAAAGAAACAAAAGAAAATCCGAACGTACACAGAAACCAAAATATACAAACAACAATACATCAAAATGAAAAGTGAACCAAGGGGAAAAAGGAAGAGCCATGCTTATAATTAAATTTATATCCATGATAGATTAGAAGCAAGTAAAAGTAATGCAGAGAAATTGCATTTGTCTTGGGATGGAAAAAAAGAAAACTGAAATTTTTCTAGAATATAGGTGAAAAAATAAGGATGTAGATATGATACTAATGAACTCCCACACATTGAATTTAAATGTGAGCTTCAACAAGTCAAATCTAAGACAACCAGAAAAGAATAGTTGAGAGAAACAGATGTCATGTGCTGTGCCCTGTTCCAGTAATTTTACAGAGACTAATCTCATTCTCACAAGACTGTGAGGTAGTTATTGATGTCATATTTACTTTATAAATTAAGGCACTAAAAATTACCCAAGTTGGCTAAGTAATGCAAAACTAATTAATGGAGTAGGTTTTGACACAGGTTTGAGCACCAATTTCAAATACATCCTGTTGGTAAAGATGTATTTTTGTATTTAAAAGTCTTATTAAAAAAAAAAAAAAAAAAAAAAAAAAAATAAAAGTCTTATAGATGAACAAAGAATAGGATAGTCATAGTGAAGATTTGGGAAGTGTACAAAATCAGTATAGTGTGTAAACTATGAAAATTCTGTTCCTTAAGTTTTCTGAAGTTTTCTTTTTCCATGTGTTATTTTTGCCCAGTGAACATGTGTGTGGATGCACAGCTATGAATGTGTACGTGTGTGGATATGTGTGTATATATATATAAATGAATGCATGTGCATATGTGTATGACAGAGAGAGAAAAAGAGAGAGAAAGTGATATTTATAGGAGAAATTTAGAAAAAGGGTTTCCTCATATATTTCTCTGGCACTATGACAGGTCCCCCTTTTATACTCCTAGAATAAAGACTGAATAATAATAAGGAAAATTTCTCTTGCCCCATGCTAAAAAACTGGTTACCTCCCTTTATAAAAGCTAATGAAATAAAGCATCTAGAATATTTTTTTAAAAAAAGAATCATTCTCCAAATCAGTAATCACATCCTTATAAAACAGAATTTTTTAGTTTTTGTTTTTACTTATTTATTTTAAATATAATTCTTTTTAAATATGTGTTTCCTTATCAGAGATTTAAGGGTCATTATAGAGTGCTGCTTTGATCATTCTATTTAAAAATGGTTTAGTATTAACAAAATGGTTTAGTATTTTGGGGAACAAATATATTTTCATAGAGAAAATAGTAGGTTAATAAAGGTTGTACATCTGTGAATTATCGTTGAAGACCATATTCAACAATAACAATAACTTAAGTGAGAGACTTACGTTTTGGAATCTTAACAGATTTGGGTTCAAATCTTTTATTTTTATTTTTTAAACATTTTATTTATTTATTCAGGAGAGACACAGAGAGAGAGGCAGAAACATAGACAGAGGGAGAAGCAGATTCCCTGTGGGGAGCCCAATGCAGGACTCCATCCCTGGGCCCGGGAACCACGACCTGAGCCAAAGACTGAGCCATCCAGGTGTCCCTGGGTTCAAATCTTGACTTTGATATCCTCAGGGGATATTTAGTCATGGAATTTAATATCCTTAGGTCTTAGTTTTCTGCTTTGTAAAAAAAAGTATAATATTGGTTCACAATGAGTTGTAAAGATTACATTTGAAAAACTTTACATTTACTAAGGATACTCTTCTAATATCGTAACAGGCATAGGTCCAACAAATGCATCTAAAACCAGACATTTTCTGAAGTAATTTATGTATATTAAATACTTACAATAATCTTATGAAATAGTTTCTATTATTGTCATCATTTTACAGATCAGAAAATTGAGGGAGAAAGACGTTAAGTAACTTGTCCAAAGTCACTTACGCAGCTCAAATCAGATCTGAATTTGTGCTGCCAATCGCTTCCTTAGACAACTCTCCAATTGTTTCTTAAAGGGATTTCATGACCGTCAGGGACAAAGAAGATGCTTTCATGACTGTTCAGTCCCACTGACTGAGAAACAGGTGGGAACCAGGATGTCACAGCAGAAATGAATGTGACCAAGGAGGAAGATTCATGAAGAAATGACTGGGGATGTTCCTCCTCATAGCTGCCTGCATTCAAGTTTGTTTGGAACATTAATTGGACTAGAAAAATCCTCAGCTGAATTGACTAAATTTAGCACGCATTGACCGTAAGTGCAGATTGGACGTTAGAGCCTGTGATTAGTAGTTATCGGCTCTAGCTTTCGTTATCAGGCCTCAGTATACTAGCCTAACCGTTAATCTGGAATAGAGACTGTGTCTCAAGGATAGGATTGTGCAGAGGAAGGAAGCCCTCAAACTTTTGGCTGCACTTGCTTGAAATTTAGCCTCAGCAGCACTGAGGTGGGAGTAATAAGAAAGGCTTGTTGTATATCCTTTCCCAGAAAGATCCCTGTAGTCACAGTCTGAGAGCAGGGGAGAGAGATTGATCTTCTTGAATCGGTGAAGCCAGGCAGGGCAATGAGAGCAGGTCTTGGCTCAAACACCACAGATTCTCTTCCTTTACTGGGATTTATAGATTTTCTTGAATAAGTGTTTCTTCATTTACCGAATGCTCTCATAATATTTAAAAATATTTTTCACCTCTTCTGGCTGTTTTGTTAGGGAGAGTGTGCACTCTCATGCTAGAAGTGGATCCTTTAACCATATTCTAGCATGTGGGAAAAGGGAAAGAGCTCTCACAAACTCCCTCCTCAAAGCATATGATCAGTTGGAGAATTTTTCACAGATTGATAGTCTTACGAGTCGTTTAAGAGCATCATGCTTTAAAAATCAGGAAGATATTTGATTGTCTCTGACTCTCAGTACTTCTATTTTCTACATGTTTCAGAAATTATTGAGTGCTTTGGGAAGCATCATTTCAACATCAATTGAAGTTCTTTTCAGAGTCATGGCAATCTTGGATAAAACTGCAAATAGTTTTGTTTATTCAACAGGATCACTGAAAATGTGGTTTCTGCAGAAGCCCTACTATAAAATATCCAGGATAATGTATTTTTTTTCACTTCTGTGTCTCGCTAGCATCTGAATAATAGTGAAAATGATGGTTGGTTCAGTTGGTTTTCTAATAGAAAATATGGGACTATAAGCTGTTGTAGCTATCAGTTTTCCTGTTTTGAAACAATGTGGAGGGCAGCCTGGGTGGCTCAGTGGTTGAGCACCTCCCTTCGGCCCAGGGCATGATCCTGGAGTCCTGGGATCAAGTCCCGCATCAGGCTCCCTGCATGGAACCTGCCTCTCCCTCTGCCTGTGTCTCTGCCTCTCTCTCTCTCTCTCTCTGGTCTCTAATGAATAAATAAATAAAATCTTAAAAAAAAAAAAAAAGAAAAGAAAAGAAACACTGTGGAGTATATATTGGTTTAATAAATAGTAGTTACTACTTCTACAGTTATAGAAGCATTTAGCCTTAGTTTGAAAATGCCCATGGTTTTACTCAATCCTGCTGGAGTTGACATTCCAGCACAACTCCCTACTTAAATGAACAGGGACCAATGTACTTTTTCCAGATTCATACACTATAAACAATTGCATACAGTGATGCATCATCTTTTGTTTCTTACTGGTTTTCCTTTACTCTTGGATTAGGAATGCTAAATTTTTCATGAGATTTACATATTTTTTACTTTGAATGATAGGAGAGGATCAATTGAGAATAATTTGGTTTAATTTTAATTTATCACTGTAAGATTCAACCTCCAAGAAGTTCTCTTGAGTAATTTTGTATTTGTTGAAATATTAATTTATAATTGAGATGGAAATAGCTGACCTTATTTCTCTATGGTTTGGAATAAATTATCAATTGTTTGAAAAGGATATGCAGATGTTTTGTGGCATGTTAATATTTTTATGTATACTAAAGTGACAGCTTTGTTTTGAGCTTGGGAAAAAACAAACAAACAACCAAAAAGCACCTTACCAGAATAGTTATAGGTATTTTAAAAAGAAAATTCATCAAATTTATTTGAATGGATTGGAATTATACTTTTGTGTTCTATGTTTTACGTAAATAGATAACCAGCCTGTCTCTCTTTTTTCTGTTGTTTCCATGGATAGAGACAAATACCAGATGTCTATAAAGAAGCCAAAAGTAACGTAGTTCTAAAAATTGAAAGCTTAGAGTAGCTTTCTCCCACTGAGCTGTGATCCTAAAGAATGAAATCTGGAAGCTAGACCAAACATTTGTGACTAATATCAAAATGCTGTGAGATGATGTGGGCTTTATGTAAACCTTCAACAGTTGTGGAATTGGTAACCTTAACAGTGGTGAATTTTCTTCAACATTAGTACTAAATGTAGTAAGTTGGATTCTTGCATTTGATGAGAATCATAAAGTATATTGTTTCAGTCCCTTGATTTAAGATATCACGAAAAGAAAAAAATAGATATCACGAAAAGTAATTGATATTATTTAAATCTAAATAAGTTATCACAAAGATAATTAATTGAAAACAGAAGTGATTATCATACATAAACATGGTTTTTAAAGTGTGAGAAGTGCTTTCAATATATTATTTAATTCAATTATTACAATTGAATAAATTTCTATCAAAGGATTTGAGAATTTGCCTAATTAAGGTTGGTACAAAGTTTGGATTAGAATCCAGGGTTATCTAATTAAAAAAAAAAAAAAAAAAAAACTGAATACTTACTGTTTTTCTACGTTGACCAGACTTGAGTTAAGCTTGAAAGCTTGAGTGAAGTTCATATATAAGGGTAAAAACCCTAAAAGAAAGAGGGGTCAAGAAATGTAGATTTGGGGTGAAGAGTAAAAACGTGGTCAACTTACCCTTAGAAAAGATGGATCCAATATCACATAAAGTATGGACTTAGGTTGATTCCAGCATCCTTGAAATTTATTTTCCTCCTTCTACACACAAGATTTCTCTTTGTAGACCAATGAAAAAGTTCCAGTGGTAAGTATTAAGGAATGAAGAAAATACGCCCATTATCACTGAGAATCCAGGAATGAAAGACAAGGCATTTGTCCCCAGTAAAACATCGCAATGTGTTTGCCCTTTTGTAGGAGGTAAGAAAATGCCCAACAATTTAATTCTTTCTCTTCTTTTACTTCTGCCTTCTTTTAGAAATAAATTTTTATATAGAAAGTATGTTCAAGTCATAGTGATATCTACAGTAGAGGAAGAAAATAAAATACTGGAATGAAATGCAATTAAGTTCTAATGAAAGAAAGAAAAGAACATTGTAACTATGGTTTTAAAGCCTGCTATTTCATTATATGTTAACAACATGCTATTTTAAACGTCAAATATGGTATCGCGGAAAAGTAGAACAGCTATGCTAATTCTGGTCAATAATGATTTGAGGGCAGAAAGAGTCAATATAGTATAATAAAGCAATTATATAGTAAAATAAGGTAATACACGAACAGTTTCTTGAGTAAAGTGTGACCCGGAGATGCACTAGGGGAGAAATGTGTTTAATAACACCTTGGAAGCAAGAGGAGGGCTGATAATTGCTTTGTAGTTAAATAATAAAATGGCTATTTAGAGGGTATGATCAGGAAACTATTTATTATTGTTAATTGGCAACAGATATCTCTGATTTGACTACTGTCTCTTTAGTAGGATGTTGCTTTTCATGTCAAGAAGTAAATTCTGTGTGTAAAGATTTGGCAAAACACCAGTATATTTTGCACTTTTTTGTACTACTGATTTTATTCACAATTTTCCAACCTCCTAGTAATGATCATTTTGTTTAAATGATGTCTGATTCATCTATACTTTTTCATAGGTGCTTTAAAATGTCTGTTGAATGAATGAATGACTAGATGGGTAGGTGGAATTTACTCTAGATCATATGATAAGTGGAAAATGATGTGTAGCATTATATATGTAAAATTTAAATTCCCATTTTTCCAGAACTTTTATCTCTAGTGCATAACCTCAGAAATATATAATCTTTTGCTCAGATTTCTTTCTTTCTTTTTTTCTTTTTTGCTCAGATTTTTCTGTACTACATAGAGTCCTCGGCAGTTTAGGGATTAGTAAATTTGAGATCCTACAGATAGGATGCTTTCCATGGGATGAAGTTGACTCAATATTTGGTCCTTTATATGTACATGGTATTGAATCTATATTAGCTTCTCTTTAAAAAAAAAAAATCTATCCATTCATGAGAGACACAGAGAGCCAGAGACAAAGGGAGAGGGAGAAGCAGGTTCTCTCTGGGGAGCCTGATGTGGGGCTTGGTCTCAGTATCCAGGATCACGACCTGAGTCAAAGGCAGATGCTCAACCACTGAGCCACCCAGGTGCCCCTATTAGCTTCCCTTTTTAAATTCAGTCTTCTATTATTTTAAAGATTTGTCATTGTTTAATTATTCTGTGACACTTTTTTCCAAGCAATAAAAGATGATTTAGTTTGTGTTATAGGAACAGTATATTTGGAGAAATCAACACATGTAAGTTTATTAATCCAAATTCTTCACCTTCCAAAGTAGCTGCTAAGTGAACGAGATTAATAAAACAAAATTGAATAGCATACTATATATAAAGAATATGTAAAAAAAATATATATATATAATTTTCAGAAGTGAAATTTGACATAATTCACCAACTTCCTCATGGTATTTTCTTTTTTCATCTTGTAACCTAGACTGATGTTCATTTGGATAAATTTAGAAAACTAATACCTCATTTTATGCAAGAGAGGTGTAAGATTAAGTAGAGTAAAAACCTTGCTAATTATCACATCTCTGATCTACATTTCTTCTTGCAAGAAGTTTTTAGCAAATATTAAAATGAGGTCACATATCAGGGCATTATTTTTATGTTATCACAATTAATAGGAATTTGAAAATATGTATGTGCACTTAGAATTTTAGTAAATGACTGAATATAATGTCAAGAAATAAATTGCTAGGAAATATATTTCTTTTATGATTTCATTCTACTTTTCCTCCTTTTTTTCCACTACAAATGCTTTTCCTCATTTAGTCCCAAAACTTTCTATAGAGCTTTCTAGATAGTCATTACCCAGGATAACATCCTCCCATAACCTTCAAGAAATTTGGTGTGAAGGGAAGCCTGGGTGGCTCAGCGGTCGAGCATCTGCCTTCGGCCCAGGGTGTGATCCTGTAGCCCCGGGATGGAGTCCCACATCGGGCTCCCTGCATGGAGCCTGCTTCTGCTTCTACCTGTGTCTCTGCCTTTCTCTGTGTCTCTCATGAAAAAGTAAATAAAATCTTTAAAAAAGAAACTTGGTGTGAGGATTGCTTACAGGCTGCTCTGCCTTTGGTCTTATCTTTGGAAACAAAATATTTAAACAGAAAAAATAGGGTGAAATATAGATATTCATTTGATAGTGGGGAAAGAATATAGATCTTCAGAACACAAAATTCTACTTTGTTTTCTATTACAAGCAACTTCATTTTATTTTCCTGGATACCTATCTCAGTATTTTTAAAAATATATTTTTTAAATAAGGTTTTATGTATTTATTTATTTGAGAGAGAGGTTGCGCATGAGAGTAGGGGGAGGAGCAGAGGGAGAGGGACAAGAGGACTGAGTGGGGAGCCTGATGGGGGGAGGATCCCAAGACCCTGAGATCACGACCTAAGCCAAAATCAACAGTTGTACACTCAACTGATTGAGCCACCCAGGCACCCCTAAAAATATTTTTATTGTGAAGTACATCCTACATACAGAAACATGATTAAAACATAAATTGTATCTCAGTCACTTATTACAGAATATGGAGGCAAGGTCAGCTTCAGGGGTTTTGTCATGCTCTTAGAAGGTCCTATACTTAAATGCTATACAGTCCATCTTAAAATTAATAATAGTTTTTGAACAAAGAGTCCCCAATTTTCATTCTGCACTAGGCCCCACAAATAATGTAGCCAGCCCTGTAAATTAAATAATGTAATGAGTAAATACAATACTGCCAGCAGCTTAGAAGCTTCAATTGTGTTCCCATTGTTATTAAGATCCTAATGTTTTCCAATTTCCATTACGATTTTTTTGACTTAGTGTTACTTTAGTTTAAATTAAAATATTTGAATATTTCTAATTAAATTTCATTATTACTTTCTAGGTAATTCCACAAATGTATAATTTGAATTGTTTTTATAATCATTGAGACTTCCTTTTTGTTCAGGCATATGGTCAACTTTAGTCATTTTTTAGTGCATACGTGTAGAGAATGAATAACCTACAGTCGTTAGATGCCGTGTTGAGCATGTATAAATGTAGTGAAATCTGTTAGACATAATTTCAAAGTTTCATATGATTTATTACTTTTACTGTTCTGTCAATTTTTAAGACGACTGTGTTAAAATCTACTACGATTGTGGCTTTTTCGATTTTTTTAATTTTTAGTTCTGGCAATATTGCTTTATGTTTTTTTGTGAACATACTATTAGTTTACAGATATAATAATTGTTATATCTTCCAAACAAAATGAACTCTTATCTTTATATTTTATCACTCCTTGGAAATATTTGTCTTAAAATCAACACTGTCTCATATTAATAGAACTATATGAGTTTTGGGTTAGTGTTTGAAGTGCTCCATTTCTTCTTTTTACAATCAAACTATCTGTATTGTTATATGTTGATATGAATTTCTTAAAAATTTATTTATTTATTTATTTATTTATTTATTTATTTATTTATGAGAGAGGTGGAGGAATAGAAAACGTTTTTTTTTTTTTTAGTCTTTTTTTTCAATTTTCACTTATTTATGATAGAGAGAGAGAGAGAGGCAGAGACACAGGCAGAGGGAGAAGCAGGCTCCATGCACCGGGATGCCCGATGTGGGATTCGATCCCGGGTCTCCAGGATCGCGCCCTGGGCCAAAGGCAGGCGCCAAACCGCTGCGCCACCCTGGGATCCCGAGAGGGGGAGGAATAGAAGGAGAAGATATTCAAGTAGTCCCACTGAGCTTGGAGCGCAATCTTGGGCTCTATCTCACTAGCCATGGGATCAGAACCCAAGCCAAATCCAAGAGTTGCAGCCCAGGTGGCTCAGCAGTTTAGCACCTGCGTTCAGCCCATGGCATGATCCTGGAGACCTGGGATCGAGTCTCACATCGGGTTCCCTGTATGGAGCCTGCTTCTCCCTCTGCCTGTGTCTCTGCCTCTCTCTCTCTCTCTCTCTTTCTGTCTCTCTCTTTCATAAATAATCAAAATCTTTAGAAAAAGCAAAAAAGTAAATCCAAGAGTCGGATCCCTAACTGACTGAGCTATCCAGTCAACCCTGTTGATACGAATCTTAATAAGCATAACATAATTTGTTTTTTTTTTTAATCTATTCCTAACATTCTTTATCTAACAATTGAATTGAAAAGTCCATTTACCTTTAATGTAGTTATGGTTTTGTTTCAAAGTCTGTTCACTTACAGTGTGCTTTCAGCTTCTCCATATCATGCTATTTTTACTCTCCTTCCTCACATTAATTTTGATGATTGAGTTATCATCATCATCTCTCTCCTCTTAACCTGCTAGGTATGCCCTCTTTCACTCTTCTTGAGTGATTGCACTAGTAATGAAATTATGAATCTTCAACCCTTCAGCATCTCAGACTTTGGCATCTTGCCCCTTTCATGCAATGCAAGGATTTATAAGGACACTTCTTACTTATAATCTAGTGTTAGCATATATACTTTGAGCTCATATTATTAATGTTAATATTTGTCCATCCATATATTTACCCTTCTGTCTCATCTTTATTCCTTTAATCTTAGAACTTTTATTTGGAAATATTCCCTTTGCTTAAAATATATGGTGAAATATTTTCTCAGATATTTTTTGTTTGAAAAAACTTTATTCCATTTTTTTTGGAAGCATATTTAAGTAAAGATAGAATTCTAGCTTAGTTATTTGTTTTAAACTTTGAAGATAAAAAAAAAATAAACTTTGAAGATATTCTAATACTGATTTCTGAGTCCACTGTTTAAATTGAGGCCAGCTATAACTAGAGCTGTTGCTTCTTTGAAAATCTGTGCATTTTCCTCTCTGCTTTTCAGCCATTTCCTCTTTGTTTTTAATTATTTTACTTTGATATGCTGAGGAGGGGCAACCTGTTTTATTTTTTGCTTGAAGGTCAATGATAATATTGATATTCTCTAATTTCTAATCATTAATATTAACTTTTAAATTTTGTACAACATAAAGACATTCACATGGTTAATTTAAATAATAGTAAAACATAAATAATTAAGGGTCCAGCATTTTCAAATTTTCTTCTTTTTGAATCACCTCTTTTCATAGAAGTAATCATAGTGAATAATTTGATATGTACACTCCCAGGATGTGTTCTGATACTTTATGTGTGTGTTTGTATTTTGATGTGTTGGAGAGATTTATAAGTAATACATCTTAGTTCTTTTGCTATTGTTTCTGTTTTAAATATTTTCTCAAACTCTGACATTTTTCATGAAATTTTTTGAAGTCTTTAGGTAGATAAAAGGCTTAAATTGTTAATCCAAATAAATGAATATATTTATTTCCAACTATAAGTCTTGGTATGGGTTTTGTTTAGAAAAACTTCCCAACACTAAGATCATAACAATATTCCTTATAATAATCTTAAAATTTTACAAGATATGATTTCTGATTTACTTTTACAACAGAAAAATTTTAAAACTTAATTTTGTGCTCCTTATCAGTTTTTGTTTCCCCAAATTAAATCAACCATTCATTCATTGAGTAGAACAGACCACTTTTCACTGATACAAAATATCCCCTAAACTTAAATGGCATCTAAAATTATACAATTTGGGGGATTCTTGGGTGGCTCAGAGGTTTAGTACCGCCATCAGCTGGGGGGCGTGATCCTGGAGTCCCAGGATCGAGTCCCACATCGGGCTCCCTGCATGGAGCCTGCTTCTCCCTCTGCTTGTGTCTCTGCCTCTCTCTCTCTATATATATATCTCATGAATAAATAAATAAATAAAATCTTTAAAAAAATAAAAATAGAATTATACACTTTTGCTACCATCTATATGACTATTCTAGCACAAATATTATTTATATCCCTTGACATAATAGTTTTATGTTTCAAACATGGGAGAACAAGTTCTCTTTCATAGTTTATATTTCAATTGAAGAGGTGCTATTATTGAATATTTCTCTTACGATTTTTGTAAAACTCATTTTACCTTGTTCTATTAAATATTTTATTGAATTTGTTTTTGAGTGAAATAAAAAATTTAACTCACAATTAAAATATCTAAAAGATTTCAGAGGCACCTCGGTGGGTCAGTTGGTTAAGCATTTGCCTTTGGCTCAGGTCAGGATCTCAGGGTCTAGGATGGTGCTCAGCCTTGGGCTCCCTGCTCAGTGGGGAGTCTCCTTCTCCTTCTCCTTCTGCCCTTGCTCCTGCTCTTGTTCTCTCTCTCTCTCTTTCAAATAAATAAATAAAATCTTTAAAAAATAATAAAATAGGGATCCCTGGGTGGCGCAGCGGTTTAGCGCCTGCCTTTGGCCCAGGGCGCGATCCTGGAGACCCGGGATCGAGTCCCACGTCGGGCTCCCAGTGCATGGAGCCTGCTTCTCCCTCTGCCTGTGTCTCTGCCTCTCTCTCTCTCACTGTGTGCCTATCATAAATAAAAAATAAAATAAAAAATAAAAAAAATAATAAAATAAAATATCTGAAAGATTCCACATTCATAGCTTGAAATTTAGCATGCAGTTCTGTATAATCAGTTCTTGGTATGTATCCTTTATACATGTTCTTCATGTTCTTACATTTTGTTTGGCAGGGTATTTGTTAAGGTTAATTATAAGTATTTTATAGTTACCCTAGCTCATTTGAATGTGTTCTTTTATTCCCATCATATCCTCTGTTATGTTACTATTGATGTATAGGACAGCTAAAGCATTTTTGTATATTCACCTCTAATATTTCCTTAGTGGATTCTGTTCTTAAATTTAAAAGAGTTTCTGAGTTGTCTATTTTATTGATCTTTCCACAGAAAGAACTTTAGATGTTATTGATCAAATCAATGGGTCCTTTGGTCATCTTTTTCATTAATTTCTCCTTTTATCTTTATTAATGCCCGTCTGGTTTTTTAATGCATTTTTTTCTTTAAATGTACTCGAGTTGAATATTCATTTATTTCCTGTCTTTTTTATTTTTTCTATTTTTTCAGGCTTTCTCATTTTTAAATTAGTCTACTTAAAAGGTATATATTTTCTTCTGATAAATGTGTTAATAATTACTATTTCCTAGGTATCTTTGTACAGATATTGTGATAAACATTTCCAATGCTTCTGTATGTAAATTACCCAAGGTTGCACATTTAGAAAGGGCAGATTCGGGACTCAAGCCCAGGGCTGCCCAAACATGAGCATGAGTATAACATTATGCAGCCTCCCACCCTCTGAATATTTATTGGCAGTACTAGTTTTGATGTCTTTTTAATCTGATAATTTCTTTTGAAGAATATTTAAATGGTTTCCTGAATATAGAGTTATTTTTGTTAGTTCTTTTGCTAAGTTCAAAATATTACTGCTTTGTAATAAAGAACGTGGCTGCAATGATGTCTGCTTTTTGGAATATAATAATATTTTCTTTTTCTAATTTTGTGAATATTTGGTGAGTAGTTAAACATTATATATTCCATATAGGTGCAAAGTTGTGTTTGTACATATATAAAAACAAAAATAATGCTAGTTGTCCAATGGATACCTTCCAAATCCTTGCTTATTTTCTGTTTACATGATCTGTCCATTTAAAAGACTATTAATTTCTTTCACTACAATTATATATTTTCAATACTTAACCTTTTTTAGTTTGAAAATTTTAAAAAGTAAAAAACTATCCTGCTACTTATAATAATTTTAACAGATCAGTGCTTTGTTGTAATATGCACAATAGGCTATTATATCTTCTGGGTTGATTGAAATTTTTATTAATATAGAAAGCTCCTTTTATTTTATTTTATTTTATTTTTTTGGCATAGAGCTCTTTGCTGTTTTGTCTCATTGAAATGACCATAACCTAATTTCTATTTTTAGACATATTCATGGTATATTGTTTTCCACTTTATATTTTTAATATTTCTATTTGTTTTGCATTAGCTGTATCTCTAATTAATATAGTATGGTTGGAGTTTTAATTTTTTTATTCATTTTTTAGATTTTTAAAAAAGATTTTATTTATTTATTCATGAGAGTCAGAGAGAGAGAGAGAGAGAGAAGGGCTGAGACACAGGCAGAGGAAGAGGGAGAGAAGCAGACTCCATGTAGGGAGCCCGACTTGAGATTTGATCCCAGGTCTCCAGGATCACACCCTGGGCCAAAGGCGGTGCTAAACCACTGAGCCACCCAGGCTGCCCAGTTTGGAGTTTTTAATGTAGTATTACAGTTGTTCATTTTAACAAAGATCCATTTCTCTGTAGGATTACAGATAAGTCTATTGCATTGTGAAGTAGTGAAGCTCAATTTTCTAACATCAGTAGTAAAATGTCTCAAGATTTCCATCTTGGGATAAAACATTTAAAGTAATTACGCCTATTATACTGACTAGTAACATATTTCATGAACAAGTAAATCACATGACAGATTTAACTTTAAATTCATTCCCCAAGAATATCATAGCTGGACGCCTGGGTGAGCGTCTGCCTTTGACTCAGGTCATGACCCTGGGGTCCTGGGATGGAGTCCCACATCGGGCTCCCCGCATGGAGCCGGCTTCTCCCTCTGCCTGTGTCTCTGCCTCTGTCTCTCTCTCTCTGTGTCTCTCATGAATAAATAAACAAAATCTTTAAAAAAATAAAATAAAGAATATCATATGCTATATTCAGGATCAAAGTGAAGACTATACGTTATCTTTCCCCCATAGGCTTCCTTTCAGTTTACTGTGTTAGAATGAGCCCTCAAACTCATATGTCCCTAATCATCCCTTGTATTCCGTTGTGTACTTTAGGAACACGTTCATCCATAGAAACCTGGATAAATATAATCACAACCATGGAATATCTACAAGTCCTCTAATCTTTCAAAATAAACGTTGAGTAAGCTTAGAATATTTTCAAACGTTGTGATATTGAGATTTGCTTAGGAGCGTTTGTTTTCCATTAATGGTTGTTAATGCCTTCAAGGTGTTTAAGTAGTATTAATCTCTCACTTGGTTTGTTGCATCTTTTGTATAACTGATGCTCAGAAAACATCATGTGCTCTTTCCAAATGGCTGCCTGAATTTGTGCTGGACTTCAAGAATACTGGAAATATGCTCCCAAGGATTTTTGAACAGTGGAGAACAGAGATATACCAAGTTATCACATCCTTTCCATCACCACTTGTTTTGATAAGAGTGATGATAGGAACAACTTTAAAATAAATATTGTGGCATTTTATTTAGGATTACAAAAATTAGTATCTGAAAATCTGTATGCTCTTTGGAAAGTGATCCGCAAGTTTGGCTTCGTGTATCAGATAAAATGGAGATGTTTAAAATCCCAAAGCTTTGCCATAAATGCCATATTTGGCACACTTAAAATACATTCAAGACAACCTATGAATTTTAATAGACTTTAAGTGGCAAGTCAAGATAGCTCATAAAAAATCATAGAATACAGTCATTATGTTATTACCAAAGTGCCATCCTTTTTAATACAAATATGGTGGATGGAGATATTGTAGCGAAGTGATATAAATGGTCCCCTTGGGTTAACACATTGTGATTAGAAAATTATCCACAGTTAAGGAAACAGTAGTGTTTTAACGACTCAGTGAATCAGGTTCCACAAATTTGGTTCAATTTAAATTGTCTGAGAAATAGCAGCAACTGAATATGCCAGTCAGTTGTAAGGAACTAAATCTTTATTTTGTTGTTTGGTTTCATTGGTAGTGGTTCTAGGCAATGTTTGTTGTCAAATGTTTGTCCAGCAAGCAGTTTGATAATCAGTCCCAACACATGATAAAGTAGTAATGCCTGAAAAATCAGTGGAAGAAAGTCCATAACATAGTCATTCTGCCACATAAAGCTCACACTCAAAGTAGCTAAGCATCTGCTATAAGAATATGTGGCCACATACATGTGACTTCATCTATACTCCTTGTGTACATAAAATCTTACATCTATCCTAAATGTAAAAGGTTAAAAATTAATTTAAAAAGTAAAGTGTGCCAGACTTAGCCTATCTTTTAAAAGTCTAATGAAATCTGGTTGCACCACAGTTTTGATGTCAAACTGCTTTTTCTTCCTGTTTACATTTTGCAAGAACAAGAAGCCTCAGCTGGAAAATTGGCCCATAATCACAACCTATTAAGCTTTTACTGATATTGCAATAGACGTAATGGTTTTTTAATGAGCTTATCCATTTTAACATTTATATAATTTATTAACTTTTTTCTTTTCCGTATTTTGTATATTAACTAAAAACTTGGGTTTAATCATTTTCTTTACTGAACTTTTGAATCTTCGGAATTCGGTTATAGCATTATTCAAGTTATCATTGATCATTTTACTGAGTATAACCAATAACTTGGATTTTATTGTAGGGCTAAATGTACTATGAATACCCACTCGTGTTGAAAATCCATACCCACATGTGGCAGGGTATCTGCCTTACAGAGATATAGTTTCAAAGGAATACCATCTTTTCATAGCAACCTAGGTAGGATCACTGCCTTCAGGAAAATAAATTTCAAATATTACATGTTATATAAATTTGCAGTTGAATACTCTGTCAACATAATTGGTGGATAAATTGTCAGGCTAAGAACCTCCACAGAAAAGACAAAGCGTGGCATTAAAGACCAAATAGATGTTTTGAATGTGTTGTTGATAAATAAACTAGCATGGGCAGCAGGGACCTTGGAGTTGGGGCTGTGCTCAGGAGATCACCTGAGTCAGATGTCTTGAAGATGGATGAGAAGAGAGTGGGCATACGAAAACATGCCAAAAGCAGGCAAATATAATCTTTTGCCACAGTATATTTTACCCCAGTGGATACAATGTACCAAACTTAAAGAAACAGTTTAGGAAACTTTTGGTATTCCTTTACTCATGTTATTTGGAAAACAATAAATTATTAACCTTCCAGAAATTATTTTAAAGGGGTCATAACCGAGTAATAATAGACATACTTACAAACTACTCTTCTTAATTACCTTTATAATTGTCTATTTTCCTACAAAGAAATAATAATAATGAGACCAGTTTTATATGAATATATAACCTTTATTTCTACTTCTTTTTATTTATATGACCATCATACCTGTTGCCTTGAAACCAGAGGTATCAAATGTTGCAAATAGTAAATGGAAAACATGTGAGACTTTTGCTGAAACTAATAAACTACTTCCACAGAAGTGCTTCCTTGAAAAGAACTTTTCTTTTAAATTGTTACCACAAATACTGAAATAGCTCTTCTGCTTTTCTCAAAGATCTTGAAAAAAGTCCAATAATTTTAGCATGTCTAAATGCAATAGGCTGCACAATATTATACAATTACATTATTTGCATCTGTGAAGACATATGCCTTCAGATCAGACCAATAGTCACAACAGCATTTAAAACTAGGGTGCTTCGGGGAGATGTCCACCTTCAATTCCAATATTTTATGTCCTTTGCCCCCAGGCACACCTAAATCCACAAACATGTGTATTCAATAGGAGTTCTATTAAAGTAAATTTAAAATTACAGGCAATGTTTGAAGGTACTCCCAAGTCTTCAAAATGTCATTCAGGGAAATTTGCAGTTCTTTCCTAAACAGAAAAATGTAACCTACTTTAATGAACTGAATAAAAACGTCTAATAACCTGTTCATGTTACGGAATAAAAGAATTTGCTCTGGGTCCCAGAGTATGAGAGTGAACCAATTTACTCAGACTTCTGATTTTACATGCCACCCTACGATCCAGGTGCTAAAATGCTCTGGAGCAGAACTCAGGCAGTATAGCTTTTCTATTCATTAGGCCTCTTACACCATTTCTTGGCGGCTGCCCTGCAACAGTATGAGTCATTAGCACGAGTCCAAAATTGTGTGAAGAGAGATCTATGCTTTTGTCCTGTGGAAAGTCTTTTCAGTACAATCAAATTTGCTTCACGGTGTAATTTCACAGCTTGTGCGGTAGTCACTGACAGCTCACAGCACTGTTATTCAAGACTAAGCAGATGAGAGAGACATAAACGACTAATAACATGCAGGAAGTTATGTCTTCAAAGTAGCAGCCTAATTGTGCATCTTCATTTAGTGAATGGTTCAAAACAAATTAAAATTTCCTGACCACTGGAGGCAAAAGCAATGCCAAACGAATAGGTTATATCAAATCCTTAAAGGGTGGAAATGTTCTTAATAAAATGTCACAGAAGAAAAGAAAATAGTGAGAATAATACAAATGGACTAGAATAAAAAATCAAAAGTTCAAACCGAGTAGCAAGCAAACACATATAAAATTATTTAAAGTCTGGCTTTGCCTAAAAAATGGCAAAAAAAGAAAAAGATTTTGAGTTGGTGAAAATACAAGAAACAGACAATCTTGTATACTTTAGGGTAAGCGTAAATTCCACAAATATATATTTAAAGATTGTATTTATTTATTCATTAGAGATACAGAGAGAGTCAGAGACACAGGCAGAGGGAGAAGCAGGCTCCATGCAGGGACCCCGATGTGGGACTCGAACCTAGGTCTCCAGCATCACAACCTGGGCCAAAGGCAGGCACGCAAACACTGAGCCACTCAGGCGTCCCCCCAACAGATATGTTTTTATTTAAAAAATATGTAATGTTTTTTGGCTTACCGACCCCATTTCAATTATCCAAAGGTGATAGGAAATTTAAGAAATATATATTTCTTTTTTTTTTTTAAAGATTTTAAATCTTTTTTTTTTTTTTTAATTTTTATTTATTTTATGATAGTCACAGAGAGAGAGAGAGAGGCAGAGACACAGGCAGAGGGAGAAGCAGGCTCCATGCACCGGGAGCCCGATGTGGGATTCGATCCCGGGTCTCCAGGATCGCGCCCTGGGCCAAAGGCAGGCGCCAAACCGCTGCGCCACCCAGGGATCCCTATATTTCTTTTTTAACATGATATCATACTGTTTTAAAGCAGTAGTAAATATGCTGTGACTGAAAGAATTTTTTTATTTAATGTTCAAGAACAGAACTTTTTTTCCTTATGGAGTGAAGTTCTGAAAATGTTAATGCATGCATAACACCTGTAACCACTACCATAATCAGTATGCAGAATAATTTTATCATCCCCCAAACTCCATTGTGCCATCCTTTTATATTCACTTCCTCCCTCGACCCATTACCTTTGGCAACTACTAATGTGCCCTCCAACACTATAATTTGGTCTTTTCCAGAATGTCAAATAACTGAAGTATTGAGTAAGTAATCTTTTGGGATACCCTTCTTTCATCCAGCATAATACCTATGGAATTTATCCAAGTTATTGTGTATATTAAAAGTTTGTTCCTTTTTATTGCTGAGTATTATTAAATTGTTTGGGCATGCCAATGTGTGCTAACCATTCACTTACTGAAGAACTTTGGGCTACTTCCAGTTTTTAGCAATTATGTACAAAGCTGCTATAAACGTTTTTATGCAGGTTCTTGTGTGAGAGTAAGTTTTCACATCTGTAGAGTAGATATTCTGGGTTGGGATTCCTGGGTTATAAAGTAAGTGTAGGTTTGTTTTTTTAAGAAACTGCCAAACAATTTTCTAGCATGGCTGTACCATTTTTTATCCCAGCCAGTCATCTGTAAGTGATCCAGGTCCCCACATCATTAGCACCTGGTATTGTCAGAATGTGGTTTGGTTTTGGTTTTGTTTTTCCCAGATGTTCTAATAGGTATGCAGTGGGAGCTCATCATGGTTTTAATTTTTATTTGCCCAATGGCTAGTGATGTTGAACATATTTTTATGGTCTTATCTGACACTCTAATCTTTCCATGGTAATGTATCTCTGATATTTTTTACCTATTACTTGATTGGGTTGTTTTCTTATGGTTGTTATTGTTTTTATCTTTTTTTAAGAATTCATTTATTTATTTGACACAGAGAGAACACAAACAGAGGGATGGCAGGCAGAGGGAGATGGAGAAGCAGCCCCCACTCCTTGAGGAGGGAGCCCAATACAGTTCTCCATACCAGGACCCTGGGATCTTGACCTGAGATGAAGGCAGACCCTTAACGGCTGAGCCACCCAGGCACCCCTCTGTTGCTGTTTTTAAGACTTCTTGTGTATCCTAGATATTCAGATATGTGATTTGCAAACACTTTCTCCCCATTTTTAGCTTGCATTTTTTATTGTATTAGCAGTGCCTTTCCAAGAACAAAAAGTGTTAATTTTCCTGAAGTTCAACTCATCATTTTTAGTGAATCATGTTTCTGGTGCCACTTATAGATTTTTGATTATTTCTTAAATAGAAATTTTATTGCTTAATTTTGTGAAGGACTAATACAAACTCAAATGTCCACAGAACAAATTGGTCAAAGTATAGTATTTGCATGTGATAAGATCACATCAGCCATTATAAAGGACAACTTAGAAGAGTCTTTAGAAAAACAGAAAATGTTCATTAATAAAGATTTTATTTATTTATTCATTCATTCATGAGAAGCACACACAGAGAGAGAGAGAGGCAGAGACACAGGCAGAGGGAGAAGCAGGCTCCATGCAGGGAGTCTGAGGTAGGACTCAATCCCACGTCTCCGGGATCAGGCCCTGGGCTGAAGGCAGCACTGAGCCACCAGGGATGCCCTAAATAAAATCTTTAAAAATAATAATAAAAAAAATATGACTGACTTTCTAAGTATTGAGAATAACCATGTTAATATTTTTCTGAACTTTCTTGTTTCCACAAAGAAAATGCATTTGTTAAAATGAGCAAACAGAATTACTTTTACAAAAATAAATATTTCATAAATCTATGAAAGATTTTACAAATCTATATTTGTACTTCAAGAAATCCATTCGTTAAAAGATATTTGAATGCAGAATCACTCTAGTCATTACAATTTTAAACTTCATGATTTATTTGACTCATTTGAAATGTTTGATGTAGGTTAGACATATGTATGTTAGAGTCACTTAAAAGTAGAACAAACATGGCTTACCCATTTTTATATGATTAATATTTCCAATATTCTCAGGATTGACATAGAACATGATTCTTAATTTTACAATGAAAAATGTCCTGATCTTGTATATATAAATATTCCTTCAAATGTCTTTTTTTCTTAATATGGAAGTAAATATGTAATCGAAGAAAAAAATATCTGATAATTTTAAAGTTTAAAATTGTAGTTAGTAAGCAAAAGATCATATCACATTCTTACCTACTATGTGTATAAGCCTTATATTAGTTTTTATCTGCCTCACTTGAGGTGAGATAGTTTAGAAAAACAATTTTTAAAATGCTGTAGGAAAAATGATGCGACTTGGAGAGTGAAGCTACCTAACTAACAAATGTGGCTGGTTCTTGAGCCTGTCATTTCTTCTGTGAATTGTATGCAACTGTTTTAAAGCAATTCTTTTTTCTTGCAGGCTGCACACTGATTTTTAGCAGTTGTTTCAGTCTGAAGGCCTTTATGCTCTGCTTCTAAAACAATTCAGGTTCAGAGCACAGTCTCAGCCCCAAGAAAACTAGCACGGAATCCTACCCTCTATAATCTAAACTGGTGTGCTAGTTACACCCATAGTGTAGATGTCATGAGAGCCACTAGGGGGAAGAGCGACAAAATCCTGCGCCAGAGACACCCAGAGATGCCTTATTCTGGCAGCAGCCCTTGCTTGCAATGTTTTCTGTCTCTGTGTCCTGTAGTCTTCAATCTATAAATCATCAACATCCTTAGACTGAGCCTCTCCTACATAATTGTTTTAAACTACCTAAGTGAATCTGTTCCCTTCCATCTAAATAATACATCAGGGCTTCTCTACTGCAGCTGAGAAGCTAGACATATGAAAAATAGCCTTGTACAGCCTCCCAAATTTTCAGGTTCTGAAAATTACCATCAATCTATAGGTTTCAGACTCCTTTGCTATCTCTAAATCTGAAACAGGGTTTTTTTAAAAAAAATTTTCTTAAAAGAGACATTTGTTTTTGAAAAGAGAAGGCTACACTCGGACGCTTAAATTGAGATACAAATAGAATCAATGAATTAATAAAAATATGCATTGAATATCAGTTCTGTGCATGATGATTTGTTTATAGAAGTCCATTTAAAATCTTATAGAGTAGATATAATTTCTGTGAATTACAGGAGAAAAAGTAAGTGCAAAATTTACCTGAGCTTTCACAGGTATTGTAAATGTCAGGGTATGTCTTTTGTTAAAGATGTGCCAATTGACTGGAATAAGGATGTGCAGAGCTGAATTTTCATAGAAACTCTATTAAGCAGACATATTTGGCCAAACTGTCAAAGTTCCTTACCTCTTATGAAAACATTGGGAATATTGTTAAACTTTCTATGTTGATAGAGGTCTTTTGCTAAAAGATTATATATTGATACTCATTATTGAATTGATGATGTGTAAAACAGAAGCATAACTAGAGGCTGAATTTGAAGTACTATTTTCTATTAAGAGATTTGATAATAAAGAGCCAAAGGATATAGCTGAAAAACTTAACAAAATTCATTCATAATATTTTATTATTATTTAACTGATGCTTTCACACATGTTCTTATTGAAGACAGGAGGAAAAGACAACAATAAGCAAAAATTAGATGATTTAAGGGAAGATATTATTTGGGGAAAAAGTTCTGGATGAAGAAGGAGAGGAGAAATCTGGATGATTAGAAGGATAAGTTACCTGAGGCAGAGAAGAGGAGAAGAGGTAAAGATGTGGGATCTTAACGTGAGAATAATAAGCAACATGTCTTCTCCCAGAGTGTGATTTTGAAGTGAGAGGTGCAAATTTTGTTAAGAAATGTTTTCAAATGTAGAAGGCCATGGAGAAAGGGGCATTATTTGGTAATACATTGGGATTGGTATTCAGTTATTTATTGAACTAATATTTGTTGAGCATAAATCATGAGTAATATTGGTGAATCATAACACATGTGCTCCTTAGCAGTCTGTAAGACGGTGTAAAAGTAAAACTTCAGGAAGTACTCAAGACTTGATTTTTATTCAGTTATTTTAAGTTGACATGTCAATCTAAGTCACACTACCCTCTAAGATTTAGAGCAGCCCAGGAACCCTTGTCCAGGTCAAGTAGGCAATCCGGTTGACTTTCCTGAAAGTGTTGTAATTTCCTGAGGGTTTCATTCTCTGGAGTTTGAAGTTTCAGCTTTTGATGAACTCTTTCTCAAATATATCTCATTCATCTGGCTGTTTTTTTTTTTTTTTTTTTTTTAGTACCTCATTGAGTCAGACAAGAAACCCAACCTCCTTCTTGGTTTTTATTCTCTGAAACACTTACACAAGCCATTTGTATATGTGGCAGATTAACTGAAGATTTAAGAAGCTGGAGAACACTTACCAAGTCGTAATGCAAACAATGTAAAACTGAAAATTAAACACACTTTTTCTAAAAAGCCTATTTACTATCATGACCAAATTTCCCTGTAGATTCTGCTTCCTGCCTTGTTGCTATGTGATATTGCTCTCTCCCTCATCTTCCCCTCTCATGCTATACATTCCCATTCTCTTGTTGTTTTCTTCCTTACTCCCAAATTTTATTAATCTTTATGAAGATCTTTGTTCTTGGGTCTCCTAACAAAGTCTACTCTACAGTGAAGGATGGTGGCAATGAGGAGGTATCTATCTATCTATCTATCATCTATCATCATCTATCTATCATCTATCAATCATCTATCAATCTATTTATCTATCATCTATTACATCTATCATCTATCTATCATCTATTTATCTATCTATCTAGATACACATCTATCTATATATGTAGATTTTATTTTGGTCTTCTTGTTCTATATATGGGCTTTAAGCCTATGAATATAGCCAATGGAAATAATCCTTCTCTTCATCAAACTCATGACATTTTCTGCCGTACTACATTTGATATTTAATATCGGGACATTTGATAAAAAGAGATCATCTTTAAATATCTATCACTAGTTTATGGCTGGGTCAGGGTCCCATTAAGAAACAAATGGCATCTTTGCAAGTTGTTGCTTGATCTGGAACATTTTAATACATTCTTATTTTACATTGTGTTACATCAAAACTCTTAATAATGGCCCGTAAGACTTTGGACAATCTTTAATAATTGAGGCTCCTTACGCTTTGGGATTTTAGCTTCTAGAAAGTACCAAGTCATTTTGATTTCATCCCATTCTTCTAGATATTGATTGATGCTGTTCTTTTTGTTTTAAACATGATTATCATGATGCTTTTTCTTAAAACTATGGTAAAATACACATATAGAATTGAACATCTGAACCATTTTAACTGTAGAATTCCGTAGTATAGTATATATCAAGTATATTCACAATTTTGGAAAACAAATCTCCAGAACTTTTTCATATTGCAAAACTGAAATTCTATACCCATTAAAGAACAACTTCTCATGACCGCCTCCCTCCACCTACTGGCAACTGCAGTCCTACTTTCAGTTTCTATGATTTTGACTACTCTAGAAGCTTCATACAGGTGGAATCATACAGTATTTATCTTTTTGTTACTGGCTTATTACACTTAGCATAATGTCTTCCAGGTTCATCTATGTTGTAGGATGTACCAGAATTTTCTTCTCTTTTTAAAGCTGAATGGTATTTCACTGTATGTATGTATCGTATATTGTTTATCCATTCATCATCCATGGTCATTTGGTTTGATTTCACTTTTGGCTTTTCCTGAATAATGCTGTCATGAACATGAGTGTACAAACATCTCTTCCAGAACCTACTTTTATTTCTTTCAGATATTCTTTAAACACCCAGGACTAGAATTGTTAGACCCATGGTAATTCTATTTTGAACACTTTGAGAAATCACTGCACTATTTTTCATAGTAGCTACACTATTTTACTTCCCCTCCAACAGCACATAAGGATTCCATTTTCTTCATATTCTTGCCTACATACTGCCTCTTTTTTTTTTTTTTTTTTGCATGGGTGGCTCTCTTTCTTTATATCCATTTAAATATTAACACCTTAGAAAAGTCTTGATAATCTGATCTAAGGATGTTGCCCTCTCTGACCAATTTATGTCCATCAGGGTGTCCTGTTTGTTTCATTCATAGAGCTTAAAATTTGTTCTAAGCATATAATTACTGGTTCCTTTACATATTTGTAAACATACAATTTACTATGTGAACACATGAAATTGGAAATGTATTTTTCCCTTTTGTCACTCTCTGACATGATAATTCTTAAAAGATGTATTAATGGAGGCTATTTATATACTATTCATCATGGCACCCTTAGATAACTTCAAGAGCAATAATAAGACTCATAATTTTTGGTAAATACATTGTAGTGAGTTAAGTATTTTATTACAATTCGCAATCTCTACAATATTAAAAGTTACATACACATTCTATTCCTACTTTTTGTTGAAGAAACTTAAGCTTTTAAATCTCAAGGTACATGAGTAGTCAGTGAAGAAACGGATATCGAGAACAATATCTACTTAATCAAAGTCAAATTGTTAATGCATGGTCCTTGAAAGATGAAAATATAACTTCATCTGAATCTAATACTGTGCACTTTATGGTTACCATGCTGAAAAAAGAATTTTCCAGAAAAATACGTTTCTACCTTTCTACACAGTCATACTTTTTATAATAGCTTCACGATATAAATTCACCTTTTTTCTAACAGGCATGTTCATGCCTGCATTGCTATAAATAGCCATTTTAGTATTAAATGACTTTACGTACATACAAATATCATACAAATGTAAAATTGTGTTTAGTTTCCCTGTGAAACTGTGTACCTACCTATTACACTACTCACTGAACTGCTTAAGAAAAATTAACATTAGACAGAGGTACTGCTCAGGAAAAAATAGAGTTATCTGATTTGGATTGATAAATATTACAGCAAAACCAAAGAAATTAATCAATATGTTACTCTTATTTGGATAACTTTATTTAAATTTATATCTTTAACAAAAAGCACTTACAAAAATAAAAGCACCTATAGTTCCTATTCTATTTTAAAAAGTTAATATGTAAACCACTTGTGATGTAGAATGAATAATACATACATTATGAATAAGAAAATTTCTGTTTCATCTTTTTTGTGAGCTGACTACATGACAGTCATTTGACAGAATGATGTAAAAAGTACAAAAGAACATTAGTCTCTTAAATTTTAACAAGTTTTAAGTAATAAATTCTTACTATTTCAAGACATTTATCATGATTCCTTTCTTTTAGACATATATTATTATAGGGGTATATAGTTTATGTGTGTTTGTGTCATAATATTTATGGATTAAAAATGGCCATTATCATTAAATGTTATACATATTCTAATATGTTATATGTATAGTAGGTTTTATCTTCTATTTGTTAATAACATGTAAACCTACATTATATATAATATATATATATATAAATCTATGTTAACAAGATATTTTCCTTCAACACAATTGGATAAATATATGAATCTGTACAGTTAAAAATACACATTCAATTTTTTCATGAGCAAAGTCTTTTTAGGGCATATATGTAAATGACTCAGAACCAAGGGCTAATTATATTCATTTTTCTATCACCTGTTATACCTATATCCATCCTATTTTTCCTTATGAGCATTTCTCACATGATTCTTTTACTATGAAAATGAGGAGCACATACTTAAGAAAAGGGAATGGCCCTCTGAGATTGCCGAATAGAATGTAGACCTGTGAGGAAGCACTTAAATATATAATTCTCCAGAAATTTTACTATTTGAAGGCTAGGGTAATAGCATGCAAATTTCATTGCCACTGACATTTTTCACTTGAGAATTAACATGTACAGAACTCAATTTTTTTTGTTATATGAAAGAAATAATCTTTTCTACCTCCTTCCACTATACCTGTTTTCCATCAGAGCTTTACAATTTCTATTAATGTTGAGTTTATATTGCATTTTACTAAGGAGAGAAGTATTTTTCAGCAAAAGTTTTATTGAAGTATAATAAGCATACAGAGAAGTGCACACATCTTAGATATCATGAATCACTCAGATTTTTATATTTAAATCTGCATATATTAAGTGATTTTTAAGTTGCAAATACTTTTAAAATATGAAAAAAAAGGATAGCAACACTCAATTATGTATAAAGCAAATTTATTACTCAGGAAAACCACATTGCACATAGCAGAGCTACCACATATTCCTATTTCAGTTGTTGTAAATAAGTAAACAATATTTTTGTAAATAAGATAGATTCTACTTTGGGGTTAACAGAGTTGTAATCTCTGGCAGTTATAAGAATACATTAAACCTCTAAAAAATGTCTAATTTTGCAAGGACTTTCTGAAGCCTTCATGTAACAATGATGTTGGTGAAAATAGTAATGGGAATTGGGTTTATTCATGCTTATTGTGTGCCGGGCATAGTTCATTGCCCTCTGCATATATTAACTCACTTAAACAATATAGCAAGTCTGTGATCTAACTATTGATATCACCCTGATTGTGCTAGCTAATAAATAAACCTCTAATTCCAGAGATGTTTTCTTTCACCTACAATGTATATTGCTTCCAAGGCATGGAGAAGTTTAATTCTATCCGACAACTGTAACTTTTGATACTTTAATTAAAATCTTAGAAGAGACACTGATACTTTATGCTTCTAATGTTTTAGTCATTTCTTTTATCTTTCTTCTAAATTATTTATTTAAGTAATCTCTATACCCCATCTGGGGCTCAAACTCATGACCCCAAGATCAAGAGTCATATACTCTTCTGATTGACCCAGCCAGGGTCCCAAATTATTTTATTTTATATTTGTATGTATATATCTACTTATTTATGTCTATATATTATATATAAACCTACTTATGTTTATATATAATATATAATCTTAGACTTTTAAAGTCAATTGTGATTACTTTAGAGATTTTTCTTTTTTTTTTTTTTTTTTTTTAACTTTAGAGATTTTTCTAACCAGGCTTCTCATTCCATATACATGGTATGAGGCCCAGAGTTGCAAATAGCTCAAACTGAGTTAACGGGCAAGGTCAGTAGAGCTATATTTCTTTCTTTCTTTCTTTTTTTTTTTTTTTTTTAGCTTTCATTTATTTATTTTGGGAAAGACGGTAAGAGTGGGGGGAGAGGCAGAGGGAGAGAGAATCTGAAGCAGACTCTACATAGAGTGAATAGTCCCACAAATCTGAGATCATGACCTGAGCCAAAATCAAGATACTTAACCAACTCAGCCACCTGAGAGCCCAGAATTATATTTCTGAAATCACATCTAGCACATTTTTCTGTTATTGTGGCTACTCAGTCATTGTGACTCCTATTTATTTATATGTTATATATAATGTGAAGCAACACTTTGGGTGGACACTGTAAACTTCCTTATGGAACATGGACAGCTGCTCAGATATAATTTCATTAGTTTGGCAAAATACAGGCTTCTAGATAAATTTAGCTAAATTTGCATATCAAAAAGTTAACCATTGTGCTGATATAATGATGTTAAAACTTCCTTGAAAATGCAATGAAACGCCGGGACACCTGCACCCCGATGTTTATAGCAGCAATGGCCACGATAGCCAAACTGTGGAAGGAGCCTCAGTGTCCAACGAAAGATGAATGGATAAAGAAGATGTGGTTTATGTATACAATGGAATATTACTCAGCTATTAGAAATGACAAATACCCACCATTTGCTTCAACGTGGATGGAACTGGAGGGTATTATGCTGAGTGAAGTAAGTCAGTTGGAGAAGGACAAACATTATATGTTCTCATTCATTTGGGGAATATAAATAATAGTGAAAGGGAATATAAGGGAAGGGAGAAGAAATGTGTGGGAAATATCAGAAAGGGAGACAGAACGTAAAGACTGCTAACTCTGGGAAACGAACTAGGGGTGGTAGAAGGGGAGGAGGGCGGGGGGTGGGAGTGAATGGGTGACGGGCACTGGGGGTTATTCTGTATGTTAGTAAATTGTACACCAATAAAAAATAAATTAAAAAAATAAAAATAAAAATAAAAAAAATAAAAAGAAATACTCATGTTACTTTTATTAAAATCTTGGGTAATGTCTATGGCAAATATAAATCTTGGCAGTGTCAAATGTTCTATTTAGCACATTATAGTTGAAGTCCAGGAAAAATATATATATATTGCAGAGTGTCTTTGGTCACACTGTGTAAGAGGCTAAAGTTATTTTAAAAATTCAGTTGGGGACACCTTGATGGCTCAGTTGTCTGCCATTGGGTTAGGGCATGATCCCGGAGTCCTGGGATTAAATCCTGCATTGGGCTCCCCACAGAGAGCCTGCTTCTCCCTCTGCCTATGTCTCTGTCCCTCTCTTTCTGTGTCTTTCATGAATAAATAAATAAAATCTTAGCAAATATATATTAAAAATAATTCCCTTGGAAAAAAATTTAAAAAAATAATTCCCTTGGGTTAAACTTTCTTGTACCTTATGTATATGAGACACACCTGGGATTCATCAAATGAAGTAAAATATGTAATAAACATCCTCTGACTTAACTAGAACACTAACACCAACACTAATTTTCACATGCTGAAAAGTATGCATGCCTGAATTATATTATTTCAAGTGATAATTAATATTAGACAGGTTGAGTAATTCTTAGCATTAAGCTATAAACAAAGCTTTAATGAGTGAGAAATCACAGAATTGCAAATCAACTATTTTTTAAAACTGGAATAAATGGGAAAAAAAGAATTTAGGGTGCATTAATACAATTCAAATATATACATAGGTTTTTATCAATACAGTGTTAAGTATGAGCTTGATGAGATTTCTTTTATCTGTTGAATGTTTCTTTTGGTATTTACCTTTTTCTGTCCCTAAAGATAGCAATTATTGTTTAATTTTAATATTTTGTTTTGTCCCCTATCTTGCTCTCCCTATATAAAATTATTTGTACAGCTATATCTGACTGGTTGCTAGTTTTCTAAAGGCATAATAGGGGCCTGAGCCTCAGAATAGCAGTGGAACTAAGCCTTATATTTCAGTGTCAAAAAACTTAAGACACTAGAATATTCATTTCAGAGAAAAAATAATTTGTAAGTAATAATGAGCTATTTTATTTTTTTGTTGTTTAGAAAATTAACACTCCAGCTTCTGATTGGTATTGACTTGTAAGTCATAGACAAAATATGATATTGATAATTGTTTTTGTTAAGTACCTTTCTAATCAGGATGCATAGAATATAATATGATTAGAATAGTTTAAATTTGTTTTAAAAAGTCTCAACCAATTACTGCTACTGTATCTTTATAGGTTCCTGTTTGAAATTTAAGTTAAAAAATTAACTTTTCAAGTAATGGAAAATACTTGGATGTCAAAAATAAGGTACAGAATACTTTATATTTTTTCATAGAAAATCCTGGATATGACTTTTTTTAAAGGAAGTTAAGAGAAGATTTGTGAGAAAAAGATCACAATGTCTCTTCAAGTTAGCACCAAGTATTTTATTTAGTGGATGTCAAGTGTAGCTCCAGATGTAATGAACAATAGCACAGTTTGTGAAGCATTTACATTACATAAAGTGCACATAGAAAAAAGAAACAAGTATTCACAATGCTACAAACCAACTAAATTTACTGAACATATGATGAAAGTAAGATAAATTATCAGCAAAAGAAAATAACAATATATTATTAACTTAAATAAAGTATTATGTTCATTGATGGTAAGTGTTAAATTATTGAGTATATTAGATGTTTTTTAAGAAACAATAAATTAATGCTTAAGAAATCTATCATTTATATAAAGGAAAGTATTCAATTTAGTAAATTATCTTAATGACTATCAACAAAACATTTTTAGACAACCAATAAGGGGTATAATGGATGGATTTTATTACTGAGTTTGAATTTGGAGAATCTCCTTCAAAAATATTAGGCTCTATAGGAATGAATGATGCATAACATATTAGTAAGTGATTTACACAGAAATAGGTTGGAAAAGGAATCTCAATCTTGGGATAATGCTATTCAAATACCTAAGACAGATTTCTTTGTCACAAATATATCTACTGTATGTAGTACTTGGAAATCACTTTGAAAATCTGAGAATATATATTTTGGGATATGTACCCTATTTATAAGCATATATTGTCAGTGGGTCAAAAAAGGCAACTGTATTGAAATTTTTCAAATTAATATTTAAAGAAAAGATTAAAATAATTATAGTTATAATAACTATAGCTATAATATTAATAACTATAATATAATATATAATATATATAATATATAATATTAATAACTATACTATTAATAACTATAATTATAGTTATGCCTTTTGATCACATACATGTTTATAGATTTTGTGTCTTTGGTTTCCTAAGCAGAGTATCATTTTCCTGGTAAATGTGATTCTCTTCTCGGCTTCTAGAAATCTGCTTTGATCACTGCCTTGAGGTGAATCCTATGTATTAGAAATTGGTTTCTCAGGTGATATGCCGAGATAGTTTTTTTTTTTTCATTTTGAGATGAACTTAATTGAAGTGCAAGCACTAATACCAAAGCAATAGTACACTAGAAACTAAAATTCCCATTAACCATATTTTAGGGATCAGATAACTCAAGTTAATTTAAGTACTAGACATTTTAGGGAATGGGACAACAAAGTACATAGATTCAGAGCAAATCAAAACATAACAAGCCAAATTAGGAAACTTAATGTCAAAGTCTTAGATATAATTATTCTTTAAATGCCATGAAATAGGAAAACATCTTCTTTATATTAGGAAAGGATATGTACTTGACTAATCTTTCTTCAATTTCTTCTTTGGAATGCCCATTTTTAAGGCTGTCTTAAACTCTAGATGTTATTGAGTTATTTTAAAATATACACAACGATAAAAAAAAAACAAAAAACACCCTGATCTCTTACCTACTTTATTCTCTAACATCTCTTATTTTTAAATGAAAGATAAAGACTGTCTCCTTTCTCTTCAAGCCTTAATTGATTCTACTCACTTAAAAAAAAAAAAAAAAAAGAAAAGAAAACTTTTATTAGACACTTTTGCCCTCTCCTATGTACCCAAATTCTTTAAATGGGTTGCCTTTATTTCATTAACTTATCTGTCATGAGTAATCTGACTTTTTATCCCTACAGAAAGCCTACTGTCACTTCATATTGGAATTATTGTTGTGGTCTAATGAGGGAATTTTAGTAAAGCTCTCTTGACTAATCCCCAGTATCACTGCACCTTAGGATTATGTATACCTAAAGCTTTTTTTTTTTTTTTTGTCTAATATACTTTGTCCTCTTTTCATATAGAAACCCTATTATTATTCAAGAGCCTTTGCAATTCTTGCATCTTCCATGAAGGCTTTCTTGGCTATTTAATTCTATGACAATCTTTCCATTCACAGAAATTGATAGCATTTTAAACATTTTTAATCCTGTGTCTTTTGTCATGTAACTACCTATATAGCTTTTGTCTTATTTTAATGGTTTTAATATTTATTTTATATTATTTTATTCTTATACCTTATCTTTAACCATATTATAACTTCATCCAAGCAGGACTGTGTTATCTTCTTCCTTTATATAACTACCAACAGAATATTAAATTATATATTCAGTGTGTGTTTGGTGAAATGAGTGATAGAAGGAAGGAGGAGAGAAGGAAAGGAGGGAGGGAGAGGAGAGAAGATGGAGAGAAGGGAAGGAAAGTGAGAAGACCTACCTAAGACTTCTAAATATAATCAGTCACTATCTGCTACTTATTCAAACTCAAACCACATTAATTTTATGCAATGCAGTAAATCTGATGTAATAACAACTCAGTCATAATTCTCCAAAAGGAAAAATAAATATTATTGGGAAGCATTGGTGGTCACAGAGTATAGTCTATCACTGCGACTTTTCTTGGTAAATTATTTTTCATTTTTGTAGGACATGGGACATCTAAATGTTAGAAAAGGAAACAAGTCATCTCAAGACCTTACAACACTATTATAACCTTTTACAATTTTGAGAATATCAGAATGCATTGTCAAATACTTTATAGTACTCATAGCTCTTGTCAAGTGAATTGATTGTTTTGGTCTGTTCAAACGATCCCACCGTGCTTAATCAGAAACAATTTGAAAACAATATCCTCAGTCAGAATGAAATTATTGTTTATGTCATTGTTTTTCAAATGATAAATTTCATTTTGTCATTTTAGAAAGAGCCTAGATGAAAATAGCTTTATATTAAAGACTCTTGTTGACATAGACTGATGATATTTTGTCTTTTTATATTGAATCAGTCTATTAATTTTAATTTCTCTATATTCCTTTTAATTCTGATATTTAGAAAAGTGTTCCTCACTGTATCAATCTCTCCTTATTTATTATATCTGTTATCAAATAATTCTTCCAGAATAAGCACATTCTCAGATTACTTCTGGCCGATTCACTAACACAGTGGTAATAAAATATATTGTAGATAAGGAGTATTCAATAAAGTGAACACATATCTAGTAATAAGTATTTATGATTTTTTCTATCACACCATGTGCCAAAAGTAAGTAAATCTATTTGTAACCAGTATATGTGCAACTTCAAAACTGACAATTGATGCATACCCAAATAATTTAATGTTTTCTTATTGAACCATTCCATTCTTTTATTCATTCAGTCCTTGTATATTCTATTAACTGTATTATTTTAGATTAAAATGGGCTATAGAATTTGTCTTCAAGAAACCCCCAGGATAATGGTAAATATAGACATGCAACTTTTTACTGCATCTATAGAAGTACAGAGGAGGTAAAGACATGTTTACATGCCAAGATCAGGGGGAATCTACATAAAAGCAGTAATTCTTAAATTATAACTAAGAAAGGGCACTTAGCAAGAATATTTCCAACAGAATAAAGTGGAGAAGTAAGAATATGAAAATATTTGGTGACTTGGTTTGACAGGACATGTGATATGACTGAGGTACAGGGTATGGTATGAAAAGGAAGGTTAAGTAAGGTTAGAATGGGTTGTATCCTTAAGCAGCTTATGCATTGAGGTAACATTTTTGTAACTTTTTCTTTTCTCACACAGTGGGAGATGTGAAATAATATTTGTGTTGTAGAAAACCAGCTATAATAATAGTAGAGATATTATACTTGATATGATAGAAATTAAAATTATGGATGAGAGTTAGGAGTTTCCTAATCATTTGAGTGGAAATTAATGAGGAAGTGCCCTGGGTGCAGGTCTTAATCATTTTCTGTCTACATTCACTTTCAAAATGATCTCCCCTCTGGGATCCCTGGGTGGCGCAGCGGTTTGGCGCCTGCCTTTGGCCCAGGGTGTGGTCCTGGAGACCCGGGATCGAATCCCACATCTGGCTCCGGGTGCATGGAGCCTGCTTCTCCCTCTGCCTGTGTCTCTGCCTCTCTCTCTCTCTGTCTATCATGAATAAATAAACAAAATTAAAAAAAAAAAAAGATCTCATCTGAACTTAAATCACCTCTATCCAGACATTTGTCCTGAACTTCAGACTTCTGCATTCATCTGCCTAGCCATCTGATACTCAACATGTCAAAATCTGAGCTCTGTTATGGGTCTCCCCACAGTTTGGCTAAAATCTTCTCCAGATGTAGTTTTCCATCTGAGCTGATACTGAATCTACTTTTGTTGTCCTGGAAAAAAAATAATTTGGATTCATCTTTCTTCTATTTACCAATCCTTTGATTCTATGTTCCAAATGCATCCAGAATCTGATGGCATCTCACATGCTAATGCCCTCTTCTGAGAAGCAGCAACTCATTTTGATTATTTGAAGATCCGGCCTTATTGGTCTACCTGCCTCCATCTCTGCTCTTCCATATTGTAGTCTCATAACACAGTAAAATTCAAAGTTTTGCAATTAATCCCAAACTCTGCCCACTACTGTTCATTCTGTTCTAAGCACATTGACCTCTGTTTTGTTTTTTCCTTCAACATATCAGAGATCCTTCAGTCTTGTGGCTTTTGCATAGCTCTTCCTAATACTTGAAATGCTTTTCTAAATCACATATCTTCATATTAACTTCCTCACATCCTTCAAGTCTTTTCTCTAGCATCAATCACCTCACTTCGGTCTATCTTGATTGATGACCTTAGAATTGTAGATCCTTCCCAGTTCATTTCTAATTCTTGCTACATACACAAGCTGTCTCTTCCATGCAATATACTTTACCTATCACTATTTTTATTAGTCATGATATTTTCTCCTGCTGGAATATAAATTCCAGAAGTACAAGGATTTTTGTATGTATAGTTTAGTGTTATGTCTAAAGTACATAACAGGTACTCATTATTACATTTTTAATAAATGAACAAATGAATGATCTGCATCAATGTGCTGGCAATTGTGATAGAGAAGGAAACAGAGATGATAACTATTTATTATGGCAATTTGACCAAGTGGGAAGACTTGGAGTTTGGAAATTATGAATTGAATTTGTATTGCTACTTTCTCATTGATTGACCATGTGATTCTAGATGATAAGGGAAGAAAACGATGAAGTGGCTCAAAATAATCATTGGAAAGATCGGAGAAGAGCCAGGTGAGCATGATATCCCAGAAGTGAAGGAAATACTTTCAAAAAATTGGAATAAGCAATATTAAAATGTACTATAGAGAATCCCTGGGTGGCTTAGCAGTTTAGTGCCAACCTTCGGCCCAGGGCGTGATCCTGGAGACCCGGGATCGAGTCTGACATCAGGCTCCCTGCATGGAGCCTGCTTCTTCCTCTGCCTGTGTCTCTGCCTCTCTCTCTCTCAATCTGTGTCTCCCATGAATAAATAAATAAAATCTTAAAAAAAATAAAATGTACTATAAATAAGTCAATTAACAATTTTATTTGAAAATTAGGACATCATTGATGATAAAAAAGACTATTTTTAGTGGTATAGGATGGATAAGAACTCATTTTGTAATAGGATTCCTGATAGATTATTTATTTATTTATTTATTTATTTATGATAGATTATTTAGATAAATAATTTTAAATTGGGTGAGATATTTTTAATGATTGCATTTTATAATTTTTAAAAAATTTCCACTTGCCTTCAAATTCATTCTTGTTACTTAAGATTTAGATCTAATCCTACATTTTTGCTTGTTGAGATTATTGTAAAGTTATGACAAAGTTATTTGAAATTTAATTGGTGCATTTGGAATATAGCAAAATAGTATATACAACATACAGACAGTTTTAAATTTACGTAAGAAGACTGTTCTTTGCATAGTTTGGGGAACGTCAACTGACAGTTCCATGAAAAATTTCAATGCACAATACTTGTATGAAAATAATTGCTCCTGCTTTCTTTTATAATATGATTTCCACAAATTGCAGACAAGACAATTGATAAAACTCAGAGTTTTAAAAGTCTAGTCTGCCCTAAATAAATACAGTTTCCTTTTTAAAATAAGATTATCTCAGCTGTTTGTTTCATGTGCTCTTTCCCCCTTGTGTAATTCAATAGTGTGAGTTGCCCATAAAAGTGGAGTAATTTAATAATGAGTTAGCAGACAACCTGAAGAACATATAAAAATAATTTAGGTAGTAAATAATTATGTAATAGCCTATCTTAGATTAATATACTTAAAAATAAATTCAGTTAAACATTTAAAAGGTAGATTTTCAAAAACAAAAAGCAAATGTGCAAAGACTTTACCCAAATCATGTAGAACTTGTACTTTTAAAAGTTAGCATTGACTAAAATGTTTATCATTCATTAGTTTCTGAACTTTCCTGTGTCTTAAACTATAAGCTCTCAGTTTATCAATAAAATATATGATTTTGCTTAGGTTTTATTAATATTATTTTTATTCTCAGGAGGTAATAATAAGTGCATATTACTAGTCAATGAACTATATCCTTAAAAGAGATATAAGTTATAGTACTGATCATAGATCTGAACAACATAAGTATTAACTTTTAGAAATATAGGTTTTCTTCAGCTGCCACTCCTCCAAGTTAATGATCATTTTCCACCTTTTTTTCTCCATATACCAAAAAAGGAACATCCATATATTTTTTTAAATTTTTATTTATTTATGATAGTCACACAGAGAGAGAGGCAGAGACATAGGCAGAGGGAGAAGCAGGCTCCATGCACCGGGAGCCAGACATGAGATTCGATCCCAGGCCTCCAGGACCGCGCCCTGGGCCAAACGCAGGCGCTAAACCGCTGCGCCACCCAGGGATCCGGGAACATCCATATTTAATTGCGGCAATACAACCATAAAATGACATAACACGAAATCAAATTAAAAGTTTAAATGTTTTAAAATATATAAAATTTTATCACAAAAATATAGGTTACTATTTACATAATTTGGAAGATTGAAAAGTTATCTCTAAGCATAAGATCAAAAACTGAAAAAGATAAATAAGACTGAAATATTAGGTTACTTGATTAAAAAAATTCTGTATCTCAAAATGTCATAAAGTTAAATATAATAACAAACTATAAGATGTTTATATGATTTATATGACAGAAAATAATATTCTTAATATATAAAAACACCTTCTAAATCCATAAAATTAATGATCAACTCAAAGGTAATGGTGCAAAGGAAATGAAAATAATTTATGAAAGGATATAAAATTTCTATAAAATAATAAATATTGAACCTGAAATGCAAGGAAATAAATGAAAGATAAGACTCCATTTGGGTTTATCATTTATCAAATATTTTTTTATGAAATATTTTTATTTTTCAATGGAATCACATGGTATTTTTAAGACACAAGAAAAGAAATGTCACATTGGCAGGCCAATTTAAGGATATATTCAAAATATGTAAAATGTGCAAAGTCATATCTTTTAACAAAATATTCCACTTATTTATCTTAAGAAACCTGAAGGTCCACTAAAAATTAAATATTGTCAAGAAACTAGAAAAAGTCTGGCAAACTTTACATAGAGAAATGAGTAGGAAATAAAATAGATAACAGCGTAACCAATAAAATAGTGTACAGCAAAGTGAATCAGCAAAATGAAATATTTTTTTTCCAAAAACAAGTAAAATTGATAGATCATGATTAGACTGAACTAGAAGAAAAGAAGAAAGAAAAGGGTCCATATTTTCTATATCACAGATACAAATATGGACAATAGTTATAGATTCTACAGACAACAAAAAGTTAAGGCATGTGCTTTATGAACAACTTTCTGACAAAAATTTAATATTTAACATAATTTTAGAGGTTGATGTACTTCTAGCTTTGGCTATTTTAAACTACGCCTAATAGAGGCCTTGGTCAAACCATCATGTTTTCTCTGATACTCATGATCCTCATGTTGTCTATACATTGTCATCATGTTAACCTTCAGCTTGTCATTTTTTTTAAAGATTTTATTTATTTATTCATGACAGACACAGACAGAGGTAGACATATAGGCAGAGGGAGAAGCAGGCTCCCTGTAAGGAGTCTGATGTGGGGCTCGATCCTTGATCCTGGGATTATGCCTTCAGCCAAAGACAGATGCTCAACCACTGAGCCACCCAGGTGTCCTGCCAATTTGTCATTTTCAACAACCTTTTCATCTTTCTGGTGTCAAACACTGATTTTTTTTTCTTTTTTTTAAAGATTTTATTTATTCATGAGACACAGAGAGAGGCAGAGACATAGGCAGAAGGAGAAGCAGGCTCCTCACAAGGAGGCCAATGTGTGACTCAACCCCTGGAACCGAGGATCATGCCCTGAGCTAAAGGCAGATATTCAACTGCTAAGCTACCCAGGCATCCCTCGATTTCTTTATTAAAAAAAAAAAAAAAAAAAAAAAAAAAAAAAAAAAACCCAGGTTGTATTTATTTGCTTGAGAGAGAGAGAGAGAGAAATAGAGAGTGAGCACAAACAGGGGGAGGAACAGAGGGAGAGAGAGAAGCAGATACCCCGCTGAGCAGGGAGCCCTATAAGTGGCTTGGTCCCATGACCCCGAGATCATGACCTGAGCCAAAGGCAGATATTTAACCTACTCAGCTACCCAGGTGCCCCCTAACATTTCAATTTCTGACCATTACCTCCAAAAGTGAAAACTCATTTGCTCTAGTATCCTAACTCGAATATTACTTCAGTCTCACTAGCACCCTCAATCCATTGATCCTGCCACTTTTCCATTGTCCATCACTTCCTACATATTTTTCCTTCTGTCTTTCCCAATCTTACATTATAGGCAAACCTTTAATCCTGCCTTGGTTGTGCTCTTACCTTTTGCCTTCATATATCTTTTATTTTCTTGGTTGTAGCTTATCCCTGGTTAAAGCCATTTTTTAAAAATCTACTCCTTCCCTGTACCTGGTATGGGGATGTGGCTAGATAAAACCCAAAGAACACTGAGAATATAAATTCAAAATAAATATTATCTCACTAAAAGCTAAAATGCTGAAGCTCCTCAGCAATCATATTTTACTTTCCTAGCTGATAATCCTGCTCAATGGGAAGGCCAAAATTCAATGGGAAGACCAAACAGAAGTGTAAGAGAGAACACTCAATTCAGTCTTACTCCTGTGCTTCTCTTTTATTTTTAGCAGAACGCTTCACTTCTAATACCAGATGTCTGGGTTTTTTTCCCCATAAACTAAGCAATTCTGCAAAAACAACTGGGTGTCCTATAATTTAATTAAATTCTGATAATGCCTATGTAAAGGCAGTGTCAGATTCCATAGGTTTAGGGGCCAGTCCCTCCATTGGATGCCAGTTGCAAGTATTAGGTCTCCAGGTTATCCATAACTTCTGTCCAACATGGCTACAAGTTGGGGGTTCACATGACCTCCCTAATGTATATCAGTATTTGCTAGAGTAGAACCAGAACTCAGGGAAACATTTACTTACATTTCCCAGTTCATTAAAGAATATGATTAAAAGTACAGATAAACAGTCAAATGGCAAAATACACAGGGCAAGGTCTAGGAGAATCCAGAGAGCAGGAATTGAGGCGCATCATCCTCCCAGTATATAGACATGTTCATCTGCTTGGGATCTCTCCTAACCCCATATTGTTGGGAATTTTATGGGTTTTTTTTTCATGTGGGCATGACGAATGGAATAACTGATTCCATTTCCAGCCCCTCTCCCCTCTTTGAGAAGTAAGGGAGGAGAAGGTGGGAGTGAAAATCACAAAGCTCTAATTATGGCCCCCACCTAGGAGCCATCCAGAGTTGACTTGGAACAGAGTGCTGAATTTACACTCAGGAATTTACAAGAGTTTTAGGAGCTCTGAAGCAGGAACCAGGAAAGACATCAATAGATATTTTTTCTATTACCTCATAGAAAGATACACTAACTTTTCTCTATCACATTTACCACCTGCTGTGCTGGTATAATATGTCTTCAGTATTTTTATTATGGGTAAACTATCTCTACTCCTGGCTAAGACCAAGTCCTTGATACATATATTAGGTCTTAACCTTTTTCACCTACTCAGTGATATGACCCGAGTATGGCATTGCCTGTTTTCCTGAACCATCCATATATGTTCTATTTAAAATGTGTCCCAACAGCAAACAAAACTGCCCCCATCTTAAAGCAAAACAAAAGAAAACCAAAAATTTTCCTTCTCTTTTAACTCCCTATATATCTCTACTTCCACATTTCTTTCTTCATATAAATTTCCTAAAATGGTCACCTGTATTCACTGCCTGTGATGTTATTCCTATCAAATCCTCTCGAAGCCACTCCACCATGCTACCAAAATTCTGTTATGACATCAATGATTTTTGCAATGCTAAATCTAGTGAATTGGAATATTTCTGTCCTAATGGAATATACTAAATGATGTTCAAAAAAAATGATGACTCCATCATGAAAGCATTTTCCTCCCCTGATTTCTAATATACCACACTCTCCTGGTTTCCCTTTTGTCACTAAGGCCATTCCTTTTTAGTCTTACTTGCTGATTTTTCTTCATCTCTTTGCCATCAGTGTCCAGGACTCAGCTCTCGGATCTTTTCTATTTTCTCTCTACACACACTCACCGGGTAAAATTATGTAGCATCATGGTTTTAAATATATTCCCACACACCAATGACTTCCAACTTTAAAGTCTTCCTCTAATCTGGATTTACATATCCAGTTTCCTACTAGACATCTCTACTTCTATGACTCATAAATTTATCAAAGTTTATATACTCCAATTGATTACCTGTTATTCACTGCAATTTTAACAACTTTCATAATATTCCCATCTCAGTGAATTGCAACTCCATTTTCCAGTTGTAGATGTAAAATAATTCAGTTATCAATAATGTATCTTTTTACTCAAAATCTACATCTGGTCCTTTGGCAAATCACATTGATACTTTTTAAAAAATCCAGTATTTACCACTTTTCTTCACTTCTTTGTTGTTACTCTCATCCCAACCATCAACATCTTTACCTGGCCTCTCTGCTTCTATTCATGTTTCCTTTTGCCTATCATTAGCCAGCAGCCAGAGTAGTCTTGTTTGAAACCAAAATCAGACCATATAGTTCCTCTGCTGCATGACCTCCAAAGGGTCCCTGACTCTCTTAAAACACAACAAAAAGAAGTTTTTCAGATGGTTTGCAAAGTCCTACTCAAATACTGTTTGCTCCTTTGCCCAGCATTACCCAAGGACTTCATCTTTTACCATTTTTCCCCTCACCTCTGCCTCCATGTTGTTTCTTGAAAATTGAGGAAAGCTCTCTGCCTGGGAATGTTTTCTGCCTAGAGCTTTTGGTCTCCTATTATCTCCATGATTTATAGCTCACTTCTTCAGGTCTTGTCCAAATGTTTCCTCCTTATGGGGCCTAGCCTGGTCATTCATGCATCATCTAGAATTGTAAATTTCGTATCCTACTTTTCCATCTACATTTCCTATCCTACTGCTGTACTTTATTTTTTAATAGAAGATATCTCCATGTGTTAATGATGGTAAGTAAGATACGTGCTTATTTTGTTTATGTTCTTTCCCATCAGAATGCAAGCTCCATGAGGCTGGGATTATTTTCTGTATCCCTGTGCCAAGCACATAGTTAAGCATACAATAAATACTTGTTAAGTGAATTGCTAAATAAAGCCAAGAATCTCTGTAAAGATTCCACTGTAGTAGAATACGGTTATCTCAGATAAATATTCCGTAATGTAGATTGCAAAGATATTGCCTGATTCTTAAATGAAATTCAGATTTTTTTCTAGGAAAAAGAAAAGGATGAACTGTACATTTAAGCAGACAGCAATATCTGCCATGCAGATACTGATTAAAATACTTAAAGAGTGACTTTGCATTATCTACTTTTAAATTTAATCATGTGGAAATCATGGTATTACTGCAATTAGAAGTATATTAATGGACTTGGAGGATAATTTATAGTTCCCATACATAAAAGTCTGAGTTTCGTGCATTTTATTGAAATCATGAATTAGCATTTTGAGGGTATATTAAATAGTATTTAATATAACTTTGTATTTTAAGAACATATAAAAAGCAAGCTTTATGTGAGCAGAGACTTACCTTCTTATGATGAGATGGGGATAAAGCTGAAAAAAGAGATCTGCTGGTTTTGTAGGAACAAATTAATTAATTAATTTATTATACAAATGCTAAATATATATTATGATAATACAGCATACTAAACTCAACAAAGATTAAAAGATGCCATTACACATAGTATATGTCTTCAATCATTCACAAATTTCTGTTGAAAAAAGGATGTAGAAAATGACTATTGAAAATGAGGTTCAGTAGAGAATACAAATAGCAGAGGAGGGAAAGAATGGCAAAAACATTTAGAACAGTTTGCAGGGAACTCTGATAATTGATCTCTTCTCAAAAGGGGGAGAGAAATTTACAAAATAGGAACCAAGGTATGCTAGATGATACACTCCATAATTAAATTATGACCATCTGATATACTAAACATTTTACTGTTCTCTATTTAATATCCCCTCTAAGGATTGGTGTGCTAGTGCTGTTGTAACAAAGTACCACAATAATTTGTGTTGATATAAACAACAGAAAGTAGTTATTCTATATTTCTGAAGACCAGAAGTTCAAAATCAAGGTGTTGACATGGTTGGTTGGTTCTTTCTGATAGGGCTGTATAGGGAGGGATCTCTTTCTGAAGACTAGAAGTTCAAAATCAAGGTATTGACATGGTTGGTTCTTTCTGGTAGGCTGTATAAGGAGGGATCTCTTCCAAGGGTCTCAGTTGGCTTGCTGATGTCTGTCTTCATGTTCATAAGGTGTTCCCCTTAAATATTTCTCTATCTCTAAAATTTATCTTTTTATAAAGGCATCAGTCATATTAGATTAAGACCCACCTCAACGATCTCACCTTAATTAATATAGCTCTGTAAACATCCTATCTCCAAATAAGGTCACATTCTGAACTGCTAGTACTAAGATTTCAACATATAAATTCTGTGGGATACAATTCAACCTGCACCAATATTTATTAGTGAGCTCCCTCGGGAGCCTCTGGAGCAGGTTTGTTGGTTGGTTAGTTCGTTTAATCTCATTATAGATATTCAAAAATATTTATCAAATGTTTTTGGAGTTTGATGTAAACTTGATCAAGAAACACGAAGCCTATTTGGCACACAACAATTTGCTCTTTATAATAATAGATTAATTGGAACTCTTTGGAAATCTAGAATCAGTAATCATTTATGACATTTACAAAATAACTCTTATTATTTTTCATTTTTTCATCATAACCAAATAATAAGCATCCTTTTCACCCAGCCCCAGTGAACTGGAATTATATTATTTGTCATGTCCCTTGATATACCAACCAATTTGGAGTTCTATAAAAATATATTTAGTGCCCATTTGTGTCTAAGTATACTGCACTTATTAACATGCTGTGTGTCATATTTCTTCTAATCTCTCCATAGTTTTACGTGACTTTTGAACTAGGCTTCTATCTTAGTACTTCAATAGCAACACAATTTTCTTGATAAAACTAGAAATCTGCCTCAAATTCTCCCCAGTTTTCTGAGGTCTGCCCTAAAAAGCTTTTATCAACTTAAGACTCCTTGCAAAATAAACTCTCCTCTCCTTCCTTATAATGTCATATTTAAAAAAAACTTTGAAGAAAAATAATCTCTGAGGGAACCCAAGGGAGATTTTCCTAAAACAACTTTTTTTTTTTTTTTTTTAGCGGATAGTTAAATGAAGTAATGAACATTGAGTCACTCTATCTCAGACAAAAGTGAGAAACTGGCAGACAACTTCATTTTTCTGTTGGCAAGATGTTTGGGAAATGCTACCACTCTCTGACTTAATTCCTCAGCAGATATCTCATTTCACATATCTCATTTCTTACACTAGATTTTATCTTCGAATGACCTATGAGGTTTCATACTCATTATTCTTTTTTAAAAGATTGTATTTGAATTCAAGTTAGTTAACACACAGTGCAATATTAGTTTTAGGTGGGGCACGTGGGTGGCCCAGTGGTTGAAGATCTGCCCTTGGCTCAGGGCATGATCCCGGTGGGATCAAGTTCTGCATCAAGCTCTCTGCAGGGAGCCTGCTTCTCCTTCTGCCTATGCCTCTTGCCTCTCTTTCTCTAGTGCCTCTCATGAATAAATAAATAAAATCTTAAAAAATATTAGCTTTAGGTGTGTACAATACAATGATTCAATGCTTCCATACAAACTCGGTGTTCATCACCTGTGCTCCTTAATTCCCATCATCTATTTCGTCCTTCCCCACCCACCTCCCTCTAGCAACCATCAGTTTGTTCTCTATAGTTAAGTCTGTTTCTTGTCTGTCTGTCTGTCTGTCTGTCTGTCTCTTTTTTCTTTTTCTCTTTGCTTATAGTTTTGTTTCTTAAATTCCATTTATGAGTGAAATCATATGGAATGGGAGAAGATATTTGCAAATGACATATCCTATAAAGCATTAGTATCCAAAACATATAAAGAACTTACGTAAAGAACTCCACACCCAAAAAATGAATAATCTTATTTTAAAAAGGACATAAGATAGATATTTTTCCAAAAAAGATATACAGATGGCCAAGAGACACATGAAAAGATGCTCAACATCACTAATCATCAGTGAAATGCAAATCAAAACTACAAGAGATATCACCTCATATGTGCCAAACGGTTAAAATTAACAATTAAAGAAACAATAGATATCGGTGAAGATGTGGAGCAAGGGGAGCCCGCTTGCACTGCTGGTGGGAATGCCACCTGCTGCAGCAACTCTGGAGAACATTGTGGAGCTTCCTCAAAAAGTTAAAAATAGAGCAACCCTACAATCCAGCAATACTATTAGCTATTTGTCTACCCCCCAAAAAATAAAAATACTAAATAAAAGGGACACGCGCATGTTTATAGCAACTTTATCTACAATAGTCAAATTATGGAAACAGCCCAAGTATCCATTGACTGATGAATAGATAAAGAAGTGGCATATATATATATATATAATATTCCATTACTCAGGCATAAATTTGCCACAACAAGGATGGAATTAGAAAGCTTTATGCTAAGAGACATAAGTCAGTAAAACATACTCATTATTCTTAAAAATCACATGTTATTCTACTCAAAAAACTTCAAAATGGACAGACATACTGTAAAACTTTTCTGACATATATATGTCAGTTTTATGATCATATACATCATATGATAATATCAATCATTCACATACATACTATGAATGATTTTCAGTTTTCTATTCATGAAGCATAAAGTGAAATAATCTTCACTTCTTCAAAGATGTTTTTCCCTCCTGACAGAATAAAAAAAAACAACTTGCAATAGAATTTGGTAGGGCAATTTAGAATCTGTGATATGTACTAATTGAGTAAGCTTGTTTGTAACCAACATAGATGATGACAATGTTAAACAGAGCTATGGAAAAATAATGAATTTCTGGAGAAAGAATTTCTAATCTAGTAATGTACAAAGGCATCCCTTTGTCTTTGAGAGTATATTCACATTTCAGTCTCAAAAATATGAGATTTCTCATTGAAAATAAAAAAAAATTCTGGATTTAACATTGAATACACAGTCAAGAGAGCTCTCACCAATTCATAGGTATGTTAGAAACTCATTACAAAAATTTTAAAAAATAGTAGGTTTATGTAATAACAACTTGAATATTGTTTTAAAAATACTTTTTTGAGAAATAAATATAAAAATTAATGCACAATTGTATGTTGGGGAAAAATCATGCCAAGAATGTATCATTTTAGACTGCAAACATGTGCACAGCATTTTTTAATACTTCAATCATAAACAATAATCAAGTTACTTTATTGATCATATGGAAAGTAAAGAGATCTGAAAGTTCATTCTACTACATTACACAAGCATTATTTTGACGCATTTTTTATTAGTTAAAAAAAGAAACAAATGTAGTTTAATTTTATACTTGCTAGTAAGGAAATAATTTGGATTTTGATTAATAACATGGTGCCACGTTGAATTAGTTGACTTAATTTTCATGGGATCTCAACCCTTTAGATTAGCCAGCATGCTGACATGGTTTGGTACCTTCAATTAGCTTTGTTCAGTTATATGAACTTGTGATTAGAAGAGGCTAACTGTCAGCCAATGTTATAATTAGATTTTCTAAAAATAAAAGATAAGAATCCAGTTACATCTGATATTGTCAATACACATCTATGATAGTAATTTCTAAGTACAAGTAACATGGACCTAGCTATTTTAAACTTACTTAAAAAGTATATTTGAAAATAGAATTAGCAGCTTAGTCAAACAGAATGTTTCTCAGTTCCTAAGCATTCAAGTCTAAATTGCTGCAAAAATGATTTTGCACAACTCTTGGTGGAAAACTTTGTACCTTTTAATATACAACAAAATCATTCCTCACGTTTAAAATACATCAGTTATATAAATGATTTTTAATATACCATGCCTTTCTTCATGCTGTTTTGCTTATATTAATATAATTTTTCAATCTTTTTTTCTATGATAAATGTATTATATTTACAAGCTTATTCTTTGCTAATGCTATATTTATGAAGAATTATAATTGACTCTGTACCTGCTGCTTCAATAGGAAAATTTAACTTGCCCCAGATTATTTTAATGCTAACACCATTTATTCATTCTTGTCATGTCCAAATTTGTAAATTTATATGTGAGTACATATATAAAAATGTATATTTTGATAAAAATATGATAAAATGTTATACCTTTAAAAGATCATATGTTTAACATAGTCTTAATACTCAGCTGATTTATATAAAAATCCAATTCTAGGATTTAAAAAAAACACTTTGATTATATATCACAGAGGTTAAGTGGTTTCCAAACTAGTATCTTTCCTATGATGTAAAGTATCTTTTGTGAGAGTGGGGAGAAATAGAAATATAATTATATTAATAAATTGACAGGGTTTAATTTATTGAATTTATTGTCCAGTACAAATGGTGAAATATTTTTCATGAACTTAATTAAATAGTAATCACTTGCCTTGTTTGCGAGGCAAAATCTTGAAAAAAATAAATAAACTAGAAAATAAACTGATATGGGAACATAGAATTTTGAAAATATAACTCTTTATATCAAGTTAATAGTTAATTAATAATAATTCATATTTATTGTGCTTAGGTTATTGTCAGCTGATATGCAAGCTTTTTACATATCTTATCTCATTTAATTCCTGGAACTCTTTTTGCACTCTGTACAGATTAAGAAAATGAATGGCTTAGCAATACTCACAAGTTTTATGGTTAGTATAGATAAAATTGCATTTTAAGTTCTAGAAAAACTAGGATTTGAAATTCAAAAATTCAAGTTTTTTTCATTTTATAGTATACTTTACAGACTCTAGTTTCTTTCACCCTTTGTGCAGGTAAGAAATTGGAAAATATGATGCAGCTTATTAATTGTAAGAGAAATGATATTCAACATTTTGCAATCATTACAGCACAGGACTTTCTCTATTAAGAACCAATATGCCCTTATGGTTGCCTAACAACTGAATAGCACCACTTAATGACTGTTTATCCTGTGTTAAAACATAAGAAATTGTGACTAAAATGAGCACTTTTTCTATTATACTTTTCTGACTTCCAAATGTTATTATTTCATAAAGTGTCAAATTTGTATAAACTCTTAAAATGTTTGTGAAACAAATGGTATAGCATCAATGTTTTGAAGTCAAGCAATGCCCAGTACATTTTTTGTGTCTGGTATATTATATCACATAACTGGGGATTCTATTACAATTATTGTATAATTTTAACAATAATACCACCAACTATTGAACACATGCAGTCTCTACCTAAGTAATTTTCATTCAGTTCTTGGAAAAGTAAAGTCATGTGCAGAGTCTCATCAAATTTTATAGCACTACTAAATGAAGAAAAAAGAATTGAAACAAGTTAGGTTAAACCATTAGCTGCTAAGTATGAGCTTAGGTGTCAATACAAATCTAGGGCTATCTTATTTTACATTCTTGCTATTGCACATAGATATCACTGCATTAACTTATACTTCCTTGAGTCACACAGACACTGAGAATTAACTCAAATATTGCCTTCAAATAACGATAAATAATATTTTTCTAAATTAAAATAACATATACTTTTATATAAAGCAGTATTAAGCCGGAAAGACTTTGGATAAAAATATAAATCCATCACTAAAGTAATGGTATTATTTTATACTGTTATTTACCCTCTCTGGGTTCATTCTTGTCTTTCTTCTATCTAAAATAACATTAGATTTCTTGCTATGTGGCTAAGAGCACGCATTTAACAAACTGCCCTAATTGCATAAAGACTAGCTAAGAGATTCTTGAAAATGGCGGTTATTATTATAATTATTACTATTTATTATTATATTAGATATGACCTTTAAATCAGATACGACAACCATATCCAGAAGCACATTGAAGAAGAGGGAATAATTTGCTCCTATCATTTTGTCAGAATTATATGGAGATGTTCCTTTTCAAATTTAGACCCTTTGATTTCCTGAGAGTCATGCGATCCTTACCACAGTGTATTATCTCTTAGGAAACAAACTTCTTATCAACAAAACTTCCCTGACACTTTTTCTTTTAGGATCTTTGCTGTGGGCTAATCAGAAAAAACAGTCCCTGTTAATGTCTTAAGGAGATAAGTCATTATTACCCTTTATGTGATATTATTCCTACTAAGAAATTAATATATAATATATATGAAGCCATTCCAAAAAGTAGAGTGTCCAGTTTGGGGATATTTCAAGAAGAGAAATCTTTTTTATTCACTGGATTTCAATCATCAAAATAAGCCACTGAAAAATATTAACTATAAATAGATAATCCTGGACTGAGAATCAAAAGACTCTGCTATGTGGTTCACCCTGAGTATAACACTTAACCCCATTCCTTCCAATTTCATTCTTGTTAAAGGTGAGATCTGAGCAAAATCATTATTGAAATATCTTATGCATTTATTTTTATTCATTTTAAACAAATAATCATAACTAGCATGGTATGGTACTTCTGTATGCTTTTGTTTTGTCATGAGGATTTGGCAATGAGCAAGATAGACAAGATGCCTGCTCTTCCTAAAATGCCATTCTAGTGAGGAAAAACTAATATATATATATATATATAATATATATAATATATATATAATATATATATATTCACTAAAGGAAAACTATATAACTATATATATAGTGTTAAAGGAAAACATCGGTGTAAAAGTAAATAACGTTATGCAGATTATTCAAATATGATTTTGTGATTCAAAAAATCCAAACTAACAATTGGTTATTAAATATTGGATAATCAGAGAAGGCCTTCTGAGAGAACAACATCAAACTGAGATCTGACCAACAAGGAGGAAGCAACCCCACATGCCAAGATCAGAGGAAGGAAAATTCTATGAGGTAGGAACAACCAGACCTAAGATCTTAAGACAGATGTGAGTTTGTGCATTTAAGACTCAGAAGGCTTGAGAGTCGTCTCCTTGGCACAGTCTGTTGAGCACTGATTTCCCTCAGGCCATGATCTCAGGGTTCTGAGAATGAGCCCCCTCAGCTCTGTGGTGGGGTGGAGCCCATTTAAGATTCTCTCCTTCTGCCCCTCCCCTCTCACACATTCACTGGCTCTCTCCCTTTCTCCTTCCCTCTCAAAATCTCTCTCTAAAAAAAATTATATATATATATATATATATATATATATATATATATATATGACAGCTTGAGGGTTTGAGCAAAGGGTGAGAAGTGAGATGAAGTTGGAGTGCTAAAGCAGTGCCAGATGGTGCATAGTACTGGTGGTCAAAGTGATTGATCTGAACTTTGTGGTTGATGGGGCTGAGGTGTATCACTTAGGGGGATGACACAATCAGATATGTGATGCATTGATGTATTCAATGCATGTGAGTATGCATTGAGTATGGATTATGAGAGTAGGAGAAGGGGACGAGAAGTAGAACTGGGAGTTATTGCACCAATGTAGAATTTGATAGTTTGGACTAAGCATTTGAAGGAGGGATTTTGAGAATTCCACAATCTGGAATCTTTGAAATTTAAACATTAGGAAGGATAGCACCCTTATCTTCCTGTGTTTCTGGGAGGGTGGGAGCTGTCTTTGATAAGCACTAATTAGCAAACACGGATGGCCAAATCATACTGACCAACTTCCCACCAACTTTTTCCAATACCTTTCAACTAGATCATCCCAGGGCTCAAAACTCCTGTCACCATGTCTTTCAATAGAGTTGAGTTCAGTCTCTCTCCTCTATTACAATAGTCTTGAATAAAGTCTTAAAGCTGACCCAGTACAATTTTTCTCTTACAATAATTAACATGCAAACTTAGATTTTTGATTTGAATGATTGTGGATGCTTTATTTAAAAACGTTTAAGACTATTCTAAAAATGCTTCTTTTTACATATATAGAACTATTTTACTCATATTTATCTCTTTTTGCTTGAATTATTTGGAGTTTTCCACTTTGTTTTTTGTTGTTACTGTTTTGTCCATGAACATACTATTTCTAGGTAATTAAGAACCTCTGTGCTTGATTTTTATTTTAAGACTTTTACAAAAATCATTTTAAAATCTTAGTTTTAAAAATGGATGCCTGTGTGTTATTGAATAAAATATCAGAAAGCATTTTATTCTTTTTTTTGTACTATCCTATAAAAATGACCATTTTTCTCTTTCTTCACCTCTTTTTCTTGTCTTTTATTCTCAAACTCTTTTTTCCACTAGCAGTCTCCATTACTAAATGTTGGAAGTCCCAGAGATCTGTAGGAGGTTCCCTTCTCCTTCCTGACTGCACAACCTCACATCATTCATCCCTATGTAATCTCACTTAGTTTCATGGATTTATGTAACATCTATATGCTGAGAACTTCACATGTATATATCTTCAACACAGGTCTTCACCATGAATTTTCCACTCACACACATTACTTTCTTTGGAAAGCTACTGGCATTCTAATCTTAGTACCTTAAACCCTGAATTCTATTTACTTTAAAATCTCATGCTCACCCTACCAGCCTTCATGGTGTTTTTTAGGGTTGTGTGACTGATTTTCCTGACAAACACCATTTTGGTAATAGCCCAGTACTGTTTGGGGAGAAAGGACTTCAAATTGTGTTATCAGTAAATAGAACGAATAGAAATATAACAAATTTTCTCTGGATATTCCCCCACACTGGGACAACCCTGAGACTTTAGGGATCCATGTACTCCAGACATGAAAGAAGTCCCTGTATATGCAATAATTCTGCATAGTAATGTAGATAGTATATTTACCTTAAGCTCATATGCAATTTAGGAAGCATTAAGTAGTAATTTGCTTTCATTTCTCTTATTTATCAAAATCAATGTCTGATCTGTTCTTAAAATATTTAAATAACCATGTCTTAAGCTTCAACATTAAAAATATGCTTAATTATATTAGACATTAAACAAACCCCAAATGTATTGTGTATGTAAATATATTTATTTCAAAGATATTTGTGCATCCATTATGACAACTTAATTTCACCATATTCATTATTTGCATGTTTCACTAATAGTTTTGAGTGTACGATCATACTTTTTAGAACTTTGGCTCATTAGACAGCAAAAAAACATTCTTCATGCTGGTAAGTCGGTAATATTTTGGCAATTTCATGCATAAGTAATTAATCTTGTAATGTATTTATATTTCTATCTGTAAGACTATCTTGTTCTATTTCTATGGAAATGGGTTGGAAAAAGATAATAAGATAAAGATAGTTTGTTTTAAATATTTTATTTATCTTATATATTCATGTTTTCTTTATTGTATCTATATTGTATGAAATTTAACAGGTGAAGGATCTTTTTCTCATACCTATCCTTCACCCACCCAAGTCTCCTACCCATAGACAACAATTATTCATGATTCCTCAATTGGCATTTCAAGAATTTACAAGACTATACATAATATCATTATATTACATATTTTTTGCTTTATAGATTTATTTATACTTATGTACATATATACACATATACAAATAATAAGTGTGAAAATTTTGTGTATATATATTTCTCCCCTTCATTTTTACAAATATCTAACTAATAAAACTAATATACTATACATAAAAATCTGTATCTTATTTTTGTATCTTATTTTTGAAAATAATTTTATATTAGTTTTAGTATCCATTGTTTTGTTAAATTTGAAACAATATTCCATGGTACAGATACATCTTATTTAATAACTAGGCCATTAGTTATTATTTAGCTTATTTTAATTATTTTTCTCTCTGAACAACACAAAATGAATAAATTAAATGTAGACAATTTTTTACAAGTGTGATATATCTTCAGAATAAATTTATAGAAATAGAAATGATAGTATGAAGGGTAGTTTGATTTTTAATTTTGCATATATGATTTAAAATAATGAGATGGAGTTTCATTTGAAACTTGAATTTAAGAAATGATTAGCTATGTTCCATAGCTGAACTAGTTAGAATCTTCATAATACTGCTCTTGAATTTTTACTTTGGATTATAAATTATTAGGTATTACAAGGAACATTTGCTTTGCCAGTATTAAAAATAAGCTGGGCAGATCATTTGAAAATATATTTAAGTACTACAAAGTTCTGTCCACACATAAATAAAATTAGTATTACTCATTGACTGAACAAAGCTAAACAATATAAATCAAAACAATTATTTGAGATATATTCTGCAGAGTTAGATGAGTTTGAAGTACTTTTGAATATTTCATTGGATACCTAACTTCATTCCTAAGAGAAAAGAAATCTTTTTTTTTTTTTTCAAGTGACTTCTGAAACGGAACATAACAAAATCTCTTACTCAGTATCTATAGTCACTTTTTGAAGACAGTGATAATGAAGTTGTTTATGATTTTTATCCAAATAGAGCTATGTGATCTAGTTTTTCTTTCTAAGCCTGCAGCATAATGAAGAACTTTAATGTCCCATCAAGGGCAAATGGACGCTGGATATGAAGTGATGGTTCGCCCTTGCAAAGAAATGTCTCTTTAGATGATGTCTTAGAAAGAATCAGAGGAAATTGCAATGGGAAAACATTCAGACAAACATCTAAGAGATCTGTTATGTGGAATAATTGTGTAACACACTTGTGATGATAATTTTGGAAATTTGTTACTGAAAGCAAATATTCAAAGATTGCTTGATCAAGCTTCTGTAAAATTTAGTTTGTTGAACTCACTTTCTTCCAAGAAGGAAATGCTGCTCTAGACTCCAAAAGATAAATCAATTGTTATGTCTCTAATTAAATTGTCAAAGAGTTCTGATATTTCTCTTTGCTTCCCCTTTAATTTTTTTAAATGGTTTTATTTGATATAAAATGTTCCCACTGATATGTGTGGATGTGACAACAATAAAAAAGCTTAAATGATATAATAATAAATAGATTATAATTTTGTCATGGAAGATGTAAGGCAATACAGTTAATAGTAAATCTACTATAGCCCAATTTTTAATTTTTGACTGACTGTAGTTGAATATATAAAATCATTAGTTGTGCATATTCCATAGAATCAGAAATGTGAAAGAGAAGAACATTCTCTATTGAAAAGAACATTCTTTTTATTGTTGTATTCAACTTCTTATTTAGAAATGATTGGTTTCAACCTTACAGAGGAACTTCAGAAAACATAGGATTTTTATATGCCCATTATTTATACTCACTCATTCACTGTTAACATTTTCTCCCATATGTGTTCTCCTGCTTCCTCTCTCCCTCCCTCTATCCCCCTTATACATATAAGTTTACAAATGACTATACTTAATGCTATTTTTTTTCTCATTTGACAATAAATTACAGACATAGAGTATTCTGTTATTGTATTATCTTTTCTCATAAGTCAAGATACCTTCATCAAACAATGTGTGGTGTGATGGTTAGCCAAAGAAAAATATAAACAGCATTAAACAACAGGTAATAGAAAGGTCTCCATGCCATGAATTCAGTCTCTGACAATTTCTGTCATTGGCACGTGCCTAGGCTGCAGTTTTCCTTGTTTCTTGTTTAGGTAGTATTTTAAAGAAATAGTACCCCTGGGGCAAATGCTTAAAAAATGATAGATTTGATTAATAGTGAATTAAACAGGGTTTTATGCTAGATTTATTGCTGACATATGAGAAAATTAGAATCAACCAAGTTTTAAGAATGAAAAACAACAACACTGAAACTACAATGTATTGAATGAAAGAAAATGGTATGTGCGAGTGTGAAAAATTTTATGAAGATCTAGTGACAATGAGGCTGTTTGTGATTTTTATCCAAATAAAGGTATGTGGTCTAGTTTTTCTAGTTTTAAATAAAATTATGTTAAATTTCTGAAGTTTGGGAAACTTAAAATGATCCTTACTATAGAGTTCCAGACAGGTGCTTCTTTACTTGCCTTTTCCTGACCATTTGGATTTGATTTTCTGTCAAGTGGATATTCATAGTGTTTACCCATTTTCATTCAAATTGCGTACCATTTTCTTGTTGGCTTGGAAGAGCAATTTGTGTAACAAATGTATAACTCTTAGCCATGTGTATTGGAATTTTCTTCCAGCTACTATTTGTCTAGTGGCTTTAATATATCCTTGCTAGAATGATTTCATAGTTAAAAATTTACTTTTTACAATTTATAAATTTATGGTCTAAATTAAAGTTTTCTTATTTGGTTATTTGTGTAGGTTTTCAGATTTTCTTTTAAAATATTTGTTTTTGCTTTTACCATTTTAAGCCTTTGATACACTCAAAATACATTTTAAATATAAGAAGGTTATAATTTTCTTTGATAGCTGGTTATTTCAGCACCATTAAAAATACATTATTTTCTTATCAATAGCTATATACTCTTTGAAATAATACATTAAATTCACTACAGTCTTATAAATTTGAAGTTATATTGAAACAAATTTTTCTAAACCATTCTTCTCCCTCATCTTTTAATATAATTAAATTCGGGATCCCTCCTGGGTGGCGCAGCGGTTTAGCGCCTGCCTTTGGCCCAGGGCGCGATCCTGGAGACCCGGGATCGAATCCCACGTCGGGCTCCCGGTGCATGGAGCCTGCTTCTCCCTCTGCCTGTGTCTCTGCCTCTCTCTCTCTCTCTCTCTCTCTCTGTGACTATCATAAATAAATAAAAATTAAAAAATATATATATATAGTTAAATTCATAGTCTTTAATATATTTAAGTATATAGCTTTCCACTTAGTCTTAAAAATTTTAAAACCAATTCCAACACAAATTCTGTAGGGATAGGTAATGGAATTTATTAAAATACTATGTCTTCTCATACAATAATATATTATTTTTTACATTTATTCAAAAGTTTTATACTTTACATTAAAAACATAATTTTGGTTTTCTGTCAAGTTTTTTCCTAAACATTTTATATTTTTGTTGAAATTTTGTATAAAATATTTTCTCTTTCATTTTAGATGTTTATCTGTAGATTACATTTGGATTTTGAACATCTTTTTCACACCTAGTAATCCCATCAACTTTCTTTATTCTAATGATTAAACTTTTTCCTTAAAGTATATAATCAAATCACGGGCAAAAGTACCATCTTTTCTAACATATATGCATATTGTTTACTTTAATTTTCTCACTGCGTTGAATATTTCCTGTATTAAATAGTAATAGTGAACCCGAATTGTGGAACATACTGGACAGCAATGCTTGATCTCTGACACCATGTTCAATGTCAATACCATGAAGACAAAAAGACTGGAGAATTCTTACAGATTAAAGTGATAGATGCATGATATGAATTGAATAAATAACAGAAAAAAATTGCTATAGAAGATACCTGAAAATTTGGCAACATTTGAACATAGATTGTAGGTATCATAGCAAATATCTTTGTATTAATTCATTTTTTTAAAGGATTTTACCTATTTATTTGAGAAAGAGAGAGGGAGAAAGAGAGAGCAAACATGAGTGGGGGAGGAGAAGACAGAGAAGAAGAAACAAACTCCCTGCTGAGCAGGGAGCCCTATGAGGCTTGATCCCAGATACCAGGACCTCAGGATCACAACCTAATCCAAAGGTGGACTCTTAGTCAACTGATCCACCCAGGTGCCCCACTTTCTTGCATTTTACCTATTAGTATATACAAATAGAGGGTAATAAACAAAAGTAGCCAAATGTGAACAAATGGTGAATTTCCATCATATGGAAATTATTTGTAATGATCTTGCAAATTTTCTGTAAGTATAAAATTATCTTTAAAAAATACATAAAAATATAAAAATAATGGTGATATTCAGAAATCCCTGTTTATCTCCTGATATCAACTGAATTTGTTTTAGTGCTTTCACATTTAATAAAATATTTGTTATAAGTTTTTGTTAATTATAAAAATTCTATTAAGGATACTTACTGAACTTTATAGAATCTTTTCTACAACCATTTTGAACAACTCCTAAGATGTGCTGAAGTATGTTAATAAACTTCCTGATACAAGCCACCCTTGTATTCCAGAAATAACTTTAATTGAGAAATGTGCTTTTTTATATATAAATATATAATATAGATATTTTATATATTATATATATATAAAAGAAACAAGTTGAAAATTTGAATAGACTGGATGCCTTAGAGTAATTTGAAAAGGCAATTAAAAATATAGCTCTTAATGTTACATTAGGATTAAATGGATTCATTGCTATTTTATTTTAGCTTAAAAAAATCTATTATTCCATGTTACTAAAACTATGTTTTCAGTTGTAAAAGAGGAAAGTGTCTTCCCCATTTAAGACGTAATAAGTTATTAAGTAAATAAATACACAAATAAATAAGCAAAAAACATCTGTTGAGAAAACATGTCAAAATTTTTATTGAGACAGGTGTATTAACAAAAGATTTGGAGAGTTTAGGCTGTCTGCTGGTTTTTGTGCAGTGGCAGCTGTGGTAGCAGAGGTTGCATCAGGGGAACTAGTGAGAAGTCTGGATGGCTAACTGGTTAGCTGCCCAAAAGGTACTCTATGTATGCATACATCTTAAAGGGACTCGTTAAGGATTCTTCAGGAGTCTCTTCTTGAAGAGAAAACCTACAGTCTTATAAATTTGAAATTATATTGAAACAAATTTTTTTATAATAAATTTATTTTTTATTGGTGTTCAATTTACCAACATACAGAATAACACCCAGTGCTCATCCCGTCAAGTGCTCTCCTCAGTGCCCGTCACCCACTCACCCCCACCCCCCGCCCTCCTCCCCTTCCTCCACCCTTAGTTCTTTTCCCAGAGTTAGGAGTCTTTATGTTCTGTCTCCCTTTCTGAGATTTCCCACACATCTCTTCTCCCTTCCCTTATATTCCCTTTCACTATTATTTATATTCCCCAAATGAATGAGAACATATAATGTTAGTCCTTCTCCGATTGACTTACTTCACTCAGCATAATACCCTCCAGTTCCATCCACGTTGAAGCAAATGGTGGGTATTTGTCGTTTCTAATGGCTGAGTAATATTTCATTGTATACATAAACCACAGCTTCTCTATCCATCATCTTTCAATGGACACCGAGGCTCCTTCCACAGTGTGGCTGTTGTGGACATTGTTGCTATAAACATCGGGGTGCAGGTGTCCCGGCATTTCACTGCATCTGTATCTTTGGGGTAAATCCCCAACAGTGCAATTGCTGGGTCGTAGGGCAGGTCTATTTTTAACTCTTTGAGGAACCTCCTCACAGTTTTCCAGAGTGGCTGCACCAGTACACATTCCCACCAACAGTGCAAGAGGGTTCCCTTTTCTCCGCATCCCCTCCAACATTTGTAGTTTCCTGCCTTGTCAATTTTCCCCATTCTCACTGGTGTGAGGTGGGATCTCATTGTGGTTTTGATTTGTGTTTCCCTGATGGCAAGTGATGCGGAGCATTTTCTCATGTGCATGTTGGCCATGTCTATGTCTTCTTCTGTGAGATTTCTGTTCATGTCTGTTGCCCATTTCATGATTGGATTGTTTGTTTCTTTGGTGTTGAGTTTAATAAGTTCTTTATAGATCTTGGAAACTAGCCCTTTATCTGATACGTCATTTGCAAATATCTTCTCCCATTCTGTAGGTTGTCTTTCAGTTTTGTTGACTGTATCCTTTGCTGTGCAGAAGCTTCTTATCCTGATGAAGTCCCAATAGTTCATTTTTGCTTTTGTTTCTTTTGCCTTCGTGGATGTATCTTGCAAGAAGTTACTGTGGCTGAGATCAAAAGGGTGTTGCCTGTGTTCTCCTCTAGGATTTTGATGGAATCTTGTCTCACATTTAGATCTTTCATCCATTTTGAGTTTATCTTTGTGTATGGTGCAAGAGAGTGGTCTAGTTTCATTCTTCTGCATGTGGATGTCCAATTTTCCCAGCACCATTTATTGAAGAGACTGTCTTTCTTCCAATGGATAATCTTTCCTCCTTTATCAAATATTAGTTGACCATAAAGTTCAGGGTCCACTTCTGGGTTCTGTATTCTGTTCCATTCATCTATGTGTCTGTTTTTGTGCCAGTACCACACTGTCTGGATGACCACAGCTTTGTAGTACAACCTGAAATCTGGCATTGTGTTGCCCCCAGATATGGTTTTCTTTTTTAAAATTCCCCTGGCTATTCGGGGTCTTTTCTGATTCCACACAAATCTTAAAATAATTTGTTCTAACTCTCTGAAGAAAGTCCATGGTATTTTGATAGGGATTGCATTAAACGTGTACATTGCCCTGGGTAACATTGACATTTTCACAATATTAATTCTGCCAATCCATGAGCATGGAATATTTTTCCATCTCTTTGTGTCTTCCTCAATTTCTTTCAGAAGTGTTCTATAGTTTTGAGGGTATAGATCCTTTACATCTTTGGTTAGGTTTATTCCTAGGTATCTTATGCTTTTGGGTGCAATTATAAATGGGATTGACTCCTTAATTTCTCTTTCTTCAGTCTCATTGTTAGTGTATAGAAATGCCACTGATTTCTGGGCATTGATTTTGTATCCTGCCACGCTACCAAATTGCTGTATGAGTTCTGTATGTATGACTTCCTTTTTGCCAATTTGAAACAATTTTTTTTTTAATAGCAAACATTTATTGGTGTCACTTATGGTAGAAAAAGTTCCTACACCAGATGTGCATGACGCAATTGTTAAATAGAACATTTCCAAGGTGAACACATACCCTAAAATCAGCTTTTTTACCCGCTTTTTAAGATAGCCAATTCTTCCTTTGCCTCCCATCCCAAGACATGTGAGCAACTGCTAATGAAAAGCAGTAAACAGCCATTTGGGCTATCGCATTTTCAACTCCACTCCAAGGTGAAGACTCCAATTACATTCGAGACTTAAGCTCTCTCAATTTTCTCCTAATGAAAGTTCCTGAGTCCTTTAAGAGGAGAGTCTCTTCCTGAAGAGAAAACGTTCTGGTTTTTAATACCTTCATTTGGCAGATATAGAAGGATGTCCAAGGGGGTGATGTGACCTGTCAGAAGTTCTCACCCACAGTAAGTACTCAAGGCTGGTGTGAAGCATTGTTTGTGCCTACAGAAAAATACCTGCTTGTTTAGCAAACGGAAATAAAATCTAGATCCTGAAGTTCTCCCATAATGCTCCAAATTTGACAGTGACATAGAAGTGGAGAATCAGTTTGGAGAATCAGTTTGCAGGCCAGATGATTGGAAGTGATCTTGCTTGGACACAGCTACATGGATTCTTGGCTGCTGTGTATACCCCATAGTATCCAGGGCAGCCACATGGCCCTCATCCAGAGAGAATGTTAACCTTACAATTCTTTTGAATGGCATTCCAAAGTGAGCAAGACACAGCCATTCCCATAGGTTACAATATAAATTTGTTTCCTAAAGCAGTGAACCACATAGGTCCTGCCCTCAATCTATCACTTTCATCTTTATATCCAGTCACAAAATATCTACTTTTTTATTATATTTGGATTTTTTCGAAATAAATACTTCCTTTTATGTAAATATACTCATACTCTTTGTATTCATTTTGTTACCAATCACCATATCAAACTCTTTTTATTCTAGTCAATGTGTATATAAAACTACATTTGATCATATATTCTGTACATTATTTATTTGAAAAAATATGTATGAATATTGAATGAATAGCATTTGAAACTTAGGTTAGATTTGTTTTTCTTTGTTCTAATTTCTTGTTTTTTTTAAAGGGAAATATTTTTCTCTTCTTTGATATTGAAAACGTTTAAACTTTTGAAGTTGTATTAAGCTTTGAAACTTCTAGACTGGGGAATGTATTATACTAATTTTCTATATTTCTAATTATTTTATAAATAATAATTTTTATTAAGTAGTTTAGAAAAGTGTTTTGATTTTAACCTTTATTTCTTTTTTTTTTCTTTTTAAGTTTTTATTTGTTTATTTGAGATACAGACAGATTGCACACATAGAGGAACAGTGAGAGAAGTGAATTATTTTCTTCTTGTAAAACCAGAGTGGGGATGGATCCTAAGACCCTGAGATCATGACCAGAGCTGAGGTCAAACTTAACAAATTGACTAAGAACATAATTTTGTTTGTTTTCTATAGAAAAATGATTATGGAAGACCTTCACCTAATTTTTAAAAATATATTTTTTTATATATTTATTTAGACAGACAGAGATAGCAGGAGAGGAGCAGATGGAGAACGAGAGAGAAAATCTCAAGGTGATTCCCCATGACCACAGAGCCTGACTCGGGCTCAATCCCAGGATCCTGAGATTATGACCTGAGCCAGAACCAAGAGTCAGATGTTAACCACTTGAGTCACCCAGGGCCCAATCCATGCCCAAATTCTTTTTTTTTTTTTTTAATAAATTTATTTTTTATTGGTGTTCAATTTGACAACATATAGAATATCACCCAGTGCTCATCCCGTCAAGTGCCCACTGAGGTGGGCAGTTAACTTTTATTTCATTGTGATAAAAACATACGTGATATTATTCCTTATTTTGAAAATTATTTAGTTTTTTTATATTGTTTTATTAGCATGCATACTAAAAATGGTGTATATCAACTCTATTAAATTTCACAAATATTTTACATTTGTACACTTCCAAAATGTTTTATGATTTTACATTTAACAGTTTTATCTCTTAAGGACTTAGAACTGGGATCATCTCCTGTACTATTTTCTGTTTTTTTTTCTTTCCTTTTTAACTTAAAAATATTTTGTATATTTTAATGCTACATAATTTAGCTTGTGATAGTTTATTAGTATATATTTGTTGTTATCATGACCTTTAACATTCTCATGTTTTTTAAAGAATATGCCTGGTATTTATCATGGAGTTGGGTTATATTTTTATTCCTAATGTTTTCCTTATTCCTCTCTAGTATTGGTATACTTTGAGATATATTCCCATCTTTTGCAGATGGATGCCTTTCTGTGCTTTGAGTTGAGATTTCCTCTTTTGAATCCATCTGCTTTTGCCTTTCTAACATCTCTTTATAATCCCTGCTCTATCACATAACCTCATCTTGTTTTTAATGTGCTCTTAAATCATCTTTTTCATTTCTAAAAAGAAAGGAAATATGTGTAATTAGCCCACCATTTTGAGCCAATACAGATTGTTATCTCTTTCCATGCATTTGAACTGTTTGAAGAAATTGAGTTAAAGAACTTTGTGTCTTTCAGGTTGAATTATGAAGGCATCAGGTTTAAGGTGGAAATATAATTGGAAAAAAACTTTGGCTCATGAGACAGTAGACAGAATGTTAAGATCGTAAACTATTTTGTCTTTTTTGCTATGGATACAATTAGATTTCTCCTTATTATGAATGGACTTATTTCACCACATACAATTCTACTCAGAGAAATTTGCATTTAATGTTTCCAGAGTTTCATGATATTTAAGGGATGTTTAAGGATACTAATATATCCTTCAGACTGATGTGCTAAAATCGACTTGAGATTTTAATTGTGTGGGAAAGAGTTGGTAAAGGTTAGAAACATGGCATCCATAGTAATGCATTTGTAGGCAGGGGGATAATAAAAATATTTAGCATATAATGTGGTACTGGAATCAGCCCTTTCAGTTGAACTATTGACTAATTAGAAATTGACTAATCAGAAAAGAAGCTGAACACAAATATAGGTATTGCCATGATGATGTGTAATGGCTGAATATCAATTGTTTACATATAAATATTTATAATTCTAGATTTAGAGAAAAATGTTACAAAAAGCGAAACACTAAAAAAAAAAAAAAAAAAAAAAGTGAAACACTACCCATGTCTAAAATCTATTGTTTTTGAACCAGGGATGTTCTAGAGTAAGTGGGTAACTTAAAAGTAGGCATTGAGTTCTCTAGAAGTCGGTACAAAGCCAAGGCAATTTTAAGTGGAAAGACAAGCCAAATTCAATGTCTTTTATTTAGGCCACACAGGTAAAATATATTTATAAAGGCTAGAAAATTAAAGAAAAACAAGGGTCTCACAAAGAGAATGTTGCTGCTTTAAAAATTATTCTAGTCTGAGTTGAATATAGAACTAGTATTTATTTTAAAAATCAATCACAACCCCACTTTATATCATAAACTATTTTGCAGAATTTAATAGGATTATGGTATTGATTGCCATCTATATAAAGCCACCTGATACCCCATACCTATGAACTATGGCCTATTATGTTATTGAGCACAGGAGAAGAGAAAAGGGATTAGTCTGTGAAACAACAAGCAGATCTCATGTCTCTGTACAATGTTCACATACCTGTTAATTCAATAGTCATTTTATGTTAGTAAATGTCAACCAATAAAACAAAACAAAATTAAAAAGTGATCTGTTCTTATCCTTGAAGCATCTGGCTAAGCTTATTTGAAAAACTCTCTTTGGGTGCCTTTTCAAAATCCAGGTACTGGATATGAAAGAAGAGTTTTTGTTAGTCTGTTTGTTTTCTTCACAAAGATGAAAATACTACTGAATCATTGATTTCAACTGTGTATGATTTCAAGGACTTCTGTAGTGTCTTAAGAATCATTTAATCAGACCAGATGCTAATATTGAGCTATTCTAGCTTATTTTCAATCGAGGTCAGAAAAAAGTGATGATGGTCTTGTGGGAGCGTAGGAGAGGGAGAAGGTCTAATTATTACTACAAATGCCCTCTGTGTCCAACAATTATGTATATATCACAGTAATTTCCTGGACATTTATGTGTAGGAATATATGAATTATCTGGTAAACAGGTAAATTTCAAATTGTTCATACCTAAAAACATTTGTTCCTTAAGTGCTTCTTACTTGGATTCTAAATGTCATACACTTTACTGCTTTACTTTTAAATAAAAGGAAAATAAAAGTCATTGAAATCCATAGGCACTGCCAGTCAAGAAAGACCTATCTTCCATAGAATTTCAGTTAAAATATACTTATTTGTAAGCATGTTGAAATAGCATTGGGTAAATGGCAAAGAACCTTATAATTGCTTTGTAAAGAATTTTTATAAGTTTTAATTGAATAGTTGATTTTCCAGATAGTCAAAAAGAAGTAACAGTCACTTATACAGGTAACCTATACTTTTCAAAATTATAATTGTTATAATATTGTTCAGATATCTATAATACTCATTGCCTCTGAATTGCTTTTCTTCTTCCATTTGAGATTTTAGCAGAGTTGTGCTTCAATATCTCTGTCTTATTCATGGATGCCCATAGTCACAGACAAGAACCTCTGAAGGGTAAATTTTCTTTAATCTGAAACTAATTCCAAAATTTCAAATTTTTCAAACTCAATCTTCTTAGAAAAATAATTTATTTGACATGATAAACTGAGTAATGCTCCACACCCTCATCCTGGAAATTTGTGAGCTATACCTTATATGGCTAAAGGGACTTTGAATATGTGATTAAATAAAAGATTTTGAGATGAGGAAATTATGCTGGATTATTTGGGTTGGCTCTGTATGTAATCATGGGTGGCCTTGTAAGAAGGAAGCAGAGACAGATTTGCCTCTAAAGGAAAAGGTAATGAAACTTAAATTGGAGTCAGGTGCACTGAAGATGAGGAAAGTGCTATAAGCCAAGGAATAGGGATGACCACTATATGTTGAAAAAGAGAAAATAAAAATTAAGAAAAAATAGAAAATAAAAAAATAAAATAAATAAAATATAAATAGATAAAGAAAAAGACAAATAGATTTTTATCTCCAGAAGAGAAGAGCCCTACTCATACACTGATATTAACTCCATAAAACTCATTTTGGACTTCTGATCTACAGAATTTTAAGAGAATAAATTCTTGTTTATATCTCTAAGCTTTTCTGATAAACATGTTACAGCAGCAATAAAAAATTAGTGTACTTATTTTTCACATGATTATTGCTCTCCATATTTACTTTTGATAATGCACAAACAGAAAAACCTGTATTTTGAAATGTGTCAACAGGGGCAGCCTGGGTGGCTCAGTGGTTTAGTGCCGCCTTGAGCCCAGGGTGTGATCCTGGAGACCCAGCATCGAGTCCTACATCGGGCTCCCTGCTTGGAGCCTGCTTCTCCCTCTGCCTGTGTCTCTGCCTCTCTCTCTCTCTCTGCATCTCTCATGAATAAATACTAACTAACTAACTAACTAACTAACTAAATAAATAAATAATAAAATCTTTGAAATGTGTCAACATTTACCATTGAAACAATGAGAGTCCATGTGTCAGTTCAATTCTACTGGGAAGCAGACACCAAGATTGAGTCAGAAATGGAAAAGGGTTATTGCACATAAAGTCTGAAAGACAGAGGAGGAGTCATAGTAGGGAGAATCTTCAAGTCTGTGATGCAGGTTTGATACCTATGAAAAGACAAGAGTAAAGAAGAAATATTGGACAGGAAGAGTTACTGAGGCAGGTCTGAGAAAGTTTCATCCATGCCAAAGGGAACTCCAGAGAAGACTGTCTGTTCAGAAGTTCCATATTGGACAGAAACAACACGGGCCTCCACTGCGCCTCACCCACTCATTCCCTGAAACTCCTCAGGGAGAGTGTGTTCTTCGGTTAGAAGACTGTGGCCGATTCTAAAGGTATCACAACCGCAATTTCCACGTGATTGCATCCTGGTAGCCGTTTTCTTTGGCAGGGATATCCAAGTGGCCCATGTCCAAGGCTGCCACAGTCAATTGAACAGTAACAGAAGCTCTTTACTACTGTCCCTCAAATGGGAAGTGTTGAATCTTGCAGGTCACAGAGAAGGAAGGGGTGAACATAAAGGTTCTTAGAAGGTACATTTATTTAAGGTGGGAATCAATTCTGGTATCCAATAATACATAAAGCTGTTGTGTATCAACCAAATGTCTACAGTGTCAATTTTATTAGACAGGCATTGCTTTTCTCCCTTTACTTTGGAAACTAATGTAGCTGTGCTTCGGGTTTTCTGTCTTATCTAGGAATGTACATTGTCACAGAGAAGAACCTCTGAAGTTTGAGTTATCTTCAATTTGGGTCTTACCTAGAGCTTCAAGTTTCCCAAACTGTGTTTTCTTGGGGGTATCTCTCACTATACCCTATCCCAGTGGTAGAAACACTGTCTAAAACTTAAAAGATGAATATAAATGTTATCGTGAATTTTTAAAATTATACGTGTATTCTATTTATGGTTTCCTTGATTTGATATCAAGGTCCAGGGACGCTATTATTTTGTCAATAATTTCTAGGGTGAATATCAATAAGGCAAAACCATGTGGGAAGAACAGCTGATTCTTTTCTTCCACCAGTTACTCAACTCTTGCACCAATACTCAATTTTCATGCTTCCCTTTCCTTTGTCGCCCTCTTTCACTACAGCAAACAAGCCAAATTTCCATCTACCAGTTCAATATAGTATATTATGTTACTAAATGTGGATGATCAATGGTTGTTAAAAATAAGTTATAGGAGCGCCTGGGTGGCTCAGTCAGTTAAGTGGCTGCCTTGGCTCAGGTCATGATCCCAGGGTCCTGGAATCTGTAGGAGTGGCTCCCTGCACAGTGGACAGTCGGCTTTGTCCTCTCCTCTGCTCCTCCCCCCTGCTGCTGTGCTTGCTCTCTCTCTCTAATAAAAAATAAAATCTTAAAAAAAACTTATAAACTTTCCAAATTTAAATCTTAATTATTTCTCATAAACATGTTGAATGTCTGAAAATCCTAAGATTTTCAGTCATGACATTTTCATGACTCTATCTATGGTTGATATAAATGCTTCTCTGAGAAATCTGAAATTATTTAATACATTGTTTTTCAAAAAATTCAACCTACCCTCAAATATATTTATACCATCGTTCATCTTTATTTTTTCCTTCATTCCTGAAATGAAGTAATAGTCCCTGTTTTAAGGCCAATGCATCTAACTGGGCATTAATCTTCTTGTCTCTTCCACTTATCTTCTTTTATATAGGACTTTACTCTGAACAAATGAAATAAAACAAAAAGCCTCATCTAATTCCATGTCTCCTAACAGCTACCTCCTGACATCTCTCTCCATTTTCTGTGCTAAATTTCTTGAACCAATTGTCTAAATTCACTTCTCACAAACAGTGGGGTAGGGTTTTCATTGACAAAAAAATACTCTGAATTTTCTCTCTGAGGCTACTCCCTGTTGCCCCATTTGTGTACCTACCTTTTTCTTGCCCTGGATATCACTGGTTACTCTCCTTTTCTTTGCCTTCCATGAGAACACACGTTTTCCCCCCAACACATTCACCATTGTGCCTTCTATTATTTGCTTTTACTCTATCTACAACTTTTCTTTCTTTCTTTCCTTCTTTCTTCTTCTTTTGTGTGTGTGTGTGTGTGTGTGTGTGTGTGTGTTTTAAAAAACTCCAGTCTCAGGCTGCTATTTTGGTTACATGATTCTTGTCCACAGAAGGCACAGGAGACATCTTCTACTCTTTTATCCCAATAATGATTGATAAATGAAAGACTAAGGTATTTATATTCTTCAGTCCAAACTTCTTCCTGACTTACATAACTATTATATATCTTCTTGACAAATGTTCCATAGGAAACTCAAATTAAAAATGTTCAAATTAAAAAAAAAAGTGTCCAAATTTGAACACATTATCTTCTTTTGTTAAATGTATTCCTCCATTCGTGTCCTTTATCTGAGCTGTTAATATCACCTGTTATTCCAACAAATGTGGTTATTTTTGACTTGCGTCTCTTTTATCCCACATACCAATTATTTGCTAAATCTTGGGGTCATAATCTTTTACATATTTACTGTATTTATGGTCTTCTTTATCTCTATGATTCTTTTTTAATAAAGATTTAAAAAAAATTATGTGTGAGAGAGAATGAGCTAGCAAAAGAGAATAATGGTGAGGAGGAGGAGAGGGAGAAGCAGGTTTCCCTCTGATAGAGAAGCTGCATCCGGGGCTGGATCCCAGGACCCCCGGATCATGACCTGAGCTGAAGGCAGATGCTTCACTGATGGAGCAGCTCCTCTGTCTCTATATTTCTACTGGCACCTAAACACAGGACCAAAATTAAGGTCTTAGTTTTCTTTTCTAAATTTTGTCTTCCGTTTATTTGGAAACATCTTGTCCAATCCAGTGCCAGTGCTCCTGTTAGAGTGGGTAGTTAGGTTTTAATAAGATGTCTAGAGTTCAGCAAAGAGGGAATCAGGGTCAAATCTTGGGGAAAGTTAAAAACTTGTCCTGACAGCACTCTCAAAATAAAGAGATAAGAAAATGGATCAAATCAGACAGGTCCAAGGCAAAGAGGGCCATAAACCATGACCGAGTAAGGACGAAAAGACTTACAGCCGTGCTTCCAAAGAATCCTCATCTTAAAAAATGAATATTCCACATTCTTATTAACAACTGTCAATAAAAAGGTGGGCCCCAAGCCCAGGGGCAGAGGACTTGCTAGTGCTCCTGCTCATTCTCTCTATTGGGACCTCAGAGCTTACCTACTCTCACATCTCAAGAACTTATTTTCACTTTAATAAACCCTTGCTTGTGTCACTCATCGGCCCTGTTGTGTCTATCTTTGAATTCTTTCTCTTGAGGAGACCAAGAATCTCTGGCAACATCTTCGGGATTGGTTGGACAGAGGCCATGGGCTAAGGGGTCTCCCCAGTCCACCTGGTAACACTGGAATAGAATGGCTATTCCTTTTTTTTTTCCTTATCTAATGCATCCATGTTCCAAGTTACCAAATCTTGCCAATTTTTTTGTTTTTCATGGCGGGATGGTGAGGCATTACTTGGCCTAATCCAATGTTTCTCAAATGTGTATAATATTTAGACTTCGTACAAAGGAATATATTTCTCTTATGTCTCTTATACCCTAGAGTTGATTGAAATTGTTTCCTAAACTATGTAGAAATAACAATGAGTATAAACACTAATGTTTGTAGCTACTATATCATTATCAAACCAAAACATATAAACAAATTAATTACAAGAAAAATATAAAACTATGTCATTAGAAATAACAATATCAATGTAATGGTATGAATGATTATTTTTTCTGCTGAAATAATATCTGGATTGCTACGAATCTTTTGAGGTTAGCAGGCCTATACTGCTTTGTGCTAAATGATTATTCATTTTTTTTCACTACTTTCCTTTTTTTTTCTTTTTTTCTTTTTTTGATGAAATGTGTATCTTTATTATGTGAAATAAAAACAGTAAGAAAAAGTGATAGAAAATGTCATGGCCACTGTCTTGCTGACCCTGGGTTAACAACATATGGTATACGGAGCAGAAGTCATTCTCAATGCAGTAAATTCTACAAGCAAAGAATATTGTCTCTGAGCATAAGGTTGGGTGGTGCATTTCTATTCCAGACTGAGCCAGGACAAGTATAATGATATTGATGATATTAGCTTCATTGACAGAAAAGAGCTGCATTTTGTGTTATAGACATATTTTATAGAAGAGAAAATAGACTCAGGGAAATCTAGTAAATGTCACATTTTTTTATCTTCTTTACTAAATCTTTTTAGTAAGAGCTGTCTAAATTCACTGCCTTTCTCCCTCTCTCTCTTTCTTTCTATTTTTTTTTTTTTTGTAACCTCCTTCATGGATTTCTCCCTCCTACCCCCTTTCTGTTCTATGAGAGCTTCCTTTTTTTTTTCTTTTTTAGATTCCACATATGTAAGAAAGATCATATGGTATTAACCTCTATCTGATTTATTTCATTTTGAATAATGTCCTTGGGGGCTAGCCATGTCATCACAAATAATTATTTCACTTTTTTATGGCTGAATATATATATGATATATGAATATATATATGAATATATATATATTTCTCCAACAAGTTTTTCATTCATCCATTAATGGACACTTAGGTTGTTTCCATATCATGTCTATCGTACATAATGCTGCAATGAGCATGGGGCTGTGAATATCTTTTTGAGTTCGTGTTTTCATTTTCTTTGGGTAAATATCCAAAAGTGGAATTGCTGGATCATGTGGTAATTCTGTTTTTTTAATTTTTTGAGGAAGCTTCATTCTGTTTTGCATTGTGGCTGCACCAATTTACATTCCCACAGGCAGTGCACAAATGCTCATTTTTCTCCACACTGTGCCAATGCTTTTCACTTCTTGTCTTTTTGATAATAGCCATTCTAATAAATGTAAGGTGATCTCTCATTATGACTTTGACTTGCTTTTCTCTGATTATTAATGATGTTGAGTATCTTTCCACATACCTGTTGGTCGTCTGTATGTTTCTGGGAAGATGCCTCTTCAGATTCTCTGCCCATTTTTTAAATTGGATTTTAAAAATCTTTTTTTGCTGTTGATTTGTACGAATCCTTTATATATTTTGGCTATTAACCCCTTATTAGATATATAATTTGCAAATACTCTCTCACATTCTATAGGTTGCCTTTCCATTTTGCTGATGATTTCCTTTGCCGTGAGGAAGCTTTTATTTTGATGTAGTTTTACTTTATTTTTGTTCTTGCTTTATTCCACATTTTTTTAAAATGTCAAATTAAAAGAAATACTACTTAGACCTATATCAAGGCATTTTCACCTATGTTTTCTGCTCAGAGTTTTATAGTTTCAGGTCTTATGTTCAAGTCTTTAATTCATTTCGGAGTTAAGTTTTGTTTGTGATGTACAATTGTATTAAAATATCATTCTTTCGCATGTGACTGTATAGTTTTCCCAACACTATTTATTGAAGATACTGTCTTTTCCCCACTGTATAGTCTTGGCTCTTTTGTGATAAATAAATCAACCATATATGTATAGGTTTATTTCTGGGTTCTCTCTTCTGTTTCATTGATTTATGTCTTTGTTTCTATGCCAGCATCATAATGTTTTATTTGCTATAGCTTTATAATATAGTTTGAAACAGTTTGATCATGGTGTATGATCCTTTTAATTTTGAATTAAATATTCAAAAGTATTATTGAATTTGGTTTGCTAATATTTGCTGAGAATTTTTGCATTTATGTTTTTCAGAAATATTGACATAGGACTTCCCCCCTCCCCCACCCTGTGGTGCCCTTGTGTGTTTTGGTATAACGATGTAATGGGGCCTCATAAAATGAGTTTGAGAGAGTACCCTCTTGTTTTGTTTTTTGAAAGAGTTTGAGAAGACTTGGTATTCTTCTTAATTAATTAATTCTTCTTTGAATGGTTGGTGAAATTCACCTGTAAAACTGTCTGGTCCTGAAATTTTGTTTGATGGGCAGTTTTTGATTAGTGATTCAGTTTCCTTACTAGTAATTGATATGTTCAGAATTTCTATTTCTTTTTTTTTAAGATTTTATTTTATTTATTCATGAGAGACACACACACACAGAGGCAGAGAAACAGGCAGAGGGAGAAGCAGGCTCCATGCAGGGAGCCCGACGTGGGACTCCAGGATCAGACCCTGGGCCAAAGGCAGGCACTCAACCACTGAGCCACCCCGGCGTCCCCAGAATTTCTATTTTATCATGATTCAATCTTGGTAGTTAGTATGTTTCTAGGAATTTATCCATTTCTTCTAGGTTTGTCTAATTTATTGGCCTATTATTGTTTATAGTAGTTTCTTATGCTTCTTGTATTTCTATGGTGTAATTTATAACATCTTCTCATTTATTTCTGATTTTTAGTCTTCTCTTTTTTTTTCTTGGTGAGTCTAGTTAAAGGTTTGCCGTTTTTGCTTATGCTTTTAAAGAATGAGCTAATTAGTTTCCTTGACCTTTTTTATTGCCTTTTTACTCTATTTCTGATCCAATCTTTGATATTTCTTTCTTCTACTAACTTTGGGATTTGTTTGTTCTTGTTTTGTCTAGTTCCTTAAGGTGCAAAGTTAAATTATTTCAGACATTCCTTGTTTTTTGAGGTAGACATTTATTAATATGAATTTTCCTCTTAGAACCACTTACCTTGCATTCCACAAAGTTTAGAAGGCTATGTCTCCATTTTCATTTGTCTCAAGGTATTTTTTTTAATTTCTCTTTTGACTACTTCCTTGACTCATTAGTTGTTCAGTAACCTGTTACTTAATCTCCATATATTTGTGAATTTTCCAGTTTTCTTCGTGTAGTTAATTTATGGTTTCATATCACTGTGGTTGGGAAGGATGTTTGATAAAATTTCAATCCTCTTAAATATATTAAGACTTATTTTGCTATAACATATGATCTGTCCTGGAAAACGTTTCATGGACACTGGAGAAGAGTATATTTTGTTGCTTTTAAATGAAATGTTCTATATATATATATATATATATATATATATATATATATATATATATTAAGTCCATCTGGTCTAATATGTTGCTTAAGGCCAAAGATTTCTTATTCATTTTCACTCTAGATGAACTATCCATTGATATAAGGATCCTCCTTAAAATTTCCTATTATTACACTGCTGTCCTTTTCTCCTTTTATGTCTATTAATATTTGCTTTAAATATTTTAGGTGCTTCTCTATTGAGTACATAAATACTTATGTGTTATATCTCCTTATTGAATTGAACCCTTTACCATTATGGAACAAATATCTTTATCTCTTATTACGATCCGTCTTAAAGGCTACTTTGTATGATATAACTACTCTAGCTTTCTTTGGGTTTTCATTCTCATACATATCTTATTTCCACTCTTCACTTGCAGTTTGTGTGTGACCTCACATCTAAAGTGACTCTTTTGTAGGCAGCATATAGATCGGTCTTATTTTTTTTTTATCTGTTCAATCAACCTATGTGTTTTGAGTGGAGAATTTAGTCCACTTATAGTTAAGAAAGTAATTATTTAGACATATGTACTTATTGCTGTATTATTAATTGTTTGCTGGCTGTTTTATAGTTCCTATCAATTTTATTAGTAAATATGTCACATGTCCATGTCTTCTTTTCATCTATGTTATCATTGACTTAGCACCGGTGCTCACTACCCTTTGCTGGGACCGTTTGCAAGGCACGTTAACTAATTCCCTTTTCCAAAGAGTTCTCTTTATCAATTCTCTTCACATAAAAACTACACATAAGAACTACTACTCTGTCTAAAGCAAATCCACTTACTTAAGATCCATTAGTCAATCATTTAGCCTAAAAGATAATGTCTATGTTCTTCAATCTGGCATATAAATTATTTCAATAACTATTTTTTTATTTTTATTTTTTATTTATTTATTTTTAAATTAGCATTTTTAAAAAATTTATTTATTCAGAGAGAGAGAGAGACTGAGAGGCAGAGACACAGGCAGAGGGAGAAGCAGGCTCCATGCAGGGAGCCTGACGCGGGACTCCATCCTGGGTCTCCAGGATCAGACCCCGGGCTGCAAGCGGTGCTAAACCGCTGCACCACCGGGGGTGCCCCTAATTTTTTTTTTAATGGCTCTATCCTACATTTATCCATGCCAGTCAGAGAGAGAGAAATATATATCATATCTTTATGAGAGATGGAGATTTCAAATTTAAGGAATTGGTTTGTGCCATTGTGTGGGTAGACAAATCTGAAATCTGTAGAGCAACTGGCAGGCTAGAGATTCAGGTAAAAGTTGACTTCATATATATATATTTAAATTCAAATGTTGGAAATAGGCAAAATTTTATGTTGAAGTCTGGAGGCAGAGCTCCTTTTTCAAAACAATCTGTCTTTACACTTTGTATCTGCAACTGATTGAATAAGAATCATGCACAGTATGGAGGGTAATCTTTACTGAAAATCACCTGATTTTTTAAAAATTAATCACATCTAAAATATACCTTTACAGCAATACCTAGACAAGTGTATGACCAAACTACTGGTTTCCACAATCTAATAAAGTTTACACATAACATTAATCATCACTTATGATAAATAGCCTTCTTTCTCTCATCTACCTATATTATTTCTATTTCTCTTCAAAATACAGCTGCTGGGAGTCTAATATGGCTACTATAGACTGTGTTGGTTGGCCCTAATCAATAAAACATTGTGTTTTAATATTTTCTGTCAAGATTTTCCTTTACAAGAACATTATTATTTTTTCCTCAAAGTTTTACCTTCATAATGATATAAATAATCTAGTATTGGATATGGAGGTGTTGATCATGTGATGCAAGACAGAGGAACTACTGACTACAAAGTTTTAACTAATGTAGTCACCTATAATGAGTGAGGTCAGTCATACAGCACCTCCTTCCAGATAACAACTATAAAATATAATGAAGGAAGGCACTTGTCGTGAGCACTGGGTGTTATATGTGATACCAATATTACCATATATGTTAACTAACTTGAATTAAAAAAAAAACTAAGAATAAAAAGGAGTTTCAAGTGTCTAGTTAGGAGATCTTATTTAACCACAAGGTCTGGATGTCTAAATATTTGAATGACAATTAATTGGCTAACTTTGTGAATCTATGGATAGATATTTGAAATATAAAGACATTTTTCATCTAATGTCAAATAATCAACATGATATAGATAATGATTGGAAGATAAAATATAAAATATGTTGGTTCAAGGCCACTCAATAGAAGTAAATAATAAATATGAAGATGGAGCTTATAGAGAATTAGGGAAAAATCACTACTGTGGATGCATAATTTTACTACAAAAGACCAGATAGTCCAATAGATTTTGCAGGCCATGTACAGCCTCTCTCATGTATTATCTTTTTTTCTTTTCTTATATACAACACTTTAAAATATGGGTACTATCCTTAGCTCATGGGCCAAACAAAAATAGGCCCCTGTCAGATTTATCTTCAACGTGTAGCTCTTAAGTAATTTTATAATTCTCTAGGAAATATGTAATGACAGGAGATGTCTCCTCATTCTTTCAAGTGTATTTATGATCTGTTCCTTTCTTTCCTGCATTATGTAGGATATCTTTTGGCTATGGAAAATAGAAAAATCTAAAATAAGGGTGGCATAACTAAGACAGAAATTTATTTCCCTCATGTTACCTTCAGAGGCGCAAAATCCAAGTCTGAGCCACATATTTTGTATGGATCCAGGCTCCTTCAAACATATAACACCCAGTGCTCATTCTCTTGGATCAAGATTGAATCTGTGTCCTAGACAGATGAAGGAGAAACAAAAAAAAAAAAGAAAGAAAAAAAGAAAAAGTGACAGTACCAAATGTATCTAAAGAAGTGTTCAAGAACGCTTCTATAACCACTTATATTTATGTCTGTTTTGTCCAAACTTACTCATGTGAGTACATCTAGCTTTAAGGGAAGTAAGGTGATCTATTGTCCTTATATTGGATCATAGTGTATCCAGTTAAATTTTCTGTTTCTGGGATAGAAAATGAGAACAGATTTTAGGGAATAACTACTGGTTCCTGCCATGATTCCTCCTTGTTTGAATTAGAAAGTTCAATTATGTTATATAAATATTTAGTCCTATGGCAAATTAAGTATACATACAGATACAAATATTCACATTATTTAATTTTTTTATGTTATCTGTCAATATATTTTAACATTAAGTTGAATCATTTCCAGAAATATTATTTTATGAGAAAAAACACAAACTAAATTTCTCTGAGAAACAGCTATATACCACAAAGCCTAGTTGATCAGATATATATATTATCTCTTTCTGGTAATAAACTCACTATCAGGACTTGAATGATCTTACTAATGAATATTAAAATACCGTATTCTGAAAGATATTTTTTAACTTGTCAATTTCTCATGCTCTGGCATGGAGAATTTTTTTAAATAAAAATGTATAAGAGGAATCTTTTTAAGTAGTTCACTGCTCTAAAGGAGAATTATTTAATGATTCATTTCACCCAGATAAATGCCCAAAAAAGTAACTTTATTATTGTCATTTTAACCACAATAATAAAAATGAGTAGATAATAAGTTCCCTCATATTTATAGCTTTATCATATGCATTTTTAAGTGAAGTTTCTCATTAAAAAAAGAAATTGAGATGTGAATAATTTGATGTCTATATACCTCACTTTTCTACTTGTATCTAGAGACATTATTTTGATTTTTGATTTCCTACATTTTCTTCACACACACACACACACACACACACACAATTTACAATATTTATTTCAGCTCTACCTGGGAAATAAACATTACTTTATACACATATCTGTATAAATTTTTGTGACCAAAACAAAAACATAACAAAAAGATAAAATAAATAAAATAATTAAAAATATTAACTTTGAAAACATATATGAAATTTTAATAAGCTCATAAGTAGGTGGAAAGTATCCTAAAATCCCTACATAATAATAATTTATAACTCTATATTATATGAAGAATTTCTACAGTGACTCCACTTATGTTATTTGCAGATTTTCTTCATAGATGACTGAAGCACAAGTGGTACAGACATAATTCTTCTATTATTCCTAGATATTTATTAAACTGCTATATTATACTAGGTTTGATTTAAATTCATTAGAGATAAATTACATAACATAATATTTCCTACTTCAATAAAAATGATCTCTTTCACCAAAATTATACCTGGTGACCAAATTAGCATTTATCTAATTGAAAAGTGCTTCTTCCATGCAGACTTATAGGTGCAGAGTGATTTATCTTGCAATTCCTAGCTGTGATCATTTTAAATGCATAGGAAGTCAACGTGTTCAGTGGTCTCTTCTCCTTTGTGCAAGTTCTTTTATTTCAGAGTTAATTAATAAGCAGTAATAAAAACTCAGGAGTTCTGAGCAGAGAATGGTGAGCATTGTGTAAATATTTATCTAGTTCTATACAGGCAAAAACAAAACTTGTCAATTCCAAATAACATATGCCACTGAAATACTGATTGGTTTCATTTTGTGAATTATGCATTAAGTTTTATGTACTTGCAAGCTATTAAGAAGCCTTCAAACTCAGCACAGGGTTGGGAATTCCAAATGATTCACATTTCCAGATAAAAATGAGTATGTTTCCAAATATTCCTGAAAAATGGAAAGGATACGTAGAAAGACAAAGAAGGGTAGCAAATCAACTTGGCTGAAGCTTTAGTTTTTGGTGACATGTCCCTTATGAATATTTTCTGATTCTTTTATCATGGTTGTTACTAATACAAAACATTCATCCTAGGATGTGCCACATAGGTTACTACGGTAGCTGTAACAACATTATATTTTAGAGTGCTGGCTGCTTGATTTAGCATTTACAACTACTAACGGAATTATTCCCCTGTAGAATTCTTAGACGTATCTGAGTCAACTTTATTTTACTTTATTTACTACAAAATAAGTTGTAACTTTCTTTAAAAATGTTTTATTTATTTGAGAGGAGAGAGAGAGAGAGAGAACATGAAAGAAAGCAAGAGCAGGGGGAAGGGGTAGAGGAAGAGAGGGCAGCTGACTCTCCACTGAGCAGGGAACTGAGAGGACCCCGGGATCATGACCTTAGTGGAAGGCAGACACCCAACTCACCAAGCCACCCAGGCAACACTTAGTTGTAACTTTTTAAAAGTGACTAAGTAATTTTCAAAACTTCATCAGAATAATACAAACTATCCTAAAGTAACTTCTCCAAAGTATTTAATTGTTATTTAGGAAAATAAATATATACGTATAGGAAAATTAACACCAAAAGAAGTGAAATAATTAATTAATTATAGTTTGTGAGCCACAGCCAGGAATCTGTTCTGACTCTGTTCCAGAGAGATTTGAGGAATTGCTACTTAATAGCTACACAAAGTTATGTACATTCATTTTATTTCTTTAATGTTTGGGGGGTTCAAAATTGATTGTTTCTGGTATATGATGGCTGATATTCATGTAAAGCTGGGCTTCTCATCAAATATTGGGTAAATATTCACAAATGTAATATTTTTTAAAATAATAATTATTGCCTTAGAGTCTAACTTGAGACACTACTCAAAAGCCATCATTAAATACACCATTTCATATGTGTTTTCCTTACTGCAAATTGAATTTATTAATAGTTTGTTTGGTAAAGTAAAAGACATTCACAAGATTTATAGCAGAAACAATCACAGCAGATATTCTCTGTATTGTACTGAGGCTTTGTTGAGCTCATGGCATCCGTTGATTAACTGCCATTGGAGGCATAGTTTCCAACAGGGCTGTGTCACAGCTCCATGTCACTGTGTTTCATGAAGTTACTGGTAGGCCTTTGGGGAGGGTAAGTGTATAAACATTCACTTAACAAGAGATGTATGGACTAGCTGTGAAAGTAATGACTAATTGACTGCCATTCGGGATTTATTTGGAAATCTTTTGACTCCAGCTCCACCTCACATGATGATGAATGACATCTCTTTTTCTAATAGAGGAAACAGCAGGCTTAGGCCCAGAGCAGACACTCTGAAGTGTGACTAGAAGTCATAGTGATTCAGTGTGTGGAAATGAACAGATAGAGATGGATTATATAAGGATTCTCACTCACTTTTTCAGTAGTGAAATTAATCAATTAGGTATATATAATACTTTTTTTTTGCAGGATTAAAATGGCAAATTAAATCAAAGCATATATATGGTTGAAACTCAAATGCTTTAATTTCAGAGGTGCTTATTATTTATTAGCTGAAGAAGGAAAGCATAGTTTGTTTTCTGTGAGATGTAGTTTATATTTTATTAATACTGCCACAGTGTAGAATGGCCAAATGTCCACACCTGGCTTGTTAATCTTCATGGTCTTATTTAAAAAGAGTGCATGGAGGTGCCTGGGTGGTTCATTTGCTTAAGCCGAGGAGCTTTTGATTTTGGCTGAGGTCACAATCTTCTGGTGGTGAGATGGAGCCCGGCCTAGGACTCCATGCTCAGCTGGGAGTCTGCTGGGGCTTCTCTTTCTCCCTCTCCCTTTGTCCACTCCCTTGCCCATGCTCTCTCTCTCTAAAATAAATAAATAAATAAATAAATAAATAAATAAATAAATAAATATATATATATATATATATATATATATATATATATATAAAGGAGTGCTTTTTACTACAATTCATTTTCTCAATAATCATATCTATTCCATCAAGGTTATTTATTACAGTCTAGTAAAATCTTACTCCTGAGACACTTCAAATGTGTATCAGTGGGCTGTATACTTGGAGGATAATTGCTACCGTATATCTTGTAGGGGGGAGGGGTGGGGAGAGATAAAGGAAGTTTCCAAAGGAATTTTTATATGTTAAAGGAGACTTTTGGGATCCTGGAGGTAGGGATAATGTTAAACTAGAATTGCCTTTTGTCCTTAGCAAAGAATTAGCATTGGGGCAATTGAATTCCCAGAGGAAGATCACTCTGTATGTTTCAAGGATTTGTCAATGGGTTGTAAGTTGTAAATTGTAAGGAAATTCAATTTTTTCCTTTGCCTTTTTTTCTCACATCACCTTCACTTCCCTTACTCCCAGGTCCTGAGGGTGGGGGGATCTTGAGAAGGGCAAAGATTGATGCTATTCATATAGTAGGTTTAGATGAGGAACCCCAAATTCAGGATATTTTAATCTTTTAATGTGGGCTGGTAGATGACTTGCTCAATCTTTGCCACATATGGAGACATCATTTTTATTTTCCTGGTCCTAAAGCAAATATGCTCACTTCCTTGAGGATAGTCACTATCTCACTCTTCTAAGTTTTTTTGCAACACAAATGTCCTGAAAATAATTGAGAACAAAAGCTTATTCAGACATGCAGAAATACCATAAAGAATTATCTATCAACAATTAGGAGAAAGATAACTACCAGAAAAAAATTATAAAGTTTTCAAACTACCAAAACAAAGAAAATAAAACAAAAAAAATCAATAAAAATAGGCCAGTATGTGAAAAATACTGCATAAATATGACACAAAGGAAATATGAAATAAATGATGGCAGATATGAGACTAGACATATATGTTCCACCACCAAGTGTAACTGGGATTGTTTCTTTTTTAAAAGGCAAATATTTTCAGATTGTTTGCAAAGAAAAATTCATGTGTAGCTCTGAGAAGCTACATAGTTACAAGAAAAAGATACTAAAATTCAGGAGAGATAAAAAGCTATACCAGATGGATACAATCCAAAGTGAAATCAGCATTGGTACCTGAAAAGTGAAATTCATAGCAGCAAAATCAAGACAAAAGATCCTTCATAATATATTAGCACAATTTTTATAGTGAGGATATAACCAAGTATGACAGCAGCCATTGACAAAATTGACAAGAAGTTAACAGAAGCTCAATAAAAATAGATGAATTCAACATATCGCTCTTGGACTAAGACAAGTCAAATTGTTAAACTGGAAGTAATAATTTATGATCTTATAATGTAAAAATGATTTAAACAATAAGGTAAATTCTATGGATGCATAATGAACTTTGCATTTAGATAACAAACAACACATTTTGTGTTCAAATGCATGTGGAGAATTCAAAAAAGGAAATGGGATAAGGAAATAATTTTATTTGTGTATATTAATTAAAATGAAATATATTATTAAAATGAAGTATCTAAGAACTAGTTCATAATATAATTCTGTGACACATATTAATAAAGCCCCTTCTTCCTTTTAGGCAACATTCTAGGCACTGCTATGAATACATTACTAAGTTCATGTACCTTCTATTATACTTTGTGTAAATTGTGCATTCATGTATTATTTCTCTGTTCTGACCCTCCATATCCACTAATATAACAATTACATATAGTTTTAATTCAGTTGCTTGGTCCAAGATATTTTTTAAAACACACACACACACACACACACACACACTCACTCACACAGAACAGCCCTGATTTTCTTCACTCATAATGGTCCAAACAAACAAACAAAAAAACAGATTGCTGAAACACTGCTTCATATACTTGCATAATTATAAATAACTTCAGAAAAATTGAGGATATGAAATAAATAGTAAAGGAAAAGTACTAAAGTGAGATTTTGGTTAAAACTGAAATAAATGGCAGAGTAAATAGAGAAAAGGAAAGCACTGTTGATTGTGCATAAAAGAGAAAAATGAGAAGGTAATGAAAGTTGATTGTTGATTGTTCTGGTTCCTGTGTGTTGCCTTCTGTAATGCATCTGCATGTCTTTTTCTGCTTTTATGATTTTAATTTCATTTCTATGCAGTATTGCTGAAGCACAGGCTTATCAATATCAATGAACTATTAGAACGCCTCTTTTGAATTACATTTTTTTCCAGAAACCTTTTCTAAACAGGAACAAGCCAGGTCTTTTGAATATTTCAAAAGATATATTAAGCAGTTACCAGGAAGCCGTACTTGTGCAGACTTTCAAAATAAAGAATAAAGTGTATTTTAATTTAATTAAATGAACATTTATTCATTTAGGATAATTTATAGGATAAGGAAGTAGCAAGACTAAAAGTAATTGAAAGACATTCAGAAACCAGGCTGTATTCATAAAGATTTTATGTATTTGGAAAAGAAGAAAATAAATTGTCAGCTAATTTATTTATTAACAATTCTAAATTCTATTAACAATTCTCAATTTACTAGAAAAATATGTAACCTATAGCTGTATAAATGTCCAATGACTTCTGATAAATCACTGAAATAAAAATTCAAATTGATATAATCTTATGAATTGATAAGTATTAAGTTGAGAACAGATAAGAATGAGAGGTAGGTCACCTCTTTCTCAGTAGAATTTTAGTTTTACTTTTTCATTTTAAGTGTCTCTGACTGAAGGTTCTACTCACTGATGTAAGCAGGCATATCTCATACTTCTATTATCTCATTATATGGATTTTTTTTATCCAAATGAAATATCAAAAAGATCATTTAATTCTATATAATAGAAAATAATATCACATTCATTTGGAATTTGATTACAGAAAACACAGGTGCTCAGTAGATCAGATCTGTATGTATGTTCCAACTGCTACTGGTGGGGTGATTCATCTTTTGTGGCTTACCTAACCTTTACTACTCATGTCCTTTTCTGCTTCTCCTATGTCCTTGGCTGAAGACCATTGATTGTCTCTTGAAATATCATGGAGAGAAAATGTTAACGTCCAGATAAGTTTATCTTATCATAGAAACATTTTCACTACATTTCCATTGAGGTATATCTTGCAAAGACATATGCTCCGGGGAAAGGTGATGGGACGCAAGTGTGCAAAAATAAATTCTGTGTCTGTACATGTGAAGGATTAGTTGGGTATAGAAGCTTGCTTAGAAGTTTGTACATGTTTGTCAGTCTATGTCTTCTCTTCCTTGTATATTCAAAATAAAACCAAACAAAATAAAACAAAACAAAACAAATGTGTCTTAGCAAAGGAAGTTAACTGGAGGACACATACAGAATTAAAGGAGTCAGAAAACTCCAGAAGTCACTAGACTAGTCACCTAAATCTGTAGGAGTTTGTCTAAACGATCAAATATTTTAAAATATAAATAGTCAAAATATAAAAGTCAGAATCTTTGATTTTTGCTCACATGTGGGTTAGCAGGTGTGCTGATGCAATTTACAATCTGATACTTTAGAATATTATGTATTATTCCTTCACTTAAGTTTTCTTGTTTTGGTGTTTATTTCCTTGGCTCCTTTTACTGCTAACTTATAATGGGGCTCCAGACACTCACCATCATCTCTATAGACCACATATATAGCTAAATGAAAGTAAGCCAAAGTATAATAGAATTTGACATAATGTCATAAGAATAAATAATCACCCAAAATATCTATTAGTATGAATCTTTCTTAGTAAAATAGATCTGATTTTATTAATTAATAATGGGATTTGTCCTATTTCTTTCTCTCTAGCCAAATCTTCTCTTCCTTATTCCCCAAATAAATACTTAATATCCAAGCATTCAATATGATGCCATAATAACTTAGTGGATTATGTGTAAATCTTAACAAAGTTCATACTGCATGGATTTAAGAACTGCAGTACATCTAAAAGAAGGAAACTAATTTTGTAGATTTTGCTCATGAATTATGGTATTAAAAGTCTTTGTTTCAGAGTTAAAAATAAATGTAGATTTCTTATCAAGTAGACAAGTTGTTCTGGATGGGGAAAATTACCTAAAATTACATATATTAAACTCCTGTGGAATTTTCTGAAACAGTTCACAATAGTTCATAAAAATACAAATATACGAAGGATAATTTTGTTAGGCAGAAGTTTGTATCAAAACAGAACATATCCTTATCCAAGGAAAGAATAATACTTTCTCTAAGGACGGATGACTACTGTAGAATCAGTCCTAAACTCCTAATTTTTTTAGAAGAAAAATGTACCTTAGGATTCCAAACACTATAAATTAGAACTCTTTCAAATTCAGTTTCTCAGACCTCATGACCAAAGACTTATATACATATACTCAAATAGAATATAGGACTCTGCATCTTTAAAAAAAGATCCATATGATAAGAACAGCAGTGGTTTGTGATCCATGTTTTGTAAAGCATTACAAGTATTTGGTTTCCTTGCATTCTTTTTTTTTTTTTTGGAAAGTGCCTGGGTTGTTAAAATTCAGACCTCTAAATGTTTGATGCTATAAAGTATAGCTCCTGGGTTGTGGGTAAAGAAAAGAAGACAACTGATCAAGTGTCCTTCATTTGGTGTCACAGAATTGCATATTCCCTCGCCCTGACATCAAATTTGGCCTTTAAAAGATGCATAAATATGTTTATGAGTGCTCTGGGCATATCAACATCAAATTCCTGCCTCATTTAAGTTGTTTAGCAAGAGTGAAACATACTAGAACTTTCAAAATTAAATATTTCATAAGAATAAAGATACATATATCTTTAAGAATTCTAAACAATTCTAAATGGGTGACGGGCACTGAGGGGGGCACTTGATGGGATGAGCACTGGGTGTTATTCTGTATGTTGGCAAATTGAACACCAATAAAAAATAAATTTATTATTTAAAAATAAATAATTAAAAAAGAAAAAGAAAAAAAGAATTCTAAATAATGTTGAGCAATTTGCAGTTGATGATCTGTACTGATCACAAACAAATGTTTATCCTGTACAATATGGGGATTCACTATAAAGTAAGGAACTTATCTGGTGGTCTTAGACATAGCTCTTGGTCCCCCAACTATGTGAATCACCTGTGCATTGTTAACACAGAGACAACTCACAACATTGCATCATTCAGAGAATTGTAACAGTATTTCTCAGAGTATAGAACCAGTTTCAGGAATGACATGCAAAATGCTTAGAAGTCTTCACTCCTGTCCTCATGAGAAGAATAGTGAATATACGGAGTCAACAAATTTTCTTAATTCCATTAGAAGATTGAGTTGCAGAAAAATGCCCCTCAAACTGGAGAGATAGGCAAATACAAAGAACCCTGGCTTACCAGGAAGAGAAAACATTGCGAGAGCCAGAACTGAAAGTAACACTCAGAGGTTAATTAACTAATTGTTGGGTACTGGCCCTCCACTAGTTTGAGAAGTAAAAGTTCCTAGAGGCTGAGCCTGAGGAGATACCCCCCATTTTTGTTACTTCTCCTTCCCGGAGTCTTCTAGTATTCTTAAGGTGAAGCTCAAGGAAAAATTCATTCCTGCTCTAGCAAGGTGACTGGAAAAGTAGATATCTTGTTATTGCCCAGAGTTCTCTATACTCTTCAACCAAGGAAAGACTATTTTACCAGAGCTTAACCAACCTAGAAAAAGGATAATATCTAACTCCAGCCATCACTAGTCCTCCGTTAATTAAGGACTAAATAAAGGTAAGATGCATTGGTGAGGATCACAGCCCAGGGGTACAGGCTCATTAGGTGTGAGATCACATCATAGAATTATAGAACACTTCCTCTTTCCCCCAACATTTCATTAATAGAGTCCATTTACCTCAATTCTCGTACCTGATACATCATGTGTAGCTTTTAATAAAAATTACAAGGCATGCTGAAAAGCAAAACAACAGTCTGAAGAGACAAAGCAAGCAACAGAACCAGGATCAAGTGGCAAGGGTTTTGAAATGATCAAATGGGTTTTTGAAACACTGAATAATTTACTAAGGATGCTAATGTAAAAAGTGGACAACATACAAAGAGACATGGGTAGTATAAGCAACTTTAAGAAAGAATAAAAAAGAAAAGGTAGAAATAAAAACATTGTAACAGAAATGAAGAATACTTTTTGTAAGATTGACAGGAGATTGGAAAGAGTGAAGGAAAGAAAAATTGAGGTTGAATATACATCAATAGAAATACCCCAAACTGGGACACCTGGGTGGCCAGGGGATGAGTTTCTGCCTTTAACTGAGGGCGTGATCCTGGAGTTCAGGGAGGCTGCTGCTCCCTTTGAGGAGCCTGCTTCTCCCTCTGCCTATGTCTCAGCCTCTCTCTGTGTCTCTCATGAATAAATAAATAAAATCTTTTAAAAAGGAAACATCTCAAACTAAAAATAAAAGAGAAAAGAAATGAAATAATCGGAGATGGATAAAAGAATATCCATCCAAAAAATGCTAGACAACTTCAAAAAGTATAACACATGCACAATGATAATAGATAGAGAAGGGAGACAGAAACAAAATATTTAAGGTAAATGGTTAAGAATTTTCCAAAGTTAAAAAAAATAATAATAAATAAATAAAATAAAATAAAATAAAATAAAATAAAATAAAATAAAATAAAATAAAAAGAATTTTCCAAAGTTAATAACAGAAAACAAATCACAGATCCAGGAAGCTCAGAGAAATACGCCTAATTTATAAACAAAACTTCATGATTAGTATGTATTTACAGGGAAAAAAAAAGAGCAAATAATAGGGTTTGGATACTATCCACAGCTTTAGGCCTCCACTGGATGTCTTGGAATATATGACTCATGGATAAAGGAGGATCACTGTACAGCATTAAATGCTTATTTTAGAGAAGAAAAAAAATGTATCAAATCCATAATTGAAGCTTTCATCTTAAGAAACTAGAAAAAAGATTAAATCAAAAACAAGAAGATGAAAGAAAATAATAAGAAATCAATGACATTGAGAAGAAAAAAATAGATAAAAATTAATGGAACCAGATTTGGTTCTATGAGAAGATTGATAAAATTGAAATACCTCTTAGGTGCCTGGATGGCTCCGTTGGTTAAGTGTCTGCCTTTAGGCTCAGATCGTGATCCTGGTGTCCTACGATCAAGCCCACGATGGGCTCCCTGCTCAGCGAGGAATCTGCTTCTCCCTCTCTCTCTTCCTCCCCATTGCTCATGTTTTCTCTCTCATGCACGCTCTCTCTATATATATAATATAAAAAGATTTTTTAAAAAATTGAATATCTCTAGACAGACAATGAAAAAGGGAGAAAACACAAATTATGCATGTCAGGAATCAAAGAGGGGATTTCACTACAGATCCCATGGACATTAAGAAGATGAAAAAGAAGCAGTAACAACTCTATGACCAGTTACATGGCCCAATCTACTAAAGTTGAATTCATAGTTTGAACTATCCCAACAAAGAAAACTAGTTCTGGATGGTTTCATTAGTGAATTCTATTATTTGAAGAAGAAATAATAGCAATTCTACACCATCTCTTTCAGAAAACAAAAGAAAAATACTCCTCAACCCATTTTTTGAGGTCAGCATTACCCCGATATCAAATTGGACAAGCACATTGAAGAGAACCATAAAACCATTGAACCATAAAACCAAGACAATTTAATGGAGAAAGAATAGACTTCTTTTCATGAAATAGAGTTGATACAGTTGGATATCTGCATGTCAAAGAATTAATTTGGACAACCCTTTTATGCCATACACAAAAATTAACTCAAAATGGATCATGCACTTAAATAGAAGAACTAAAACTACACTTTTGGGAGAAGATATAGAGGAAAAGAATATACATATATAAAGAAACATTTCTTCCAGGAAAATATACAAATAGCAAATAAACACATAAAAAGATGATCCACATCTTTAGTCATTGGGGAAATGTAACCAAATCACAATGCGATACTATTTTATACCCACTGTGATGGCTATAAGAATGAGAAAGACAGGTAATAACAAGTGATACTGAGGATGTGGAAAAACTAGAATGCTCTCCTTGCAGCTTTTATGGAAAATAGTTTGGCTGTTCCTCAAAATGGTAAGCATAGAGCTAACATATGACTCAGCAACTCTATCCCTAGATATATAACCAAAAGAACTGAAAATACATGTCCACTCAAAAACTTGTTCACAAATATTCATAGCAGGTTTATTCATGATAGTGAAAAGGTAAAAATAATTGTCCATCAACTAATAAATAAACATACATTCACAGAGTTAGATATTATTTAGCAATAGAAAGGAATGAAGTAATGTTAACATGCAACAAGGTGAATAACCTTGAAGACATCATGCTCAGTGAAAGTAGCTAGCCACAGAAGACCATATAATATATGATTCCATGTATATAACATGTCTAAAATAGACAGATCTATAGATACAGAAAGTAAATTAGTGGTTGCTAGATCTGAGATGTGCATAATTGCTAATGTGCATGGGATTTTTGGGGGGGTGTTAAATGCTCTAAACTTAGATTGTGGCATGGTCACACAACACTGTGAATATAATACAAAAACATTGAATTGTATAATTCTTATTGGCAAATTTTATGGTATATGATTTATAGATTTAGACATTTGAATATGTCTAAATCTTTTTCATTATTATAGATTATAGACATTTACAGATGTTTAAAAAAAAACTATGGTAAATAATACTACCTTGAAGCATAGTAATAAGAAAAGCAAACTACTCCGGGGATTTATTCTTTAACATTAGTTGTCCTTACTTATTTTTTTGCATTGCAAAGGGGCTCAGAAATAATTTACTGTAATTTCCTACTTTTATAATAAGAAAACTAAGGCCTAAGGGTTTACTTAACTTGCACAAAATATTTTTTATCAGCATACAAACTTATTTGAATTCAAAATAATATGGTTATATTTAGAATAATGTGATAAATAAAACAAATATCAATCATGGTTCTGAAACAGTTCTAAAGATGTCATTCTCTTGAAGTGAAAAAAAACATAGTAGGAATTCATAAGGAAGGGTCAATATAAAAAACAATTTTGCTGAGTATTGGGAGTTGTTACAAGAGGGACAAAACTAAGATAATATAACAGAGTCCAAATTATGAAACACGCAGCAAGGAATTCTCCTGCTTTCTCAACTCCCTGGAAAATAAATCAGTAACCTTTGTAAAGCAAGCATACCACCTTGTTTAGCAGGACAAACTCCCTGAGGGCCACAGGTAGCAATTCACTAAACTTCCTATTTTTCTAACTCCTTTCTTTACATCAATTTCTATTCTTTAAGACAGATTTCATCCTGTTGCAAAAATATGTTTTTATATGTAAATTGGAGTAAGTAATATCCTGACTGAAGTATGAAATGATTTGGTTGACAATACTCAGGGATCACTCTTGAAAAAGGTCAATCAGTAGTTAACAGAGATGATTAGTGGCTTGCAAAAAAAAAAAAAAAAAAAAAAAAAAAAAAAAAAAAAAAAAAAAAAATTCAGATAATACCTGTTTGCTAAATAGATTTAAAAAAAAAAAAACAGTGAAAAATTCTAGAGTTTACTGGGACCTAGACAATCAACAGCAGACAAGTGACCTTTGATTAAACCCATTTACTTGGGTAGCGAGCTAAAAGGAGGCTTCAAGATAGAGTTTGATATCCAACAGTGTTCACAGCCAAAGGGCAAACTCAAAAGGCCTCCTCCTCTCATAGAAATTGGAAGATGCAGGAAAAGTCTTTCTCTGAGTAACCCTTTGCACACATCATCCTGTAGACCTGGGCTTGACTGTCCAGAAGGATTAGGTGCTGGTGGCAGCCTTGTGCTAACCCCAGATTCTTAGCCATGAGTGTTGCTCCAAATCTACCTAATAGTTACTAGCAGATGGAATTCCATCCATCATCCCAGGCACAGGGTTGTGTCACTTGACCAACACCATCCTGAGCTCATATTTAGGATTTTAGCGAACAGTTTTGAGTCAAGCCCTACCCGGATTTCAAGATCCGTAGCTTTAGCAGGTCCAGTCATACTGGTAGTGAGCATCATGTTGTTGCAGATCTTTGCAGCCTACATGGTCCCTACAGCTCCATATTAAACCACATTGGAGCACATGCACCCCAGTGACTCTCTTGCACAGCAACAAATTTATCTTCTACTTCTCTCACCATAAACGAGTTTCCCAAATGGACCAGCTCCCACACCATCAGAAACAGGGATATCCATGAAAATGCTCCCATTTTCTCCATTTCTTTGGCCAACTCTTTTGAACCTGTAGGATCCATAGTGCTAAAATCTATTAATAGCCTTCTTCTTCTTCTTGTTCTTCTTCTTGTTCTTCTTCTTGTTCTTCTTGTTCTTGTTCTTGTTCTTGTTCTTGTTCTTGTTCTTGTTCTTGTTCTCGTTCTTGTTCTTGTTCTTCTTCTTCTTTGAATTTCATTTGCTCAGAGTAGGCTTCTCTTGCATTGATACTGGCAGGCAACATTGTAATAATGTCAGCTTTTTCAGCTAATCTGCTAGGGAAGACTACCGTTCACTGCCATCTGGATACTGCCTGTAGCATCAGGGAACCCATCATAAATAATGAATAGATAGAATGAGATTTTTTTAAAGATTTTATTTATTTATTTGAGAGGGATAACAAGAGAGTGTGACAGAGAGCACAAGTGGCATGGAGAAGCAGCCTCCCCACTGAGCAGGGAGCCCAAGGCTGGGATAGATCCCAGGACCCCTGGATCATGACCTGAGGGGAGGGCCAACACTTACCAGACTGAGCCACCCTGACACCTCAGCCATGAGGTTTTTTTTTTTTTTTTTTTTTTTTTTTTTTTTTTTTGCCATTAAATAACCCATGTTGCCCTGTCCAATGAATCCAACTGGAGTCTTAGAAGCCATTGACCTAGAACACAGAGCTGCCAGGCGCTGCCTGTAGGGTGGGGATGCTCCAATACCAGACTCTGGAGGCTGCTCCATAAAGCACAGCGATTTTGAGGTTAGCATGTCCTCCCAGCCTCACCTCCCCTTTGTGACTTTCAGACTCTGCCTCCTGGCTTGCCCACTGACTGCTTGCATAAGCTATTAAAAGCAATTTAATAGCAAAGCCTACTCACATCATTGTTGTGTAGATTAAATTTGGCAAAGCTACTTTTAATCTACAAACTGCTATATCAGTATATGATATATATTATGTTACATGTTGTATATAATATACAATAATATAGAATGTTTTATTATTATTTATGACTTCATTAGAGTGAAGTCTAACTTGTTTAATATTCATCATTTTGAAACAAGAATAAATTATGACATGTGAATTGATAAAATTTCAATTTATATTCTTATCCCAAGCTGTTTGCTTCCTGTCTCTACTGTGAACTTTTTCTAGTGTTTGGAGAGTTTCTTAGTAGCAACTTTGGGGATAGAGTATTATTTGATCATTTTAAATTATATTTTTAGAAGGAAATAAACCCTCTCTGGGTTTAAGATAATATAAAAATCAAAATCAATAGAGAATATATTAGTCTGGGATTGGTTTTGAAAGTTCTCATATGGATCAGGGGGTCAGAGCACTGAATTGAGTCTCCTCTCCTTAATGGGTTTTCCCTTATATTATTTAAAGTACTCAAAGAGAATTAATCCTTGTTGTGGAGAACATTAAAGGAATAGATCAATTTTTCCCTCAAAGGAGTTTTCAAATAACCCATATGACCTTTGCCTTTTTGATTGTTCAAATCCTAAGATATCTTAGTATGTCTCTTGAGATTTCTTTTTTTTCTTCTTCTTTTTCAATATTTGTGTGAGGCGTTGGTTTTTGCCTGGGGCAAGAACCTGATAGAGGAGAAATAGGAATGTTTTAGAAGCACAAGAATCTAATATGCATTTTTTAAATCAAACCTTTAAAAAGGTATTTTTTCCTTAAAGAAAGATGAATCTAGGGAGAAAATTTGAAGGACTTGAAAATTGCAAAAATTAAACTATAAGTATTTCAAAAAAATGTCTGTCTGTATTCAAGTCTCTATTTGACTACAACAATGACCACTTTCCCTATTTCCCTGAAGAAAAATTTCCTCAATTTTGCTTTATTTAATCCAGGAAATATATGTACATTCTTACAAATATGAACATACTCCTGCTGAAATCACTTTTCTAGCACTCATAAAGAGATACATTATTTCATTAAATCATCTGTCTAGGTGCTTTTTCCATATTAAGAAAAAAAATCCTCTAGTTGATTGAAACTTGGCCAAGCCTATCTATCCTCCTTTCAGAAAGATCACTAAGGAATTTAATGTCATATTTTTTATTCCCAATCATAATTGAAGAGGTAATCTGTTACTGAGTTTGATATCCTTTAATTTCTTTTTTTAAGATTTTATTTATTTATTCATGAGAGACACACAGAGAGAGGTAGAGACTCAGGCAGAGGGAGAAGCAGGCTCCCCGCAGGGAATCCAATGTGGGACTCCATACTAGGACCCCAGGATCATGAGCCAAACACAGATGCTCAACCAACTGAGCCACCCAGGTATTCCCTGGTATTATTTAATTTCCACTCTTATTTTATTTACTCTATATCCATCATGCTAGAGTGGAGAGTTTTGAGGCAATCGAGTACAATTTGAAAAATGACATAGGGTTAACAGAGACTGCAAAAATTTTGAGTGATTCTTCATTAGAGATAACTTTTAAAAAAGAAATAAAGTTATTAAAATGATATAGCCCTTCTCAAAAATTATTTTTAAAATACTATGTTTTTATACTTCCTATTCAAAAAATTCCAAATCTGGGCAGCCCAGGTAGCACAGCGGTTTAGCACTGTCTTCAGCCAAGGGAGTGACCCCAGGGAACTGGGATCGAGTCCCACGTCAGGCTCCCTGCATGGAGCCTGCTTCTCCCTCTGCCTGTGTCTCTGCCCCCCTCCCCTCTCTGTTTCTCTCATGAATAAATAAATAAAATCTTTTTAAAAAATTCAAGTCTAATATGCAAATAGCGGAATTATATTATTTTTACTTAAAATCCAATTCATGAATACCTTTGTGCTAGGAATTACTACTGTACCTATGTCACCTGCAGGACTGCCTGACTCCTAATTGGTAAACTTCCTTCTTTCTTGGAAAAACACACATTATATTCCATTATTATCCTTTTGAAGTCTTTATGATCTGTAGTGACATCCACTTTCACTTCTGATATTGGTCATCTGTGTCTTGTATTTTCTCAATTTGGCCAGAGGCAAATTAATTCTATTAATTGTGTCAGTCTGGGTCCTCCTAAAAGCAAACACCAGATAGGATTTGTTGCTCAAAGGAGTTACTACAGAAATGTCTGAAAATTATAAAAGGGGAGAAGGGGACAGAAATCAGATGGGAAAATTTCCAGACAACAATGCAAATATGACAGCTGTGAAAAGAGGGGAAAATAAAGGAAGAATTGGATGGGGAGACCCTCTGACACAGCATGGTTCTGAGAAAGTTTCGACCATAGCAATGGTTTTCCCCATTAAAGGAATCCTGTGTTAGGAATGGGCCAGGATTAGTACCCTGGCTTTGCCTTTTCTTTGAATGGTTCCAGAGCAGTCGCCTACCAATCAATGGAGCTAAGACATCTGTCAATGATACTCTTCATATCACATTTCTCTTGAAAGGGATCTGAGTAGAACATTTCCATGGGTGTCATAGTCTATAGCTTGCACGAAAAAGATACACATATTCATGTAGTCTTCCATGGATCCTGTCCATCTGTCTTCCAGAGGAGAAGCTGAGTAGAATGAAGTTAGTAAAATAAATTACAGCTCCTATACCAGGTGGTCTTGGAGCCACAGCTCATACCTCATTTTCTAATTCCTACTACATTCTGATCTCCCTTCATCCTCATCTATCATTTTGGCAAATCTTCATGACTTCCCAGATGGCATGACTCAGATTCCTATTCCCCCTAGTCATCATACTGCCTCCTTGGGCGAAGTTACTGTGCATGTTCATTTACCATTATAAACAGGCAAAGGAAAACTAAGAAGCATCTAAGTAGATAACTTGTGTTTTATATTTCTCTTTGATTCCATTCGCAAAACCAGTGCAACCTCCTTCTGTTGATCGGGGCCAATTACTTTTTCTAAGGTAGTGTGATTCTTTTCTTACTTGCTGTTTCTGGAAAACCAGAAGTCCAAACTCTCCTGTAGTGGTGATGTTTTTCAGTTCAAAGAAATCATTGCAGTTTTCTTTGAAAAGAGACCTCTTTGTGGATGAAAATTGCCAACCCCAGGTTTTGGGTCAAGAAGCAAAAAAATCCTCAGCAGGTCATGAAGAGTGATGGCACCTGGGACCACTCTTATTTCCACTGATTAGTACTCTACCTACGGATTCTTCCTATGGGGGAAACAGCTCCATATAGAGTTCTCTGATTTAATGTATATACTGCTTCCTGAAGAACGATATACATTCTCTCAGAGCATTGCTTCTGAATTGTTGCTTTAGCTGTGCTTTCACTAGGCTATTCCACGGCTCACTGAGGCTGATTGTTCTGTAGAGTGCATGGCCATGGAACCACTTCCACACCTCCTTATCTATGAATTTAGTCCTCACTGAATGCTATATTGTGTGGGATTTCATACCTGTGGATCAGGTCTTTTGTCAACACCAATATGCCAGTACTTGCTGAGGTTCTGCAGACAGATTTGAAAACCCATACCCAGAGTAGGTGTCTTTCCCTGGGAGGAAAAACAAAACAAAACAAAACAAAACACCGAGCCTTACAGGATGAAAGGGTCCCAACTTAGTCAATTTACCACCAATGGACTTGCTGATCTTGAGCAATAGAACCATGTCCCAGGACTCAGTTCAGGTTTCTGTCACTGGTGGGTTGGACATTCCGAGGCAACAGTAGCTGGATAGGTAGGTAGATAGGTAAGATAGACAGGCAAACCTTGGTAAGTAGAAGTCTATGTTGTTCAGTTCACATGTAGCTTCTATCTTTGCTACTGTGGCAAGACTATTTACGTGCCCACTGTGTTGTCCTGTGACGGCTAATAACAAAGCAAGGCCAGGGTAGGCTGTTCAAGTCACTTTGGTTGGTTAGTGCCTATGCCATGGTGGATATTTTCTGGTAGGTATAAATGCATCTGTCCACATACCTTAAACCCAAAACCTCTTGTCTCCATTCTTATCATACTGTTCCTTCCAGACCCCAGACCACCCAGTCTGGCCATACGGGGCAAAACTATACATAATATTATTCTGATTCTAACTCTTTCTGGTTCTGTTTCCTCATATAAATAGAAAAGAATAAACACATTGAACAAATGAGCAACTGCATATAATGTACTGGGGTCTTATTAATCTGCTCTAGCAACTATGCAGCTTCTAGTAGAGGAGCTGCAATTAGGGCCACAGTTTGGTTGAGTTTGCAGTAGTCTACAGTATTCCCTAAAATTCATTGGGTTGAATTTAATTTTAGATGTAAAAATGTAGGGATCACCAACCCTGTATCCTTTATCCTTCAGCTCCTTAATGGTAGCACTAATCTCTGGCATTTTCTTAATCCTGGGATGGATATATATATATATATATATATATATATATATATATAGGGAGAGAGAGAGAGAGAGAGAGAGAGCAAGATCCCATAGGTATAATATATATAGATAAATATTTGTATTATATATAAAATAATTTATATATTTTACTAAATATTTATTTATTTAAAGACTTTTTTTTTTTTTTCTTTTAGAGAGAGAGGGAGTGAGAGTGGGGGATTGGAGAGGCAGAGAGAAAATCTCAAGCAGACTCCATGCTGAACTTTGAGCTTGATGAGTAGATCAAGCTTACCACCCTGAAATCATGACCTGAGGCAAAACCAAGGGTTGGATGCTTAACCAACTGAGCCACCCAGGTAGCTCTTTATTAAATATTTATATTATTTACTATTTTGAATAGGTGGGCAATATCAGGGGTTTCCATTTGTCTTCCCTCCCCCATGTTATCTTTTATCCAATATGTGAAGGACCCCATGTGGTTGTTACTCTATTTCTACCAAGCCCAATGATAGATTCAGAGAATAGGGAAACGACCACTGGGTGGGTCTGAAAACCTTGTGGAGCCACTGTAAGCTGAACTCTAGTCAGCACTTCATTTATTACATGGCCTCAATAAGCCCTCCCTCTAAAAGTGGGGCCATGATGATACTTCAGTTCTCCTGGTTTTAATGTCAACTAGTATTTATGCCCTTTAGCCATCAAAATGTTGGGGTATGCCTTTCCCCAGGGTGTAGTCACCTGGTAAATGACCATTAGTCCTTCTCGGGGGAAACTAGGGAAACAATACAAGATGTAATACTGGAGAAACATTCTGATTATAATACAGTAAATAATTACAGTAAATAATTATTGTGGGTGCTCCAGGGACCCTACAACCATTTTAGCCAATGGGTTCCAAATCAAAAAACAGTTTTGTTTTGTTTTGTTTTGTTTTTTAATAAAGCAAATCCTCTGGCATTCTCTGCTGGGAAGTATATATTTTTTTTCTTTAAGATTTTTATTTATTTGTTTGAGAGAGAGAAAGAAAGAGAAAGAGAGAGAGAATGAAAGCACAAGAAGGGGGATGGGAGGAGGGACAGCCAAGCAGGCAGCCCAATACCGCCTTGGTCCTAGAGGTCTGTGAATTGATTAAGAGATGTTTGTTTGTTTGTTTGTTTGTTTGTTTGTTTAATCAGGGCAATCGCTCTTAATTTCCTGCTCGTCCATTCTTCCCTTGTGATTGGAAATTCCAGTATGTCCATTTTCCTCAGCTTTTCCCAAACCCTTGCCTTTATCTCCTGCCAAAGTGATGTCCAGTCCTATCACTTTATCTCCTGCCAAAGTGACGTCCAGTCCTATCAGTCAGCGTGAACCACTGCATTTTCCAGGTTTCTAAGAACTACCCCAGCAAGGAGTACATCCCATCACTCAGAGTCCTGACAGCAACCTGAGACATGACTCCTGAGTAAGAATTTCTTATTTATCATCTATCTTATATTTAGCCCTCTGGATCAATCATTCTCATGTTCAACCCCAAGAATACATCTTGGACTCCTACCAGTAGATGGTAGCTAATTCTTGTAGCTCCACCAAGGGGTAAAATTTCTTTTCTCCCTTATCAGACTCAGCATATTCCAGTGGGTTATCCTGGGTTCTAACCATTCTTATTGTCAAATAAGCCAGGAGAGGAGGTAAAAGTTTCCTAAGGGACAACTGTTGCTATCTAGAAGAGAAGGAGGGATAGTTCTAACTATGGAGGGAAGGACTTCCTCTAAAAGTCTCATTGTTCAAGGAAATCTTACAAAACCAAAATCTTTGGAGACATCTACCTAAGTATCCCCGCTCTATATTTCAAGCTGTCTACTTTCTCTCTCATAGCCCTGACCTTAGCATTAAAGACCTGACCAATCAGAGTACTTTAATGTTTCTAGATCTCTACACTTGTATCAGATCTTCAGTGATCTTTGGAATTGTATCTGCTTTTTCACTGAGGGAGATAAGGCCCACTTTATAGGATGCCAAAGAAATCCTCTGGGCCTCACACTTTTATTATTTGTTTAGTGCACCTCATTTCTCATTGCAGAGGGTGCCAGTTAGGACTGTACTATTTGTGTAAGCACTGCTTTTCCTGCATCTTTTAAATGCCTGAATCACTGCATCAGAGAGGGTGTTCCCTTCCACCAGTACATTTCTCCAAGTCAAAAGTTCTGAAATCTTCAGCAATCAGACCATCAGTGCCAGAAACTCTCAATATTACAAATAAAATTTTGTATGGGTCCTCCTTGCCAGCCAGCCAGAGAGAGAGCCAAGTCCCAAACTTCTCTTACCTCTCATTTTCTTGCAGGACTGACGGTATTGCCAAAGCTGAGTGGGAATAACTACGCAAAAGATTTATTGAGGGGAATGGTCATGAAAGATAAAACAAGAGGGAGCAGGAGAAGTTATTTAACTTTTAAAGTTTATTAAAAACAGATATATGGTCCCCACATGATCTATATTGGTAATATAACATTTGCTCTTGAAAGAGTAATTATTATGCTCTTGTTAGATGCAGTGTTCTATAAATATCAGCTAAGTTACTTGACAGTGCTTAAATTTTCTATCTTACTGATTTTATTTTTGTTTTTCTGTAAACTACTTAGAGAAGAATGTTAAAATCCTACCTATTATTAAAAGCTTGTTCATTCCTCTCTTTAATTTTGTCCATTTTGCTTCATGTGTTCTAAAGTTCTGTTTTAGAAACATACACAATTTATGTTTGGTAGCTATTGAAATACAGTGTGAAACTAATAATGATTTTAAGAGACAAGGTTGTTTTGATATCGCAAAAAAAATATTTTAGTAGTTTACATTCTCATTATTAAAACAGTTAGACACTGACCTTCTTTATTACTTTCAGGGAGAGGATATTTCCTGTCTATAGCACAATGTTTGATGTCTAATATATCATCCCTGTGAACTATCAGGATTACTATTGTAACATTTACAAATCTTACATTTTTGACCTTTTAAGCTAACTTAGATTTTTGCCTAGGGGCCTATAGAATAAATGTTAAGTATAGGTTTATGCAAATATGCACATTAGTTGGCAAGTTAAATGTTAAAATGATGCTTTGAGAGTGGAAAAAGACAAAATCTAAGAAAATATGATAAAATTTATCAAGCTTATAAAGTTGGATGTATTTACTTTAGTTTTGTTATTTTTTTCAGAGTTAACCTGAGAATTATTATCATGTGAATAAATATAGATGATCAATATCAGCAAATGTTAATACCTTAGAATACTTACTTTTATTAAGTTTGTGCTCAGTTTTTAAATGAAGAATGTATATTCTTCAATAGCAATGTTAACTTTTATTTTACATCTAAAGAAATAAAGCAATAGGTAATATTTTGGAATATTACTTCCATGCAGTAATTCAGTACATCAAGCAAATATCAAAGCTAAAGACTTCCTTTTCACAGCAACATTTTACATTGCAACTTGGAAGAGGGAACAATGTTCAAAAAATTATACTTTCATCATAGTTTCATAGAAAAAAAAGTTTAATATTCAAATAATTGAAGAAATAAATATCAACTAGAATAATAAAATACTAGTTATTTTTTGCATTCCTAAGTACATTTTGGAATTTTTCCTGTAAATAATTATGAAGAATACCAATAAAAATATTTCAAACTTTTGAGAACATTAGTGCTCAGTGAGTTTTATTTATTCTCTTTTAAATGCTTGTCTAATTTTTTCTCTACCGAAAATCAGTAGATGTTTGGATGTTTTATTACAGGGAATATCCAAACAGAAGAGGAAAAGTGATGTTTGACTGGATTGGAGGCATATTTAGATCAAGAGAAATTAAGTTCTTCATATGTTGTCCTCACAACTCCCTCTGAAAAACTTAAATTCCACCAAAAAAAAAAAAAAAAGTGTATGGCTCTCATGGTATATAAATAGTAGCCAGTTTGATTTTTCTTTGTATTACAGTGGAAACTAAAACCTATAATATCGCCAACAGGAATATGGGAAAACTACATCTTAGCATATGAACAACAGTGTTTTTCTCATCAAAGAAGTAATAGGGTAGCATTCATGCTTCATTTGGAATAAAAGTAAAGTATTAAGACAAAGAGATTTATTCTATGAATTAGGTGGCAGAGAGTTCTCTCTGAGCTAAAAATAAACCTTAAATTCTTGGGAGATAATTTGGTGAGAAGAGTTTTGCATAAAAAAGTAGTATTCTTTTGGCATTTGAAATAGTATTATTTGCTAAATTTATAAGTATGCCATGAATGAGAGTAATAGATATTTCTCTCCTAATATGCAGTATATATAATCTCTTCATATTTCATTTCCTTCATAACTAAATTAAGCAACAGAATGTTTTACATTGGAAATAAATAGAATTATTCTGGTTTTGTTGTTGTTGTTATTGAATACCTCAAAGTTACTAAAATTGAGTTATTTTTAGAAATGAATTTAATTTCCAGTACTAAAAGCTTTGGGAAAGGCTGCTTTCTGGAAAAATCTATTGTTTTTTTATCCTAAGTTGTTTTTATCTTGTCAACTATAGTCCATAGTTAATTTTCCCAACTCTGGACTAGTCATTGTTTGAATTAAGAATGCTGGTGAATAATCTCAATTGCAGTGCCAGTTAATAAGTCATTTCTTGCTGAAGTAGACCATGTAAGGCTTAAAATCTTGTCTTTAGCATGATACATTATCATAAGGTCATATTCACCTTTTAAAAGATTGATGACACTACTCTGAAAGACACTAGTGGAGTTAGGTTTAGTTTTATGGCCAAACATTCTGATGTGACTTTCACCCAATCAAACACAGACACAGAGAGAAATGACTTAGAAATGATATAATGGAAAGACATTTCAAATTTGTGACCTAAAACAGTCACTGTGATGCTACTTATGTCATATTTCATGTTAGAGGAGTTATATGTAAAATCGGTTGGCTCTACAAAAATCATAAATGTATCAAAGATATAATATTCTGATCTATGTTATTCAATTAAGCTTAGCAAGGACTACCTTTCCATTTTCATGACAAAATAAATCAAATAAATGGTATGTGGGAGTGCCTGCTTGGTCAATTTCTGCTACAAGTTTATTTGAATCTTTGTTAGTTTTAGAGAGCTCCTTTAGTTGAAAAAGCACCTTTTACAATCATGAACTAATCAGTATCCCTCTTATTTTTATAATTTTAAATTTTGAAAAGGATTATCTGGAAAAATAATATCACTTTTAATAATCATGATAGAAATTCTATTATGTGGAAGTATTAATAAGTGAAAAAGCTGAGATAGCATCTTCTTATTAAAATAGCTTACCCCCGTCTGCAACTTTAATATATTCTTTTCTCCTTGCCATGATTGAAGTTGGCAGTATTAAGACCAATTGTGCATAGGGCCAGCCGAATTAGCGACAGGAGGCAATTAGATTTGACCAGATCAACTAGAAATTTTCATAAATTTTTGTCAGTTTATAATAATGAATAAACCTGTGTGAGCATTCAAAGAAAAATGTTGACACAAGAAAAATATTTACATTTTAATATGCTGGAAATTCCCAATGAAATTATTCAAGCCTCGTTTCATCTCTTATATTTATTTTTGTATGGGAGACTGAAAAAGCTCCACAAACTAAAAATGCCTGTTGATGTCTCCTGAGAATAGGGACTAGTGATTTCTGACTTTGCTGTGGCATTCGTGTGTTGACAGACTTTATCCTGTTGCTTTCTTTTCAGATTAATTTTTTATCCAAGTAGAATATACTTTTTAAATGTGCAAGTTAAATAATGGAGAAATGCAAATACTGTATATATATGATTTTTTTCTTCCACATACATTCTCAAACTCCACAATTTTAAAAAATAGTTTATTTAAATTCAATTTGCCAACAGATAGTATAACACCCAGTGCTCATCCCATCAAGTGCTCCCTTCAGTGCCCATCATCCAGTCATCCCATCCTCCCTCCCTCCTCCCTTTCCACAACTCTTTGTTTCCCAGAGTTAGGAGTCTCTCATGATTTGTTTTCCTCTCTGATTTTTCCCCACTCAGTTTTCCTCCTTCCCTTATGGTCCCTTTCACTATTTCTTATATTCTACATATGAGTGAAACCATATGATGATTGTCTTTGTTCGATTGACTTATTTCACTCAGCATAATACCCTCCAGTTCCATCCACATGGAAGCAAATGATAGGTGTTCATCCTTTCTGCTGGCTGAGGAATATCCCATTGTATATATAGACCACATCTTCTTTATCCATTTATCTGTCAAAGGACATCATGGCTTCTTTCATAGTTTGGCTCTTGTGGACATTGTTATTATGAACATGGGGGTCCAACTCCACAATTTTTTATACCTTATGGGCACATAGAGTATTTTTCAATACGAAATTTTTGAATGAGTAGACTGACCAAGGAATCCTTGATGCCTCTTCTCTCTAATCGTATGCCTAATCCATTAGTCAGTTCTGTTGTTCTACTTTTAAAATATTTCTCGACAAAAATTTTAGCATCACTAAAATTTACCACTAGCACCGATTCAAAGCTATCATTCACTTTTGACAGGACAGCTCAATACCTATCATCTGGTTTTCTGGCTTCCTGCTTACCAGCCTCTCTTTTTATTTTATTTTTCAATTTTTTGGAGACTTATTTATTTATTTGAGAGGGAAAGAGAGAGAGCATGGGGGAGGGGCAAAGAGAGAGGGAAAGAATCTCAAGCAGACTTCACACTGACTGTGGAGCTGGACACGGGGCTCCATCTCACAACCCTGAGATCATGACCTGAGCTGAAATAAAAAATCACACACCTAACTGAGCCACTCAGGTGTGCCCCCAACCTCACTAACTGCAAATAGAATTATGTTATCATTCAATGGTCTCCATCCTTCTCTGCCTCCATCTAGAAGCAGGACTCAGAATCCTTATTTTGTTCTACAAATCTTATAACCTGAATCCTGGCTCACCTTCGACCTCTTTTCTTGCCAATCTCCCTCTCTACTCCCTTGTTTTTTGTGCACCGCCTCTATGTTTCTTGAACACATCAAGTACACTCCCACATCTAGGCCTCCACAATTACCGTCCCGTTTACCTGAAGCCTTCTTCATACTGATTTCAGCTCATTTACCATCTGTGCTCAAAAAACTTTTCCTGAACATACTATCTAAAATGCCAAGCCTAGTCACTTTTGATTCTTTTAGGTTATTTTTTTAAACGTTGTAACTGATATTTCTTTATATGTGTATCTACTTATCTGATAATTTTCTATCTCCTCTTTGATGGAGACATTTTTATTATTTTCTCTGTTCTCTGTCATCCCAGTTTCCCTAGCACCCAGACAGTACCCAAAACATAGTGAGTTCTCATAAAAAGTCAGTGAACTGAATGAATATGAATGACTAAGATGAGAAATGGTTCAAAGACTTCTGAAAATTGAAATGCATTGAATAATGTTTTGAATCATTTAGGGATGATATTTCAAAGAGTATAGTCAGTATTAATCAAGAATATTACAGGGACTTCAATTTCGGTGAGTCCTTGTTATTCACACCAAATTTGAACACTTAATATTTTATTGCCAATGTGTTTAACTCTGAATTGAAAGGTGTTTTCACAAAATCATGAACCGCAACATCCCGTTAAGAATGGTAAACTCAATATTGTTCTCTTATATTTAGTAATGAAGCATTAGTATTTTCAGTAATTTAATCCTAATAATACATAAGTTTAAGGATACATGTTGTTCCTTGGTGCTACTCAGAACGGAAGTAAGTGTATTCACCACCGTCTTATAACTGTTAGAATTCTGTGCACTGCATTTAAAAGTGTAGGAAACAATAATGTAAATTAAAGCAAATACCTAAAATGGTGAAAAACATAAATTAGTAACTAGACATGTGAAATTAATGTTGTCATACCAAATTGTTAGATAATACATTTTGTATGATAATCTTCTGCTCATTTAAGTATGAACATTTCCTAGAAAAATAAAAGTAAAATTCTTACCAGTTCTGATTAAATAACTTCCCTACTTTGAGTTTTTTTTATGTATTTTTTGTATAAAAGCACCTCTGGAATTCTTTACATTTTTATTTAAAAATTAACATATCCTGAAAAACTAAAAGAAAAACATTTGGTGTATTGCTGTAGATAAGTTTTATTTTGTTTTAGTTTTTTTATCTTTTATTTATGTTTTATTTTATTTTGCTTGTAGATATGTTTTATTTTTATTTTATGTTTATTATACATAAAACATTTACTACATTGATAAAGGATTACAATGATAAACTATTCCATTGTTTTACATGATACACTTAAGATAATCCTTGAATATTCATTTCATACCTATGGTTACCATTTCCAGATAATTCTGTGATCATCTAAATTCTCCAGTTCCTTCAATACTCTGACCGCAGTTTTTTTTTAATCAAGCCTAAGAATGATTTAACATCTCTAATCAGCACTCACAGGTAAACAAATATTGAAACTATATTTTATATTTTGTAACTGACTGGTTACTAAGTCAGGTAACTATGCTAGTGAGAGTGATATTAGCCTGTTGGTCTTCCATGACCACATATGAATAGTTAAATTTTCTACAAGGCCCAGAATAGAGAATTTATTTATAATTACTTAGTTATTGATCAGTTATGGAATCAGGGGTTTTTAATAACTTTGACATATTGCCAGTTACTAATTACTAACGATTTAGGTAATAATGATACAAGGCTAGTATTTTAAATTATGCATTTCTGGATTTCCCATTTTAGACAATAAAACAATAGACCTACAGGGACACTGTTTTTTGACAAAATTTGAAATGAATGCCATCATCACACTTAATTTTAATGTGTTTACATGAGTAATAAAATTAACAAGACATATTATACTCCGTTTGTATTTAGTAAATATGGGACCAGTCAAGATGATAAATAAATTCTGCATTATTTTCCAAGGATTTTTATTTTCACTACAAAATTGATAGGAAAGACAAATACTCCTTTATTCTTATTTAACAAAAAAGGTTTCCTTTTTCTGCTCATTCAGTTTTTTTTTTATTGAACAGCATTTAAAATGATATTTAAGAGTATATCACCATGTAAGGAAAAATTGGGAAACAATGAAACATTTTGTTTTTCAGTTTGAATTCTACTCAAATCAGGATCAATTGCCTAACTTCATTAGATTTAAAATGTAAAAAGTACAATATCACTGTCCATAAAAGGAATAAATATTTCAAGTTTTTGGATAAATATTTAAAAGCATCTATGGAGACACATATTCAGTATCAGAATTATTGGAATATTTGCTCAAAGTAAATGGAAAGGCTTTTAAAATATGATATGTATTTAAAATATGGTATATGTAAATATATATAAGCCCCTACAGACATATGGCTCCTTAGAAATATTTATATTTATATTATATACTCATTTAATTTTGAAGAGAAAAATTGGTTTATTGTGTCTATATGACTATAGTCAATGATTTACTGAAATGTACTTGCCCTCTGACCTCAGGAAGCTTGCAAATTAATGGGGAAAAAGACAAATAATCTTTAACAAATGCATGGTTACAAAATTACAAATTATCTGCTCTGAAACAAAGCTAAAAGTGTTATAAGACATTACAATAGTAGATCTAAATTTATATGGAGTCAGGAAAGGCATTTTCAAGGAAGTAACATTTTGTTTTTTGAAAGAGATTGATGGAGTAGGAGCCAGAAGGAATATCAGGAAGGAGCATATATGGAAACTGTGAGTGTGGCTGTGGAGGAAAGGCAGAGAGGAAAAGAAAAAGTTTGAGGAAAAAAGAGGAAGAAGATCTGTGAGGCTGCAGTGTAAACACTGAGAAAGAGGGAAAGAAGGACACTAGATAAAGTTAAAGAGGTCAAAAAGATCAGATAATGCAAAGTTTCCCAGGGGAGAATACTCCAGTGTGGGAACATCCAGTAAAGAGATTGAAGCCAGGACACAATTTTACTGGCATAGAAGTAAGCGAGGACAAATGAGGATAATTTTCAGGATGTTTGAGACTATGACAAAAGCCCAGGAGACATGATGGGGGTTCAGAATAGAGTGTTGGTAGGGAACATGGAGGGAAGTAGAAGTAGTAAGGATATCTGTGTGTGTGCATTTAGAGAGTTAATTTCATCTGTTCATCTATATTCCACTGATCTAAAGGATGACTATGTAGAGTTAGATCAACTAAAAGATGGAAGAAAAAACAAATATGGTTTTCAAGGGAATTTGGAATGACATTAAGATGCCTACCTGAAAAAAAAAAAAAAAAAGATGCCTACCTGCTTTAGGTGGACCACAGATTATCAGCTTTCAAGCAGTCAATTCATTAAGTAAAGACTTCTTAATTATAAAATTCACCCTGTATATAAAGTAAAACCAAACTGCTTTTTTTTCAGGTGTATGATTAAAGATAGTAAGATCTAGCAGGGTCTAATCAGAATTTTTCCTGGAATATTCAGATGACTAAACCAAATAAACCAAATACACTGAGGAATGGGAAAGTAACAAAAGTCATACCTATATTCCTGTGTGTGTATGAGTGTGTGTGTGTGTGTGTGTGTGACAAAGAGAAAGAGAGATGGAAAGAGTAATTGATAATGCCCTTTATTTAATTATTGTAGTAGTCACACAAATATTAAAGAAGTTTAATAAGATACCCAGCTCATATTTTGTCACTAACTGTTATAAGAATGCTGAAAACCTACAGAAGGAAATAAAGTTGAATACTGTTTTAAATGTGAAATGATGTTCTGAACATTGCAAGTACAAAGTAAATGAGTGATATTAAACAGGTCACCTGTAGACATTAAAAGATTTCCTTTTGCAAGATTAACTCGATTAACTCATCAATACATTATAAATAGAGTTAACTGGATTATTTCTAAGGAACAAACAAGGAGATAAACACTTTAGGATCAATACAGGTAATTAAACCTGTTACATGTTACAGTCATTAGTTTCATAGTTTAGCAGATGACAGAAACTTCTATTGGAACCAAATCGAATGTGCCTGTTAGTAACCATGAGTAATAATAAAGTACACGGCTATGTAACAGAAACAAATGAAGTGGAAAGTAAAATAATAGAGGAACATGACAAGTTAATTTTTTTTTGTTTTTGCTGTGCAATGTTCTTGGAATAGAGAACATCATAAACAAAAATTTACTTTTATATCTGCTAATTTCATGGACAGAAACATAATGAATAGATCAGATAACCTGCTTTATAAAGTTTTTTGTATTCTCTTATCAAACATCAGACTCCATAGCTCTCATGTAGCAAGTGTTTTACTCATATTATGTGAAATGATTAGGACAACCACAAATTATCCATTTTAAACTGGGTATTTTTTGGGGGGGAGGAGCAAGATGGCGGAGGAGTAGGGTCTCCAAATCACCTGTCTCCACCAAACTACCTAGAAAACCTTCAAATTATCCTGAAAATCTATGAATTCGGCCTGAGATTCAAAGAGAGACCAGCTGGAATGCTACAGTGAGAAGAGTTCGCGCTTCTATCAAGGTAGGAAGACGGGGGAAAAGGAATAAAGGAACAAAGGCCTCCAAGGGGGAGGGGCCCCGCGAGGAGCCGGGCTGAGGCCGGGGCGAGTGTCCCCAGGACAGGAGAGCCCCGTCCCGGAGACGCAGGAGCTGCACCGACCTTCCCGGGCGGAAAGGGGCTCGTGGGGATTTGGAGCAGGACCAGGAGGGCGAGGAGGCCCTCGGGCTCCCCGGGACAGTAACAGCAACTGCGCACCCAGGAGAGTGCGCCGAGCTCCCTAAGGGCTGCAGCGCGCACGGCGGGACCGGCGGGACCCGGAGCAGCTGAAGGGGCTCGGGGGCGGCTCCGCGGAGGGGGCTGCGGGGCCCCGGGAGCAGCTCGGAGGGGCTCGGGCAGAAGAAGAGGCTCCGTGCGGAGGGGGCTGCGCGGTTCCAGGAGCAGGTCGGAGGGGCTCGGGCGGCAGCTCCGCGGAGGGGGTTGCGCGGCCCGGGAGCGCGAATCCACCAGCGCAGGCTCCGGAGCACAGGGCGCCGGGACACAGCCCAGGATCCCGCCTCCCCCGGGACAGGCAGAGGCCGGGAGGGCCCAGGACAGCAAGGACGCTCCTGCCCCGGCTGAGCAGATCAGCGGCCCCGCCCCGGAGCCTCCAGGCCCTGCAGACGGAGTTCCTGCCGGAGCTGAATCCAGGTTTCCAGAGCTGCCCCGCCACTGGGGCTGTTCCTCCTGCGGCCTCACGGGGTAAACAACCCCCACCGAGCCCTGCACCAGGCAGGGGCACAGCAGCTCCCCCAACTGCTAACACCTGAAAATCAGCACAGCAGGCCCCTCCCCCAGAACACCAGCTAGACGGACAACTTCCAGGAGAAGCCAAGGGACTTAAAGAACACAGAATCAGAAGATACTCCCCGGTGGTTCTTTTTTTTGTTTGTTTGTTTTTCTTTTTGTTTTTGTTTTTGTTTTTGTTTTGTTTTGCTTTTTGATTTGTTTCCTTCCCCCACCCCCTTTTTTTCTCCTTTCTTTTTCTTTCTTTTTCTTTTTTTTTTTTTTCTTTTTTCGTTTTTTTTTCTTTTTCTTCCCTTTTTTTTTCTCTTTCTCTTTTCTTTCCTTCTTTCTCTCCTCTCTTTTTCTCTTTTTCCCAATACAACTTGCTTTTGGCCACTCTGCACTGAGCAAAATGACTAGAAGGAAAACCTCACCTCAAAAGAAAGAATCAGAAACAGTCCTCTCTCCCACAGAGTTACAAAATCTGGATTACAATTCAATGTCAGAAAGCCAATTCAGAAGCACTATTATACAGCTACTGGTGGCTCTAGAAAAAAGTATAAAGGACTCAAGAGACTTCATGACTGCAGAATTTAGAGCTAATCAGGCAGAAATTAAAAACCAATTGAATGAGATGCAATCCAAACTAGAAGTCCTAACGACGAGGGTTAACGAGGTGGAAGAACGAGTGAGTGACCTAGAAGACAAGTTGACAGCAAAGAGGGAAACTGAGGAAAAAAGAGACAAACAATTAAAAGACCATGAAGATAGATTAAGGGAAATAAACGACAGCCTGAGGAAGAAAAACCTACGTTTAATTGGGGTTCCCGAGGGCGCCGAAAGGGACAGAGGGCCAGAATATGTATTTGAACAAATTCTAGCTGAAAACTTTCCTAATCTGGGAAGGGAAACAGGCATTCAGATCCAGGAAATAGAGAGATCCCCCCCTAAAATCAATAAAAACCGTTCAACACCTCGACATTTAATTGTGAAGCTTGCAAATTCCAAAGATAAGGAGAAGATCCTTAAAGCAGCAAGAGACAAGAAATCCCTGACTTTTATGGGGAGGAGTATTAGGGTAACAGCAGACCTCTCCACAGAGACCTGGCAGGCCAGAAAGGGCTGGCAGGATATATTCAGGGTCCTAAATGAAAAGAACATGCAACCAAGAATACTTTATCCAGCAAGGCTCTCATTCAAAATGGAAGGAGAGATAAAGAGCTTCCAAGACAGGCAGCAACTAAAAGAATATGTGACCTCCAAACCAGCTCTGCAAGAAATTTTAAGGGGGCCTCTTAAAATTCCCCTTTAAGAAGAAGTTCAGTGGAACAGTCCACAAAAACAAAGACTGAATAGATATCATGATGACACTAAACTCATATCTCTCAATAGTAACTCTGAATGTGAACGGGCTTAATGACCCCATCAAAAGGCGCAGGGTTTCAGACTGGATAAAAAAGCAGGACCCATCTATTTGCTGTCTACAAGAGACTCATTTTAGACAGAAGGACACCTACAGCCTGAAAATAAAAGGTTGGAGAACCATTTACCATTCGAATGGTCCTCAAAAGAAAGCAGGGGTAGCCATCCTTATATCAGATAAACTAAAATTTACCCCAAAGACTGTAGTGAGAGATGAAGAGGGACACTATATCATACTTAAAGGATCTATTCAACAAGAGGACTTAACAATCCTCAATATATATGCTCCGAATGTGGGAGCTGCCAAATATATAAATCAATTATTAACCAAAGTGAAGAAATACTTAGATAATAATACACTTATACTTGGTGACTTCAATCTAGCTCTTTCTATACTCGATAGGTCTTCTAAGCAAAACATCTCCAAAGAAACGAGAGCTTTAAATGATACACTGGACCAGATGGATTTCACAGATATCTACAGAACTTTACATCCAAACTCAACTGAATACACATTCTTCTCAAGCGCACATGGAACTTTCTCCAGAATAGACCACATATTGGGTCACAAATCGGGTCTGAACCGATACCAAAAGATTGGGATTGTCCCCTGCATATTCTCGGACCATAATGCCTTGAAATTAGAACTAAATCACAACAAGAAGTTTGGAAGGACCTCAAACACATGGAGGTTAAGGACCATCCTGCTAAAAGATAAAAGGGTCAACCAGGAAATTAAGGAAGAATTAAAAAGATTCATGGAAACTAATGAGAATGAAGATACAACCGTTCAAAATCTTTGGGATGCAGCAAAAGCAGTCCTAAGGGGGAAATACATCGCAATACAAGCATCCATTCAAAAACTGGAAAGAACTCAAATACAAAAGCTAACCTTACACATAAAGGAGCTAGAGAAAAAACAGCAAATAGATCCTACACCCAAGAGAAGAAGGGAGCTAATAAAGATTCGAGCAGAACTCAACGAAATCGAGACCAGAAGAACTGTGGAACAGATCAACAGAACCAGGAGTTGGTTCTTTGAAAGAATTAATAAGATAGATAAACCATTAGCCAGCCTTATTAAAAAGAAGAGAGAGAAGACTCAAATTAATAAAATCATGAATGAGAAAGGAGAGATCACTACCAACACCAAGGAAATACAAACGATTTTAAAAACATATTATGAACAGCTATACGCCAATAAATTAGGCAATCTAGAAGAAATGGACGCATTTCTGGAAAGCCACAAACTACCAAAACTGGAACAGGAAGAAATAGAAAACCTGAACAGGCCAATAACCAGGGAGGAAATTGAAGCAGTCATCAAAAACCTCCCAAGACACAAGAGTCCAGGGCCAGATGGCTTCCCAGGAGAATTTTATCAAACGTTTAAAGAAGAAATCATACCTATTCTCCTAAAGCTGTTTGGAAAGATAGAAAGAGATGGAGTACTTCCAAATTCGTTCTATGAAGCCAGCATCACCTTAATTCCAAAGCCAGACAAAGACCCCGCCAAAAAGGAGAATTACAGACCAATATCCCTGATGAACATGGATGCAAAAATTCTCAACAAGATACTGGCCAATAGGATCCAACAGTACATTAAGAAAATTATTCACCATGACCAAGTAGGATTTATCCCTGGGACACAAGGCTGGTTCAACACCCGTAAAACAATCAATGTGATTCATCATATCAGCAAGAGAAAAACCAAGAACCATATGATCCTCTCATTGGATGCAGAGAAAGCATTTGACAAAATACAGCATCCATTCCTGATCAAAACTCTTCAGAGTGTAGGGATAGAGGGAACATTCCTCGACATCTTAAAAGCCATCTATGAAAAGCCCACAGCAAATATCATTCTCAATGGGGAAGCACTGGGCGCCTTTCCCCTAAGATCAGGAACAAGACAGGGATGTCCACTCTCACCACTGCTATTCAACATAGTACTGGAAGTCCTAGCCTCAGCAATCAGACAACAAAAAGACATTAAAGGCATTCAAATTGGCAAAGAAGAAGTCAAACTCTCCCTCTTCGCCGATGACATGATACTCTACATAGAAAACCCAAAAGTCTCCACCCCAAGATTGCTAGAACTCATACAGCAATTCGGTAGCGTGGCAGGATACAAAATCAATGCCCAGAAGTCAGTGGCATTTCTATACACTAACAATGAGACTGAAGAAAGAGAAATTAAGGAGTCAATCCCATTTACAATTGCACCCAAAAGCATAAGATACCTAGGAATAAACCTAACCAAAGAGGTAAAGGATCTATACCCTCAAAACTATAGAACACTTCTGAAAGAAATTGAGGAAGACACAAAGAGATGGAAAAATATTCCATGCTCATGGATTGGCAGAATTAATATTGTGAAAATGTCAATGTTACCCAGGGCAATATACACGTTTAATGCAATCCCTATCAAAATACCATGGACTTTCTTCAGAGAGTTAGAACAAATTATTTTAAGATTTGTGTGGAATCAGAAAAGACCCCGAATAGCCAGGGGAATTTTAAAAAAGAAAACCATATCTGGGGGCATCACAATGCCAGATTTCAGGTTGTACTACAAAGCTGTGGTCATCAAGACAGTGTGGTACTGGCACAAAAACAGACACATAGATCAGTGGAACAGAATAGAGAATCCAGAAGTGGACCCTGAACTTTATGGGCAACTAATATTCGATAAAGGAGGAAAGACTATCCATTGGAAGAAAGACAGTCTCTTCAATAAATGGTGCTGGGAAAATTGGACATCCACATGCAGAAGAATGAAACTAGACCACTCTCTTTCACCATACACAAAGATAAACTCAAAATGGATGAAAGATCTAAATGTGAGACAAGATTCCATCAAAATCCTAGAGAAGAACACAGGCAACACCCTTTTTGAACTCGGCCATAGTAACTTCTTGCAAGATACATCCACGAAGGCAAAAGAAACAAAAGCAAAAATGAACTATTGGGACTTCATCAAGATAAGAAGCTTTTGCACAGCAAAGGATACAGTCAACAAAACTCAAAGACAACCTACAGAATGGGAGAAGATATTTGCAAATGACATATCAGATAAAGGGCTAGTTTCCAAGATCTATAAAGAACTTATTAAACTCAACACCAAAGAAACAAACAATCCAATCATGAAATGGGCAAAAGACATGAACAGAAATCTCACAGAAGAAGACATAGACATGGCCAACATGCACATGAGAAAATGCTCTGCATCACTTGCCATCAGGGAAATACAAATCAAAACCACAATGAGATACCACCTCACACCAGTGAGAATGGGAAAAATTAACAAGGCAGGAAACAACAAATGTTGGAGAGGATGTGGAGAAAAGGGAACCCTCTTACACTGTTGGTGGGAATGTGAACTGGTGCAGCCACTGTGGAAAACTGTGTGGAGGTTCCTCAAACAGTTAAAAATATACCTGCCCTACGACCCAGCAATTGCACTGTTGGGGATTTACCCCAAAGATACAAATGCAATGAAACGCTGGGACACCTGCACCCCGATGTTTCTAGCAGCAATGGCCACGATAGCCAAACTGTGGAAGGAGCCTCGGTGTCCAACGAAAGATGAATGGATAAAGAAGATGTGGTTTATGTATACAATGGAATATTACTCAGCTATTAGAAATGACAAATACCCACCATTTGCTTCAACGTGGATGGAACTGGAGGGTATTATGCTGAGTGAAGTAAGTCAGTCGGAGAAGGACAAACATTATATGTTCTCATTCATTTGGGGAATATAAATAATAGTGAAAGGGAAGATGAGGGAAGGGAGAAGAAATGTGTGGGAAATATCAGAAAGGGAGACAGAACATAAAGACTGCTAACTCTGGGAAACGAACTAGGGGTGGTAGAAGGGGAGGAGGGCGGGGGGTGGGAGTGAATGGGTGACGGGCACTGGGTGTTATTCTGTATGTTAGTAAATTGAACACCAATAAAAAAAAAAAAAAATAAAAAAAAAAAAAAAAATAAACTGGGTATTTTTTGAAACTCTCTTTTATATTTCCTTTTATGTAATAAAGAGGTTATTTATTCACTTACTAAAAATATGGAACTCTCTTCCTGAAAATATGCCTATCTGCATATTTAACTTCTAAACTGCTTGTTATTGATCTATTTCATGCAACTTTAACTATTGAAGGGAGTTAGTAATAATTATAATAAAAAATTGAACAAACCAATAGAGCCATTGAAATAAATGGTCAGGAAACATGTGGGAGACTGTAAATGCAACAGTAGAATCTGGTATGCAAAGAAATATAACTAATGAAGCAAACATAAAAAGCTTTAATAGTAATGTAATAACTTTATTTTAACATTTGTAAAGATTATAAATAGTCAAAATGGTATCTATCTATTAAACAGAAATGGAAAAAATAAACAGAAATGGATGCTGTGAAGAAGAAATCATGCCTGTTCTTTTATACTTTAAATTTATTCATAACCCAATTTATTCTGAAGGGAATTAACATGAGTTGGTTTTGTGTTTTCCTATAACCCTTTACCTATTACCTCCCCTGTCATACAGAACTCTCCTGACTTTGCAGTGATGGTCAGGTATGTGAGCTCATGTCTCCACTACACTGCAAGCTCTTTGAGGGCACATCAGTAGTGTTGTCTCTGCATCTCCTACCATATCTGGATAGGGGTTTATGATATGCACAAATAGGAAGAAGGGGTGTCTCTTTAGCTGTCTTATCTAAGAGTTCTCAAAAATGTTCCAAGTCAAGGGATAAAAAAAAAAAAACCTACGGTAGAGCTGAGGTCAAGAGCCAAGAAATACTAGGTCATGTGTCAACTTCAATCTCCAGTATCAGCATACATAGGTGGTAAAGATGGCATGGAAGTAGAAAAAGACAATAAGAATGAAGGAAAAATCAAGGTGAGAATAGGAAGGTCAGCAAGCCAAATCCCATTCCTTGGCAGCCTTTATATACTGCTAGGGCAGATGGTATGCTGTAAGGTACCACAAAAGACCACAGCCAGTTCCTGACTCCTAACAAGTATTCATCAGTATTAGATAAGCTGGGAAAGAATATTCATAGTCTACCATTTTTTAGTTTTAAAACTAAAATAATATCCCTCCCCTTGACAAAATATATTAAGTTAAATAAGAAAAAAGGACCTTAATTAATGTCAAACTTGTGAATTGGAAGATGGTTAAGAAAATTTTCCAGCACATAGAGTTAAAGATAGATAAGAAGCAGAAATGACAAGTTAAGAGGAAGAGTGGAAATATCCATCAGTTCCAATACTTATTGGACTAATAGGAGTTTCAGATGGAGATACAGAAAAGCCAGAGATGACATTCATCAGTCATCCAGTTCACAAATACGTGTGCCTACTTTCTTCCCTTCAATGAATTGTGTCAGTGATAATAAGGGAGACCCCTTCCCTAGAGAAAGAAGATGGACAATAATCACAGAAAAATAAGTTAGATCATTCAGATATATATAAGTATTAAATTAGAAGATAAAATCTGTAATATGATAGAGAAAGATAGTGTTTGGAATGGTGTAGCTGGAATTACTTAATACAAGACAGTCAACATTGTGAACGGCATTGGAAAAAAAAACTACACACATACACACACACACACACATATATCTCATGATGTGGCTGGAATTATTTAATATAAGACAGTCAATATGGTGAATGATATTGGAATTAAATATATATATATGACTATGTATTATTTTATCTATCTTTCTATAGATAGAAAGGAGGATTCTCATGTGAAATCTAAAACAGCATATATAAGAAGCTCTCTAAAAGGAATGAGATTGGCATGTTTGGGAGAATGAGAAACAGTGGTCTGAGCATGTCAGGTCATTACAGAATGAGGTGAAGTCAAAAATGATGGACAGAACCTTATCAAATGGGAACTTTTGGCCTGGCCTACAGAAGGTAGTATCTTATTTGGGTTGCAATGAGAAGTCTTAGGAGGATATGGGTTGTATGCTTTAAAAAGTTTCAATTCTGCTTCATAAAAGTCATTTTCCTTGGTAGATAGAAATGCTATCATAGCTTTAAGTGGGAAAACTGAATAGGATCAGTTTGACTGCTGTTGAGCTAGTTGAACTAAGAGACGATGATGGTGGCAAGTAAGAGCTGCCAATGGGCCCTACAGAGATGGCTTCCAGAGGCCTGGGAGATTCTTAGGTTATCCCTACCACCTATCACTGGAGAGTCAGGTCTACGAAAATACACCACTTTTTGGTTGCCTTATTTATTTATTTATTTAGTTAGTTAGTTAGTTAGTTGTCTTATTTAATTGGTCATCAGTTGGCACAAATTATTTTGATTGCACAGATTCTATTTTAGTTTACACTTACAAATTGCAATTTTTCTAGCATATATATGTAAACATTTGGCCTGAATTTTACACAGCAAAAAATATTTCAGTGAAAATTTAAAGGTTAGATAGTTTTCTCATTAAATTTTTGCTCAGAAACAGAAGTTAGAAAATACAAAATGAGCCTTGGAGTATGGAATGGTACATTAATCATCAACTGGATATTTTTAAATGGAAAATTTTAATACCATTACCCAACCAATTTAAAGTAATTTCTACTTCTATTATAAGGAGATTTCTTTGAATCTGTATACATCATGAATAACTTTAGATTAATAAAATTTTATAATTTTGGCTAATGTCATCTGTCATTAAAGTGAACAAAGAAGTGCACTGAATTGTGTATAAAAGATTAATAAATTGTATTACTTTTAAATATCATTACTAGAGAACCTGAGAAAAATATGCAATTCTTTGGAGCCCATGCATGACCAGTAGCTAATTTTTCAAGTTTATTGTGTCAGAGTTGTGCTTTCTGGATTTCAGAAGCAATTAGTTTGAAACAAATGTTTGCTGAATTGCATTAAGTTTGGGTGAAAGTTTTTAAAGAGTATTTTGAAGACCAAGAACAAGAAGAAATTCAACTTCTCACTTGATATATACATTGCTTTTCAAAAAGAAAGTTAAAATCCTAGTATAAAATACCTCTTTATTTCTGATTAATCCAAATTTATGCCTTAGTTCAGGGAATATCCCATCCTCTCCTCTTTTCAGATAATACTGAAGTATGCCTTTGTTCAGGGAATTATTAGTGAAAATGCCAGTGTATCTACTCTATGAAAGGGGTACAAAATACAGTGACCCAAATAACCAAAAATATATTCTGTCGCCATTTATCATAAGAAGGGAAGGAAGGTCATTACTTGGCACAGTGACCACCTTTCTCAGTATGTGACTTCAGTTTTGGAGACCAATGAACTCAGTGCCTTTTTCTCTCTCAAATATTTTTGCATATCTATTTAATTTTAAAAAAATTTTCAATTGATTCTCAGTGTCCGTCCTTGTATTTTAGGGATGAAATTGTAGGCTGAACAGACCAGGACTGAGATAAAAAATTAAAAATTTAGCATTCTTCAGCTACAATAGTGCTATAACTTGCAGTGAAGAACACTCATGCAACTATGTGAGAAATTCCCAAATAATTGTTGATAAATACTGGATTTTTCTAACAAGTTACATGCCTTACTATTTTTACATAACTTATTCAGAGGTGGCTAGCTGTATTTATATTAACCGTAGATATTTCTATTAAAGTATTTGTTATGCAATATATCCTCCTCATAAATGGATCAAATGCAGATTTACTATAAATTAAGCACTAAAATTTCAATATGTTTAAGTGCTTAATACAGAGTTAAATGCTCTTAAAATGTCAAATGATCTATATATTCTTAGATATGTGTGTGTATTCCAGTTGCTCATACATGTATAAGCATCCATGTATATTCTTCACTATTATTCTATAGAAATAGTATGTTCTTATTAAGTAACAGTTAAAAGTACAGAAATAAGATAAAAAAGATAATGGTCTTTTTCATGTGTCTCTTTTCCCCAATCCCGATTCGAAAGTCATCTTCAGAAATCTTTGCAAACAACAGTACGTATGTATATACAATACTTTTACACATCTTTAAATATGTTTCTGGTTAAGTATATAAACCACATGGCTTTTCTTTGTCATTTCCTATAATGGAAGTCATACTCTTATATTTTTATGAAATATTTAAAAAAATTTAAGGTGCCTTGGATGCCTTTTATTTTCATTCACATAATTTCATTTTTTGATTAATTATTTAGAAATGTCTTTAAACTAGCAATTATTGCACATGGTAAAGGAAAATAAATGAGCCATGTAAACCTTAAACAATATATAACCTTTGCTTGAATTACTATTGACAGTTTTCTATATTTCCAGTGTAAGATAGTATTGCATTGCATTTTAACTTGATTTTTATTTTATTCAAAAATATAACAGAATAACTCCTTATTCTTTATAAGACTGATGAAATATGTCATTAAGTGGAATATTGTTTTTTAAACAACCCACTGTAATAGGAGTGCGTATTTTTCCATTTTTTTTTCTGTAACTACAAATGGTATTTTAATGAACATATCTATATACAGATAGCCATATTTTAAATGTATTTATGTGGTTAACTTAAAGGCTTTTTAAACTTGAGTTTTTAGCAATATCACAGAATTTTTAGATGGACTTCACTTGATACAGTAAAATCTAAATCCTCCTTTATAGATAAGGAAACTCTGGTTTTCCAATATCGTATGGTAATATCACTGCCACCAAAAAATGTATTTTTTTCCTGTGAAATTACTTCTATATTTTTCTGCTTTATAAATGCACATTTGTTGATTGGGAGATGAACTTAAGACCTCTGACAATCCAACATCATGCCAAGTTAAACTTGCTTCATATTTAGAGCAGTGATTTTGCTCTGCAGATTTTTCTAAGTTTTCCAATTCTGAAATTATAAACTCCCTTCAATCCTAATGATTGTGCCCTCATCAATCCTTATCTTTCTAGACAGATTTATTTTCCTGATTTCATTTATTACATTGAATTACTTTTATTATTATTATTTTTGTTGTTCATCTTCCTCTTCCTTCACATGGAGTACAAATGTCAAGATGTCATGAGGAAACTGGTATTTGTCTTTTATGCACAGGGATAGCTCTAGCATTTAGAATGAAATTTATTGAACAAATTCTTTTCTGCCTTTTTTACTGATACAAGAAGCATTTTACTTTCATTTGTCACAAATGTTATTATATGCCATATCATGTACACATTATTATTATTTTTAGATGCTTTCTTCAGAGTTCTATGGCTACCTGCCCTAAAAGGAACAGATTTGATATATATGTACAGTTTGTTCTTTTCGTTTTTTTGTTTTTCTCTGCTGGGCAATTAGAGGGCGATCTTGGGTCAAAAATCTTTTATTTTCAGGCTTGGGGCATTTTCATTTATTATGAGTACTTGTTCCCATTCTATATTTCCCTTTACTTCTATTTATTTGCTTTCTAAGAGACCATATTTTGCCTTTTGCGCTTTTACTTCCTTCTCTTACCTTTTCTTTCATTCTGTCTATACCTTTGTCTTTTGGCTTTCTAACCTGGGAGGTTTCCCCAGTGCTGTATTATTATTTTTGCTATAATTATATTTTAATTACCAAGAATTTTACCTTGTCTTTTGAATATTTATTTTTTGTATCTCTCCTTTCTTATGTTTTGGATACAATATTTTCTCTGATCTGAAAATATTGAGTAGAATTTTCCTCAATCATTGTTATTTCCTGAATTGTTACTGTTTCATCCACAGTTAATTTTGGTTTTCTTTGTACTTTCATTCTTTCTCTTTCTTCAGTTGTTTCATGATCCTTGATTGTTTGTTTATATTTATGAATTAATGAGAAGACTGGTTAATATAGACAGTTGGGGGGCACCTGGGTGGCTTAGTTTGCTAAGTGTCTGCTGGGGTACTGAGATTGAACCCCAAAGTGGGCTCCCTGCTCAGAGGGGAGTCTGCTTCTCCCTCTCCCTCTGCCTCTCCCCCTTGCTCATACTTTCTCTCTTACTCACTTTCTCTTTCCCAAATAAGTAAAATCTTAAAATATAGATAGATTATGGACGATAGATAGATAGTAGATAGATGACACATAGATAGTAGATAGATTAGATAGATAGGTAGATAGATGATAGATAGATGATAGATAGTAGAGAGTTGGGAGGCATTTCTTCTCTTTTGGGTAGGTTTGCTTCTCTTTCAGATTCCTCTGCATGGGATGTGAGTGCTCTATACATAAGTGAGAGGTTTTAGCAGACAGGATTCACCTTAGTGCACACGTTCCCTGTCATCTAACACTTACACCATGCTCAGAGAGGTTTTATCACTTACTCTAACACTCTACTGAGAGTTTTAGCTAAACTCTGGTAACTTTTTAGAATGCAAAATTTGTTTTTACTTGGGAGACAGCAACACTTCTGCTCTTCTCTCTGAATGTGTAGTGATGATGGTGACATAGGGTATTTGGCCCTGTTGTTCCAAATGTGATTAGCTTGATTATTATCCTACCTCTCATCATCACCCTGAATGCACACTGTCCAAGTGTGGGCCTTTCTGAAAACCTTACAGTTTTCAACCATAGCTGCCTCCTCCCTTTCCCTACATATGCTCCTTTGCTACATCATTCTCAACACCTAGAGATGCTCTTAGCTCAGTTATTGTGGTTTTGTTGGGGCTATATCTACTCCATTTTGAATACGCTGCTCCACCTCCAATGAAATTTTGGAAGAGAAGGTCAACATATGTATGCCTAAGCATCATCTTACATGGAACACATGGAATCTCTTTTACATCTTGCCTTAATGTTTTTTTTTTTCTTAAAATACTTGATCAGACAACTAACATTTCAAATCTATTTTCAAATGGTTGAAATTGTAAATATTAATCAAAGACAATATGACAAATGAGATCTTTTCCCCTCAGATTTAGAGGTATACAGCATAGGGTTTTCTATATAATTCTTTCTGAATATTAAAATCTACTACAATTTTATGTATGCCCATTTTAAATCTAAATGGTCAATAGTTTCTTCTACTTCTCATACTTTTAGCATGATTCTGATATTGCTAACTGTAATGAAAATATAGTCGTCTATTTATTAGCATTATTTTTAAAAAACTCCTGATAGTTTTAATTATTTCACACTATTACATTTTAGGTAAAATTATCAGCTTACATGCATCTGAACAAAAAATGCTAGTGTCTTATAGACTATGGAACCATATTAGTTATACAGTGGGTTCTTGGAGCAGCATGGGGGTGAGGGATTCCCCTAAGACAGTCCATGAACAACTGCTGTAACAAACTCAAGGAACATTGAGCTTCTGTTTTTCACTTTTAGCATCTCACCACACTTATTTTGCATTGTTGATCTCTATAGCGAACAGGGTCTAGTTTTACTTCTTTTTTTCCCATTGAGAAGAGATTTGATAATAATTTATTTTCTAAAGTCCATTGTCTTTTATAGTCGTGGTGATTTTTCTGTGGGCCTGGCTATTAGAAATTGCTGGGAACTAGGTGAAAACATTGTGCTTGATGTTGTTTCCACAGATTTTATGCTTCATTTGTTCTGTAGAAAACTGAACACAAGCTTTTCAAATAGCCGTATCTTGCTCAAATGTGTTTTTAGGACCTAACTCTACAGCTCTCCAGTACTTTGGCCTACCATCAAGAGTAGTGCTGTGAACAGCAATTCCATAATATAGTATTGCTTTTGTTATTTTATGACAATCTGCAGGCACTCAGGAGCACTAGATCGGCAATTCATATAATCCTACCACATAATGCAAATTTCCTTGAACTCCAAGGTAGCATTTGTCTTAGTAGTAACATGAAGGTGAACGTGGAGTGTTGTGGAAAAACCAGTGATTTATGATCCATGGGAATGACTCTGCCCCACTGGCTGGTTAAGTGTGGGGCTTTAACAGCTATAAAGCATAAATCTACTGTCTATGAGGCTGCTCTGTTTTATTACTATTTTTCTAACTTGAGAATTTTCCTGTTGGGGATAGAACCACCTTGTCTCATCATTTATTACTCATGATTAGAGCTTTTGGTACAGCACGAGTCTGCATATGGTGGTATTAGAATTTCTTAGTTGTACAAGGGATAACTTGCATCCATCCTCTCAGGCTCTCTGGTTCTCTTCTTTATGGTTAAGGAAGGAGGCTCGTGGTAAAGGGAAGTAGATCAGTAGAGATTCAGGGATGCAGAGTCCAATTCTGAGAAACTGGGGTGGTGGTGGGGAAATGCAAAGAAAAACAGGTATCTGACAACAAGAGAAAACAAATCAAACCTTTCAAAGATGACAGAGGAAGAGCAAAGAGTGAGAAAGGAATGCTAGGATAATTGTTCTTAAAGGTAGGAACAAAAGAGAACAAAGGGAAGAGAGAGGAGCTCTCTGAAACACTGACTTTGAGGAACAGGAGTTGAGTCCTTTCCTGCATACAGTTAATGTTTTTGCCTAGCTGATCATTTTTACTCCTGATTTTTTTTTCTTACACTCGTGTCTATTACTGGCAATTTCTTTATGCAATCACACATCTTTATGTCATCAAAGAAGAAAGCATATTTCTTGTCTGGATAACCTTTCGCTTAACAAACAAATGATGCGTATGCGTGTGTGTTTGTGCAACTGTCATGTAGGTACTAACAGTTTTCAAATTGGCATTGTGAGTCTTGTAGAGTCTTAGGCAGAGATGTTATATCTTAGAGATTGCCATATGTGACCCCACAGTCTCTGTTAGCTTTAACCAGAAATAACCTCCTCCAGCGGGCCAATCACAAGGTGGTTGTCAGTAGTTAATCCCAGAGTGGGACCGATGGTCACTTTCAGCAGGTTTAGTGGTTTTCTTTGTGTGTATTTTGGGATGCCAGCAGTCCTTGGTAGAAAAGTTGTCTTACAGGAGTCTGGTGGCCTGTGTTCTTCGTCAGCTTCATGACTTATTCGTTCTGTGACTTGGAGCATGTCCCTTTATTATCTTAGCCTGTTTTTATCCCCCAGTCTGGAAAGGACAAATAATGCCTCCCCTATTGCCACCTAGTGCTGTTATGAGGACAAATAGATATTATATCCAAAAGCATACAAGACTACTTGATACCAGAGAAACATAAAGATTCATCCTCAGAGTGTGGGAGACTATTACGTGTGTGCATATTTCTATCTTCTTTAGATTTTACATAATAAGCAGGAGGTTTTTCTGTGGTTACAGTATTCTATAGGAGGATTTCTACTAGATTCTTCCCTATTTTTAAAACTTTACAATAATATTTCAGGATAGGTTTACTTTGTAACAAATCCCTGACTGCTATCAAATTATTCCAATATAGCATGCAAATAATAACCTTGTCATGTGAAAATATAGAATATGTTTCTATATTTTCTCACTAATAAATAGCTCAAGGAGTAAACGATTTGAGTCATCATTTGCCATGCTCTGACATAAATTTTCTCTCTTTTTTTTTAGCAGTAATAAGAATTGTCTACTTACAGTGGGGTTTTCATTACTAAGGAAGTGATACAAACATAAAATATATCAGTAATACAGTTAATGTCTGTCTGGAAGTCTCCATTAGATAACTTTCCAATTTAATACTACAGGCAAGGCTTGAATGTAATTCAGTGATGGCAAAATTAAATTTGAATTATGATTATTGATCTTAGATTACATGTTTCAGTTTTTAATTTAAAAATATGATTAGATTGAATCATTCAATTAAACATAATCCCAACCAGTGACATAAGGCATATATACTAGATAACATCTTACTATTATTTTAGTATACTGTGCTACCATGTTTTAAAATTGCAGGAACATAGCTTAGGAGTTTGAGAAAAATATCTGTTAATTAAGTGAAAGTTTGTTATATGTCGTGTTTTAAATGTTGAAAAGTTTAGGAAAGACTTAAACAATGACAGTAAATCACTCAGTAAGTCTACCATGAGAAAAAAAAGGAAACATTATAAAATAAAATATGCAACTATAATGATTATATGATTATAATACTATTGACAGAAAGTGTCTTCCAGAAATAATTATGAAGCCTGAAAGGGCACAGGTCATATGCATTATTTACATCATCTAGGTGATTTATATAAATGCAGATATGTAAGTTGCCATATAACTGAGATCAGTATGAATTTTTATTTTTCTGAATTCATCTCAGTTTTACTAACAATAAGAATCACTTCGAAAAACAGATCTGTTTCACTGATTAGTTGATTAGATTGAAAAAGAATTTCTGCTTTACTCAAACCAATCAGTACCAAACATGTATCCTGGGGATCTGGGGTCACATGCAGCTATGACTGAAGAATGAAAAGGTTACTTGCTTGTTACATGCGTTAGTACCTGGCTAACATTCAAAGTTCACACAGCAGACACCAGGTTGAAGTATTTATTTTCTCTACAGAAACAGCAACTTTTCGGAACTAAAGCCCAGTGGAAAAAAGTTTAAAATCAAAACGATTTTATAGGCTTTTTTTTTTTTTTCCATACGCTATTCCTAAACTAATCATCCAACCTAATCACTTGAAACCCTGGAAGGATTTCTTTATTGTCTATGAATATAGACACAAATATAGAATCACTTTATTGTCTATGAATCTTTTGTTGAGGAGCATTTCCAGGTCAATAATCTGAATGCTTTGGAACACTGTGGAAAAAGTATTGTTGTGGAAAGATGAGAATATATTCTGATGTAAACAAGTTTTAGCATGTTGCAAGTAGAATGTCTGCATCAGAGTGGGCAGGATTTGCTAATGGAATGTTTTCTCGCTAATATCATCTCCGGGGCCTGAATATTTCTGGGTGATACGTAAGTTGATCTTTCCAAAATAATGTAGCTGAATAATATGTCAGAAAGAAGGACGGGGTTGTTCATGATGAACTGGTTATGGCTTTTATAATTCAGTACATGAAGAAAAAACATGTTATTTATAAAGACAGATGTGAATGCACACTGCACTGAATTCACTCGAAGTTTTAAATAATTTACAATGACATATTGTGCTAGAATTTAGAGTCTAAATTTGAGTTGGATTTTAGAGAGTTCTTCTCCGAGGATTCTTGCAACTCTAAAATTTGAGTGGGAGGGACAATTGCCGCGTACAATTCCTGTGCCTCTGTGTTCAAAGCATATTGAAAGTTTTCTCTGCCACACTCAGCATTCTCCAAGAAATAAAATGGGGTTACTTATGGATTTGTATGTTTAATTGATACATTGCTATGCTACACATTTTTGGACGTGTATTAGTGTAGATGCACCATCATTTATCTCTAAGTCTCCAATTTTGTTCTTTCAAACTGGGAAGGAAGCAGATTTACTAACAAAGCTACAGACTTCTGTGCAGGTGCTGATACTATTTATAATGTTCAATATAGTTTCACAAATGGAATTGTAAGTGCACCGTGCGTCCAGTTCTTCTGATTTGTTCTATCAGAACTCACAATGTTCTTTTTCTTCAGCTTGACTGATAACATTTATTTTACCAGTGGTTTTATTTAGTAATAACCAGCCAGAATTAAATGGCATCGTTGCCCCTTGCCTTGTGCTGTACTTTTGGAATTCTGGTACCGAAGCAGAAATTATGAAAGTTTCCGTTCACAAAACGTAGCATCAATGGAGAAGAGGATAGTACTTTTTCTACTCTCTGATTTTTAACAATAAACACTCCCTTGAAGTTTTTTTTGGAATTCCCATGCCAAGAGCCACTATCCTTGGACAAAAAAAAAAAAAAAAAAAAAAAAATATATATATATATATATATATATATATATATATACTGTGTACCCAAAGTTGAAGTAAAATGCAGCTTTTGCAGTAATTGAGGGGCCCTTTTTACCTCAAAAATCTCAAAGATTGAGTGAGAATGTGTTAAAAATAACCAAGTGCTCCCAAACATTGTGATTGGGAACTCACAGGAACATCTCCAGCCTGCTGTGCTATGATCCTTCTAATTTGATTTTCCCACATGCAGATCTTACTTTGTTGCTTTGTCCTCTTATTCGTTCTTAAGAAAGAGCTTGAATAGGGCATCATTCACTATCAGGGTAAAAGAGAAGTAAGGCAGTAGAACTTTAGGAATTAATAATGGAAAGTGATGAGACTATGATATGACAAAGCAGTAGACATAGTTTAAGGGACTGCCAGGTGAAATGTCGGGGACAAGGATATCCCAATATCTCATTGTTAATGAATGAAGGTCATTAGCATTTCCACTTAGATGCCTACCTATCTATCCATCCATTTATCTTTTGTTTATCCATTTATTATTTATCAAGTAGAAGTTGTTTTCTTTTGTATCGCTTTGCTTTGTTCTACTCTTTGCTCAGGAAATTGTTCTTTATTTCATTGTTTAATAGTATTGGATTTTGAGAAATTTTCTAGTTTACATGACTTTCCATGGAGTCTTGAGCTAGCTATTGATAAACTGTAAGTCAAATAATTTACTTAGTTTCATGTCTTGGAAAAAAAGAGCTTTATAGCAAAAGGCAAAAGAATCGACCAAGAACAGACTTGAATTTCAGTTTCATAATTTCATTGTTTTCTTATTTGGGTTGCAGTATTTGCAAACATAACCGTTCCAATGTTTTTTCAGAGTGCTTTGCCCCAAATGTGCCTATATGCCACCCCATAAAAATATTCTTTACACTTTATGTTAGGAAAAAAAAGAACTCACCAACACTGCTTTGCTCCTTCTTATATTCTTTCCTCCCAGAATATGCTTACTCTAGCAACCCTAAAAGTGGGTTTTTTCAGTCCTATATTTTGCCTCTAATTTTACCAAAATATCCAAAAGAAATGGCTCTAATTTTACCAAAATATTAAAAAATAAATTTAAATATCAATAAAAATTAATTTTATTTTTGCCAGTCTTTAGTTTATCCTGACAATACAACTACTCTACTTTCGGACCTCCAGAAAAGCCTACAAGAAATTCTTTTCTTTTTCAGCACAGTAAGAAACTAGAAGGGGGCATTTCAAAGGCGCAAAGCTGCATCCTCTTGTGGAATACATAATGGACATACACAAGTTTAGAGCTGTCCCTAAACTACGTAAGTCTATTTAATCCATTCTGCATATACTTTCTTTGCTCCTACTTACTACAGTGGTAATTATAAAGCAGCAGTGTGTTATTTCTTAATTGCTTGTGTTTCTGATAAGAGCAGCTTCTGGATCTGCATTGCTCTGCACCTCTTCCTAGTACCTGGAGGAGTACCTGATGTTTTGTGGGTGCTCTTTATGAATATTTGGATTAATGATTGTGTCGTGGACATCTGGCCTTAATAATGACCTCATGTGTCACCTTCCAGAATAAATTGGTTTAAGTGTTGCATTTTTAATTATGGAATTAAAACTACATTTATTAAAACACTTAACATTTTATATTTAAAGCTGTATTTTATTAAATGGAATAAAAATGAAAAGCATCAATTAATACTTTTATGTTTATTTTTAAATAAGAACTAGTCATATTAAACATTTTATGGTATCTTTATTGACTCTGCATAAGGCACACCTACTCTGGTGCAGTTCTGCTTTTATTCTCTCTTACTATTGGGCTAATTCTAATTAATTTAATTCATAATCTAGCCATATGGAAAAAATTGAAATATAAATGAATTTAATAAGAAAAGAAAATACATTTTACTTATTATTATTATTATTATTATTATTATTATTATTATTATACGTCAGCTACCTTTTTTAAAACCAGAACTTGTGGGACACCTGGGTGGCTCAGCGTTTGAGCATCTGCTTTGGGCTCAAGGTGTGATCCTGGGGTCCTGGATCGAGTCCTACATTGGGCTCCCTGCATGAAGCCTGCTTCTCCCTCTTCCTGTGTCTCTGCCTCTCTCTCTCTGTGTCTCTCATGAATAAATGAATAAAATCTTAAAAAAAAAAACTTGTTTCAACACGTAGTCTAATGAAGTCAATAGATATTTAGAAATTTATATCTCTTTATATGATAAGATTTAGATAATAGTCTAATGATAGTATATAATTTTCACAATAAGCATTTTAATTTTTTAATAAATATAAATTTTATGACGCTTAATTCACAGATATTTTTTCAGTGTGTTTTATCTTCTGGTCTTTCTCTTTGACCTATTTAATATCTCTCTTTGTGTTTAGCAATAAAATAATTATGATTATTTTTGCAAATTAGGTGCCTTTTATTAAACTGTTAAGAAGAGTTTTGTTTTTGTCCTATAATCCATAAATAAGTGGTATAGAAGTTATGTTTACTTTTTATGTGTTAACTTGGCTAGATCATGGTTCCCAGATATTTGGTCAAACATTATTTCAGATGTTTCTGTGAGAGTATTTTTTGGATAAGACCAATATTTAAATCAGTATTCTTTGAGTAAAATAGACTGCCTTCCAGAATGTAGGCAGATTTCATCCAATCAGATGAAGGCTTTAATAGAAAAAGATTGAGCACTCCGCATGAGCAAGAAGGAATCCTGACAGCAAACTGCCTTTGGACTTGAACTGCAACTCTTCCCTGAGACTCCGGCCTGCTGTCCTACCCCATTAGGTTTTGGACTTGTCAAGCCTCCCTAATCACATAAGCCAATTCCTTAAAAATCTCTCTCTCCTTTCCTTTCTCTCTCTCTCTAGACTACACACACACACACACACACACACACACACACGCATTCGAACAGACCCTGTTGGTTCTATTTCTCTGGACAACTCTACTACAACAGATTTTACTTAATGTCTATTCTTCCAATATTTTTCCTATCCCTTCAGTGATATTCATGCTTTGTATTTTGATATGAACAAGAATAAACCATGATCTTAATAAATGTGTTGTCAATAATTCAAGTAGTTTTTTGAGGACCCTAACTATATAAATTTAAGAATCAGTTATATATAACAGTTATATGTGACAATATACTCCTCAGTGTTTTAGAATAACATTGTAGGTCACCATCATTTTATTGCAGGCATTTGTTTTTACATTTCTTTTTAAAGCTGTACACTGTCATGAAACACAGGAGTATTATGAATGCATATTACTCAGATGTATCCTAGCTCTCTCCTATCTCTGGTAGTTCCCAAAGCATCCTTATTAAACACTGTTTGTTGCCTTATTAAACACTCTGCAGGGTAGCTGCTACTGATCTTGTTTCTAATATGCTGGATGTAATGTCATCATGTGTTCTGAGGGTCTTATTTATAAGTCTTGCAATAACAAGTACTCAATAAATATTTTATAAAGTATTTGAGTCTAGCTATAGTTTAAAAATATGCTCTATCTGCAAGGCATGTGACCATTCCATAAAAGACAAGTGATTGATCCAATTTAAAGTAGAAACAATCACAAATGGAATCAAAAAAAGAAACTAGGGAAAAAAAAAAAAAGAAACTAGGAAAAACTACCAAACAAATTGGGAAAAACAGGAGTTAGGAAAAGTTATGAAGAGGGCCGGGATTGTTTAATTGGACATGTTAGATAACTTGGACTTTAAATTAACATAATTGTTAAAATTAGTATGAATTACATTTGTTTGCTAACATGTCTGCCCTGTAAGTCTTTAGTGCTTAACTCCTTCAATAACATATTTTATTTAGTAATAGAGTCCCTCAACTAACCTTTTTTCTAAGCCAGTGGACATCTATTTGAACTTGTGCTGTGTTTTTTATTTCCTGAATTTTCATTTAAATTCCAGTTAGTGAATAGGCAGTGTAATATTAGTTTTATGTGTAGAAATTAGTGATTCATCACTTCAGTACAATACCCTGTGCTCATCACAACAAGTGCCCTCCATAATCCCCATCACCTATTCACACATGCCCCCACCCACCTCCCCTCAGGTAACCTCAGTGTGTTCTCTAGAGTTAAATCTGTTTCCAGGTTTGCCTCTCTCTTTTTTTTTCTCCTATTTTCATCTGTTTGTGTCTTAAACTCCACATATAAGTGAAATCATGTGGTATTTGTCTTTCTCTGACTGGTTTACTTCATAGAGCATAATCCTCTCTAGCTTGGCACTGTGGTTTTCACAATGATGTCTTCTTCAGGGTACTCTATAAGAAAGTTTGGATCCTTCAATAATTCTGAAATAAACTGTAGTTATGATTCATTTTTATTTGATACAAATATCAATTTTTGATTGAAGTAATCTAGTACTCCATCATTAATGATGCAGAGACCGAGAGTTAGAGGAGGCGTTGGATGGTTTTTAAATTGTGAAATATCTATCATGCTACAGAGATTGAATTTTCATAATAGGTGATAACAGGATGGCAAGATATATTGGCATATTTTTATCCATAGAAAGATATATGTTTTCTTGATATAAACATTGATTCCCAATTTAGGCTCAGTCACTATGAATATCTGAGTCAATGAATCTTGGTATTGACTCTAATAGTAATCAATTCCTACTTCATGTTGCTGAAGTCATAAATCATAGTTACATGACATTTTGGTGTTACTATTTTCTAATTTCCCATGACATTCTCAAATCAATACCTCACTATTTACTAAATGAAGAAAACAATTTATTCTGATAACTCATTTGTAGTACATAGCATTTTAAAATTATGAAGCTGATATTTTAACTTTTGTAATTCCTAAAAGACATTGCAAGATGAAATGTGATCAAGGGAACTTATGTTCTTGACACCTTTGAATCTTAAATAACTTGATTTATAATTGATGATTGATGCACATTTTTATTTCTAAGTGTGAAGGCTACATAAACAAATAGGCAGTTACATTATTTTATTCAGAGACATGCCACTTAAAGCCATATTATAAATGCAAAATACTTGAAACTGAATTAAGCATTTTAACCTGAGCCATAAAATTAGTTGTTGGAATGCAGAGTTAGAAGATAATTGCCAGATTTCAGCATCAGTATGTACCATTTTCTAAAACTTTAGAAGTGTTATGACAGTCGTTAAAATATAAAAAGCTGCACCTAGATGAAATTGACTCATCAAAAGAAATATACAGCAAAGAGACTACAGAATGGGCCTAGAAAATTAACAAGGCCTGGTGCTCTCTGCCTAAATCATTGTTACACACTAATTAGTGCTGTGCTCTGATTTGAGGCTTTAAATTTGTTCCTTTGAAGATTTTCTTAAAATTGTATTCAAAGGAAAGGCTCTTCTTTAATAAAACTGTATAATTCTCCATTCACTTGGGAAACATAGCTTCCCAGCATAATGCTGCTGAAAACCAGGAGCCGACTTCTAATAGAGGTGCTAATTATTAACATTCCAGCATCAGCCAAACATTGCATTCTCTTGGACTGAAATAAAATACTAGTGCACAAATATTTCTCCTCTATTCCAATAAGTACTTGAAAAATTCAATAATGTTCATTAAATACATAAATGTGAATATTAAAAATAAAGATTTTCCCCCTGTGATTTATTATGTACTGTCTGAAAAGCATAGCTAAAGGAAAGCATCATTATATGGCATAAAAAGGAATTCTTTGGCTGTTAATTATAATGTAAATTTATCCTTATACCAGGGGAAAAGGATGACTTCATATTTAAAACCATCAGGCATGGCTGGTCACTCAAAATAAAGGTGCATTAATCTTTAATAATTCATACAGTACAATATGGACAAGGATAATATAAAATGATGAGATACCTTAAAGTGATTTAAAAGAAAATTCTAGTAATGGTCTGTTATAATGGAAGCTTGACAGAAGAAGAGGGTATTTAACATTGTCTTCTAGAAGATAGTTAATAGGAAAATTTACACAGACATTAGCTCCATACAATCTGCAAATACCTTATTTACTACTCTTTTTCTCCACCAGTTTTACAATGACACTGAATGTAATCTAGACTCCTTTTCCTAAGTGAAGACAGTTATCATTGTCATGTTAGAAAGAGAAAGACCTTGGGTTGGGAGTTAAAATAATGAACTTGTTTAGACATTAACTCTGTGTGTCTTTGGGAAATTAACTTATCCTCCCAGGCACTCTGTTTCCTCATCCGTCCGATCAGAGAGCCAGAGAAGCCAATTTCCACATGCTCACAATTCGTATCATTAAACTCAAGGCAGCTTTCACCCTGAAATGTGGCAGCTACTGGGAGGGTGGGTAATTTTTTTTTTTATCATGTCAATTTAAATACATGATACTTCCAAGATTTTCCTTTCTTGTATAGTTCCAAGTAAAGATTGGACACAAGAGATATTTGTAGGAGACAGGGAGAAGGTGAAATGAAAGCCATTGCACTTTGGGAGCTGGCATCATTTCAGGCAGTGAGGGATAGGTGCAGAGTTGTAGCCTGTTCTCCTATCGCTCCGTGACCAGCTCTCCTCATCAATTTCTGGCCCTGCTGATCTACTAGGTGCTTAGCCATCAACTCACAGAGACAGAAGTGATTCAGAGCCAACAGCCATCCATAGACATCTACCTTGCTCAACTTGTGCCCCCCTCTCGTAGCTTTCTGTGAGTTCTGACATTTTCATCTCTCTCAGGGCTATTTAGTGACTTTTTTTCTGATCCCCTTTAAACCTTTAATTCTTCAGTTTTCCAATAATTATGTAAAACCTAATTTATATAGCAAGTTCTTAATTTTCTAATACTGACCCGATGGATCCCTTGCTGATAGAGTTGGTGAATGTATGTATCAGGGTGATTTTACTTTAATAAATTCATAGACTATATATATATATAGAAATATATATATATATATATATATATATAGTTGAATAGAAAGTAAATGCCTACATGCCTTCAATTTTATAGATCTGAGAAAGTTATTAGAAAATTATAGAATTCCTAAACATATTTAAGGTGGAAAGCAGTACAAAATCCATATACTCTAGGTTTTAGATCATTTCACTTTCCTGGATTTTGCCTTATCTTTCAAATTCTATTTAAATTTAGCTAGTCAATATCTTAAAGAAAACTTTTAAATAGACGTGAATTTGATATTCATATAAGCTAAGTGAAAATACGGAAAAACTTTGAACACAAACAAATTTATGGAAATTTTACTAATACTGAAATTACTATTTTAGATAGTGTCAGAGCTCATCTGACATGAATTCATTGAGGAGTTCAACTTCCTCTTGGTTTCTAAAGCCCAAGTGAACTTTTTGTTGTCCTAAACATCATTTTTCAAAAGCACTGTTTCAAATTTCCTTTCAAGGAGTCTTTGTGAGGGGCTAGAAGGAGCAATTATTCAGATTTTCCCAAACCTCACTTTTTTTTCTTTCCATCAAATTGTATGTATACAATTCATTCAGAGGAAATATGATGGGCTGCAGGAGGTCCTTTCCTAGGAATATTGTTATCAAAATTTGGGAACCTGTGAAGGCTATAAAAGTGACAGAGTGATGATATGCGTATACCTATCAGTTTGCGTGTCTGTCTTAACTATGTATTTTTGTTTACAATTTTAAATGTAAAGCTAACATCTGTTTATAAACTGCGACTTTCAGGAAAACTCAAGCTGATGAATGAGGAATTTTCAGAGATAGTGTGCAAAATGACAGATCCTGAAATACCTGAAAATTGAGTTTACAGACTGAGGGAGTCCAAAAATTTCCTCAAAAGGTCCCAGCAGAGGCAATTAGGGCAGAAGAAATAGGAAGACCAAACACCTATCTTTTCCCACCATAAACAGCAGAAATAAATGCAAAAAAAGTAGGATATTAAGAAATTTCAGTTTTATATTATTCTCTATAATGCTTATTTTCATTTAATTTTTTGTGAATTAAACAGTGTAGATTCTAGAAGTATTGAAAGAAGAGATAAACTAGATTCCCCTTCTCCCCAAATAATATTCTAAATTCATGCTTTACATATAATGTGGCCAATAATTTTGTTCTGTACTGATGGGAACTAAAGTGAGAAAAACCAAACTGGAGGGGGGGCAGAGAAAAGGTGATGTAAATATTTTTCAAGTATTTTTGACAAAATGCCAATTTTTCATGACTTAGAGCCAAGGGAGAACAAATTATAAGATATTTTCATGAAGCTAATTCCAAAATAGCTACTAGATCCATAGTCAAGAGGAAAAGAACTTATATATGAATTATCTGACTCTGATGGGTTACCCAACAAACAGCTAACAAAGTCACAGAGAGAAGAACTCAAGATGAACAGAGTAGAAAGGGCCAGAAGATGAGGAGACAAAGGTGAAGAGCAGTTTGCTGTCGTTATCTTTTCTCTATAACAAGGGGTAGGTAGGAGAGTAGTTGCTGTATTCATTAGAATTAGCTTTGACTGCAAGTGTTCAAAACACAAATAGCAGCAGTATAAGTAAGCTATAAATTTCCTTTTCCATAGAAGAAAGCCACGTTTCAGCATTTCAAGGTTATTTTCATAATTTACGTTGTGGTTTCACAAAAGTGTCATTGTGGTAGCCAAAACTCCAACATGACCACCAAGAATGTTAGCCCCTACTCTACACACCCTATTTAATCCTCTTGTGTAAATGGAAATTGTAACATTATTCTACCCTATAAAATATGGAAAATACAAAGGGATTTTGCAGGTGCAGTTAGGTCCCTAATCAGTGGACTTTGAGTTAGGAGTAAAAGACACTTCTCCTCGGTGGACCTGACTTATTTGGGCGAGCCCTTTAAAAGTGATTTCAGGCTTTCCCTTAATTAGAGACTTGACGCAGTAGAGACATTTTTTTTTTTTTTGGCCTCAAAGAAGCAAACTGCCAGGTTGTAATGAATGGTAGAAAGCAGGCAAGGGTGGGCAGCTGCCAGTGGCTGAGTGTCTCAGTCCTGTAACTGATAGGAACTGAATTTTCCCAACAACCACATGGGCTTAGTAGAAAGATATCAAGCCCCAAAGCAGACCATAGTCCCACCTGACACCTTTATTTATAGCCTTGTGTGACCCTAAGCAGAGATCCAGCCTAAACTCCTCACCCCTGAAACCGTGAGATCATAGATGACTTTACCTCATGATTTAAGACTCCTTGAACATTTGTTCTCAAATCCCTTACATAAAATGTAACATGAAGGAAGTTTTTTTTTTTTTTAAAGGAGAAGAAAAGGCAGTGCCTCATTTTAAGAATATTTCCTAAATTTCACACACAATAATTCTGTTTAGTTCTTACTCACTGGAGCATTGTCACGTGACCACCTTTAGCTGCAAGGCTCCTTGTTCTGGATAATTATTGAAGATTCTCTGTCCCAGGAAGAATATAAGAATAGATATTAGGGGAAAAATGAGAGTCTCTACCATAAAATTGGAATAATTAAAGTCTGGTTGTGACCATCCAGAATGCTACCAGAACAGAGACCTGCCTGTACCATATTCAATCTCGTCATAAAATAACAATATACAGAGCAATGAATTATCTTAGAAATTGTCAAATGCTAAATTCTACCTCTGATAATAAAAATAAGACCTATAGTTGTTTTTACCTCAAAAATACATAAATATAGGCCACAGAATATTTCTTATGCTTATTACTATCTCTGTATGATAGCCATATTTATATTCCAAGTATACATTTGTTCTTATAATTTAAGGAATAAATTATAAATAACATTGTAATAAAGTAAAATTTAGAAAAGGTTTTGTGGATCAATCCACATCAATCAAAATCAAACTTTATGCTTTCAAATACGTTGAACACTTCATCCAATTGCTTATTTTAAAGATTCTCAAGTAATAATCGAATTAAATACCTTTGTATTAGTTTTCTAGGGTCACCATATCAAATTATCCCAAAAAGCGCATGGTTTAAAACGTTTAAAAGGTTCATTCTCTCACAGTTCTAAATAAAAAAATCAGCAAGGTCAGTTCCATCTGCAGGCTCTAAGAGAATCTGTTCCATGCCCCTCTTCTAGCTTTTGGTGACTGCTATAAATCCTTAGCCCTCCTTAGCTTGTGGTAACATCACCCAAACCTCTGCCTCCTTCTTTCCATGGCTGTGATCCCATTATGTATGTCTCTTGCCCAAGTTTCCTTCTTCTTATAAGGACATCAGTCATTGGTTTAGGGCCCACCTTGATCCAGTATGACTTCATTTTAACTTGATTCTACGCAGAAAGACCTCATTTCCAAATAAGATCACATTCACAGGTTCCAGATGGATATGAATTTCAGTGGCGGGGGGGGGGGGGGGGGGCGGTGGTGGGGGGTGGGGAGGGCACCATTCAATCCCATGTGACATCTTTCCAGAGGTCATTAGTCAAATATAAACAAGTGACAGTCATAGAAGTATATCAGTTGGTGAGAAGGTGGCTGGAGGGTGGCTAAAGAGTGATGGAGGCCAATGAAGTTTAAACTAATGTCTGAAGCCCTGCAGGACTATCCACACATGGCTGCATGCCACATTTCGCCTTCTGGCTGCCTGAAACTAAGCATTCTTATTCTGACATAACCATAATTTCCAGACTCTCAGGAATTGACAAGCGAGGTCTAGACACTTTAGGAATTGAAGGTTCAAAGTTTAGAGTAAAAGAGACACGATAAAATTTTGCAGAGATTTGGTACATGGTAGAAAAGCAGTCTTTTGCCCAAATACATCTATTATCACCATCAGAGTTGAGTTTTATTTCTTCTTTACTCTTACAAACTGTGAGTCTTCATTTCTCTTATTACTCATCTATTCTTCTCCCAGTGTCTTGATGTGTTTCTGGATAAGAATCCAGTCATTATTTTTTTCATCATTCCTCACAATTCCTAACACAATGGTTTTATAATAGTCAATAGATAGTCAATAAAAGTTTCTTTGAATAAATGGAATTATAATAATTTTTCATTGCAGGGAAAAGGAAATGGATCCTACATAGAGTATCTAGGAAATCACCAAAAACAGGTTAATGAGCAGTTCCAATTAATCAAATTGTGAATTACTTACATGATCCTTTTCCTTTAGAAAAATATTATCTCCCTCTTCGCCGATGACATGATACTCTACATAGAAAACCCAAAAGTCTCCACCCCAAGATTGCTAGAACTCATACAGCAATTCGGTAGCGTGGCAGGATACAAAATCAATGCCCAGAAGTCAGTGGCATTTCTATACACTAACAATGAGACTGAAGAAAGAGAAATTAAGGAGTCAATCCCATTTACAATTGCACCCAAAAGCATAAGATACCTAGGAATAAACCTCACCAAAGATGTAAAGGATCTATACCCTCAAAACTATAGAACACTTCTGAAAGAAATTGAGGAAGACACAAAGAGATGGAAAAATATTCCATGCTCATGGATTGGCAGAATTAATATTGTGAAAATGTCAATGTTACCCAGGGCAATATACACGTTTAATGCAATCCCTATCAAAATACCATGGACTTTCTTCAGAGAGTTAGAACAAATTATTTTAAGATTTGTGTGGAATCAGAAAAGACCCCGAATAGCCAGGGGAATTTTAAAAAAGAAAACCATATCTGGGGGCATCACAATGCCAGAGTTCAGGTTGTACTACAAAGCTGTGGTCATCAAGACAGTGTGGTACTGGCACAAAAACAGACACATAGATCAGTGGAACAGAATAGAGAATCCAGAAGTGGACCCTGAACTTTATGGGCAACTAATATTCGATAAAGGAGGAAAGACTATCCATTGGAAGAAAGACAGTCTCTTCAATAAATGGTGCTGGGAAAATTGGACATCCACATGCAGAAGAATGAAACTAGACCACTCTCTTTCACCATACACAAAGATAAACTCAAAATGGATGAAATATCTAAATGTGAGACAAGATTCCATCAAAATCCTAGAGAAGAACACAGGCAACACCCTTTTTGAACTCGGCCATAGTAACTTCTTGCAAGATACATCCACGAAGGCAAAAGAAACAAAAGCAAAAATGAACTATTGGGACTTCATCAAGATAAGAAGCTTTTGCACAGCAAAGGATACAGTCAACAAAACTCAAAGACAACCTACAGAATGGGAGAAGATATTTGCAAATGACGTATCAGATAAAGGGCTAGTTTCCAAGATCTATAAAGAACTTATCAAACTCAACACCAAAGAAACAAACAATCCAATCATGAAATGGGCAAAAGACATGAACAGAAATCTCACAGAGGAAGACATAGACATGGCCAACATGCACATGAGAAAATGCTCTGCATCACTTGCCATCAGGGAAATACAAATCAAGACCACAATGAGATACCACCTCACACCAGTGAGAATGGGGAAAATTAACAAGGCAGGAAACAACAAATGTTGGAGAGGATGCGGAGAAAAGGGAACCCTCATACACTGTTGGTGGGAATGTGAACTGGTACAGCCACTCTGGAAAACTGTGTGGAGGTTCCTCAAACAGTTAAAAATAGACCTGCCCTACGACCCAGCAATTGCACTGTTGGGGATTTACCCCAAAGATACAAATGCAATGAAACGCCGGGACACCTGCACCCCGATGTTTATAGCAGCAATGGCCACGATAGCCAAACTGTGGAAGGAGCCTCGGTGTCCAACGAAAGATGAATGGATAAAGAAGATGTGGTTTATGTATACAATGGAATATTACTCAGCTATTAGAAATGACAAATACCCACCATTTGCTTCAACGTGGATGGAACTGGAGGGTATTATGCTGAGTGAAGTAAGTCAGTCGGAGAAGGACAAACATTATATGTTCTCATTCATTTGGGGAATATAAATAATAGTGAAAGGGAATATAAGGGAAGGGGGAAGAAATGTGTGGGAAATATCAGAAAGGGAGACAGAACGTAAAGACTGCTAACTCTGGGAAACGAACTAGGGGTGGTGGAAGGGGAGGAGGGCGGGGGGTGGGAGTGAATGGGTGACGAGCACTGGGGGTTATTCTGTATGTTAGTAAATTGAACACCAATAAAAAATAAATTAAAAAAAAAAAAGAAAAATATTAAACAATCCCATTCAAGAACATGGTATGTTTCCTTTTTTCAGACCATCTTAACTGTTCTCTTCTTCATTTACTAATATTTATATTTCTGCTGAGAGATTTTGTATAGTCTGCAGTTAATTCTCTGACATTGTATAATTTCATTGTTAATATGAATAGTATCCTAATTATAGATTGCATTTTTTAGGTAAATCTTGCTTATGAAGAACATATATTTTTTTATAAGATGATCTTACATAAAATCAATTACATAGGACTTTGAAATATATTTTATCATATATAAAGATTGAATTTGAGATTTCCTTTTTTTTTTTGTTTTTGAGATTTCCTTTTAATTTATATTTGATTAGTATGTATTTTTCCATTCCTTAAACTATTATACATTATCTTTCTTTACTATCATGCATCCGATATATCACTGTTTTTATCTTTATATGTTATAATTATGATGCCCTGCAGTTAAAATATTATTTTATTTTTGATATCAATGATACTCAGAGTATACTTTTTTGGTCTTTTTCCATTTATTGTAATTAATGGCATAATTGGACTTCTTTCTAATATTTTATATAATTTTATAATTTAAAAAGAAAACTAAATTACTTATTCCACTAGATATGATACTTTTTTATTTACCAGTTTAAAAATTGTGTGTTCCTTTAAAAATTTAATCACATGATTGGACTTTAACATTTTATTTATTTTTATGACCATTTTCATGACATGCATGTAAAACTTAAGTCCTTGAAATTTTATTGCTTGTAAGTGAAAAAATATTTGATAGCTGTTTTTCTAATATGACAAAAAGCACTAAGTCTTATGTAAATTTCCATTAGAACTCTAAAGTTCTAAGAAGTACTTAAAATTATAATGCTAAAGAACCAACTTCAATGAACTATGTGAAAAGAAAGACTGAATTATCATTCTCCATATCGTTTATGAAATAATTGTAATATCATTGTCATACAAGGAGATGGTCAGAGAATATGTAGCCAAAAAGTATAGGGAAATAAAACTGTTCTAGAAGTGCAGATAGGTGATTAAACTAAATAAAGTCATAAATAAAATTAGTCTATTTTCAAAATTTTGTGATACTAGTGATATTTTCTCATTGTAAATATTTATTTTGTGTGGAATTTTAAGTTTGCAGTTTTGTATAAAGAAAGCTCCAATATTTAAAAACTTCAATCCATTAAAATTGAGTGTCTCTCTGATATTCTCTTGTCCATTTGAATGTATCTGTTTGCTGTAAATTGATTTTTACATTCCACTCATTTTACTTCAGTGATATGTGTCATCAAGTTTTGAAAAAATCTCTTTGAAATAGAGACTATATCCTTTTAGTGTATGTTTGCTTCTATTCTATCCAATAATATGTGTTGGGAAAGGTAGTATATCCATGCTATGTCCCTCACATGATGTGAAGCAGTATGGATAAGGTGAACCAGTGCAGGGAGCTCCAAATACCACAGAACCAATGTTGACTTGGCTAGTTTGCTTTTATTCCACAAGGCCACACTTCAAGGGCTTCACATTTAAATTCGTAGAAAAGAAAGGCACAGTCATTGACAACCAGCCTTGGGGTCATAGGAATGACGCTCAGAATTTGCTGTTCCAACCTGATTTTGTTTCATTCAATTTCCTATTCTCAACAAGACTTCTAGATAGTCTAGATGCTTCTTCCCAAACACCGATAGGTGGGCTATATCTGCAGATTTCTGGGGTAAGGAAACAAGCAATCGTCTCTGTGCAATGACAGGGAGACAGCAAAATTTCTTTGAACCACCTTGTGATGACTGCCTCTGGATTCCTGCAGGCCCAGGATACATTTAATCCCCACAGTCCACTCTGCAGTACATGGCCAGATCAGGACAGCCATCTGTATTCCCAAGGATGTTTCTGAGTTGTGTGTGGTTCTGCATATGTGTGGTGGTGAGTTATTCCTATACAAACTGACTTTGGATTTCTGTAGTTTTGCTACGGCAAATGTTGGAAACAAATTGAACAGCCTAACTGGTTGAAGGGTGTTATGTTACACCAGTTCTCTGTAGAAATTCTTTGCCAAGTATATTTTCCACTTCTTTATTTTGAACTTTCCTGTATCTTTATCATACACATTTTTTTTAAAAGTAGGCTCCATGAGTGCAGCCCGACACAGGACTTGAACTCATGACCCTGAGATCAAGACCAGAGCTGAGATCAAGAGCTGGACGCTTAAACAATTAAGCCACCCAGATGCTAGATGTAGTATATATTTTCTATATGCCACGCATAGCCATCTACCATTCATATACCATATCCCATACATACATATGCCATTAAATTAAATAAAATTTTTTCTGATATGTGACTTTTTGTATTTTGACAAATAATCTCTACACTAATTTTATAGATTGCATCTCTCCTTGGATATATATCTATATTCTATGTTTTTTGTTTTTGTCAAACTTTCTCTCTGCTCTGTAGTAATTGTTTTTATGATTTATAAAATGTTTGCTATGAAGGGATTTTATTTCATAAGTAAGAAAAAGAACACAAGTAAGAGAATGAACACACATTCTTATCACAACAAAAGAGGCATTAACAGCTTTAAGTCATTCAACCATTTAGCCCTTTACATGAGTTAATTCATGTAAAATAAAGATTTGGAGCTTAGTCATATCAAGATTTGGAGCCAAGGCATATCAAATTCATGTCTTTTCTGAAATTTCTTAATTCTGTAAACAAAGGCAAAACATTGAAAACAAACTGGTAAGTAAGGACATTTGTGTAACAGGCACAGGGCATTTGAACCTGGATTTAGGTACAACTCTGACACTGAGTAACCATGTGACTTTTGCAAATTGTTTAACCTTTCTGATTTTTTATAATCCTCGACTCTAAAATACTGATACTCATGTAAAGGAGGTTTTTAAAACTGTCAGTGACATTTTAATGCAAGGAGACAAGATTGCAAATATTGGGGACATGATGAGTAGACTGCAAATGTTTAGAATAGATATTGTATGGGATTATGCATGATAAGACTGTATATTGCAGAGAAAGCTAGTTATTAGAAAATGTTCCTGTCTTTGATATTCTTATCCAAAATTTCCAGCAGTTAAGTTATGGAAGAAAGAGGAAGTCAAAATCTTTACCCCTGTTTGTCTTAGAGTTTAGCTACCATAATTATATATGTATTGGGTTGTTCCTGAAACATAAATATATAATATAATTTAGGGTTTTTTTTTAGTCTTGACATTATTTTTGAAATTGATTTGTATATAACAGTTGCATCATTTTTGAATTTCTAATAAGTTGTACTACCATAGCCCCTCTTATCACTACTCAACTTCTCATGCTCTCATTATAGCACATATTAAACTCAAAATTATATATAATGACATCATTTAACAATAGTAATATATGTCACCTACATATATTTTACAACTTTATGATATTAGTTGAGATATTAATCTACTAAATATCTTTTAGTTCAAAAACCAGTAACCTTGCAGGTAATCATAGTGTAACTAGGTTGCAAAACTGGTATCACAGTCTTGCAATCATTGTGTGGCTTTTCAGTTTCATGTAATATGTTTTATATCCTTTCTTTTTAATTGTGTCTATACAGACACAAGTTATCATTTTTGGATTTGAAACGTGAAGTTTGGGTTGTGACGATTATTTCCGCAGTCTCCAAGAAAGCCATATCACAGTTCTATTTCACATAAATTGGCTATCTTAGCTGTGAATATATATTATGTGTTGATTTTTTAAATTTAGTTGTAATATAGCAAGCAAGCTGTTATAAAGGTATCAGTTTAGATCACTCTGACTTAGTATATTGGCTCAGTGATTATAGGGGTCCGCTTTTTCTGATGATCCGAAGTTTCTCTGAAGTTTTTTTCTGATCTAAACAAACTACTTTCTCCTTGTTAAAACTGAAGGACAAAGGGTCGCAAAGATTGAACTCAATTGGAAAAAAATTAAACTGACTTTAGTTTCAGCTAATATAATGTGGCATGGAGCTGGCATTTAATTCCCATTTGTTTACAAATACCAGACACTATGGAGCTTCTGAAACCTCAGGAGGAACTCCTCTCAGAGAAGAGAAATATATTAAAAGAAAAGTAAAAGTCTCTTTTACCTTTTCCATTTCTATCCTCAAACTGTGACATCTAACGTATTTTATCTAAGCCAAATTCTCTGTGCCAGAAAAGAAGTTTGAAAGCAAATATTTATTCGATAAAATAAGTGATGTAAGAATTAAGGAAATGTCTACATTGATCGTATAGTATTGATCTATAATTATTAGATGAATTTGGAAATTACATTATTTGTTATTTATTTTACCAAGAGGCTCTCATTCTTTGAAACAAATGAGAAATCACTTGGGACCATGGGAGGGGTGGGATGAAACTCCAAAACTGGCACCAGATAACTGTCAGTTCTTCGCAAGGGGGAGCAGATTTGGTGAGCCACGGCCGGCAGAGAGGAATGAAACCACAACCACCCCGACAGTTGTATCATTACTTCCCATCAGTAGCCTCACAACCTCCTGGACCGTTTTGACAATGGAAGCTAAAGAGTTGCATACACTTTGCCAATTAGAGCATTTAACTTCTGGGTTGGAAAAATGACTTGAAGTCCTGTGATAATAAAGAAACAATTCCAAAGACACTGAAATGTTCCTGAGATTACTTCATAAAGGAATCCCATCTCCCCATCTTTTAACTTCAGTTTGTCTTGGACAGTGTCTGACATTTTTTTTATGAGTAGCTCACTTACCAATCATACCATATAATCCCAATTTGTGAAGTTAAAAGAAAAAAAAAAGTTCATCAGCTTATGGAAAACAATAACACATATTTAGTTTGTCATCTAATATAATCTTATTTTTTAGACATCTAACTTTGGGGAGTGGATTTTCTTTTAATTTTTTAAAGTTTTCTCTCCTTTGTGATTTCACTCAAACATCACTCTAACCTACAATGATTTTTTTTCCCCTGACACTCAAAAGGGCTATAGTAATTTTGAAACTTCATGAGAGATTTTCAGGGACACAAAATACATTAAAGGTAAGCTAATTCTTTATTTCATTTATGTAATCCTAACAAAATACATTGCGAAGAATATTTTTTTTTACCAAAACTCCCTATACTATGATTCTAGAAATTGAAAATGTACCAAATCACTAAATCCCATCCATTTTACAATGTAAACAGGTGCAAAAACGCATTTGATTCTGAACTCATGATCATGTAATAATTTTTATTATTTTTACTTTATTCATGTAATACTTTTTAACAACCGTCTTTGTATTTCACATTGGATGGAACTATCTCTTATATGTGTGCTATGTTTTAAATTCATTTGGGGAATATAAATAATAGTGAAAGGGAATAGAAGGGAAGGGAGAAGACATGGGTAGGAAATATCAGAAAGGGAGACAGAACATAAAGACTCCTAACTCTGGGAAACGAACTAGGGGTGGTGGAAGGGGAGGAGAGTGGGGGTGGGGTGAATGGGTGATGGGCACTGAGGGGGGCACTTGATGGGATGAGCACTGGGTGTTATTCTGTATGTTGGCAGATTGAACACCAATAAAAAATAAATTTATTAATATTAAAAAATAAAAATAAAAAATAAAAATAAATAAATTCAAAGAGGGCTTTAAATTTACTTCGGACATTAAGAGTTTATTCTAATCTTTATTATTTCCATATTGCAGATGAGGATTCTGTTTCCATCAGGGTACCTAATTTAATCCAGACTGCATTGTCAGTAGAAGGCAAAAAGTGCTCTGAAACATAACTCCATTTATTTTCTGAGGATAGTCCTCATTTCACTGAAGTGGTTTCTGTATTCTCTCATTTCATGTTCTGGTTGTGTGCATGATCCCAGCACCCTATTGAATCAACAATGTATAAGAGACTAATCAAAAAGTGAACCTTATTCTACAAAATTACAAGAGCCTGTATGTAAGCACTGCATGAAATCAATATCTTTTTATTTATAAGTTCCTTACTCCCTAATTTCTACAAGTAACTATTTGATACTAAACAGATATACAACTGCAGAACATATGACCACAGGAAGGAAACTACTTAATATTTGTTTTATAACTGACACAAACTGTTTTATCACTTCTACTGTCCAAATAATTGCTAGAGTCTTAGAAGTTTTTATTAGCAAGAAGCACAACATGCCCCTCCGGCCCCATCTTAAAATGATCAGAGAATCACGAGCATGAATATCAAGTCAAAGGTATTGACCTGGGGATCCCCAGGTGGCTCAGTGGTTTAGCGCCTGCCTTTGGCCCAGGGCGTGAGTTTGGAGTCCCAGGATCGAGTCCCACCTCAGGCTCCCTGCATGGAGCCTGTTTCTCCCTGTGCCTGCTTCTCCCTCTGCCTGTGTCTCTGCCTCTCTCTCTGTGTCTCTCATGAATAAAATTAAAAAAAAAAAAAAAAAAAAAGGTATTGACCTAACTTTCTGACAACAGATAGGAGGAAGGTGAATGATTATAAGGAGTGGTCTGTCCTCCAGAACCTATACTTTGGCTGCTGCTTTGCTGCATCACTGAAATAGCCTTTCCAAAGGATCCTGACACAACCTGATAGCTTCACTTCATTTCATATTTGCAACTTTGTACCAAGTTCCAAAGTTAGTGCAATTTTAGTTCACCTTCACATCATTCACCTATCTTCAAAGCAGGGCATTTTGCCAGGTAATTAAGCCTGGAGATTCCAAGTTCGTCCCTCTATTGTGCCTCCGACTGGAATAACCACAAAACCTTAAGCCCTTGGTGTTATTGCAGATCATCAGCCCAGATGGCAGCTTCCTGTAGGGGAAATTTTCCTTTAGGACCTCTGATACATTTTCATGCCAAAAGATGAAACTTAGAATAATATCTAAACCTGCAAAAGGTTCTGATAAAACACATTGTCAAAGAGAAAGAGATTGTGATTTTATTCAGTTTGTTTCAATAGAAGCTCCCTAACGCATATTCAAATACATCCTCTGTCTTTCAGATTCCAATATTCATCAATAGGCAAGAGGGGTAGTACACTTCCACCAAATCAAGAGTGATTCTGTTACACGGTGCAATAAATATCTACCGACTTTACATTTGTGGAAATGAAACTTCATGCTGTGTACCTCACCATAAAAACAACAACAACAAAAAACTCCAGTTACAAGATGCTTTGTTTGAGCAAATTGCGCAGCGGGTTATAGTACTCTGTTGATAATTCAACACCCTCATCCCCCCCACCCACTCAACAATTTTTAAAAAGATTTTATTTATTTATTTATTTGAAAGAGAGAATGAGCAGTGGGAGAGGGAGAGAGAAGCAGACTCCCCACTGAGCAGAAAACCCAACATAGAGCTCCATCCCAGGACCCAGAGATCATGACCTGAGCTGAATGCAGACACTTACCTGACTGAGCCTCCCGGTGCCCCAATTCAACAGTTCTTGAGGGTTAATAAAATCCTATGCTGTGAGAACAAACTGAAATCAGAATATGCTCAATAATGTAATATTTTATTGTATTTTATCATTTTATTATATTTTCACATTTGAAACAATTTTATAGAGGTGCCCTCTCTACCCACTGTCTAAATTCTGTGATAGAATTTATTATTGTATAATATTTGATTTGTCATCTATGTATCCGTGTATCCATCTCTTGACCAAACATGTTTTTTTCCCAGTGCATTTCCAAATAAATTTCAAACATTTTTCTCTTTAAGGTATCAGAATGTATATTGTTAAACAGATTTTAATATTTGTTTGGTTTTCCTTATGATGAAAAGTAATATAAAATGAAATACACCCATTTTATATTGCACATTCTCTGAGTTTTTCCAGATATCTGCTTACCATAAACCCTGAGCAATATATAAAATATCATCATCACCCAAAAGTTGCCTCTTTCCCTTGTTTAGTCAACCTTTGCCACAATGTTACCCCAAGGTAAACATTGTTATGGTTATTTTCCATGATATATTCAATTATCCTGTTCTAGAAATTCATTAAAGTAGAATGACCACGTAGTAGGTACGCTTTTGAATAAGCTGCTTTCATTTAGTTTAATAACTTTTAAAATTCTTCCCTATTGTCGACTGTTTGGACAGTTCATTCTCTTTTCATTGTTGAATAGAAATATAAAATTGCATGAATATAACATAGCTTATTAATTCTCCTATTAATGGACATTGAGCTCGTTTCCAGTTCTTTGCCATTATGAAAAGAGCTATGAACATTCTCAGACAATTTTTTTTTCTCAGACAAATTTTTATGACATTTGCTTTCATTTCTCTTGGTTAACTACATAAGATTAGAGTTGCTGAGTGATAGGGTAGATATATGTGTAATTTTATTAAAAAATTATCAATTTTTTCCAAAGTTGTTTAGTATTTTGGAATCCCACCAGGAATTTGTGGGAGTTCTGACTATTCAGAACATATTTGCCAATACTTGATGTTTTAAGTCTATTTAATTTTGTCATTTCAGGTGGATGTGGAGTGGTAGTTTTTGTGGTTTTAATATGCATTTTTTACTGTGTAATAATGTTAAACTGTTGACACATTTTCATACATTTATTGGCCATTTTATATCTTTGTGAAGAGCCTCCTCAAAGATTTTCTCCTTTTTTATTATTGGGTTGTTTGTCTTTTATATTAAGGTGTAGGAGGTTTTCATTATATGTAGATGTTAGTTGGTTGAAGATATATTTTGTGAATATGTTCATCCAGATTGTGTTTTCTTTAATTTCTTACTGTTTTCATCATATGAATACATTTTTGAAATTTTGCTATGTCTAATTTTATCATTTTTTTCCTTTAGAATTATTTACTTCTGTAACACATCTAACAAGAACTCCTCCAAATCAAGAAAATGTATATTCCTCTATAAGTTGTAACAATTTTAACTTTTATATATAAGCCTATGTTCCACTTAATTTAAATATTTTTGTAGAATGTGAGATAGGCATTATGGTTATTATTATTTTCATATACATATTCAGTAATTCCAGCACCATTTGTATATAAAAGACTTTTCTTGCCACAGCAGCTTGCCTGAGAGCCTAATTTTCCTAAGCTGAAAATTAGTCATGTAAATATGTGTTTATTTGGGGGCTCTCTATTTTGTTCTATTAACGTGGACATTGTTTATTATGCCAAAACAACATTCTCTTGATTACTGTAGGTTTATAGTAAGGCTTGAAAACAGCTAATCTAAATATTCAAAGTTTGTTTTGTCAAAATTACTTTGAATATTTTGTCTTTTTCTTCTCCATACACATTTTATTTTATTTTTAACTTTTTATTTATTTATGATAGTCACACAGAGAGAGAGAGAGAGAGGCAGAGAGAGAAGCAGGCTCCATGCACCGGGAGCCTGATGTGGGGTTCGATCCCAGGTCTCCAGGATTGCGCCCTGGGCCAAAGGCAGGCGCTAAACCACTGCGCCACCCAGGGATCCCTCCATACACATTTCAGAATCAGATTGTCAATGGCTACGAAAAAATATAATAAATAAATAAATAAATAAATACATAAATAAATACCAAACAAAATTTGTTGAGGTTTTGATTTGACATTGACTAAATCTATACATCAGTTTGAGAGAAGTTAACTTTTAATATCAACTCTTACAATCTATGAAAAATATTTTCTTATTATTTATTCATTTATTAGGTATTCATTAAGCATAGAGGTGTTAGCACATATCTTGTTAAATTAATTTCTAAGTTCTTTAATTTTTCAACACTGATACAAATAGAATATTTGAATTTTTTGTTCATAGTATATAAAAATATTAGTGCTTTCTGTATATTAATCTTGTACCTTGAGGTTTTCACTGATTAGTCCTAATAATTACATCATAGATTCCTGATGATTTTATGTATAAGCACCATGCCATCTGCAAATAATTTTACTTCTTCCTCTTTTATTTTTGTGCCATTATTTCTATTCTTTGCTTTTTGCGATGACTGAGACTTCCATAGTAGTGATGAGAATGGTCATTTTTTTTCTTGTTCCCAACTTGAAAGAAAGTATTCAAATCTTCACTATTAAGTTGGATGTTAGCCCTAAATTTTTCATGAATGTCCGTTATTAGGTTGAGAACATTTCCTTCTATTACTTAAATTGTTACAAGTTTTAATTTTGAAGGAGTGTCAAATTTTATAAAATGCTTTTCCTCATTCATTGAAATTTAAGTTGTACTTTTTCTTCTTAATTCTGTTAATATGGCAAACTACATTAATTGATTTCAGGAAGTTAAATTGACCTTGTATTCCTGTGACAAAACCTATGAGCTATGATGCATTATCCTTTTTATATATTATTGGATTCAATTTTCTAAAATATTATAAATTAATTTTACATATAAGATCATGAGGGCATATTAGTCTTTAGTATTACTTTATTTTAATGCATTTCTGTGGGTTTGGAAATGTTTTCTCCTCCTCTATCTTGTTAAAAAGTTTATGTAAGATTGGTAGTATTCTTCCTTAAATGTTTGGAAGAATTTACCACTGATACCACCTGGTCCTGGACTTTTCTTGTTTGGAAGGTTTATGATAATGGATTCAATTTATTTCAGGATTTATTTTAGGATTATTCAGATCTTGTCCTTTGTCTCATGTCAGTTTCAGTAAGTTGCATTTTTCAAAAGAGTGGCTCATTTGATAGAAGTTGGTGAAGTTGTTGGCAGAAAATTGTTCATAATGGTCTCTAATCCTGTATATGCCTGTATCTCTTATAATGATTTTTGATATTGGTAATTTGTTTGTGTTCTTGTACTCTTTTTTTTATTAATCTAGTTAGTGGTTTATAAACTGTGTTGATCTTTACAACAAAACACATTTTAATTATTAAATTAAATTATTTAATTTGCTAAATTATTATTTTAGTATGTTAAATTATTCTAAATTATTAGAATAATTCTGCTAAATTATTCTTTTAGTATGTTTTCCTTTGTATTAGTTTCTACATGATCTTCATTATTTCCTGATAGTCAATTAGGATTTACTCTTGTTAATGTAAGGGGAGTGTTGTGTTAATATCAAAATAGATGGTTAATGGTGCTATTCAGGTCATCCACATCTTACCAATTTTTTGCTTAGTTGCTCTATATATCAATCATTATTTTTGTGGTATATGTTATTTATTTCTAGTTCTTTGTATGTGGAGTAATTGAATTATATCCTAAACATTGTGAATGTGATGTTCTCCAAGTTGTTGACTTTGGCGGGGGGGGGGGGGGGGGGGAGGGTTATGTTTTTAGTAGGCTTCTAACTTTTGTCATAATGCAAATCCTGCCTCTTAGAAGCTAACAAATCCCAGATTGGTTCTTTCTGTCTAACTGAAGTCTGCTCTATCATGCATAGTTCACAGGTAAGTCAAAGATTCAATAGAATTTATATATAGAATTTGGGACTTCTTCACTTTGGCTCTCTATTGTCTCAGATTTATCCTTTATTTTATAACAGCTGTGATTGTCCAAACTCTGTCTTCTGTTTTCTTCAGGCTAAAAATACTACACTTTCTATCATTGTCTTAACCATCATTTTTGTGCCACAGACATCTTCCTTAAAACTTAAAGCCAATACACAATAGTAAGCCTACTTCAAGCCATTTCTTTCTTTCAATATTTGACTCTTCTCCTTAATCTTCTGTATGTGTTCACTCTCTAGCTGCCTCTGTATTTTGCTCAACATAATCTGTGTGAACACAGGTCTAGTAGGAGCTTACTTAGCCAAACCATAAGTGGAACTACTCCAAATTTTACTAATGTAAAAAGACATAAGTGTAACATATTCTAATGATATTCTAATTGCTTACAGTTTAGTTATATTTAGAGCAAGACATAATATACATGGGGAACTGATTCTTTTTTGTTGTTGTTAAAGATTTTACTCATTTATTCATGAGAGACACAGAGATAGAATCAGAGACACAGGCAGAGGGAGGGAGCAGGCTCCCTGTAGGGAGCCTGACGTGAGACTCAATCCGAGACCCGGGATCTCACCCTGAGCTGAAGGCAGGCGCTAAACCACTGAGCCACCCAGGGGTGCCAAGGGAAACTGATTCTTAACACAAATTTTGACAGTCATCCATTTCAGGTAGAAAAACCAAACCAAACCAAAACAAAACAAAAAACAGGTTTTATTGTTTGACAAGTTATCTTATATGTAATTCAATTGATAGTTTCTATTCATGTATCCTGTGCTAATTTTTTTAATATGTTATTTTGACTTATCCAGAACTAGAATTGGCAAACTGTGGCCTTCAGGTTAAATCCAGCCCACTGTCTATTTTTTTTAAGATTATTTATTTATTCATGAGAGACAGACAGAGAGAGAGGCAGAGACACAGGCAGAGGGAAAAGCAGGCTCCATGTGGGGAGCCCAGGATCACACCCTGAGCTGAAGGCAGTGCTAAACCATTGAGCCACCCAGGCTGTTCCACTGTCTATTTTTATAAGGGAGGTTTGATTTGAACACAGCTATACTTACTCATATACGTATTGTCTAAGGATGACTTCTACCTATCTTAGTATAGTTGAGTAGCTGAGACAGAGCCTGCAAAATCTAAAATATTTACTCTCTATAGAAAGTCAAAAATATTGACACTTTATAGATTTACAATACTGGACCTAAAATATACTGTAAGCTTTTTAAGGTGATGCTTTTGCTAACTGGAAGAATCCAGACATGTATAAACTGTTCCAGCTTATATACTGATAGCAGATAGTCTTTCTTTCTTTCTAGTTTCTAGTTTCAACTCTCTAAGACTTTAGCTTTACCAGTCCCTCCACCAACCATTGAATTGTGAATCAGAAGACTGCTTTATCATAATTATTGTTTTATCGTACTGTAATCATGCTGTTTTTATAAAATGAGATTAGTAATACCTTCAGCTGTCATAATACTATCTGTATTTTCACATGTTCAAGTGTAATTTTAAAGAAGTTATCATTCATTTTCTTTATAGTATGGAGTTTACCTATAGGGCATAGAAAGGACTCTTTGTTCATTAGTCCTATATGTCTTTGGTTTCAGCATGTCTTTTATTTGCGAGTATTTCAATATTGTATATTTAAAATACATTACCTACAGATATAAAGAATCTAGTAATGACATTTCTGATAATGATTACATCAATTTATAGTTATATATTTCTCAGAACAAGTTTCTCTTATGATTTTCATTAATTATCGATCATGTATACATTCTTTAATATGTTTCCTCTCACTGGTTTTTGCTGGTGGCCTTTGTCATTGACATGAATTGGAGATTTAAAGAGTACACAGCAAAATAAAAGGAAGAAATTTCACTTTAATTGTTCATTGTCAAGAACAATTATAGTGAATTTTTTATGTCAATCAAGAAAAAAGAAACATTTTTTTAGTTAAAAAATATATATATTTCCCATAAGAAATCTTAAAGATCTAGTATTCTCTTGAAGCTAAACTTTGAATTCCGGCTTTTAAAGAAATATGCTTATTGTGGTGTCTGACATAAGAAACTCAATATAATTTTTTTCTTTTAGACTTTTATTGAATTTGTCTATCTTTATTTGGGAAGACATAAGGGGAAAAGATCATCTGTTCACCTAATATTACTATTATTCATATTTCATCACACTTTTAAACTCTAATCTTAAGATTCATGTGAATATTAGCATTTGTAAAGTTACATTGCTGCATATCTATTTCTTCCAACCAATTTTCTTTCATGAAAAAAAATACTAAATTACCTTTTACAGGGTCAAAATCACAGGATACAATAAATCCTTTTAATCTTTCTGTGTCCACATTTGGCCTTAATCTCCTTGTTTGTTTTTGGACTCAAATATCCAGAATAAAATTTTATTTTCCTCAGAGTGGAGAAACACATTCTGCAGCTTTCATGTTTAACAACTCAACAACCTTTGCTCAAGATTAAATACTTCATTGTGTCTACAGGCAGTTGCATATTTATTACTCCCAAGGCAGCGGTATTTGAAATAAATGGAATTGAATGACTCTGTGAAATAGTTTCTGAAATCCATATATTGTGAGTTGCTCTATCTCAAAGGAAAAGAAAATATTTCTGATCCCCACTATGAGAACAGTCCTTGTGAAACACACTAAGGCTATGAAAGTGATGGACATTTTAATACTGGCCATTTTGGCTCAGTTCCTTTTTTGCTGTTGGTCTGAAAACTTAGAATCATAGAAATGATTCTTCATATTTTTATTCTTTTTTTTTGAACAGAAATATCTATTTCTCTGGATTTTACATATTAGTATTTGACAACATCCTTATTAACACAATATATCAAAATTGAATTTGCAAAAAGAGTGAAATAAAGTCGTGGTTTAATAAAAAATGGCAGTGAAGTATATAAATGTATTTAAATGAATAGATAAATTATAAATAAAGTAAAAGTCAATGTTTTATTTCTTGGATAAATTGAGGTCACCTATGAATTTTGTTGATATAGAGTCTAATTTCTTTACAATGGGGATAGCTTAGTAACTATTTTGTTTTGCTAACCAGTCAAATTTTTAAAGTAAACAGATGTTAGGCTCATTCTTGATTGTTTAACTTCTCCCAATTCATCAAAAATTTTTACTTGTGTAGAAATATTTTCTTTCTCTCAAAATTTTTTGCTTCTATATTGCCAATAGTTTGAATTAAAACTTCTTTAAAATAACAAAAACAACAACAAAAATTGAGCTGCTCCAGAGCCACTTCTTCATTTTTAGAGGTGATTGTGCTTATACAGCAAACAATGCATTGCTAGCATCAAAAAGCTTAGTTATTGAGTCAGAAAAGCTGAGTGAGACCTGAATCCACAAGTATCTCTTCTAATTCCATTTCTCTCTTCCTTTTTATTTTCACCTAAATAATTCCCACTATACTTCTGGGTTATGTCTGTAGATGATTATCACACATAACTTCAGACATTTCACATCTCTGATTTCTATATGTGTTTTTCTTTAACAGACCACATGATTTACTTTTCCATGTTATAATCACAAAATTCATTTCCCCAAATCTCAGTGATTCCTCCTAAATTGTATTTATTTCTTCGTGTTGAGACTGCTTTCAAATTCACATTTAATAATTATGTTCAAAGTTAGTATATAGGATCTCAGTGTTATTCATGAATGCCTTTCAAGGTATTTTTACCTAAAAATCATTAAATATTTACTTTTCTATGGAATTTGAGTGTGTTGAAATGAATATTGTTCTTACATATGTGTGATTTTTGAACATTTCTTTTTCCTTAGCCTTTTCTTGTCTTTCCTTATAGTATCCCTAAAACTGCATCAGAGTTGGAAAGTTAGAATATTAGCAAAATTACCTAGTTGTTTTCCAAATATCTATAGGTCTTGCTACACTTTCAAATACTATGATTTTTGACAAAATCTTTAGAAGACATCTCTAGTTAAGTCAACAATGATTATAATAACATCATCATTTTGTGTGCGTATGTATATGTGCAACCACTATTATAATATTATTCATTCTTGCTATATGAGCTTATTTCTTTGACCTTACTATGTTATATATTCACAAAACAAATTTTAGTCTTCATAAATAGATGATTTGTTTTTCACTAACCTGGTATTATGCCACTTACTTTAAATCCTACTGCATGTTATACTTCATTCTATCTAACAGGATTTAATACTAAGAATAGCTAAGCTCCAAAAAAAGTTTAATTTCTAAAACCGGGTAGATAAGTTATACAAGTTATATAAGTATCTAGATAGATAAGTTAGATGGCAGGATTTTGTTTCAGATGGAGACATGAAAAGCTTTAATCCTAAAATTCTCCTGAATCTTCTGGGACTGCAGAAGGAACCCATTCTTTACTATCTTGGCCTAGCATTTCCCCATTGCTGAAGACAATGCAGATGTTTCTTCCTCTTCTTTGGGCTGTTTCCCCTCCAAGCCATAAAGTCATAACATTACCTAAGGCCAGGTTAGGTCTGATAAAGAAAGAAATAGGCTGTATTTTAAAGGAGCTTCAGGGACCACATATCATGTAAAAGAAAAAATTGGAAGAGTATGTATGGGATTAGATTTTCAGGGTGCCTAACCAAGAGACAGACTACATAGTTAGATAAAATAGTTATATTGATTTGGGATCATTTTCTGGGGATAAAGGATTTAAGAACCTAACATGATAACAGGGAATGGTATGAACATACTTTCAGGATGCTTCCAAGAAGCACAGAAAATGATGGTCTGCACTGAGATAGAAATGCCAGAATTTGGATGGCAGTCAGATATAAAACAATTAAAAGACTCCAAGATGTAGTCATTCTAAGATGGAGATTTATTACAGCTGGAAAAAAAAACAGCCAGAGGACTATGCTGCACAGGAGGACATAGAGGATACATCATTGACCAGACCAATGAAACATCTGCTGGTGATACTCACTAAGAAGCTCATGAATCACTTCCCTCTAGATCAGGGCTAGCAGTTGATGTCTTTACAACATTGGGCTCATTGAGACTAATAGAAAAGATTGGATTCTAAAACCACATTGGCTAAATTGCAGCACTTACCTGTTAAAAGACATGAGCACAGGCTTTTGCCATAAGTAGTGGCAAGATCAGAGACCAGGGTGGGCTAACTTCTAGAGAGTTATGAAAATGATGAATAGAACATGACATTTCAAGGGGCAAAATAGATTATCAGCCTACACAAGTAGTGCTTAATCTATGGTTCAAAATAAATAAGGGATGAATGCTTAGGAGGATGGAGACGTCATCAAAATAAGGAGTCATTGTTCCTTGCTCAGTTTCTAGCCTTAAGAAAGTTTTCAGACCAAGAATCCATGATTTAAGGAGAGACCAGATCCCCAGGAAGGAAACTCTCTATATAACACTATGGGAAGTGACCATGGCAATTATTACCCCAAGCCTCCTCCAGAGGCCCTGTGACCATATAAATGAATACTTGTATACTGGAAAAGGAGATAACTCAAACATTTCAGAGACCTTTGGTCACAGAGCCTTACTTAACATTGATAATTCAAAACATGAAGCGGCATCATGGCTTCCTATTAGAGGGACGGTATATAGAAGCCAGGTAACAATTGGAGTCTTTAGACTCAGGCTGATTATTTGCACAATCCTTGACTATATAATGGGAAACACATAGTTAGTGATCATTGACATAAAATGCATGTTGATTTCCTGTTCCATGAGATAAAAAATATTAGAGAAGACCATGTGAAGTCTCTGGAATTGTCTCCCTAAACTTCTGCCAACCAAGCTGGTAAATAAAAACAATGTCATATCCTGGGTATCATGGCAAAAATCAGTACCACCCTCAGAGATCTAAAGAATGCAGATGTGATGATCCTCATCATATATCCATTTAATGTACCAGTTTGATCCCTGTAAAAACCAGATGATGGTCTATGCAAAAACCAGGTGGATCCTATTATAGTGAACAGCTGTAAAAACTCATGAAACAGTAGCCCCAGTGGAGATTTTGTGCCAGATAGAGAGACTTCGCAAAAGCAGATCAGAATGTCTGTGTACATATTATGTGACCATCGATCAGTTGAAAGTATCATTTTCAGAAACAGTTCAAATTTACTTTGACTAGACAACATTATACAGCTATATTCTTTTCACCAAACTGTTAATTCTCCTGCTCCCTGTCATAATATATATTTTGAAGAGACCTGGATCTGCTCAGCATTTCAAAAAGCATCTTACTGCTCCACTATACTCTTGACACCATGCTATTGGAGTGAATGAACAAGAAATGACATGTGCATTGGAGTTTTTGGTAAGAATGGTAGCAGTAAAGAGAGAATTTTATAAACCCTAAAAAATTTGGAGGTCTGCACCAATTAATATAGTTCTGAGGCATGCAAGCATGTCCTCTTCAGAATAAAGGAAATGTTATTGCATCTGGTACTTCCCACCACCAAGAAGAAAGCATAATGCCTGCCTGTCTCTTTGGGTTCTGGCCAACAAATACCACACCTGACATAGCTTTGAGATATATGGCAGGTGATACTAAAGGCTATTAGTTGGTGGGGACCCCACAAAGAAAAACTCTGTAATATAGCTCTACTATTCTACAAGCAACATTGCCTTCTGTGCCATATGGCCCAGCACAACCTATGGTATGAAAAGCAAGAGTGCTGGGGAAAGACCCAGTTTGGAGTTTCTTACAAGCTCAGTGAGAAAATCTAAAACAGACTTCCTGATATCATAATAAACTATGCCATTTTTGGTGCCAGATTATATACCTTATAAAAAAGATCCTAGTGGTTTCTTGGTCCTGAGAAGTGCCTACTAATGCGATTTAAAGTGATCATGCAGTCGAAATGGCTGGCTATGAGCTAGATTCTTATATAAAGTGGGGGCAGGACCAGTGGCAATCCATCTAGTAACCTGGAATGTGCATATATCAGATCAATTTTGTGCTACAAATCAAGCACAGGCAAATTCAGGTGGCATAAGCTTCATAAATAGTTGTCCCAGAACCTCACGTCATCCACCATTGTCTTACCAGAGCCCCTTCGGTTCTGGCAGTAAAAGGAACTGCCTAAGATTGATTTACAGAGAAGTTAGTTGAAAAGAGATGATGATACATTACAGCCGCACTCAATAGTGCCCCCAAAAGACAGCAGTGAGGGAAAATTCTCTCATTGGGCAGAGCTTTGGCCAGTACATTTCATCACCTACATTCCATAGAAAGAGGAGTGCCCCAAGGCTATGGTTTAATAGAGAGTGATGAATGGCTCCTTGGTTAGTCAGGGGCCAAGAAAGAGGGAGCTTAAATTCTTCCCCTACCTATATTACTTCCTTTTCTTTCCTTCCACAAATGCTGATCCCAAGAGAAATCCCTAATAAAACCCCCCACACATATCTATCTCAAAGGCTGCTCTTCAAGAAATCCAACCTGCCACAAAATCCCTAGCCCAGCTGTGGTTTCCTTCAAATCCAACTGCCAATACAGTGTTTTTACCAGCTGCAAACTAAGGAATAAAAATCCACAGCTTTCTTCCTCCTCCTCCTCTTCCTCCTCCTCCTCCTTCTTCTTCTTCTTCTTCTTCTTCTTCTTCTTCTTCTTCTTCTTCTTCTTCTTCTTCTTCTTCTTCTTTCTTCTTCTCCTCCTCCTCCTTCTCCTCCTCCTTCTCCTCCTTCTTCTTCCTTCTTCTTCTCCTTCTCCTCCTCCTCCTCCTCCTCCTCCCCCTTCTTCTTCCTTCTCCTTCTCCTTCTCCTTCTCCTTCTCCTTCTCCTTCTCCTTCTTCTTCTTCTTCTTCTTCTTCTTCTTCTTCTTCTTCTTCTTCTTCATCTTCTTTCTTCATCTTCATCTTCATCTTCTTCTTCTTTCTTCTGCCTAGGGTGTATTTTGAAGGAGGCAGGGAATACAGGTAAATACCAAATCAGAAAACTTAATTTAGTCATTTCCAGATAATCTCTTTTTCTGTTTCATTTCTTCTTCATTATAAAATATAGATTCCTTTTTTCTTTCCCTCTTCTATGTTGAATTGATTCTAACTTGTGAAGTTAATAAGAGAGTTGGATGGTTCGTAAACTCTCCTGTACAAATATCTCCTAGTTCAACTAATATTCGATAAAGGAGGAAAGATTATCCACTGGAAGAAAGTCTCTTCAATCACTGGTGCTGGGAAAATTGGACATCCACATGCAGAAGAATGAAACTAGACCACTCTCTTACACCATACACAAAGATAAACTCAAAATGGATGAAAGATCTAAATGTGAGACAAGATTCCATCAAAATCCTAGAGGAGAACACAGGCAACACCCTTTTGGAACTCGGCCACAGTAACTTCTTACAAGATACATCCACAAAGGCAAAAGAAACAAAAGCAAAAATGAACTATTGGGACTTCATCAAGATAAGAAGCTTTTGCACAGCAAAGGATACAGTCAACAAAACTCAAAGACAACCTACAGAATGGGAGAAGATATTTGCAAATGACGCATCAGATAAAGGGCTAGTTTCCAAGATCTATAAAGAACTTATTAAACTCAACACCAAAGAAACAATCCAATCATGAAATGGGCAAAAGACATGAACAGAAATCTCACAGAGGAAGACATAGACATGGCCAACACGCACATGAGAAAATGCTCTGTATCACTGGCCATCAGGGAAATACAAATCAAAACCACAATGAGATATCACCTCACACCAGTGAGAATGGGGAAAATTAACAAGGCAGGAAACCACAAGTGTTGGAGAGGATGCGGAGAAAAGGGAACCCTCCTGCACTGTTGGTGGGAATGTGACCTGGTGCAGCCACTCTGGAAAACTGTGTGGAGGTTCCTCAAAGAGTGAAAAATAGAGCTGCCCTACGACCCAGCAATTGCTCTGCTGGGGATTTACCCCAAAGATACAGATGTAGTGAAACGCCGGGACACCTGCACCCCGATGTTTATAGCAGCAAAGTCCACAATAGCCAAACTGTGGAAGGAGCCTCGGTGTCCATCGAAAGATGAGTGGATAAAGAAGATGTGGTTTATGTATACAATGGAATATTACTCAGCCATTAGAAATGACAAATACCCACCATTTGCTTCAACATGGATGGAACTGGAGGGTATTATGCTGAGTGAAATAAGTCAATCAGAGAAGGACAAACATTATATTTTCTCATTCATTTGGGGAATATAAATAATAGTGAAAGGGAATAGAAGGGAAGGGAGAAGAAATGGGTAGGAAATATCATAAAGGGAGACAGAACATAAAGACTCCTAACTCTAGGAAATGAACTAGGGGTGGTGGAAGGGGAGGAGGGTGGGGGGGTGGCGGTGAATGGGTGAGGGGCACTGAGGGGGGCACTTGACGGGATGAGCACTGGGTATTATTCTGTATGTTGGCAAATTGAACACCAATAAAAAATAAATTTATTATTAAAAAAAATATCTCCTGGTATGTGCAGCCATGCATTGAGATTTTTGGATTTAGTTATTCCTGCTTCTTAACTGTTGACATTTCTCCACTGTGTTGCAAGTGGCAGTGGAGATGAGGATGAGAATGTTTCACTGAGGCCATTGTATCTTCATGTAGCCTCTCATTCATGTTGACCACTCTAATACCTGAGGCTGCAATGGCCTTACCATAACCATGAGACCCACTTTAGGCTGGTAGTGTTCTCCTCCAGCTATTTTGCTTCTCCTTTTCAGGGACATGAAATGTTTCTGTTACTCCTCCCTGTCTTTGATAAGCCTTGGGGACATCAGGTTGTCATTTCGCCCTCCCTGACCCTGATTTCAGATGCAGCTCTCTCTGTTCTCCTGCCCCACATAGTTAAGGGATGCCTATGGTAATAGCTACCTTCCAGGAGTTTCAATTGCAAAGAGGAGGATTAGTGGTAAATGTTCATGAATCCTTAAACTTAAAGAGGTACTCTAAAATTCCTCCACAATGGTGGTTAAGATCTATAAGGCACAGGATCTGTAATAATGGTGTCAAAATATTGTTCATTATCCCTAACACGTAGAATTGATTAAGTCTGGAATTTGAAAATTATCTCCTATTGTCAAGCATTCTTCCTATATCTATTGTTTCTGGTATAAACCTTCCTTCCACATGCAAAATGAGATTTGGTTTTTTCTCAACTTACTGTTTCTGCACAGAGCTTCAAAGGCTCCTATTTATTTATTTATTTATTTATTTATTTATTTATTTATTTATTTATATTTTTTTTCAAAGGCTCCTTTTTAGAGGCATAAAAGTTAAGATTCTGGTACACGTGCTCTAAGAACCCTCCTCTGAAGGCAGTTTGTTCTGGATCTCTTCCTTTGCCCCTCAAGAGATGATTAAGGCAGAGCATGCCCACAAGTTTGTTCATCTCCCCACCTCTTTCACTCTACTCCAGAAGGACCAGAAGGACCACCTCCATGCATCACATTTGCTTCATTTGTCCTCTGGTTTCCTGTTTGACTTCCCAAAGAACAGCTGCAGGAGTTGGGTAAAGGGAAAAGGGGCATCACAGACTCTCCATGCTCTTTCCCTCCAATTTTCAGGAAGCCCCCCCATCCTCAGTGCTTATGGCTTGGTGGACTAACTGCTTGGCTGCAACTAAACCCATGGGTTACTATAATACCTTTCTGGAATTAGTTCTTGAATTAAGTCAGATCCAAATTCTTCTCCTTCAAGAATGCCATCATTTTTCTGATTTGAAGAAAATTCTTAGTGCTGCCTGAAAGGTGAAAGATTACTAATGATAGGAAATCACTGGGGGGGGGGGGCAAACATTTGTTAGTATGAAAATGTTATATATTCCAGGGAGGCTGACACAGATATGAGTAAGAGCTATGATATTTCACACTATGTTTTCAGTTCTGAAGACAAATGGAAACTTTCTCTAATTTGCCTTTCCTCCATTCAGAATTTTCTTGTTAGGATAATTCTTTCATAGAAACTGGCTAATACATTCTGGGAGTATCCACATCAGGGTCAGGCATCTGGGCTGTGATCATTCTCCAGACAAAGCCCTTTTCAGCAAAGATATTCACGGCACAAACGTGATCTTCTAATTTATTGGGACATCCGGACACTGACTTAGTATCTCAGGCTCTCTCAGACCAATTCTTCTTCTTCTTCTCTCATCTTCAACCATGCATATCCTTTATTTGGTTCTCACCCAAGTCTAGCTGAACTTCGTTTCTCCTCTGGGACTTGTCGCCTGGGAATGATGTTCTCCATTTTCCTGAACTGCCAATGTTGTTTGAACTTCATTGATAATGAGAAATGTTCTGTTTTTATATGAACAATAGTAAAGAAGTACCCTTGCACCTTGCCTTAAAATTATCCCCATTTTTAAAGATGAATGAATTTTCATTCTGATCCTGAATTTTAAAAGCAGCCCCTGTTCCCTTATTCATTGAACCCTCAGGGTGGGGGGTCTGGGGTGCAATGACAGATACTCCTCTAGGAGATCTATCTTAGTTCTAAACCTAATATCTCTCAGATCTTTTCTCAGCCCAGGCAGACTTTATTTATTTATTTTTCAGACTTTATATAAAATACATTGGCCACATTCCTTTTCCTCTTTTTTTTTAAAGATTTATTTATTTATTTTAGAGAGAGAGAGAGAGAGAGAGAGAGAGAGTGTGTGTGTGAGCATGGGGAGGAGCATAGGCAGAGGGAGATAATCTCCAGCAGGCTCCACACTGAGCACAGAGCTGGGGGTGGGATTCAATCCCAGGACTCCGAGATCCTGACCTGAGCCAAAACCAAGAGTCAGATGCTAAACTGACTGAGCCACCCAGATGCCCCTACAATCCTTTTCCTTTTGACTTTCTGTGACACTCTAGTGGTAAAGTGCCAATTTCCTCAAAATGTTTTTCCTTATCTGTTTGCCCCAAGTAATTCTAATGATTTTTTTTCAAAATGCAAATTTGATCATGTCATCATTCCTGCTTAAAATTCTCCGATGGCTTCCTTACGCTCTAAAAAAACCAAAATGTATGTGAACTATAGATGTTATGCACATATAAATCTTCTGCACGGTCTAGAAGATGTCACACGGCTTGGCTCCTGAGGCATTCTCCATGCTATACTCCAGCTACAGTGACTACATTTTGACTTTTCACATTTTAAGAATTCCTCTCAGTGAAACATTTACTGACCTCCCAATTTAAGACAACCCCTTTGTTGCATGCTTGCATATTACAAAAATATGCATAATCTTTGTCCTATGCTTAAAACTAGTTGTAATATTTATCTTTGCAGTTATCTCAGATTGAATTTTTAAAAAGAATCCAAGAATGCTAAAAGGAATATAACTCGAGGGGCACCTGGGTGGCTCAGTCAGCTAGGTGACCGCTTCAGATTTTGACTCAGGCCATGATTTAAGGGTTGTGACTTCTGTGTCTGGCTCTGCACTCAGTAAGGAGTCTGCTTGAGATTTTCCCTCTCCTCTTCCTCTGCCCCCACTCATGCTCTCTCTGTCTCTCTCAAATAAGTATATAAATCTTTTTTTAAAAAGTATAATTCAATTACTCTAGAATCATTTATTTAGTTGATATTGTCTTTACTGTTATATTATAAACTCAATTAGAACAAAAACTTTACGGTATTATCTGATCAGGTTTCACTGTGGTTTTTCCAGCACCTAGCAAAATGCCTGAAACATGGTGGACTCTCAACAAACAACATGGATAGAGAATGGATATATGTCCACCCCTCTGTGGCCCTCCTCCTTTGGAATAACCTCAAGTCCACACTCATCTTTTAATTACTCTAGAACACACACAATCTTTTCCTTTCTTTGCATATTATTTTTCTTTTTACTTTTTTTTTTTTTTGACCTAGTTCTATTTCTTCCAGCCAGAGTTTGAATATTGTTTTCTCACAGAAATACTCTTGGACCAAAAAATGTAAAACGAGTCCACTGACACTAATTTCACTTACATCTCACTCACAGTAATGGTTTCATTTCTCTGTTCCTTAGTAAACTGTAAATATGGTAAGGCATGAATTATGCCTTCTTTGTACATCATTTTGAATGTCCCACATCTAGCACAAAACCTGGCACCCTGTGGATGATTGCCCCTCATAATGCTACATATGAAGTGGCTAGGTTCCTGGATTAATAAAATACAAAAAGTTTCTTGCAGTGTGCTGCATTTGATCTGTGTCATCAAAGAAACGGCATTATTGACACAGTTGATCTAATACTACTTATATTAATGGTAATCAAATACATAATTACTTTGCCCAGAAAGGTCAAAAGTATCTCCAGAACATCTGATAATTCATTTCCTGTAACTCTTTGTTTTCCTAATTTCCAGCCACACATTACTTGTTTAATATAGCCCAAACATTTATTTCTATTACATATTTACTTTGCAACTTCTGTGTCACACTCATTGGTCAGGGCATTTTGTAGGATTAAAGGAAATGTAAGACATGTTCACTGATGTCAAAATGTTTGTGTTCGTCAAAATGTTTAACAACATTATGTGGTAAAGGACAAGATTTACAAGGTAAAAACAAATGGTGTGGTGTGAAAATGTAGAGTTTAAAGAACAAAGTGATCACTAGAGGTCAGAAGAGACAAAACAAATCAAATGTCTTGAAAGAGCTAGGGCTTGAGCTTGTTCCTGAAAACTGAATAACAGTTGACAGGAATGAAAAAGAGGCTATTATTCCTGGATGATACCTTCATAATTGCAAAGCCCCTAGTTTAAATAAATAAACAAACAAACAAACAAATAAATAATGAATTCATCTCTGCCATCTGCAGTCATATGCAAAGTCATGCCCAGTGAAGTCACATTACCTCCTGAGATCCCTTGCTACTGTATTTACCATTAACATTTCAGGTATTGCTTTTTAAAAATAAATTAGAATATATTATAAAGATAAACTTCATTATGATTGATTCAATCCTATTTGTGTCTCCTATAGCCAGAATAGAGTACATTATTTATTGATCTCTTACCCACATTCTTCTACTTTACTATTACTAAATGAATTTTGACTTATAAAGAATGACCCATAGAGTCAAATGTCATCTCCTACTCAATAGAGTGCTAATTCCTGTTGCTAAAATGGTCTCCTTCCTATCCTAGGAATGTAATGCATATATTGCTTATTATAGGATTTCCATAAAATATTGATGTACTAATACCTTATCCACTTAAAGGATGTGAGGTCGAGGGTTCAAGAAAAAGGATAGTCTATTCGGAGTTTCATCATAGGAGGACATTCAAAATTCAAGGGTTCTGGATGGAAGAAAGAAGAATGCCCCGCTGTCATGCCTTCCATGGATTTTGCTGTAACGAGGTTGGTGCCATATTACAGTTCTGAAAGGGACTCTGTGCAGTGGGAATTTGAAGGAAAATTTGTTACATTCCATTAAACAGGCTATAATGAGATCTTTTTTAACGTGATTAACATTTTATGCTTTTATATTATTATTTCTGTATTTAGGATTTTATATTTTTAGGAGTATAGCACAGAAAGTATAAAATCTGCTGTAGATAGCAATTGCTAATTAACAGATTTAGCCTATGTTAAGTGAGAAACATCTTTATTAGAGCCAGACTCCCTTCACCCAAATATCTATGCATAATATCAGCTGTAAGTCGTAAATTTTTATGAAAACTGCAAAATAATTTATGGAAATGACTGAACTAACTCTTTGAAATGAAAAACACATATTTCTAAATATACTTTTTTTAATGAAAAAAACCATGCCTGGTTCTGGTACCAGGCTCCAATTTTCCTCCCTACTGTTCAGGTGTAACTACCCAAATAATTTATTTTCTAGTTTGTTCTTGGTGCTTCTTTTTCAAGGTGGTGGGGATCCTTTTGTGAGGATTCAAGTAAAGTTCTCAGGCTTTGCTATCTAGGCTGGATGACTGCCTCGGGGTTCTTAGTCTTTGCTTGTGCACAGGGTCAAATCACAGTCATTAAAACACCACATCTTTATCAATTATCGTCTGCAGACAGCTTTGCTTCCTTCCAATATATTCTGCAAAATGCTGGCTTCTCATTTTAGTATTTCATTGTGAGGCTGTGTCTTTTAGCCTCTGTCTCTAACCTGAACATTCTGAATCACTGTGATTGATGGAATTTTACCTGCTGGCTGCATTTTTACATCTACAACTTGCCTTCCGCTTTTTATTAGAGTGAGAGCAATATTTTTAATCCTCTAGGCTGGACGAATGTTTTTATTTAGTGTAAAAGCTGAAAATAATTACCCCGATCTTAGCTCCTCCATAGCCTGTCCTTTCTAACAAATTAAATGATCCTTCATCAATAATGGTGGCTCGGGATCTACTGTTAAATCACTTCATGGCCAGTTTTAGGTAAACTACCTTTTCACGTACATTATTTTACTTGCTTTTTATCTGAAAATGTTAAAAAGAAAAAAGAAAGACAACGTACACACAAGTGTACAACCCTGTGTTTCTTTTTGATCTGTTGCTTTGGTCCCTGTAAACCAGACCTTCAGGCTGAGGCATTAGAAGGGGAATTATATATAAGGATACAGAGAATAGAGTCAAATTATACATTTCTAAGTATCTAAGTCGACTTGAAAAGCAGGGGTTTGATTTGCAAGGACACATCTTTTTGAGGGAGAAAAGGTTTCAGAATTCAGAAAGCCTGTTTTTGCATATCAAAAGCAAAACCCCAAAGGAATCAAGGCCTAGGGCTTCTGTCCCTTAAAAAAAAAAAAAAAAATTACTTTCTTTCTTTCCTTTTTTTTTTTGAAAAGCCAAACACCCTTTTTCCTGACCAAGCAAACAAGAAGGAAATTAGGGGAAAACAATGAATTCTTTGCTGATATGAGTTAAGAAAATGGTCCAGCCAACAGAGACCCCTCTTCAGGCAATAGGAAACCGTAAAAACCCCAGACAAGATTTGGTTTGAATAGAGTTGTGAGAGCCCTGTATCTTACTCGCCTTGATGTGTTGAGAGAAATGGTGAGCCTTGTAGGAAAGTCTCTCATAGCAGCCTTCGGGAAGGCAGCGTTGGTGACACAGTGTCAAAAAAGGTACAGGCAGAGAGGGCCTGAGAAAGCTCCTACTGCATTTTCCTCAGGAAAATACTCAAATGAAGTGAGTTTATCATCAAAACTGGAAACTTTTGGGAATAAACTGGTGAGTGACTCATTATTAATCCAGCATAAACCAGTAAGTCTAGGGCAAACCCAGGCACATAATCACCTCAGAAAAGAAAATACAAATTCCAAGAGACAGAGCCAGAGGATCCTGGACAAAGTCACTGATGACATAAAATAAAGTCTATGTGGTTCCAGGGCTGAGAGCGTCTCGTTAGATGACAGTGGGAACAGCTACTGTAATGATGAAAGACCACGGAGGGAAGATAGACAACTTTACATACAATACCACTGGACAAGAATGGCTACATAGACCCAAAGATTCCTATATCTTAGTTATGGCCATAAAACAGAGGGGATAGGACAAAAAAATAGAGAGTGAGAAAATCATAAAAAGGCCAAGAAAAACTGCAAGCATATAGAGCTAAGGATTCTCAGAAAAAGAAAGAGTAGATAGAGCTTTTGTGACACAAGAGAAGTCATTTTAGACACCCAGGTATTTTTTGTGATCTCTGTCATTCTTGCCCAAACACACTTCTTGCAATGCAAAAAACATCGATAGTTAAGGATTCTAAGGAAACCAAGGGAATGCAAGACTAGGTCTCTCTACCAGACCTGAAAACAGCCAGGCCATATCAAGACAATAGATCAGTGGTAAAACCCCCCAGTGCTGCTTCAAAAGTAAAGGAGGCCCTACATTCCTCACCCCAGATAAGAAATCCAAGACCCCATCCAGTTTATACCAGCTCTTGGAGCATGCCCCCAGTCCCTAGTCTCAGTCCTGCAGTTACTGTCTGCTTCATTATAATATTGAAGTCTCTACTCAAAGAGGAGCTCAAGCTTCATTAACATAACATAGGCTGCCTGCAGAAGCACATTTTCTAGGTGTGACTACTCAACCTGCTGCCCACCTTTACAAGGGATGACAAAACTCCCCTTTCTGAATATTCTTCCTAACCCTAAATACAAGAAACCCACTACGCCCACCCGGGAAGTCAAGGCTTTGGAAGTTACTCCCCACTGACCAATGCATTTGCTACATTAAAGTATCCTTGTGTGACTTCACTGATCGATGTAATCTCTATTTGTAACTCACCGAGGAGCAAGTTCACCTTAATTCATCATAAAACTATTCACTGTTTAATATTAAGTTTTTACCTAACAGCCAACCGTGGATGATGAATCAGGATTGAGGTTATAGAAAAATAAAGGCTTCTATTCAACCATGTTTTTGGCTTGAGAGTAAGTTACATGGTATAGTTTATATCCACAAAACTACACAGAACAGGAGGTATTGAATCCATCTTTCAGATGAAGAAACTGAGCCTCAAAGACATTTGCTGAGCAACTCAAAATCTCAGAGCATGCAAGATAGGGTGCTGTATCATCTAGTTCTTCGTGCAATATTTACAGTAGTATTTCTTCTGTTTTTGTTGTTTTTCTGTTTTTCTGTAAAGTTATCCATTCATCTATACTCTCATAAGTGTATCTTCTTTTCCTTAAGATTGGAAGTAAGTTTTGAGGGACAGTGTAGGATTCCAAGTTGATGTGATCAAACTGGTGAACATTTTTTTTTTTTTTGTCTTTTTCTTGGTAGTAAATGTTTCTAGTAGTGGTTCTGCTTCTTATATGTTTTGATGTTTTTTTGACACTCTTACCACTGCCTACCAAAATCTAGTCATATTTGTATATATTTATTATGCACACTCTACTCCACCATTAAAATGCAACCTCCACGGAAGCAGGAAATTTGTCTTTTTTGTTTATTTTTATAACATTGTGGCTAAAACATTGCTACAGTCTTAACAGGCATGGAGTAAGAATTTGTCTAACCTATTAATTAATGAAGAAGCAGTAAGCCTCATCAAGTATGGCACTAGAACAAACAAAAAGTTGACTGATTAATTTTGAGTTTAATTTTCATGAGTACCATTAAATTAATTACACTGCATGTGAACACATTATCAAAGGTATCTCTAGAAGGGTCATTCTTGAATTCTATCATGCTTAATGATCACTTGGTGAACTAGTTAAAAATGCAGATCCTCAACCCCATCATTAAAAATTCTGCTTTAGTGGATCTGGAGTGGACCTCCGCAAATCGCTTAACAGTCATTGAACAAGTACCCTAAAGAATATGGTCAAGTTGCTATTTCAACCTAGGCTCTAGAGCTTTTACTCAGATTTCAATATGTAAAACAAATTTCATATATTTACCAGCATTTTCTCCATGCTTTTAAGTACTGGTTTTTATAAAACTATAGACCTATAAAATATATACCAATTTCATACTATATTGAATAAATATGGAACATGATATTTTGAGAAAAAAACATTGCATGTTCATCATGCTCATGATGGAAGACTGCATGTAGACTTGTACCTTCATTTTAAACATGTTCAAGTGGTAAACTCAAATAGATACAGTTATCTGTGCACATGAGTACTAGACCCACTAAGCCAAAGAGGTGGATTTGTGGACATACTGGGATTGCACTTTGGCAGAAAACTTAGATTCATAGCAAAAGTCACATCCTCATGAGTAGATAGACCATCCTGTGAGAAGTGATTGTTAGCAGGTGTCTGAAGTCTACTTATTAGTGTAAAAAATTATGTAAGCAAAGAGTAAGTATTGCTCATTTTGCATATGAAGGAAAGGGCATTGCAGCAATTTGAGCACTTTGCTCATTTGCAATGGGAATAGTCTTTTGAGTAGATATTTTGATGACCTTGTTTGATAGAATGTTTAGAAAGAAAAGTCCTGATTTTTTTTTTCTCACCTATAGAAACATTTACTTTAGGGTCATGGGGAATTTAGTATGCTATTGCTGTTGGCTCTATATTAAGGATGGTAGAAATATATTAGAATAAAGGTGTGTGATACGTAATCTGTTCTCAGGAGGACATAGAGTAATGAGCTCTGAACTCTGGCCATAGCATGCCTTACACATTCTAATGCTACATAACAATACATCCTTCTTGGATTTAATCCAATGGATATTCAGGTTCCGAGAACATGAGAAAGATATAATTATAACAGGAACGCATCCAAAAATATGTATAGTGTAGTGGATTCTAACATGAACAGTCTGTTGTCTGTCTTTGTCTTTTTAGATGCGTTAGCAGCTTTTTACATTGTTGGTTTTTGATACCACATGCATATTGTCAATGCCTAAATCTCCGGCTTGGACCTACCTCTCCCCCAAACTCATATATCCAGGTCCTTACTAGATATTTCCACTTGTATGTCTAATTACATATCTCAAATTTAATTCAACATATCCCAAACTGAATTCCTGCTCCTTCTCCAACCAAACATGGTCCATCCACAGCTTTCCCTATCTCAGTTGACAACTATCTCTTCAATTCCTTCATGAGCTCAATTTCCTGACTGTATTTCCATCATTGAGCACTTTCTCTTATACTTACAAATAATCTTCTAGGAAATCCTATTGGCTCTACCTTTAAAATACATACTATTTCCAACTACTTTTTACTGAGTCACTGCTATGAAATTGATCCAAGCCTTCTCCATGTCTTCTCTTGTTTGTTGAAATAGTCTCTGAAAATGTGTTCTATCCCACCATTGTGCCACTATATTCTATTTTAAACACAGAGGAAGTCATTAAAAGCATAACTCAGGACACATGCTTAAAGTCTATAATGGCTTTTTACTTCACCCTGAGTGAAAATTGAAGTCCTGAAATTGACCTACAAGACCCTATGTAATCTGGCCCTAGGTAGATTTCCACCATCTTCTCTGAAAACTAAACCTTCCTTTCATTTCCTTCCAACCACACTGTTTTCTTTTGTTGTTGTTGTTGTTGTTGTTGTTGTTGTTGTTGTTGTTTTTGCTTGCTCTTGAAATTGTCAAGCACAATCTTATTTTAGGGTCTTTGCTCTAGGTATTCCCTCCTCTTTGTCTCTGCTCTGTCTTACAATGTCTACGCAGTGAACCCTGTAACTGACTTCCAGTTTTTGTTCAAAGCTCATCTCTTAATTTGCTGTTCTTTTCAGCCCACTTAATATCACAACTTCTTTCTCCCTCTTATCACTTCACCCACTGTAGGCATTGTCGAGTCCCATTCCTGCCTCTGTTTTTTGCTTTTTATCTAGCTATTATGTTCATCAAACAAAATATGTAATATCCTTAACCAGTTATTAATTGTATGGGATCACACTATTGTAAAACAAAAAGGTACACAAATATACATATATAACACAAAGAATTATTAAAAACCAAAATCTGTATAATTGCTGCTTACTAGAAAAACCAAAGCATTGATAGCAGCTAAGAAGCACTCTCTCGCCCCCTCTAATTGCTCTTCTCTCCTTTCTCTGCAAATATTGTCACTACCCTGATTTCTCATACATTAATTAAATTTTGCAGGATTCGAACTTTGTGGTGTGTGTGTGCATGCGCGCACGTGTGTGTGTGTGTGTGTGTGCATATGTGTATGAATCCTATCTTCTTTCACTCCATGGTATTTTGTGAAACTCATCCATGTTGTTTCATCCAGCTGTCATGTTTTAATTTTCATTGCTAAATAAATTTCATTATATGACATATGACAAGTTATTTGTTCATTGTATCAGTGAAAGGACATTTGAGTTCATAATCTTTTTTTTGTTGTTGTTTATAGTCTACTATATCCCCAACATTTTAAGTTTGATGAAAATGAGAACTTTATCTATTGTATCAATCGATTAACATGAAAAATCTAGTACAGTGCCTTGAATATGACAAGTAACTTAAATATTTGTTGAACTGAAATAAGTTGAATTAAAAATTGGAGTAGATTCTATTGGTTTGTTGTTGGAAATAATGAAAATCCTTATATTTTGATTGATTTTTGAAAGCTTTTATTCATATTTCACTAATATTTATATAGCATTTACAAACAATTGAAAATAAAATAATGATTTGGAGTTTGTGAAGAGTATGTTATCAGTGTGTATAAACAGTTTGGGGAAATAGAGCTCAAATAGCTTTTCATGACCTAATACATCACACAGAATTGAAAGATAAGATTGGTCAGGATTATCAAAAAAGTCTGACGTTAATCTTATATAAATAAGATTGAAGCATCAAATGCCAATAATAGTCATATAATATTTTAAAATTTATAAATATCTAGGAAATTTACAACACTGTAGACTATTTAGGAAAAATTATTTTGCCTAGTTAAGGAAAATAGGTATTATAGACATGAAGCATTTAAATGTATAAATTTAATTTCTCATGGGTTGTTTTATTATGAATATTTGATAATATCCAAGAAAGGTGAGTTATCACATTATTAATGGTTTGTATGACAATTAATTAACTAAATTAATAATGAATGGTGGCATTATGGGGCTATCTAATTCATTTACTATGTAATAACATACCAGTTAATGCTTAAGAAAGTGGCCAGTCATTATCAATGTACCATTGTGCGTTGTGCTAACATTAATCGTATCAAATTAATGTAGTGTTACTTTTATCTTAAGCAGGCATTAATGAACGCCTCATCATTTCAAAATGTTGCCATGACATATTATCAAAATATCAAATGCTTAGCTTAATGTTTAGTATAAAAAGGTTCATTTGATACTCATGTTAATGAGATTTTTTTTCTTTTTATTACAGGTATAATTAAAGTCAGGTATTATAAAGGTTTTTTAGGTTATTTAAATATATAACAGGACCACCTTCAAAGTTGTACTTGTGAAGAATAATAATACATTTAAAGCTATGAGAATTCTTTTTTCATACTCCACTTTTAGCCAGAAGATCAGTTCATTTCTATTAAGAGACAGAAATATGACTTCATATTAATGATGGAATCAAAACAGATGGAGCTATCTAATGGTTCAGGCAGGAAATTGGAGTAGGAATTATAGCTTCTTACCCTTATATCTACCACTGATTCACTAAATAACCTTGGGCAAATTACTTAAGCTGCCAGGTCAAATTTTCTAAGTGCACGTCTTCTTTTTTTATGCCCAGAGCTCACATTAACAGAAAAAGGAAGCTCTGGAGATATAGAAAAAGGAAATGATATAATATAGAGTGGAGGAAAAAGCCTTTGGCATGAAAGAGATTAAGTGGCTTACCCAAAGTTTCACAGTTCGTATGTGGACTATGGGAGATTCAAATTCAAGTATGTGACTCATTGGCCTCAAGTACCAAGCTTTTAATATCAGTTGTAAAATAGCTGCCTTGATTTTGATAGTATAAGCTCAGGGTTTTCCTGGGAAATTACAGATGTCTAATAAATATCACTCTTTTCAGTCTTTTCTCTCATACCCAATGCTTTTGATATTTACTCTAAAAACAGCATATAGATTTATGTGCTTATTTAATCTAGACTCTACTGTCATAATTCTAGTACTTATTATTTCTCATCTAGGCATTGATTTAAAAATTGTTCTCAGTGACGCCACTGTTTTCCCAAATTTATTTCTGCCTTCATGCTTTATAAAACCAATAGATGATATCTAAGACCATTGGAATGGTGGTAGAGCACACAGAAAAGAAGGAAGGCTATGCAGAGCTCTTTAAACATGAACATTTACCAGTCATGTAGTGGAAGGATCCAAAAAAAGAGTAATATATCCTTGTCTCTGTCTTGAATCTTCTTTCTGACCAAATTCATTAACGCAATACAGTGATTTTGCTTCTTATATGTTATCTATCAACAAATTTCTATCCAAATGGGCATTTCTCTAATTCAAACTTACTTTATTCTTTAGAAATTTTTCTCTAGTCTCCTCGTTTCTAATGTTCCTTCTGCAAATTTATCCTCCATATCATCTATTTAATATGTTTCTGTGATCTTTTTAACATTAGTTTTAATCTAATTTATTTAATCTCAAATAAATCCGAACTTCTAATTTGCCGACCACACATGACATCCGTATACCTTTGCTTATACTATGTCCTCTGCTGGAATGGCCACAGTTTTCTGTTTCTAATATTCACTCTTTAGCACTTGACTTGAATTTGACCTCCGTGAACCTTTTATGCTTTTGTTCACACCAATTATTGGTGTTCTCCTTCTGTGTTTCCACAGTGCATTGCATATACTACTATAGTTGCATGTATTCCATTATTATGTAATTATGTTCCATATATTTTGTAATTGTTTCCATTTTTTTCTATCAAATTTTGCTCTTTAGAGATGGTACTATATATAACTAATTCAAATGTCAAAGAAAACAAATTCACACTAGTTGGAGTTAAACAAAAAAACTCTATTTAAGACTATTGCAATAACAGGGACCAAGACTATTGCAGTAGAGAAGAGAGACAACTCAACTCCATCATAAGGAAAGGTGGGAGGTGTTTTAAGCACTGAGGTGAACTGGTGGAAAAACACAGCATGTTAGGGAAGAGGTTGGTCATGTGACTAGGCCTTTCTTTTCTTTTCTTTTCTTTTCTTTTCTTTTCTTTTCTTTTCTTTTCTTTTCTTTTTTCCTTTTTTTTTTTCTTTTCTTTTCTTTTCTTTTCTTTTTCTTATTGACATTGATGCCTATAGGGGTTAGGCTCCTACACTCCCACAGAGACTGGGAGTTAGGAGTGTTGTCTTCCTTGATGATTACATTTCAAATGGATGGCTGCAGGGTCCTTTAAGAATACTGTTTCTGGGTCATAGAACTGGCAAAAGGCTGGGAGAAGATTTACACCTCAAAGGAATAGAGAAAGAATTCACAATTGCAAGTTTTCTAAAGTAAATGCTCTAAGAAAAGGCAGATTAGAGGCCTATAGACAGGAAGAAGCCTGTCTAAAGTTCAGTCAAGCTGAGGAGAGTATTAAGGCCATTTTAATCAATATTTATATTCACAGTTCTGAGACATATTAAACACTCCAGAAATTTTACTCTGCTGCAATGTCCTATGAGTTCTAACAAGATATTGTAGCACAAACATTTTCTTGAAGTCATTATTATTTTTGCTTATGACATATGCACTGGGCATTTGATGCAGGGCATAGTATGAATATTTTCTTTCCTTTAGTTCCCTTGTTTGGGTAACAATGAGTTCCTTCCTCATTATTTTTCCTTCCCTTCCTCCTTGTTGCCTTCTCTGTAGGTTCTGGTTCCTAACTTCTAGCTCACTCCAGGGAGGTCCACTAACTTCCATCTAAGTGCCAAATCTGTCCTTGCTTCTATCCTGGGGAGTCAGGAGCAATTCTTTACTTTATACAAAGCAGGAAAAAAAAGACACTATCATGCTAATTTGATTACCACGATTACCACTCATGGACCTAAGTAGATATCATAGTATATTAAGCACACACACAGGTACAAGCACATGCACATACACATACACATTTGTGTACACACACTTACACTATATATCTAAGAGGTAAACTTGGAATCTGTGAATTTAAAGTCAGGTTAACCAAAACTTCCCAAGTGAAATGCAAAGAAGAAAAAAATGAGGAGAAAGCCAGAACACAACATCCACAAACATCCTTTGAAAATTTCAAAGGTATTCACATGGGCGATTGGAATATCATAGTAAAAGAAAGAAAGAATGGAAAGGAAGATGTATTGAAATGACAATGGCCAAGATCTTTCCAAAGTTACTGATAGACACCAAATCACACATCCGGGAAGCTTAAAGGACATCAAGCAGAACAATACCAATACACCTAAGCCTATTATATTCAAACTGCAGAAAAATAGACAAGAGAAACTCTTGAAAGAAGAAGGATACATAAGTACAGGTTGCACTTTACTCATAGGGGGAACAAGAATAAGAATTACAACGAATATCTCATTAGAAACTATGTAGATGAGAGAGAATGGTATATATTTTAAGTATTTGCATTTAAAAGATTCAATATAATATTCTATATCCAGCAAAATTACCCTTTGAAAGTGAGATAAATACTTTCTCAAACAAAAACTGTGGAAGTTATTGCCACCAGACTTGCCCTACAAGGGTTGTTGAAAGAAGTTTGTTGGTGAGAAGGGAAACAATGTCAGTCAGAAATTTGGATCTACATAAAGAATGAAGAGCATTCATTCCATGAAGAGGAAACAAATAGTTTTGAGAGGGGAAAAAAAAACACATATATAATCTTTCTCCCTCAAAATATCTCATATGAATTACTGTAAACGACGGCTTTCCAGCCATGGAAACTGTAGTAGTTATACTTCCTACAACAGAGCAAGGTAAAACTGCACATGCATTTGCTTCTTCAAAAAACATTGTATCTGGTGGGTTGGGTGGCTCAGCTGGTTAAGTGCCTGACTCTTGGTTTCAGCTCAGGTCATGATCTCATGGGTCATGAGATCTAGCCCTGTGTGGGGTTCTGTGCACAATGGGGGAGTCTGCTTGAAGACTCTCTCCCTCTGCCCCTTCCTCCACTTGTACATATTCTCTCTCAAATAAATTAATAAACCTTTAAAAATAAACATTGTGTCTGTACACACTTAGCATTTGTGTTATTTACAGGAATTGCCCTAAAGTAGTGCTCTCAGCATAGATACTGCCGCTGGAGAGTTTATGATTTAAGATGGTGACCGGGGATCCCTGGGTGGCGCAGCGGTTTGGCGCCTGCCTTTGGCCCAGGGTGTGATCCTGGAGACCCGGGATCGAATCCCACATCGGGCTCCCGGTGCATGGAGCCTGCTTCTCCCTCTGCCTGTGTCTCTGCCTCTCTCTCTCTCTCTGTGACTATCATAAATAAAAAAAAAAAAAAAAAAAAAAAAAGAAGATGGTGACGGAAAACTATGAGATGTGAATAAGGCCAATGAAATATATTCTTTAATGAAGTCTATACATAAGATAAGATTGCATATTATGCATTTGCAGAAGATAGCAGTGTATGAAGGGGTTGTTAGAAAACAAGTACAAAAAATAATTCTTACAATCAGGTAGAGTGCCTTAAAGAAATTGGGATTATCTATGATCAATTTCAGAATTTAAGTGATAAAACAAGAGTATTGGATAAATGAACAACAGGGAAGAGCTATAGTTATTAAAAACTGGTTTGTGAATCTGCTGTGATTCTTCCTTCTTATTCAGTTCACACACATAGATAAGTTTGGTGGCACAACATATTCCCAATTTGTATTCCTCCCCTTTTGTTTGTGAGAAGAGTGTCAGAGGAGAATAGCTAATATTGAATTCTAATTTCACATCTGACATATTCTGTGGTTTCTTCATTTCTTTCACCATCATTATTTCCACTTAAGTATAGATGAGGGCTCAGCTGTTGAGTATTTTGCTGAAGCTCCTACAGCTTGAAATAGGTAATTAAAAATCTGCAGGAAGAAAACATAGTTGCAAAAATATGTTTTTAAATTAATTATCTATTACTACTATTTACTGAAGTAGGCAAAGGCCTGATAAGCCTAATGATCGGGGAAAAAAAAATGAAGCAAAACAAATAAATTGGAAAAGAGCAGAAGTAAGCCAAAATAAAAGAAAATGCAAGAATTTAAGAGAAAACTACTCAAAATCAACCCAAACTAATGGAAAATCTAAAAAGATGAAAATGCCTTTATCTAAGTATAAATTACCAAAATTTCCTTTGAAATAAATGGAAAAGAATGATATTTCAATTGTCATAGAAAATATGGGTAAGGTGATTAAAGTTAAAAACCGTAACAAACATGTTTGCAGTTGAATTTGATCTGTCCTGTTCAGAACATATTTCAGTTCTCTAAATTACTGAAGATGATTGAGAAGATGGAAATTTTCCCAATTCAATATACAAAGCCAGCATAACATGTGATTATATCAGTTGAAGATAAAAAGGCATTAAATAAAATTCAAATGTCAATTCTAATAAGAGCTCTTAAAAATAAGAACAGATGCTACTATTTAAATGTAATAGACTATTTAACAAAAGTGAACAGCAAACATTATTTTAAATAGAGAAGGTTTGAAGTATTTAATTAAAGCAATGGTATCCTTTATCATCATTGATCCTTGTATCTTTGGAAATGGTACATGTAAAGCAAAGAAATAACTAGAGCAAATAATGGAAAAAACCAGATAAAACTATCTTTTACTGTTAATAATATGATTTTATACCTTAAAAGCCCCAAAATAATGCTTTAAAAATACCATATTTAATAATAGGTTTCTGTGTCAACATGTGGGTCCACTACTTAGTCTCCATTATAGCAAAAGGCACCTGGATACATAAATGAGAGAAAAAGTTCCACTGAAAATCAAGACAGAAATTTGTGTGAATATTACATAGGGATAACATTTTGAAAAGTCATAATTCTGATATGAAGAAAGCTATATTATTTTTGAATATCTGAAAATGTGATCTTAGTCAATGGGAAGACAATATTTGTCATTCCTCTTGATTAAAATGCAAAAAATTAATCATACCAAAATAAATTTATAAATTGAATGCAATTGTACACAAAATTCTAGTAGAATCATGAAAATTATGAGCAGTAAAGTGAAATTTCCCTTACAGATACCAGATAATGGAAGAAAATAGAGAAGCAAAATAGACCATCATTATTTTCATAACAAAGCACAAGACACTTATTATTTCAATGCAGTGTGAAATATTTAATATAAGACATTACACAGTTTAAAATTCACGGAAGAAAATAGAAATGGAAGTACATTTTATATCATACCCAACAATAAATTTCAGATAGTTTAAGGTTTAAATTAAGGCAGTATTAGCTGTCTTCTGATAGATCTACTCTATAATGCAGATGGACAAAAGAAATATGCAGATTTCTGAATAACATGATACTACTTTATTAAAATAGTCTCTAAACCTCTCTCCTCCGTCCTACTGTATGTATGTTTAAGAGAGAGTGTACATGTGTGTTGGGGGAGTGGATACGGAGACTTTCTGTCTCTCATGAATAAATAAATAAAATCTTAAAAAAATTTTGCTGACATTTTCTTTTTTTTTTTTTTTTTAAGATTTTATTTATTTATTCACAGGAGACACAGAGAGGCAGAGACACAGGCAGAGAGAGAAGCAGACTCCATGCAGGAGGCCTGATGTGGGACTCAATCCCGGGACCCTGTGATTTTATATAAACATATTTTTGGAGAAAGAAGAAGCAAAAAAGAGATAGGTAACCCACAGTCTGCCTCCTTTTCCATAGCAAAATAGGTTTATACATAATCACATTCCTACATGAATGTAAAATATACATACTCATGTGTATCTCCCACATGATTTAAGGAAGGTTCACAGGCATTTTTGCTTTGTAGAATCAAAATCATCTCCTAACATTTTGAGATTGTGTATTATACTTATTCTGTATTTTTAAAATTTGTTTTACTACATATTCTTGATCTGTCTCTTTTTAGCGTTCTGTTTCCTCTACTACGTGTTGTCTTCCCTTGACAGTGACCGTATTCTCTACAGATTGTTTACTGACTCAGCTCATTTCTCCTTGGAGTTTCGGAGTTGTATCTGGTAATGTGTACCTACAGGGGGCCAAAGTCTAGACCCTGCTTTTGTCTTATCTAGGTGATATATAATGAGAAGGGAGGGATGGACCTTCACAAGAAGAAACACAGGCTTTCCAGAACTGCTGTGACCTTTGCTGGTGAGCTGTCTCTCCATCAACAACTTCTTTCTTCAGGGTTTTTAAACTCTTTGAAAGGACCATAATGGAAGGAAAAATGACTTTTAGAATGTAATCCTGAGGGTTTGATAGAGTGAATGCTCAATTCAGCTCTTCAACCTACTTCTTTCACTATTTTCTCAGCCCAGCAGGTTTTCAAGCTGTTGTGATTTTACCCCAGGGGCTTCTGGTGGTAGACAGAGCTGTGTTACATCTCAAAGGGGAGCAGAGAGGGACCCTTGCTGACCAATGAGAAGGTGAGACAAAGAGAGTTAAAAATCTCTTCCTCAAAAAAAAAAAAAAAAAAAAAAAAAATCTCTTCCTCACCTCATTTGTCACTCCTGGGACTCTTTCCAAAGTAAAAATTCTTGACAGCCAGGAGCTACCCCATGACTTGGTCATTGTTTGTTTGTTTTATACCTCCCTTGAACTACATTATCTCACCTTTTCATCTAAGGTTAATTTTGCTTTTCTGATGTTTCTGTTCAAAAGCATCCATTATTTCATAATTGGCATTAGGTGTTTTGAACTATGGTATAATTTTTAAATGTCTTGGTCATTTTCTTCAAAAAAAGTTGAACATTGAAAAGTCTTCAATCACTTTTAATTAAGGACGTGTGTGTTTGAGTGCACATTGTTATTGTGATGTTTTGCACAATAGCACCGCAGTAACCACAGGTTGTAATTTGAGATGGCTTTTGTTTTTACTTTTCTTGCGTTTTGCATTTCTAGCATTTTCTGTTTGCTTGTCCCATGCTGATGCACTTCTTTGTAGTTAGCTGTAGCTTTTTACTCCAAACTGCCCAGTTGTTGTACTTCCTGCTGATAATACTGTATTGTTAGAAATCTAACATTAGCCTTACAAACCACTGGAGTACTGGCCTTTGGCTACATTGTCTGTAGGAATGCCAGGTGCCCATGCATTCGGCATTAATGTGTGATATAGTCCATTAGCCTCAAGTCTTTATGAGATCCTCTGAGGTTGGCTGAATGTTCCATACAGACTTTAAATAAAACAAATTTATTGACTTAGTGTAGGGCTTTATTGTCTGAATCATTTTTGGACTGCCCTTGAACATTTTTATTTGTTAATACATTTATTAATTTTTACTCTTTACATGCTGTTGATTTCAGAATATTTTATTGTCTGTGAATATTATATTTGGTTATGTAGGGTTTTTATTTATAAAACTCCTGTATTAAATTGGACTTACACACACTAAATGTTGTGTTTACCATTTTCCTTTAATGCAGAACTATATAAATATAAAAAAGTTATGGAGAATTTGACTATAAGCACAAAAGAAGTGAAATACAAATGTAATAATTATTTATATTACTTAGCTAGAGACCTCTAAATTTTAGGTGAAATACCTGAGGAGAAAGTGTGAAAGTTGTAAGCTGGTACACCACATTAATATATTGATTTAATAATATTTACTTGATAGCTTGAGGAAGGTGTTGGAATTGGTCTTTGGTAATATGACTTTACAAGCTCTTTTTAAAAACTTTACATTTATAGGTCTTTAAAAACTTATTTTCAGGAATTTCATTCCCCCTGATATAACCATGTATGTAAATCTATAGTATATTTTCCATGCTCACAGAGGTAAATTCTATTTCTAGGTAGACAGGGACTTCTGAAAAAATTAAACACAAACAGCATCTTCTAGGCTAATCGCTGCTGCCTAAGTTACAGCCCCAAACACACATCATCAAAAAGAGATAATGTGGAACGCCTGGGTAGCTCAGTGGTTCAGCATCTGCCTTTGGCTTAAGGCATGATCCCCAGGTCCAGGAATGGAGTCCCGTATCAGGCTCCCTGTGAGGAGTCTGCTTCTGTCTCTGCCTATGTCTCTGCCTCTCTCTCTGTATGTCTCTCATGAATAAATAAATAAAATCTTAAAAAGAAAAAGAAAATGTAAGCAAAATTCAACATTGATCCATAGCAATTTTCAGAAAAAGAGCATATTACAAAATGTTTCTATATGGATAGAGAAACATTCTTCACCATCAGATCCATCTCTGGAACCCATGACTAATCAGGTGGAGACTGCACAGGAAAAAAAAATAGTCCTCAGGACCCTAACCATGACACGTAGGTAAAATCACATTCAGAATGAGAGTCTCCTCTTGCCTGTGGGAATACTGGGACCAGGTCTGAGATAAGGTACATCTGAATGCTGGATACTGGAGAATGGAATGGAAGGAGTTAGAAGATGTTAGTTCTGAGGAGGCAGTCTTGGGGAGGACCACTTCAAGGGGAAAAGGAGTGACCTAGAGAGGTGAAACATTTGTGGCTAGGTGGCAGGGTGGAAATAAATGAGTAAAGAAATAGAAACTAATGGTCCTACAGAATCAACAGTTACACAAAATCAGAAGAGCAATCAACCCTTTTTCACTTAAAAAGATGAAAATAATGAAATTACACTATGCTATGCTTTAAAAAAAAGTTACTTTCATAGGACACTAAGTCAACTACTCAGAACTGTTACTCCTGCCTATATAGAATAACTTCTTATTGCTGGTCAGGGTTTTATAAGGAATAGAAAGTAGCTAACAACAGAGCAACAAACTTTTACAAGAAGAAGAAAAGAAAACAACAATAAATTTCTGTGGTAAAAATCTATTCCTCAAAACACACAAAGCAAACATGAGTGGAAGCAAAAGTAAAACAAAATGTCTTGAAACATTTTTTCAAGGAAGTATCTGTAGAAATAACTGTAGATAAATTGCATCTGAAATTAAACACAGATCAGAAATGACAAAATCAGGAAGCTGTCAAATGAGGTCTGATAGAGTTCTATAAAAGTACAAGTAAAAATCATTTGGGGAAATGATCACATTTTAGAGAGTTCAAATTATAATTTTCATAAAACCATTAAAATGCATTATTAAAATATAATAAAGTACAATAAAATGCACATTGACAAGCATGCATTGGCAAACAGAAATTTTAAAAAATGAAAATGAATTAAAATAGACAAAATGATGATCAGAAGAAGTGGGATGGAGGTAAACAGTAGACCAAGAGAGACCAATATTGTTATAATTAACATGTATGAAGAATAAGATAAATAAGTGAAATAGAACTAATCATTAAGACTATAATCTAAGGATACTTCCCCCAAATATAAAGAGAACCTGAATCTATATATTGACACTAACCATATGCAACTTGGTGAATTGATTCACAGTTAAAAATTTCCAGGCATACTAAGTAAATTAATCGACTTTAGTATTAAAGGAAAAAATCCTCTGAACTTTCCATCCAAAGAGTCCCCTACCTGAAAGAGAATTTGGCTGTAATCAAAATCCTTAATACCAATATAGAAGGAAGGGTAAGGCGAGCAACATTTTCAAGAAGTTCAAGGAAAGAAAATGCAAGTTGAGCATTTATTATATCAAAGCAATAGAAAAAAACTGTTTAAAGATGAAAAAAAAATGTAGGGACTTCTGTACTCATGAGGTCTGCTTGATGAAAATAGAATAGTCTACAACCACAAAGGAATTCACTAGAAAGAAATGGTAAAAGGATGATCAGTGAGCTGTTAATATATTTAAACATAGATTTAAGACTAAAAGTAAGGAGATAGCATGCAGAATGTTATATTAAATGTTATATGTTCTAAGAAAATGAAAAAAAAAGATCAGAGAAGAGAGGGAAAAAAAGGAGGAAAACTTGAATAACCTCACTGAGTAGTTGAACCTCATAGTTGACAAAGAACTTAAACCTACCAAAACTAGTAGAGACCTCCTCCACATAGAAAAAAAAAAAAAAAAAAAAGGAAAAAAAAAAGAAAAAAAGAAAAGCTATTGGGTATGCCATAGAAGGCATAAAAGGAGTAAAGGAGTAAAAATGTGATGATTAAGAAAGCCTTAAAAAAAGCATGGGCAAATGTATCTTAGAAAGTACAAGTAAAATTTATGATAAATAATTACACATTAACAGACACTTTAAAATAGGAAAGGCTTCAGCTCTCAATGAATACAAAGTAATTTTGAATATCAGCATTTCCAGAGGCACCTGGGTGGCTCAGTGGTTGAACATATGCCTTTGGTTTAGGGTGTGATCCTTGGGTCCTGGGATTGTGTCCTGCAGGGGCTCCCTGCAGGGTTCCTGCTTCTCCTTCTGCCTGTGTTTCTGCCTCTCTCTGTGTGTCTTTCATGAATAAATAAAAATAAAATTAAGAAAATATATCTAAATTTCCAGTAACACAAAAAGCAACTAGTTAAAGCAAAAACTACAAGAAATTGAAGAAGGAAAGGCTGAAATACACTCATATTAGGAGCCTTTAACATATCACTGAGTCAAAGACAGGTCAAATGGGCAAAGAATAAGTAAGATACTACAACTCAAATTAGATGAATATATATACAAAATTTTCAAAGTGATAATAGAGAATATATTTCTGAAGCTTACAGAGCATTCTAGAAAATTTAATATGTATTAAGTAAAAAAAAAAAAAGAAAAGACCAACAAGTTCTAAAATGTAGATACATTACAAATATTATTTTCTGGTCACAATACGAAAAACTAGAAACTAATGTTATAGCAAAAGAACAAAATATCATTCTACACAGAGATTTAAAAATTCTTTAAGAGGGGGCAGCCCCGGTGTACCCCGTTCAGCCCAGGGTGTGATCCTGGAGACCTGGGATCAAGTCTCATGTCGGGCTCCCTGCATGGAGCCTGCTTCTCCCTCTTCCTGTGTCTCTGCCTCTCTCTCTCTCTCTGTGTCTCTCATGAATAAATAAATAAAATCTTTAAAAAAATTCTTAAAGAGAAATTGGTGAAAGAGAAATACAAACCCAACTAACAGTATTTATATTAAAAGTAATTATTAAAACACTTGGTATCAAAATCTATAAGTTAAAAATGAAACACTGAGTAGAAGAAAATCCATATCATTGTGTTATATGTACAAACACATATCAGTAAAAACAAGACAAGGAAAATAAATGGGAAAAAAATCTCAAAGTAATAAGTAGTAAAAATTTAGTAAACTTAAAATGAGGAAAACAATATCAATAAAAGCAGAAATTAATACAGTAAGAAAAAAAGCAGTAGCTAAATATGCATGCACATATATATACACAACATATATAATCATATATATACTTATATTATGGATATATATACATAACTATATATACATAATGTGTATTTGTACATATAATACATATATATTTGTGTTTAGATGATAGACTCTGAAAAAAATAACATAATACACAAACCATTACCTAATATATAACAACAGAAAAACAATAAATTACAAATATTTACAGAATAAGAAATGAAAAAGAAAATCATTTAAATAGAATATATTGGGATGCCTGCACGGTTCAGCAGTTGAGTGTCTATCTTCGGCTTAGGTTGTGATCCTGAGGTCCTGAGATCGAGTCCGTATCGGGCTCCCTACAAGGAGCCTGCTTCTGTCTCTGCCTCTCTCTGTGTGTCTCATGAATAAGTAAATAAAATATTTAAAAATAAACAAATAGAATATATCAATATCTTATGAGTATTTTGCATAACTCTATGCAAATTAACTTAAAATCTAGATGAATGTCTTGGAAACCTAACATTAAAAATTGGCAACAATTTTGAGAGAGAATTTTTAGATATTTAGAAAGAGAAATGTTTTTTTTATTTAATTAATTAATTAATTAATTAATGATAGTCACACAGAGAGAGAGAGAGAGAGAGGCAGAGACACAGGCAGAGGGAGAAGCAGGCTCCATGCACCGGGAGCCCGACGTAGGATTCGATCCCGGGTCTCCAGGATCGTGCCCTGGGCCAAAGGCAGGCGCCAAACCGCTGCCCCACCCAGGGATCCCAAGAGAAATGGTTTAAACACACGTTTCTACAGAAGAGAAAAAAGAAAAAGTAAAGTTTAATTTGTTTTATTTAAGCAGGTAAATGATTATATGTAAACATGATAAAGACAACATAAAAGGCTGACTCACTGATAAATATAAACACAAAATTTCTAGATAAATATTAGCCTGTTAAAAAGAATATAGAGAAATAATATAGCATGACCATAAATCTGGGATCCATTCTAGAAATTTAGTTCACTCATGATTCAATATTAATAAATATATTAATGTAATTAGTATAATAGACCTATACAAACATAGCATCTGCAAAGAAACAGAAAAGACCCAAATTTAACATTATTAATATTAATACATACATGTACATCATACAAACCAACATAGAGAGTTAGAAAGATGAAGTGTTATAACTGTTGATGACTCTAGAGTGACAAGCATGTGAGTGATGATATTTAACAATGAGTCTCCCAACATTTCTGTAAGTTGGGAATGTTAAAGAAATGGAGGAGGAAAATCATAAAACATTTTCAAAAATCTGATTTAAATCAATGTGAGTCATCTTTAAAATAGCAAAGGCATTGACCTACTTTTATTTTTTAAATCTGAGTTCCGGAGACAATTTCTAGGAAAGAATTTTTTCTTACATGTCAGTGAAGTATTCCATAGAATCAAGACCACTAAGAAGCAGTTATGCTGAAACATTTTCAAAGTGTGTATAGCTATCTCTGAAAATTTGAGGCTGCTTCAGGTTATCTCAGTGAGATTATACTAACCACCGATACTTACCCTCTTGACAAATCCAGCTGACTAGCTTGAGTAAATGTTTAATGTTTGTTTTACAGTATATTTTACAACCAAATTATATAACACTACTTAACACACATCTTCAGAGTAGGTTATGCTGTCCAAATGTGGTTAAGATTATGGGATTTTTTTTTTTGATCAAAACATTGTTACAAATTTAAATGATAAACTAATAAAAATGGTTAAAACATGAGATAGAATTCAGCAAATTCTAATATTTACAGTATCATAACATCATGAAAAGAAACTGTATTTTAAGTTATATTGTATAAATTTTGTTCTTGACTTTTCATATAATTTGATATAATTCAAATTTCTACAATAAGTAATGGAGCTCACTGTCACTAAATAATATCACAGCATCATGCTCCTAGTTTATGAATAGGTTTTTCCCTTTGTCCCTAATTATCCTTTTTATGCTTGTTTGTGCTCTTTCCTTTATTGTACTTTTTTGTTATTTCTTTTTCTAGATGAGCAACCAAACTTTCAGTAGTAGATAGAAATTCAAGCAAAATATTTGTATTTATTAATATGCAGAAAAAATGGGGGAAAAGATGATTTATTCCTCCTTTCAGCTTCCAAAGTTTAAATAAATACACTGTTTAGTGAGAGGAAAAGGATTTTGGGAGTTTGATGGTACAAAATCCTGAGGACGGTTCTTTAAATAAAATCTCCTCAATTCAAACTCCTCTCCTCCTATACTTACTTATGAGAATCAGAGAAATCGAGCAGTGTGAAGAAGAAGAGCTGGGAATGACCCCCGGATGTGGCCAGAGCCAAAGCCGTGCATCCCCCATCCCTGTGGCCAGTGCTTACATCCCCCGCCGTGGCCCCATGCCCAAGAGAAAGGCTGAAGGGGAGGCTAAAGGAGATACATCCAAGGTGAAGGATGAGCCACAGGGAAGATCTGCAAGGTTATCTCCTAAACCTACTCCTCCCAAGCCAGAGCCCAAGCCTAAAAAGACCCCTACAAAGAAGGGAAAGAAGGCACCCAAAGGGAAAAAGGGGAAAGCTGATGCTGGCAAGGATGGAAATAACCCTGCAGAAAATGGAGATGCCAAAACAGACCAGGCACAGAAAGCTGAAGGTGCTGGAGATGCCAAGTGAAGTGTGTGCATTTTTGTTAACTGTGTACTTCTGATGACTGTACAGTTTGAAATACTATTTTTTATCAAGTTTCATAAAAATGCAGAATTTTGTTTTACTTTTTTTTTAAAGCTATGTTGTTAGCACACAGAACACTTCATTGTCGTCTTGGGGGAAGGGCATGTGTCACTAATAGAATATCTCCAAAGCTAGAATGATCACAAGGGGAAAAACACCATTCCCTTCTAGTTTTGAGAAACTTCCGCTTGGCTCCCAGGAGGATGGATTCCTTGATGTTGACACACATGAGCCACGTTGGTGGTGTGGAAAAACTAAAATTCATTTTTTTTGTAATGTCCTCTTCTCCCTCTCTGCCTTCAACATAGACTTGACTCCCTTAAACCCAGAGACCTGTTGGAACCTGACCCCAAGAAATGGTTCCCAGTGTCAGGCAATCTGGACTTTACAGTGTCACCGCTGAGATGATGTCCCTCAAAAGAGTTCCTTTTTTTAAGCTTGTGGATCTTCAGATTGATAATTCTGCCATTTTCATTGCATTTCCTGAAAGTCAAGGTCGGCTTGTGAAAAGTTGTTAAACAACATGCTAAATGTGAACTGCCAACCCCCACTCTAAACTTTCCCTGTTCAGAGCATCACATGAAGACTTCATTGGGTTTTATAGTGGCTTTCTGATTTTGGTAGTCCATTGAAGAAGGGACTTTGAAAGTTGTTGTATCCTGTTAACGATCGTCCGCCCATGTCCTGCCTGAAATACCATGATTGTTTATGAAAAGTATCTTTAATACAGGTGGATACAGTTTGGACTAGAAAAACAAAAAGAGAGAATCAGAGAAATTGATCAATATCTCATTAGGACTTCTTTACCATATAACATAACAAGGTTTAAGAAGTATCCTTTCAGCCACATACTTTGAAGCCAACATATTCCTATTTTCTGGAGGGTATTTCATAGTTCCTTTCTCTCCTTTGAGTCATCAGGTTTAAATGGAAAGACCACCTGAGTGGGAGCTGTGGGATGGAGCTGTCAATTCTGGCTCTGTTACTTGAGACTAAGTCATTTCATTTCTTTTACCTTATATCTGACAAAAGTTGAAGTTTGAGACAATGAATGAGACTGTGTATATGTGAAATTTTAGAACTCCAGTGAAAAAGAATTCAGTGGCTTCAAAGGAATTTAATTTTAAATCAAAATCAATTATTCAAGCAATCTCTTAGGAGGCTGGCTAAGTATCAAATGTGTATGTAAAATTTGTTAATTTTTTTCTTTATTTTTACATATATTTTGTAGTTTATTCATCCTCTGACACTATAAATAATCTTTAGAAAGAATAATTTAAAAAATAACATTAAAAAGGTGTTAGGGATGAAAGAAGTTATGATGATATCTGTTAATAAAAGGCAAAATTTACAATGACTAATCAGTTGCGTTGATAAAATAAATGATGTAAAAATATATTTTATCTAATACAATTATTGAGCTATAAAATTTACTGAGGCTATTATCTTATAGGTTTATTTTATTGGAATGATAAAAATAAAAATAAATCCATACATTTTTGGTTTAGAAATTACTGAAATGAAACTTTCTACCATTTAATTACATCTTTCAAAGGACTATATAATCTCTTAATTGCCGTGAGCTTCTCTTTTATCCTAGTAATTGGCATTCATGCACATTGCATTCATATTAAATTTTTCATGTCAGAAAGTAAGACTGACTGCTGAATTAGATGCTTTCCAAAAGTAAAGCTTCTGCTCTTTTAGTTTATGATATATAAATCACATTGAATATCCCATCAAATATCACGCTTTGATGGGGCTAATCTATATGTTAATGATTTCTCTATTTTCTGTGATATCCTGGCCCTTTCATTTACTTAATACATTGTACTTGTGCAGTTTATATTGTTTAAAAAGGAAATGTGCACGTTAGTGAAAGGGACAGCATACTCTTTGATGACAGGGTAATTACATTCTGTAAAATTTGTGTTTAAATGCTATTAATACATTCAAATTAGGTTAAAAAGCTCCTTTGAAAGGGGGTTTGTCTGTAATAGCAAGACTTCGTATAGAAACTGCAAACAAATCACAACATGGGCATAAGAGAGGAGTAAGTACTCTGTATAAAACTATTGCATGGGAACTAGATGGGGTTTATTGTATTTTAACAATCGAAGAAGACAAGCTCAGAGATTTTAGATAATATGTTTAGCTAGCTAACTATACTATAAACACAATTCCATATCCAGAATAGTAAAGCCTCAGGGATTTTCCAAAATCTCTTCACAGTTGAACAGATACAAGGCAGGTATATAAGAAATAAGGTGGCAAAGAGAGCTGCTGGGTCATTATGAAGAACCTTCCCTTTCTGGAAGCGTGTAATGTAAAAAAAAGGCACAGGCAATAAGAAAATGAGGCATAAGAAAATGAACTGAGTCAAAGAGACTTTTCAGTAAACCAGTCATTGAAACTCAAGGTAGGTCTTTATCTTAGAAATCAATGATATAGACTACTAAATAGAATGCCCAAGTTTAATCTACACCTTATTTCTATGTGTACTCTCTTGGTTGAGCTAATTTCAAGGTTTTTTTTAAAGATTTTATTTATGAGAGACATACACAGAGAGAGGGAGAGGGAGAGACAGAGACACAGGCAGAGGAGGAGCAGGCTCCATGCAGGGAGCCTGATGTGGGGGACTCGATCCAGGGTCTTCAGGATCATGCCCTGGGCTGAAGGCAGGTGCCAAACCACTGAGCTACCCAGGGATCCCCAATTTCAAACTTTTTATGTCTTGGTTTCCTAATCTGTAAATGGGGATGTATATGACTATGTAGTAAGTTTTTGATGTATGTGAAGATTAAGTAAGCTGATGCATATTCAATGTTTAATACATTGAGACAATGAATATGAGTCAATATTGCCATTATTAAAATAACTTTGGGGACATCTATAAACTTCACATTATGCTAAATGTACTGATATTGGCACCTAAAATTTTCCTCTCTACGCTTAGAATTGGCCGAGTTAAAACAAAATAAACAAAAGTCATGTGTTTATTTCTCAGAATAAATGCACATAACAGGAAATATTTGATTGCTTTGCTCTTAACAAAATTTGAAGTAAATTGTGTAGCTAATTTATTCCTATACCAGTATAGTCATCATACACTTCCAAATCTCTGAAATGACTGAAAATTTTTAGTTGAGATTTCCTTTATGTTTCTTAAAAATTTATTTATTTATTTATTTATTTACTTACTTACTTATTTTTAGCCAAAAATTTATTTCTTAAAATTATATAGTTAGCTGTGTTTTCCTTCTAATAACTTAAAACATACCAACCTATGTTAAATCTCATTTGGCTTTCTCTCTTTTTTTATCAAAGAATATGTACTCTTACCCAGATGGACTGCTTCCTTCCAGCTTTTTTGCTAAGTGTTTACATTACACATGTGTGTTGGAAGAGGGTGATGTTTTTCTATGCAAAAGGTTTCATACTGCTTGAAACTTTCTGCTAATTTTTCACTTAATAATATATTTTAGGACTATTTCTTTGTAATATAGATTTGTCACTTTTAATATTCCTCCAAAATTCTTAACTCACAACACTGCTTTTCTGTGCAGACCAGATGTAATCTGTCTTTCTGATCCTCAAATTGTCCAATGCAGTTAAACATTGACCCTAGACAAAAATTCAGAAATCTCTCCTAAATAGAGCTCATTCTGGTTTTATATAATTAGTTGTTCGTATATCCCTCCTACTTCTTGAGTAGCTCTAGTAGCTCTTGAAAAACAGATTTGGGGTATTAAGTGACAAAAGTAAAACAATTTATAACACGTTGGTTGCCCTTTATTCAAGAGACATCAATCCATGAGTTCAGAGGATACAGTGCCTCACAAGCAGTGGAGCACCCTGCCTGAGAGATTTGGGGCAAGAGCAAGATTTATAGAATGTGAGAAGAGGCGATGCATAAACAGGACGTGATTGGCTAAGACGTTGAAGATTTCCTGATGAGGCCAGCAGGTCCTATTTTCTAATATAAGCTAGCTAAAGCTAAGTTGGAGGATTGTGGTTGGTGTTAGGTTTCTCCCACAGTGAGGCTTTTCCCGTCAGTGCAGGCCGCCTTAGGCTTTGATTTGTGATATGGTCTGAGCCACTGGGACAGTCTCCATTTTATGGATCTTGACATACGAATGAACTGTAACAGGGAAGGGAGGAGCTTGAGGAGAAGCATGGCTCTTGTGAACTCAAGAAATAAGGAAGAATTAGGGTCTCTGGGCATATCCTTCTGCACCTCCTTTGGTCTCTAGAGCAATGATGCTTGTCTCCTGAGTGTTTTTTTTTTTTTTTTAGCCTTAGAGGCACCCATAATTAAGATCTAAGGAAAAAATAATTTTTGAACTTTTTTTTTCTCACATTATAGCCTATCAATACTCTGACTTCTCCCCTACTAAGTGTTTGTGCATCTACTCTCTGGGTCAGAGATCCAGTGCCTCTCTCTTCTGTAGGTTCATGTCTTGCAACTCTAGAGGGACCCTGACAGGTCCATTTCCTCTCAATTTAATGTCTGCAGTGCAAATAGACTGAGGGTGACGTAGGAGAGCAGACCCCAAGGCCTTCTCTCTCACGGACTCTTCTGCACAGGCAAGTGAATGTAGGTACTTAGGAACACGATTCAAACAAGTTGACACTCTAGATAAATGAGTAGTGGACCATGTGCTAGTGGACAATTCTTGGCAACGCCTCACTCCTCACTTTCTCTTCCTTTTTATTTGCCCTAATTCGTAACACCAATAGTCTCTTCTCTCTTCAAGAGATAAAGGTGATATATGTGGAACCAGTTCATTCTCCACACTACAGGAAAGCTCTAACCTGAGTTTTCAAAACCGTTACCTCATTAAGGAGAGAGAAAAACAGAGTTTGGGTTGTTTTTCTCTCAAAAACTCTCTTCCTCATAAGTAATCTTAATCTTGCATTTCAGAAACTACTATTACCTTCATGTTTTCTGCTTCCATTATTTTTAACTCTTTTGAGTAAGATAAAAAATTTGGGTGAGCTAGGGTAAAGAGGGCCAGAAAACAAAACAAAAAGAATAACACAGCTTTTAAAAATACTTCCCATTTCCTTAGTAATAAAAGTCTTGGCGATTCTGCTTCTCCTGATTAAAATAAAGATGGAATAAATAGCTTTGAATATGTCTTCTGTACATATACATGATAGTTTCTCTAAGGCAGATAATGAGGAATGGATTTGCAGGAACTGAGTGCATTTTTAATTTTTGTTTCTACAGATAATCTCCCTCCAAAATGGCTGTCCTGATCTATAGTCCAACAAGCCAAGTCAGAGAGTACCATTTTCCTCATGCCTTCACCAATACTTGACATTAGCAAACTTAAATCCATCTTACTATTAGCATGTATTATGTCATTGATATACTTTCTGCTGCATTTTATTTAGAATGTTTTTTTAATTCAAGCACCAGTATGAATATAAACAGCTAAACAATAGTAAATGTGTCACATATCATAAAGTCTCAAAAATAAGGTTCTCCAAACGTGTTATGACCAAGGCTCCAAGTCCACTTCTCTGCATTTTTTTCTAGCTCTGCTTTGCTTCTTGTGTTTGCATCATCCTCGGGCAAGATTTCTTTCTTGTCATTAATGGCAACAGCAATTTCAGTTCTCACACCCAGATGCAACAGTGTCCAGAGGCATAAAAGAGGCCATTTCTCCCTCATGTACTTGTTAAGAGCAAAAAAAAAAAAAAAGGAAAAAAATTCCTAGAAGTAATCCTTGCCCCCCAATAAATAACGACCATTAGAATTTAATGCCTGAACCAAGTCACTGGCAAAGATTATACCGTGTAGATTCTAAGGTTGGTTTCTACCAAAGAAGAAAAGAACAAGCCCCGTTGGCAAAAGAAGGAGTTAGCCTTTCTTGAGGTGAGTGGACATTAGAAAGAGAGTGGAAGTTGGACAATGAGACAAACTGTGATGGGAAGATTCCAGTGATGCTGGGGTGAAAGCTATTTAGGCAGATGACAGTTTCTGCTATGTTTTTTTCATAAGAAGAAGAAAGAAAATAGCCTTCCCTTTTCAAGATATCCCAAATGCAGAATAAAGTGTATTCAAATAGGAAAAAAAAATTATGAAGTTGTAATAAGTATATAAAGAAAACTAAACACACATGATATGATGATGGAATCCATGGAATTTCCTGGCAGAAATTCAATTTATAAAATATTAGGTTTTTTTTAAGATTATTTATTTATTTATTTATTTATTTATTTATTTATTCATGAGAGACATAGAGAGAGGCAGAGGGAGAGGCAAGCAGGCTTTCTGCAGGAGCCTCATGCGGGACTCAATCCCGGAACTCCAGGATCACAGCCTGAGCTGAAGGCAGACGCTCAACCGCTGAGCCACCCAGGCATCCCAATATTAGTGTGTTTGAAAATCCAAAGTTGTATGATTGCTAACATAGCTTATGATAGTATATAAATCTCTACAGATTATTGTCATGTTTTAAAATATGAACAGAGATGAGTCTTAAAATATAACTTCTCCACAAATCGAATACTTTATTTCAACATGATAGGAAAATCAGAACAACAGCATTGTTGAGATCAATGTCTGGCCACTGGTAAAAAAAAATGACTCATTCAGTGAAACTAATCCTGCTCTTTTTATCACCGAAAATATATCTGAAAGCAAAACAAGTATCAGAGCTCACATTTTAGAGGCAGAGGCTGAAAATAAGGCAAATAAGTATGCAGTGAACTGAATGGTGCTAAGTAGTAAGGAGAGGGAAAATGCAAGGAGAAGGGGTTAGGGTGCACCAGATTAGGATTTATGCTATTATTTTAAAATCATGATTGGTTAAAACCTCTTTTAAAAGATGATATTTGATCAAAGGCCTGTAGGAACTGAGGATGGAAGTTATGCAGATATCAGGGTATATTTTACAATTCAAGTAGAGACAAGTACAAAAATTTAGAAAAAAAAAATCAAGTGACATTTTCCAGATAAAACAACACAGTGAATGTCACAACTGTTCACTTTGCAAATGTTATTTTTACTTTTTCTTAAATTTTTTTATAGTCAAGATCTAGTTGTAGAAACAAGACATAACATATAAAAATTTCACTACGTATTGAAAGTTTCAGCTACATTCCCACTCGGTTTCACAAAAGATATCATAGCCAAAGGAAAAAATAATGGCTACATCCAGATACATATTTTTATTAAACAAGATTTCTTCCTGTATTATAATCACCACTTCTAGCACTTCTTAGGCACATCTTCAGGCTTGCTACACAAATGGTACCATTTTTCAGTGACAGGTTATGAACATTCAAATAAAGAGATAAGGATACAAATGTGTCAGGGCTGGTAAAACATTCTCTAAGGGAAAGACACAGTATGGCTGTCGTAATTGAGTCACTAGAAACAGATATCCTGCAATGGGCAGAGATAATTATCCAAGTTCTAGCAAAATATCTTTGGTGCAGCTTCTCATAGACTCAGTTTCCTTTGAATTATTCATAAGGTTGATTCAGTAAGATAATGCATATAATGCTTTTAAAATATGACATATGCATAATCAATGGCTGCTATTTTTATTGCGACATCCATTCTTCTATTCCATAATCAACAGGTATTTTTGAGATTACTAGCTTGTTTCCTCTCTTTTTGTACAGCTTCAACTCTACACTCACTGCTGGAAAGTGTTGAATGTGTATCAGTTCTTGGGAATGCATTTGGGGGTGTGTGTGGTGTTTGTCTGTGTCTGTCTGTTTACAGATATATAAGTGCTATTCTGGTTCAGGTCTTATTATAAAGAGTCTGATCATTTTTTTATGTTTTCTGACAGCTTTAAAGCTTCAACCATCCCCCTTTCCTCTGCCCCACAGCTAAATAAGCTGCTAAGGAAGCATGGATGCTTGCTCCTTTGACCCAGATGAGAATTTTAAATTATGAAGCCCCTTCCCATGCATGACAACACTCATGCCAGCCTGCATCCTAACCATTAAAAAACCAAAAATTCCAGCTGGTCTCCTTTCCTGCTCTCTTAAGCCATCTTTTTGAACAGCTTGAGAGTCACCCTACTCTCCTCAGAAAGTCTCCTGCGTATGCCATCATCAGTCTTGACAGGCAACCAAATGTTGGTTGGGAGCCATCCTATTACTACAACATGGCTGAAACACACCTCTTTCTGTTTCTTACCTGTTCCTGTTACTTATTTTGTTACTTGTACTCAAATTATTTTTCTTTAAAGACATAAGGACACACATGGGTATAGCTACATCAGGATTTTGTTTCCTGCTACATAGTATTTATATTTTATTAGCTGTATCCCAATTGGTTGACACTGCATTGCCACAATTCGTTACCACTACAAAGCGAATTGGGATGAATATTTTTTATGTTTCCTCTCACGAATCTAAGTAATCTTTCTTTGGGATCTATAGTCATGTCTGATATTGCATGTGCATATCCTTTGCATATTTTTCTATTTTTGTTCCTTGATTTGCAGGAATTAATTGCACATGTTAAATATTACATCCTAATTGAACATTTCACAAGATTCTTCTCCTAATTTTCTTACTGATAAACTGTCTCTGCTTATCTTTTGTGCAAAGGCAGTTTTAACGTAATATAAAGAAATCAACAACTTTCATAACTATTTGTGATACTAGGCTCCTGTTGCAGAAGTACTTCCCACGACTAGTAACTAGTATTAATATTCTAAATGTTTTCTCGTCCTTTTAGAGTCCATAATTTTTTATTCAGTGTAAGATTAAAAATCTAGTTTTATTTTTTTTCTCCTAATAGTGATTCAGTTATCCCAAGATCATATGTGAAACATATCTTTTCTTCATTGATTTCAATGACTTCTTTATCTTATATTGGTTAGTACATAAACATAGGTTATCACTTATTTTTTCACTCTGAACTATTGTTTTATATTCTTTGGCTTCTTGCTTTGTGCTAAGAGTTAGTAAAATGAACCCCCATCATGCTTTATTTTTTTTTCAAGCATAGATTATTTAACGATCTTTATTTTTCAAAATAACAATTTGACTGGGGTTGCATTTAATTACTAGTTTATTCTGAGAAGCAAAAATCAGCCATTTAATCCACTAATATGTTATGCATTTTTTACTTATTTAGATAATTTTAATAGAGTACAATGGGATGTTTATATTGTTAAGAGTCATAAAATTTTTCTGATGGTGCTATTTCTTGTTCAGTTATTTCCTAAGATATTAGAACCTTTATTCCTATTTTGTACTATAGATGAATATATTCTATAGCACAGTAAACGTCCATTGTTAAGTATTTAGTTTAGATCTAAGGCATTGGGCAGTTGGCTGTCTTTTTTTTTTTTTTTTTTTTGTCTTTGAACTCCTATCATCCTACATTTAAAACAGGAGTGAGATAAAAATAATAATAGTCATTATTTTTTAAATAAGAGCAAGAGGACATGGAAGAAATTGACCTGTCCTTAGATAAATGTTAGTCTAGGCAACTCCAGGGGTGTACAGTGTGTCCTTGAGTCATTACTTTTCTTCTTGCTCAGTTTTCCTGGATTTGGATCAAAATATAGGTAACATCCAGGTACATATTCCCTCAACTGCTGTTCTTTTTTGAAAGACACAGAATGCCACAGCACCAAGAGTCGTCTTTATCAGGTTGAAGCCAGAGCAGACCAACTGCCCATTGGTGATGTCAAGCCATCTAGGATCCGGCTGCTGAATCCTGTCTGCTCAGATTGGTCAGAGCATTTTATTAACCAGTAATAATGCAATACTGAATTATATGTGATTTATGTTTTATACCCTATTTATCAGACTCTGGCAGGTCTTACTGCATTTTCTAATTGCTTTTTGCTGGTGCAGAAAAATTCCTGTTACATTTGACCAAATATTACCATAATCTCTCAATTACTTAAAAACTTGTTGATTTCTGTTACATTTTTCACAGTGATGATCACATCATCTTCAAATAGTAGAAGCTTCATCTATTTTCTTCCAATTCTTTTTCTATTCGTTTAAAGCATTAGCAAGTAGTATTTTAAACAATAGCGGCAAACTCAAATATTCATGCATTTTCCTGATTATTAAAGTGAATATGTCTATAGCTTATCTACTAAGTGGGATCTTCCTGAATATTTAGGGGATGTAATCATTATCAAACTAAATTTTCCTTTCTTTTTTATCTTCTTTAAAAATAGATAGCGTTTGGACACCTGGGTGGCTCAGTGGTTGAGCATCTGCCTTCAGCTCAGGTCATGATCCCGGGGTCCTGGGATCGAGTCCTGTGTGGGGCTTCCTGTGGAGAACCTGTTTCCCCCTCTGCTTATGTCTCAGCCTTTTTCTGAGTCTCTCATGAATAAATAAATAAAATCTTTAAAAAAATAGTGTTGAATATTATGAAATTCCTGTATGTTTATATCTTAACATTTTGACTATAAGTTCTTCTTTGTGTGCCATATCCCTAAAGTTTGATCAACCATAAATTAAGTATCTAAAATACCAAAATATAACAATATTTTTCAAAGATTTACTTATTTATATGAGAGAGAGAGAAAGAGAATATGCATGAGCAGTGGGAGGGGGAGAGGGAGAGAATCTTTAAGCCTAACTCCCTGCTGAGCACAGGGTCCTACCTGGAGCTTGATCTCATGAACTCACGACCCTGAGATCGTGATCTAAGCCAAAATCAAGCCTGATGCTTAACCAATTAAACCACCCAGGTATCACTAATAATATTTTTAACCATAGTAATCAAACTAAAAGTTAAACAGTGCATGAGTTTCAATATGAAAGTCAGTAGATATATTTTTAACCACCTTAAGTACAACAGGTAAATTCAAAACTATCAGGACATACATCTGCATGTTCCATTTTGACTAAACCCATAAAAAAATAGTTCTAAAAGTAAGGATAACAGTGAATTCATTATGTAAGGTTAAAATTAAACTTAAAAAGGCTGATAATTACTTTTTGGTTATTTACTACCTCTAGTGAATGCTCACGTGTATGAGACTACTTGCATGTATATAATTTAATAAAATCACTTAATAAAGTCATGTCTTTTTCATAAAAATTCCCTTTAACTGCAAATGTTCTTATAAATGTACTTTCAAGTGGTCTAACAAGGTTTCTTAAGATGCCAATTGAAAATGTTCTTGTAAATGTCAATTTCTGAATAAATTTTGAAATGTTCTTGCAATATCCTCATGATTTGGATTTAGTGATCAGGAGAGTAAAAATGTTAGAATTTCACTTTACTAGATTTTATCCTAAATAGTTGTAAGTCCTACTGTGATACAAGCCTAGTAATTTGTGATACAGAGAATTTACCGGTGGGATGTGTGTGTGTGTGTGTGTGTGTGTGTGTGCTTAGAATTAAAATCTCTCTGGGAAGAAATGATTGTTGTAATAAATAAAATTCAAAATAATATAATCACGTACAATAAATGTAAGATGAAACTGAAGAAGAAAAATGCACATATGGATTTATGAAAAATCTAGGAGTTGGGCTGAATATTTAGAGATGTGAAAAATTTGAGAAGTAAATGAAAGGTTATAGTAACTGTAGATAATTTTATACCTTCTTACTGCATTAATCTAAGAATACCTTAAAGGCTTATTATGGTTCTTTAATTATTTTTATTATAGTAACAAGATACATTAACTGCTACTGATCCTGGAGGACAAAAGCAATTTTCTCTTCTTTCTCTACTCTCTTTTTCTTCTCACGTGGATGATATATAAATTAGCCATTTATCTTATTCCTGAATGAATTATATCAAATATTTAATAACATCTTGGTTTGATAACCTTCCCCATGTGATCTTCCTTGATGCTTAAATGTAATTGGAACATAAAAAAATGTTGACATTAACAACTGTTAACAACTCCCCCTGCATTAACCTATATGAAGATGAGCCCTATTTATACATTACACCAGATGTCTTTCCTGGTGGACTTGTATTTCCTTCATTGGCCTCTTTGATTTATTTTGCAGATTTATAATACATTAACCAGTGGCCGGTAGAGCGATGACAGTAGAACCATCAATAAACCTGCGTTCAAACTGTGTATCTCTACTGATAAGAATCTAAAACCCTATGGAAGGAGGGTGGCCAGAAGCCTTTCACAAAATCTCAGTGGATTAAGAGACACTTTTACCACCTTCAAATAATATGTTTATAGTCATGGAAATGTTGTGATTGCTAAGAAAATAAATATATAAAACTTTAAAAATAAAAAAATGAGCAAGAGATATGGTGAAATTATTCTGCATTTATTGGCAGTACCTATTTACTGCTTGCATCTTAATGGAATCATGTAGTATAACCTTCATGGCATGATATGAATGCTTTTAAGCAGGGCCTTTTAGACACTACGACAAAGTTAGCAAGGTCACATCTTCATCAGTAAACTTTCTAGAATAGAGAAGCATTAATTGCCTTGGTGGATTTAAAAATAAAGTGATGTATTTTACTCTCTAATTTCCTACCTGTATGCAGTTCGGTTATTAGTAGGTGTGGGCATATTTTCCCCTAATCAAATTTTTCAAACCATCTCTATTAAGAAATCAGTAAAACAAAGTATTGAAATGCAGATTGCATTGATTTGCTCCAAGTTATTGCAAGGTAAGAGGAAACAGTTATCTTAGGGTAAATCAATATAATCTACATTAAAGTACATTGTCTCTTAGAGTGCCAGGAAATATTCAGTGATCTCCATTATAAAAGTGTCCATTGTGACCACCTTATGCTGTCAGTCCTTAAATTTATATCCCTTGCACCTCAAGGTAAGCAAGATTTGTAAACTTTCTCACAACCTAAATTTAGTTTCTACTGAGTTTCCTCTCAATGTCTCTAGTTTCTGGTCAGAGAGGGAAGCAGTGTCTGGTTAATTTCATCACAAATAAATATGAAAAACCAGAGTCTAATTATTCTATCTCCAAATATTGATGTTTTTATGTCAGCACTATCCTAAAGCTTATACTGTCATTATAATTTTGGTTATCATGTAATTATTGTTCTATTAAGTATTGCCACCCCCCAAAATAAATTTATGGTTTTATTCTGATATTCCTTCAAAAAAGTCTCTACTGGTGGAACAGGAAATCCTTAATATTTCTGCTTCAGTAAGCTAAAGGTACTTTTAAAAATTTTTAACTTTTATTTATTTATGATAGTCCCACAGAGAGAGAGAGAGGCAGAGACACAGGCAGAGGGAGAAGCAGGCTCCATGCACCGGGAGCCTGACGTGGAATTCGATCCCGGGTCTCCAGGATCGCGCCCTGGGCCAAAGGCAGGCGCTAAACCGCTGCGCCACCCAGGGATCCCACTAAAGGTACTTTTAATCGCTCTGCATGCAATATTAATTTCTTTGTATGAATAGAAATGAATCTTGTAAACTATTGCTAGGAAAGGAAAAAAACAGCAAAGTTGAAGCTATTCCAGTTTCATAACACTGATTATTTTATACTATAAATATATAAGAAGAGAATTAAGTGTATGAAGCCTAAGATGTCCTTTAATTTCTTTATTGGGATAGATGATGAAAATTTCTACATTGTTTAGTTTAGAAATTGTTCTAAATCTTTCCAGTTCTCAATAATAAAAGGACAGATGCATTTCCATGTCACAAAAGATGATATTGAGCATAAAAGATGGTGGTATGAAAAAAGGAAGATCTATGAGATCATGCCCATTGCTGTTTGATTGACAAGTCACTTTTTGTCTGCCTGTCCTGAGAAGGGGATGAGAAGAGGAATTCCAGACCTTCCAGAATGTTTGAAATAGTACAAAAATATGATGTTAGGTAAGTCCATTAGCACAGATGTTTTGTAAAACTCTTATTAATTACAAATTGGGAAAGTTTCAAATGTGAATTTACTTTGAATATATATTAATTATAACTCAAATATACATGCCAAATTGCTTGGCAGCCAAAATCAACATTGCTGTTGAAATGTGCTCTCTCATGTTTTATATTTTCTCCATTTTACTTATCGTAGAACTGTTTATTTTCTGTCTCTTTAAGGGTCATAGTCTTTCTAATTTATTAACAATATCTTCATTTTGAGAAAGGCATCTCCCAAAGCTCTAGGAAGCTGCACCCATCCGCAAGTCCTCAGAGTAAATAATACCACTTCTAATTCAGTACCCTTTCCCTTTGTCCCTGATGTCCATGGTTAGTTTAAACATGAGGATGTCACTAAATTCTGATCACTTAAATGCATGGCAATATCTGATGAAGGGACTTAAGATAAATTTTCTCTTTTTACCAAAAAAGAAACATTAATTAAAAAATTGCTCATTTCAGATTTGACAAGAAGAATTAGAGAAAGTTATGACTGCAGGTTGTGTCTATCTTGTGACCATGTGTGTAGGAAAAATGTCCTAGTTATGGCAGTAGAAACATATAAAGATAAGAAAGAAAGAAGGAAAGAAGAAAGAAAGAAAGAAAGAAAGAAAGAAAGAAAGAAAGAAAGAAAGAAAGAAAGAAAGAAAGAAAGAAAGAAAGAAAGAAAGAAAGAAAGAAAGAAAGAAAGAAAGAAGTATACAAAGACCAGGAGATTTTTGAGGTTACCAGTGTACTACTAAAAGGACCAAATGGAACCATCTACCCTCAGATTTCTTATAAAATAAAATAGTAAATCTTTGTAATATAATGTATTGTTTAAAACTGTTGCATATTAAGCCACTCACGCTCAAAATTTATCAGATTTAATAAAGTTCACAGATGTCCCCACACATCCATAATTCTCTCAAAGATGAATTCACCATATTCTCACAAGGAGAAAGAAATCTTCAAGGGAAACTTTCTACTCTTTGAAGATCAATAAAAATAATATACCCCAACCTTGTTCACCCCTATCTTTGGAAGCTTCTCTTTTTTACGTGAATCTCCTCCACTTGGAATGAAAGACTAATCAAACCCACCACTTGTGATTTTGTGAACCTCTTTAGCCATTTTTTAGGAAATTTTTCTTTAGGTTGTGTTCTCTTCTGTATCGACAACATCTTTCTGTCTATGGGTCAAATCTACCATCATCTGGTATCTCTCATATCAAAACAGAAAGAAAAATAACTAAGTCTTCCCTAGATTCTATGTACCCTTCCAGGCTTGTCTTGTGACAAGCTCATGTGACCCATACATTTCCAGTTTTCTTCTTTAGATTTGGCAGTTATTTGTAATTTCCTCTTCTCCTTAACAGCCCCCTGTAAATCTTAAGTTTTCTTACTACAACTTAACCGCCTTTCTTTTCTCTATCACACTCTTTCCTTAAGTGATTCCATCTATTCCCGATTATGTGATATTTTTTCAAATGACTCTCTAGTTTTTATTCTAGACTAGAGCTCTCCACTGAGCTCATAATACGCTTAACTATCTTCTTGGTATTTCCACTTATCTCATAATCATTTAAAATTTTAAGGCATACAAAATAGAAATCGAGATATTAGAAACCAGTTTTTCCAATACTTTTCCTGGTTTATTTTCTGCCTGCTTATAGCATATAGTAGCATAAAGTCAGTAAAATTCTGCTCAGTAGAAGAGAGTTTTTCTTATGTAGTGCTCAACTTGGAATGACTTTTTTTTTTTTTTTGATTAAAGTTTGGTTGGGCCATAACCCTAAGGCAGCAGCATGTCCCAGGTCTCAGACACGCAAGTTAAGCATTTCTAAGTGAGAATAAACAGGAACTAGGACAGCAAGAGTTGATATTTTGCAGAGATATCATAAAAGTGGAGCTTATTTCATGTTTAGAAATCGTAGAAACTTATGCAGTCTCAGGAAGGAACAGAAATTGAACCTCTGGAAATATAGCCAGGGATGCTTTCTGACAAACTCAATATTGACCTGAAGCAGAGAGGCCGACTGTGCTCAGCAGCTTAGGGTACCAATCTTGATGGCAAAAAAGGTTTTTGTTGGTTTTGCTCATTTAATTCTTTTTTGTTTGTAGTCCCTAATGCATGTGAAAGTGAACACAGAAAACAATCATGGGGTAATAAAATAGGGAGACGAATAAAGCAGAGCATCTGAACCGAGCACAGGTACATTCACTTGTTAATGAAATTTACACATTCCTTCTTATTGAGAAATTAACTATGTATCTTAAATATCCTTCAGTGAGTTACATGTATGTAAGATTTACATATTTATCCCACTCTGAATTTCAGACTTAGTCATTCTCAATTATTTTATTGTCTACACGGTCCTGAGCTAAAGAGTTCCTTGAAGTTTTGCTATAAAGGTAAAAGTAACATATGAAAAATGGAATAAAAATTCAATGCTCTTAGTAAAGGAACTCTAAATCACAGTCTAAACAAAGCATGGGAATTCATGATTACATTGCAGAAATAGTTCATTGCTAGATTCCTAGCAAACAACAATTGTTTCTTAATAAGATAATATGATATTACTTGAGAGACTCTCATGGTATTTATTTATTTATTTATTTATTTATTTATTTATTTACATTTTATACTTTTATTTTTCACTAGGACTCATTAATGTAACTGTTTCTGGCTGGATCATATAGGTTTCACTTTTCAAAAAAGATTGCCAAACGTTTTTCCAAATTGATGATATTATTTTACAGTCCCACCAGCAGTGTAAGAGAGTTCCATTTCCTTCATATCTTCAATAACACTTTGGGAGGGTCAAGCTTTTTAATTTTAGCCAATATAATGGTTGTGTAGGGATGTTTCCTAATATTTTAATTTACATTTATCTGATGAATATGGTGCTAAGCATCATTTGTTGCATATTGTTCTTTAGTTAATTATCTTTTGTTTTCCATGTTGAGTTGATTTTTCTTGTTATTAATGACTTGTAGGAGTTCTCAATGCAAATCCTTTGTTAGATGTGCATTCAATAAATATCTTCTCCCAGTTTGTGACTTGCTTTTTCATTTTCTTATTGGTGACCTGTGAAGAGCAAAAATGTTTAATTTTGATGAGGTTCAACTTCTCAAAATTTTCTTTTGTAATTTGTGCTTTATAGTCTGTTTAACCAACTTTTGCCCACTCCAAGATCAAATAGAGTTTTGTTTATGTTCTAGAATTTGTTTTATTTGGCTTTGGGTTTATTTTTTTAAATGCTCTTATAAATGGTTTCCTTATTTACTTAATATAAGCATTAAGATAGAGATTTGTCTTTTATTTTTTGAAAACTGTTGCCAATTAAAATCTTATTATTTTTTCAGAGATAATAGTGAAGGTGATTATTTTTTCAGAGATAATAGTGAAAGTGATATGAATAGCTAAATTATTGTAGAGATCTTACCATGATCTAGAACTCTTTTACTTGAATTATCACATTTAATGAACATTTAACTGTAAAGGCACATTCTAACAGTCCCTTTTATGTAAAAAAAACTGAAATAGAAAAAGATGATGCAAGTAGTAAGTTGCACATATGGGATCTTTCCAAACAGCACAATTTCATGGCCAAACTCCTTTTCATTGAACATATCATCTCTCAAAAATATAATTATTTATGACCAAGATTTTAGAAATTTCCACTAATTTAATAGAAAGAGCATATCTACAACTTTTGATGATTGGCTTTAGACACTCTAATTTAATATGTATTTTAAAGGTCTAAATATTCATATGAGAAGTAATTTCCACCTTAAGCTTTTTATTTGTTGTGAATATTTTTGTTTTGTTTATATTTTTATTTGTGGGAATGCACGTATATATTTTGCGTTTTACTTTTGCTTTTGCTTTTTTGAAGAGAGCTTTAGTACAAGTAGTCAAGTACTTGTCATTTCCACATTGAATTGGTCCTTCTGGGGTGGGTGCTATGTAAAGGTGTAAATACACCAGACCAAGTAACCTATTTTAAGAAAAGTTTTTCGTAAATTCCCCAAAGATATACTTAATGTGTTTAAAACAGTTCACTTGTCTCTGTCTTTCTTTGTGGGACAAATGTCACATATGTATCTGTAAATCCACACCATCAGCAGAATTATATATACTCAGTCATTACTCATTCAGTTCTTCTAATTCACTTGACAGTTGACACTGGTTATGGGTTTTTCCACTCATTTAAGTGAATTTACATTTATTTTTCCATTATTTGTGGACATATTTCTATACATCGAAGACAAAGATGGATGGAAGTAAAGTAAATGGCAAAGATTTATGTCAAATATATCTAAAATGATTTCTATAGTGACATTTTATACTCAAAAATAATCTTTAAAACTTTTCTAGTGATTTAGGGGAAAAGTTATAAATATTTGGAAAGTATTTACTGAATAAAAAATAAATAACTGAAAAAATTTCACCAAACATTAATTTGAATATTTGCAATAAAAATAGTTGAAATTGCCATATCGGTACATCGTATTGATTAAGATTGTGAACTTTCTATTTGGCTGTGTCACTTCGATTAGTTTGGGGTCAAGTTATCCAGCCTCTTGCTCTCAATTATCTATCTTGTAAAATGGAGAGAATAATAGCATGTAACTCTTTAGATTACTGTGGTCTTAAATAATTTACCTATGAAACACTCTGAAGAGTGTTTGACACAAACTAAGGGCTAATTAAATGTTAACTGCTATTATTATTATAGATTTCACATCTTTGGAAAGCAATAAAAAGTCCTATGTCTTTTTAGTTAGTATTTATCAATATCATATAGAAATGTATACGATTAACTTCAATTAGCATTTAACATAGATTGCCTTGCAAATCCCATTTTATTTTATTTTTATTTTTTATTTTAAAGATTTTTATTTATTTATTTGACCGAGAGAGAGGTCACAAGCAAGGAAAATGGCAGGCAGAGGGAGAGGGAGAAGCAGGATCCCCCCTGATGTGAAGTAGCCCAATGTGGGGCTCAGTCTCAGGACCCTGGGATCATGACCTGAGCTGAAGGCAGATGCTTAACTGAAGGTGCCACCCAGGTGCTTCAATCCCATTGCATTGTAAACAAACAGACATTTAAAGGTGTCCTATCCCCTAAAATTTGTGTTCAAAATAAATGACTCTATCTCCCTCTCTATCTCTGTCTTCCCTCACTATGTGAATATATTATCACTTCCTACAAGCTAATGTTTCTCAAAGTATAGTCCTCCAACCACATGCATCAAACACATCTAGTTGCTTATTCAAATAATCGTTTCAGGTTCTCATTCCCAGAGATGCTAATGAATTTGACTATGGAAAGACTAAGAGATTTGCATTTTTAACACTTATTCCATATATCTTAGGCACACAAAAGTTTAAAATTCAATGTTTTGAAAGACTAATCTATTCATTCTTACCCAAATGCTTATTGTTCCTTAGCTGATAAGTGCCCTCTTTATGGAAAATATCTATTTCAGTAATTATGCTCAATCCTCAAAGAATGCCATAACTCTGCTATATTTCATATATGCAACATTAGTTCATTTTTTAAACCACATTCATCTTTCAAATTTTGACTCACATCCAATCACTTTCATATCTTCAAATTTTTCAAATCTTATGTGAAAAACACAGGCAAACCCTGAAGAAACTTTTGCTGCTTCACATGCTATCTTGCTTTCTCTATTTATTCTAACTTGCACTAAGGTAACAAAGTAAAGAATAATGGCTAGCACAGCAGTGATGATCAATCAGACAGATGTGGACTTGAACTGATTGTGCTAATTACTGCAGATGTTACTGGGTGTTTCTGGCTATTCTTTCAATCTTAAAATATTAAAATGCTTACCATATTTAATATTTTAAAATACTAATATTGTGGTATTCACTAAATTGATTATGATCAAATATGACTTATATAAACTACCTAATTCACGCCTTGCACAAATTAGTCAATCAAAATATTTACATTCCTAGATTTTCACTTCATTATTTTTTAAAGGATTTCATGTAGGAAGTGAGTATGTGTGTGCATACCAAGCTAGATGCTTAAACATTTGGGTCTTCATATCCATAACCTAGAACATAAATATTCATAAATAATTTAATTACCATCATATTCAAAAAATTACTTAGAGTCAGAGCAGTATTTATAATGTTTTCATACTAAAATACATATTGATTACTTATTTACATGTATGTTGTCTTCATTAACCTGAGCTCCTTACTTGTATATCTCTATAGTCTCTTGTATAATATGATAGAAAATAAGAACTTTATAAGGTGTTGAATGAATGAATGAGAAATTCCAAATAAATTTTGAATTCGGCAGCTTGTTTAGTCTTGGAGCAGAGCAATGCATTTTTGTTTGTTTTTATCTGATTATTAGTGTATGCATATAAAACAATTAAGATCTCTACCTATTCTTTGCTATTTAGTTTAGCTGTCATGTCACTCACTCTTTAAATGTAAAACTTGGCATCTGGGAACTGCTGATTCAGTAAATGAATGAACAAATAACTAAGTTTGTGGATATTTCATAATCCTGAAATCCTGGTATTAATTTACAAAAGGGCATTTTATTTTCTTTATTTTTTTAAAGATTTTTATTTATTCATGAGAGAGAGAGAGAGAGAGAGAGATTGGTAAAGACACAGGCAGAGGGAGAAGCAGGCTCTATGCAGGGAGCCTGACATGGGACTCGATTCCCCCGGTCTCTAGGATCACACCATGAGCTGCAGGCGGCGCTAAACCATTGAGCTACCTGGACTGACAAAAGGGCATTTTAGATGGATTTGGAGGTAACTAGTTCAAAGCAATTTTGTCCTTTTTTAAGTGTAAGAATTTTTTAGTTCAAAGAATGAGGAGAAGTATCCAAGGTCACAAATTATTTACTCTGAAGACAAAAAAACAAAACAAAAAAAACCCAAAAGGACATACATATGGGCATTTTGTTCATTTTTAACAAATGCTATATAAAGGAAAACAAATTTAAAATAAGAAATATGGGGCACTTGGGTGGTACAGTTGGTGGAGTGACCTATTCTTGGTTTTGGTTCAGGTCGTGAACTCAGGGTGGTGAGACAGAGCCCCATGGTGGGCTCCGCACTCAGCACAGAGTCTGCTTGGGCTTCTAACTCTCCCTTTATTTCTGCTCCACCCTCTTGCTCTCTCTCTCTCTCTTTCAAAAAAAAATGCCTTTAAAAAAGTAAGTAATATAAACTTGAAATTGTACATACGTTTTAAGAAAGCATAAAAATGAAAGTTAAAACTAACTTTTTGGGATGCCTGGGTGGCTCAGTGGTTGAGCATCTGCCTTCAGCTCAGGGTGTGATCTTGGGATCCGGGATGGAGTCCCACATCGGGGTCCCTGCAAGGAGCCTGCATCTCCCTCTTCCTATGTCTCTGCCCCTCTCTGTATCTCATGAATAAATAAATAAATAAATAAATAAATAAATAAATAAATAATCTATGAAAAAAAACACAAATTTAACTTTTTCTCTGTATAAAACTATATGTAATTACCCATGATCAGAAAAAATGTGAACTACAAGAGTAAGACTCAGAATAAATTAGCAATAATCAAATTCTTTAAATTTTGTCTACATATTTATTATCTTGGCCAACAGTACCATTTTGATAAGATATTGCTCACCGAGATTCAGTTTTTGGGCTTTATGACTATTTAGAAGAAATTTGAAGTCAATAGCTAATGGTAATGATAACTGAATAGAGTGACTAAATCTTGCCCAAACTACTCTGAGAATAATGGATATGGATAATGGATGGAAAAAAGGTAAGGAAAAAGCTGTCATTACTTTAGGTAAGATAATTTTCACATGAAATCAGTATATGTACCATTTAGGTTGTCAACTTAATGTTTATTAAAAAGAGTTTACATAAGAACAAATATCATCCTTTTTTAATGGTTAACAAAAATGAGATTATATTTGTTTCACTTAAGTGGACAAATTTATGGACTAATTTTCAGGTCTCATAGATCTCATAGATCCATAGATCTTATAGATCCATCAAGAGTTTGTTGTATATTTACTCTATGCTCTGAACCGTGACTGTCCCATTTTAAGTAAATTTCAAGAAAAAGCTTGAAGGTTGGTCAGAATCTTCGCTGGCTCAGAATTGCCTAAAGTATTTCTCAAAATGCATATTCCTGGACCCTTACATACAGAGATTTTTCAATGTGTAGAAGTAGAGTAGTTCCTAGGAATTCTTAACACAGACTCCTGGGACTTGCATATACTAAAATTTGAGCATAACTGGATTGGAAAGTAAAACAGATTATACTTTTTCTTATTACTTATTGCTTAATTAAAATATTGCAAAATTGTGATGAACAGTCCTTTCTCTGCTTTCTAGTCTGAAGACTGAGTACTTTTTTAAATGATTGAAATATTAGCAAATCTTATCTACCTTATTACAAGTGACCAGCTCTAGCTGGCCAGCATATATTTCCTAAATTACTTGCAAGCTACTAAAAGAGATATTTTTTTCTGAAGGACATGACGACAGTTTTCCTCCTTACTTTTTATATTTGAAGGACCAGAGCTTTACCAAACCTGTTTCTTATTACAAGTATTACCTTATTTTGTTTCTGCTGATTTTGGAAAATAACAACAATGAAAAAAAAAAAAGAACCTCTACAAAACTTGGTTCTTTAAAGCCTTTAAATCTGATGAAAAACAGTATTGCTATGCATTTTTACATAATTTCTGTAAGAAACATCAGAAGAAACTGTTAACAGCTATATTATAGTCTTAATTCTGGGTCTATTTCTAGCAGTGTTCAATGAAAAAGATAAAAATTGTGCCTACAAGTATTTGGAATGCCTTTAAAACAAATAGTTTCCAAATTTGAACAGTTAACATATTTGTTTTGTTTTCTAAGAGCTTAAATGGAAGCAACTTATTATCTGTAGCATAATTACCAACCAAGCTATTAAGCCCATTAATACATACATATTCATTGTATATATTACTCTCCTGTCTCTGCAAAGTATTATGCTAAGAACAATATAGAATACTAATCTTTAACAATGGAGACTATCAGGTTAGGATTAGACATAGTAGTTTCTGCTCCTTGGAGTTTATAGTTCCATATGGCCATAAATCAACATAAAACTTTGGACCTTTTTTAATGGAATAAGGGGTACTCATTACAGGGAAGTGGCCACTAATTTTAAAGGGTAGCGACGAAGAAGAAAAAGTCCAAGTGACAGATGGATAAAGACACAACAGTGTCTTTATTCACAAACAGTGGATAAAGGTGTTCAGATTCAAGGAGACTTACTGAGATATGGACACCAGCCCTCAGAACCAGGGCAGTAGGAGAAAGTCAGGAGGCTGTAAAACAAAATTTTTCATTCATTCATTCATTCATTCATTCATTCTACAGAAGTACCATTCTAGTAATTTTTCCACAGACACAGTGAACTGAATCACATTGGTTCTCAAAGGGTAATGAAACAGTCAACTTAAATAAAGTATACTATATTAAAAATATGTGATCATATTTTCATGTGAAATACATCAGAAAATAAAATGTATAAACTAATTAAAGTTGGTTTAAAAATGCACCAAATTTCAACTAAAGCTGAAATATGTAAAATTTGACACCTATATGTGTAAATACATAGTCATTTTTTTTTCTTATAAAATGTGTCTGCGACAAAAAGCTAAAGGATTATACCCTCTTGTAGTTCTATTTCAGGGAAAATGATACAAAATTCTGAGGGTGATTAGAACAGTATTGCTCCAAAGTCACTGTAAGGATTTAGAAACTCTGGTACATTATTTCCCAGATGTACTGATAAACCTACAGGATTTGCAAAAGAATTTAGTTACTGAATTATATTAAAAGACATCAAGTATAAGATAAATAGAATATGTTTATTATTACAGATGTAAATATTGAGCATAAAAAAGGACAGCTGTCTACACTAAGCCAATTTAATTCTTCCTGGGTACAGTTGTACATCTGGATCTCAATGTATGTAATACTCCAATTAACAGTATTTTTCCATAATTGGGTTTTAAATGCCACTGCTAGATTGATCTGCCATGTATATAAATTAATAAAAGAGAAAAATAAAGATATGTTTCAAGTTCATAATATCTCTTTTTTTTGATTTGGCTTATATTTCTGCTTATAGTTAAACACTTATTTTACCTAAACTTGCTTTTTAAAAAAATTTAAAGATTATTTTTAAAGATTTATTTATAAATATTTTTTTAAATATTTATTTGAGAGATAGTGAGAGGGAGAGTAGGGGAAGGGGCAGAGGGAGAGGGAGAGAATCTCAAGCAGACTCCCTGCTCAGTGTGGAGCCCAACGCAGGGCTTAATCTCAGGACTCTAGATCATGACATGAACAGAAATCAACAGATGGATGCTTACCCAACTAAGCCACCCAAGTGCCCCTTAACTTGCATCTCTAATGATGATGATGATGATGATGATGATGATGATATGATGATTATTTATAAAGATTTTATTTATTTATTCATGAGAGACACAGAGAGAAAGAAAGAGAGGTTGAGAGAGAGGCAGAGACATAGGCAGAGGGAGAAGCAGGCTCCATGAAAGGAGCTTGATGTGGGATCACTCTCTGAGCCAAAGGCAGACGCTTAACTGCTGAGCTACCCAGGCATCCCATTATTATTATTTTATTAGTGAGAATTTTAGAAGTCTTATTTATTTTACTATAAACTTTTAGACTTTTACTAAAAATAGCAATCTGTTTTATGAATTAGGAAAACTTGTTTTTTAGACAAAACATGTTTTCTCACGGTGGTGTTTTAAGATTTTGGAAACATCTATTTCCTAAAAAAAGTATAAACATTATATAACTTGCTGTACTCATCTTTTTCCATGCATGAATAAAGGAAAAATTCATTTCACAAGGTCCAAATTGTTAAAATTTCAGTTTATGTTATTTTTCCCTAAAGTCAACCATTATCTGTTCTGATTTTTTCATTTAATTTAATTTAAATTCAATTAATATATAATGTATTATTAGTTTCAGAGGTAGAGGTCAGTGATTTATCAGTTGTATAGAACACCAAGTGCTCATTATATCATGTGCCCTTCTTAATGCCCATCACCCAGTAATCCAATCCCCTCACCTGCTTTCTGAATTTTAAAAAATAGTTCTGTTATCTAACTTCAGGATATGCTATTGGAGCAAAATATTTTTTTAACCATTTAAAACTATGTTAGACATTTTTAACTTCTTACAAAATGTTTCTGAACATCAAAATAGTTCTGAAAATTCTCTTGATATTATAGTCAAATATGAACATTAGTTTATATAATCATAGGCTGACCTAGGTATTTCCAGGCTTGTTCTAGATGATAGAGCTTTCATCTATCTATCTCTTTAGAGATAGATGAATTATCTGCTTTCTGAAACTTTTTTATTTGAATTTTTCTGTCTCTTCTTCATTAATAGACTCTCTCTTGAATTCTTTCTAATTTGATACTTTTAATTTGTAGTGGGCTTGGAAGCCAGATAAAAGTAACAAAAAAAGTTTTATTAAAATGCATGAAATAAAAGAATATCTAAAGATATTTTGCTATCATTGTTAGAAAAATCTGGCTACATATGGATAGACTATTTTTCTGGAAATCTGAGATTCTAAACATATGTTAATGTGTGTGTGAGTACCAAGCAAATTTTTCTGTTCATTTAATTTGACAATTAATAAAGAGAAACTCACAAAATGAGTATTTCAGATAAAATTAACTTCCCCTAATAAAAAATTCAGGGTGTCTTTGTTTGAGTTTCCCCAGAGGTCATCATTGAAAAAAGAATCAGACTGATTATTACTTTCTTAGTGTTTCCAAGAATAATGAGTCCAGGTGAGGCGATATCAAGAACAAAGAGAAGGGAGTATCTAGGGACAGCAGTGACCAGCTCATTTCTGTAGGTGAATGGGGGCAGTTGGCCCATCAGGGATGTGTGTGAGAATACACTTTAGAGTTATTTACCTTAAGAATGAGAGCTAGAGTAATTTACTTGCCAATGCCCATCAAATCATATTTTGGTGACAATAGTTGGGGAAGAGGAGTTAGGACAAAGGAGTGGAAATGTAATTCCTCTGCACTTTTAGCCTTCTGACACTTTTCATCCTTTGAGTAAAATTTTTCAGGCAGAGAGTGGTATTTTCTCAGAGTAAGGAGCTGTCCACCTGTATGAGACCAGTGAGGGCTGAGTACACACAAGAATACCACTGACTGGGTCTCTTACTGAAGATAAAGATAGAATGCTGAGACTTTTAGGGTGGATTAATAATAGAAAAAACCTGAGATTGTCTGGTGAATGCTATATTGAATTGTGTATGCTTGATCTACTGTAAATGTGTACTAAATCTTTCCTTAAATGTCACTTTTTCTAAATATTAGATCACTATTGCTTTGTCTCTGCTACGGCAATCAAGACATATCAGAGAAGTGAGGCGGGAAATGATTGGGATGCTCCAAGTGAAATGATAGTGAAATGACAGTGAAATGGAAACATCACTGATGTTTTTGGGTCCCAACAAGGAGCTGAAATCAAGTACATATGACCTTGTGAGTGTGCAAAGTTACAAAACAAAAAATTGAACAATACACTTTGCATCTGCCATTTTACATTACTGGAATAGAAACAGACTTTTAGAATTACACAGAATGTTCTTTAGGTTTGTTTCAGTAGCTTCCGTGTTAGAGTGGCTTCGGGAGTTTTCAAGGAAAGCTAGGATGGCATCTTTGTATAATGAACATTCCAAATGACATAAAGGTAATGATATGGAGGTACTGGAAACAAGTTTGCATTATTCAAAGTGACAAATGTTAATTCAGTGGATACACAATCTGTCACCTGCTTGGGACATGGTCTCACAGCTGTGGGAATCAACCTGAAGCATGACTTACTGAAAGTCATTCCAGAAGCACCTGTTCCAGACAAAAGGATAAATTACTTTTATTCTTAGCTTATGTGAATATTATTTGAAATGTGTGGGTCATTTGCCCCAGATTTGGCATCGTTAAGAAGACTTATCGAGTTCACAGATGTTGTGCTCACTAAGGATCAGAAATGACAGAGCTGAATGCAGAGCAAAGGCTTGCAGAATTAGATAATGAAGGAGAAAAACTCCCTTTGGGAGCTTAATATTTTGGCCAATTAGATTTTCTGACTTCTTTTGAGAAAGGTAGGTTATGAGAGTACGGCTTCTATAACTGAGAAGCATAGAATTTAGTAAAAATTTATTTTTAATAAGAGTAAAACACTTTTAATAAAGAAAAACATGAACAAAGATTTTGTGTGATGCATTTTTAGTCAGTGTTTAGTAGTGCTTTATTTGCTTGTACAGGTCAGTTTTAAATTTTACCTCTATAATTACTGTGTAGTTTTTATCCATACATCAGACTTTTAATAAATAAAAATATATTTTCCTTTTTTATATATAAAAGGTCTATGATTTCTCAGATGGCTTTTTATAGAGGCATAGATTTTTAATTGATATGTATTATGGCAATGAAAATAAACACAATTTAATAATCACCTGGAGAGAAAGTTATGAAACCTCCAAATGATTCTTAAATGGAATTCAGAGCTGCAGGAATCTAGTCCAGAATAGGTATTTGCCAACTGTGGCTTAAAAATAAGAATCTCATTTCACAATTGTAAATAATGTATCCCTTTTCTGAAAATTTGGCCAAGTAGTCAATTATTATCTAATGTGTAAACTAAAATGAACAAAGATAAAACAACATGCACATACATATACCTACATATATAATTTCCAAGTCTCTAATCTAAGCATCTGTCCTGGGCTCAGATTAATATCCTGGATCAAGCCCTGCATTGGGCTCCCTGCTCAGTGGGGAGCTTGCTTCACCCTCTCCCTCTGATGCTGGCCCTGCTTGTTCTTGCTCTCTCACTCTTCCTAATTGTTAAATAAATAAATAAATAAATAAATAAATAAATAAATAAATAAATAAATAAAAAATAAAATCTGAAAAAAGTTGCTTCATAAGATGTATCATTGCCCACATATTTGATTACTTCAGTGGTGAAAACAACCATAATTATGCTGCTCCTAGAAAAACTCATCTTTTACATGAGTGTATCAACTTTAAGAATTGCACAGTAGGTATAAGGGGACAGAAAAGATATGATGAAAGAATTCTAAACTAATTTAGCAGTAAAATAGAGATACATTGGCAATATAAAGATAAATATTATAGAAGGGCATAACGTTTTATTGATATTTTTCAAAATATTTAAAAATTAATGAACAGAACTGGATAATCATTGCAACTAGACAAGGCAACAGTCTATATTACAAAGTGCTTAAAAACTGTATGACGTAAACAAAACTAGACCCTTATTTGAACATTAAAACCACTGCTAATTTCTAATTTGATGTCTCCACCTCAGATGGTTCTTCTGAAACTTGGGCTACCATAACTGGTGGAATTTACACTAGTAAATTTCATCCCTATTTATCCAGTATTTTGGGTTCTCCCTCATTTCTTAGGTAGAGTCCTAAGACTGCCTCAAAAATGGTATTCTCACATCTGATTGTATTCCCTTTTCAACACTGAAGTGTAGAGTGATATTTCCAGACAGTCTGTTTCCCTTAAATGTTTGACATACAAATCTTCTGATAGCTTCTTTTTCTATTATCATCTCTCTTACTATTGGTCCTACATCTTTTTTGAGTATCCAAAAGACACTGAACTATTAGTACTCTTTCTAGTCTTCAAACCTTTGAAGATACCCTTCTCTCAGCCTGGATTATTGACCTCTTCATTTTTGTCTGATTATTTTTGTTCTTGTCTTTAAGATGAGATGAGCAAGATGGATATTTGGACTGAATTATATAAATTCTATAATGTGGGTTTTGTGCCCCCGTGATTATGCTTTATTCTTAAATTCTGCAACACAAAAAAAGTTGTGGAAAATTAAGAAAAATATTCTCTGTATGTCATTATTTTTTTTTCTCTTCTTTCTTTTGAGGTGTGGAAGGGGCAACTCTAAAGTTCTCAACACAAAAGTGCCTGTTGAGAATTATTATCAGGAGTCTTTATCAATCATAAGTCTTTTTTTTATTAAGAGTCTTTTGCACATAATAAAAAAACTTTGTAAACATAAAAACATAAAAACATAAAAACTTTGTAAGTTTTTCATATGTCTGTCACCTTGGAAATATTTATTCTAACTTCAATCAATATGAAACAGTATTGCTCCTTAAAGGAATGAGTGAGTTCCAATGAAGAAAAAAATCTAATTAATTTTGAGTTGTCATGTAGGGTTCATATCAGCCATGTAATCTAATGCGTGAATTTAATGCTGTTTGTGTCATGTTAGTTGAGTATGGAACATGTATCACATACGCATCTCAAAACTCATTAAAACTTTCAAGGCATAAATCCTATCAGTCTTAGAGTTCAGGAAATTGGCACTCAGGGAGGCTGATTAACTTATCCCATGTCATAAAGTAAGTTTTGAAGACAATCTGCAAATCCAAATCTTTAGAAATACAAACCATTTTGCCATCCTGCTGCCATGTGATCAATTTGACTCTTCTCTAACATTACACAATTAGACCAAACTAATTCATTGTCTCAAAAATATACACAGAACCATTCATTTCCAATGAAACTATGTTTTATTACCCTTCTTATCAATATTGTACATCAAAATGAAAAAGTGGCTAGGGAAAGATTTCTTTATTTTCAATAATGATTACAAAAGAGCTACTCTTTATAGGGATATACTCTTACAAATTTCTAACTAGTAAAACAGCCACATGCATAAACAACTTCAAAAATAATATCCATAAGGGATAAATTAAGGGAATGCTTCTTTCTATCAGCTTTTCAAACTTCATAGGTGTAAAGAGTAATTGTGACACAAGATAGACCATACTTGATGATGACAATACCAATGAACAAAACCTTAGAAAACTAAGAAAAAATGCAACTGATCTAGATGAAATTGGTGTTTAGAAAATATGCCTTAGTAAGTGCCTTCTAAACAAACAGTTATAACTAAACTAATGACTGTACTTAGTTCAAATAGATGTTCTTTCTATGATACAAAGCACCAGTCTTTTCCAATTAAGTAGAAAAACACTTTGCTAATCTCTTATTATTAAAAAGGCACCTAACTTTCCAAAGGGGGGAGAATCATATATGTTTCCAAGTATTTAATAACATAGAAGAAGCTATAGAAATTTTAATGCTTAAAGACACTTCTGAATGTTACTTAGGCCATTTAAAATGAAACTTGGTATTTCTTTTATCCTGACTCCAGTCTCTACTGCTTTTCTAGAGAGAATCCAATTGCCTTGTTGCTTTTTCTTCCTTTCTTCTATTTTCTTTCATCTTTTTTGGCTGTATAACCAAAATAATCAAGATTTAAAAAAAATAACGTAGTATATACTTAAAATTGAATAACTTTCTGGAGTTAGTCCTAATATATCTACTCTCCATATATTTATCCTACTAGTTTTTATTAAAGTATATAGGTCTTTTTATTCAGAGATCAAATTTTTCTCATTACATTTAAAAAAATGATATATTTTCATCGAGTAAGTTTCGTTTTTCTTCCTTTTTAAAATTGTTATCCATCCTCTCCTAATAATATAATATAATATAATATAATATAATATAATATAATATATTGCTTTCCTAAAATAAATTATTAAAATAAATTAAAGCACAACATAGATAAGCAAGTAACAATGCAATTGCACAAAGATTAAAAAGACTGTTTGGGGGAAAATGAGATCATTTATACAATTTAGTTTTGTTATTTTCTATATTCTAAAGATTACAAGCATTAAGTTTACATTTGTAGGGGGAAAAAAGAACAGCAATATATCTGAAAAGCAGGCATGGGAATGTAGCGAATATATGCCTTTGATCTAAATGACAGAAATAAATTTGCCAATAGCATAGTAATATTAGGCATGTTTAAAGTGACCTATATTACTTGAAATGCAGGTTCAATATTTTTCAGTTTGATGAGGCCATTCAATGTAAAGCATAAATGAAAATAAGTTATGTACATAATATCTATAATAGAATTTGCTACATTAACTCTTGCAGATGTGGGTTAATATATTATTTGCATATATCCTCAAGTCTGTCCTGTTCTTTGCCTGGATTTATCACTAGTCTGCAGACATGGCTTGCTGCTGGAAATGGACATGAACAATTAAATTTTCAGTCTGAAATGCAGTGAAAGATTCCACTCCAGCAGCATTTGCTAAGCCCTTTGGTAGCTGTACTGATAAGGCCAAAAAAAAAAAAGGTTCAAGAATGAGAAATCTAAAGTGGAGATGCAAATCTCATGCTCCTTTGCTATATTGTTGCCTTAGAATATGCTGATCCTGACTGGACTCAAACTAGCTTTACCAGGAGAAATAAATGAAAAGAAAAGGAGGTTATGGTTCCTTCTTTCTAAAGTATTTTACATTCATTTTTTTATTACACCTTCATTACAGGGAAATAAAAGGTCATTAATATATATTTAAAGCAGTTTTTGTTCAAAAATTGTTAAACACATAGACTTTAGAGATGCACTGTATTTGTGTTTCTAGTTGGTGCTCTCTTTAGACACACACACAGTCAGATATACATGTCATGAATTTATGCCTAAATGGTGTCAGATTATGTCTAATCAATCTTGTCAAATAAATTGGTTGAATAAATGTCAAGTTCCATATTTAAACAAATGAGTGATATTTTTAATATTTCTATAATGTCTAAAACAATTGATTGTTTTCAATTTACATGTTCTAAGGATGCTTGTCCCTTAACTACTATTTATCAAAATTTTAAAATATACAAACATTCAAAATAGTGCAGATATTTCTCTGCCAGGTTAATCATCTGCATTCTAATAGATTTTTTTTTCAAATAGCTGTGCACAGTTACTTTAATATAACTAGACAGATTTCTCCTCGGTGAATTTTAATCTAGGAATGATTTCACTGGGGAAAATGCTGGTTTTCTATGACTATGATAGACAATTGGAAAAATTAAAATATGAGGATAATTATTTTTTATAATTTGAACTTTTGATTTAAAAGGATTATATAGTGAGAAAGTTGGGCAATTTTATTTTGGATTCAGTTTTTTCTTTATTTGGATTGATCTCTACCTTGTAGGGGTATGTAAAACAGGTAAGATGAATAAAGACCAAAGGAGTCAAATCCAGCTACTTACCTACAAAATTCATCATGGAGAACTCAAATAACATGGCTTAACTCTAAATCTTTTCTGTGGAATGGAGCAAGCACATATTTATTGCTTTGTTTGTTAATTGACATAAAACTAATACATAAGCATAATTGACATAAAACTAATCTGTAAAATTATGGACAAAATATCTCTACATCAGTAGGTGCTTTCTTAATAATTTCAGTATTTTTTAAATTGTGTGGTGTGTTTCTCAAAACTATTTTTGAATTTATTCTTTTGTTGATCTTTGGCAGTTCTTTAGGAAAGTAGCAATTTTTAAAAATATTTTATTTATTTATTCATAAGAGACACAAAAAGAGCCAGAAACAGAAGCAGTCTCCCCATAGGGAACCTGATGGCGCCACTGGATCCCAGGACTCCAGGATCACTCCCTGAGCCGAAGGCAGATGCTCAACCACTGAGCCACCCAGGCGTCCCTAGAAAGCAGCAATTTAAATACATAATTACTAATTAAACAATGCAATTTAGTTTAATGCTACACAACATGTGAAGTTACACATATCACTCAATTTAAACATAAAAGTCAAAAACTAAATTGAGCAAATAAAGCATTTTTTTTTTGTAGTATCTCCACTCTAAATTACTGTTTTGTTTCCTTGCAATGGAATCTTTATATGACTGTTTCTGAGGTTACCAGGTTTATATTTTTCCTTTATGTTTTCAGTGTTTGCCATTACCTTTAAACATTTTTGACTCTTTGAAAGATGAAAAAGAAAGTGCTCTTTTCATGGAAAAGTCTGCCGTTTTCGCATTTTTAACTTCATCTCAATCTGCTTGTTTAGTAGAGAATCACTAATTCCACCTTTCAAAACAGTTCATAATTGCTCTAAATACTCGTTACTGTGGGTAACTATAATTTTTGTGAGCATTTCAATCCCTTTATTATTTCATTCTGAAAGCAGGAGAAAAAACAAAACAAAACAAAAAAAGAGCAGCTCTCTAAATATTAAGACAATTGAAAGTTCAGAACATATAGAAAAAAACAAAAATTAACAGTTTGTTAGGAAACATATTTTATACAGCATTTAATAACACATCCTGGTATATTTATATATGAGATATAGAACTTATATTCGAGGAAATACTGGACAAGTAGCCAAGTTTTATTGTAATTCTGTCGTATTTAATCTTCTTCTAACCTGTAATCACAGTGTCATTTTTAATGCAATTTTTCTTCAGATTTAACTTTTAGATAGTACGTACATAGATTCAAACACAGCATCGCAAGAAACACAATTTTGTGCCTCAACGCCATCATACCAAAAGCCATATAATCTATATATGATAATTACAAATTTTAAAACAGAAAACATTTATAATATTCATTTTTGCATGTGTTCTGCTTCATCTGAAGCCACATTTCTTCCACTATTCAAAGTTCAGTTCGAAGTTTACTTCATAAAGTGTTTCCCATAGTAAAATGGATTCCAAAGATTTCTTCCTGTTGTTCTCTTACATTTTTTTATTCTTCCTAACATATGTTGAAGCTATTTCCAATATGGATACAATGCATTTTTCCCTGAGTGTTTCTCCTGTGCATTCTTTATGATTCCATACACTGTGAGCACTGTGGAGGTCCCAGAAGAGACTTGGGCAAATATTTAATAAAAATCCTTTAATTTAATAAAAACTTCTTCCCACAAGATAATATAAGTGACTGGAAAATTATGTCATACTGCAAATGGGAGGAAAATTAGATGGAGACTATGTTGTGTGGCTTTGATTTTAGAATAGCTTTCAATGAAAAATGCCAAAAAAGTGATGGAGATTATATAGGCCAGCTCCCCCCCCCAAAAAAAACAACCACAAAAGCAACAACAAAAAAGCATTTATTGGATACCTATTATATATCCAGATTTTACAGATATTAATATCCAAATTACAGGCATGATCAATAATTTACAAAAGAGGAAAGTGAAGTGAAGCTCAGAGTTTTCAAGTAATCAACAAAACCCACCACTTAACAAAAGGCCCAGCTAAAATTTAGAAAAATTAGGCCACTCCAGCATCATAGGCTGTACCCTCCCTGCTTTACCACCAGTGTTTGCTTCCCGGGGAAAGTGCTTAATTTATGCTTCCATCACTCCTGCAGAGTAATCCTTTAAAGAGGTAGAACTACGTCTTTTTCAACTGCGTGCTGTCTGACTACCTGGTGTTTGTATATAGTACATATTTGATGAATATTTGATGAAGTGAATAATTGTTTTTAAGAAATATTTTCAACCCCCAATTATATATCTGCCACAACTAGGTAATGATTTTTAGGGCAACTATCATTTGGATCTCTAAAATTGTTTCTGTTTAACTTAGAATCAAAATAGGAGTGTATCTTATCAGAAAAATATCAATCAAATCTACAGAATGCAAAGACCATACTACTTAGTAAAGGTAATTTCATGAAAAAATGTTCAAGAAAAAAAAAACCTTTCATATTCAAATAAAATAAGTTTTAACAAATATTTCTAAATCTTCAACACAATCATTGGACTTTTAGAATGATAACATGTCTTTGGAGGCTTTTTTTTTTTTTAAGGATGTTATTTATTTATTTGAAAGAGAAAGCATGAGTGGGGCAGGGCAGAGGGAGAAGGAGCCTCATGTCCTTGATGCCAGGGCTGGATCCCAGGACCCTGAGATGCTGACCTGAGCCAAGGCAGATGCTTATCCACTTACCCAATCGAGCCACCCAGGTGCCCCCAGAGGCTTTTATAATGCACATTTAAAAAAAAAAAAAAAAGAAAAGAAGAACACCTCAGGACTGAAAAGTTAACCTACGCTTAGCACAACAGCATATTCTCAGAAATAGTTCTTAATGAGTCCTGATCAATGTGTGTTGCATTTTCATTCTACACATTTCTGATGATTATTTAACACTGCCTCTTCAGATTTTAGTTTTATGGGGAGGAAAAAAAGGAACAATACTTCAATTCAGTTGAATATTGAAATAGAGATTAGTCCTGGTATGCTCTGTGAACAAGGTCTATTATCTACTTGATTTTTAATTACCTTTTTAAAAAAATATGTGTGTCCTGGGATTTTACTTCCCTTTATTATACCTGCTAGACCCTGAACTTTTCATTTCAGACTATTAATTACTGTGATATCCCCAGGTCATTTTCTACCCTCTGTTTCTGCAGGATTAATATCAATCTAAACATTTACTTTAGGTCTCTTTTTCTATCTCCCTAGATAACTAACTTAACTTTACTCACACTGAATCTTTTTGCTGCTGCCATAACAAATATCAATTTCTCTTCTTCTTAACAATTTCCTTCTTAGTGCTAACAATGTTTCCTACTTTATCACTAAATTTTATTGTCAGGAAGATTCTGCTGTAGAAATTCAATTGTCTGTAAATCTGAGCACCAGTAAAGCTGCTAAAATCATTGTGAGTCTTATTTAACTGTCTGGCACATAAATCAGGTAGATTTTATTTGATTTCAGTGGGGTGTTTTTCTAGACCTTAGCACTCTAACACATACTGATATTAACTAACCGCACATTCAAGTGCATATTAGTGCTTCAAAGAGGAATGATTCATCCAATAAGCACAGCCTATCTTTCTAAATGGCAATCATCAAGAAACATGTCCTGAGTAATGTCATCCTGGGTCAGTAATATAAAAGGGAACTGGAAATTCAAAGCTTTTCAATGTTGTCATTACTTCATTCTCTGACGGCGTAATAGTCCTTAAATGTTAAGCATGTCAGATTCTGGTTGTAGACCACCCCAATCAATCACTCTTCGCATGAAAAGTAGTGTCTTTAACTATCTTTATAGCATTATGATAATTCATTACTGTTCGTATGTGTCTCTACATTTAATTTGATTGTCTTAAGTTTACACACAACCATGTGTAGTAAATATTCTTATCATTATTTTCATTGAAAGTTCTAAAGTCTGAGATTCAGAATGAAAAACAACTTTCCACAGTAGAAAAATTGGTGCATGCACGAACCAGGATAGGGATACGGATGGGCTGTGGAGGTAGATACAGATATATGCCTGTGTTCAGATTTTGGTTTTAGCCGCTACCAAGTTCAGTTGTTGAAAATTAGTACACACACACACACGCACACACACATACACATACACATACACACACATATATATAATTTTAATATATATGTAATACAATATGCATATGTCTACATATACACATAAACATATGTACACATACACACATACATATTCAAAAAATTCAAAATAATTACAATTTATTAAAGAAAAATGCAAACATAATGCATACAATGCATACATTTAATTTGTTTTTAAAGATTTTATTCATTTATTCATGAGAGACACAGAGGGAGAGAAAGACAGAGACAGAGACACAGGCAGAGGGAGAAGCAGGCTCCATGCAAGAAGCCTGACATGGGACTTAATCCTGGGACTCCAGGATCACACCTTGGGCCAAAAGTAGGCGCCAAACCGTTGAGCCACCCAGGGATCCCCTGCATACAATATATTTAAATGTCATCAGAGGCAGAGGCAGCAAAGCATTTGACAAATCAAAATGATTTTATTATAAAATAATGTGTTTAATTTTATGATTTGGATATCCACATTGAGTTTAATAGATTGTCACCGTTTCCCTCTTTGCTTCTTTTTTGCTTGTTGTTGGTTATCTTAGAGGCTTTTTAGAGAGACATTTTCTAGGACCACGAAGATCCCTTTTTAGCCATTGCCCTTGATTTTATATAAAGCTTTTTTTTTTCAGTAGCTAAATTTTACCCATGCTTACCACATTTAGTGTCTGAGGCATGTGGGAGCATAGGATTCTACTCTAAATTGCAGTCATAATGAAGAAGCCAAAGAATAGGACTGACTTATCTACATTTGTTTTTTAAAGAATTGCTTATAATGGCAATTTATTTCTATTTTCAATATACACCTGTATGTTAATTTTGAAAAAGTAAGGCTCACATTAAGAGCATAGAAGCTAGATAACATTACCTAAACTTTCACCAGGTTAAAATGTCTGTGCTACAATAAGTTCCTAGTGAATTAACAAAATGAAGGAAATAAATTAAAAATCACATTTTTATGTGAAGAGTGGATCACTTTTAGCAGAAGTCAGTATGGAAGCAGATTTGTATAATATATATATATATATATATATATATATATATATATACACTATTAAGTGAAAGATACCCAGGAATATGTAGATGATATGGATATAGATATATAGGTACAATCCATAATTTCAAAATAAACAATTTAGAAAACCACATGAAACTCATCTTAAAATTGGTACCAACGTAGAATAGTATGGAAAGATCCAGGATGGGTCTTCTAACATCAGTAGCTGACAAACAGAAAGAAGAGACCTTTCTAAAAATTCATCAATCTGATGATAAACAGTGACTTTAAGGATAATCATAAAGGAAGTGCCTGATGAACACTTTGCACTGTGGTTAGAAAGACTCAAGAAACTCAAAAAGTCTCAGGAATGATAACTATGAAATATCTACACATAGAATAACCTCACTGCCAAAAACAAAACAAAGGTAAAAAATAATACTCTTTTGAAGAAAAGACACATTACCTTCAAGAGAGCAATGACAAGATTGATTATTATGAACTTCATAAGAGAAGATACCAGAGTAATATTTCCAAGATTCTATAAGAAAATTCAGTCTACCATAGTTTTCAACAAAATAACTAAATACATAGTAAAATAAATGAAAAGATGAGACACTAAACCAGGACTATAAGGTTTAGATTCAGCTTTCACCTTTTTCATCTTTCATTCATGACAGCTAAGATTTGGGTTGTGTGGCAAAAGAAAACAGTAAAAAACTGCAGAAGTTGGAGTCAGAATCTGGTAGGTAAGCCCCAAACATGCAATAATGCACTCGCCATAGGCAATGCTGCGGCCTAGCCTGCTAGCAGAGAGGGGCTCTACCTTTTGCTGGGGGGAAAAACAAAACAAAACACCAGACTACACCAAAACCAAACAAACAAAATTAGAGCAAAAGGAGGTCAGTATGACTCAGAGATAAATTCATTTGCGTCCTGTTTTCACCAAGAGTAAAAAATAACAGCTTTCCTTTCCCAGTGTAAATATACCCTATTCTGAGTCCTGGGTCTTTCACTGATAAGAAGCTCACCAGAGAAATATCAGCATTTAATATTTCTTCAGAAGACCTCCTGAAGGCTGACACTCAGAACATTCTGGAAAGTTGAGCGCTATTGAAGACGGCCAAAAGATTGAAGAGACAGAACTGACCAACATGAAAGAAGCTATCAGAATTGCTAAGACAGGAGTCACAAAGGGGTATAAATTTTCAATGAGTAGTGAAGACCTGCACATTGTCTCCAGGCAACACTTGAAAAGTATCTGTATGTATAGGAGAGGTATGATATGGGATACCTGATTTTGGAGTCTTAAACAGAATTTGGCTTGGAAGCACAGTAAATGTGTGTTGTTAAACACAATGCATGAGCTTGACTGTAAATATGTCAGTGGCAAATATAATTTGACTAAAGTTTTATTTAAATGGTTTTCCTATTTGAAGGTGTCAACTTGATTGGAAGATAGCAATCTGTATTAGATGATAGAAGTCGGGTTGACATGTTTCTTTTCTCTTATTCTGATTAGCAAGGATGTGGTCTATGCCCAATATCAGCCAGGAGATACTTCAGCCTGGGATTTAGAATCGTGATACAGGTACATACTAGACCTTGTCTGGATCCAGTTGTGACATCAGCTTCAAGTCAAGCACCAGATGATGATCCAGTGCCTAGCTACGAGGATGTTGGTCATGGGTGCCCAGGGCACATGTGCCAAGAGGGCAGTTCTATAATATAATATAATATAATATAATATAATATAATATAATCATTATAATCTATATAATCTATATAATATATAATATAATAGTAGTGGTTTAATCACCACTTCTGTGTAGTGACTTTGGCTGTGATTGTCATTGCCTAACCCCATAGCTTTTCCATGTGCGAGTTTTCTGGTCGTGTCAATAATCCTATGAGCCCCTGTTATATTCTAGTGTTTTCCTTTTCTTCTTTTGTTAGCTAGTATTTTTTAGTTCTTTGCAAGTAAAAGTCAGGATGTGAATCCTGAATCCATTTTTTCTCTCTTTCCCTTTCTCTCACCAGGAATCGCATTCAAAACTCTCCTCTGTGAAGAAGTGTTTTGCACTGTCATTAGAAGGATGACATTAAGTATCTAAAGGATGACAATAAGAAGGATAGACCTTCTACCCTGCCTATCCCTAAATAAAAACAACTTAGAACCTTTAAAATAACATGAATCTGACATAAAACATCAGTAATATGATTATGTCAGATGAAGAATGGGGGATAGAAATAGGTAAGAAAGATGTTTATTTCAATGATTCATAGCCTGAAGTTTTAAGAATTTTAGTTTTATATAATGTGTATCAAATTATTTTCAATGTTTTGAGATTTTCTTTCACATTTTAAATGACCATATCTTGGCAAAGAGAAACTAATTTATCTGCCCAATAACTAGACAAATTAAGACTGACAATCCAGTTTATTGGTTCCTAACAGAGTGCAGGAGAAAAAGCACAATTTTCTGAAAAACTTAGTATAATGACAAATCAATAAAAATTAGATGAAGCTTTATAAGATTACTTAAAAATTTTAAGATATGGAGAAAGAGATTTAGAGATTGGTCCTATTGCTTAGGAACTAAGATAATTCATATAAAAACATCCTATTTCTGTTTTTTCCCCAGAGTTATATCTGTGCTTATTACAATGGTGAAGATATCCAGAGGTATATCTGTGCTTATTACAATGGTGGTAGGTAGCAAAACTGGAGTTTCATTTAGGACTTGCTCTAAGCAAAATTGTCCAGTGTTTCACTGACCCTTTCCTGGGATCCGTATCTTCTGGACCTAAAAAATTGCCTCTTGCTACTAGCATATTTTCTTTTCATACTGCATTGAAATTTACAGGACAAATTCTAATATCTAAATAGCATTAATTGCTAAAAAGGAATAATTAGCTTTTTCATAAAATTATTTCAACTAAAGAAATGCTTAGTGAAACCACCTTATCAAATATCTTGACTGAAGAGTATCTATTATTTGTTTTAACACAGAAGCCAAGGGAACATATTTTCACTGTCCAGAGACATATTGAGAATGAAGTCTTTTTTTTGGTATGACTTGCTCCAAAAGAGTTATTTGGAATGAGAAAGGAAGTATATATAAGGGTATTTATTGGAACACAAAGATGTTGAGTATCTTTTCAATGTACCATATAATAATATTTTTATTTCTCTTTGATTAGGGAAAACCCTACACAAATAGATGATAGTTTGTGTGAAATATCATGAACCTGGAAAATATTAATTAACTGTATATATTTATTGAGTTTCTAGCATGTGTAACACTTTTTGTATTACAGTGCTAAAATATACTTACACGTTCAGTTCATAAAACTGGTATTTATGAATTTAAATATTTTCTGTAGTAGGCAATTTTCTATGTATTTGATGAATTCCTCACAACCACCTAATGCAATATAGAACATTATGCATACTTTTAAAAATAGGAAGCTTAAATTTAAAACAAGTTGACAAAATTAACATTGGCAAAGAACAAGCAAATGGTAGACATGACATTGCAAAACATTTCAAAAACATACAAAGAGTTGCTGGATTGATTGTGTTTACTTTACAAAAGCAGATTAATATATAAGAGAAAAGCAATGTGACAGTTTTGGATTCATTCATTATTGCTCAATAGTTATTTCTAAAAAGAAAAAGGAAAACATTAATGACAATATTTTTTCCAATCCTGAATATACTATCATGGTACATATCCCACTGTAGTATCTGTTTCATGGTAGACCATTAATAGATATTTGCTCTTGCCATCTTAGTAATTATAACCAATGCATACTTTTGTTTTAGTTTCTTGCTTGTTGAGATCATATGTCATGTGATTTACTTAACAATCCATTCATTGATTCTTTCAGTCAGTCAAAAGATACTTATTGAAGCCTGTGCCATGTGCCAGACAACATCCTACCTGCCAGTTTAAATCGAGGGCAAACTGGTGAATAAAAATAGATTCCAATCCCCAGTGTGTTTATATGATGGAGAATAAAGATTAATTAAATATTCATAAATACATAAAAAAGCAATTATAACAAAATGCTAATAAGTGTTATATACATGATTCTATGAGAGTCAGTAATCCAGGGCTAGACTTAGGTAAAGAGATCAAGAATGATTTCCTTGAAAAAATTACATTTAGGGGTACCTGGGTAGCTCTGTCAATGAAGTGTCTGACTTTCGATTTCAGCTCAGGTCATAATCTCAGGGTCCTGGGAGTGAGGACCATGTGAGGCTCTGCTCTGGGTGCAGAGTCTGCTTGAGATTCTCTTGTTCTCCTTCTCCCTCTGCCCTTCCTCCTGCTCATATTCTCTATCTCCCTCTAAAATAAATAGATAAAACCTCTTAAAAGTTATATTTAAGTTGCTATTTTATGGGTGGCTGGAAGAAAAGACCATTCCAGACAGAAGATGTGTGCAAAGATTAAAACATGCCTGACAGAGAAGAGGGACAAAAAGGTCTGTGTGCAGACAAGAAAGTTGCAAAGATCGATGAGGATGTTGAGGTCAGCAAAGATCAAATCATAAAGGACTTAGAGGTCATATTAAATATAGTCATAATTTTATTAGCCATGGGAAGCTGCTGATGAATTTTAATTAATGGTGTGAGCTGACCAGATTTGCTTTTGAAAAAAAAAAAAATTCCAGAAGTAGTGTGAAGAATGAGAGGAAAGCCAGATGGATGGGAAAAGGCAATTTACTATTCTGAGAGTCTAGGTGGAAGAGGATATTTCCTGAGACTTGTTTTGTGAAATCAAGAAATGAGAGGAACAAATCGTTTCAAAAGAAAGTTAAAGCTATGATTGATAAAACTTAGTGATGGTTTTATTATTTGGAGCGGAGAGAGAACTATCTAAGATGACTTCATGTTTTTTTGCTTGATCAACTGAGTGGAGGAAGGTGTCTTTAAATAAGAATAGAGATATGTGAAAGCAGTTTGTTCTGTGTATGTGGGTGTTATTTGCGGGTACAGCTTGCACAGTTAGAGGTGGATGAGGCATCTATGGCTTGATCTTAGCTATGCTGAGTTTGAGATATTTGTAAGGCACACGAATATATAAATGTTGAGGTCAACAGGGAATTCCAGATGGCACATGATTTGAAAATAAGTAAAGTGGCTGAATGAGTGTTTAGAGTGAAAGATAGAGGACATAAAACTAGGTCTGAAGGAACCCCAAAAGCATGATAGAGGGAGAGAAGAGCATCTATTTTTAAATGTGACTACATATTTAATGTTGGTTTGCTTTAACATAAAAAGAAAATGTTAAAGATGTTTGAATTTTTTTCAAGAAAAAATGCAGAAGAATTACCTAACAAAATAGTAATACATTTACCTTAATTTCATTCCTACAAGTTAAACCACGTCATTTAAGAAACAGCAATATAACTTAAAATATTAATGTTAACTTTCTTATAATTCAGAACAGAATGATCTACCTTTAAAAGTTAGTTAATATTGCTGTGAAAATGAATTGTGGTCTCATTATCTCTGACCTAGTCAATGGTTATATTCTATTTTTTAAAGATTTTATTTATTTATTCATGAGAGAGAGACAGACATAGGCAGAGGGAGAAGCAGGCTCCATGCAGGGAGCCTGATGTGGGGACTTGGTCCTGGACCCTGGGATCACACCCTGAGTTGAAGGCAGACGCTCAACCGCTGAGCCACCCAGGCATATCATATGGTTATCTTCTAAAACCAGCCTAATATTGTCTAGTTTTTCAATGCTTATTATTATTGGTTTTGTGTTTTTTTTTTTTTTTTGTCTGTGGAAAACAGATTAAGTTTAAAGACCATTAATAAAGCCATCAGATTTTTGTTCAAATGATGATGTGAGTGCTATTTTTCATAAAAAGTTTATTATTTAATAGTATTTTAAAATTAATATCTTCCAAGCAATGCGTGTTTTTGCATATGTGTGTCTGTGTATAACCTTACTCATACCAAAATATCAGGGAAATAAAAGGAGATGCATCTATGTTCATGCTTCTTCCTGACTTGCTAAATAATACACTGGCTAGTAATTTCCCTCTCTCTCTCTCTCTCTCTCTCTCTCTTTTTTTTTTTTTTTTTTTTGGCTAGTAATTTTCAAGGGAAAGTAACTAGAAAAGTCCAGGCAAAATATACATCCAATCAGACTATCAGGAATTAATTTGACTGATAAAATGCATATATGAAAGATATGATGTCAAATTTGCTGACTTTGATAAAAAACTCACATTGTTGAAATGTATGAATGAGTAAACTAAAAATGATTATCTTTTAAAAATCAATTTGCAAATAAATAAATAAATGTCAATTTGCTGAATGTCCACTATCAACATAGGTTTTCAATCAAATTCTTACAGAGAGAAGGAAATGGAGAGAAGTCTATATAATACAAACATTAAGCTTTTTAAAATATATCCTAAACAGTCAATAATCTTGTTATGAAATTAAACATCCCACTCCTTCCTCAGGGTTTATGCTTTCACACACAAAATGCATAATGGAAATACTATTCCATTCCAAAATGGCAAATTGGATGCTTAAAGTTATGAGTCAATTAGTTTTTTATATGAAGATTCAAAAAAGTCTATAGTTCAGCTTATCACATATCATTTTATTGTGGATTTCATTGCATTTCAATAGAATTTACTCTACAAAATTCTGAGCTCTCAAAGGGACTCAGCACAATCAAACTAAAATATTTCATCAATTTTTACCTATTTTATCTTTTATATACATTAATATCTATACTCAAAATGACTAGAAATATGTTCTTCTGTCCTTTTCATGAGTGATACAAACTCTAAGTCATTTAGACACATAAAATAAACAGCAGGAAAAGGAGGAGAAGCCAGATTCTACATGTGACTGCAGGTAAATGAGGTGACCACCAACGGTGTAAAATCAATGATGGTAAATTTCAATCTTGTCAAAATATGTCCATGGTATAAAAAGTATTATATTTCCCATCTTTTGACAAATCGATCAATAGCATGATAGAATTGACAAAGGTACAGACTCATAGTCTGAATGAGATATGAACTCTTTTTTATATTTTTCCAGAATAGTCCTAGCAAAGCAACCTTGCAGACTCTGGACTCCTTCTCTCCCCCATGTTTTGTAGCCTTGTGTTTTTTGTCTTCTTCCGTGCATGCTGTTTTAAGAGTGTTTTGGACTTCACTACTCTCTGGCTGTGGGGTAGTGAGAATCTCCATAACTCACTGGATTACGCAGTTTACATGTACTAGAAGGTGGGGGGAATATAGTTCAGAAGTTAAATGTGATGAAAGAGATTTAAGAATGGAATGTTTTCTGAATTATTCTTTATAATCACTCAATGATTATGTTTTGTTCGGTTTTCTGTCTGTCTTACCAAAACATTAACCCCTTTGCTATATAGTTCTTCCCTTAAAAGATTATACTTTACCTAATTTTAGAAATATTTTGAAAACTGTAGACCATTAAGACATATATACACACATATCCTTAAGTGAAAAGGCTACTACAAATTTTAAATTTTGCTTTAATATTAACTGTAATTTTTGTTTGCTTGTTAGTTGATGGAGATATCATATGTTAAAAATGAAATCAAATCCATTTATTGACTTGTAAATTTTGTACCTTGTCGGTGATATATCACTTTCAAAATTTAAATAATTTTTCTTTCTTTGGTTAGTAATGTCTAAAAAGTGTACTCTTCAGGAAAGGGGAAAGCAATTAACAAGAAGATAGTGTCACCCACATAATCTGAAAAATCAAAGCAAGTTTTTGTTTTATAAGATTTATTGAGACATAACCTATTACAAAGTACTCAGCTCTTAAATAATACAGATCACTTAATTTTTAAATATGCATGCACTATGTATGAAGCATAGTCATATTTCATTAGGTAGAATAGTAACGATTAGACTGTATTGGTGAATCCATAGTTATATATTACATATTTGTCTTTGCATCTAAAAACTGATATTTTTCCCTGAGTGCTATCATCAATTGAGGTAAAGTTTTAAATTTCTATCGTTGATTTTTCACCACTTGTTTTCCTTTTAAGTTCCACATTGTCAGTTTTATCTCTACTAAATTATTTAAAAGGACTAATTAAAGGAAAACCAAACCCTAATATAGATTCAACTATTCTAATTTGTCTTAAATGATTTTCTTTATTTAGACTGTACAAGTGAGTACTGAGTCAAATTCAAATTCAGAATTGAGATTTAAAATATGCTTCAGCCAATTTATGTAATAGTCTTTCTTCACTTCTTTTTTGTATGTTGTGTTATAATTTGTATTTAGTAAGGTTAGGGCCAAAGTACAAACAGAAATCAATACATCTTGTATTAAAGTCTTTGTATCTATGAAGTTATTCATATATTAAGTATTCTAAGTTCTTCTACATTGACAATGTACCTTTATAAGGATCCTGAATTTCCAAAGGTGACTTAAGATTTTTGGACTTTTCAGCCTTTGTACTTTCAGTTGCCCCTATTTTTTTCCAACACGTAGGTCCATCCAATCTCAAAAAGAACCTCTTGTACACACTTATGGATGTCACAAACTGTACTGCATATCCAAGCTTCATTTTCCCCAAGTAGTTTATTGTTGGGCAAATTCTGCTACTGATTTCTTCTCAGTGACGGAGTTACAATCCACATTCCATTTTACATAGTACAGTAACCCCCCTTATCTACATGGGCTTTATTCCCATTTTAATATCCCCCTTGGATATAAACTCCAGGTAGCATCAAACTCTATATATTCTGTTTTTTTCCCCATCCGTACATCCCTATGATAAAGTTTCATTTATAGGTTAAGCAAAGAGATTAACAACAACAACAATAAAATAGAGAAATTACAGCAATATACTGGGAAAAAAGTTATGAGGCTGTGGTTTCTCTTTAACTACCTTACTGAACTGTAATCATCCTTCTTCTTGTGATGATGTGAGATGACAAATGCTTACGTGATAAGATGAACTAAGGTGAATGATGTAGGCATTGTGACGTAGTGTTAAGCTACTAATGACTTTCTGATGATTTGTCAGAGGAGGATCAGTTGCTTCCAGACTCTGGTTGACTGTGGGTAACTGAAACCACAGAAAGCAAAAGCACAGATAAGGACAGAACACTACTGTGTTAACAAACTTTCCTATCAAAGTTATGTATTGATTCTAAGTGTCCATAGACATCCACTTGCAGTAATTTGACAAGTCTTCAGAAGTCTATCTTTCTTCTGCCTTCAATCACCATTTCCGGATGGGCATGTTGACAAATTACAGTTGACCCTTGAACAACATGGGTTTGAACTGAACAGTTCCACTTATGTGGATTTTTCTCAATAACTGTCATGGACAGGCACCTGGTGGCTCAGTCAGTGAAGCATTCAATCTTGCTTTCTGTTCAGGTAGTGATCTCAGGGTCATGAAATAGAGACCCACATTAGGCTCCATGCTCAGTGTGTAATCTGCTTGAGATTCTCTCTCTCCCCTTTCCTTTGCCCCTTCCCCTGCATGTGTTCTCTATCTCTCTCTAAAACAAACAACAAATAATAAATAAATAAATAAATAAATAAATAAATAAATAAATAAATAAATAGATAAAATCTTAAAAATAAGTAAATACAGTGGAAAAACTTGGGGGTTTGCAACTATTCAAAAAAGTCTCAAACTGTGTAGCCTCGGAATATTAAAAAATAGAAAAAGTTAGATATTATTGTAAGAGTACAGTGCATAATACATGTAATATACAAAAGATATGTTAACTGTTTATAGTATTGGTAAGGCTTCTTATGTCAATAGTAGGTTATTTGTAATTAAGTTTTGGGGAAGTCAAAAGTTACCCGTGGATTTTTGACTCTATGGAGGTTGGTGCCCCTACCCCTGCATTGTTTAAGGGTCAACCCTATGTGCTTAGCAGTCTGTGAGTTTGTAATCACAAAACCTTAAGTTAAAAACCAGCAAAAGAAAACACACACACACACACACACACACTCAAAACTGCCCTTATCGTGTGGCCCCTAATATATACCCAAGAGGCAAAGCCATAGATGAACTCATTTCTGCCAAGCTGTTCTTTGGTGACTTCGTTTTGAATGGGGAGAAAAGTGATGTTTCCCAATAAAAATTCTATCAAATGCTTCAAAGCTAAATCTCTGCAAATCCAGCAAATTTCTGAATGGTCGAAAATTTCATGTTTTATTCTCATTGCATTAATTTAGAAACCTTTTAAAAAGAGGATGAGTCAAAGCTATAACTTTGATAATGACAAAGATTTTTATCACATTAGACAAGATTGCTGGAATAAGACTGAAATAAATACAGCAGCACTTGCCAATGTAGAATTTTGTGTATAGCTTCTTGACCAAAACAGCAAATGTAGATGCGGTGCCAGGTTTTATATTTGCTTATATTGTAACTCTAAGATTTCTTTTTTTAGACAGAGCTATGGTTGCTGGTAAAGCGACTTTCTAAACCTTTAAAGGCACTAAATATATATTCAAGCTTCAGCTATCTACTCACAAATTAGTAATTCTCTTTTTAAATGGAATTAGCATGCATATAACAGAAGAAAAACAGTATTGCCTGTAGGGAAGGCAGTATTTTCAATCCAATTGCATGCTGACTGAAAATGACATAGCTGTATTTTCTTCAAAATATTCATTTCAAAATATTAAAAGATATTTCAGTATTTCTAGACCAGATAATGTAATTTGGTAGCAGAAATGGCTTCGATTTTCTTCCCTTGCTTTAAGGCTTAAACCAACTCAACCATTTCCAAAGCACATGTTCAATTTAGTTATCTGTTTCCGGAACAGATGCTTATGTGGTTTTATCTGCTGCAAATTATTGATAAACTATTTATCAAATCCCTGTCATCAAATTCTCAAATACCTTTCCAGTTGTTTTAATTCAATAAAATGCTAAAGATTTAGGGGGAAATATTTCAGCCTATACTGACATTTTACCCTTTCCTGTTTGTATTTACTCAGGTCTTTCTGTGACCTTTTGGTTTGTTGAAATTAATCAGAATGTTTCTAGTTAAAAGGCTTGTTAAAAATACTTTTCAAATATTGATCTACTAATTTGAATTCCTTTTGAGGTAAGGTTAATTTTTTTTTGAGGTAAGGTTAATTTGAAGTTGCTTTATGTTGTTGCATTTTGTATTTCAGTGCTTATGCATTATCATATTGGTTCGAATATAACCAGATTATCCTATTTTGGCTTATTTTTGTCATATCTTCAAAGTGCTCATTCGTAGCATGGAGGTAATGTAAAAATCAAAATAAATATAATGCATTATATAAAAATATATTTATCTGCTGATATAAAGATAATAGTTCTAATTTCAATTTTATTTAATTTTATATTTAATTTATTTAATCTTATTTTAAATTAATGACCCAACTTGTAGTTATTTAGAATGATATTGGTATTAAACGAATAACCAATGAAATAAGTGTTTGTAGGAATATTGTTATGAATTTACAAAATAAATATTAAACTGGTTTGACACAGTAATTAACATCCTTATCTAAATCTTGATTGATACCAAATAATAATTATTAAAAATTATTTACTTAAGCAGATATCAATGACATTAACACATAATTATTAATAACTAATTATTTGTTATCAGCGTAAACAATTTGATTTAAGGATGCAAATTTTTTCTACCGAAATTTTTTTTTTTTTTTTTATGATAGGCACACAGTGAGAGAGAGAGAGAGAGAGGCAGAGACACAGGCAGAGGGAGAAGCAGGCTCCATGCACCGGGAGCCTGACGTGGGATTCGATCCCGGGTCTCCAGGACCGCGCCCTGGGCCAAAGGCAGGTGCTAAACCGCTGAGCCACCCAGGGATTCCCCCGAAATTTTTTTCTTTGATTTTGACTCCTCATCACAGATGTATATTATACTGTATATTAATTTAATTAGTTTCAGATAAATCTTAAAAATAATTGAAAGGATATATTTCCACAACATGGAAGAACAACTCGGGAGTCATCAGTACATATAATAAGTTACTTCATTTAAAAGATATGTTGAAAAGAATTTTGACTTGTAAGGCTCTTAGTATGATAACAACTTGTTCTTTTTAAAAGCTTTTGGTTTTATTTGAATAAAAATGGATAAAACATTTAAAAAATAAACTAGTGTGATTAAGAAAAGTTGACCAAATAAGTTATTTTAAATTTGATACACATCTATTATTATTACACGCCAGATTGGAAGATTCCACGTGTGTAACTTCCTCAAGGAATTTAAGGTTTAAGAAGCAGAAGCTATGTACACATTTGAAATAAAGGCAAAATAAAATCATAAACATATCCAACAGGACACAGAGTGAACATAAATTTATTTATTTTTAAAAGTATATCTTCACGATATAAACAAGATAATCACAACGAAGAGATCAAATGTAAATCAACTTTTATGAAGCCAGAGTGTATTACTAGTACATGAGAACAAATATCCTGATGGTTCACATTTCTATCAACCACCTAAAGGTTTCAAGAATTGTTTTATTAAGATTGAATTTTTAGTCCTATGTATTATTGTATAGCAAATATCTTATTGCAATAGTATTTAACTTTCTTAAAGGATAGCTTATGTGCCTAATTTTTTCAAGTTTATGTGTTTGAAAACATCCATAAAAATATTACATTGGAAGGAAAGCTTCTTCTTCAATAATTATCTAAAGAAAATACAATACATAATGTGACACACAAGAAACAGCAATATTCCTTTTTTTTTTTTTTTAAATTTGTATTTATTTATGATAGTCACAGAGAGAGAGAGAGAGACAGAGACATAGACAGAGGGAGAAGCAGGCTCCATGCACCAGGAGCCCAACGTGGGATTCGATCCCGGGTCTCCAGGATCGTGCCCTGGGCCAAAGGCAGGCGCCAAACCGCTGCGCCACCCAGGGATCCCTGAAACAGCAATATTCCTATATATGATGATCAGAATTGATTATTCCCTAATTATAGTACCCATATCTTACTCAAATTTTTCTAGATTTCTGCATAATTAAATCAGAATATATTTGTTAAAAGTGTTGGAAATAAACAATGTATTTTTTTTTAAGGATTTTATTTATTTATTTGAGAGAAAGAGAGACCACAAGGGGATAAGGGGCAGAGGGAGAAAGAGGCTCAAACCCAGGACCTGAGATCATGATCTGAACTGAAGGCAGAAACTTAACTGACCGAGCCACCCAGGCACCCGAAGCAATGTGTTTTAAAAACAAAATCGAACAAACTGTTTTATTTGGTATATAAACTTTTTTCTTAATCAAGCCAAAATCACACTAACTCTATCAATATCAGCATGGGAAGTATTTTCAATTAAGTATCAACTCTATACACTGCTGGTGGGTTATGTAAATTGGTATATATTTTGGAAAGCAGTATGTCAGTTATGATGAAAACCTTAAAAATAATTATATTTTGATTCTATGATTCTAATGTATATTCTCAAGAAATATCAAATTAAAGAGTGGAAAATCAGAAGGAGAAGATGTCAAATTAAAATGTTCAGTGGCGTGCATACACTATGAAAACCTGGGTTCACCTCAGAGATACGGGGTCTTGGTTGGGGTTCTCATGAAATCACAACTTAAGACACATGCAGCTAGTTTATTCATAAGGCGATCTTAAGCAAGCAAGAGAGATTTTTCTAACAGAAACTCTTGGCTTTGGAGCTCTTCATTTGGCTGGCAGAGGGCTTGTCAGTAGAATGAAAGATGAATTCTCTCAATGCTGAAGCTGCAGCTGAAAGAGAGGGATGAACTCATTCCCCAACTTCAGAAAGAGCTGGAAAAAGTCCAGCATTCACAGAAGGCTTCTGCTTCAAGAGTAGATAAATCCACAGAGACTGAACTTCTAGTTCAGTGGAATCCCACATGCACAGAAGGTTTATTTAAACCAGTACATATTTCAACCTAGGTTAAATCATTTGACCATAAGCAATGTTATCACCAACCTGTGACATATTAAATATTGAATAAAATCAGTTTTCCATCTAAAAAAAAAAAAGGATCAAGAAAGAGGCAGTTGGAAGAGCGAAAGTGGAAAAGAGAACACTGACAAAGGGTAAGCTTCTGATCTGGTTAGTATTTTTGAGAAACTGGATTTAGATCTATCTAGCTGGGATTCATCTGAAAAATCAGGCCAGTCTGCATCATTTTGGTCTCCACGAAGAAAGGAATTTCTGTTAATTTATCTATGAACTTCTGAACCCCAAGAAATGATTTTCCTTCGAATTTTAATCCCTCACACTTCTGGGTTGTCCTACCTTCCTGTAGTTTTTTTTTTTTTTTTTTTTTTTTTGGCAGGGCGGGGGGTAGGCAAAATATTTGAGAGCAGTGTCACTGCCTGGAAACTGGATACTGCTGGGTTACGAGGGAAGTGTTCACTCTAGCTGCAGCTGGAATGAGCTAGAGAAGGACCAGGAATTTGTGGATCAGGGCACTCTGAGTACCTGACTTGAATAGCCGTTGGTACAGTCAATTCAGTTCATGCCAACAGTAAGTGGACTCAATGCAGTGGTCTCTTATATTTTAAAAAAAGATTTAAAACAAGAGGATTGGTGGGACAGATAGAGTCTAAAACCTTGTAGTTGTTCTTGAGACTATAACTGTTGGTCTTCCTCAATAACTGGTGGTCTGTTCCCTGTTTGCAGCAGCTTCAGGTGTTTCTTCAACTTTCCTAGGTTACATGTGTGCATGGTGAGGCCACCCAGATTTCAATTCCCGAGGGGGTGGAACCTTTAGTTTTCTTGCCCTGGTCAGTCTCCAGTTGCTGAAATTGTCAATTGTCCAATGTTCTCACTAGACACATAAGCAACAAGAAAGACCCTAGTGAATTACTCAAGTCCTAGATGTACTCTTGTGTGCCTGCTGGCTACACATTGTAATCAAGATAGATTATCCTCTCCAGTATATAAATTATGTCCTTTCCTGCTAGGTACCATAAAAATCACCATATATCATCGGATATTTTAATTTATAAACAGCATCTTGGAGCACAGCACTCCAGCTCCTTAGGGTGTCATTCCAAGCTGGCACTTTAGCTAAGTGTTTAATGGTCACTCGTTCTGAGGAGACATATGCAGGATTTCATCCCTGCAAACTAGTCATTCTTAAACCCTCAGATTATAAAGTCACCTTTCTTATCACAGTCTATCTTCAAGTGACATAATACAACTTCCCAGAATAACTTTTCAATAACAATCATTTATTTCTTCCTTCCTAGTCTTTAAAGTATTATTGTCATATATTATACATACATATATGTTATAAAGCCCACAACCCAGTGTTACTACTTGCTTAGTCATTTATCTTTTTAAAATATACGGAATCTAAAAAAAGAAAATTACCCACTTAGTTACCATTTTCTGTTTATACATCCAAATTTCAATCTAGTATCATTTTCTTTTACCTGAAAGACCTCCTTTAACATTCTTACAGAATGCGTCTGCTGGTGACGACATTTTTTAGTTTTTGTATGTGGGATGGTCTCTATTTCACCTTTAAAAAATGCAAAGCAAGGTGCTAACTCTGTTCAGCTCTATGAAGATGGGGTAATGTGAAGAGCTGAAGATGAGCATGAAGCTAGCAAAGGTTGGTCCATGAGATTTAAGTGAAGAAGCTATCTCTGTAACATCAAAATGCGAGATGGAGCAGGAAGTGCTGACTTAGAAGCTGCAGCAACTTATTCAGAAGATCTAGCTAAGATTATTAAGAAAGGAGGCTACATTAAACAACATTTCTGATGCAGATGAAATAGTTTTCTATTGGAAGGAGATGCCATCTAGAACTTTCCAAGCTAGAGAGAAGACTGTGCATGGCTTCAAAGCTTCAAAAGATAGGCTACCTCTCTGGTTAGGGGCTATGACAGCTGGTGAGGTTAAGATGAAGCCAATCCTTATTGACCATTCTGAAAATTACGCTAACTTGAGGAGCCTAGGTGGTTCAAGTCTGTTAAGCATCTGACTCTTGATTTTGGCTCAGATCATGATCTCATGGTCATGGGGTTGAGCCCCATGTTGGGTTCCACAATCAGCAGGCACTCTGCTTGAGATTCTCTCTCACTCTCTTTCTCTGCCCCACTCCTGTTCTTTCTTAAATAATTAAATAAATAAATCTTAAAAAAAAAAAAGAATTATGCTAACTCTACTTTGCCTGTGCTCTGTCACTGGAACAAAAAAGCCCGGATGACAGACACATCTGTTTACAACATGGTTTACTGAATATTTTAAGCCCGTTGTTGAGAACTACTTCTCAGAAATAAAGATTCCTTTCTTTCTTTTTTTTTTTTTTTTAAGATTCCTTTCAAAATATTACTGCTCATTGACAATGTACCTGGTCACCCAAGAGCTCTGATGGAGATGAGTGCTGTTGTCATACTTGCTAACACAACATCCATTCTGTAGCCCACCGTTCAAGGAGTAATTTTGACTTTCAAGTCTTATTATTTAAGAAATACATTTTGTAAAGCTATAGCTGCCATAGATCCTGATTCTTCTGATGGATTTGGGCAAAGAAAATTGAAAACCTTTTGGAAAAGATTCACCATTCAGGATGATATTAAAGGCATTCATGATCAAAAGAAGAGGTCAGTGAGGTAGATGGGTAGCAGTCAGTCAAACATTTGACTCTTGATTTGGGTTCAAGTCATGATCTAGGATCATGAGATCCAGCTTTGCATCAGTCTTCGCTCTGGGTGTGGAGTTTGCTTAAAATTCTCTCTCTCTCCTTCTCCCTTTGTCTCTCCCTCTACCCCTGCATCCCTGTTTGTTTGCACACACTCTCCCTAAACACACCCATACAGACACACAAGAAGAGGTCAAAAAATCCACATTATCAGAAATTTAGAAAAAGGTCCTTCTAATTTTCATGTGTGACTTTGAAAGGTTTAATACATCAGTGGAAGAAATAACTGCAAAGGTGGTGGAAATGGCAGGAGAACTAGAATAAATGGAGTGTAAAGATGTGACTGAAATGATGCACTCTCATGATAAAACTTGAATAAAGAGTTGCTTCTTAAAAGTGAGCAAAGAGGTGCCAGAGTGACTCAGTTGGTTAAGCATCTGCCTTCAGGTCAGGTCATGATCCTGGGGTTCCGAGATGGACCTCTGCATTGTGCTCCCAGCTCAACAAGGAGTCTGCTTTTCCTTCTACCTCTGCCCCTTTGCCCCACCCACCCCCACTGTTCCTGCTGCTCTCTCTCTAGCTCTTTCTTTCAAATAAATAAATAAGATCTTTCCAGAAAAAGTGGTTGCTTGAGATAGAATTTACTCCTGGTAATGATGCTGTAAAGATTATTGAGATGACAGCAGAGAATTCAGAATAGTACATAAACTTAGTTGATGAAGCAGCTGCAGGGTTTGAAATGATTGACTCTACTGTAGGTAAAATCTATAAAACAGCATTGCATGCTGCAGAGAAGCCATTCATAAGAGGAAAAATCAATCAATGTGGCAAACTTTGTTATCAATTTTAAAGAATTTCTATAGTCACCTTATCCTTCAGCAATCACCACCCAAATCAATTAGCAGCCATCAACATGAAGGCAAGACCCTCTACCAGCAAAAATATTACAACTCACTAAAAGCTCTGACAATGATTAGCATTTTTTAGCAATGAAGATTTTTTTTTTAAATTAGAGTATATACATTGATACATTGTTTCTTGAGACAATGCTATTGCACACATGGTAAACTACACTATAGTGTAAACATAACTTTCATATGCATTGGGAAGCCAAAAAGTTCCTTTGAAAAAAAAAAAAAAAAAAAAAAAACAAAAAGTTCCTTTGATTCACTTTATTGCAGTGTTCACCCCATTGCAGTAATCTGGAACTGAATGCATAATATTTCCAAGGTATCCCTGTACTTTATAATAGATGGCTTTAACTTTATTTCTATTCAGTGATTGTTTCAACAGGTTCAGAAAAAAAACAAAAACATGTGACATCATAAAAACATTTTAGGAAACTAAAGATTGAAGGTATTCCCTAAAACTGATTATTAACATCTATAAAAAAATTACATCATAAAACTAGAAAACAGCAAGGATATCTCCTGATACAGTTTCTATTCATCATTGTACAAGACTTTCTCACTAGTGAAATTAGGTAAAGAAGATAATAAATTCAGTTTGACAAGGAGGAAATTAAAGATTCATTTATCTACTATTTGAGGTAGGAGAGGGGCAGAAGGAGACGGAGAGAGAGCATCTCAAGCAAACTCATCGCTGAGCAGGAAATCCAATACAGGGCTTGATCTCACAACCCTGAGATCATGTCCTGAGCTGAAATTAAGAGTCAAATGCTTACCTATCTGAGCTACCCAGGCAACCCCTCCCTCTCTTTAAAAATGATTTATTTATTTATTATTTTATTGAGAGAGAGAGGAAAAAGGTGCAATTAAATTTTGTCCATGTATAAAATCCAGTATAATCTAAGAAGAAAGCTAGTAGAACTAACAAAGTCAGTGAGGCTGTAGAACATATGATTAATATATGCAAGTCTGTGATATTTCTGTATTCCAGTAGGGAGCAATAATAAAATAAAATAATTTTTCAATTTAATTTTTTCAGGGATGAACCTAAGAAAAAAATTCACCAAAAATTGCAAAATATTGCTGAGAGATATTTATGAAAATCTAAGTGGAGTGAAAAAACTTATTGATAGGTCAGAAAACTCAGTATTGTTAAGATGCTAATTCTAAGAAAATTTATTTATAAATTTAATATAATCTTAATAAACATCCTAGAATTTTTTTTTGTAGAAATTGTCATGATGTATCCAAAATTCATATGAAAATTTGAAGGATGTAGAATAGCTAAAACACTTTAAAGAGGAAATCAAAGTTTGAAGACTAACACTAACTGGCATTATTTTAAGATTTACAATAAAGCTTTTGTAATCAAATCAGAGCAATATAAGCATAAAGATAAACAAATGCATTAATGCAACAGAATAGAGTCCAGAAATTGATCCACATATACATATGGAGACTTATTTTTGATGAGGATGCTAAAACAATTCAGTGGACAAAGGATATTTTTCCATCAGTTGGACTGAAACATTTGACTATCCATTCCAGAACAGTAAACTTCAAAGAATGCCTCCACACTATATCTAAAAATGAACTAAAAGTGGATTGTAGAATTAAATGTAAAAGTTAAAACGATAATATTTCTATTTAGATACAGTGGAAAATATTTGTAGCCTCAGCTTACCAAAGAATTCTTAGATACAAGTTTGACAACTCAATCCTTAAAATATTGTTGGTAAATTGAACTTTATTGAAAAGAAAAAGTTTAGTTCTTCAAATGATACTATCCAGAAAATGAAAGGCTCTCCACAAATTAGGAAAAAAAAATATTTGCAAATCATATGTACTTGTAAAGTTCTTGAATTTAGAAAAATATAAAGAATTCTTAAAACTCAATAACATGCAAACAACCCAATAAAACTAGACAAAATATTTGAATGGACACTTCATCAAATAATATGGATAACAAATAAGCAAATGAAAAGATGTCAAACATCATTGGTCATTAAGGGAATGTAAATTAAATCTACAATGAAATTGCATTATATTAGAATGACTAAAATAAAACAAAACTAAACAAAACAGAAAAAACCTGACCTTGTCAAATGTTGGGAAGAATGTGGAGGAAGTGGTAGTTTCATACCTTGTTATTTTAAATATAAAATGGTAGAACTGCTTTGGGAAGCAATTTGTTATTTCTTTAAAATAGTTAAAATAAATCTATCATCTCTATAATCAAGTCATTACATTCCTAGGTATTTACTCAAGAAAAAAAGAAAGCAAATGTCCATAAAGAGATTTACACAGTTTTTTTTTTTTTTTTTTTTTTTTTAATAGCAGCTATATGCGTAATAGCCCCAACTGGAAACAACTCAAATTTCTTGTCAAAAGAAGAATGGATAAACCAATGGTCCAGTTATCTGTGGATGCATAGAATGATGAAGTTGAAATCAAATTATGCTTCATTAAAAATTTATGCCAAAAAATACATACTCTATGATTTCCTTTATTTAATACTCCAGAAAAGAAACTAATCTAAAATGAAAGGTAGCACATCAGTGGTTGCATGTGGAAGGGAATGAGAAAAGATGCAAGAGGGAGCAAATTTTGAGGAGATACTACTACTTTTTGTGGGATGAAGGGTAATTTCACTCTCTTGATTGTGATCATTGTTTTGAGGATGCATTTTTATTTCAAATTCATCAAATTGTAAATGTTAAATATGTTCTGTATTATATGTCAATTATGCCTCAATAAAGTTGTCAAAAAATTTTAAACTATGTAGGATGGTGTGCGTTATTTGCAGGGTGGAAGTAGGTTTATTGAACAACATTTCCAGGTTATTTTCAGATTCAAATTTATATATATGGGTTCCTACAAAAATTGATTAACATAACGTTTTACTACCATATTTTCAAATAGTAACTCTTTGAAATCAGTGAACAATCTGCACATTCTACATAAGGAAGTAACTTCAGTAATTCTACTCCTTGCTTTGACCAATGATTTTATGATATGGTCTGAAACTAGAATACACAGACTTGCTGCTTTTCCTTTCATCACTTTTTCATTTCAGGTACCTGGAGAAATGACCCCAATTTATCCTCTCACTAATGCCTTGACATTGTGTTTTTCTTCTTAGGCTTGATTCTGTCCTGTAATTCTATCCTTTATACCTATTCTGAATTTATACTTAGCTCTCTGTTAAGGCAATTAAAATGTGAAACATTATACATTACAGGTATTTTGCCGTGACTCCTTAACATACAGTAAATACTATACAAATCTTTGCTGATAGATTGATTAAAATTTTATGTATATCCTATTGCATTTAGCATTTTATTAAGCAAACTAAGTAATATGGGTCACTCAATTATTTAACTGTTTTTGGAGTTTCTGCTATAAGCCAGATCATGCACTAATCTCTAGAGATTCAAAGATAAATTGAACAAATGTCCTGTTCTTCTGGGGCTGCTTGCTCAGTGTCTTATGACAGTTTCCAACCTAAGTTTTGCAATATATTTTTTAATATAGTATGATTTTGCTTTATACATCGTTATGTTTTATTGAGCAGATGTTTATCCATTATGTATAATCTCACAGATATCACTAGAAGTCATGTTCTGTCAAGGCAAAAAATATTTTTCTGAACAATAAATGACTTCCGTGAGTAGGACTAATGGAGGATAACAGTTAGTTTCCAAGATATGGAATATCTCAAGGCTTGCTGTGTGACATAATGAGAAATATGCCTTCTGAAAAAATGAGGGGAAAATTAATCAGAACACTTAAATATGGGCATTATTATTTTAACCTGCTAACTCATTTATTTGGATATATGACATTAAAAATATTAATTTCAAATCACTTCACTGCCTATTTGCAAGCCATCTGTACAGAAAAAATCTTCATGACTATCGATGCTACATTCTCAGGAGAGTCGTAGTTCACTGCAGCTCTGGCGTTAATTACAGCAAAATGGAGGTTAAAAATGGCTTGGGAGCAACAGTGCAATATTGTTTGGAAATAGTTGGCCTAGTTACCTGGGAGGCACCCAAGGTTTGTCTACCAACAGGATATTTTTGACAGCTTTTCAATTGCCTGAAGCAGCCTCAGTGGTTGCTTTCACTCTATTATAATCCTAAAGGAGTATAATTATTGCTGCAGTAAACTTAAGTGGGACAACTTTGCAGTTTATTTTGAATATACTTCATATGTACATGATCTATCACAGGATAAAAACTCATTTAAAGTCTGTAAAAACTTAATTTGTCTAGGATTATAATTGCCTACATTTAAGCAACAGGTAGAGCTGAAATTATATATTTATATAGTATGTGTATGATATATACATGAAATTATGTATATATATTTACACATGTATATTCAAATATATACACATACTTTTACATATGTCATTATCATGTGTTATATATAAATATATATTGCATTGCATGGGTGAAAATTATCTGAATAAAAATATTTATATGATATGTTTTTGTGTATAATCAAAATATCACCTGTAACCAATATTGGTAAGTCATACTGGTGATTGAACATTTTGGCATTGATTATAAATTTGTGTGGAGCATTGCATCTTTTGTGCAGTACCTACACCAAGTCACTGATCAGAAACTAGAAATGAATTCCCTTTGCCTGTATACAACATGTTTACCTGGAAAATTAGTTAGAAACTGACTGATGATAATCTTCTCGAGTATATGTATATTATATATATTTATTTATAATACTAATTTTGAATAATAAAAATTAGTAACTTTTTGAGTGTGGAAATTACCATATTAGCTCTCTCTGTGATCTAAATTTTTAAGGGAAATTATACTATTAGTTTATTTCCTGAATATTTCCTTATTTGAATTTTACCAACTAATTACTTTTGAATAATATATCATTTTACCCTTCATTGTACTTCAAATTATCTTAACCTTTATTTTTTATTTGGTGAGTTCTGTTTGCACCTGTTTTACCTTACATTTAAAAATGTAATTTGGGGGCATCTGGCTGGTTCAGTCAGTTAAGAATCTGTCTTTGGCACAGTCATGATCCCAGGGTCCTGGATCAGGCCCCACCTTGGAGGTCTCTGATTGGTGGGGAGCCTGATTCTCCTTCTCTCTCTACCACTTGGGCTCATTTGCTTGCTCACTTGCTCTCATTCTATCTCTGAAATGAATAAATGAAATCTTAAAAAGAAAAGTAATTTGGATCAACACTATCAAAGCCAGTTGATCAAAGTCCAGACCAACAGCGATAAATCAGTTCATAGTGTGACTTTTGCCATGATATGATGTAAATGACATTTTTCCTCTGTGGTTTTCCTTCTAAATTACATACCCCAGTCCAATCTTGAGAAAGACATTAGAGAAAAATGAGTTGAGGGACATTCTATAAAATACCTAACAATACCTCTCAAAACTCTAAAGGTCATCAAAACAAGGCAAGCCTTAAAAACTATCACATCCAAAAGGATCCTCAGTAGATATGACAATTAAATGTCATGTGATGACCTAGATGTGATCCTGGAACAGATATAAAGGCCTTCGGGTAAAAATAAAGGTAATCTGAAATTATGGATTTTCATTAATAATAATGTATCAATATTGGTGCATTACATATAACAAAATGTACCAAATTAGTGCAATATTTTAAATAAATGTAGCATTGTATATGGAATTGTCTGTAATAATTGTAATGTTTCTGTAAATCTAAAATTGTTTTTTTAGTTTATTTAAATATCAGTGACCAGAAAATAGAATAAAAATTGATTCATTTTATTTGTTTAGCATAATGACAAAAGACATATACATCATGGGAAAATAAAGCATAAAATTAGTCAAATTGTTTTATTTTATTAAAATTTATTTAGATTGCTTCATCATATATTTCTTTTAAAGTAAGCTATTTTATTTTATTAAAAAAATTTTGAGGGACGCCTGGGTGGCTCAGTGTTTGGGCACCTGCCTTCAGCTCAGGTCGTGATCCTAGGATCCTGGATTGAGTCCCACATCCAGCTCCCTGCAAGGAGCCTGCTTCTCCCTCTGCCTGTGTCTCTGCCTCTCTGTCTCACTCTGTGTCTCTCATGAATAAATAAATAAATCTTTAAAACATTTTTTTGAGTATATTTGACACACATTAGTTACAGGTGCACAGCATAGTGATTGACCCTTTCTATACTATTCTATGTTCATCACTCGTGTAACTGCTACAACTGTATGACATTATTACAGTATCATTGACTTGATTCCCTACGCTGTACCTTTTATTTCCATTAATTATTCATTTCATAACTGGAAGTCTATATCTCCTACTCCTTTTCACCCATTTTGCCCATTCCCGCCACCTCCTTTCCCTCTGGCAACTGTCAGTTTGTTCTTTGTATTTATAGGTCTGATTCTGCTTTTTGTTTGTTTATCCATTTGTTTTTATTTTTTTCATTTTTATTTTTCTTAAGATTTTATATATTTATTCATGAAAGACACAGAGAGAAAGTCAGAGACATAGGCAGAGAGAGAAGCAGGATCCTTGGGGGGAGTCTGTTGTGGGACTTGTTCCCAGGACCCCAGGATCATGACCTGAGCCAAAGGCAGATGCTCAACCAAAGAGCCAACCAGATGCCCCTTGTTTTGGTTTTTAGATTCCACATGAGTGAAATCATATGGTACTTGTCTTTCTCAGATAAATTTATTTCACTTAGCATAATACTCTCTAAGTTTATCCATGTTTTTCCAAAAGGCAACATCTCATCCTTTTTAATGACTATGTAATATTCATATATATTTCACATCCTTTTCCATTCATCTAAATGGACACCTAGATTGCTTCCATACCTTTGCTATTGTAAATAATGCTGCAATAAACATAGGGGTGCATATAATTTTTTCAAATCAGTGTTTTTTTGGATTTTGGGGGTGAATAGTCAGCAGTGGGATTATTGGATGGTATGGTATTTTTATTTTAAATTTTTTGGGAACCTCCATACTGTTTTCCACTGTGGTTATACCAATTTATATTCCCATCGACAGTGTACAAGAGTAAGAAACTTGTTTATACTAAGGGTTGCTGGAATAAGAACACATTAAGACAATAAATGTTCTTATAGCCATACTCTAAAATTATATTTTACATAACATATTGTTATCTATAAATACACCCTGACAATTGTATATCAGTCTTAATATAGTAGCAGATATATTTTATGAAAAAATGTATTTTCCTTTTCATACAACAAATGTCATCCATACATCACTGAACTGTATAATCCTAATTGTATAATTCTATAGCAGAGGGGGGAATCTCTTTTTTATAACTGCAGCTAGTGATTACCTCTTGTCTCAAACCGCAGGGATTGTTCTGCCCTTGTAATTTCTTTGCTAGAAATGTTAATAGTGATGTTAAAACAAATGTTGTTTCTATTTGTTTATAATATATATCTGTTGAGGAATATAAAATTAGTAGAAATAATAAATACCAGAAGTGATTTCTTCTGCTCAGTCATACTGTGGATATATACAACAAAAAGCATTTCTTGGAATTAAGATAAGCTGTAAGTTATTTGTGATTTAAGCATTTATAGGTATGCCAAAAAACCACAGAAACTATTTTTTAAATTAAAATGCTGTAAAAAAATTTTCAGGTATAAAGTCCAAAGGGAAATTTCTTACAAATCTGTCAAAATATCTTTTGACTCCCAATTCTATGCACATTTCGGCCTCTTCATAGGTAAGAGGAAAGAAAAACAAGGTATATATGCTACTAACATGGAAAATCTAGTTTTGAAAAAAAATCAAGGAACTTCAGTGCTGAAACAAATGTAATTCACTGAGACAGGTCTGTTTAATAGAACTTTGTGTGATGACAGAAATTTTCTAAATCTCCTTGGTCCGATATGGTAACCACTTGCTTCACGTAACTGAAATGTGGTTGATATGACAAAGGATAGTAATTATTATTTAATTTAATTTAGATTTAAAAATAAATAATTTTATCTGGCTATGGTTTTGGACTAAGAAGTTCTAAAACAACCTATTAACTTATTCTTAATTGTAGCACATTAAATAGTGCAAATTATGTGGCCTGGGATAAATTGTAAATATTGGAATTTAAAACATAATTATTATACCACTTTTTAGATGGTTAATTTTAAACATTGAGATGTAATATCCAGTATCATATATTTAGAAGACACCTGAAGAATCTTTTACATCAGAAATTTTATGTCCCGGGATCCTTGGGTGGCGCAGTGGTTTAGTGCCTGCCTTTGGCCCAGGGCACGATCCTGGAGACCCGGGATCGAATCCCACGTCGGGCTCCCGGTGCATGGAGCCTGCTTCTCCCTCTGCCTATGTCTCTGCCTCTCTCTCTCTCTCTCTGTGACTATCATAAATAAATAAAAATTAAAAAAAAAAAAAAAAAAGAAATTTTATGTCCCTTTTTCTCTTTAAATTCATATTTAACTACTGAACAATTTCAAATACTAATGAATTTCATATTTACACTTCAATATTTTCATTACATTTAAATGTAATGAATGTTTAAAAATGTATGTAAATTACACATATTTATTTGTGTCCTTGAACCTTCATTTTTCCTTCTATTGACTCATTATAGTTATTAATAAGACACAATTAAAAACACATTTCGGTAGTGATTAATTATATCAAGTAAATTTTATTAAAATGAAACTCAGTAGATGCTATTTACTGTTACTATCAGAAGGTATCTAATAGCAATTCAATTATTTTTTCATCTTTTTTATATTCTCCTAAATAAATATAAGGAACTACCTTTGTCAGAGAGATTATTCCCTGTGTTCTAGGATTTTTATGGTTTCAGGTCTCCTATTTAGGTCTTTAATCCATTTTGAGTTTATTTCTGTATATGGTGTTAGAAAGTGGTCCACTTTCATATTTTTACACAGAGCTGTCCAGTTTTCCCACCATCACTGATGGAAGAGACTATCTTTTCCCCATTAGATATTCTTGTCTTCTTTGTCATAGATTCATTGACCGTATAAATATGAGTTTATTTCTGAGTTTTCTATTCTGTTCTATTGATCCACATGTCTATTTTTTGTGTGCTATTACCATACTGTTTTTATTACTACAGCTTTGTAGTATATCTTGAAACCTGAAAGTTTTGCTTTTCTTTCTCAAGATTGCTTTGGCTATTCAGAGTCTTTCATGGTTTCATATGAATTTTAGTATTTTGAAAAATACTACTTGTGGAACTATCTTCTACAATAAAAATAGAAGTATATAATATATAACCTTTGCTATGCAGTAGTCCTTGGCAAGAGTAGAGAGATGAATGTGGCAGGAGCATTAAAAAATAGTTACAATTCTCCATCCAACATATTGTGTAAATTCAGAATCTCCCAGCAGGGGTCAAATGACTCTGTTATCTCTGCTTACCTCCTCCTAAACCAAAATTTGTATCAGAGAGAGGAAGGGAAAAATTCTCCAATGGGTAATTCATGCCTTGAATAAGAGGTCTACCCAGACATGAATATTGTCTCTTTTGTTTGGCACCAAAGTAAGCAGTCTGCCAAGATGAAATATGTGTTGTTGTTGTTGTTGTTGTTGTTGTTGTTGTTGTTTTGGTATCTTTTTGTCAAATAGGAAAAGAAAGAAAACTGAAAGGAAAGGAAAGAGTGATGATATTTCCATTACAGAGGTGTCCTCACACTAGGTTTAGAAGAGAGTCTCTATAGAAATGGAGGTTTGGAAGGTAATATACTATAGATTATATATGTTCATGTAGCCATTAAAGCAAACTTCATGTATACCCAGTATTACAACTTTTCTGCTTAGAAACTGTTGGTAGATCATTTTATTAGAAGTAGTAACCATAGTGGTCTTTGATGTTGAGATGTTTAAAGCCGTCTTATCTATTTTTTCCACATTGAGTTAAAAATAAACTTATGTTTTTTTTCCCCAAAGGTTTATATGCTTGGAAAGTTTGTATTAGTTTACAAAAATATAGGGATGCCTCAGTGGCTCAGAGGTTAACCATCTGCCATCGGCTCAGTGTGTGATCCTAGAGTCCCAGGATGGAGTCCTACATCCAGCTCCCTGCATGGAGCCTGCTTCTCCCTCTGCCTGTGTCTCTGCCTCTCTCTGTGTGTCTCTCATGAATAATTAAATAAAATCTTAAAAAAATAATTTACAAAACTATATGTATTTGTGATGATGGACCTGCACATGCTGTTTTAAAGTAAACTGACAGAGTTAAAAGTCATTGTTACTCCCTTTAACAAAAGGAATTTAAAGAATAATTAAAACCTCCTATTTTAAATGTGAATTGAATGTAAATATATATTAAATATATATGTATAAAAGTATTAAATTTTACAGAGAAATAAGTTAATTTTGATGTCTGTTAAATATTAAATGCAAGTCTCAAGAAAGTATAATGTGAAAAGTTTATTTTCCTCATTATACATTTTTAAAGTTTTAATATCCTTAACTTATAATTGAAGCAAAATAAAAATGTTATTAAGTAGCTTTAAAACTAGCCAATATAATTGAATATTAACAATTTTTAATTTGGAAATAAAAAGCACTTTCATTTGTGCCAATGTTTTTGAAAAAAAATTTCTGCTTATGCATACCCCTAACCGTCTACTGCTTCAGCATATAGGAAATGTCTCCTGGTTCTTTTTTTACTTTAGAGTGCCAGAAATTATTTTCCTTTCTATTCCCAACAACAACAAAAAGATAAAAATTGCAACCTATCATCAACCTTTCATCTAAATCTTGGACCTAGTTCATCATTGCTAAATTGCAAACTTGGCGAAAAGTTCTGGTCCCTTTCCATTGATTCTAAAAGTGATTGAGTTGGAGATTGCTAGTGTAGATAATTGAATCCTACTACATGAAAGCTTGGATTTGTATTCAATGGCATCTTACTGCTTCTCTCATCTTACAATTCCTTCCTATTTAACCCAACCACAGATTATATATAATTCGAGAATAACCAAAGCATTTTCATTGAAGAATTAGACAAAATGTCTATTTGTGCAAAGCACAATGGATCTTCAGTATGTAAACTATTGGTACTTGACTACAATTTGCTTCAAAAATGAGGAAGTAGTAACTGCTATGGGAAGTAGTGACTATTCTATTAAAAGTTTTTCTTTATGCCTTCATTAGTAGGTCATGTAGAAATTAATCTTCTAATTCTGGTAAGGTGGCTTCTACTGAAGCAATAAAAACAGCCATCTATCTAACCTCTCGTAAAATAAAATGTTCTCTGCTAAATCGGAATCCATTCTGAAAACACATGGACTATGTTTCAGTCAGGGTTCTTCAGAGAACAGAACCAACAGAATGTAGGTGTATGTGTAGATTGAGAGAGAGAGGGAAGGAGAGAGAGAGAGAAATATATTTTAAAGAATTAGCTTATGCGATTGTGGAGGCTGGCAAATTCAAGGGCAGGGTAGGTTAGTAGGGCGAAGATCCAGGGAAGAGTTGACACGAGTTCAAGTCCTAAGGCAGACTGCTGGCAAAATGTTCTCTTCCTCAGGAGAGGTCAGTCTTTTCCTTTTATGTGTTCAGCTGACTGGATGCATCCTGCCCACATTATGGAGGACAATCTGCTTTACTCAAAGTCTACCAACTTAAATGTCAATCTCATTCAAAAGAATACTTTCATAGAAACATCTAGAATAATATTTGAATATCTGGGTACCATTAGCTGAGCCAAGTTGATACATAAAATCGACCATCACAGGTTTCATCCTTTATTCTTTTTGTCTCTCTTAATTTCAGAATTTTGAATCCATGACTTAGGTGTGTAGAAAATACAATAGGTGCAGAGGCCGAAATATACCCAAAATTCCAGAACCATATATTTATCTTTCACAGAGATGCTGGGGACTGCATGGTTTACACACATTTTCTTTTGCATAATGAAGGTGGCAAATATTTTTGTTTTATTTATATTTATATTTTACATTATATTTTACTGGTCACTGTATTCACCATGCATAAGATAATAGTGAATCCTGATTAAAGCATATGAACTTGGACAAGTCTAAAGAAACAGAATACATTTATTGAGATTTTGAATCTCATGCTGAGAAGATGCTTATAACTTTGACTGAAACACTGCTTCCAGGCTCTGAATGAAAAACAATGGATTAGTGGCATTTGTATTTATGCAAATGGATTGGTTTAGTTGTTCTTTATCCTTTACCTGTTGGCTCAGTAATACAAACTGGTGAATTCCTATATCCTTAGAGTTGCCTGGAATAAAGATTGTTTCCCTAAGATCCGGTTATTATTTTATTCAATATGCTTTTCTCCCATAGAAGTTAATTCACTTCCGATACAACAAGAGATGACAGTGTCACATCCCATTTCTGTCTTGTTTATCAGAATGAGTTATGGTGCACATCATTTCATCGGAACACATATTTGAGTGAAGAATGGGATTTTGAGGACCAGTGAGTAACAGGAGCATCTCCAGGACCAGAGAAGCAAAAGAAGAATGTAATACAGTAATGTGCTTTCTCATCACAGTTCTTCCCAGATTGATCACAGCCCTTGTCCCAGTTTGTGTATGTGTGTGTGTGTGTGTGTAATAACTTTTTTAAAGGCATGTGAAAAGCAGACAGCACCAAATCCAGACTTTCCACAACTTTGTAATAAGTCCTTCCCTCCTTCAATAGTGAAAAAATGTATAATTTATGCGTGCATCTATGGAGATGTGATATATAAAGCAAAGGTAATATTTAATTAATTTCATGTGAACAGTCTCTACAATTAGCCATAAAACTAAGGTCATTCATAAAAATAAGACCATATGAATTTTTCCTCATTTTTCTGATGGAGTTGTGTAATTGACCAATTGCCCCTGGATTCATTCACTCACAGACAGAAACACATTTGTGCTCAATTAGAGGCTGATAATTTTTGCCTGTCTTTCATTTTGGTGGTGAGATAAACATTAGCCTATGCCAAAATTCATTTCCTTTGGAAAAATTTGTATTTCTAATTATTAGCTGTATTTCTAGGATAAGAGGAGGTTTAGTTGAGAAATCACTTTACCTTTTCTCTACCAATATTAAGCCTCAAACTTTTTTCTAAGCCTCTCTCAGTTTATCTAACTGAACTATCATTAATCTCAAATGTCATCATTGCAAAATGTCACTATCTTTTATGCTATATAAAAGTGGCTCATAGTCTCTTCATGGAGACAACTGAGTTCCAAGCTATTAAATATTTGATAATTAAAATGTTTTATTGAGTCATGCTAGCCCTTATTTCTTACTTGTTTACTTTCTCTTTATTTTATCTTTCCCCTTAAGTTTTCACCTCACTCTCCTCAGCATTTTCTCTCATTTCCACTATTTCCAATTGTTCCTTTTTTATTGTGAGACATAGTGTGATTAAAATTTCTCATTTCCTTGCTTTTCTTTTTCAGGAAAGATGAAGTCTTATTAATTTGTCCAGAAAACCCTTTCTTTGCAAGGGGAAAGTACCACATAGCTGGCAATGCCACTAGAAAGATAATCCTGAAGGAAAAGCAATCCAACTTAAACCTTTCACTTGACTCCATGAGGACAGAAAGCAGTGTGGGTTTCTTCATATCAAGGAGACTATTTGTAGTTGAATCCTTGAAACAGCTTTGTATATTTGGTGGTGACAAAATATAGAATTAGCTGTCCAGAGCTTAGTATTGTAATAGATGAGAACAGGAAGAGGACAACTGTTGGAGAGTAGTGTAAGAGGGGAGATAAAATAGAATTTGCAAACATATTTCTGGGTCCTTCAAAAAATAGAACTGAGATTTTTGAAAACCACATCTTCAAATGCATATTCATTAAAAAGACAGGACATAAACATAATTAGCCAGCCCTACCCAATTTCTCCCTTCTCACTTTCCCAGTCTCTGCATCATTACATAACCTAGACCAAACTATTAACAAAATATTTTTTTAATCTTTTTTGTACTCTGCGGTATAGGAAGGGAAGACAACTCTAATTTCACACATGCACACAATTGGTGAATATTGACTGCCTGCAGAGCTCTACCAGCAGAACCAGAGGCCCTGTCTGGGTTTGGGAACAATTGGGAAGGGCAAGAGGGGCACGTCACCTACACCTACAATTACACTGGAAGCCACAACTTTAGCATACAAATTTGATTCACGATTTTACTTGCAATTTAAGATAATATTTAGAAAAGTGCTTTGAATTATTTTATAAATGGCTGAAAAATACAATATTTGAACTAGTGAGAAAAAGTGGGAAGGAAGTGTACTTTATATAATATAGTAGATAACATAATTTTGTACCTAATACAAAATATAAGAAAATGTGTTTTATATAATACAATCCAATGCTTTATAAGGGTAACTATATCATTCTTATGAAAGTTTAGAACTTAATTAGACTAAAGAGAACTACTTTAGCTACGTGTTACTAGAAATTAACATAGCATCTATGTAATACCTTCCTGTGCTTTAACATGTAATTAAAAAACATACAAATAAATATATGTGAGTATATATTAGAGTATATATATACATATATTAAATATATGTAAGTATGTAATTATGTATATAGTTTATAGTAGTTATTTGGAAATCTTTAAGATAATTCTGTTAAATTTTTAGTTGTCCAAGTTTTTTTTTTTTTTAAGATTTTATTTATTCATGAGAGACATACACAGAGAGATGCAGAGACATAGGCAGAGAGAGAAGCAGGCCTCTGCAAGGAGCCCCATATAGGATGCGATCCCAGGCCCTGGGATCACACCCTGAGCCAAAGGCAGACACTGAACACCTGAGCCACCCAGGTGTCCCTAGCTGTCCAAGTTTATATTCTTTTTTAAAAAAGATTTATTTATTGGGAGGAGGGACAGAGAGAGAGAGAGAGAGAGAATCCTGATGTGAGGCTTGATCTTACAACCCTGAAATCATGACCTGAGCCAAAATCAAGAGTTGGACACTTAACCAACTGAGCCACTCATGTATCCCCCAGGTTTTATTCTTATATTTAAAAATGTAATTTCTTACGAAAAGAGAATGTTAAATAATTTGGTAAATTTTTTTCTACATTCCAACATTCATTTGTGAAGTTTTAAGATTTTGTATCTTTGATGTTACACAACACATTGAACTACATATGCTTTTCAATGACTCATTTATAAAATAGCTGATTTGATACTCACATCGCATGGAAGCAGGCCAATGTTGCAATATAGGAAACAATTCAATTCTAAACATAGCTCACTGAGATTTCTATATTGAAAAGCCACTGTTGTCCTTTAGTAAACCACTGAAATGAATTTAGTGGCTGGGAAAACTGCCAGACAAACAGAAATACAAACCAAACTCCTTTAAACCATAGAATTACAACATCCAAGTAAGCATAATTACCACTCTTCATATCCTCATCCTGCTGGCCACTTCAACTCTGCTCTGACAGACAATCTAAGTTTTTAGAGTAACAAACTAAGCTGAATTTTGGCTTTAGCAAAATTCAAATTTTCCAATACTGTCACCTGCCAATTAAATATCAGTCTTTACATTGCACTTTTAGTTATATAAAACTAATAATAAAAAAAAAACCTAATAATATTTCTTATATTATCAAGGTATATGCACATTTGTCCCAGCAAACCTGTATAAATATTTCAAATTAATATTATAAAATTAAAAAGCAATGGTCTACTTAGTAGTAAAAACTCAAAGACATTGAAATTAAAATTAGAATAATGTTAAAGAGATCTCCCTTGACCAGTAGTTTTAACCTAGGTATAAACATAGAAATATATTTAAGAAAAAAGCATAATATCAATTTTGGAAAAGAGGATCAAAAGATCATTTGTTAATATTAAATGAATATACTTAACTGGAAGAAAACTATTATAATTTGTTAGATAATTTATAAGTTTGGGGTCATATAATATAAATAAAAATCAATAACTTTGAGAAAATAAAAATATTTGAAAAGTAAATTTCAAATTGACTCAATCAGAATGAGGTGTCTCTATGTATACATATATAATTTGCAACAAGAATGAAATGCACAGGACCTATATGAAGATAAGTAAAAATGACTGGAAAATAGCTTAATGAAGATTTAAATAAAGGAACATATGATGGATCAAACTATTTAATTTTATAAAGATGTTAATTATTCTTTTTTTAAAAATTTTTCTTATAATAAGAATCATGTAGTATTTGATCAGAATCAATCGGATTTCTCAACATTTTGAGGATACTTGTGTATATTTTATCATAATTTAATATTTAAATTTGTGTGAAAGGTATGGATATATATGTAATGAATAATATAAAATATATGTCACAAAATTTCTAAATGTATGTGCTAAAAAGACAGAATTCATTCCACATAACTAGATTTTATGTGATTTTCACTTGAGTTATTTACTTTTTGCTTATTTGTATTATTTTAAATGTAAAATCATAATCTCTCTTTAGAATTTTTTTAACTAGAAAAAATAATTATAGAAACATTTCAAAATGTTAGACATGCAAAAGATGAAACTCAGTGTTGGTTTGTGTATTTCTGAAGTTCAAAAACAAAAGCAAAATGGTCCTTTAAGTCATTGGGGGAATTCAGATGTGCTGAACTAAGAAATTACAAATTAAAAGAAGAGTAAGTGTTCTATTCAGCAATGAAGGCAAAGAAAGAAGGAAAAAAAAAAAGAAAGAAGAAAAGAAACAAATCAATCATCAAAAAAGTTATAAACTATTTTCCATGAATTTGACAATATTCACAAGTGCTAAGTACCCTTCAATATATTTTGAAGTTATTTCTATTGTATTATAAACACTCATTGTATAATTTTGTTCTCTAGGTTTATCTTTATTTTTGTATTAGTATAAAATAATTTTATAAGCTTGTAATGACAAATATTGCAAAAAACTGTACTATCTTTCTTAGTTATTTATTACTGGTGTATTCAGGATATCTTAAAGTATGTTTCATTTCATATGGATATTGCATACTTTGATTCCATTTTTCTTCACCCTCATATTCTGCAAATAATTCTATGAATGTATGTTTTGATCAGAAATAGTATATTTGTAGGAGAAAGCAAAGAATTTCTCTCCTAGTATTTCCTCCAAACAATTAATAGTTTCCTTATGAATTGGTTTTTCCAAAATCTGTAAGATAAATTTCTGTGGAAAATGATCCTTTAAAATCTGTGCTATTGGGGGATCTGGATGGCTCAATCAGTTAAGTGTCTGGGATCCAGCTCCGCCTTGGGAGCTCCGTCCCACGGATCCAGCTCCGTCCTGGGATCCAGCTCCGCCTTGTGATCCCTGCTCAGTGGGGAGTCTGCTTCTGCCTCTCCCTCTGCTGCTTGTGGTCACTCTCACTCACTCTCTCAGACTCTCTCTCTCTCAAATAAATAAAAAGTCTTTAAAAAATAAAATCTCTGTTATTACACAACCCTTAGAATATTGTTGACTATATGGAAATCATGCGTGTTTCTAGAATAGTGATAATAATTGAGATTACTATATTGTTTGTTATTGCTACATGATTTGTAAAGTATTAAGGATCATTACCCCATTTAATTTAAATAATGAAGATACGAGGTATTTTCCCTAATTATGTAGTCAAAAAACAAGTTTTAGACTGAATAAATGACTGTGGTAGCAACGCAGAAGTAGAAGGGGTTGAGTCAGGACTCGGATCTAGTTAATTCCTATTTGAACCTTTTGTTTTTAAATGATAGAATCCTTCCAAAATATTTGCTTAAAAAACAAATATTTTTTTCAAATATTTTTTTATTTACATGTACTATTAGTACTAACGGCCCATTGGTTGTCATATTTTGTTTTGCAAGAAATGAAGAGGATGGTGTTAAGAAAGGGATCACACTCACACAGTGCTCATGTCATACTACATCATTCACTACTTCTAACAAACTCTGAGATGCGGCAATATCCTCTCTGAATGAGTAAAAGTTCCTTCAAGTTGAGGTAGTTTATTCAAAGTCATTACATTGTAAAATAAAAAAAAGCAAGGATTCAAATCCAAGCCTAAACATCCAGCATGGTGTGTGATTCCCTTACGGCAGTGCTCTTCATTTCAGGCTTGACCACAAGACTGTTTACTTTGAGATCCCCAGTAATTATTTTCCCATTCATCTCAAGAATTATCTCAAAATCTACAGCCTAGTATTATTCTAATTAAGATCACTGTATATTTCATTTTTATATTATATTCATAGATTATCATGTCACATAAATTGTATTGACTTAATACATTTATTGAAAGATTTTATTCTCCTTCAAGCTTCTGGCCCATGGAAGGCTCTTTACTAAGTTAATAGCTGACTTTCTTAAAAAAAGTATATGTCTAGATTCTTGGCTACACTAAATCTACACTAAAGTATATGTCTAGATTCTTGGCTACACTATGGGCAAATTTTCAAATTCTTGAATGAATCTAGGGTACACGCTCTTTTCTGTCATTATTTTAAAAAATGTTTTAAATAATTGGGACATGTAATGATTGAAGTAGTCATCACTTCCATTCTCTAATTTTCTTTTTTTATTGGAAGAATGCAATTTGGTTCAGATACTCAAAGTATAACTTCTAAATAGCATGCTTCTTTAAAAGAAAGTACAGATTTTATAAAGCATTCAGTTGTATGATAGCACAAATGGGAAATGTCTCCGATCAAAATTAATTCAGTTGCATAACGCCAATTTGTAACCAGGACAATAAATAACTGCTGACACTGAGTTTGGATGGGACATAATTTATCAGATAAAAACTAGAGGTCATGATGCATGTAAGACAGCTCTTTGCAGCACTGAGTTTGGTTGCAAAATAATTTAACTAGGACTTTTGAAGCAATTAATTCATTAAAGGCTGCCATTTTTCAGCCAAAGCAAGACATTCCTCTTCCCTTCAAATAAAGGGGAGACTACATCTGACCTATTAAATTCTCCAAGTATTTTATAGTTTACAGTTTAAAAATTTAGTGAAACAAACTAATCATGTCAAACACACTCTTATAAAGGTTTTTATTTATTGTTATTTTTTAAAAAGATTTTGTTTTTATTTATTCATGAGAGAGAGGCAGAGACACAGGCAGAGGGAGAAGCAGGCTTCATGCAAGGAGCTAGATGCGGGACTCGATCCCAGAACTCCAGGATCACGCCCTGAGCCAAAGGCAGACGCTCAACCACTGAGCCACTCACGCATCCCTCTTATGAGGGTTTTTAAAGCTTAAATTAGGCACAAATATATAAGATGGGCAACTATCCCTATTGAGATCATGGTTGACAAAGAACAACTTGATAATCTAGTGGTTTTGATAAATGTGTCCTTCTGAATGTCTCAATTTCAGAAAAGTGAATGGTTAACATAAAATAAAATATATCTTTATTTTAACGTAATGTACACATATTTTTTCATCAGAGAAAACTTGCTATATTAATCATTTCTTAATGATGAATGTCTACAGTGTTATTTCTGTATTTCTTAGGATATCCAGTTGCAAAATACAGACTGTATAGGTCTCAAAGATGATAGCATTATTTTAGTGTTTTCTAAAATTTGAGTTTTAAAATTTAATAACTGCAACCAAATTTCCTGTCACATGCTTTTTTAATAAAATTAAATAATTATAGTAATAATAAAAATAAACTATTAAGTATAAGGCTATTCCTTATATGATATTTACTTTGAATTATAAAAATAAATTACTTATAGAAATTAAAGTAGGATCATTTATTTCCAGACTTTTGTCTTTCAAGAGATATTTTCTTCTTACCATAGATATTAACAAGTACTTATTGATTTAGTTATTGATCTAAGTTTTAGGATACAACTGTGAATTACCCAGGCCAGAGCTCCTTTGTTACTTGTTACAGAACTTTTTTTTTTTTTTTAGATTTTATTTATTTATTTGAGAGAGAGAGAGAGCATGAGAGAAGAGAGGGGCAGAAAGAGAAGGAGAAGCAGGCTTCCCACTGAGCCAAGACCCCAACCTAGGGCTCGATTCCAGGACTTCCAGATCATGACCTGAGTGAGGCAGATGATTAACCGACTGACACACCCAGAAGTCCCTTGTTATGAAACTTCTAACTGGAAAAAGAAATACGTAGATTAAGTACAGAGTTAAACTAAATATTTGCATATTAGTGGTAAATACTATGGAGGGAATAAGGTGGGAGATATGATAGTGATCCATGGATTAGAAGAGTGGAGTTATTTTTGAATGAATGATCAAGTCTGATATATCTGAGGAGGTAATGATTTAAATGAAATCCAAGAGATGAAATTAGCTAACTTTCATAAAAAGAGATAAGATAATTCATGTAGGGAAAGGAGTAATTCCAAAGATTCAGAAGAGAGAAATAACTTGTGGGATTAAGGGAAATAAGAAAGCCAGTGTGGCTAGAGGGAAATGTAAAGGGGATCAGTGGTGGAAATGGAAACAGGGAGGGGGGGGACCCTGATCAGTTAGGGCCTTTTGGGCTACAATGTCCTCCTTTTGCACTGATTTCTTCTTCAAGTTAACTATGAAAGGGAGCGTGAATGCCAAGTTTCCTTCACTGTTGGGAAGAACTGTTGTCATACTGAAAAATGACTTCAGTTGTATAAAGATCATGTTTATCCACACACACTACCAGCAATATACACTTTACCAGAAGACAACTGTCTCAAGCTCTAATTAACATGACCCTGGGCAAAATAAAATTCTACGTAATTTGCTTTTAATGCAGCATAATAAAATGCAATAAAATTTATTGTTAATATCACAATGTGATTAACATAATTGCATAAGGACTATGGCACATATCTATTTCCTCAGAAAATTATTCAAACAGTAAAATGTCAAGTTCTGAATAGCATACAGGATGATATTTTAAAAAGGTACATTTCATTAAGGACAAGTTGGAAAACTGTTCATTGTTTTATTATTTCTTTAGCCTATGACATAAAAAAAAAACTTACTAAAGTTAAGAATGTATATAAAGTAGTAAAAACAAACAAAAAAAAAAAGTAGTAAAAACAGTGAAAGCCAAAGATATGTTGACGGTGTTTTTGTAATTCTGTATTTTCAAATAACTTAATGTTTCATTCCATGAGACCTATATCAGTTATTAATGAATGAAGTTGTATATAAAACAAACTTGAAATGCAGTAGTTTAAGCAAAATAAGTAGTCCAAAATATATAGTCCAGGATTAGAATAGTAGTTCCAGTGCTATCATGTCTTTCCCAATATATTAAAACTAAAATGATAATATCATTCAAAAAAGATAATCCCCACACTAATTGCTGCTTAATAGAAGCTTTCAAAGTGATCCTCATATTCGCAAAGTATTTCTAAATACATATATTAAGAAATGAATCTCAGATTTTATGGGGAAACAAGCCTATTATTGACCACTTAGACACAAAATGGCCCATTTTGTCATGATGCAACGTAATTCATATTTTTAAGACTTTTTAAATTGAAATATACCTAACATCATATTTAAAACTTTTTACATTTACCTGTTCAACATCAATTATGCCAAAATATTTTTTGTCTCTTGTTAAGTTATATAAAAATATACCTCTTAGCCAGACTACAATTTTTAAAGAATTCCTATTAAGAGAAATCCCAAAACTTACAAAAATCTATGCACTTCTCTCAATTTTCTTTGTGAAAAGCACAAACTGTAAAATACAAATTTTTTTTTTACAATACAAATATATCACAATTCAGCACTATACAAATACAGTGCTACTGTTCTCTTGACTGAAGTGAGGAGATGTAAGATTTGTTTTTTGTCACAATGCAGTATATATTAAGTGGCATACAGAATTAATAAGAAAAATTACCCTAAGTATCAATTGTTAATGAAAGACAGGAAAGAGAAAATATGTGCAAGCTAAGGTTCTGAATATAGATAACACTGCCATTATTTGGAAAAGTCTGCTTGATAGATTATGTTATACCTTCAAATGGCACCAAATCTGCCATTTCAGAGCTTCAGTGTTAGGAACACTCATAAAATGATGGAAATCAAAATGGTCGAAGTAATTTTAAGCTGAGAAATGTACTTGATTTTTTATCTACTTGTAACATATGGTTTCAAGAACATAAAAACTACTCGCCAGGTAAGTTTCCTTTCTCAGCATTGACTCAATATATAAATATTTCATCCCTTAACTTTTTCTCTTTCATTTGAATTAGCTGAATGTACATCTTAAACTCGTTTGTTATTTTATTTTAATGATATTCTATCAGTACTTATTTTTCTTCCTCCCCTGACATATTTTCACTGCCCTGCACCTTTCCAGAGAATATCAAGTCAATGCTCTGAAGATATGCCCTTTTGTCTCCTTACAGAGCTGGGTCTCTTCTTTCATCTTAGAATTCCTTCATCTACCATAAAAATGGAGTGAAAAGACGGTACTCTCATTTTAAATACAAGACTATTACTGTCCTTTAGGAACTGCTGCCTCCCTTATTTCTTGATCCTTTTAGGTATACTTATGATAGGTTTCTTAACACTTTTTTTTTTCTTTTTTTAGGCTTCCTTTATGATTGAAGGTGGTGAGCACTTTTGTATATTTCCTGTCTGCAGAGTCCTTCATTTCTGATGGTAAAAATTGGTCTTTTTATTGTGCTAAAGAAATTGATTGCCTCTGCCACATTTAAAAGAGCAATAATGATAATTTTGGTTTAAGGGTATTGGCAGTTATGGAATTTAAGTGAAATGTCCTAAAATTCTTTTATTCTGCTTCTTTTTCTGTAGGGCAAAAAATTAACATTTCTTCTATACTTTACACAGTTCACAATTCTTGGTTTATTTTCTCCCATTTCTTAAATTTTAGGGGGCCAAATGCAAACATATAATTAGGGTACCTACTGTACAAGATAGTGAGAATAACACCCCACTGGATGTTCACTAAACTACTACAGTGAAACTAAATAGAACTTCTACTATAAGTTAAATGTTTACCTGCATCTAAATATTTGCTTGATGGAATGTATTTAGGAAGATATTTCTGCATTTAACCTCTATATAAGTGGGTATAAGGTAGTTTTAAATTATGTAACAAAATTGTTTAAATGTATATATATGTAGCATATATATGTGCTTTTCAATAGTTTATACATTAAATGGAATTTTTATCACTTTCTTATAAAATAATTATAGTATGGTTTTCAGTTGATTCTATATTCTCACTTTTTCTTTGGTTTGTGTATGAGATTACTATTTTTCCTTGATTTTTATATTAGAGTACTTAAACTTACTATTCGATATTATTTTTCTCATTTCTCTTTTTATAAATTGTCCCATTATATTTATACATACTTAGATTCTAAAACCTATAAATTATTTCTTCTAACAATATAGTTCTTTACAAGAGGGCTTCACCAAGGTTGATTTTTTTCTTTCTAAGCTCGGTGTCCAAAGTCAGATTTGCTCGAACAATCTTTTTTCTTTTCTTTTCTTTTCTTTTCTTTTCTTTTCTTTTCTTTTCTTTTCTTTTTTTTCTTTTTTCTTTTCTTTTCTTTTCTTTTTTTTTCATTTCTTTTTTCTTTTCTTTTCTTCTTTTCTTTTCTTTCTTTTCTTTCTTTTCTTCTTTTCTTTTCTTTTCTTTTTTTTCTTTTCTTTTCTTTTCATTTCTTTTCTTTTTCTTCTTTTTTCTTTTCTTTTCTTCCTTTCCTTTCCTTTCCTTTCCTTTCCTTTCCTTTCCTTTCCTTTCCTTTCCTTTCCTTTCCTTTCTTTTCTTTTCTTTTTTCTTTTTTTCTTTTCTTTTATTTCTTTTCTTTTCTTTTCTTTCTTTTCTTCTTTCTTTCTTTCTTCTTTCTTTTTGTTAATAGTTTTCTTTTTTAGAAAGAGAGAATGTAAGCAGTGTATATTATTAAGTGAAAACTGATTGTTCTTGTTTTTTTATGATAACATTCTTAGAAACCTTTTTAAAAATAAGTTTAATTACATATGAAATATTTTTTAAGACAACTCTATTATATAATTTAACTTTTTGGTTGGGTTTCCAAAGTTTTCCTTTACTAAAATATTTTCTAAGTTACTGACAGGAAAGAGAAAATAAAGAACTGCATGACTTTTTACTTTGGCTTTAATTTTCTTCTAGAACTTCCAAACCAGACATGGTTGATTCATCAACCTACTAAATAGTATCTATGAAGTATTCAGGCAGTTGCTTAAAGTCACTGTGTGTTATCTATTCTTATCTAGGAAAATGAGTAAAACAATAAAAACTTGCATATTTAGCTGAAATGCAGATTAACTGAGTTAATCACGTTAAAGGAACTCAGCAAGTGATAATTATTTCAATTTTTATCAGAATAAATATTTCAAACTTAAAAGACTTAAATTCTCTAAAATGCTTAAGAAAAACACCTAGCATGTATTAAGCCAATTTAAATTAGTTATTTATTAGTAGAAGTAGTATTAGTATTTATCTCACAGCTCTGGGATTATGTTACATGGAATAAGGACAACATGAAGTGAAAGACTTAACTTCCTGGTTCAGGTAGTGTTTTGTTCTCAGCCTCATCATGAGACCTCTGGAACACAGACTGGACAACAGAGTTTATCCTGATTTATTTATTTTTTCCCCAGGGAAGCTTAGTTTTAGCTGTCTGAATGTCTGCCATTAGCTAGGAGCCATCCTGGCAAGCAAGAACAAGAATCAGTGGAAGACAAAATTTATAGTCAACTCATGGCAGGTGGTTTGACTCCCTCAAGAGCAAGCCTTCTATGAAGGTGTTAGCTGTTAGGAGCAACATCCATAATGATTGATAGAAGAGCTCCCTTAACTGATAAATGAAGGCCAGGGGAACTGGGTTAGATACCATGAAAGTCTACTTTGGGAACTCTTGGCTTCTCTCCCACAAGTCTCTGTCTGATAAGCTCAATGTTAAGTCTTGGTCTTCTTGCTTTATTTTTTTTTCATTATGCCATTAATATATGTGCCAAATATATTGCATTTTCTCAATACGTTGAGTTGCAGAAAATAGCAGCAAGATATGTAAATAAATGCCATCATCAATTAATGAGATAAATGAAGGTAAGAGAGACTGTGTTCAAAACTTAGGGCAATAACTCTTGTTTTGTTTAGTAAATTTTATTTATTTATTTGAGAGAGAGTGAGAGTGAGAGAGAGCATAAGAAAGAACGAAAAGAGGGAGAGAGCAAAGGGAGAGAAGAGAACTTGCCACTAAAGAGGGAGCTTGAACAGGGTTCAGTCCCAGGACCCCGAGATCATTACCTGAGCCAAAGGCAGATGCCCAATTGACTAAACCACCCAGGTGCTCTGGAACTCTTGCTTTGTAATTCAAGAAAACATGGATAGTCTTCAGAAAAATATGTGTGACCTCTGGGAATTATATAAATGCGTGTTTCTAAATATGAATGCATATTTTCCTAGAACTCTATTCTAAAATGGTTTTGTAACATAAAATGCTGGAGAATCCCTGATGTAGAATTTGAAAATGGTTATGGCTATGTTATCATGGCACCATCCATGGTGAAGTCCTGGACCCTCCACCTGGCTTAATAGTGATTAATACTTATCTACAAGAATAAAGGGATAACATTGAACTAATTGTAAAATGACTTGATTGGAAGACTTCTAATACCTCATTTTCATTTTTGTGCCTAAAGTCATGATTAAGCAGCCCTGAAATTTAAATTGTGATTTCTCCTGGTTGCATATCTCTTTTTTCAAAATTTCAGTATTTTTTAAATTAATTAATTAATTAATTAATTTATGATAGTCACAGAGAGAGAGAGAGAGACAGAGAGGCAGAGACACAGGCAGAGGGAGAAGCAGGCTCCATGCACCGGGAGCCTGACGCGGGACCCAATCTCGGGTCTCCAGGATCCTGCCCTGGGCCAAAGGCAGGCGCCAAACCGCAGCGTCACCCAGGGATCCCCAAAATTTCAGTATTATTTTTGTGCTGGAGTCTTATGTTTTGGCTGTTCACTTACCCAAGAGGTTGTATCTAGACAATAGAAGGATAAGACTGGGAAAACAGGGGAAAAAACATTATTTAAATTTTGCTCCATTTATTTCTAAATTTACTAGTCATTTCTAATTGTAATTCATTTATTTATAATATTTGAAGATGCATTTCCAGTTGAAGAGGTAGTATAGTACAATCCAGTATAGTAAGGAGTAAAGAGGAAGTCTGTGTGCCTGCTGCTTCATCTGTACAATAGTGAATAATAGTTATCCCTCTCATAGGCTTCTTGTAAAGTTTAAAGGAGTTAATAACCCTAAAGTGATTCAACAGAGCCTAGCACATAGGAGTACTCAATAATTATTAGCCATTTATCATACACAGATTCTCAATGAATGCTATTATGATGATCCTATTTAAAGAAGAATAATTTAATGAAAACAGCAGATTGAAGATGGAAGATTATCTAAACTAACCTCTTTAATTTGTGGAATTGCTTACAAAAACCTTGGGGCATGAAGGGGATATCATCAATGTTGTATTCTGCATTTATCTACTCAGAGTGAAGTATGCCTTTCTGAAAGATATTCATTAGCATCATCATCCCCATTTGATTATCAGCAACAGGGATTAACAATTGCCTAAATAGTAGTGTGAATCACTGGAGCTGTCCATCATTACTAATGATAATATAATTTATTATAAATAGTGATTTCGGATTTGGATACTAATTATAAGGGTGCTTGGTCATCTTCCAATAATTAGAGTTAAATATTCTAAAAATTAAACAATTGTGTTTTTCAAATGATATCTGAATTATTTGATTGTAATTGTATTTACCACTTGTTAAAGGCAATCAAGTGCTTTTCTAATATAATTTAGACTTAGCCTGGGTTCATTCACTCAGAATGTTTAAAATATTACAAAAAATAAAAAAAAATAAAAATAAAAAAGAAGGAAAACATATAACTCAGCAAGAAAACTGGCTTAATCTATAAAAAAGGAAGAAATTATATATATTTTTAAAGATTTTATTTATTTATTCATTTATTTGAGAGAGAGAGAAAGAACAAGAGGTGGCAGGGGTGAGGGGGAGAGGCAGAAGAGGAGGGAGAAGCAGACTCCCCACTGAACAAGGAGCCCAACACGGGCCTTCATCCCAGGACCCTGAGGTCATGACCTGAGCCCAGGGCAGATGCTTAACCAACTGAGCCATCCAAGTGCCCTAAGAAACCATATTTTTTAGCCTTATTAAAAAAATAAAATAAAAAAAGATGAAAGTTTCTAGAGGAATATAGACATTAAATATGACCTCAGAATTGACTTAGGAGTAGACTGTTTATAGACAGAATGAGGCATGATTTTATTTTCATTAAATCACTTAGGTCTAAAAAATAACACATTATTCTTGATTTCTACTGTATTATGCGTACTGTAATCACAATGTGAAAATCTACTTAACCACAGAGATAATTTCAGTCTTCATAATTATATTTGTTTAATACTATTCTTTCTAATAAAAGGATAAGCATGTCTATCTAGAGTTTTAAAACCAGGAAGTTCCTTTCTTTCCCAATTTTTCCAAATATTTGAATATATTTTTCTGAGCTTGCTTTCTCATGATGGTAATGGCTATGTTATAAATTTATTGCTATTAGCTTTTGATCTATATATCTTTGTAAATGTACAGCCCTATATACCTTTTTTTTTAAGTTTAAGGTCCTTTTAAAACTTTATACTTGCCACTTTTCTTGCTCTCATTATTCTATACTAATCTCAGACAACCTCAGCTCTCTCTTGGATTTTTGAAGAGGGCAATCCAGATGAGATGGGTTATTTGGAAAGCAACTCTTCCCTTAAGAATTAGTTACACTGGCATGTCAAGACAGATGTACAGCAGCTTATTTCCTCCAGGGCTTCTGGGCTGTATTACTCCTCAGGGCACCATTCACATTGTACTCTGGAATTGTGCTCTGAGAAAGCATTCACATAGAATACAATGAAAATGATGCTCACCAAGGTTGTATAAGAAGTTCAATTGATCTAACTTTATTTATTCTCATCACAATTCCTATATATCAACTCATATATAATAATGCTATGATTTTTTTAAATTATCATGCTGAAAAGACAATGTAAAACATACAATATAGTCATGGTTAGTATTCAAAAGAATTCATTAAAAACAAATCTATATATGAGTTTATACTTAAATTTAAATCTGGATCTATATTTTACAAGTCCTAGAATATTCTAAAGCAAAAATATACATTTTTATTTTATTGCCATCATTATCTTACATTTATATAAATATGCTCATCTACATTTCATATTACAAATATTTTTATTAAACTGATTATTTTTAAACCAAGCACTTTATCTCCCTTGTATATGTTCTACAACTTTAGTTTTTATGGTATATTTTTTTAAAAAAACCTTTTCAGTCTTAAATTGTACTAAGAAACAAAGAATATTCTTGAATCCTGTTATAACACATACAGCAATTAGCAGAGCACTGGATATAATCTTTCCAGTAAAATAGAGCCAAGACGTCCCTAACAAAATTTTACCAGACACACCTTGCTGACCCAGAATGAATGTTGACTTGGTGATTGGCAGACATCTCAGTAAGGCCTTTCTGGAAGGATACAGCATATGTCTGACAGGCCTCTAACAGATACCACGATGTATAGTTATAGCCGCCCTTATACCCAACCTGGGAAAATGGAAATGGAAAGGAGGATTTGAGATGGCAGGAACAGCCAGAAGAGGGAGTAAGAACTTTGAGTTGACTAAACATTTGCTAAATGAGACTCTTAAAATCAGAACACTGAGTTAAGCCTCAGACTTAACCTGTAGCAAACAGACACGAGAGCCCCAAAGCAAGAGATCAGTAATAGACAACAAGAAATGTAGGCTTTATTATACATATAAGTGATAGTGTACATCTAATTCAGATCATTCTAAATGCGTACTAGTTCACAGAAGATTGAGCAGCTTTGTGGCAGACCTAACTAACTACAAACATTTGCTACACAGATATTTTTAAACAGATGCAACATGCCATGTACTTGCTGCTCTAGTCACTGAGGATAAGCTGAGTACAAATCAGTATTATATCTGCCCTTATGAAAATTGCGCTCTAGTGTGGGAAGACAGATATTAATAAAAGAATCACTATAGGAAATTCAGTATAAAAACAGTTTTCTTTTAAAAAGCGGGGAGGGAACAAAAAAACTATAAAGTTTGTAACAAAAGGGCATGCCTTGAACTGGGAAGGAGGAGCTGGAGTAGACATAAAATACTCTGATCTATGACTTGTGACCTGAGCCTTGACAGGTGGTATGGAGTTAATGAACATGGTTTGGAGGGGAGAAAAATCTACCCTTTGCTTTCTTACCTGGTAGAAATTTTAGAAAATCTGAAAGAAGGAGAGAAAGTTTGCAAATTTCTCATTTGCATCTTTTGAGTGTTAAAACTCCATCTTTCTTCTTTAACACTACCTTCTTGAAGATTACATCTCTATAATCTATTTGAATTGGGGAAAGGAAGGATACAAGAAGAAAGATTAAAAATTTTGCCCTTCAAAATACAATCTTAAGAAAATTAAAAGGCAAGGCACAAACTGGTAAAATTTGTTGTTGAAGCACAGATCTAAAAAAGTCTTGCGTGCAAAATAAATTAAAATCTTTAATTTTAAAGGAATTCATTTTTTAAATGGGTGAAATTTTATATTTGCCAAAAGATTTATAAATGGCAAATAGCTATGTTAAAGATGCTCAAAATCATTAGTTATTAAGGAAATGCAAATTAAAGTACAATAAGATGCTACTCTACAGCAGCTATTAGAACGGCTAGAATTAAAGACTGAAGATGCCAAAAGAGAATATGAAATAATAATTTTCACATATTGCTGTTGGTAATACAAAATTTACCAGTGCCTGAAATTAGTCTTTCACTCCTTTTCCTTTTGTAAAGATAAATATCATACGACACAGAAATCCCACATCACACTCATGGGCATTTATCTGAAACAATCAGCTAATCAATATATTTATAATAATATATATAATTTCTAATTAATAGATTATATTAGTTTATGAAATAATTTTGTATGAATTTATCCTTACTTTTATATGAACTTCAACAGTATAAAAATTTATAAGTATAAATAGAGACAATTTTACAAATGAATGACTTAGCTTCATTTATATGGCAATCTATAAGTTTTTGAATGAAATTATATTTCAAATATTAATATATAGTTGTAATATTTTTAAATATTAAAATGTAGTTGAAATATTTTAACATAAATAATTCCTGGGTGATAATCTATCAATGCCTGCTAACTCTTCCTATAAAGTTTGTTGTATAACTTTTTCTAAAGCACTGGGTGTTATTCTGTATGTTGGCAAATTGAACACCAATAAAAAATAAATTTATCATAAATAAATAAATAAATAAATAAATAATTAGTTTTCCTATACCTGATACTTGATATCCATTTAGTGTCTCTTATACCTCAGTTATTCTCTAGATTGATATATGGATAAAAAAATGGTTGACATTTAGATAATTGGTATTTATATTGAATTTTATTTATATTGTAATTATCCTTAATGATAGCATTAAGCATAATGATCTTTATTTTGTTTTCTTTTTAACATAAAATATGAAAATTGTATATAAAGTGAAATATACATCGGGCAGCCCCGATGGACCAGCAGTTTGGAGTTGCCTTCAGCCCAGGGCCTGATTCTGGAGACCGGGGATCGAGTCCCATGTCAGGCTCCCAGCATGGAGCCTTCTTTTCCCTCTACTTGTGTCTCTGCCTCTCGCTCTTTGTCTCTCTGTGTGTCTGTCATGAATGAATAAATAAAATCTTAAAAAAAATAAAATGAAATACAAAAGACTTCTACAAATAAAGACTTCTATGAACCCAATAATATGGAGTATAAAAATGTCCTCTAAAACTTTTTATAACAGATAATAGGTTTTTGGATTAGAAAATAACAATTAAAGGTGTTTTCAGAATTTTGAAGACCATCAAATATTAAAAATAGTGATATTTGATAATTCTATATAAAAGTATTCTAAAAAATAGCTTGTGTCTTGTTTGTGTGCACATTTACACGTCATGATCTGATATTATAATGACAGTAAAAACTAATGGGTAAAAAAAAAATTCCTCACTCTTATTTCAATCATCCTTTCTTCAAGCCTAAAGATTTTTTCACTCCCATTATGGCTATTTCTAATTTGTTTTCATTCCTGATAACCAATTGTATTATTTATACATTCAATCTTTTTGATTATGAAATTAGTACAATTTTTTGTGTGAATTGTAATCATCTGGGATAATAAAATTAAAGCCATCAATAATAACAATATTACTCAGAAATAAACACTCTTCATGTCCCAGTGTGTTTCTTTACCTGGTAAGGATGTTCCAATATTTGTTTACTCTGTATCTTCTGGTAGGTTACTACCAAGGATACACATATAAATAATGTTAGATTAAATAAATCTTGACCCATAAATCTGCAATGATTTTCTGGGGAAAAATAAGAGATTCCTTTACCAGGTTGACATATGAGAATTTAAAATGTTTTGATAATTAGTTATAGTTAGTCTCCAAAAACATTATACCAAAGTAATATTTGAAAACACTCATTTGAGCATATACTCTGCATCACTGTGTTAACTAATTTTATACCAATTTTGAAGGTGGATATGCTATCACATTTGTTTTATTTTACATGTTAGTGACCACACAAATGTTAGATATTTTTTCAAAATTTTCCTAGCCATTTAGGGTTTCTTATTCTATCTATCTATTTATTAACCAATTTAAAATTGGATGTGCCTATCTTTTCTCAATAATTTGTAGTAACTATTTCTATATGGATAGTCTGGAATATATGCTCCATAACTAGCTTAATTTTTTTTTCTTTTGTTTGTTAAAAAACAATTAAACATTACTTTCTGAGAAATGAAAAGAAAGTCTTTAAGGTACTAAAAGGAGAATATTATTTAACCCATTCTGAATTTAGAAGGCCACACCAGATGTTTGATTTCCTTAACGTGGGTACTTAGAGAGTAAAGGCCAGGAAGTAGTCTATGCACTTAGTATCTGAACTCTAGTCAAAGTGGGTCCTTGCTTATTGGTCGGCTCCCATGACTTGCTGGTAGTGTGCTATTTTGATCATCCTTACAGAAGGGATTGTGCATGTACTAGGTGCAAGATTTTTTGATGATCTTGATAAGAACAGAAAAGCCCTTGTGGAAAAATTCTCAACTTTCTAATGTATCCGACTGGGTTAAGATTTTCTAGATAGATTGTAAGATATGTAAAAGAAGAAATGATTCTAAGAAGCTGTTAGGGGGTCTACAGCTGAGTTGACATGAGAGAAAATGATGAAATATGGATCTGAAATGAGGAGAGATTTGATAAGGAGAAGCTAGTGAATTTCTCTTCTTCCAAGAAGAGAATTTAGACATCCTAAAGAAAATGAGGCATTCCTTCATCTCAAGTAGGAACAAGAAGCTGTGAGGAATCAAAGCTGAGTTGAAGTCAAAAACGTTGAGAATTTAAACCAAAACTATGGTAATAAGGCTGAAAAATTTAGTAGTAAGATTGAAAAATAAATGATAGATGATATATGGATAGATTGATGATAGATAGATGATAGATAGATAGATAGATAGATAGATAGATAGATAGATAGATGATAGATAGATAATAGATAAAGAGTCTTAAACCAGGAAGCAGTGTTCCATGGGAGTTGCAAGGTTGTGTGAATATTACTCCAAAAATGAGAACCAAAACATTCTGGAATGAAGGTGCATCATGAAGACTGGTTGCCATGCCAGTATATTAAGCTGCATATTTAGATTGTCTATTTAGACAGAAGAGGTAGTGATGACTATGGTTAAATGTATTTTCCATTATGCAAATAGATTTTCTTGTTCATCATTTCATGTCTAATGACTAATACAAAATCACCATTCATTTTGGTTGACTTTCTTGCAGTGTTTTTCTACATTAAAAAACAAATCCATTTAGGCACCCTTTCATGCATTTAATCAGCAATGTTTGGTGTATGATGTATTAACATCAGATTTAATGAATGATTAACTAATAATGACCAAACCATTCTGGAGTGATGCAGATACAATTTCTTAAAAACACAATAAAAATTTGCATTACATACAATATAATTAAGTATTGCAGTTTTGATATTTATTCTTTAAAAGGAAAGAATATTCTTTCCATATATGGCTAGAAAAGATAGATTTTTCTTAGCTGTGCATTTCTTAAAATCTTTTCTTTATTTATTCATGGGAAACACACAGAGAGAGAGAGAGAGGCAGAGACACAGGCAGAGGGAGAAGCAGGCTCCTTCTAGGGAGCCTGATGTGGGACTCCATCCCAGGACCGTGGGATCACTACCTGAGCCAAAGGCAGATGCTCAACCACTAAGCCACCCAGGCGTCCCTCAGTCGTGCATTTTATCATCAAGCGTTTCTTCATGTGAACTTCAGTTGCTCTGCCACCATGTGAACCACATAATCTAGATTAGAAGGATTAGTTTCTTGTATTGCATCTTTTTTTAATAAGTTGCAGAGAATTCCCAGTATCTTCACTTACAGTTGTATCTAGGTTTCTAGTGAAATTACTTAAATCTCACCAATCCTATTTCCTTAGTTCTAGATCGACCTTTTTTTTTTTTTTCTGCAAAAATATATCATGTAATGGTAAAGAGCACAGGCTCTGGAGCTGAATGCCTCATTTTAAAATTGGACTGCCTTTACTAGCTCTGTAACCTTAGTAAGTTTTTTTAACTCTGTTTATTCATCTAGGCAAGGGAGATAGTAAAAAGCCCTGTCTTATAGATCGCTTTGAGTCTTACATGGGTTTCCCAATGTGAAACACAGAAGACATGGCATATATTAAATTCTGTGTAATGCTAACTACATTTATTATTACAACCACTGTACTACCGTTATCTCTACTAAACATATAAGTGTCATTCTTGATATTTCAAAGAATATTCTGCAAAATTTGAGCTGTGTAATATCCTTTAAAATATTTTTCCATACTATTTAATGATCTGTCATATGTGTCATTTCCTGGACTAACAGAAAGTGATGGTAAGCATATATACTTAATTTTAGGTTTCTGGTCACATGATTATAATTTACAAATTACTCAGTACTGAACAGAAGACACTAGTACTGTATAACTACTGTTTCATCTGGTAAAATGTGCTACTACTCTCATATATATTCTTATATAATTTAGAATGAATTTATAATCACTAAAATTGGCAGTTTCTTACTCTGCTTTTATTTTTTTAAGGGCCATTCTTTATTTATTAACTTTTGGGCATACTTCACAAGAACAAATCAAGCAAGTACCTGCATTCCCAAGTATCTTAAATCTCTTTTCCATTCCCCATCTCCCTTGCCTACAGGTTCTGGAAGGAAATTTATGCATAAAATATAAACCTAACAAATGAAGTCTTTATTGGTGGCTGGGGCTTCCATGTCAAATTCTGATACCAAATTCTGTTGAATTTGTGTAGACCACAGGGGGAGTCTCTGTCATCTAAATTAGGCAGAACTAAGTAGCTTAGAATCCAATGAACTGAAGGTTGTTTTTTCCCTATATCTACTCCGAGCTCAAATAAAATTGTAGCTCTTAAATGGTGGAAGCCAAAGGATGCCAAGGAAACCATAGTAACCCATAATAAGAAAGGAGAACAGAAACCGGAAAGACAGAACAAAAGCGTGTTTGCCTAATGACTAGAGCACAGCAGGTTGGAGCAGTGAGAGGGTGCTACAGTATTGAATTGAAGAATAAAAGCTCTGCAGTTGAACCCTTTGGATTCAAACACACAGAATATATGACTTTGTGTAGGTTACCTAACCATTTTCAGACTTGTTTTTTTTAACTTATGAAATTGGAATAATTAAAAGAGCTACCCCATAGAGTTTATGTAGGTTTATAGACATTTTAAGATAATATAAGGAATGGCACGATGCAGCTTCCTACCACCTAAAAGTGCTTGATAACTATATTAGCCATTATTAATTTGGTCTCCAGATATCTCTCTCATGTTCTATGGAAATAAGAGTAATGGAAGAACAGAGATGTGATTTGTGTTCTTAGAGGATTAAGCTCTTGTTCATTTGAACCTTTGTGAGGCTCATGAAGGGAGGCAAAAATAAGGCACCAAAGGTAAAGAGTGATGCTGATGAACTAGACCACTCATTAATTTATGCACCAAGTATTTATTGAGTGTATCTACCCTTTAGGTGTTGGAATTCAGTCAGGAGAATAAACAAAAATTCCTGCCTCTCTGGAGCATAGATTCTAGGGCAATGTAAATAAAATAATCAAATAAGTAAAATATGAGGTGTGCCAGGTGGTGGGAGTGCTAAGAAAAAGCAAAGAAAAGGAACAGTATGTCAGGCAAAGTATGCCATAATTGTCAGAGTAGCTGGCAAAGTCCTCCCTGAAAGGTGACATTTGAAGAACTTGAGGAGTGAGGTGAGGCATAAATGAAGCCAGATCACAGAAAGTCTAGGAGATTTTCAGAAAGATATTGACTTTATCCTTAATATGTTGGGAGAAATTACTGGGAGAATTAGAGGTTCAACAAATTCCAGCACATGTTTTAGAGAGGTCATCCTGGGGCACCTGGGTGGCTCAGGTGATTAAGCATCTGACTTCAGCTCTGGTCCTGATCCTGGGATCCAGACCAAGTTTGGTTCCATGCTCAGCAAGGAGTCTGTTTGTTTCTCTGCCACTCCTCACTCATGCTCTCTCACTCTCTCTCAAATAAATAAATAAAATCTTGAGAGAGAGAGAGAGAGAGAGAGAGAGAAGAGATCATCCTATCTGCTTTAGTGGAGAATAGTTTGGGTAAAGGGAACAGAAGGAAGACATCCTTGGTAAGTATTGTAGCAATCTAGGTGAGAAACAATGTTGACTCAGATCAGGGTGGTATCAGTAAAGAATCATGTGTAAGTGGGAACATTGTAGATATAAGTATTAGAAATCTAACAGGTAGGATATCTGATAGATTAAAGAGGGGTTAGAAGGGACATCTTTAAGGATAGGTTTGCCATTTATTGAGTTGGGGAAGCCTTGAGCAAAGATAGGGATGGTCTATAGGAGGGGTGTGTAGGACGGGCAATGATAAGGAGGATGAGGAATACAGACATCAGAATATTTACCCCAGAACGAAACATCCATTCTGTATTTTCCCTTCCCAAGTTGTATAAACTCTGGAACGGATGGCCGGGTTTTGGTTTTGAACCACAGAATTAAAATTTTACCTTGAAAGCTTTGATGCAGCTTTATAAAAGGAAAAGTAGAACTTCACAAATTGGAAGTTTCGAGAGAGCAATCATGCCCCTAGCTCTATAGTCTTGTCACTTAATTGATCTTTAATTTATCTAGTCATTAATTCGAGAAATAATTTTGGAGTGTCTTCTTTGTTCTAGGGAGTGTGAAAACAATTTACATATGTGATAAACAAAACAACTATGATTCCTCCCCTTATTTGAGTTTACACAGCTCACCGGGGATATGTATGGGCATATGTATTTCTGTGTAAATCATTAGATGATTCTAGGTCAAGGAATTTTGCCAGGCTATTGTGTTAAGATGCATCAGCATGTCAGCAGGTTAAATGTTTAGAAGCAGTCATTATGATAAGTGATTAGCTATCTGGATCTGTACAATAGGGAATCTTAAAAATAGATTTTGAAAGGGTAGCAGAACAGTGATTTTTCACAGAAAGTGAGGAATATAATGCTGCATTTACAAGCTTGCATTATAGCATTCATCATAATCTCTGGATTTATGAACATACTTCAAAGGGCCAAACACCAAATAGCAGGTTAGGACCTTTTCAAGATGAGCTAACGTAAGTGATATTCAAAAGATACAAATCATTTAAAAATTTTTTTATTGGAATTTAAAGATAAAAAATCTAAATTTAGGAAGCAGTGTTATTTCTGTTTTTTTTTTTATAGTTACAGGCTCAGTGTAGTTAGAGATGTATTTACTAATAAAACAGCTTTTAAATTAATGGCATCAGTAGCTGAAATGGCATTCATAACAAAACAAGCTGGAACAAAAAGAATGGTCTATGGGTATTAAAATATGTGCGATTGTATGTAAAATTTTATTTGCAGATTTGTTTTATAAGATATCATAATAAGAATATTTTAAAAACAGTTAAATACTATTGAGTATATATAAAAACAGACTACATTTATACATGTAAATATATTTAGAAATATGCATTTATTCATATATACACTTATAGACTTATGTGTATGTACTTACATGCTTACACATATATACTTATATTTACTAATTTGTGGGTATGTGTATGTACTCTATAAATTATCAACAAAAAATAGTAGGTTTTTACTTAAAACTTGATTTTGTACTAATAATTTAGATAAATTCACTGATTATGTTAGGGTATAATTTTCCTACATCGTCTGATTTTCTTCTTTAAATCATTTGAAAAATTTAAAAACTATATCCATATTTATAGGAGGTTGTGTTAAACTTATATGTGTGTACAGCTACATATGTAACAGTATATATGTAGCTATATATATTCTGTTCATGCTTATCTTGTAGAAATGTTGTATTTGAATTTTCATAAGCCACTGCCAGATTTATATGCCGCTCCTTTTTCTGTGTCCATTTACTACAGGAATAAGGTACTTTATGAAGTAGAAATTTCCTTGGTTGCCCTACTTAAGAATCCCTCATTTGAGAATATTTAGTAAATGACCCCACATTATGTTGTGAGTCTTGGGATTGGTAGGAGTTATAAATCGCCCAGCACCATTGAAGGTTAACGACAGGAGCATCTGAAATTATGCAGGTAAATTTGATGCAGCCTTGAATTGGGAGGCAGTGATGCAAAATCAAAGTGATGATGGTGAATTGCTTTTGGTGTCAGCCAACTCTGCTCCAAACACAGAGCCCAATTCCATGACTCTAAGATCATGACCTGAGCCCAAAATCAAGAGTTGGACGCTCAACCAACTGAGCCACTCAGGCACCTCAAGACCAGAACTTTGTTAAGAGACATTTTGGAGTTGGTTGTAATAGTCATGAAATGGTTCAATGCAACAGCATCCAGTCTACAGGAGTACAGTGGCAATAATACCAGTCATATACACACCAGTAATATGCATGCAGCACTTACGGTATGTCTGGTTTTCATTTGCCTGTGCAGTAGATTTTCCAAATATAACCACAACATCTCCATCTTATGTGCACTTCTAGAATGTGATCTAGGCATCCTGCCATCAGTGAGGGCTCCTGGCTTAGCTATAATGAATAGAATGGAGTGAAAAGGAGGCTGTGTGATTTCTGAGGCCAGATCATAAACAGTGAGGCTCCTTTCTCCCTGATCCAATGGGATTTTAACTCTTGAAGCATTCAGCTACCACAAAAGTAGGCCAAACCTTTTGAGGCCACCATGCTGTAAGGAAGCCCAATTAGCTACCATGGAAAGACCATGCTTGAGCTAATAGGAGAAACATATGCTACAACATGTAAAGAAGCTTCATAACACTGCAAATATTGCATGTATTCATGAGTAGACAGTAAAGGAGATGCAGGAAATGTGAAAATCCTCAGGATCAGTCTCCATGTGAGCCTGTACATGAAAATATAACAGAACAACTCTTTGCCTGTGTATTTCAAAGACTGTGTTGCCACTAAAGGATGTAACCCAGAGTAGGTCAGAAGGCCCTTGGGGTCACAATAACCAAAAACTAAACTAAATTCATTTTTCTTTCTCAATTCCGCAGCTCCACAACCATGAATCAGATTTCTAAAAAGATGACAGTAATCTTCAGATCGAAAATATCTTCTATGGAACCTATCACCCAGAGAAACAGGGCTACTCTGTGCATGGTGTTGGCAGAGTGTGCCGGACGTCTCAAGCAGCTAAATGTCATTTGAAACCCAGTGAGACAAGGTTCAGTCTTTATATTAGGCTTAGAAATAAATTACTAGAGGTCTCCATTAAAGAGCAAGAGAAAAACAGCTGTTCATCTCCATCCTAAATTCAATATTATTTTTATTTGCCACACTCTGTAGGTTATGTCAAACATTTTCAAATACTTTTTATATTTCTATGAAATCTCTTTTCATTTGTTTTTTTTCTTGTTTTATATAGTCACATTTACTTTATAGAAAAATATGTTACAAATTGGTATTTTTATGAACACAGATACGATGCCTAATTATGACCCTATACTTGAGACTCCTAAGGACAAAATTAAAAGAAAGTTACAATCAGTTGATTACTTTATTAAACTCAGGTATAGGATGTTGGAAGCACCAGATTAAATCCGAATATTTTCCCATCATATGCCTCATGGAAATGAAGCAAAAGCTTACTGTCAGTAAAATTAAATATATTGAAATCTAGATGTTTTTGCATTTAGGAAAACTTTCATGTAACACGCAGAATTTTGTTAGCACAAACATGAAAAATAGGATTTACTTTTTAAATTAGTCAGTTCAAAATAATCGTCACAAATGGTTTTAAAAAAGAATTGACTTAAGTAAAGCTATATCTGGAAAAAACGAACAAGAAAAATGTTTTTAATTATTTGTATTACATTCATAACAAATGACATTGATAAGACAGTGGCAAGAATGAGGTGAAAATTGGAGGAATATTCATGGCAATTCTAAGTGCCTTGAAAAGTTGATCTGAATTGCTTGCATCAAAGAGAAAATAGACTCCTTAATGATCACTCCTCTGACAACTAACAGTAACATCATTTTTAGCTATGACTGCTAAAATTAGATACCTTCCTCTTGGAAATATGCATTCCCTGACAACAGCACAGGATGACAGCCTTCACCTCGTGATAAGAGGGAGAGTAATAATTCAGTTTAAATGAGCAATTTCTGTGATAAAGAAAAAAAAAATGTTACTTAAGAAGGACTTGATGGGAGAATAACAAAAAAATTGTGCCACACTAATTACTTTAGCAATATTTAGTAAAATGTTTGCTTTGATTTTAAATAGAGTACACAATTTTCAAGATATTCACTTATTAGGCCTGTTCATACCAGGAAAAAAGACTTTTATTGTTGACAAAAGGGCTTTTAACAACTTGTTATAAAATTATGCTTACTTGAATAAACGACACAATGGAATGTACTTGTTAGAAGTGCAAACAAATGACTTTTAAACTGCTGCCTTAAGGCTGCTAGCTGTTGATAACTAAACTGGCAGGCCGATGCCACGATCATTTCCCTGGCAGTGCAAAGCTAGACTATGGGACCTTGTCAGGCCATCCATCACAGCTTGTCACCTGAAGACATAAATAAAAATTCAGCATTTCCCCAGATCTATTAGGAGCCTGGTATGTCTATTTAGAGTCCCCATGGCAAAATTATGGCTTAAATTCAGACTTTTAAAATGTATACATTAGTACTAGTGCAGACATAGAGTCAACATTCATTTTGCACACTTAAAACAAAATGTACCAAGAAAATTAGGTCCAAAGTGAGAGAAATAGCTATAAAAATATTAAGTTAAAACCCTCTAATTTTATAAATCATGGTAATTTGACAGATCAATGTGTTAATGGGAAGGAATTGCATCTATTATGGCTATATAGAATCGCCAAAATGTCACAGGAAGAAGGGAGAATATCTTCTTGTTCTTTTGAAATATTTTGTTAAAACATACTCTAAATAGAAGTATGGGTTAGAGAATCACTCTAGAACAGAGGTCTATAAATTTTTTCTCTATAGGGCCACATAAGAAATATTTCAAGCTTTGAAGTCCACATGTGGTCTTTGTCACAAATTCTTCTTGGGCTTTATTTCTCTTAAAAACCATTTAAAAACCATTCTTAGCTCATCAATGGTATTAAAAAGGTAAAGTGTCCATGGGCCAGGCTTAACACACGGGTCATACTTTGCAGACCTTTGTTTTGGAAAATCAACAAATATATATATTATTATAATATAATATATATAATTATATAATAATATAATTAATATAATATAATATAATATAATATAATATAATATATATAATGAAAAGGGACAATTTTATAATTTAAAAGACTTCCTTTTTGCTCTTGCAGTAATTAGTTTTCAGGTAACAAAGAATTCTACAAAAATATGTCATATTTCATGACATTGGAAAAGTAACTATCAGATATAACTCCTGGCATGTGAGTACATTTCAAATCAAATCAGCATTTCTAGCTATACTTGCACATTTTGAAAAGGAGAGTTTAATACAAGTTGGATGGTACTCCAGGTGCATTGTCACTTAAAATGGTAGAGAGTAGTCTTGAGACAAACGGCATTAAATTTAGCTCAATGCCAAAAGCAGCTGTTTGAAATAGTCCTGGATGCACTTCAGACATGTATGCCTTGGTGTGAGATTATGAATCATCCCTTTTAACATGCACCATTTTTACCACTAACATAAAAGCAACAACAAAATAAACTTTGAATTTTGTTTGGAATCTGTGAGTGTGTATGTATGTGTTTATCACTGCTGTCTGAAAAGTAAAGAATAATCAGTCTTGTTAGATATTTTCAGGAGTGGGAAGGACTCATTGTTATAGAAAAAAGATAAAGCTTTCTGCGTTCTACAGGGAATAAAAGATAGCACAATGATTATGAGAGGCAGTGGAATTATGCATGTTTTATAGAATTTTTTAAACCAGCAGAAATTGTGTCAATTAATGAAAAATTATCACCTTCAAACAAAATATACTTATTAATCTTCTGTTTCAAATGCTTAGATTTTTAAACAATGTTTTTGTTATTTTTTCGTGCCAACAGAATGAAAGTATTTCAACAAGTCTGAAGGTATTTTAAAAAATAATTTGACTATTTTTTCTACCCTTATAAAATAAAAAGAAGTTAAGTACTTAAATATCATTGACATTTTGAACCAATAAGTTGCTGCCAATTTTCAAATATTCATAAGGCTTTTTCATTAATAAACATTCTTGTGCTCCAGGCATTGTGTAGAAATTAAGAAATCCAAAATGAATAAGGCTTTACAAATGCATTTTAGAGGGGACAACAAGCAAGTCATAGTTCAATTTTAGCATTTGCTGGGCAGAGATACAACATGGATACTTTACATAAGTCCATGATTTAGTACTTAAAACTTAGGAGTCAGGTCACAAGCTGAGACTCAGGAGATTTAAATAGTAATTTTATTACCTATAAATCAAATAAATAATCATTAAGTAGCCGTCAAGACTTTTAAGATAGGTTTACCCTGAATCCAAATTCTAGTTTTATTTACTGATTCACTGTTTACCCAAATATACTCTCTAGCTATTTTTTTTTTCAACAGTAAAAGAAAACATTCCAAAGTCTTAAGGGAAACACAATCATAATTGCCTAAGGTTTACTAAGATTATTCCTGGATTATGTTCTTGTAACTAAAAATTTCCTTCTCCCTGAGATTTTTGATTATTTGTAAGTTTTGCCAACTTGCCATCTCTACCTTTATTCCATTATTCTTGTCTTCACTTAACTCATGTGTTCCTCATTTTTTATAATTTTCATTTGTGTATATGTTTCTACTGAACTTATTAATACTCAGATTTTTTAAAGATTTTATTTATTTATTTGAGAGAAAGCAAAAGAGAGTAAGTGAGCATAATTGCGGGAAGGGCAAAAACAGGCTCCCTGCTGAGCTGAGGGTTGATCCCAGGACCCTGGGATTATGACCTGAGCTGACCAACCACTGAGCCACCCAGGCATCCCAATGGTCAGATTAAAAAAAAAAAAAAAAAAAAAGATTTATTTATTTATTTGAGAAAGACACACAGAGAGATATTGAGCTCATGAGAGTGCAGGGGTTGGAAAGGAAGGGAGAGAGAATCTCAAGCAGACTCCATGCTGAGCACAGAGCCCTCCAGAGGGCTCAGTCTCTTGACCTGAGCTGAAACCAAGAGCTGGGCATTTTTTTTTTTAATTTATTTATGATAGTTACAGAGAGAGAGAGAGAGAGGCAGAGACATAGGCAGATGGAGAAGCAGGCTCCATGCACCGGGAGCCCGACGTGGGACTCGATCCCGGGTCTCCAGGATCGCGCCCTGGGCCAAAGGCAGGCGCCAAACCACTGTGCCACCCAGGGATCCCTGGGCATTTTAACTGACTGCACTACCCAGGTCTCCAGGGTTTTTTAAATTTTTATTTTTAACTTGACTTTAGATATCTTATTTTTCTTCTTCCAATGTAGATTAAAAAAAAAAAAAACAAAAACAAAACTTTTCCAGTGTAGAATTTTAAAGTAGCAATAAGTAAATGGAAAGAACTAGAAGAAAAAATGAGAAAGTGGGAAAGGACTGAAGAAAGCAAGTTACTTTATATCTTAAAGAAAGCTTCAACATATACCCAGCAAAGAGGGGAACTTGTTGGGGCTCTGTGGCCTCGGTCGTCTTTTTTCTCAGAGAGTTAGCTATAAGGTGGTAGACTGCTGACCCTTCCACCACTGGCAGAGAAGGAGGCCAGGGCTGAGTGTGGGAAAGGCTTTGGGTTCATCACTGGCAGGCAGCTATTTCCACTGATCTCCAGGTTTCCAGATGATCAGTTTTATCTTTTACCTTAAGTCATGATGTGTTTTGCATGCATAAAAATCAAGAGTGTGTCCTTTAACATGAGACAGATGGTGGGTCTGACAAAATTGGATTCAGAATTTTTTCCTTAATATTACACACAATTAAATGTATACCCGAAAGATGATTATTAAATGGCCAGCAAAACGTTACTAGAGGGGATTTAAAAGAATAAAAACTTCTTTGGGTCAGTTACTTCAGTTAAATATTTCTGATTATTTGATAGGAAAAGGCATATAATAAGCCAATGGGAATGAAGAAATTGCTAATATTTACTTGGACATGCAGAGTTTTAAGAATTCTTTAAACTCCTCATGATGGCATGGTGCAAGCTATGCTATAATTTAAGTAAAGCACTTTGCATTGAAATCATTTTTTATCACACAATTTCACTTATGGCATAACCCTTGAAACTCCTCTGAAGATAGGCTGGATGTATAAATGTGTTAAGTTGCAGACTTGTAACTTGCCTAATGCCAAGTGTTATACAGTTAGGGCCACAACATGCATTTCTCATTCTCAATGCAATTTTTCATTGCAACATGCTGTCAAATAGGTACAAGATATAGTCACACTGGATTAATTATGGACTTCTCTCTGGAAGCCATGGAGTTCAGGTGCCCTTGAAGACAACATAACATTCCCACAATGGCTTTAGTCCAAATCTCAGGTAAGGAGGTGGGTAGCACAGTAACACAATGAGGCAGAAAAAAATCCCAAATTCAAATGCTATGTTAAAGTTACTTTTTTCTATTATTTATACTGCTGGTAACGTGATTTTGATGAAAAATGGTAACTAGAATATATGATATATATGATATGTATATATCTTATATATAAACAGGTGTTACTATATTTTAAAATTCTTATTTACCTACAGTTCTATCAATATCTGCTATGCCAAAAATATCCATAGTTTCTTGAGTTTAAACATAATCTTCCTTTTTTCTCTCTTGCAGATTCTACTCTTGTGGTGCCAAAATGTGCTTAAATGTAGCAGAACGTCTCTATAACCTGTAACAAGTTTCCTAGTTTCAAAAATAAGCAGCTTTTATTTATTTTTTAAGGTTTTATTTATTTATTTGAGCCAGAGACAGCACAACTAGGGGAAACAGCAGGCAGAGGCAGAGGGAGAAGTAGGCTTCCTCCTGAACAAGGTGCTGGGTTTGGGGCTTGACCCCAGGACCCTGGGCCCCTGACCTGAGCCAAAGACAGATGCTTAACCGACTGAGCCACCCAGGTACCCCTATAAGGAGCTTTTTACTGTTAATTCCAAAATCACATTCAACATGTTATGCCCCTAGGCACTCCATTGCTTTTCCACATATTTTACATTTCATCCCCTGACTTTTTGGTTTATCAGAAGTCCTCTTTCCCTACCCTAAGCCAAAGCTCCAATTTTGACTTATCTTTATAAAACTCCTGGGGGAATGTTCTGCTCCTTTCTAATATTGTGTCATGGCAACTGCTCTGGTCCCAGAACACCAAATTCTTATCAGGGACCTCTTTACTCAAGCATCATGGCTAATCCTTATTAAGATCACCACACAAAGTTACCAGAAGTACAATAGAACATTGAATGGGACTCGTAGGAAAACATTGAATAATTTACATTACAGAAAAAAAAGGAGAGGAGAAGAAAGGAAAGAAAGAGATTAAGAGAGAGAGGTTGCAAGAGAGGCAAAATTGATTCAGAGAAAAATTGGTCAAAACTTTATAGATGAGTGAAACATACACATTCAGACATAAAGGAGAGGTGAGGAGACATACTGGAGTGAATCATAATGCTGCTAAATTTTAGGAAGGGAATCTTAAATGCAGTATGTTCTGAGCTCAGAAATACTCTTACTGAGTACATTTCCACCATAAAATGTTTTTCTCAAAGGCTTTACTCTCATAATCCTTCCTTAGAAGATGGTTTCCATAAGAGGGTACAATTTCAATAGGCCCAGTAATTATCTCTGACTACTTATGTAAGAAGCTTCATGGAAATCATTCCCACTAAAGTTTCATGCTATTCAATAGGACTTAAGGAGGTCAATCCACATTCCTAGAGGGCCCATAAATGCTACATATATTTTTTATTTTACCTACAGTTTGCCTAACAAATGGGATCCTACTTAAAGCAGATCTAAATTAATTTTGTTAAATTTTTCCATGCCTATCGTGTAAAGTATACTAAATACCCTTCAGATTCCCGTTCATGCTCCAGGCTATTTCTGGTCACAAAGTGTTGTAGCCTTCTGGAATAAGCCAGAAACATCCAATCATTAATTTATTTATTCACTTATTAATGGTGATGAATTCCTATAATTTTTGTTTGTCTGGGAAACTCTTTATTTCTCCTTCAACTCTGAATGATAGCCTTGCTGGAGAGAATATTCTTGGTTGCAGATTTTTTTTTCTTTCAGCACTTTGAATGTATCATGCCACTTTCTTCTGGTCCTTCAAAGTTTCCAGTAAAAAATCAACTGATAGCCTTATGGAGTTTCCCTTGAAAACACAGCTATTTTCTTTTTCTCTTGCTGTTTTTAAATTTCTCTCCTTATTACTATGTTTTTGTCATTTTAATTATTATGTTTCTTGGTATGGACCTTTTGGGGTTGATTTTGTTGGGAACTCTCTGTTTCTCCTGGATCTGGATTTCTGTTTCTTTCCCCAGATTTGGGAGTTTTCAGTTATTATTTCGTCAAATAAATTTCTTGCCCCTTTTCTTTCTCTTCTCCTTCTGGAATCTCTATAATGTAAGTGTTGTTATACTTAATGGTGTCTCTGAGTTCCCTTATCTATTCTCATTTATTATTTTTTTCTTTCACCTGTTCAGTTTGATTGCTTTCCATTATCTCCAGGTTGATGATCCATCCATCTATTGATGATCCATCCATCTATTTTCTCTAGTCTATTTATGCTCTCTAGTGTATATTTAATTTCAGTTATTGAGTTCTTCATCTCTAATTGGTCCTTTTTAAATGTTTTCTATCTCTTTGCTGAGGGTTCCACTGGAGTCTTCCACACATTTGCTTCTAAAGCCCAGTGAGTTTCCTTATGACCATTACTTTAAACTCTCTATGAGGCATAATGCTTGTCTCTTGTTGTCTCTGCTTGTTTCATTTCACTCTCTTGTTGCAATTTTGCCCTCTTCTTTGATCTGGGACATATTCCTCTGTCTCCTCAACTCTGTGTCTGTTTCTATGTGTTAGGAAGCTCAGCTATGTCTTCTGCTCTTAGAGGTAGTGGCCATACGAAGGAGAAGTCCTGTAGTGTCCTACAGTGCACTGTCCCCCATTCACCAAAACCTGGCACTTCAGGGATGTCATTTATGTGTGTTGTATGCACCATATTGTTGTGGCTGAACTGCATTTGCATTCAGTCCAGTTGTCTGCAACGGTTCTTTTTGCCTGCTATTGGCAGTGTTTGATCCCTATGTTATTCATGGGCTGGTCTGGGGCCACCTTGGGCTTGAGTTGAGTTAGATGAAGTGTTTGTCAGACCTGCAGTTCCATAAAACAATAGGGTGCTCTCCCTCTGTTGTTCTCTGAGAAGCTTTCATTGACAGGTAGGGTCGATGGTCAGGCTAGATGTCTACCCCCAGTCCGCTACTGCAGCCTCAGTTGAACTGGTCTGTGTGGCTGTCTTCCTCTTTCCCCAGGGCAGGAGTCACTTTAGAGTGGTGCTGGCCCTCTTGGAGCTGCCTATTCACCATCATTTTGTGGTGCTGCTTTGGAGGACATGTTGGATGGGGTGGATCTGCTGGAGATTGCAGGGCAGGGAGTATGGTGTTGACAAGGTTTGCGCAGGTCTGCTATGGTGGAGTGGGTGCTGTAGCTTCTTTGGAGAATCGCTGAGGGTGGGTTGGAGGGGACAGGTCTGTAGAAAAGCACAGTGTCTGGGTGTCAGCAAGTTAAGTGAAAGTATTAGTGCTGCACTGGTTCCTGAAGGTGTCCCTGTATCTGGTTGATGAGGGGAGAGAAATGCTTTTGCCAGCTCTTTTGTTTTTGAAGTCTCCTAAAGATCCCTGCCCCTCCAGCATGCCTTCTGAGATTAGTAAATAGGTCTTCCTGTATAATCCAGTCATTTTTCAAATTGCTGATTCTATGCTGCATCTTAGTGGGGTTGTTTGTTATGCTGTTTCTTTAAGGTGGGGCCTCAGTTGCCTATCATCCTCTGGTATTCCCTGAACTGAGCCTGCTGATTTTTAAAGTTCCAGGTGTTAAGCCCCACTGATTGTAAGAATTCTGTGAAGTTAAGCCCTTTTGGTTCTCAAAGCCCAGTGTTACGGGAATTCATCTTCCCAGTGAGGATCCTCCATGCCTGAGGTGCCTGGTGTGGGGCCCGATCCTTTCCCTTCTCCATGCCTGCAATGTCTCTTCATAGCATTAACAGTCTTGCAGGTTGGTTTGGTTCCCAATTGCATCTCCATCTCTTCCTATCCTTTTGGTGGACCTCCAGAGTATACTGTAACAGGAATTTAGAGGATAATCCTAAGTCAAAAGCTTATTAACAGACTCCTTAACCTCTGAAAATAGAAAAAAAAAAAAAGTTACTTAAGCCATTCCTGGCTTAGGGACTGTCTGGGCCAATTTTAATTTCTATCATGGGCCAGCTTGGTTCTGAACACCTAGGCTATTCATAGTTAAGTGTCTGAACATCTATAAGATCAAAACTCTGCTTAATAAGGTGATAATTATTGAAATTAATAACACAGACATGGTGGTGTCAGGGCCAAGGCCAGACAGCCCCAAGACGGGTTACTTTGGCATGAATGTTATTTTGAGTTAAAAAAAATCAAAACCCAGCAGATTCAAGAAAAGCTCTTTACCCCTCAGCTGCCTGCTGGTACCATTAACAGAGATTCCTCTTCATCCAAGAAGCTTATCTACATTATAGGGAAACCTTTGTTTTCTGAACATCTCCTTTTACCTTCCTGCTAATGACTTTTCTCTCTTGTATCCTCAGACCCTATCCCACCCCTCATATAAGTGTCAGATTGCCTCACAGTCTTTGGAGCTTCTTGTCTCTGTGGATTGTGCATATGTATGCTATTAAATTTGATTTTCTCCTATTAATCTGTTTCATATCAGTTTGATTCTTAGTCCAGCCAGAAGAATCTCAAAGGGCATAAGAAATTCTTCCTCCCTGACAGTGGTTTGCCAAATTACTCTCTCACTTTTATATATGTTTGAAATTTCCCACAATACTTTTTTTTTTTTTTAAAGTAGTGCGGTCATGAAAAGTTATCTGGAGAGGAACATTTAAGGAAGCACAATGGTAAATAAATGAGATATGACTGATAGAGAAATGAGTATTTCAGGGAGAGAGAACAGAAAGTGCAAAAATCTTTCAAGGGTAAAAGCTTAGCATATTGAGGAATAAGTAAAAAGTAAGTGTGACTAGAGCCAAGTCAGAGAGGAGCAGAGTAGTGGGAGCTGAGCAATAAGGGATTTAGTCAGGCGTTCATCCAGGCCTTGTGTATATTTTGATTTTGGTCTGAGTGTGATGAAAGTTATTGAAAACATTTGGGCAAGTAGAGGTGACATGTGTTAAATTAAAAATAAATCTCAAGTCAAACATTTATGTTAACATTTTTATAGGTATGCAGTCAAGTTCTGGGCAACTGTGTTGGCACAAAGAGATGATATAAGATATTACACTAAACTAAGTGAGAGGAATAATAGCTTGAATTGAGGATTTGGGGGCATGTAAGGTGGTGATGAGTGGCTAGATTGGAGAACTTGATAATAAATTTTATGTGGTGTGTGAGGGAAAAAGAAGACTCAGTGATGTATGTTCTCCTGAGTGACAGAAAGGTTAGTGGCAGTATTATTGAGAAGGTAAATATTGGGGATTGCTGAAAACAGTTTAAGCAGAGGAATTGCGGTTTTTTGTTTGTTTGTTTGTTTTGGACATATTGATTTTGAGATACCTATCAGTTATCCTTGTATATTTTTGAACAGGTAGTTATATATTAGAATTAAGAACTTAGAGACAATCTCTGAACTGGAGACTTCAAAGTAATGAACATAACGACAGCATTTAAAGCTACATGAGCAAAAAAAAGTGTGAGTACATACAGAGAAGAATGGATACCCTAGTAGTGAATCCTAGTTTATTCCAACTTCAAATAATTGGAAAGGAAATGAGGAGCTAGCAGAGGAAATGGAGAAGGAACAAAGTGCAATAGGAAAAAAAATAAAAGCATGTGTGTCTCTATAGCCAAGTGCATAAATGTTGGAAGAAGTAGAGGTTTTCTATTTCCAGGAGATGGCACACTGGATGTACAGAGAAAATGCTCCCAGTATAGATTCTTATGGTTGATGGACATAATATTTTAAACAAAGTTGTTTTTAAGGCAAAACAGAGCAGGTGGTAATGTTAGGGAAACAACCAGATGCCAAAAATGACAGGAAACCTGCCTTCCACAAACACAAGCTAACACTGGAGCTGGTATTTTTCTTCAAAATCGTCTTCTGCTCCGTGGCAGCCTGGAGCCTTGGACTGGAAGAGCCATCTATGTACAAGATGAGGAGGCAAAAATGTAGATTGATCTGGGTGGAAAATGGGATCACAGATCCCCATATAGAGTTAGGACCCCAATGGTTGAAGTTGAGGAGAAAAAGGCCCTCAAAAGGAGACTTTCCTCTCCCAATCTTGTTCTGAGTAAGACAGGGGTAATGAAAAAGCTTCCTTGAATAAATCCTAACTGTACACCAGTATTTACTCAGTGGGTGTCTGAATTCTTTTTGTGGTCTGAAAAGTCTCAAGTTGAGAACTGACATTAACATTTTTCATAGGGTGGTTATACCATCAGGCTCTAGGCAAGTGCCTGACAGAAATAACACACTCTTCCTTTCTCAGAGAATGTATTTTAGAAACAGACCTAAAAGATTTTACAAAGAGAAAAAGGAATGTGAGCTAATAATCATAGAATAATAAAAATATTTCATAACAAACCTTAATGTCAAAGACTACTGAAAGGTTGACTACCCTGTTGCTGATTATCTTGAAATTACTGTTTTGTCTCCAGTTGTGAAGAGGAAACCCTGACAGGGCTGAGTTCAAGAGGAAATCATGGTTGTATTCATGTCCTATGGCTGCTGTAAAAAATCACCACAAATTTAGTGACTCCAAACAGCACAAGTTTATTATCTTACAGTTCTGGAGGTCAGGAGTGCAAATGGACTTCTAAAATCAAGATGTTGACAGGACTGCATCCCTCCTGGAGGCTTTAGGGGAGAATCTGATAAATTGATATTTAGCATGTTAAAAATATGCTATGACAATGTATAATAAATATAAGTAATAATTATAATATCATAAGCTATAATAATCATTAATTAAAAATCAAAAATTTTTCAATTGTTTGTTAATTAAATTAACTATTTTATTATTTATTTATTTATTTATTTATTTATTTATTTAAATATTTTATTTATTTATTCATGAGAGACACAGAGAGAAAGAGAGAGGCAGAGACACAGGCAGAGGGAGAGGCAAGCTCCATGCAGGGAGCCTGATGTGGGACTCGATCCTGGGACTGCAGGATCATGCCCTGGGCTGAAGGTGGAGCTAAACCCCTGAGCCACCCAGGCTTCCCTAATTGTTCTTTAAATAATAATTACTATTTTTTAAAAAAGTAGTAATTATAAATGATGCAGTACTCTTTGTAGTAGTAATAATAGTAGTAGTAGGATATATCTTTTATTGTCTGCAATATAGCAATTACTTCACAAAACTGGTTTTTCAGAATCTTCTTTCTATGTTGAACAATGGAGTTTAAATTTTTTTAACAACAAAAACAACAATAATAATGAAATACTAAGCCCTAAAATGTTTTAACGTTTTCTGTTATAGACTATTATCTCTAAATCCTTTGCATACAATGATTCATTTAATTCCCTGCAAAACACTAATAGTGTTGAGTTAGTATTATCAATATCCTTGTTTACCTGATGAGATGTCTGAGGCTTCAAAATATTAAGCGTCTCTCTAAAGTTTACAGATCTTGGTAGCACCTTATTGTTTCAAGAAGTATTTTAAGAAACAATCACTTAAAGAAAAACCGAGTTTGGGATATATATGTGATGCTTTTGCCTTGACTGCCAGAAACAGATATACTTTATATTTTATTTCTTTTATTGACCTCTAGGATGAAAAAGATTAATATGGACTTTCTGATTTTAAATTACATGCAGTGGAAAAAAGCATTTCCCTCTGTAAAACAACATTGAGGAAATAGAGCCAAGGTATTTCCTATATTCAGAAGTGTATAGGAAGTTGATTGGCATATTGATGGATTCCATTGCTCAGAAAATTGTATTTTAGGTCATCTGCTTTGATGTGGGGTATGGCATAGCATCAGTCACTTGTGAAGAATGTAGAAGTAAGGGATTTTTACAAGATAACCCTAGGTTTCAAGTGAAATTATAAAATTCTATGAAAGTAAAGATATTTCTAGGTATTAACAAATTTACAATAAGAAAACTATATTGTCTGATAAAATTACCTGCCTGTCTGCCTGTTGTTATTACTCACTGATTCAACTATGTGTTCCAAAAATGTTGTTCAGGATAAGCTATTGAAAGAAGTTTCTCAAATACATTCATCATGCTTGCAATATATAGGACTGCTGATATTGTAAGATCAAAGGTTCATTTTTACATGTCACCTTTATCTAAACTTCTAAATATTTGTGAAAAGTTACAAACCACCTTCTTTTGGTGGTAGCATTTTTACTTAAGGATAAATTCGCAAACTTTGAGGTAAGACACATAAAAGTAGTTGATACCATTTCTTCAAATCAAGAGAGATATTTATTCTTATTATCTTTTTATTGAACTTAATGCAATTATCACAGAATCTATGGGCCATGATTCTGGGAAAAGAATCAGGTGTTGCTGATGTTGATAATTTGAGCAATGGTTTAGCTCTGTTTATATTAGATGGATAAAGATTATTTTAAGAAATGTTATGGAGAGAAAGGAAGTAATTTTGTACAGGTTACATGAACTTTGATTCATTGATTTATTTTCGAGAAAGAATATAGGCAATATACCTATTTATCACCTAGTCTACAAATGGACCAACAATGAAGTTGTAAAACTAAAAAAAAAAAAGAAAACAGATTTCAGACATTGATTATTTTGATGTATATTTTTCCCCTGGTACTTCATTGTACAGTTGCAATATTTGGATCAGCAGTCAAACATTTCAAACTAATGGTCAATGCTCAGTATCTCTACCTCCTCTACTCCCATTCTATTCACCAAATTTAGTGTTAGTTTCCACTACTATTACTCAAAAAGAATAATGGCTCCAGATCATGTTTCCAATTAACTCCACATCACTAAATTTAATGGACATTTTAATTTTTATATCATAATTATTTCAGCATCATTGGATGCCATTGAACTTCTTGAAATACTCTTTTCCTTTGCTTCTAAATCACAACAATCTTTCACTTTTCTTTCAATTCCTTGGTGATTTCCTCTTCTTTGAATGATTATCCTGCTCTATCGAGACATTATTTGTTGTAGTTTTTCGATGGTCATTTCTAGGCTCTCTTATCTCTCCTTACTTTTGCCGTAGGTGAGCTCTTCCATGCTGATGACTGAATGATGACCACATACAAAAATGAAGCCCAAATTCAAGCCATTAGCACAGACGTCTTTTTTTCTGGGCTCTAGAGCTATGCATTTAACTGCTTGCAGGACATCTTTTCTCTGATTCTTAAAAGGTAACGTGTAAAATAGGGGACAGATAGCCATCCCCAGACCAATTCTCCTTTTATCAATTTGTCTCTGTGAATGTTCCCACCATTTTTAGAGTTAGGGCAAGTCTAAGCATAATATTCATCTTTCAGAGCCAAAGGCTTCCTAAAGTCTTTTTCATATGATTGCTTATTTTCATCTACACCACCAGCATTCTTATCCAAACTACAATCCTCTTTCATTTGGATTAGAACAATTCTTTCTATTCCAGAACATGATATGCATTCTTATTTTAAGCCTTTATTTTATTTTTTAAAGCGTTTATATAATACGTCCTATGTGCCAAGCTCTATTCCAAGTATTTTAAAAATACTTCATCTTCAGAATAATTCTATAAGGTATTTACAACTATTATCCCTACTTTATAGGTGGGGAAAATGAGGCACAGAGAAACTAAGTAACTTGCCAAAGTAAGCAACCAAACCAGTTTGGGTTAAAACCCAGTCTTAATTAAAACCAGACAGTCTTAACTAACTCTTTTTATTGCCTCTTGTTCTGTTTACTAACGCAGAAAATTTAGTAATGTGTTTTTGAAGTGCACAATAAAAAGGGTTTTACTTAAAGAGTTATTCTTTAAAATTTTAAGTAAGTAACTCCCACATCATTCCAGACCACTTGGGTGGTTTATGTGTTCACACTAGAAACTTTAATTATAATAAAAAGTCCTTTGGATAGAGATCAACACTGTAATAGAGTCTGTATATCTCTATTTCAGCCATTTAGCTGAATGGATAACCAAACAATGGTTATGACTCATACATAGGACAATTTTTTTTTTAAGAATGTAATAGACTGTGTATTTGGGACTGCAAGGGCTTTTGAATATGTTAATATTTTGTTAAGTTGAAGTAATGTCATAAATAACTGAAAATAACTGCAATTTTTTCTAAGTTTCTTCCCATATCCTTAAAATTAGCCAGCCAAAAAAGCTATATAAGCACATGAGCTATCGACCTGTTTATTCTTCAGCTTTGAAAAATATAATATTTATTTCCCATTAGGAATATTCTAATGGAATAGAATTTTTGCTTCCCATTTTAACCTAACTTCTAAACAATTATTTAATTTTGCTGTGTACTTTATTGTTCAGTATGCAATATTATGATTGAAACATAGATCCTAGACACAATAAATCCAGAACATTGGCCAAGCCGTTACAAAAATAAATCTGCTTTTTAATGAAAACGTTTCCCTAAGTAAGAAGACAAAACTAGTATCTGTACCAGCATATTTAAGAGCAGATAAATATTTTCTTTAAGTCCAAAATCATGCAATAACATTGTGTTTCAGAATTGCTGTATTAACTATTGTTTGGGATAATGAGTTGACACATACACAGCTCAGTGCAGTGTAATCACAGATGAGCAGCTTCGACAATATAACAAAGACTTTGAAACATCCATGGGAAAATAATAAAAGATTTGAAATGGGAATAGATTCAACAGGCTCTTTGCAGTTAACCTTTAAAAATGCCATTTGAAGCTATTGAAAAGAACCAATACAGTAGTTTAAGAAAAACGTGTCATTATGAAATGTTATTCATCCTGATTGAACTAGTTTTTCTATCTGGTATATACCTACACATTCCTATCTTGAACAAGGTGGAAAAGTATTACTTTTCTCAAAATGAAAAGTATGAGAAAAAGTTCATTGTTTATTTTAATGGAGAATAGAAGTGACAATGCAGCAATCACGTCTTCTATCACTATTTATTTGCATTTTATTTCAAATATTTTTCTGAGTGCTATGCTTACTTACTTGAAGTGCCAGAAAAAAAAAAAATCGCATGATCAAGAATGCTAAGAGGCAACAACAGCAGATTGACCTGCTATCTTATCTGGTCTTTGATGAATTAGAATGGTCCATTGCACTGTTTTAAGAAATTATCTATTTAAAAAAAAAAAAGTCTTGCAAAATAACAGAAAGTATTTTTTATCAAAGAATACAAATACAGTCCATATACCAAAGTGTGAGAATGACAGATATTTTCAACGGGAAGATTAATTTAAAACTCTAGAAGTTCTTAGTCATCTTTATCTTCAATGTCATTTGCCTCACAGCACTGGAGAGATCTAAGAGAAAACCAAAATATAAATAATGAGAACAGACATGTGCATACATATATAATCTATACACATATTTGTATGCATATATAAGCATTATATATGTACATTTATGGAGGTCAACTAAATTTTTATATATGTGTGTATATATATGTGTTTTTGAAACTTTAAAAAAATTATATTTCCTAAGTATTTTGCATTTAAAGAAAACATGTATTGCTCTTTTCCCTACTGGTATGATACCTTATTATCTATATGAAGAGCAAGAAACTTTGAGAGGGTAGTTATCTATGCCATAGCCTTGCTGTCACTGTTTGATTCTATTAAATCCTCCTGTACCCACAGGTACAGCCTTATCATTTGAAACACTAATGCTATATGAAAAGTGAGAAGAACAGAGAGGTTTCCTAGCAACTCCTGGGATCTTTCTAAAGCAAGTCAGTTAAAACCACAGAGTACGTGAAATGGGTGTAAATTAGAATATGAAGCACAGTCATAGGTCTTGAAATGCCCACTATAAAACACAGTAGCCTATAATAGGAGCGGACTTGCTCCAGAAGGAAATCATATCAGAGCCTTGACAGTTTAACAATCATTGAAATAATCCTGCTTAAAATCCACTGAAAATGTGTAAGTCCAAGAATCAGAACCAAAGTGACAGTACAAAATTAGAGTTCATAATGCCTAGTGCCCGTACTCTGAGTGTGGACTTTGAGAAGTGTTTTATCTTTGCCTGCTCCTACCCTCTACACACACTCACTCTCACGCGCATGCACATGCACACACACGACACATGTTTATTACCCTCCCCTGAATTACTGGGGGAATATAGGCATATTGATATTTGGTTAATTCATTTTCTGTTTTTACATATACACTCACTTCATGACAACAAAAAGTAGTTAAAATATATTTAAGGGAAACATTACATTGCTGGAAAAACTTTTTCCCTCGAGCTCTTTAAAGTACAATAAAAATAACTAGCATTTATATGCTGCACAGCATTTGAAATAGTACTTTTGCTTATGCTCTTACTCTATATTTTCCAAATTTCTCTGAAGTAGTGGTTATTTCATAACCCCATTTCAAGACAAAAGAACCATGTTTGAGAGAGATTAAATGGTTCATTAAAGGCCACTTAACTAATAAGTGGTTGAACCGGAATTCCAGATGAGATGTTCTAACTAGAAAGACTTTCTGTTTGTCTTTACATCAGTTTCTCGCCAATTTTTATAGAAACACTTTAAATGAGGCTTTTAAAAAGACATGATCAATGAGTGGTTGACAAGTTGCAAGAGGAAGAATTCCCATTAAATAAAGACTGCCTTAAATAACACTGAAAAAGTTTGCTCTTTCACTAAGAAAGGGTCTTAAAAAGTAATTATCAGTAAATATCATTTTGTACATTCACTAATCTATCCTCCCCTACTTTAGAAAAAATTAAAAAAAAAATAAGGCGTCTTACTGAAAGCAGTATAGCCAAAATAGAGATAGTAGCAAAAAATTAGGTTAAGGATAGTGCTGCAAACAAACAGAGTGCTGGCTTAACTTTGATTTTTCTACCAACCCTCGCAAAAAAAAAAAAGAAAAAAAAAAGAAAAGAAAAGAAAAAGAAAAAATCCATTTCACAAATGTCTGGGTGCAATGCATAGAATATTCTCTTTGTAATACAGATAACAAATATATTGATCAAAAGAAACTGAAACTTATCTATAAGAATTTGAAACACTAGTTTAGCTTCACTAATCATTTCTTGCTTGATAAAGAGCAGGTAATAATACAATTTCTATATGCTAAGACTTTTTTTGGAGGGTGAAAAGATAATAATGAAAATTATTTTATAAACAACCAAGCACTATTCAAACATACTTTGATCAAAGTGATGCTAGTGGAGATTTTTCCATTGGAAATAAATGGTTAATTTTCATTAATAGCTATCATATTTATCAAGTTTTTACCTTAGACTTCTTACATATTGACTCTTGTGAAAGTTATTTGCTTCCAAAAATGAGAATTAAGAATAGAATAATCATAGCAGAACCAAAATAAAGTAAGCATTTTAAATAGTTCACTCTTCCATTTTTATGAATGTTTTACACTCTGTGATCGAGGGTGTTAATGATGAGTCAAGGTGTGAGAGAGAACATTCAGGGAAGGCAAGAAATGATAGAGCGTACTATTACAGTGAGTCATGCTATAACTTTGGTTTGTTTTGGATAACAAATGTTAGAGTAGAGATGAATTTCTTTTTTCTTTCTTTCTTTTTCTTTCTTTCTTTCTTTCTTTCTTTCTTTTTTCTTTCTTTCTTTCTTCTTTCTTTCTTTCTTTCTTCTTTCTTTCTTTCTCTCTCTCTCTTTCTTTCTCTCTTTCTTTCTTTCTTTCTTTCTTTCTTTCTTTCTTTCTTTCTTCTTTTTTGTTATCTATCATTATCTATTCATGGATTTATTTATTCATTCATTTATTTCAAAATCAGCAATGACAAGATTTCTTTTCCTTTATTTTTTAAAATTTAAATTTAAGTTAGTTAACATATTATTATTAGTTTCAGTGATTCATCAGTTGCATATAACACCCAGTGTGCATTACCTCAAGTGCCCTCCTTAATACCCATAATCCAGTTATTATCCCTCCTCACTTCCCCTTCAGCAACCCTCACTTTGTTTCCCAGAGAGAAGAGTCTCTCATGGCTTGTCTCTTTCTCTGTTTTTATCTTAATATTTTTTCCTTCCCTTATCCTGTGTTCATTTGTTTCTTAAATACCACATGAGTGAAATCATATGGAATAGATATAAATATCTATATATTATATTATAATATAAATATATATTTATATTATAAATATCGATATATATTATATCTATCTAGATATAAATATATATTTATAATAATATATGCTTATATATAATTATATATATAATAGATATATAATAGATATAAATATATAAAAATATAAATAATATATATAAATATATATCATATTTATTCTGAACTATGTCAAATAAGAAGTGAATCAGGATTTAGATAAGGAAAACCTTTATGTCAAAACTTGTTGTCAATAGGAGGAAATGGACTGTCGAGTCAGGGGAGGAAAACTATTGCCATGGAGAGAAAGTACCAACCCATTACATCTGCAAATGTCTCAAGTTAGGCAGAAAGTTGCTTTTCTTTTATAGGGAAGATAAACAAGAAAAATAAAATAAAACAAAACAAAGAAAAGCAGGGACGGGAAGAGTGAGATGAAAGAATGAATGGACAGAGGTGGTAGAGATAGGACAGTAGGTAAAAGTATTTTTTACCTTGATGCCAGCCAATTGTTGGAGAAGCTAAGAAAGGGTTGTTTATTGACTCCTGCTGAGGGGTGACCCAAAGTTCAGGGTCCTGAGAGAAGCAGGGTTGCTTGACCAAGGCTTGGTTATTAACAAGCATTCTGGTTCCTATTAAGAAGACTGGGCCAAAGGCTGAGTGAATTCTTTATGAGATAAAAAATGAGAATTTGGAAGGTCTGTGTAAAAAGCCTTATCATAGGGAATATCCCTGAGTCTTACCTAATTCATTTGAGGAAGGATTTTTTTTTTTTTTTTTTTTTGCAATAAGTGGCTTTCTGGAACATAACAGAATGAGACAATTTATTTATTGCTGTTCTACGGGATCACAAGAGTCAAATAAAGTTGAAGATTTCCAAGCACTTTCCCTAAGTTAGCTTAGAGCTTGGCATTTTTTACACTTACTTTTCATTTGTCTTCTAACATTAAATAAGTATTATGAATATTTCAGCTTCAGAGCATTCTCCTTTATTTTCATAGGAATTCAAACATAATTTTCTAGGTACTACATTCGTGACTTGTGGTTTGTAGTTTTTTGTACATTTTTTGTTTTGTTATTTTAATGGAAAGATAAACAGAAGAAGGCTTTGGAAATGCTGCAGTATAATTTAAGAACCTGATAATTTGCAGGTTCAATTCTGACTTTATGAGTGCTTCAGGTATATAGCCCTAAAAGTTCACTAAATGCTTTGCTGCACACTTACAATGTTTCAATCTGTAATAACTTAATAATTCATTCAGGTTTTGTTTGCTCCTGGATGGTAAAGTTACCTTCATTAACACTTGGTAATGCAAAGAAGCAGATATTTGCTGAAAGAAAAATACCTGCCTACAAGATAAATATATGTATATACATATGCATCTACATACACACACACACACACACATACACACGCTATTTAAACTTTGTGAAAATTAAATATGGTTTATTTTCTCCGATTTTTGTCCTTATGAATAAAGCCTGAGGCATCAATTTGGCACAGAGAATGGCAAATGCACTCTATAAAATACTATATGTATCAAAATACCACAAAGACGCTGGATTTTTTAAAATTGTGATAATGATAATATTTTGGTATCACAACCCAGCTCCCTAGTAATTTCTATACCTTTAAAGCTACTTACTCGCATCTTTGACTTTAGCTGATTTTCTTCTATCTGATAAGGTAAAAAGTAATTCGCCCCACTTACATTATCTGCATTTGTCCACTATCTTCATTAGGCTGGAATATCTTCTCTTGCTTGTAGTTTTTTCTGTCACTCATGAGTCCAACAAGAAATAGAACCAGAATAAAACCAGATGTATCATAAGTAGTGCTTTATTTCTTTCTAGAGTGACGACCAAAGTCATACTATACCTTTTGAGGACTAGCTTTCCATACATAGTAAGATCAATCAACAGTAGATGCTATTGTTCATATGACCACAAACTTGTGACATATTATCTGAATCTTGCACATGGCAAAACTGAGGCAGATGAAATATGTGAGATATCACTGAAGGTAAATGACAGAAGCAAGACCTGCATCTGTGCCTGTATATCTTCACAGACTAATGTCATAACCACTTTAAAACACTGATCGGATAGCTCTTGCAAACCCAGAAGGATTAGTGGCCAAAAGATGACTTTTAAAGATATTACACACTTGTTTATTTGAATTAATCTCATTGGTTGGTGACTTATGATGTCCCTGGTTCCCATAGTGTGAATTTGATTAGGCCAGATAAGTTGTTTTTTCAAACTACAATTAAAAAAGTCTACTCAAAGTAAAAATGTTGTACCTATAAATAATGTTTTATCTTCATACATTTTTTCCATTGCGTTTTATTTATTTTTAATTTTTTTTCCATTGATTTTTCAACTAGAGATTATATTATCTTACAACAAGTGAAAGGAAGAAAGGCAATCTTCATAAAGGTTATATTTTTAGACAACAAAAGAGTAAAAATATTAAATATCCTATATATTCAAAACTCTAAAGGTGGCTCCCAGAAAATCCTGGAACTTCATTGTTTTCTAAACTCTTTTTCCAAGTTACATGGCCAGATTTTCTTTCATCTACTTTCAAAACAACCTCTCATTCCAGTTAATGGTCTCTATAATCTCCTCCATGAAAACATCCACCAATCATGATTATTCCAACCATTGTATATTTCTGTAATGCTTCCAACAGATTAGCTCTGTACTCATTTGTAGATATTTTAACAAGTTAATAGTAATATCATTGTTCTTTGACCAGAGACATTGAAGAATGTTATAAATTGCGAAGATTATAATGGAGCAGTTGTTTAATAATAAGATATGAAGTTTATATTTGTCTTATTTTTTCTATTTGGGTTATACTTGACAATAAGAAGATATTTAAAGCTAGTATAAAAGATACCATAATTATATTTCAATAAATTTGACGTTTTAGGTGAAATGGAAGATCTCCTGAAAAATGCAACTTACTAAAATTAAGCCAGAAAGAAATAGAACACAACATTAATTCTTAAAAACAAAAACAAAAAAAGAATCTAAATGAAATGAAAATAATGAAAACAGACAACTACTTCAGGGCAAGAATTATTCACTGGTAAATTTATAGAAATAATACTAATTTTTCACAAATGTCATCAGAGTATAGAAAAAGAGGAAGCACTTTTTATATTATGAGAGACTACAATAGCCTTAATACCAAATGTCAAGAAAATGAAAGTGTAAGCCAATCTTATTCATAAACGTATTTTAAACATCTTTAACAAAATATTAGCAAACCAAATACAGCTATATATCAAAAGAATAATTAAAAAATGAAAAAATATGACAATTAAATTGAGTTTCTTCATGAATGTAAAGTTGATTTAACACTTCAATTAAATTATGGAATTCAGCATACTGATGTAATAAGGAATTTAAAAATGATCATTTAAAAACAAGCATGAATTGTGATAAAATTTCAAAGACAAAAACCTTATATGCATAGCTTATGTGTAGCTATAAATGAAACTGTAAGAAGTACAAACTTAATGACAAAAAGTTAACAAAATTTAATTATACTCTAGGGAGTACAATACAAAGGATTTAAGATATGTGTAAAAACTGTAAAAGAAGAAATAAAACTTGTTTTTTGCAGACATATAATCACATACAAAAACAATACAGAACAAATTTCAAATAAATTACTTATTCAGAAAGTTAATAGATACAAGCCAGTAATCAAAATGAACTTGTAATTTTGTTTAAACCACTTGATACCACTTCTCTCATTTTTTTTCTCATTTTTTTTAAAGATTTTATTATTCATGAAAGACACACACACATACATAGAGAGAGAGAGAGAGAGGCAGAGACACAGGCAGAGGGAGAAGCAAGCCACATGCAGGGAACCTGACTTGGGACTCGATCCCAGGACTCCAGAATCATGCCCTAAGCTGAAGGCAGATACTCAATAGCTGAGCCACCCAGGCATCCCATAAACTTGTATTTTTATGTGTAACATAAACATTATAAAAATATAAACATATAAAGGTGATCAAACTAAGTCTAATGACTTTACATGATACAAGACTGAGAGAAATTAAAAGATTTAAAATTAAGTAATTTGAGAAATACAAGATTTTCATTAATTGAATAATTTAGTATTGTTAGGATGCCAAATCTATCCAAATTAATGCATAATTATAATTTAGAGTGGGTAAGCTTAAAATATATATTAATGGGTGCCTGAATGGCTCAGTCTATTAAGCATCTGCCTCCAACTCAGTTCAGGATCCGTGGGTCCTGGGATTCAGCCCCGCTCTGAGTGGGGCTTCCTGTTCAACAGGGAATCTTCTTCTCCCTGTCCCTCTACCCCTCCCCCACTTGTTCTCATTCTCTCAAATAGATAAATAAATAAAATATTTAAAACAAAAATGAATGAATGAATGAATGAATAAATAAATAAATAATAAGTAAATAAAAATCTATTTTGTCACTCAAAGAAAGAACAACAAAAAAAAACATAGCCATGACACCCATGAGGAAAAATATCAAGATTGAGGAAGTTGTTCTACTAGTTATCAAAACCTGTAACACTAGAATAATGAAGAGATCTTAGTTTGATGCAAAGAAAGACAAATAGAAGAGTAGAACAGGCTAAAAAGGCACTTGTCATTAATTATAAAGATCAAATGATACAGACATATTTTGCACAAAGCCTGTTCAAAGGAAGTTTTGTAACATCAGTTTTTATTGAATTCTGCATTTTTCTACTTTTTTTTTTTTAATTTCCCACATCAGCAGACCTCAATTCACCCTAACAATCTCATCTTAGCCAATTACATTGCCAATGACTATTTCTAAATAAGGTCACATTCTGAGGTACTCGGTGTTAGGACGTCAACATGTGAATTTGGGGGAGAAACAATTCAACCCATAACATAGCCCCTCCTAAAAATTGTTCCTTTTACACCCAGTTCATCATGCATGCTGGATTGAAATACGGGGATTAAAAAAATAAAAGCAAAGGTTATGGGATAGAATTTTGTTAGGCAATGACAAAATGAGTCATGATTTGAGATAAAAAAATGGAAGACAAGAAAGGCTACCCTCAGTGTGAGAATGAGGGCCAACATAAATTGGAAATAAGTTTTCAACTTTGACAGAAAATTAAAATGGCAGAATTTATTTTATAGCTAAGATGATTATTTTTTCTATACAAGGATACAATAAAAGGGACTATTCATTTAATAAGCAGATTAGGAGGTGATTCCTTCCCCTCACTCTGAGATTTTAAGTAAGAGATAGTAGAATGAAGGTCACAGCCCCATAGACTGGAACAAGGTTGGTGGAAGTTTAATAGGCAAATCTCAGGGATATTACGTCATCAGAGCTGGTTCTGACAAGATTCCATTAGCATATTTCATTGACACTTCTATTCCAATCATCTAGGAGAGCATCTAACAAACTCGTAGATGTCCACCGACTAGATTGTAAAGGAATGGGCAGAAATCCAGATTTTATTTTCTCATCCTTAGTTCTACTTTCTTATTTCATATATTCTCAATTCTTTATTCTTCTTTTCTCTTATCTATTCTCTATTTCCTCCTCCTTACTTTTCTCCTCTATTTTTGTATTTTGATTCTGCTCTGTACTGTTCTCTTTCTTCATTTCCTTTTTTGAGAAGTTTCATTTTTTTTTACTTTTATGAATTTCATAAATGTTTTAATACATATACCACATTTTTTTAGATTTTATATTTTTAAAGATTTTATTTATTTATTCATGAGAGACACAGAGAGAGGGAGAGAGAGCAAGCAGAGACACAGGAGGAGGGAGAAGCAGGCTCCATGCAGGGAGCCTGACTTGGGACTCAATCCCAGGACTCCAGGATCAGGCCCTGGGCCGAAGGCAGGGGCTAAACCGCTGAGCCATCCAGGGATCCCCCACATGCCGCATTTATAGGTGAACTTTCCTTTGGAGCATTACTTATTCCATGACATGTGAGTAAAGCCAGTTTAGCTTGGCAAGAGGCAGAGCACACACAGCAATTAAGAGAATGCCCTATTTTATACTATGACTTATAGAAGAAAGACAGCCTTTCAATAATGACTTTACTACATTGAATAGAAACTTACTCAAATATAGAGCAAAGATAATAGATATAGAGCAAAGATGTTGCTATCTTACAGAGTTGATCTGAAGATTGTGAGCTAAGTTTGTGTATCACTTCTGGGTACCATATCAAGCTTTCAAATGATATTAATTAATTTATTAAGATCTACAAAGAATAGAGAGTGAGAAATTAACCAAATTCATAACTCTTAATTAACTTGGTGCTCGGAGGGCCTCCTTTGAATTAATTAAGAGAAGAGAGAGAAGGTAACCATGGATCACAGTGGTGTCATGACAGCAGCGCCTATAGGCAAGTAATATTCAGTTCTGGCTATTATAAATATTTTCTTATCAATGGCTGGACATAAATTATCAAGTGTCTTTGATTGGCTTAAATTTCTTAGGCTTGCTACTATTTGATTTCATAGACATCTCCAAGTCAGTAACTTGACTTGATCAAATATTGGCATGCTCAATAGGCATTTTAAAAAATATATTAAATCTTCCCTAAAATATTCTTGTGTAAGCACAACCTGTATAAACAAAGTTTATGAATATAAACATTTCAATTATTAGATTAAAATGCATGAAATAAATACCATCTATGAAATTTTGTTAATAAAATACAGAATATTTGTTAATAAAACAAAACTATACTGATTTAAGGAAAATACTTTAGTATCGACCAACAGAAATTTCTGCAATGATGAAAATATCCTATATCCTCTCTGTCTAGTTTAGTACCATTAGTCACATGTGACTATTGAGCACTTGAAATATGACTAGTTGGACTGAGAAAATCTTTGATTTAATTAAATTTAATTAATTTACATTTACACTTAAATAGCCACATATGACTAGTAGCTTCCATATTGGACAGTGCACATTTATAACACCAACTTTGTAGGGAAAAGTGCCTTAAATATTTTAACAGTTAGTATTTTGTCAATAATGTTTGCTTCACAGTATAAAAACTCTTGGAGAATTATGATCATGTTTTATTGTGATCTGCTGTTACTTGAAATAAGTAGACAACCTTAGTAATATTCAGTTTGACAGTCTGTATAACTATGTAAGGTATATAAATACATGAATTTCTTTATTACCATCAGTCTAATTTTACTTTCTAAATAATAGTAATTGTAATATCTGACTTCCCATAGTGAAGCAGATCTTGAGAAATCTTGAAATTGTTGAAAATTTTGTTTTTTCTTTACAACCAAATACTACTTCTTAAGTTCCAACAATCTAATTTGACGCGATTCACACTTAAATTCCATGGGATCAAGGGAAATTGATAATAAGCCAAATTTCTTTCAATCCATTCTAGCTCAATTCATTACTGAAAGAAAAAGTGACTACAACATGATTATTAATATCTTTTTTCCTTTCACAGGATAATTTACAAAATAGGTTTCAAGAGTAATTACTTATTTCACCACAAAAAGATATTTAGTAAGTAAACATGTATCTTTCATTATTTTTACCAGCCTGTTGCTCAATAAACCAATACCTATTCAGTATTTTTTCATGTTGCTACAAATAAAAACTTGCTGAATAAGTCGGAGGATATTTTGCAATTTATTTATTTAAAGGAAAGATAAAGAAAAGAAATATAGTATTTAAATTAGTAACCACAGGAATTCTTTTAAAAAGATGGAATTGGAAAAAGACTTCAGTTTTAGAGATAGTTGTAGCAAAGCATGGAATAAAATGATAAAATAAATATTTATAGACCCACACCAGATAAAATTTAGTCAGGGTTTTAAGTTTATAGTCTCAGACTGAAAAAATATATATATATATTTGTATTTCCTTTCAAAATGTCTTTAAAATTAAAAAAAATAATGTTTATGTTGTATTATGATTTACAACATTGATATTAGTCTTAGTTGGGACTTTGCCATTGAAATATAACCACATAAAACTTTGTTACTATTTCCTTTTCAGTGTTTGGAAGATTGTATGTTTTTAGGAAGCAATTCCATCTCTCTGGCAGTATTGCTTCTACCACCCAATAGGTTATTAAGTATTTTACGGTTACCCCAAGAGAGAATTCTGGCTCACACACCAATTTGTTGTATGAGCCAATGGATTGGCTTTTGAAAGTGTTTTAACTGGTAAAGTCCTTTTAGAAGTTTGCTACAAGAAAGACATGTTATACTTTGCTGCTTCTGGTTATGTGTTAGTTGAATGAAAGTAGTAAAACAATAATCTTTAGCCAGATTCTTGTTTGAGAGAACAATGCAATCACAACCAAAATAGAAGAAAACCAACAAAACAACACAATTTTACTCTTCAGATGTATTATTTGTGTTTGCTGCCTGAGTATTACGTGTAAAGGTAACTCTGACAGAATTGGAAATGTCAGCAGATAATTAGTCAACACCCATCGTTTACAGATTACTGTGCTAGATGCTTAGGGAGAGAGAGAAATAAAGAAAATAACTGAGATCTGTATTTTTTATACTAAACCTCATAGAAACATTTGAGTAATGTAAACTGACCATGCCAATAATCGGGATTCTGAAGAATGGTTTATGTTATTGAAAACTTTGGTGGCTCCAAACTACATTAATTAACCTCAGATTAAAACAGCAAAATATCGATAATCATAAGATAATAATAAAAAAAATGTGTGAAAACCTTTCTGGATAAATTTGCACAGAAATCTCTCTCTTTCACCAGTCAGATGCCCACATGCTCAAACACACACATATGGAATTGACAGTGAAGTATATAGTTAGAACTCTGGGATCAACTTTGAGAGAAGTAAGTAGATGGCTGGAATATTATCAATATTCCTTTGAACACTTATAACGTATTAAGCATTATATTATGAGCTTTATGTGTATTGTTTTATTTAACATAAGAATACTATATGATAACTTCTTCTAACATTTTTATTCTAACAGATAAGGAAATTGATGGAATATACTTCCGAGTTATTAGGGAAAGATATAGAATTCAGACTTAGGATTCTTCATGCTATACCCATAAGTTCCCAATGAGTAGTTCTCAGACCTACAGCATTGACAACAGCAGAAAACCTTTAGAGAAGCAAATTCGTTTCTACACCTTATTACAACATTGAGCTTATTTCACCTGTATATTTTCATGTCCCCACCATTTCTATTTGTCTGACCACCACTACTACTATGTCCTATCATAACATTCCATACATATTTTAAACAAAGCGAAGGGGGAATTCCATCTTTAAAAACTAAACAGGCAATTTGGACAACACATTCTTGACAGTGGAATCTGGACAGCAGTTATCAGACACTGTAGTGGAAGTTCTCACTCTGCAGTATAAAAAGGACAGCCGATATCAACTGTTACGGAAATGAGATAAAATGGAAAATTTTAGCAAACTGTTTAAACTATTTCTTAAAGAAACTTGCTCCATTGTCATAGATCTTGAATAGCCTCTTGGTCAGTCATCTGGAAGCAATTCTTCACATAATTGATGAACTTGGCTTCTACTTTGGGAAGAAAAGGATCTTTTTCTATACCTGCTTGCATTTTTGCTTTAATGTCTCTACAGGACTAGGTCCTTCCTGTGTTTTGAGAATCTTTTCCTTTTTTTTTTTTTTTGAGAGATTCTTGATTTTTTTGATGTTGGTGTTGATAGTTTTGAGTTTTTTCCACTCTGGTTTGATTTTTGTGTATTTTTGGCTCGAGTATGTCATGTAGATTTCTTTACTGAAGCCTTTTCTTCAGTTTCATCATCTTCCAAATCATCATCACCATCTTCATCGTCATCCTTGATCATCATTGTTGTTATCCATCATCATCTTCATCAGCAGCAAGTTTGACTTTTTCCTATGGAAACTTGTTACCATCTCCCAGATGCAGAACATTTTTCCAGATATACTAAGGACTTTCACATCCTCTTCTGCCATATCTTCTAACTCTACATCTTCCTCCACAGCCACTAAGTGCTTTCCACCAACATGCCCAGTCTGTGAACCACCATTTGAATGTGAGACCACAGGCAGTGTTATTTCAAAGCCCCCAAGGGAAACTGTTGGCTGTATGGACATTTTCAAAGTTGTGAGTGTGATTTTAATTGGACTGCCTTCATAATTCATTTCCCCTGCTTCAACAATGTGCAATTCACCATTTTTACCAGTCCCTAAACTGACCATTCTTAAAGATAACTGGTGCTCATTTTCATCATTATCCAACTTAAAGTGATAATCTCTGTCAACCTTTAGTTCACAACTGAAAAGATAGTTCTGGGACCTCAGGGTGCTTATGTCCATGTCCATCCAATCTTCTACAGAATGGTGACACCCACTTAGGTGGGAGAAAAGGCAAATAGAAATAAAACACTACTGTTCCACAGAACAGATGCACAGGACAGCATCACATCAGGCCTAGAGAAGCAAAATTTTGAACCCCAACCAAAAAAATCTACTGAGTCAGAAATTCCTGGGTAAGACCCAGCGATCTATACTTTTAAAATTCCTCTGGTGATTCCAATGCATGTTGATGTGTGACTGTAATCACCAAAACTCATTATCTTAAACATAGCCCTACACTTAAAACAGATATTTGTGCTTGGTATCTGTGCTTGAAATAGTTGAAATTATTAGAGTACTCTCTTAGTCAGTTTGGGCTGCTGCAAAAACATTGATTTCTCATAGTTCTGGAGCTTGATATGTCCAAGATCAAGGTGCCAGCCAATTTGATGCTTTGGTGAAAGTCCTTGTCCTGTTGGCAGATTGCAGCCATCTTATTGTATGTTCACGTGACCTCTTTTTTTGTGCATGTGGAGACAGAGAAAGAGAGCTCTTGCATCTCTTCTTATTCTTACAAGGGAACTAATCTCAACTTGAAGGCATCACCCTTATGAGTTCATGTCAACTAAAATAACTCCCAAAAGCCCTCCCTAAATACCATCATGTTGGGGATTAGTGCTTCCACATATGAATTTTGGAGAAACGCAAACATTTAGTCCATAACAAATTCCTAATACTATAATGGATTTCAACAATATGATAATTCCTAATTATGAGGCTGAAATACATCCTTACTGCAAAGCTTCAGTAGATCTTCCACTAATGGAACATTAAAAAAAGAAAAACCCTCTTGAAATTATTATGCAGATGCCACATTTAAATAGATTGTAAGAAAAAATAATTAAAGGAATAAATCTGATTTTCACTCCAGCTGAATGAACAATGCTTTTTGTTATATCTAAAATTTCTTTACTTTTCTGGTAATGAATATAATATATTCTTCTTTAAAAACTGCATACAATTTTCTCATGGTACTACATATTTAGTGAAGATGAAAATCAAATGCTGTCATTGTCTTTAAAATGTAGTTGATTGTCGTATTGGAAAATTGTAGATAGAAATGTTTGAACTCTGAAAATCTTCAAAAGCAGAGGGTGATTTTCAATAGAAAAATTCAAAATTATAGGAAAATGAATGGAGATAAAACAAATCTTCAAAGGATTGTGTGCTTGATAGGTATATTAGTTTCTTAGGACTATCATAATTAATTACCATTGTTTGAGTGGTTTAAAGCAACAGAAATTTACTCTTTATAGTTCTGGAAGCCAGAAGTACAAAATGAGGTGTCAACAGCCACACTCCCTCCAAAGGATCTAGGGGACAATTGTTCCTGTCCTCTCCAGTTTCTGGTGACTTTTGGAATTCTTTAACTCTACGAATCTCTGCCCCCACCATCCTGTGGCCTTCTTTTCCTGTGTGTCTGGGTTCCTTTTCTCTTTTCATAATAGACACCAATCATTGGATTTAGATCCCATCCTAAATCCAGGATGATTTCATCTTGAAATCCTTTAAAAAGTACATCTTCAAAGATGCTATTTGTCACATTCTGAAACACCAGGTGGAAATGAATTACTGCAGAATAACCCAATACAGTGGGCAAAAAACTAAAAAGAAAATAGAGTTTAAAAGTTAAACTCCTTAATTACTTGCTTTTTTGTAGGAGATTATTCAAAACATTATAAAGTGGTATCGTTCATAGTACTTTGATTTATTTCAAGTAAATCATTGAAATTCCAGCCTTTATAAACAATATTCTTCTGAAAAATAAACATCATTTTGAACTTAAGCTATTTCAATCCTATGTTACTGCAGCTCATTTATATAATCAGAAACATGGTTGGCCACAAAATACAGTTTAAATTTTATGGAATATTTTTGTTTTATTTAAGGTTATGGGTATTGTTAAGCAAATTTCAGGAGGAAAAACCTGTTGTATTACTCTATATTCTCAAAATCCTCACAAGGATATTTTTAAATTTTGAATTCTTTTTTGTTGTCCACCCATAATAACATAAAGACTGTCTATTGTAAACCATTGTATGGGTAATGATATAACTTATAATTACTGGTTAAGGAATTCACTTTATATCCACAATGAAAATTTAAACAGCACATGTAGGTCTTACAATTTCAGATAGGTTTATTTATTTGGTAATAAGCCACAGATACTGTGAATAAGTTATGTATAACTCACACTGATAATAGGATTCATGTAATGTGTTTTGAGACACGCTCAACCATTATGCAAATTTCGGGGGATATAACTCTAAACAAAGGAAGGCACCAAAGAATTAACATGGCAATATAGAAGGCACAAAATTAAATGTCTCCAGAAGAAATGCAGGATTCCTTAAAATGTATAGAGCAGGTATAGAAAAAAGCAATAATGAAGACTGGAAAATTGGCAATTATATGCCCTACCTAATAACAGTGAAATGCAGAATATTTAAAAGAAATTTGGGACCATACAATACATCTGTCCACTGCCTTCATCCCAAGACACCAGAGTGCCTACAAATAAAAATAGGTTAGTAAAACCAGCAATCCCCATACAAAATGATCAATGTTGTATTAGGGACATGTATAGGAACAAATTCAGGAGTCAGGTAAGACTTTTCTGCAATAGTGGCATCTAAGGTGAAGGTTAAAGAGAGCATTTGGGTCTTGACAGAGTAATGGAGCAGAAGAACATTCCATTCAAAGAGTACAGTGTGTTAAATTACCTGAAGGCAAGTTCAGTTTACTGTATCACTGGGTTTTAGGAAGAATAATGCTAAAAGCTGAAGCTGGGAAGGGAAATAGGGTCCATATGAAAAGCCTAGTAAGCCATATAGAGTCTCACCCTGGGAACATTGGGGAGCCAATAATAGAGTTTACCGGGGATGTGACATGATCAGATTTGTACTTTAAAAATAATATTTTGGCTACAGTGTGGAAAATGGATTTGATTTGTGAGCACAACTGGAGGCAGAGACTCTAGTTGGAGGCTATTAGAGTAACTCAAGCCAGAGATGCTGGTGGCATGGACTGAAGTATATCAGTGGAAATGAAAAAGAAATAGACTGAAGTGAATCATATTTAGAAGACAGACCTGACACAATCTGGTGATGGATTATATGTGGGAGACAAGAAAAACGAGAAAGCAGAAGAAGTCTGATGATACATAGTTTCCTGGCTTGAATAGATGGGTAGATAACAGCGTCACTTTCCCTTAAGGAGTGAGAAGAGTTGAACATGCTAATCAAGATTACCATTTATCTCTTATTTTCCCCCATTCAGTTTCTTTCACAGCATAATTCCACAGCTCTAAATTCAGCCCGAGGACATAATACGAAAGTTGTGACTCTACATAATATGTTGCCAAAGTCAAAGTAGCACATTTCTTACATTTTATTTTCCTGAAATCAAGATATCTTCTAATTGGTGCCAAAATAAATTTGCCAGGCACTTGGCAGAGGAGCTGTGAGGAAAGTACCAGAGGGTGTGTTCTGGCAAAGTTACACCTGTGTGCATTTGCACTTGCTTTTCTCTAATGAGAGGAGTTAATAAGGATGCAGACATAAACTGAAAGTCATCTTGGAATCACCGAGAGTGTCCTCTATGAGAAGACCAAGTGGAAGAAGTTCCACCCAAGTTCCTGCATGAAGGCTACCACAGCAGGCCAAATCACTGAGTGTTGCCCCCTGCAGAGGATAAGTCTTTGGAGAAGAGGAAGCAAATTAAAGATTTTTTAATTTAAGATTCAAAACAGTCAAATAGCTTGACCTGTTTGGGGAGGGGGAAGATTATGGGAGGGCATTTTGTGGGTCTCTCATGTAGAAGTTGCTGGAAAAAAAAAAATCCTATTGCTAGCAGCCAGAAAGGAAAATATATGTGGATCTAAAAGCAGAATGTAATGACTACAATATCAAAGACTTATCAGACCTCAGCACCGAGAAAATGGCTGGGTTCTTTGAAGAACAATGTGGCCTGACTAGGATGAAACCAGTAAGACATCTTTAAGTCAGAGAAACCAGATTACCAATGTCTGGTACATATATAAGGTGGATTTTTAAGAAGCAATAGCAGAAGTCAGCTAGTCTGACCCTAGTATTTATTCAGTGTGTGAAAGTCAAATTGTGCCATCTGAAAGGCGCTGGAATCCTAGGTTACTGGAAAATTTACACAAAGATCCAAGCAAGCTATATAGGCTTCTTACTAATAGATTATTAAATATATCCAACCGTAATGAAAAATTGCTATTGTGTGTGCCCTCCAAATTTAAGTAGTGTATACATGTGCAATAAGTTATGGCATTCACACTGTCTGTATCAGAGTGAAGTGAGCAGTGCAAGGTGGTATATCTTCCACTGATTGTCATTGTAACACAATACATGGATCTGTAAGTTAAATGTTTGGCCCCAGATTGGTAACACAATAAAATGGATCTGTAATTTAAATGTTTGGCCCCAAATCTTGATGACAAAACATTAAAATCCTTTCTAAAAAAGATTACATTTTGATAATCTTAAAATGAAAAACTTAATTTAATTATAATTTATTTAAAGTCACAGACAACACATTATACACAAAGTAATTGCCACATATCTTGGAAGGTTTGGAATCCCCCCCACCCAGTAGAAGGTCTGTTGTTACTACTTCTTTAATTGTCAACTACTATAACCCTGACCATATATCTAAGGTCAAAATATCCGAATTTACACAAAACGTGCTTATCACTTAATGATCAACAGACAATGAAAACAGGAAAATATACTATGAGTTCAAACAAATATTAGTTAGGAGACCCTGGGTGGCTCAGTCGGCTCAACAACTGCCTTGGCTCAGGTCATGATCCCAAGGTCCCAGGGATGGAGGCCTGTGTTGGATTCCTGCTCAGCCCCTCGCTTGCACACACACACACACACACACACACACACACATGCTCTCTCTAATAAATAAATAAAATATTTTTTAAAAAATATTTTATCTATTTATTCATGAGAGACACACACCAGAGAGAGAGAGAGAGAGAGAGAGAGAGAGGCAGAGACATAGGCAGAGAGAGAAGCAGGCTCCATGCAGGAAGCCTGATGTGGGACTCGATCCCAGAACTCCAGGATCACACCCTGCCTGGGCCAAAGGCAGGTGCTAAACCACTGAGCCACCCAGGGATCCCCAAAATAAATAAAATATTTTAAAAATATTAATTAAAGACAAAATAACATATGGGTAGTTACGTTGTGAATGATTGGTTGCTTAAAAGTATAAAATCACATGCACAGGTTATAAAATATAGTGTGGCCATGTCGATGTGTTTAAGGGATTGAGAAGACTAGAACCAGACTATAAAAGAAGCTCGATTGCCAATCTTTATCGTGATATGAATAAATACAAGATTTTCTGTAGTTCTAAAGGTTTTGTATGTACATATTCTATGCAAGGTTAACATTTCTCCTACTAAACTACTTTTAAAGTGATACTATGTCTACAAAAATAAATGCCATCCTAGAATTAAGAAATTCTGGTCACATCTGTGTTTCCTTTAAGAAATAACTACTGGAGATTTCTTTCAGGCCAAAATGGGTTTTATTTTTAATTATCTCAACAGAAACTGAATCTATAGTCAGGGTTCTCCAGAGAAACAAAATGAGGAAGAAATTATATACATCAAATCGATTATAAAGTATTACCTCACAATTATAGATGCAAAGAAATCCCACCATCAACTGCCTACAAACTGGAGGCTCAGGAAAGGCATGGTGTAATTCAAAGGACTAAATGCCATTGGTGTTGATTACAGTCTGGGTCCGAAGGCTTGACAATTAGGATAGTATAAGTTGGATCTGTAAAGTCCCAGTTTGAGGGAAGAAGCCTGATGTTCCAGCTCAAACATTCAGGCAGAGAGTGAATTCAATCTTTCCCTACCATTTTGTTCTATTCAGACCCTCAATGGATTGGATGATGCCAACATTGAGGAGAGCCATCTGCATATTCAACTGGCCAATTCAAATGCTTATCTTTTCCAGAAATATCCCGCCAGACACACTGAAATAATACTTAATCAAATATCTAGGCATCTTGTGCCCCACTCAAGCTGACACATAAAATTGACCATCACCCTGAGACTCCAAAGGAGTTTCTTATATTAAAAAGTCACAATACTTGTACCTCTTACGCAATCAAGTGTGCCTAGGGATGAAGAAAGACACAGAAAGTTCTGGATTTAACTACAGACTTTACAAGGTATGCAACAAAATAGAATTACAGTATCTCAAATCCTTATCTTGCTCAAATACTTTTCACTTTCTTTAAACAACTATATTGCTTTCAGGCTGCAAAAACCCCAATGAAGGATTGTATCCATATAAGAGCTCAGAGAACCCACTTTTTCATTTCACCCAAGCTTCCAACTTAAATGGTATATATCAAGGAAGTCTTTCTTGACTTCCCAATTACACACACACAGACATACACACACAGGCTCTCCCCACCCTCAGCCACACCCTTACATATTATCTTACTTTATTTAGCTTTATAAGAATCATTACTACTCAAGATTATTTTAAAATCTATGTATTAACTTATTTATATTTTGTCTATTTATTAAGATGTTGACAGAAAGAGAGAATGACCATGATTTATTGGCACAGTATCCAATATGTGAAGAATAGAACCAGATATACATTAAGAACTCAATGTAAAATTTGCTGCATATGTGATTCATCAGTTTGTCCCATCAAAAATGTCCTTGAAAGTAATTATGAATTATAGTCCTTGAAGGAAGAGTCATTGAAAAGAAATATGGCCCTAGAAAAATACTTTTTATTTGGACAAGCAAATATTGGGAAATATTTACCAATCTTGGAAAGAATTGGCAATGGCCATATGAATTTAACTAATGGCAATATTAAAGTCTGTTGTCTTTCTTATTTTTGAGAAAGCATGTTAATATTTAGCTTTTCTATTTCAGTTCTAGCTTTCCAGTTGCTTCTTCACCCCATCATTGCTCTCAATTATTTATGTCTTTATACCATTTCTTTTTTTTTTTTTGTAAAGATATATTTCTTTATTTTAGAGAGAGAGAGAGAGAGTGGGGAAGAGGGGGGGAGGAACAAAGAGAGACAGAGAAAATCTTAAGCAGACTCTCTGCTAAGCACAGAGCCCAACACAGGGCTGAAGCCCAGGACCTTGCGATCATGACCTGAACAGAAACCAAGAGTTGGACACTTAACCAACAGAGCCACCCAGGTGCCCTGTAGTGTTTCTTAGCAGGAAACTAAATTTTTCCCTGATGTTTAAAAGTGTCACTGGCTAATTTAGATAAAGGGCTTATATAAGAAACTATTATTTTCATTTATGAGTATTTCCCTAGATTTAAGGACTTTTTCTTTAGCTTTGGCTTCTTAGAGAGATTCTTTCTCTTTCCTTACCTTTGAAAGTACAACATTCATATGTAAATCAATGATATGATTATGTACTTAGAGAAAAACAACTCTTATAAATACAGAATAAAATACGAGAATAATGGGAAGAGGGAGACAGGGCTAAAATAATCTCTGATTTTATAAATTAGCATTAGTCAGAAAAACTCCATTAAATGGTTTACTGAAGATGGAGATCTGAATATGGAGGAGGTACTGAATCACTTATTGTGTTATTGGATGTAACTGACAGAAAAAAAAGTTTGTAAATTTTGTCAATTTAGCAGAAGATTAAAAATATTTTTTTTGACCTAGGCTACATGAATTCACGATAAATATAAAACTAAATATGGGTGATATCGTGTTAGGTGCGGTGGAGGATTTTTAAAAGAGCTAAGATATGTATCCTGCTTTCAAAAATCATAGATCCATGGATGAAATCAAAAGTGGTGTGTAAAAAGAGAAATACCCAAATGTCAGGGGGGTGTTCAGAGACCAGAGATTACTTCTAACTGCAAAGATTAGGAGAGGTTTAGTCAAGCTAACTACATTTGTTCTTGTCCAGAAAAGATAAATATGACTCAGACATTTGGCTGTGGGATGTGTGTAATCTGGCTAGTGGGAACAATATGAATAAGATACATAATTTGGTGTATATATGTACACTGATGAAAATTCTACTTGCTGAAGTTTGAGGTTTGAGAAAGAGAATAGACAGGTGGTACTAGAAAGTCTGTATGCAATAGACCATATAAACCTTGAGTGGGAGTAGAATTTTATTTGATTGGTGACGGAAAGCCAGGGGACATTTTTCCATAAGGGCATGGTGTGGGCATTGTTTTACTTTAGGGAAAAATGCTCAATATCACTGCAGTGGATATGGAACATGAGAACACCATAGACAAGATAGTAGAATCTTCTGAAGCAGAAACTTGACAATAAGCTTAGAACTAAAGTATAGATGTCAGAGATTCTTAATGAAGGATGAAGAAACTTGGCAAAGAAGAAAAAATGAAAGCAAATTATAAGTGATTTAGAGTTATGATAATGCCTAAAACTTTTCATAAAATCATTACATATATGCAGTTTATATCACTACTTATACCCATATTGTATATTATCCCTTATTTGGGATTTGTCTAATGTTGCTTTGTCTTTTTTTTTTTCATGATTAGAATGGGATTATGAATTTTTAGGAAAAAGACCAAAGAAGTAAAGTGTTATTTTTATCACATCATATCAAAGGCACCGCTATGGATTGAATGGTGTCCCCCCCAAAAAAAGATAAATTAAAATCCTAGCTCTCAGTACCTCAATGTGTGATCTTATTTGGAAATAGGGTTCTTGCAGAAGTAATTAGTTAAATTAAAATGGGGTTATGTATGCACATTATTTATCAACCAAAAGAGCTTCTAATGGCCAAACATGGAACGATACGAGCCACAAAATAATGTATTACTGTATTATAACCAAAAAATATTTTAAAATTCCCATGAGTTTATAGTGATATAACTAAATGATTGATTGCACGAGTGACTAAGATACATGAGGAGATTTGACAAATCTCCTATACAGAGGAATTCGAAATAATGTATGTATGTGCTCCATCTACAAGAAGGTGGACCAGAACTCCCCATTCCTTGCATGTGGGTTATCCATAGTGACTTCTTTCAAAAAGTGCAGGATAGAAAAGGGGAAAAATGAGTAATTTAAGGTTGAGAAACCTGACAAACACTACCTGTGCCTGGTGATCAAGGTTAATAACAATAGCGATAAATAATATGAATAGTATGCACCCATATTAGTTTCCTAGGGATGTTGTAACGAAGTGCCATAGATTGAGTATTACATTATATAAATATAATAAATGTATTGTTTCACAGTTCTGAAGTCTAGAAATCTGAAATCAAGGCATCATCAGGGCCATGTTCTATTGAAGTTTCAAAGTCTCTAGGGGATTCCATGCTTTTCTTAGCTTCTGGTGTCCCTGGCAATCCTTGTCATTCCTTGGCTTATAGCTGCATAACTTTGATTTTTTATTTCATCAGCACATGGTGTTTGTTCCTCTGTGTCTGTTTTCACCTGGCTGTCTTCTTAGAAGGATACTAGGCATATTGGATTAGGAGCCCCTCCTACTCCAGAAGGACACATTTTAACCAATTACCTTTGCAACAAACCTCTTTGCAGGTAAGATCACAAATTTTGAGATACTGTGATTAAGGACTTTGTTTTTTTTTTTTGGGGGGGGGGGGAGGGAGATATAATTCAACCCATATCATGGCCCTTGATATAATGTGATGAAAATGGCACTTTAATTTTGTGGTTTTCCTTCTAAAAAACCATAATCCCATTTTAATCATTAAAAAGCAAAGCAAAGCAAAACAAAACAAAACAGAAAAGTCACAACTGAAGGATTTCTTTACAAAATACTTGACCAATATTCCTCAAAACTATAAAGGTCATGAAAAATACAAAAAGTCTGAGATACTGTCACAGTAACAAGGAGCCTAAGGAGACCTGTAATTCAGTGTAATATGATGTCTTACACATAATCCTGGAACACAAAAGAACATCAGATAAAACTAAGGAAATCTAAATAAAATATAGACTTAAGTTAATATGATATATTAATATTAGCTTATTAATTGTAACAAATGTGTCATAATTAATATAATATGTTAATAATACTAGAAACTGTGGGACAGATGAGAATTTTTACACTATCTTTGGAATTTTCTCTGTAAACCTAAAGCTGTTCTAATATAAAACATTCATTTAAAATATATTCACTATTACAATTCAAAAATGAGGTAACAAATGTAAAATGCTTTGCGCAATGCATTACATATAACAGATGCTATATAGTAGCCATTATTTATGTAAGTTTCATTGGATTTGCAAATATTAACATAAAAATTGAATAATAATTAACAACAAATGAAATAAATCCACATTTGCGATGTCAGCCTCCTCTCCCTGTTTTTAATATAACATGCTAAATGTATATCTCCTGCTGGGATCTAAAATGAGTGAATATGGCTTAGCAGTTTTATAATTTTTTGCTAGTCTTCAGATTGCTATTGTCAAAGTTAATAGTTTAAGTAAAAGCTCTGTCTTCATTATAACAAATGAAAGTGATTTACAATTATATAAATCCATTAAATTTAATAATGCTTTAAATTTCTGGATAAAGAGACCCAATTTCCATACGCTGACAAATGGTCTGGATCAAGAAACTCAAAGTAATTATAGATACTGACATTCCGTTGGGATATTCATGGATCTATATGATCCATGTTGCTCCATTCATGTAGTTTAATGGAGATTCTTGAGTTTTCATGAAGAATATTCTCCTTAATAGAGACTCCAAGCCTTTATTTTGGAAGTACAGAAGATGATCTTGTGGCTTTAGGACTCTGATAAAGAATTGAAGGTTCAGTGCAGATCACTCCTTGTTGTGGTCTACAGAATCTTATAACATCTGCCAATCTTTTTTCAGATAGCCCCCTTCTCCCTCACTGAGTCTGTTTCAAAATTACAAAGCTCATGTCTAATCCTCAAACACACCAAATCATCTCCTGCCTCAATTCAGGGCTTTTGCACTCTCTTTGAAATAGTTTTCCTCCTGCTGGCTCTCTTCCCTCTGCCAGGGTTACCCTCAGTGAAGACTTCCTTTCCACTCCCTTTTAAAATCCTGGTGCCACTCTCACCCTAATCCCTAACCCCTTCCCCTTCCCATTCATTTTTCTCTGACATTGATCTTCATTTGGAGTCCTATAGTTTTCTAATTCTAGTTTACAGATTGTCTCCTTTCACTAGATTGAGAGCAGTAACTTTGGCCTGTTTTGTTTTCTCTTCTAACCTGGTGCACAAAACACTGCCTGGCAAATACAAGATATTTAGCAAATAATTGCAGAATAAAAGAATAACAACACAAAATTAATGAATTCATTATTTAATGAATTCATTATTTAATTCATTATTTAACTAATCCATAATAATATTCTTTAGTCTTATTTTCAAACATAATTCATTGTTTTGCCTAAATAGGAAATCATAATCAAGTTTTACACTGTATATATAAGCAGATTCAACATTCATATAAAATCATAGAAATTTCAAATATTCATGGAGTCATTATAAATGTTATAAGGGAACAATTATAGTCTTAAATATGATATGATCTACTAAATCTCAAGGATACAAAGACCCTATAAGGACAATACATTCCTCTTCATTTTTAAAAGCATCTTATTGGTAACTGAAATAAGATGGTTAAATATATCTCTGTGATCTATTATTTATTTATTCTAGGTTATAGTCCATTATTTTCAGTTGGGGATTTTACATACCCTTGAGTTATTAACATAATAGACTATAAGGATTTCTCTGGCAACATGTTGGTAGGAGATTACCCATTTATATAATAAAATAAAATACCATAATTTTTATTAACATGTCATGATTCCAGTAATGCACTAAAACCCTCATAAAAACATTAATTTTGATGTATGGCATAGATAAGGACCAGATAATAAACACGGAATGAAACAGTGTAAATGATTTAGATCTATGGATAGCCTCTAAATTAGCCATCAACTAAGAAAGAAAAAAAAGTATAAAGACATTAGTGTGATTAAATAAATGTGGATGTCTCCTCAGTGAACTAAAACACATAAAAAGGCTGTAAGCATGTATGTTGCATGAAAAAGTCTTACCATTTACCTCTATAATTGTATATATTATTTATTTTCAATAATATTGGTCATTACACAGTATAGATTCGTTACATAAATAAAAATAAGAAATTTTTCAAAGCTGCTATTACCTGAGGTGGTTTTTTTTTTCCTTCTGGCACATTATTTGCTACATTCCAGTTCCTTAAATATATATTCATTCTTTTCACTCTACCTTTTGAACTAGTTAAAACCCAATCATTTGTGCAGTTTGCCTGCAGGCAAGGAAAAGAATACACAGACTTTCTCCCTGCATTTTATGCTTTGCTGATGGCATTTATCTCCATAACTAATATTTATTGTATTTTCATGTTTATAAAGATGGCATAAATTACTTAAGAAACTGTTTTTAATTAAAAAAAGAATTAATGTAAAACACAACTATATATACTCCCCCAGATTTAGCTTTTACGAACATTTTGTATTTTCTTCAAAAAAATATTTTAATGACTGCATAACATTTAATTATGTTTAACTCATTCTTCACGGTTTTAAATGCTGCCTATATTTTTAACATTATACATAATATTAGAATTAAAATCCTTGGACTTTGCCTAATTTGAGTGCCTCACAAAACAGAGCCAGGAGGAAGGCCTGGGTGCTTGTACTTCCCAGGGTAAGTGAACTCAGGGAGCAGGGGAGGAGGGTGGGAGAGAAGGGAGCTAGGGAATAGAAAAGGCAAATAAAAAGGGAGTTATAGATTTAATTCCTGTGGACGGCTACACTCAATGTCTCCGTCAACTGTGCAAGACCTGTGTGAGATATATCCCCAGAATTGTCCCTCCAAGCACAAGTGGAAGATGTATTCGTTTTGCCCCCTGCCTCTCTCACTTCCTAGTTGCCCTGGATCCCAGCTGAAGCAGCTGAGCTGAGGTTTTAGGAAGAGGCCTGGGGCAACAGAGCAGAGGCCACAGTGAGCGTGTGAGCTGTCAGCCTGTCACACACATTCTCCAGGAGTTGCAGCAAAAATGAAAAGTGCATCCTTGGAGTAGCAGCAGGCAGGGACACCTTCTTCAGCTCCGGCCCAGGGGCAATAAATAAGTCAGGTGGCATTGGCGCTCCCCCCTCACCAGCTGGGCCATTGCAACTGTCCCCGCCACCTCATGGTGGCAGTGGCGACTACTGAGAGACCTGGGACCCTCTGGAGCATATTTAACAAATATGCCAGGTTCCAAGCTTTCCCCCTTCTACTCAGACCTTCCTCTTAGCATGAGGACATGGCATTATTTCTCCCATCTTAGGGGGAACAAAAAATCCCTCTTGACCCTTTTTACAACTATCACTGTTTCTCTCTTTCCTTTGCAGCTAAACTGAGAGCTTTTTCATTCCCCACTCACTGGCTCAAATCCCTCTCCCATTTTCTTTTGAAAGTATTTCAGCCTGGCTTTTGCTACTAATCCATTGAAACCTCCATTGTCAAGTTCACCAATTACCTTCCTGCCGCTAAATCCAATCTCAGAACTCATCTTATTTGACCTATTAGTAGTGTTTGACACAACTTTGTGTCTTCTTTTCCCTTGAAAAATGTCTTCACTTGACTTAAAGGATTATTTCCTGTGCTCCATCTCAGGCTGGTAAGGTGCTTTCTCCCCAACTCTCCCAATGTTAACATTGGTGTGACTAAAGCCCCAAGTCTTTGGGGCCCATGTATCTTTCCCATGGATAGTCTCTTTCTTGATCCTCCCTTACAGTTCCTGGATGTAAATACCATCAGCATGCTAATAATCCCTAAATTTATATTTTTATCAAAACCTCTATGCTGGCATCAAAAATCATGTATTCAGCTATCTAGTAGGCATATGGGATTTATCAAAAACCTAACTCCTAACTCTTATAACAAACAAACAAGTAAACAAAATATCTCCTCCTCCCAATGACTTCCACAGTTTAGTTAAACGTTTTCTCTAGTCTTCCAATTTTTAGGTCACATTTTCTCCATGTGTCTTCTTTTGTCTGTACCCATAAGGCCTTCTATGTCCATCCCAAGACATGTCATTTCTAGGCCACCTTGGTCCAAGTCACTTATCACTAAGATTGTTACAAATCTCAGAAGTTGTTTTCCTTCTACTTTGTTTAATTCCCCTTTAACCTATTCCACACAAAGCAATCACAGTGATCCTGAAAAAAAAAAAAAAAAAAAACATTAATCGGAGTATGTTCTCCCGCTCAATGCCCTCCTGTGGCACCCTATATGTCTCTAAATGAAAGCTGATTATCTTACAGTGGTGACGCTTCTATGGGTATACACAATCTAACATCTTTTCTATCCTTTCTATCCAGGCACACACAAACTATTACCCTCCTCATTTTCTTCACAGAAATCTCTAGCTCTTCCTCAAATAAGAGCTCACAGGGATCCCTGGGTGGCGCAGCGGTTTGGCGCCTGCCTTTGGCCCAGGGCGTGATCCCGGATACCCGGGATCGAATCCCACGTCGGGTTCCCGGTGCATGGAGCCTGCTTCTCCCTCTGCCTGTGTCTCTGCCTCCTCTCTCTCTCTCTGTGACTATCATAAATAAATAAAAATTTGAAAAAAAAAAAAAAAAAAGAGCTCACAGGGTATATTCAGATCTTAAATGGATTTGCATTTTTGCATTTTTTTTGCATTTTTTCCCTCTCTGCCTAAAATGCCTTTTCACGGTTTGCCTACCTGAGTCACTTTCTCAATATCTTTCATTACTTTGACTTCCCTATTTAAATTTCCACCACCATTTCTTTGCTGCCATTCCGCCCTCCTTCCCTTTATTATTACTTTTCCCTAATACCTATTACCATTTAACATACCATATGGTAGACCTATTCTCTTTTATGGTTTCTCTTTTTACATCATTGTAATTTTCTTCAAAAAAGAAATTGTTGACCATTTTGATATTGGTTATATTTCAGTGATAATGATAATATACGGATTATGTTAAGTAAGCATTTAATAAATAAAGTAAATGTCGAATCAACATATAACTTGTCACCTTATTCTACATAGATTCAAAGTTTGGAGATAACCCATAGTAATATTTAATGAATATTTTTGCAGTAAAGAATAAATAAAATTTATATTTTAACACATTTTTATTGGTAGATTACTATTAGTCAGACTCTCACTTTTTAAATAGAAGTAAGTCATGGTTGATTTCTTTTCAAATTGAGACATCACTAGGAGCCTGAGTTCTTGCACTTTCTGTAAATATCTCTCTACATGTCTTCCATGTCTCAGCACTTTCTGTGGAGATATGGTGCCAACATTGATGTAGAGAGCAAAATTATGCTTTCTGAGAAGAAAAACACCCTTCTACAACACATCTGCCATGTTACTGCATGTTGTGAAAAGAATCCACAGAGCCAAAATGAAGTAATACAAATAATAAGATATGATGCACAGTTTTTTTTTTTCCCTCAATCTTTGCCTCCAAGGTAAATATGGAAATGAAGAAAAATCTGACTTCATGCTCTTTAAAATTTCTCTATAAAATCATTATTGGATGCCAACAGTATTCTTGTCCATGTTTTGGTAGTTTCCTTTCTCATTCTTTATTGAACGACTACCATGTGTTAGATACTTATGACAAAATTCGCTATTTTGTTAAGGCCCTTTCTAAAATTACCACTCAATTTTCTTGTAAGAGGCAAATGAGATAACTGACAATTTACTCATCCAGTGAGGAGGTGAAAACATAATAATAGACAAAAGGATATCTAAATATCCTTTTAAATCATTTTCTTAGCATAATTCTACTTCATTGTTTATTATTTTTTCAACTTTAATAAAATGTGCCAAGAATCATTAATTAAATATTCCAGGTGTTTTGAATTTTCAAATATTTTCTTTAGTGTTTTAGAGCAAGACAATTTGAACATGTTGAATATCCAAAAACAAATGTCAAGCACAATATCATCAAATACTAAGTTGTCTCTACAATAATATAAAAGCTATTCTCTCCAATAAGATTGTTTGTTTGAAGTGTGGACTTCAAGGATTTTTTTTTATTGAATATTTAATTGCCTGAGCTAAATTTGTCATTACATTTAGCAAGTTGGCTGCTTAAATCTGTCTTAGAAGAACTTAGAAACTAATCAATAACAGTAAAAATAAAAACATTCTAATGATTTAGCATTTCTTCTGAGTAAAACTAATAGAAATCGGATTATATGAACTGTGATTTTCATTAAGCTGAAAAATCCATTTATTTTTTAAAGGAAGAGCTAATGCTTTCCATACGAATCATCAAACTTTAGATAGTATTATAATGCAAAAATATAACCCAAAGCATATTGAGTTTTGAATTACAATTTGAAGAAAATTATTTCTAGATGTTTAGAAACTAATATGTTAAAATAATGAATTCCAGAATATTATCATTTACCAATCATATACTTAAATGAAAAATTCTTTTGTCTAATGTCATACATCTAGTTTGCATAAATGAATTATGCATCAACTATGAAAATACTGAATTTTGTAAAAGTAAAGCTAATAATGTCCTTTTCAAAACACATGTCCTCTCTATAATTATTAATTTATTAAAGTTAATAATGCTAAATTTTATCATATTCTGTTTAAATTAAATTTCATTTCTATTCTACTTCAAAATACAAGACTACTAAAAGATTGCCAAATATTTTAATGTGTTTAATTTATTTTGCTAATTAGGAAAATAATACTCCAATATTTCAAATGCTGACCTTCCAACTCTCAGTTAAATGATATACTAAAAGCAAGTTCTTTATTTAAAATGAGATTTATAATCCTCTAAATGCATTGCTTACAAGGTTTTCAACCTGAATTAGTTCAATTAAAAAAAAAGGCTTAAGTTTAAAGCGTATACACATATACAGATTAAAAAGGAATTGCAATAAATAAAGCAATCAACGATTTTCTTCCTTCAAATCCAAGCAGTTTAAAAATAATCTCTTTCTAGCATCCTGCTGTTACTCATCTGATTCATCGGATATGCTAGTTAAGATCGTTACTACTTAGGTAATGTTCAAGGAATCCTCATATGTGTCCTTCTAATTTTTCCTTTCATCTTATATCTGAGATAAGCAGAACAAGACTTGCTTTATTATCACTGTTTATGAGAGCAAAAGCTAGATGTGGAGATATCATTTGCCAAATCCAATATTAGAACCCATAGGTGCTTAGCACGAGTAACTAATTCCTGTGTTGTCTCTGGAATTTGAGTACATAAAATATAAAAATAAATAGGTCATCATATACCATAAAGTCGATCACAGTTTACATAATTTCTCATTTTAGACACTTTTTTACTGCTTACAAAAGTTTACCATACTATGCTCCTTTTTGAAACTGTTCACTATGATAGTAAATATCTGCTATGTTTCCAGGGCAGTCTAATTTAGGAAAATACAGAAATCAAATTAATAATCTTTATCTTCTCATGTCTCAGCACATATTCAAATATCATTTCCTTAGCTTTTGAATATTCTTATAGTACATTTGGTGTGGTAAGGTTTATGCATATAATGTAAGACGAGGTCTTCTTTTTTGACTCCAAGGAAAATTTAAGCTGGTGTTCAGCAGACCCGCCCAATTATTAATACTGCCCAATGACATTCCCTTTCTGACTATAAACTTAAGAGTCAAGAACTCATACTTGATTTATATGTAATGAAGGGACTGGGTTGATAAGCATCCTAGTTATTGAAGAGTGTTCAGAGAGAGTGATTTGAATTGAGCAGGAGTGGATAATTGAACCCACTTCACGGCAAAAAGAAGACATGTCGATAAGGTTTCATAAGTTCACTTCCTTGCTGATGATTTAGATGCTTGTGCAATGTACCTAGGCAACCATTTTGTGCTGATTTTCCTTTTTTTTTTGTTTTTGTTTTCCTCATACCACCCCCTCCTGGTCAGGCTTCCCTATCATGTGTCCCACATATTGTCATCCTAAATTCCAATGATTCAGTTTCACACCCAATCTGGCAAATTTCTGCCTCTATTCTTTTCTTTCCAGTGTTTTGTATAATATAAATGCTATTTATTGCTTCCTTCATTATTTACTGCTTAAGTCTCAAAATCCTTCTATTTTCCCAGAAACCTTCTTGGGAAAGATGTTTTGGTTTCCATTTGCCTCCTCCTCCTCCCACATTGAACCTAGCTACTGAGTTGCATTTTTTTAGTCAACTTACTCTCCTGAGGTATCTGAGTTGATAAAGGGCAATTTCCTCTTCCCACCTAGATTTTGTCACTGGGTCTGACAAACTGGTATAAGACAGATTAACAAAAGAAAAACATACCGATTTTATTTGATAATTTTACATTCACACAGAAATCTTCAGAAGGAAAATGAAGACTCAAAAGGGCAGTCAGGACTGAGAGTTTATATACTTTTTTTTTTCTTTAACAAAGAATTGATCCATTTTTAGAAAAGTGACAAGACAAATGGGTTTGGGCTAGGGCAGTAAATGTGGGAAAGGGACTAGGAAATATATGGGGGAAACCAATGAAAGATAAGGATTGTTTTAGTAAGGTTGTTTGTACAGATCCATCAACTCAGTATCCAGTGATAAGAATGTTCTCTTCCTGGTACAGGAAGGACATCTTTCTCATGGGAAATTTTATTATGTGTTTAGGTAGAAACCAGAGGTCAGAGAATGCTTCCTGCAACTGCTGTTTCTCAAGTAACATTAGCTCAACATAATCAATATGCAAAGTGTCATTTGGGGATTGGCATGATCCCCTGAAGAGGATCAGTGATTACATTTAAATGTGCCTCAATGGAAAGCAAATTGAGGTAGATAGAAAGACTGATAACTGGATTATTTCTTACACCCCTTCCTATCCATTTTACAAGACTTCCTGCCTTTCTTTATCTCATAACTAGATATAGTGTCTGGTGCAAACTTAAGTGAACTTGCAAACTGGAAAAAAACTTTGAAACTCCAGTTTCCTTTTAGAAAAATTTTCCTTGAATTAAAGAGAATGCACTTGCTCAATTAAATGTGTTCTATAATGCAATAGAAATAGTATCGACCGTTAATTCTAACAACTGAGACTCTGCCACTTATAATTCATTAAATTAATAATTTTAATACATTAAAACAGTAATATATGTATATCTTAATATATGCATATATTAATGAGATAGTATTAAATATATTTTAAAGATCATGAAAGTGGTCAATTTATTTTTCTCAGAGTAATGGTCCAACGAGCATTATAGTTAAAATTTGAACGCAGGCATTTCTTACTTCAAATCCTTTATTTAAATCATTAAAGTATGCTTTTTTTTCTCTTTTATTAGTCTGAAACCTTCTCATAACAACCTTATCAGTACTCTAGGCAACGTATATATTTAGAAGAGAAGCTGTTCCAACAGACTGAAGGTAGATAGATGTCAATCCTTTCTTGACTATTCAGTGAGAAATCCTCCCTCATTTTAAAACAAATTTGCCACCCATACATCAGGATTACCTTCTTAATTTTAAGAATATGTCTTAATAGAATTTTGAACATGTTGAATTTAAATAGGATGTCTGTACATTTGCCAAAATCTTATCCAAAAATTATTTTTCTGTAGAAGGTTTAGCATACAAAAGTTATAGGCCAGTTCAGAGTCTCTCCTTATTTTTAAAATTAACTATTCTCCATATGGAGATATCTAAAAACATACATTTACATGAGGTCTTGAGATAATCCAAATGGTAGAGTCTGAGAGCTGGCAGTGAGGTGAATGGATTTTTTTAAGAGTTCTCAAGGAATAATTCTTCTCATGACTAATTATAATTTTAAATCAGACAAGCTTGAATGACTATCAAAGCACATTGAAGGAAAGTCCAACATGGGTGTATTTTCTAAGACAGTAGAAGGTCATTTCAAAGATCTTGCTTCTAGGATAGTTATAAACAATTTGGTTTTCATCCATAAAGAGGTTTCTTTTAAACAGAGTATTAATTTAGCAGATTTTATGAAAAAAAAGTAGTGGCAAATACTCATATTAGAATTGTGCTATGGTCTATATGAGATGAAACTTCAATTCTATTTTGCATTATCTTGTTCTAACTTTACTAGTCAAATACAAATAACATTTGTACTACTATTACCACTATTAACAATAAGATCCAATTCATGTAATCCGAGTGTACATGGTATCAGAAATACAGTTAACCAAGATATGTTATAAAATTAAACTTTAGTCTTTTATGAAGGTTCCTTTTTGAATATCACAAATTTCTTAAGCTTCTAATTTTTTCCATAACTTTTGAAAAAATATTCAAATGTTAACATTGTATAAAACATACTTTCCACCTAATGTTCCTAAATTTCTGCTTTTTTATGACATTTACCATGTCAGAGGAATGTGATATCAACCTACATTTTATAATCACTTAGATATGTAAATTTTCAATCCATTTCCTTGATAAAGTAAAATATGTGAACTCCAAGTGAGGAAAATGTTTATATAGGAAACCAGTAACTTAAATTCTCTGCAACTCATCAAGGTAATATATGGATCAAGGTGTTAAAGCAACTAACAATCTACGGTTTTCTAGGAAAGGGAAAGCCACTTTGAGGAAGAAAAGTATTTGCTTAAAAAAAAAGAAAAGTATTTGCTTAGAGACTTCTTTAATAAATATAGATTTAATACATCTCAAAAATATTTGAAATCGGGAAATAATACGACAATATGGATGGTACATCCTTTCAATGTCACGTGAGGTGAAGTCCATCCAACGATCGTTTGGGAAAATGTACTTATCTAAATTCACTGTTTCTTACTGCTTAAAGTTCCCAGACTTATTAAAATTACATGATAATTTGTAGGTTTTTGTTCAGTAGTGGTACCGAATGATTCTCAGTAAAACAGATGACTCCAGGGATCCCTGGGTGGCGCAGCGGTTTAGCGCCTGCCTTTGGCCCAGGGCGCGATCCTGGAGACCCGGGATCGAATCCCACGTCGGGCTCCCGGTGCATGGAGCCTGCTTCTCCCTCTGCCTGTGTCTCTGCCTCTCTCTCTCTCTGTGTGACTATCATAAATAAATAAAAATTAAAAAAAAAAAAAACAGATGACTCCAAAGCGTTGTGCCCCTATTAGATATTAACCATGTGTAGCTAATCCAGAAATCCCCATTCGTAAAATACTCTGTTAACCGGTCATAAAATCTCATTGCTTCCCTCATTATATTCCCCCCAAATTATGAAATTACCTTTTTATATTATACTTCAATAAAAGACATACATATATAAACGAATGGATACAAAATAAATTGTAACATGAGATAAAATGGTACCCAAGATGTAGGAATACATGGAATGATGCCTATAAGTTAATATGTGTAAAGTCTTTCAAAAAATGCTTTTAAAATGAAAAAGACTTTTGGAAGAATAACATATTTAATAAAGATGGTTAAAGAATGGATGAACCTGCTGCTTGTGGCTAAAAATGGAAGGTAGTTTAGCAAAAACAAAACAAAACAAAATGAAAACACAACCAAACAAACAAAAACAAAACCAACTCCTTATATTACTTCCTTACTTCTTTTTTTTAAATTCATTTTTAAGTAATCTCTACACTCACCATGGAGCTTGAACTTGCAACCCCTAGATCAAGAGTCACATGCTCTACTAATAAGCCAAATAGGTGTCCCGTATCCCTTACTTCTGACTCTAAAAAGAATATTTTCTCAACTATATCAGAGCCATTACTCCCTCAAAAAATAAGTGATGGACTTTGCTTTTAGAGCAATTTTATGTTTATAGAGACAGTGAGTAGAAAGTACTGACAGCTCCCATATCTCTTACACACACACACACACACACACATTTTTTCTTATTCTTAGATTCTCACATTAATCTGATATGTTTGCTACAATTGATGAACCAATATTGATATAATACTGTTATTACTGAGGTATAATTAGCATATAGTGTTATATTAGTTTCAAATATACAATATAGTGATTTAGCAGTCTATACTTTACTCAGTGCTCCCTGTTACAAGCATAGTCACCAGGTTACCAAACAATGTTAGTAGCATCTTATTGCCTATAGCTATATTCCCTATGCTCTACTTTTCATCTCTGTGACTTATTTATTTTGTAACTGGAAATTCGTACTTCTTAATCCCCTTTATCTATTTCACTCATCTCACTACCCAACTGCCGTCTGCTAACCACCAGTTTGTTCTCTGTATTTGAGTCTGTTTTTGTCTCTTTGTTTCTTTGTTTTGTGTCTTAAATTCTACACATGAGTTAAATTGTAGGATTTTTGTCTTTCTCTGTGTGACTTATTTCACTTACTCTCAAACCTTGTAAGTCCATCCATGTTATTGCTAATGGCAAGAGTTTGTTCTTTTTTATCGCTGAGTAATATCTCTTTTTATATGCATACATGCATACATATCACAGTTTCTTTATACATTTATCTATGGGTGGACACTTGGATTTCTTCATATATCTTGACTATTGTAAACAATATTGCAATAAACACAGAAGTGCACATTTTTTTCAAATTAATGTTTTCATTTTCTTTGGATAAATATTCAGTAATGGAATTTTTGGATTATATGGTAATTCTATTTTTATTTGTTTTGAGAAAACTCCATACTGTTTTCCATAATGGCTATACCAATTGGCCTTCCTATCAACAATAAACAAGTGTTCCTTTTTCTCCACATCCTTGCCAACATTCGTTATTTCCTGACTTTTTGATTCTAGCCATTTGCTAGATGTAAGGTTATATCACATTATGATTTTAATTTGTATTTTCCTGATGATTAAGGAGTTGAGCAACTTTTCATGAGTTTATTGGCTATCCATATACCCTGTTTGGGAAAAAAAGTGTCTATTCAGGTTTTCTATCCATTTTTAATTAGATGATGATGATGATGATGATGATGATTGGTGTTGAGTTGTGTAAGTTCTTTTTGGATATAAACTCCTTAACAACTAAGGTATTACCTTTAATGTATACAGTTCAATGATACCTGTAAAAGTACTTTGCTTCTTTTTTTGGTTTGCTTACTTGTGTAAGGTTTGATCACCTTTGTGATAGATAGTGCTTAAAAGAAAAACTTCACAATCACTCTTGCTGAGTTAGTTTTTTTTTTATTATTGTCATACATATATCAGGATATTTCCATGGTATAGGCTTGATTGCAGGTATAGTAAATGGGTTCTTGTTTTTTCTCCTAACAACACTGTATCAGCTTTTAAAAAATTCAACTACAAAGTCATCAATTTTTTTTTTAAATCTTAAAACATCTAGAACTATTGTCCTTAGAGCATTTTTTTTCTTGGATATGTCATGCGGTAGAATTTACATATAGAATGAACAGTTATATAAATCACGAACTCTAAAATTAGTTCTAATTATTCACTGTCATATTGTCCACGTTGTGTATGCACCATTGTGTGTGTGAATAGTATGTGTGTGTGTATATGTATGTGTGTGTGTGTGTGTATATATATATATATATACTTTTCATAGGCTACTCCATAAATATGTATAATTTAACAATCGACTTTAAGTAAATATAAACCATGAGCTTTATTCAAAATGAGTATGTTAGACCTGCAATGCACGGAAGAGTCTGACAATCTACTGAATTTTAGTTTTTTGAATACAACCCATTCAAATGAAAGTACTCAGAGTTCTTTGAATGTTTCATATCCCAGCCTCCTTTCTCTTTTTTTTTTTTTTTTTTTTTTTTAAATTTATGATAGTCACACAGAGAGAGAGAGAAGCAGAGACATAGGCAGAGGGAGAAGTAGGCTCCATGCACCGGGAGCCAGACGTGGGATTCGATCCTGGATCCAGGATCACGCCCCGGGCCAAAGGCAGGCGCTAAACCGCTGCACCACCCAGGGATCCCGCCTCCTTTCTCTTTATTCTCTAAAATATACACACACACACACACACACACACACACACATACACACGCTCTATTTATTTTAATTAATTAATTTCATTAAATTGCTATGCTTTGCAGACACAAATTCTGTCTAAACTCGCAAAAGATGTGGGGCACCTGAGTGACACAGTCTGTTAAGCATCCAACTCTTGGTTTTGGCTCAGATCACAATCTTGTGGGTCAGGAGATCAGATGTGTTTTTTTTTTTTTTTCAATTATCTTTAGCTCAGAATAATCAATATCTTAAAGTGACATATTCTGATATCCTTCATTATTGTTTTTCTCATTTTATTGGTAAGAAATTTGAGATATTTATTTAAAGAGATGGGACAATATCACAAATTTAGTAAAACTGAGTTTAAGTCAAAGTTTTAATGATTTTAGGCATTTTGACAGTAAGATATATATGGTTAATATGTAAGCTATTTGTGACATTACAAATATATGTTCCTTGATCTATCTCATTCAATAGTTCAGGGAGGCTAAAAATGCTTCTTTTTAGAAGAATATCTAAGGAATTACATTGATTTTCTGTATTATTCACATATTTTTGGTTTCATAAATGAATAACAGGCATTCCATCAATTGAGAGAAAAACCACTTATATAAAACTGCTCAAAATATTTCTAGAATAAAATTAATATAATGAGTATTTATTTATTCTAGGAATATATACAGGCAGATACATTTATATCTTTAGAGTCTTGATTTCCTTTTCTATTGTTATTAACTTTTTATTTCTGATATTTATTTTATATATATAAAATATACCTTTAATGATACACAGAAAGTCTTAGGACTTGATTTTCCCTATATCCCTTGTTAGCAAGGTGAGACTATTTTTACAATAAGTGCTAGGCAAATTCCTACAATATAGCATAAATTTTATGTTAGCTAGTGCAAAAAATAATTATTTTTCAACACTTTAAACAACTTTGAAAACTAATTTTATTATTGTTCATTTTGGAACACTTGTAAATAATATTTTTCAGACCATATTATGTGCTGAATGTTGTGATAAGTACATAATGGGTTTTATCTGATTCATTTAAATTTGTTTTAAGTATCATAATTCTATGATAACCAGTTTGCACTTATTAATCATATTGATTAATCAAGCTATCCAAATTATTGGATTGACCTATAACCCATTCCCTCTATATCTGTGAAATAAAAATCTCCTTAATACCCTAATGAACAATCTCAGACTTTCTTAATAATTATTGGCTTAAAAAACAGCAAAGTCACACTTTTATAAGGATATACCTGTAAATCACCCTGAAATTTATAGATTTATGGGGCAGGGCTGACTGAAAACTGAAATCACCTAAGCACCTTTCCTGAAGACTTAAAGGAGAGATAATGGAGAAGTTAAATCAATAGCTCTCCTAGTTGATCAGTGTGCTTATATACATTATGCTTAACAGAACTAAAGGCACTATAATATGTAGAAGAGAAGAGACAATTTTTGACGGCAGCTTTTGATGTGTTTCTGGCTCCCTAAAGAAAAAAAAATGTTTCTCTGTTCCGGAGCTCATGGTATCACTTGAGTTGATAAAGCTTGGTGCTCGTAAGATCACGTGGGTCTGCTGTGACAGTTCTGTGTTATACATTTGTAGTAACACAATAGAATATTACTTTTTCTTTCTTCCTGTTTTTTTTTCTACTTATAATTCTCCTAAATACAAAGTAATATAACCAACTAGATGCTTATACATGGATCAAAAGATGTGAACATGTCTCAGCAAAATCTTTTCAAACATCATCTATTTTATATACATTCATTTATTTGTATTCTTTACAAGAAGTACATGGTTACACACAGATGGGTTTATTTGATTTAATATTTATCATTGAAATCAAATTTATCCATTTTTACAGGGACCAAGAGGGCTAAATCTATCTCTTTGTTTACTGTTTTCTCTCAAAATTTAAAACAGGCCTTTACTTAGTCCACTCTTGACAAATATTTGCTGATTGAAGTACTGCCAACTTAAAGATTATTTACATTTATAAACTATAAGCTTATTAAAATTAGATAATTTAATATAAAATCCTACTACAGTATTTCCTTTCAAACTGTTAAAAAAAAGCAAAACAATCCCAGAGAGTTAATATTATTTATATTATATATATTATATATATATATATATACATATATATATATGTATATATATATATATCTAAGGTAGAATAATTCTTCCATATGAAAACTTCTTTTTTTTCTTTTTTATATGAGAACTTCTAAAAAGGATTTTAGAAAAACAGTACTAAAGGGCAAAAATGTGATTGTGAATATTAATTATATTAAATACAAAAAAATCCTTCCTAAAACATGAACTTATTATAACTTTAAATTTAATATCAAACATATAAAAATGGCAAAATTTTAGTAATACGATTTAAAAGACATTATAAAAAAAACTGGGTTCCTTAGGGGCACCTGGGTGGCTCAGTGGTTGAGCGTCTGCCTTCAGCTCAGGTTGTGATCTTGGGGTCCTGGGAGCAACTCCCACATCTGATTCCCTGCAGGGAGCCTGCTTCACCCTCTATCTATGTCTCTGTCTCTCTCTTTGTCTCTCATGAATAAATAAGTAAATAATCTTTAAAAAAAACCCTGGGTTCCTTCAAATAAATGAAAAACAGTATTTAAATGAAAATATTACCAGTTGCAAAATTTTTGAAAATAGATAACATTTATTAGAATTACTGATTAATAAGAACATCATAAGTCATGATTTTCCATTGTAAACGTTATAATTTTTTTTTTTTTTGTATTTTCCCCTTTAAAAATTCTATGTATTTTGTTTCAATTCTCCAACCTTCATAGTAAAGACCAATGCTCCTTTGCTGGAATAACATCTTCTAACATTTTCTCATAACTGTAAATATGTCTTTTCTTTACTATACACCTTATACGGGTTAAATTCTCCCATGGCCTCAATAGAGGAAGAAAAAAAATCTACCTAAAATCACTCAAGTGAAGGAGAATCTTCCACTTGTATATTATTTGCCTCTATGCTAGGATTCCCTGTTCATTACAGGTCTGTTGACACTGGCCACATTCCAATGTGTGAATAGTTTGAAGAAATTTTCTTTTCCTAAATTGGTTTTGTCTCTCTTCCCTTATGTGCCCAGGAAATGAAGTACCATGGGTCAATTGATAATAGTTATATTCTATCTGGCTGGGGCACTATTAGTTAATACTCTTTTATTTTCTTTCCCCATTGACAAGTATTTCTTCTCGATACAGTGCAGTCATTGATTTTTCACGTTACCTCTTCTGATTCACATCTATTCTGGGCACCAGTTTTCTGATGGGCTGATTCCTCCAAATGGTATAAGAAAAGTCACCTGTTTTGCCACTTTGAGTCATTTTATTTACCACATAAAGAGTTTTAATTTCTTCAAGTCTAAAACCTACTCTCTCTTTTTTTTTGTCTGTTTTGTTTTTGTTTTTATTCACATTAATCATTCAGCTTAATTCAGATGACCATTTCATGAAATGTATTACTTTATTTTTTTTGAAATGTATTACTTTAAATAGAATCAATCTAAACTCTTTATATCTATCTATATCTATATATATGCATATATATCTATATCTATTATATAAAATATATATATTATATATGTTTGTACATACACAAGTTCTTTTTCAAAGTAAAATTCAAAATGTGTTTAGTTGAACTACTGTGTAATAAGAGGACAAGGAAACAACAAAATATATTTGACATATATAAATTATAACTACAAAGTGTGGCAAGCAATGATTTCTACTCTCTCATCTTGTTTCCTAATTATGTGAAAGTCTTTGGAACAATGAAGAATGATGTAGATTTGTCAAAATAACATATAGATCCAGACTGCAAAATACAGTATAGTAAGAAAGTGTCCCCCACCATCCTGATATTGTTCACTCTAAGGTACCTGTATGGACATAAAGCCCCTCTTTTATAATACATAGGGACTAACGGCCAGCCCAGACTTTTTTTTTTTAATTTTTATTTTTTTTAAGTCCAGACTTTTGAAGAGAAGAGAGGTTGAGGGAGTATGAAGATCTCAAAAAGATCCTCAGGAGGATCTCCCCTTGCTCGTGCTCTCTCTCTCTTAAATAAATAAATAAAATCTTTAAAAAAGTTTTTTTCACAAGCTTAAAGCAGTCCCTTAGTAAAATTGAATTGAGTCTACCATCTATATCTGTATTAATGTATCTATGCTTCTATCTCTATCATTAGTGACACTACTAAAAAGAAAAACATGTATAGGGCATTCCCTCTGGCAAAGATGGAAACAAGGGATGAAAGACATATAAATAGCCAAGCCTTGGAGATATTATGGGTTTAGTTCCAGACCACTGCAGCAATCCAAATATCACAATATAGTGAGTCAAATGAATTATTTGGTTTCCCAGTGCATGTATAAGTTGTTTATACTGTAGTCTATTAAATGTACAGTAATCTAAAAAATGTACATTAAAATTTGATCATGAGATTGAAGCAATTCAGTTCCATCTATAGGCTCCATTTCTAATTCTAGTTATCTTGCTATTTCTGCCACATTTGTAGTTACTTCCGCCACTGAAGTCTTGAGCTCCTCAAGGCCACACGTGAGGGTTGCAAATAACTTCTTCAAAACTCTTGTTAATATTGATATTTTGACCTCTTTCCATGAATCATGAATGACATCTAGAATGGTGAGTTCTTCCCGAAAGATTTTCAATTTTCTTTGTGCAGATCCATCAGCAAAATCACTAACTGTAGAAGCTATATGAAATGTCTTTTCTTTTCTTTCTTTCTTTTTCTTTCTTTCTTTTTTCTTTCTTTTTTTCTCTTTCTTTCTTTCTTTCTTTTTTCTTTCTTTTCTTTCTTCTCTCTTTCTTTCTTTTTCTTTTCTTTCTTTCTCCTTCCTTCCTTCCTTCCTTCCTTCCTTCCTTCCTTCCTTCCTTCTTTCTTAATGGATTTCTTAAATCATGAGACTTGTTGAAAAGTTGAAATGATTCCTTGATCCATGGGCTGCAGAATGCATAACCTGGCAGCACGCATGAAAACACCATTCATCTTGTGGTACCAACTCCATCAGAGCTCTTGGATGACCAGATGTAGTGTTGATGAGCAGTCCTATTCGAAGGGAATTTTTTTTTTCTAAACACTAGGTCTCCACAGCAGGCTTAAAATAATTGGTAAACCATGTTGTAAACAGATGTGCTGCCCTCCAAGCTTTGTTGTTTCCATTTAGAAAGCACGGGCAATTAATTGTAGCATAATTCTTGAGGGGCCTACAATTTGCAGAATGGTGAACGAACTACCTTCAACTTAGACACCATGTACATTAGCCTCTTAACAAAAGAGTCTTGTTTGAAATCTTCAAAACTTTCAAACCAGACATTGACTTCTCCTCTTTGGCTAGGCAAGTCCTAGATAGCATCTTCTTCTAAAAGAAGGCTGTTTTGTCTCATTGAAAATGTGTTGTTTAGTGTAGCCAACTTTATTAATGATCACAGCTCAATCTTCTGGAGAACTTGCTGCTGTTTCTAACCTCAGCATCTGCTGCTTCATTTTGCCCTCTTCTGTCAAGGAGACAGCTTCTTTTTTTAAAAAAAAAACCTCATGAACCAACCTCTGCCAGCTTCCAACTTTTCTTCTGCAGCTTCCTCACTCCTCTCAGCCTTCCTAGAACTGAACAGAGTTAGGGTACTTGGTCTGGATTAGGTTTTGGCATAAAGAGATATTGTAGCTGCTCTGAGCTTCTCCGCAGACCGCCAAAACTTTCTCCATCTCAGCAACAGGCTGTATTGTTTTCATATCGTTCATGTATTCCCTGGAGGAGCTAGCACTTTTAATTTCCTTCAAGAACTTGCCCTTTGCGATCACCACATGGCCGTTTGGTGCCAAAAGCTTAGCTTTCAGATTCTCTGGCTTTTGACCTGCTTTCCTCACTCAGCTTAATTATTTCTACCTTTTCATATAAAGTAAGATATGTGTAATTTTTCCATTCACTTGACCACTTAGAGGCCATTGCAGGATTATTAATTGGCCTGATTTCAATATTATTGTACCTCAGGGAAGAGGAAGGCCCAGGAAAAGAAAAGAGAGACAGACAGGGTAGGGGGACAGCTGGTAGGCAAAACAGTCAGAACACACGTTTATGGATTCAGTTTGCTTTCTTACATGTGCATGGTTCATGGCGCCCCACGATAATTACAATAGTAGCATTGTTGATCACTGATTACTATAACAAATATAATAATATAATATTAATGAAGAAGTTGGAAACATTGTGAGAACCACCAAAATGTGACATGGAGATATGTACTGAGCAAATGCTGTCAGAATAACGGTGCCATAGACTTGCTTTGACACAGAATTGCCTCAAGCCTCAAATTTGTAAAAAGCAGAATATATGTGAAATGCAGGAAAGGGAAGAACAGCAAAGCAAGATATGCCTATAAATGAATAAAACAGAACGACTAAATTAAATACTATTAAGTCCACTAGTTTTTATTGTGATAATAAATGTAAATAGGTTACTCTGTCTGGTAAATAATCAATGAAATTTGGTTTTAAGAAGTTAATGACAGGAATGCCTGGGTGACTCAGTGGTTGAGCATCTCCCTTTGTCTCAGGGTGTGATCCAGTCCTGGGATCGAGTCCCACGTCAGGCTCCCTGCATGGAGCTGCTTCTCCCTCTGTCTGTGTCTCTGCCTCTCTGTGCATCTCTCTGTCTCATGAATAAATAAATAAAATCTTAAAAAAAAGTCAATGACATGACATCCCCAATAGACACTCCTCACTAAACAGTGACTTAATGATTTAAGAAAGTAGTTATATGTCTTACATAAGACATGAATAGTTGTTATAATGAGTTTGAGAAGTAGAAGACTAGTGAAGTTAAATGTTTTTTCATCAGACCTTCTAAAAGCACTTGATATGCTGATGCTACCATACTGGTCCTAGCATAGGAAGTATTATGTTCTACTCCCCAGACTGACTTAAGATCAGATATTTTCCCTACAAAACTTTTTCAAAATAAATATTCTTTGGACACACTTAGTAAAGCTGTGTCCTGGCCTGATATTTGATATCTAATACAGTATATGCCTTCAGACTTCTAAACAAGTAGCCTTCTCCCTACATTTTCTGGAAATTTTTTAGGCGAACAATAGAAGAATATAAAGATTATCTCACCCCCAGAATATATCACTTAGGTATATTGATTATTTTGAGTCGTAGGCAATTGAAAACAGCACACACAGCAAGAAGCCTTCTCTTGGTAATGCAATTAAACAAGAGACCATAGGACTGAGGGGGCTGTAATGCCTTGACAGCCCATAGGAAATAAAGGAAATCTAAATCAGAGTAAATTCATATATCCATATATTGTTATATATATGTGTGTGTATGTATATATATATATATCCATATATCCATAAGTGGATAGAGGTGAAGAACTCATACCTGAAAACAGCCAATCACAGGCAAACAACAAGGCTTCCCCGTAATGAGACAACTGCTTAAACTATTGTCAATCAAAACATCTACTTGCTTCCCTTCCTCATCTGCTCTATAAAAGCCTTTCCCAGAGCTCCTAACCACCTGTGGTTTGGCATTGCCTGAAAACGATGTTTGTGCAAAAAAACTTGAAAATTTTAATGTGTCTCAGTGTAGCTCTTTACACTCTGAATTCGCTTTAATCTACCTAAAGACTGGCATATCTTCCAAAAAGAACTCCAGGTCAAAAATCTCCTTTCAGAGCACTTCATCAGCAAGGGAAGATCGACTCGTATCACAGGAAAGGAGACTAAAAGTTGACACGCCATCCAGAAAACTTTGTCACAAACTACCATAGCTCCCATCTGTTCTTCCAAAGGCCCATTCACCTTTCCTAAAAATCACTGACTCTCCCTAAAAGGCCTACATTGAGCCTAAATTCTAAGCCACCCCAGGAGTTACTCCCATGCATATATGAGATATACATATTAACATACTTATTTCTTTTTTCTCTTTATCTTGCAGAAGTCTCAGCTGAAAACTCAGAAGACGTAGAGGGAAAATTATTTTTCCTTCCCTACATAGGACTTACAGAGTGGTTTATAATGAGACTCACACATTACATTATACAAGTTTTATCATTTTGATTTTTTTCTTGTACATTGTCTAGTGACTCTGCATCACCCCACTTTATATTATACACATTTAAAGGCAATTTATAGGTGTCAGCCTGTCTAGACTGTCTGGCATTTCTTTAGACTGTCATTGATCCTTCTTTACAGTTATGACTCATGATAACTGGCTAAGATATATAAAATCTCCATTTCCTATTGAAATATCATCAGGAACAGTTTTCTTCCAAATTCCATAATTGTGAACCATTTAAACATCTCAGCAACTCATGTTTGTCTCACTTAATACAAGGTATTTTATCAACAAAATCATTAAATATACCATTTTTGGTTTAAGAAAAATTACATTATTCATTTATGTGTATTTGAGTGTGATAGAAACTTAAATATATTTTTCTTCAGCTATCCAACTTTTATATGGTTTCAACTTTTGAAATGAACTAGTTTAATTTTCCATGTAACTTTTACGTCATGGTTTTATCTGATATTATATTTTAGCCACAAAGGACTTTGAAATCCGTTTTGCAACATTTTTAATGGTTCAACTGTTTCATTCCTAAAACTATTTATTTTCCTTATGGTGCATAATAACATTTTATTACGTTCTTTTGTGCATTTTTATTACATATTCTGAAACATAATCATTTTATTGCCATTCACTTTGTTGATGTCAATATTGAACAATAATAAGAATGTAACGACCTGTTTTAATAAGCCTATTATAAGCATTCATGTATTATCATCTCTATTATGATTTGATATTCATAAGTGTGACTAGATGGTTTATGGAGAGTAAATAACTGAGTAGTACTACGTTTGTAAGCTCAGAGAGAAAATAAATGATTGTGTATCAGAAATAAGTAAGTGAACATGAAACACACTGGTGGTCACAGCTTTTTAGCTCCTGAGAAATGACTGCAAGTCCATTAGGTTCTAGAAGGCACGGAATTTCATGAGCAGTTAGTGCTAATGGCTTTGTACTGCAAGACATCCCTGGGTATTTGCAGTTATGGCAATAAAGTTTGGATGACATTAAGGCTACACTTGATAAATCTGACTGACGTCTGTGAAGAATATAGTGAAAGAGTAATTGTAAGGTAATTACGAATAATTCTATATAAGAAGTTACAGCAAGAACAAATTTATGGATTGAACCATCAAGCGTGTTTAGAATGAATATGCAAATGACAAATATTAGTGATTATTATGTGACTTCAAAGGAGATGGTTAGAAGAACGGAAATGCCACAGGCGATGTGACACATGCATAGCCCCAGCAGCCAAAATCAAACTAAACACATTCTTGCAATGAGAAGTGTATTATTTCAAATACATGATAGATCATCAGCGAGCATTCCAACATCTAGCAAAGTTCAAAACCCAGGAAGAATCCCAGAAAGTAATGTTATCCTCTCCTTACATCTTTTCTTTTAAATAGAAAATGGCAGTAAGTGAGGTTATCATAGAATCAAATGGAGTTTCATTCTCCAGTCAAGTGTTAGCATCTGTAATCATGTGTTATGCTTTAGCAGAGAAGAAACTATTGTACATCTACTTTCATGTTCTGGGGTATTGAGGACTTTTAGGTGTCATATCTCTTCATCAGAGCCTCCTCTTTTGGTGAGAGAATCACTTAAAGGTTTTGAACCTTATCCCATTGACAGAAGACAGAGGATTTGAAATGAAAAAACTCCTCATAACAAAGTGTCAATGTGTATGTGTTTAGATGGAATAAATAACTTTATTTTTCTGAAAAAGAGGTCCAGCATTTATTACTAAAGATTCTAAACCAAAGGCTCTGTAGAAATCCACTTGGAAGTATATGTGTGTGTGTGTGTGTGTGTGTGTGTGTGTGTTTGTTTAGTAGAGATCATTATTCTAAAGGAGAGACCTAGTTTCCATCAGAGTTTCTGAGTGGATTTATGACATGATCCATGTAGGTGGGAAAAATAAAAAAAATACTGAGCGAGTGCTTATAATTTTAGTTTCTTGAGTGAGATTACCCTGGAGATTAATATTTGGTGATAAAGGTTTATATAAATTTACATACCTCCGTGTGTGTGTGCATGCACTTGTGTGTGTGTGTATATGTGTGTAGCAAGCATCTTTGTCACTGAATATTTATAGTTTAAAAAGTAAGAATGGGGCTCCTGGATGGCTCAGTTGGTTAAGCATCGACTCAATTTTGACTCAGGATGGTGAAATCAAGCCCCACTTTGGGCTCACTGCTCAGCAGGGAGTCCGCTTTTTCCTCTCCCTCTTCTTGGCCTCTCCCCGTTCATGCTCTCACTCTCTCGCTCTCTCTCCCCCTCTCTCTCCCTCACAAAAATAAATAAATCTTTAAGATAATATAAGAAATCAAGGCAATTATATAAATACATAACTTGCTTAAAGCCTTAAACATGCCAGAACTTTTGAGATTTTTTTATTTTATTTAAATTTATATTATTACTTACATTGTTATTAATAAAAAATGTGGTAAATTTACATGCCATGATATTTATCATTTTGACCCACAGAAAGTATACAGTTCAGTAGCATTAAATGAAATTATAATGTTTTATAATCATGACAATTATCTAGCCCTTAAAACATTTTCATCATCCTTAAAAACTCTGTACCCATTAGATAATAACTTCTTACTTTTCTCGCTCCCCCAGACCCTGAGAACCTCTATCCTATTTTTAGTCTTTTTGAATTGGCCTATTAGGGATACCTCGTATAAGTAAAATCATACACTATTTTTCTATGTCTAACTTATTTAAAAGAATGTAATGCTTTCAGTGCCCATCTATGTTGTAATATATATCAAAATTCTCATTTTCATGGCCAAATAATCTTCCATTATATGTATATAGCACATTTTGCTTATCCATTTACCTGTTGATGGACACTTGGGTTGTTCCTAACTTTTTGCTCTTATGGATAATGCTACTATGAATATTGGTTTACAAACACCTACGACACCCTGCTTTCAATTTTTTGAATATATATCTATGAGTGGAATTTCTGAGGTTTATGAGGTTCTGTATTTAATCTTTGAAGAACCATAGGCTGTTATCCACTGCTGCTGCATCATTTTACATTTCTACCAACAATGCACGAGCATTTCAATTTCCCCATCTCCTGGACAACATTTGCTATTTTCCTTCTTTCCCTCCGTTACACCCAGCCTAGGAGATGTGAAGTGAGACTACATTGTAGTTTAGATTCACATTTCCCCAATGATTAAAAATATCAGACATCTCTTCATTTGCTTAATAGCCATTTGTTATGTATATTGGAGAAATGTCCATTCACATTCTTTGTCTATTTTTATATTTATTTATTTATTTATTTATTTATTTATTTATTTATTTATTTATATTTATTTATTTATTTATTTATTTATTTATTTATTTATTTATTTATTATTTATTCATAGAGACAGAGAGAGAGAGAGGCAGAGACACAGGCAGAGGGAGAAGCAGGCCCCATGCAGGGAGCCCGACGTGGGACTTGATCCCAGGTCTCCAGGATCACACCCAGGCTGCAGGTGGCACTAAACCGCTGAGCCACCTTGGCTGCCCTCTTTGTCTATTTTTAAATTGTTTTGTTGTTATTAAGTTTAGGAGTTCTTTATATATTGTATATGAATCCACTATCAGGTACGTGTTTGAAAATATTTTCATCTATTTAATAAGTTGTCTTTCATTTTCTTGATCTAATGTTTTGAGGCACAAAAGGTCATAATTAATGACATCCAATTTACCTATTTTTTTCTTTTGTTTTGGTGACTGGTTTTAGTGCCATGTCCATAATATCACTGCCACATGCATGAAGACATTCCCTAGTATTTTCTTCTAATATTCTTATAGTTTTAGCTCCTAAATTCTTAAATTTGGTTCTTTTATCCATTTTGAGTAGTATTTGTATATGGCTTAAGATAAGGATCTAATTGGGGATCCCTGGGTGGCTCAGTGGTTCAGTGCCTGCCTTTGGCCAAGTGTGTGATTCTGGAGTCCCTGGATCAAGTCCCACATCAAGTCTCACACTGGGCTCCCTGCATGGAATCTGCTTCTCCCTCTGCCTGCCCACCAATTTCTCTTTTGCATGTGGATATCCAGTTTTTTCCAGTATCATTCACTGAAAAGACTATCTTTTCCCCACTGAATGCTCTTCTTACCTTGTTGAAAATTAATCAATTCTGTGTTTGGAGGTTAATCTCTGGGTTCTCTATTCTATTCTCTATCTTTATGCCAGGACCAGGCTTTTTAAATCTTTACTTAAATAGATTTTTCAAAAGTTTTAAAGTTGAGAAATGTGAACACTTCAAATTTATTCTTTTTCAAAATTGTTTTGGTTTGGGATTTCTTATAATTCCATATGGATTTGAAGATGGGATCTTTTATTTCTGCAAAAAAAGGACTGTTTTGATAATTCAATATTTTCTAAATGAGTTAGATCTGGATCTTTAAGTCACTTTCTGAGTACCGAATCTTAACAATGTTGATTCAGTCTTCCTGTTCATAAACATGGAATGTCTTTCCATTTCTTTAGTCTTATCTAAATTCTTTCTTCTATAGTTTTTTAGTTTTCTGCACAAAGGTTTTCACTTCCTTGGCTACATTTATTACAAAGTATTTCATTTTTTTAGATGCTACAGTACATGTAATTAATCGAACAAATTCTTTTCAGACTATTTTTGGTGTAGAGAAAATCAACTGATTTTTGTATATTGATCCTGTACCCTGTGACTTTGCTGAATTTGCTTATTAGTTTTAGAAGTATTTTTGTGTGCGCTTCCGTATATTCTTGAGATTCATGTCATCCACGAATATGAAAAATTGCACTGCTTTCTTTCCAGTTTGATGTCTTTTATTTCTTTTTCTTATCTAATAACTCTAAATAGAACTTCCAGTACAACGTTGAAAAGCAGCAGTGAAAATGGAAGTCTTTGTCATGCTCCTGAGCTTTTGGGGGGAATCTTCAGTCTTTCACCACTGACTATGGTGTTAGCTGTGGGTTTTTCATAAATGTCCTTAATCAAGCTGAGAACGTTTTTCTCTGTTCTTCATTTTTTTTTAGTTTTTATTATGACAAGATATTCAATTTTGTCAAGTGCCTTTTCTGTGTCAGTTGAGATGATCATGGTGGTTTTCTCTCTTGTTCTGCTAGTGTAACATGTTAAATTGGTTGATTTTCTTATGTTGAACTACACTTATGTTGACAAGATAAATTCCACTTGGTCATGGCATATAATCCTTTTAATATGCTGTTTGATTCATTTTGCTTATATTTTGTTGAGTATTTTTGAAAATATATTTATAAGGGGTGCTGGATTTTAATTTTATTTATTTTTCTTTTGTGTGTGTGTGTGTGTGTGTGTGTGTGTTTTAAATTCAGCCTTAACATCAAAATAATATTGATGTGACAAAATGAGTTAGAAATGATTCCCTCCTGTTCATTCAATGTTTTGGAAGAATTTGAGAAGAATGTGGGGTAATTCTTCTTTAAATATATGGTAGAGTTAATAGGTGAGGCTACCTCATCCAGGATTTTTTTTTTTTCTTTTGGAAAGTTTTTGATTGCTGATGCAACCTTTCTACTAGTTATAGGTTTACTGAGATTGTCTATTTCTCCTTCAGTCAGTTTAAGAAATTTGTATGTTTTAAGGTAATTGTCCATGTCTTCTATTTACAAAACTTGGTGTACAATCATTAATAGCATTCTTTTAAAATGTTTTTTATCTCTGTAAAGTTTGTAATATCCTCAGAGAGCAGGAGTGGAGTGAGGGGCAGAGGGAGAAGCAGATGCCCCACTGAGCAGTGAGCCTGATGCAGGGCTTGATCCTGGACTCAGGGATCATGACCCAAACTGAAGGCAGGCAATTACCAACTGAGCCACCCAGGCACCCCTAGTATATTCACTTTCATCTCAGATTTTTTTTTTATTATTTTTTAAAGATTTTATTTATTTATTCATGATAGTCACAGAGGAGAGAGAGAGAGAGAGGCAGAGACACAGGCAGAGGGAGAAGCAGGCTCCATGCACCGGGAGCCTAACGTGCGATTCGATCCTGGGTGTCCAGGATTGCACCCTGGGCCAAAGGCAAGCGCCAAACCGCTGCGCCACCCAGGGATCCCTCATCTCAGATTTAATTATGTCAGTCTTCTCACTCTTTCTTGTTAGTCTAGCTAAAGTTTTGTCAAAAAATCAACTTTTGGTTTATTGATTCCATTTTCATTTTTAAATTTTCTATTTTATTTATTTCCATTCTAATCTTTATTATTCCCTTCCTTCAGTTAGCTTTGGATTTCGCTTGCTCTCTTTTTTCTACTTCTTTAAGTAGTAAAGTTAGGTTATTGATTTGAGATCTTCTTTCCTTTTTAATTTAGGCATTTATGACTATAATTTTACCTCTGATCACTGCTTTCTCTGCCTTCCATAAGTTTTGATATGTTGTATTTTCATTTATCTTCCTCTCAGAGTATTTTCTAATTATATATGTGATTTCTTTGATCTATTACTTGGTTCAGACTGTGTTTAGTTTCCAGATATTTGTGACTTTTCAGTTTTTGTTTTGTTGTTGAATTCTAACTGTATCTTGTTGGTTGAAAAAAAAATACCTTGTATTTTTGTATGATACCTCTTTTTTAAATCTAGTAAGACTTATGTTGCGGTCTAATACATGGTCTATCCTGGAGAATGTCTAATGCACTCAAGAAGAATTTGTATCCTGTCATTGTTGGGTAGGATGTTCTATATCTAATAAGTCTAGTTGGTTTATTTTGTTTACTTCTCTATGTCCTCACTTATATTCTGTTTAATTGACCTATCTATCCATCATTAAAAGTGATGTTTTAAAGTTTTCAGCTATTATTGTAGAGCTATTTCTCCCATCCATGCTGTCAACTTTTACATCTTAAATTTTGAGGAGCCATAGTTAGAGGTATAAATGCTTATAATTATACCTTCTTGCTGTATTAAATATTTTATTAATGTTAGTAATGATCTTTGTTTCTTGTTACTTTTTTAAAATTTAAAATCTATTCTCTTTTGCTATGATAATAGCGTAGCCAACACAGCTCTATTTTGATTACTATTATGTTAAATATATTTTTCCATCTCATTACTTCAATCCATTTGTCTTCATAACTAAAAAAAGAAAAAGTTTATTGTAGACAGTATATAGTAGAACCATGGATTTAAAAAAATCATTCTACCAATTTCTGTCTTTTGTTTGAAGAGTTTAAACCATTTAAATTTAAAGTAATAACTAAAAAAAAAGAGGACATACTTCTACTTTGTTCTATTTGTTTGTTACATGCTTTTTTAAAAATAACTTTCTGTCCTTTATTTTTCCCATCACTGACTATTTTGGTATTTAGTTGATTTTTTCATTCTGAAAAATTTTGATTCCCCTCTCACTTCTTCTTGTGTATATTCCATAGATATTTTCTTTCTGAATACCATGGGGATTGCATTTAGAATTTTACTGTAATAACAATTTATTTGAACTTATATCAACCTTACTTAAACCTTACAAAAACTCTGTTCCTATAAAACTCTTACCTATCCCCTATTCTATTACTGGTGTCACAGATTATTATGTCTTTTACATTGAAAACCCTGAACTATAATTAATAATTGCTCTTTTTAAAACATTTGTCTTTTAAATCATGTAAAAATAAAAATTGAATTCATAAACTAAAAATAAAATTGTGCCAGTTTTAAAACTTTTCATGTATTTACCTTTACCAGAAGTTTTATTTCTCCATATGGCTTTGTCACTGCCTACCTTCTTTTCATTTTACCCAAAAGACTCTCTTTATCACAAGTCTACTACTTTTACTATATATATTTTTTTACTTTTACTAAATACATTCACTTTTTTCTTCCTTCCAGTTTGACCATTTTTTACTATATAAATTCACTTTTTTCTTCCTTCCAAGGTTTCTGAGAATAAATTGATTAGAAGTCTCATTGAGAATTCCTTGTATGTGAACAGTCTTCTTCTAAGAACTTCTATGAACCTGTGTCTTTCACTGGGAAGTGGTTTACAATGATTTTCTAAATTCCACTATATATGGGGTTAATTTTTAATGTTCAGAAGAAACAAACAGGTTGCTGTCCCTTTAAATTCTTTAGACGCTGCTTCAACTTTTACTTATGTATTTTTAATTTAACCATGTAAGATTATTTTTGGTCTCTTATAATATACTATTCATCAAGAATTCAATTAATCTTCTCTGTCCACACATTAGATCATTGTATATTAAGTTACCATAGTTTCTAATTCAGAATGTTGTCATTAAGAGTAATTTCACTCCTTAACATAGACCTATTCACATGTTATTTTAGCCTTAAAAACTCAAGAGATTCCAGCTATAGGATACATTATCTAAAAGTATTTTATTTAAAGTTCAAAAATAGATAAATTATGACTCTACTTTTAGTTATAATTGATAGAAGAGATTTAGAATAACAATCTAGTAATAGACCAAAAGCAGTGAATATTATGTGTCAACATATGATTTGTGTCTATGCTTATGTTTTACATCTTGAAAATTATTATAATAGGCATTATTTTAATATTTTCAGGATTAAGTATTGTAGCTACCTAGTGTCTCCAAAAGTTTAGATTAAAGGTGCATTTTATTATATTATCTGTTAGAAAATAGAAATGTCTTTTTTTAGTGTGACTTTTTAATAATGACCTTTTCTTTCTTTTTTTTCTTTTTTTTTTTTTTGTAGTGTGACATTCAAACTCGATTTCATAAGTGAATTTTTATTTGGCCTCACTTGTCATCACTAGTGATTCCACTGAAATCTCCTCTTATTCATTTTCTTTCCATGAGTGGTTGATTTATATCCATTACTGATTCTGAGTTACTGGGAAACATAAAACAAAACCAAAAAAAGTAAAAAATAATAATGTGTTCCAGATAATTATTGTTAAGATACCACTCATACTGGAGATTTCAAACATACCTCTGTGGGAAATACTGAAATATTATTACACTACAACAATGCATTGTAATTTTCTCATTAGTATTTCTTTTCCTTTTTGGGCATATATATATATCACCAAATACATTATAAGAAGCCTTCCTAAAGTTACTTACACTGAATAACAACCGTAGGTCATTGGACTATAGCTCCTTTCTGAAGGCTGCTAAAAAGGTCTTACTTTAATGGCAAACAGCTTTTACTAACTTCCTGGGATTCCAGAAATGCTAATCAGCAGTTCTAGTCTGCAGCACATTTATTACACCCTGACATGCTGAAGACAGCCAGTTACAAATAGAACAGCTTCTTGAAAAATGCTGCTCCAGTGTTTTATAATAAAGTGCACCAATTAGATGCATTCATTAGGACAAACTGCTTGTCTTTTCCCATATTAGAGCTTTTAAAAAAGCACAATGTATTTCATAGTTCACCCTGTTCTGTATTATTATTAATTGAACATAGCACGTTACAAAGTTTTGATCTAATAACTGTAAATACATAATGAATAATATTTCCTTGGGGACTTTCAGGTCTGCAAGAGCTCACTTGGTTTCTTTCATACTCCAGGATGAAAAACATGGAAGTCTTTTTCTTTTGCAAAGCATTCCCAAATACTTGAGGGACACCACTGCAATAAATAACAACACTCACTTGTAATTTAAAGTTGTCGTTTCATTTAAGAATTGATTAGAGTCTTTGCCTAAAACATATTATAATTTTGTTAGGAACAAAGATTCACAGCTTTACACATAATGCTCATAATATTATATATTGCATTATTAATTTAGCTCCTACATATATGGTAATATTTTGATATCAATACAGTTCTGAGGGCAAGAATTCCAAAAGGGAAAACAAGATTATGAATGTTGAATGTGGACAAGGATCACTTCCTGCCCGAGTGGGGAGGGCACAGGTTTATTAAATAACACTGTGAATAGAACACAGCAAGATTGATTGGACTGCTTTTTCTGTTGTGGAGAACATTAATTCTCAGTTTCCTACTTATATGCTAACTGGCAATTCCAATTCCTCTCTACGATGGATATAGTTTGCATGAAGACCATGACTTACATTATAACTTTTTAGGCTTCTGTTTGAATGCAGAAGTACTAGAGATGATAATAGAGAAGTATCTATTCGTAATTTATACAGTTTATATTGCTATACACTACCAAAAAATGGAAATGTTCAACTGTCATACATTCCTGGATTGATCTCAAAATGGATTAAGAAAAATGAGGGTAAAACATGTGAGTTAATAGAAAAATATACTCTTACATATTCTTCAGCATTTGCCATAGAGGTGTTTAGAGTGGAAATCTGCCTTTTAAGAATATAATCATTGTTCCTTTTTATTTTTTTTAAGATTTTATTTATTCATTCATGAGAGACACAGAGAAGAGGCAGAAGCACAGGCAGAGGGAGGAGAAGCAGGCTCAAGGCAGGGAGCCTGATGCGGGAATCAATCCTGGGACTCCAGGATCACACCCTGGGCCAAAGGCAGGCGCTAAACGGCTGAGCCACCCAGGGATCCCTCATTGTTCCCTTTTATTTATTTTACACAAAAATAACTTTGTTAGTTGGTACCATTTGCTAGTGAAGTACATATAACAAACCCCCTTGGCCCCTTCCATTATCATAAAAATATAATTACAGTCACAAGTCTGCTCTAATATGTTGCTTATGAATGACAATAAGAAAGATATTTGGCATAAACATGTGAAAATTATATAAATAATGTCCAGGGTGAGTATTGAAGACATTTACCATTGTCTCTGGTGTGAAAGCAGCATCAGAATGGATGTATTGATCGATTCACATGTTGCTAAACTTAAACTCCTCTGGCCACACTGGCCTTTACTGGCTAAATAGTAACAAATGCATATATAAAGCTAAAGTAAAAATTTCATAAACTATATTGACTCTTTTTTTAAGATTTTATTTATTTATTCATGAGAGACACACAGAGAGAGAGGCAAAGGCACAGGCAGAGGGAGAAGTAGGCTCCACACAGGGAGCCTGACGTGGGACTCAATCCCTGGGACCCCAGGATAAGGCCCTGGGCTGAAGGTGGCACTAAACCGCTGAACCACCCAGGCTGCCCAACTATATTGACTCTTAATATTTGAAATGCACCCTGATTTTTCTACTATCTATTTTAATCAAGTTTATTTCATGTTGAAATATTAGTAACAAACCACTGCATTGATTTCATGATCCACTGAGACTAGCTCTGAAATTTGACAAACATAACATTAGATAACACAGTGATAACATTAAAAAAACAATATTTATAATACTTTCCTTTTCCAAAGACAAAGGAAGATGTTTGGTCATATAACAGTTTCTCTGCCATCATCCATATACAACATAGTTTTAAAATATTTCACAAATATTTATTGAATCCCTTCTCAATGCTATGCAAGCAATTTGCTAGTGTAACTATCTTCATCACTAAGATTATAAAGAAATGTTTTTCTGTATTGGTTTTGTTTTATGATATATATGTTATACAATATTAGCGAAGAAATTACAAAAATCATTAATTACTTTAACTCTAGAATCTTTTAAGTAATAGAATTTTCATGCATGATCAAATATAATTAAAAGATAAATTCTAAAATCATCCAGGATTTTAATCTTGGAAAATTCAAGACTTTTTTTTTACTATTTAAATACATTAAACATTTTTTAGACAGGTAACACATTGAGAAATAATTTATTTCTTGATATTTGTCTTCTTATTATAGTATAAAATTTAATGTGATAGTATAAATACTATAGACCCAGAAAATTCACTTTTAAGATCTATGCTGAATTTTATAACATAATGTTGTGATGATTTTTAAAAGTTTATTGATTTGGAAGATAAATACTTCTGCTTCTTTATGGTGTCATGTGGAGTTACATATGAACATAATTACAATGAAAATATGACATAATAGTGACTAATGAGCCATTATATATCTTTATGTTTGAACATCTTGGAGAGAAACATTGAAAGTAAAACCATGACATAATTGCTGTCACTTTGAATAATGGTATCCCTAACAGAAAGCTAAATAGCATCTTAATGTTCTCTTATTTTCAGGTATCTTTAGCTTACTCTTAGCCTTTGTCTGGACTGTCTATAAAAATCCCAGTTCAATTTTATGTTATTCTTATATGATTTCTTGACATAATCTGTTACGTTATTAAACTTGCTTTTTTCACTATTCTTCTGATGCATGTGTTTTTCTGCCGTAGATAGGTAAAAGTCTCACCAAATACTGTCTATATGAAATAAAGCCGTAAGAGGTGCTGTAGATCAAGATAATAATTTTAGTCTTTCACTGGATTTACAATATATCTCAAATGTTAAAGAAATAAGGAAACCATTTTACCTGCTACTCAATTGGAACAAGAGGATAAGCAAACTGCCATCTTCACCCCTTCCAGGGAAGCCAGGGTCCTGAGTGGACCTAATGTAATGGCAGTTTGACACTGGATGTGAAGAGAATCAACCCCCAGAGACTGAGGGAAAAAGCAAGCAGTTCCTCACTAAAACATATGACAGGGAATGAGAGAGCAAAACCTTTTTTTTGATAAAGATTGTATGCTTAAATTTTATGCAAGGACAAAAGCAGAACATGAATATTTCCTATTAACAGCAACAGAAAGCTTTCATATTAAGAAGTGACAACCCAGAGCAGAGAAATAGGAAATTCATAATACCATGAACAGAATATGTATAAATAAATAAGACTTATATGGAATGCTTAGAATAGAAACTATTCACTTAGCTGTAGAAATGCTGTAATGAGGGAAAATTGGAAATTTATATAGTAAGAATTGTATATCATAAATAATTTGTCTTGTACAAATGTGCTTAATTTGACTGACAGTAAATTGGAAAAGATTCTCGTGCTTTGGTGAGGGTTCAGTAAAATGCCACAAATCCCGTTGACATCTTAATATGGATATGGGTGGAGGTGGGCGGGGGTGGGCAGGGAGCTCATTAGATAAAGCCTCCCTTTGCCATTGTGGATGCATGGATCTCCAGAGTAGCTGTATCCTTTTTCATTGCTACAGTTCCGTTTAAGATCATCAGCCCAGAGAAAGCAGACTAGTCAAAAGGCATTGCTATCTGTGAATCTTTAATTTTTGACTTAAAAAGATTTACATAGAATTAGGGCAGATAGAATATATAAAAAATATTTAAACCAATGACACAGCTGTCTCAATGATTGATATACTTAAAGGACCGTAGGTTTGAAAGAAAGGGCTTTTACTATTGCAATTTTGAAAATATCTATCATTCAAGTTTGTTTCTGCCTACATTTGGTGTGGGTTAAACGCAGCAATCTGAAATTACAAAGCAAGAATATTAATGACAAGAGAAATAACTTCAATGTTTGTTAAAAATACCTTCTTTCCATCTCAAACCCAGGTCTTAGTGGAAATCCTCAGAATTGTTTGCCTTGTCTCTTCATAATAATCTTCTTGTATATATAGTCTATCTCTCCGAATAATCTTCTTCACTGTTATTATTTCTCTAAAATACAAACTAAAACACAAACTGGATCATGCTTTCACTCTCCTGACAAATTGTCGCATGGTCACCTTTAGCCATTCAACATTAACCAAAGATGACATCTTCACTTATGCCCATGTGCCTTTGCATGCGTTTTTGGAATTTTCCTGAAATTCATTTTCCTCACTTTCTCCTAAGAAAAATTCTCCCCCTCCTTCACTCCAATTTTTACATGAAAGTGCCCCTTATTACTATATAGTAATTATCAATAACATCTATTTTCATAAATTAGGTTATTCAAGTCGAGAGTGTATTTAGTTCATTTTTATATTCCAGGGCATATCAAAACATTCAACAAGTTTGGTTGATTCTAACTTACAGACTGTCTATATTCTCATTGTCTTCTCTTCCAGTAGCCTTGAAAATTTTGATAATAATTGGAAATGCAAGATGTATACATGACAATAGTCGATGTTTAATCTCATACATTCAACAAACCGATTAAAAAAAAGAGAGAGAGAACCCTCTGAATTGTCTACACTGTAAGGACAAAATTAGTTTTCTGGGCCTTATGCTATTTGTAAATGTCTTCCTTACATCTCTTACTTTGAAAATAAATGCAGCTCCAAACATTTACTTCAAAGCCTTCTTCTGGAAATAATGGATTGCTTTGCATTTGAAATCACATTAATTTGTTTATCTCATCAGGAACTCAGCAGCTGTTTGAAGTTGATGCTGTCAGTATTGACTATATCAAATTTGAGTTGATTTTTTAATTGATCACTTACCCAATTGCAAGCTAACCTCAGGTCTTAAATTTTTCCTAAGATTCATTAACGTTATTTAGTCCATAAAAAGGAAGCATATTGCTCCCCATACACTGTCAAATCCTTTCAATATGCATACCGATTAATTTGTTAATTCAGCACATTTTCAATGGATAATTACAACACTAGTCTCTAAACAATAGGAGAATGATAATAATGAGGAACATTTACCTAGACTGTACTGTTTAAAAATAATAAGGCCCCTAAAAGTTTTGTTTCTCTTTCATGAGCATATTTTTATACAAGCATACTAAATTCATATATTGCAAGGCAGATTAATAAAGCTTATTGTTTTCATATTATGGCAACATTTGTACCTGGAATTTTTTTATAAATTGACACATGTATCTTTTATAAACTTACGTTCGGAAATATTTTTGTTTACTTTCTCCTCATCAATTTTTCTACAGCTTAGAATATTAAAAATAATAACCAAATAAACTTTCATATTCTAAAATATATAAATAACATATGTAATATTATAAACTTTAAGTAAACTTTAAAATATAATATATATAATATTTTAAAATTACATACACAGATAATTTTACATAGAAAAATGCCTTAAGCATTTAAGTTTATGAATTGTTTAATCGTAGCAGTTTTTATACATGTGGAAAAACCCATCTCCATAAATGGTCTGGTAATATTTTTTTGCCTAAATAATAATGAACTCCTTAAGCTAAAAAATTATCCTTTCAGGGGATCCCTGGGTGGCTCAGTGGTTTAGCCCCTGCCTTCGGCCCAGGGTGTGATCCTGGAGTCCCAGGATGGAGTCCCACATCGGGCTCCCTGCATGGAGCCTGCTTCTCCCTCTGCCTGTGTCTCTGCCTCTCTCTTTCTCTGTCTGTCATGAATAAATAAATTAAATCCTTAAAAAAATATATCCTTTCAATTCCAAAATTCATCATAGAGTATTTATATATCATTCTGTGAAATACATATAAATTGTGTACCATATCAAACCACACTTTATTTTTTAGTTATCTGGTGAATGTTTGTGACTTTCATTAAGAAGGAAGATATAAGAGGAAGAGCAGAATAGGGCCAGATATAAAAGTAATTAGCTGTTTCTATTTTGCAAATATAGATTTTAACCTTCTTAGGTACACATACATGGACAGTTCTGAGAAACTTTATTATGTGTGTCAGCATCTTTATAAGTGTGTCAGCTCAGGAGTTTTATTTATTATTTTTATTTGGTTTTGGTGATAGGTTGGAGCATGTTTAAAAGCTTATGAGAACTGATGGGGCTCTTGAGTTTAGCTCAGTCATGATCTTTTGGGTTATGAGGTCGAACTCGGTGTCAGGCTCTGTGCTCAGTGGGGAGTGAGTTTAAAGATTCTCTCCCTCTGCCTCTCCTCACATGCACGTGCTCTCTCTATAAAGTAAATAAATAAATCTTAAGGAAATAAATAAAAGCTGATAGTTATAAGGCACTAGAGAGCCTGAAACTAAAAATATGGAAGACAAGAAATAATCGGCAAAGTGTGGTACTTGAGAAGGAAGCAAAGCTAGAAATCAGGGCCTTGTTAGAAGGAATCAATCTGAGAAGCAAGATTGTGCACTGTAACAAAGAGAAGACATATGAACATGTTGGTGCAAGTAAGTTTCCTGGTTCAGAGATAGAATTTGAGGGATCCCTGGGTGGCGCAGCGGTTTAGCTCCTGCCTTTGGCCCAGGGCGCGATCCTGGATTCCTCGGGATCGAATCCCACGTCGGGCTCCCGGTGCATGGAGCCTGCTTCTCCCTCTGCCTATGTCTCTGCCTCTCTCTCTCTCTCTGTGACTATCATAAATAAATAAAAAAAGAATTAAAAAAATAATTTGAGGAGATTCCTCTCAGGGCTTATTATAATTCCGTTCTGGAGTAGAAAATGAAATTATATCTTTAGAGTGGAGTTTTAGGTGAATATAATCATAATGAAGAGAGAGAGGGAGGAAGGGAAATAGGGAAAAATAGAAGAATGGAAGGAGAGAGGAAGAGAAAGAAGGCAGGAAGACACATAGGAAAGAGAAAGGATAAAAAAGTCAAGACAGATCTAGGGGAAAAAAAAAGGACAGATCTAGGGCATTGCTTGAATACGAATATTAGGAGTCTAAAATGGTGCCAATGTGTATATAGCCCTTACCAAGCTGTCCTGGCATCCACAAAACAGTGTTTTTATTCAAACTTGGAATTTTCTAGACAAATATGTTGTATGGACAATGTGACAAGGCAATTAGGTTCATCATATTTGCATTCGTTGTCTAAGAACTAGATGCAGATAATAGAAAAATATGGAGCACAAAAAGACTTAGAAAGTAAAGTGGAAGAGTCAAGAGAATAAACATGTCAAAGTAGTCAAAGAGTTATTAAATTTGTTTTTTGTAACTGTTTCTGTAAGAAATGTATATAACCCTACACCAAACGTTCCTTTACCAGAGCACTCTTTTTCCTTTGCGAAGATTGTGTATTCCAGGCAGCTGTCCTATGTTGGACTCAAAGAACATTCTCATGCTTCCACAGAAAAAAATCCTTTTTTTTTTATAAATGGAATGAAGATGTGTAGACAATTGGATGCAGAATGCTACAGCATGTTTCTTGATTTATACAGTTAAGCTATGTAAAATTCAGATGCCAAATTTGAAACATAGAAATCAATTTCCCTTTTCTGTTGCAGTAACAGTAATTAATACCTGTCTAACTTTGTGTTGTCTGGAAGCGGGGGCAAGCAAAGGTCACTTATGTAGCTTATCATAACAAGAAAGGAAAGGAAATATGTACACAAATAGCTTGAGAATTTACAGCTGCATACATTTCTCTCATTGAACGAATGTTTTGCTATGTTTAATATTTACTTCTTAGTCATCAACACATTATATCTCAACTAGAATTTTGTTAACAAGATATCAATAGCATAAAACTTTGAACTTTGCATCTTGAGGAAGACATGATAATAGTGTCACTGTGTACAATTGCTGATTCTCTTGTGTGTGTATGTGTGCCATGGAAGTTTTCCTTTCATTTATTATAAACTGTTCTCTTACCGTGAAGACATTAGGAAAGAAATATTTTCAAGTTGGTAATTGGAACTTCTGTGAAATTAAGTTCCCTATAGGAATTTTACTTCATTTATCTCCTTTGGAATACACAGAGGGCAAAAAACAAACAAAAATAAAAACAAACCGAAAAAAAATCAAAACAAAACAAACCAAAAAACATCCCCAAAACCAAACCATATCTACAAAAACATGTCCCATGAAAATAAGAATCAATGAAAGAAATTAAGCTATAGAACATCCTTGCCAAATTCTGTAATTGTTGCACTCAAATAGAAAAAGATGTGCAAAAACCAAACAATATAAAAAATTAAAAATCTAGAACAAAATGCACACTTTCCTAGAAATCATTATTGGTCGTGAAAATCATATATGAAAATTTTTTATTAGAATATTATATCTTAGAGTCCTGATCAAATCAGGGAAGAAACCATTTATTTCTAAAGAAGACAGAATGGTACAAAGGTAAACACCATGCTTACATGTAGTTTCTATTTCAATTTAGCAACCTAGCCAGATGTCAAAAAAGAAAAAAAAAAAAAAAGAAAGAAAGAAAAAAAGAAAGGAAGGCAAACAGCAACATCCAGGGAACACTACATGACTCTGATTTTAATGGTTTTACTTTGTGCATCACTAACCTTTGAAATGCCAACTTCTGAAAGCACAATTGCTAAGAAAACAACAGATTTGATGAGAGTGTTGAACAGCAAACATGACTCTTAGATGGACACTTCTCAGTCCCCTTTCTCTCTTCAGTATTGCTCTTCAATAAATCTTTTCAGTAAATTGATTACTATATTTATATATAATTAATATTCTCCAAAATATAATTACATATGATACAAAAAAGGTAAATGATTTATAGCAGAGAAAGATTATTCAAAGATTAATTCCAAACAATAACTCAGAAAAAATATGGACAGCTGGTATTATGAAACAAAACAAAATAAAAAGTACCATAGAAAGGGTTCAATAATGAGACAATTTTTTAAAAGGATAAAAACAAAATAAAAATCAAGTTGACAACTTTGTGAAGAAATAGAAGAATAAAAAGACCTTAGTGATTAATATAACATTAAACACCAAAAAAAGAAAAATATATAACTTAGAACATTTGAAATACCTATTGAAAGTCATGTCAAATGTTGGGAAAAGGCCAAAAGATATAAATATAACTAAAAAATTAAATTGCAGAATTAGAAGACAGAGAAATGCCAACATGCACAAAAATAATAGTGTTGAGTAAGAGAACAGGAAATAATGGGAAAGAGGTAGAGAATCTGAGAAAAAAATCTTTAAAAAATAAGAACATTACAATACAAAGGTCTATCTTTTACCTAAGTTGATATGGAAAAAAATAGTAATATAAGCTCCTTAATTATTCAATTTTAATATTAAAAAATCATATTAGCAAATACACAGGAAAATCAAGTTGCCTACAAAGGGGAAGAGAAGGAATATTATTAGTGTAGGCTCCTTTTTCCCCACAGTAAATACCAGAATTCAGATTGTAACATCAATAATATTATGAAGTAAACACTGTCCCAATGAAGTAAACACTGTCCCGTTATTTTTTCTTTAATCCAAAAATTGCTTCAATATAAAAAGTGTATGCAAAATAAAAGGGTTTAAATTGATAGATATTTATCTAGGGTTTCTACACATTATCATAATTGAATTATCCCTGAATTGTTTTTAATTTTGAGAAATACTTTTAAGAAGTGAAAGTTATACTCTGAGAACATAAATAGAAATAACACAAAGGGTAGGTAGATTTTTTCTTGGTGTTTAGAAATATGCACATAACCTAACCCCAAGACTTCCATTTCTGAGAATAAATCATAGAGAAGCCCTGTGCAAGTGAATAATTATACCTGTTCAATAATATTTATTGCATAATTTCTGAAAGAGAAGAATATTCAAATGCCTAAATGATCAACATATTAAAATGATTGAACTAAGACTATTATATCAACATCTATAAATTTTGAAAGCATATGAATGGGAAAAAAAGCTGCAGAATATTAACATGATGCCAGAAAAAAGAATATTAGATAAAATGTAAACAGCATGAAAAGCCAAGTTAACAAGTTAACAAGTAAATGGGATAATCTAACAGTTCACAGAAGATAGTAAATTGCATTATTTTGCATAATCATATAACTTTGCATAATGTAGTACTTTAAATATTATTTAAATCTTATCTTATTCTCTCATGAAAAACACATAGATTAGCATAAGCCCTTCCATATATATATAAACCTATTTATCGTGGTAAGGCTTGCATAATATACAAAATAGTCAAATCACTTTGTTGTATACCTGAAACTAATATAATATTACATGTCAACTATACTTCAATTTAAAAAAATGTACAAGACACTCAATTGTCTGGCCTTAAAACTATAAGCATCATAATACATTATAGTCCTATAATACATGCATTTTGTCATGATCGGTGGTGCTGGTAAAATAACACTTTATAGAGTTGTAAATTTTTTCTCAAAATTTTATTCATTTATCTGAGAGAGAGGGAGCATGAATGAGGGGCAGAGGGGCAGAGGGAGAGGGATAAGCAGACTCTACAATATGGGGCTAGATCCCAGGACCCCGAGACCATCACCTGAGGTGCAAGGAGATGCTTAACTGACTGAGCCATCCAGGAGTCATAATTTTTTTTTTTTTGTAATTGTGTTACAGATTCAACTCTATCTGTAACAGTTAAAAGAACACATTAGAAAGAAAGTGTAGAGAAAGTATATGATGACATATAAGAGAAGATATCTAAAGAAATTCTATGAGTAAAACTGCAGACATTAATAGAGAAAAGCTTTTTAATTGCATTTGTTATTTAACATTTATATATTAATGTTAAAATGCAAAAACTGCCTCTTAAATTTTATTGATCATATAGTAAACTACAAGAATAATGAAATTTCTTGAGGCACCTTGGTGTTTCAGTCAGTTAAGTGGTGGTGTCTTGATTTTGGCTTAGGTGATCTCAGGGTCATGGAATTGAGTCCTGTGAGGAGCCCTGTGTTGGGTTCCATGATCAGCAGGGAGTCTTCTTGGGTATCTCTCTCCCTGTCCATCTGGTCTTCTCGTTTTCTCTTTCTTTCTCTCTCAAATAATAAATAAATCCTTAAAAAAAAAAGAACAATGAAATTTCCTTTAAATTAGAGATTATGTCTATACTTTTCAAATGCACTGATTTGTACTAAGTGTATTTGCTGTTAGCTCATTGGAATCAATAATAGTATCATTAATGTTCACACATAACTAAAAAATTATTGACCTGTTTGAATAATAAGTAGATTTTAGAAAATAGTTTTGAATGAGGAAGTGATACTTGGCAATTCAAATTTAATTTAATAACATTTAGATACTACATGACAGGACCTGAGATCCTGACCAGAACTGCAGTAAGACACTTAACTACTGAGCCACCCAGACACCCCAAGATGATTTTTTTTTCAAATTGCCAGTGTCCAGAAAAATTACTAATTGTTTTTACCTTACATGTAATAAGACTTGTTCAACTCTATGAACCTGTACCATGATACAAATGCAAATTTTATACAAATAAATATTAATTTACTTTAAAAGTATTGTTCATGGACATGTTAATTAAGTATTTGTATTAATAGGTAAATGTGCTATGCTAAGAAAATACTAATGTATAAGATGGAATATAGTGAACAAAAAACTACCAAAGTAAATACTAAAATTAGATAATTGAAATTTAAATGTAGCTCTAATCTTACTTTGTTTCTCAGATTTTAAGAATTATCCAAATTTTTATGTATATAAAAAAACTCATTAAAAATGTGTATAGGTGGTAAAACAAGTCTTGTTGCTGTTCCTTTTCTAGTTTTCTCATGGTTACTGGGAATGTTCTCCTTGAAGCAACCAATTGGGTTTTATATTTGCATTCACAAAGTGTACCTGACATTGTATTTTTCCCATAATAAATATTGGTTTGAAACAACTAAAGCATCAATATTGATGTGAACATCTAGACTAGAATCTCTAAGTCAATAAATATTATACATACAATGAATAAACAGAATTCAACCTTTTAGAAGCTCTGAAATACCAACTAAAAGTAATGGAAATAATGGATAATTTTTTTTAGTGCATGAAAATAGGCCACAATGACATAGAAGCAATATATTTGAAGTGTACTGTGATGGTCTGTCAAATCAGGTTTTTCAGTCAGATGCACAGCCTTTTCATTCTCTCATTTTCTCTTTACATTCTCATCTATCAAACACAATCCTTGGTCTCATACTCTACCTAAAGACTTTTCTGACAGTTTTGAATTCCATTATTTTTTCTCTTCTCCATTCATTGTGATATTCCTCAAATTTTTTAGTATATGTTCACATGCAAGAGGTGAGCAGCATTTACTAAAGTTCCCCAGACTAAATAATAATTTATTTATCACTTATAAATAATAAATAAGCTGTTAGGAGTTTTCAACTACAAATAACAATAATCTCCTAAAATGTTTTATTTATTTTATTTTTTATTTTTTTTAAGATTTTATTTATTTTTTCATGAGAGACACAGAAAGAGAGAGGCAGAGACACAGGCAGAGGGAGAAGCAGGCTCCATGCAGGGAGCCCAACGTGGGACTCAATCCCAGGTTTCCAGGATCACGCCCTGGGCCAAGGGGAGCGCTAAACTACTGAGCCACCTGGGCTGCCCAATAAAAATGTTTTAAAAATAAGTCAACTGTATTAGCTCACATAAGAGGAAGCCCCAAGGCAGGGTAATTCCAGAGTTCTTTAATTCAAAGACATTGTCAAATATCCAAGTGTGTTTGTTGTGATCTCCTGTCTTGGCCCATTAGGTGGGATCCTCTTATGAATTCTAGACAGCTGCAAAAAGTTACAGTTGTCTTCAAGCATTTTAAATATGTCTCTCTCTCTCTCTCTATATATATATATATAATATATTGTATTATACATACATTAATATTATCAATATTAATATATCAATATTATATGAACTATTAATATAAATATAAATATATTAATGCCAATTATTTATATATAATTATTTATATATATATATTAATGTCAATTATTTATATATATATATATTTATATATATATAAGCTTTGCCTTTTTTTTTCCTCCTAGCACCTACAACCTGCAAGGCACATTGACAAATTAACAAATAAATAAATTCTACTATAGACTGCTATCTTTCCATTCCAAAACTTTTTTTTTTTTTTCCATTCCAAAACTTTCAAGAAAACTTTTTTCAGAGGAAAAAATGGACCTAACTAAGAAACACCTAATTTAACTGCTGAGGCATATTGAATTAGCCCTGAATGAAAAGAGTAATTTGATTACACTCTGAGATTTAAAACTTTCAGCATGCGGTTATCTAAACTGGAACATCAATAACTAACTAAATACTCAATTGTTAATAATACCAGTGTAAGTATCCTAGGGTTGCTAGCCTTTCATTTCTCAAAACTAGCATTCTTGACACTTCCTAACTTCTCTTTTTTTAAAGTTTTTAAAAACTATTTATTTATTTATTTATTATTTTAGAGAGAGAGAGCAGGAGAGCATGCAGGTGCATGTACAGGGGAGCAAGAGAATATCAAGCAGATTCCCCACTGAGCATGGAGCCTGACATAGGGCTGTATTTCACAACCCAGAGATCATGACATGAGCCAAAATCAAGAGTTGGGCATTCAACCAACTGAGCCATCCAGGGCCCCTTCTCTCTCTCTTTTAAAGTTTTTCTTTAAATTCCAGTCAGTTAACATACAGTGTAATATTAGTTTCAGTTGTACAATATAGTGATTCAACACTTCCATATAGACACATGAAAAGATATTCAACATCACTGATCATCAGGGAAAGACAGATCCAAACTCCAATGGCATGTCACCTAAATTTACTCTTAAATCCACTGGACACAGGACTCCTATGTGGCTCTTGGGAATACCAAAGTTACTAATGTTGTCCATGTGTTCTCTTAGATCTCCAACCACTGCTCATATCAAACTTCCATTTCTTGATGATTGCTGATCTCAGTTGATGATTAAACTTAAAAGTGGTTTAAGAACTTTGAATGACCAACAGGCTTAATGTTTCTGATGAGTCAATATACATTTAATGTATTTTAAATTCACTGGATTTCTAATTGGTAAAATTGGAAGGAGAGATATCTATAAGAATGGTTCCCTTCAGCATTTACTGATTACTGTTTTACAAACCAGGGCAAGATTATTTTCACTCTGTTGGAAATTTGTATGTTTTTGCATTATCTCCAAATTCTTCAGATTCTAGAATGTTTGATGAGGAAAAAAGCTCATTTGACAAGATTTAGGTAAAACTTTCCTCTTTTGATTAAAAATTTGGTACATATTGTATTCCAAAGATCAACTAATATGATGAAAATAAAGGGAAAATAGAGAATTAGACTTGCAATTGTTAAATATGCTTTTTATTATTGACATTCACATATGGAAATGATGGTACCCATCTTTAACACAGTTGGAAAGAAATATAATTGTCATGGAGAATGTGACAACATTCATAGGTGTCATGCTCATGGTTAGATGTCTGTTTTACTCCTTGACATACTCACACTGACAAGGTGCTTATCACCCTTGTTCTTACTATTGGCTCACAGTCAATAAAGTATCATTATCGATAGATTCTACACCCCATTTCCTTTTTGGATTATGCTTCTGACAAACTAGAGTGTTAATCAAGGATAAAAAGAATTCTGTAATTTATCTTAATTGTAGAATTAATATTTAAACATTACATGTTCTACTCTCAGAACCTGAAGATTTACTTCTTTATTTACAGGGCCAAGTGTAGTGAAATTCATCGATAATGAACACCACTAATACAATTTCATGCTCACCCTCCCCAACAGTTACCTTGCATCATTGAGAACTCTACCAGGAAATAAAATACAAGGGATTGTAAGGGATTTTTGCCCTTATTATTTTGCCCCTACTATTATACTATTATACTAAAAGTAATTCTGTACCCAATTTTCCACACTAAAAAGAAACATATCACCCCCTGAAGTATGTTTAGAGTATATTTTGCACCTAATTACTTCATGTGAACATTTGCTTTCTCATTGAAGAATTGAAAACTCTTTGAGGTCAAGCCTCAGATAATGTGGAAATTCTGGTATTTGCTTTAATTTCCTCTCAAACATAAAAATAAAAAATAAAAATAAAAATAAAATAAAAAAATATAAAAATATAAAAATAGACACTCATTAAATCTCTCTAAACTTTGCTTTGTATAATTAAAATAATTATGACAAGTATCTTTTGATGGCAGGAGGAAATATACCATGTCAACTGCCTTTTAAATAAGATCCTGGCATTCATCTACAATTTTCATATGTTCAGAATAGAATATCCTAACTCTGGAGGAAGAAAAATCTTCAAGTTCTTTAAGCTATTATAGTCCATTGTTTTCAATGTTACTTTTAAACGTACACCTGTTAGTATTTTAAGATAACTAATTAGAAGATGTCAATTATCAATATATTCTTAAATAACAGTATAATAATTTGTATGATAGTATATAACATAGATTAATCAGCTGTTTTGCAATAGAGACCTTGGATAACACATACTTAACTGATTTATAGGAATTATTCATGCAAAATATTTTCTTCTGCAAATATTTGGCTGGTTGGCCAACACTAGCATTATCTCAAAAGAATTTCCAAATGAAATTAGAATGTCCACTCAGATACTCGTTGAAAAAATAAGAATTTTTACAGAATAAAATATAAAAAATAAAAAAAATCATTAAGCTTGGATTTTTTGAAAAACTAATTTGATCACTTTTATATCTTGTGAAACTGCTCTGAACACAAAGAACAGATATTCACCACATTTGAATTTAAAAAGTAGGGGAAGGGATCCCTGGGTGGCGCAGCGGTTTGGCGCCTGCCTTTGGCCCAGGGCGCGATCCTGGAGATCCGGGATCGAATCCCACGTCAGGCTCCCGATGCATGGAGCCTGCTTCTCCCTCTGCTTGTGTCTCTGCCTCTCTCTCTCTCTCACTGTGTGCCTATCATGAATAAATAAAAATTAAAAAAAAAAAAAATAAAAATAAAAAATAAAAAGTGGGGGAAAGAGAGCAGCTCCTGACATTCTGAAGATGGCCTGACACATTTAGGCTGTTATTTTCCTATTAGATATAAACAATTTTTGGGCACCTGAGTGGCTCAGTGCTTGGGCTTCTGCCTTCGGCTCAGGGCGTGATCCCGAGATCGAGTCCCATATCCAGCTCCCTGCATGGACTCTGATTCTCCCTTTTTCTATGTCTCTGCCTGTCTCTCTCTGTCTTTCATGAATAAATAAATACAATCTTAAAAAAAAAGCAATTTCACAAAGTACCATCCTTAGACAGGTTACTCTAAGACCATGATAAAATGGGACAAACTGAGACCACTTTGTAATTTTGTTTAAGCACAGTGAAAAATAAATAATTGTTAAAAACTCCAAAATACAAACACCTCCCTCACCTTCTGAGAAAAATAAATTAATATTTTTAAAATAACTACAGCTTCACTCTTCTGTTAGTCTCCTCTTACTATAGGTAAATTTTATTGAGATAGACAATCACAGAGTTGCCTTCACTTTCTGACAGCATCAAACCTAGACAAACACTTGCTTCCTTACATCTTCACAAAAATTACCCAACGCCCCATATCCTATAATGGGTTCTTTCTAGCACCTTCCTTCAGAGATACTCCATGGTTCACCATAGTGTATGTTCTCCTTTGCTGCAAAGATAGATAAATCCAATTTGCTTAACTATGAGTGTATTACTGGTGGTCTTTGGCTTGATTATGTTAAGTGAAAGTGACAACTTTTAAGGTAATGAGGCAGAGAAAATAGCCATAGTCATCAAACATCTAAGTCATGCTCCAGTTCCTATTTTAAATTCTCGTGTGCCTAAAATCAAACAAAAGCACACATGTACAAACTCTCTTTCACATTTAATCCAGGAGGGAAACAACGGAAAGTGCTATGAATTCACCATTATCATGAGAAATAACACTTGAATCAAGGATAATGAAAAGAAACCTGTAAATGTGTGTGCCTGTGTGTGCAAATAAAGCCGTGTTTAAATTTGAAAAGTAAAATTAGTCAACAGTTGTGTTTTATTATTTTTTTTCTTTTTTCCTTTTAATAATTTCGTGGGAGTGTGGAGGTTGAATGATGCCATCCCACTGCCAGCAAATGACAAAATTCTAATCTTTGAACCTTGTGAATATGTTACATTATATTTTACAAGGGATTTTGCAGATGTAATTAAGGCTCTGGACCATAAAATAAGGAGATTACCCTGAATTATTGGAGTGATCCCAATCTAATCAGATGAGCCTTCAAAAGTAGAGCATTTTTTCTGGCTTAAAACCAGACTTATAGCAAAAGGAGGAGGAGGGATTGGAAGTAGAGAGAGACTTGACCATGAGTTGCCAGAAAGGGGTTACATGAAAGGCACCAGAAGGAATAGGACAGTCTCTAGGCATGCAGACTGCTCTCTAGGTGACAATGGCATCAAATGGGGACGTCAGTCCTCCAAACACAAAGATGAACTGAATTCAGTCAGCAACCTGAATGATTTTGGGAGCGGATCCAGAGCCTCATGAAAGAAATGCGTCCTTGCTCACACCTTGATTTCAACTGTATGAAACTAAGTAGAGAACATAGTTGTGTGATGCTGTATGTGGACTCTGACATACAGAACTGTGAGACAGTAAATGGGTGTTGCATCCAACTGCTCAATTTGTAGTGATTTGTTATTGTGGTAAAAAAAAAAAAAAAAAAAAAAAAAAAAAACCTAAAAATTCTGTTTGAAGCTTGGGATTAAGCAAAAGAGTTTGTTCTGCACCCTTTGGGACTAATCCTTATACCAGGACAAAGGTGACTCCTTAGCTCAACATCTATTTTTGTTACATATATCTTTTTCCTGTTTTCTAGATTCTACAAATCACTTTTATAAGAAAAAAATTTATTTATATATGTGTTTCTTTATATAGAGGAGGGGAGAAAAAGAAAGGTATAGGAGCACTGCCTTAAGAAAGTATCTAGGCAACAACAACAAAAAATGTAGTAAAAGAATAAAGTATGCAAGGAATTTATCTGAGCTTGGATTAATCTAATGTATAAATACAAGAATAAATTTTGCTATACTAAAGTAGTCGGGCACAGGGAGAAAAGTTTCAGAATTGTTGTAATAAGCTAATGAGATGAATGGATTTTGAGAAAGGTGTTTGTCATTTGAACATCATGAAGACAATAAAGTAAAAATAAAATTCTGAGACTTAGTATGACTATAAAGTTATAGATTTTAAACAAGTTGCATGTAAAAATTTTTGATTATTGACATGCATGTACACATATGCATTTATACAAATATACTTTAAAATAAAAAAAAACATGCAGAAACCTACTTAATTTCCTTATGAAATTATTTTGATTATTGCTAACTACTACATACTCTTTCTAAATAATGAAAGATATGTTTTATATTATGGAAGTATCTGAATCTAGTAAAAGCTAAACAAGCATTTGAGGAAAAAAATGTGCCCAGTTGGGCATAGCTTTCTGTTTATTAGGGAATCAGAGCTACTTCACAAACAGAATGTTTCTAATTCGACTTGGCAAAATTTAAGTTTAATCTTTTTCTTAAGAAAGATATTTGAATTTAGTATGAATTCTTGCATTATATATGTATATCTTGCATTATATATATATAAAGATATATATATTTAAGATATATATCTTTCATTTTATATATATATATATAATGAAATGTCAAAAAAAGTCTGCTTGTCATTAATTGCATTAAAATTTGTGAGGTTCCTAATAAATTCTAGATAATAGTCCTTATCTTGAGTCTATCTCCAAGTTATTTTGAAAATTTCCTAAAGTGAGTAATTCAGCTTATAGTGTTAGAACCATTTAGAGATTTCATTCAAATGCATGTGTAACAAACACAAGATTGGAATGGTTTAATCAAAAATAGATTTGTTTTCACTTACCATGTTTGTAAGTAGGTTACCCAGGATTGGTGCAATCATAACACAATGTCTTTAGTGTCCCAGTCCCAGTCTGTCTTTCAGCTATAATGCCTTTTGTTGTTCTCATGATTGTGGAATATTCACAAAGACACTTCAGTAACTCTATCCTTTCTTTCTGTACACTGCCCAGGAAGAAGAAGAAAGCAACAAGCTGGAAGTGGTAAAAAAGCAAAAGTTTCCCAGTCAGCTCTAGTATCTATCCTTTGGCTTAGTTGGCCAGAATTTTGTTACTGAATAACTCTTGTTGCAGAAAATTCGTGAAATATAGCTGACAATTTAGGCATGTAGCCATCTAGAAGAAAAGGAGTTTTGATTGGTAAAGGAGTAAAGGAAAATGGATTTGTGACTGCATGAGCCGTGTGTAACGAGGCTTACTAACCTTAACTGAAGGCATAGTCACTTCTCCATCTTTAGTATCTGATGCCATACCACAGATAGACTAATGCATACTTTTCTAATTGTAATTTTGATAGGAATCACATTAAGAGTATAAAATACTTTGGACAGCATAGGCATTCTAACAGTATTTGTTCTTCCAATCCATGAGCATGGAATGGCTTTTCCATTTCTTTGTGTCCACTTTCTTGTACAATTTCTTTCATAAGTGTTCTACAGTTTTCAGGGTACAGATCTTTTACTCTTATGGTAAGGTTTAATCCTATTGTTTTGGGTATAATTGTAAATGGAGCCGTTTCCTGATTTCTCATTCTACTGCTTCATTATTGGTGCATAGAAATGAAAGATTTCTGACAATGCTTCTGTATCCTGTGAACTTACTGAATTTGTGTATCAGTTCTAGCACTTTTTTGGTGGAATCTTTTGAGTTTTCTCTATAAACAGTATCATGTCTTCTGCAAATAGTGAAAGTCTGACTTCTTCCTCACTGATTTGGATGCCTTTTATTTCTTTATATTGTCTGATTGCTGGAGCTAAGACTTCTAGGACTATGTTTGGTAAAGTGGTGAGAGCAAATATCCATTTCTTGTTACTAACCTTTCCTCACTGAGGATGTCAACTGTGCATTTATCATATATGGCCTCTATTAGATTGAGGTATATTCCTTCTAAAAGTACTTTGTTGAGGGTGTTTACCATGAATGGGTGTTGTACTTTGTCAAATGCTTTTCCAGCATCTGTTGAAAGGATTATATGGTTCTTATCATTTCTTTTATTAATGTGTTGTATCACATTGATTGATTTGTGAATATTGAACTGCCCTTCCAACCCAAGAATAAATCCCACTAAATCATGGTGAATAATTTTTTTAATGTGTTGTTGGATTCAGTTTGCTGATATTTTGTTGAGGATATTTGTATCTATGTTCATCAGAGATATTAGTCTGTAGCTCTCTTTTTTTGTGGTGTCTTTATCTGGTTTTGGTATCAGGGTAATGCTGGACTTACATAATGAATTTGGAAGTTCCCTTCCTTTGTTTTGCTCTTTCTTTCTTTCTTTCTTTCTTTCTTCTTTCTTTCTTTCTTTTTTCTTTCTTTTTTCTTTCTTTCTTTCTTTTTCTTTCTTTCTCTTTCTTTCTTTCTTTCTTTCTTTCTTTCTTTCTTTCTTTTCTTTCTTTCTTCTTTCTTTCTTTCTTTCTTTCTTTCTTTCTTTCTTTCTTTCTTTTCTTTCTTCTTTCTTTCTTTCTTTTTTTCTTCTTTCTTTCTTTAATAGTTTGAGACGAATCAGTATTATCTCTTCTTAAACATTTGGTAGAATTTATCTGTGAAGCCATCTGGTCTTGGACTTTTGTTTTTGAGAACTTTTTGATTACTGATTCAATTTCTTTGCTGGTAATCAGTTTTTTCAAATTCTCTCTTTCTTTTTTTTTCAGTTTTGATAGATTTATATTTCTGGGAATTTATCCATTTCTTCTAAGTGGTTTAATTTGTTGGCATATAGTTTTCCTAATATTCTCTATGATTCTTTGTATTTTTGTGATGTTGGTTGTTATTTTTCCTCATTCATTTGTGATTTTGTTTATTTGAACCTTTTGTTTTTGATTAGTCTTGCTAGAGGTTTATTAATTTATCATTTTTATCATTTTTCAAAGGACCAATTCTGGGTTTCATTATTCTGTTCTATTCATTTTTGTTTTGTTTTTGTGTCTAGATCATTTATTTCTGCTCTAGTTTTTATTTTTATTTTTTTACTCTTCTCTGCTAGGTTTAGGTTTTGTTTGTTTGTTTGTTTGTGTTTAGCTCCTTCAGAAATATTTTTTTAAAGTGTAAGCTAAGGGCACCTGGGTGGTTCAGTCAATTAAACTACTGCCTTGGGCTCAGGTTGCGATCTCAGGGTTCTATGATTGAGCCTCAAGGTGGGCTCTTTGTTCAGTAGGGAGTCAGCTTCTCCCTTTGTCCCTTGTCCCCTGCTCATGCTCTCTCTCTTTCAAATAAATAATTAAAATATTTTTAAAGAAATAATAAAAATAAGATGTAAACTGATTCCTGGAACTTAAGCTCCAGATATACAAGAGTTAATAACTGGCACATGAGTAGATAGATGTTCCATAATTACTTTAAATACACATTTTATGTTATATTAGGATGGAGTTCTTACAGCAGTATAATCATAGTATAATATAAGGGAAAAAGTAAGAATGATCCTTGGTGAAACAATTAAAGATATTTTTGTTTTCTCAGGAAGGTAGTATAGCTAATGTAAAAGTATGTAGTCAAAAGTTTGGTGGTTTGGTTATTTCTTGAAAAAACCTCATTGCGACATGAAACAAAGGTAGAAGAGAGGGAAATTAGGATTGCAGAAGGCTGAGAATATTTGTGAGATGGAATATTGAATTAAAACAGAAATAGCAATCTTTTTTCCATCTCCATGACTTATTTTATAACTGAAATTTTGTACTTCTTACTTTTTTTTTTTTTTAAGTGTGTGTTACTGTTAAGTGTTTAGATTAATGAGAACAGAACAGGGAATGTTGGTTGGGGATGTTCAACAGAGAATCAGCATAGGTGATTAAAGCCATGAAGAAAAATTTGTTCATGAGGGATCATAAGTGAAAAGACAAGAAAAAAAAATGAAATCTATAAAGAATAGTCACTAAAAGGAACTGAAAATGAATCAGTCAATAACAGCAAGAACCAAACAACCAACATCTATTGAGTGTTAATTATATGCCTGGCTTTTTCTTAAGCACATTACATCATTTAACAATAATTACAATAATGTTAATCCATATAATTTTCATGCAGATGAATAAGTAATGTCATGATATTTGAATGATGTCCAATATGAGTAGATTTTAAGAATGCAAACTAATCAACAGTGCCAAAAATGAAGCAAGAACAAAGAAATTGAAAAATAAAATGTGTTTTTATCTTACTATATTTCTTCATGTTTACACTGAAAAACAGATGATTTTATAAAAATTTCATTGTATTCCATATGTTTCTTAATTTTGGAAGAGTAAGCAATATTTGTTTATTTGCTGTTCCATTTTATTTCTCCATTACATGCCTATATCAGTAAGATGAGGAGAGACAGTTCTCAAATTCCTAGTATTTTTTTATTTGTTTTTATTGAAATTCGATTTGCCAGCATACAGTATAACACTCAGTGCTCATCCCATCAAGTGTCCTCCTCAGTGCCCGCCACCCAGTTACCTCAATACCCTCCCACCTCCCCTTCTGCAACCTTTTGTTCATTCCCAGGGTTAGAAGTCTCTCATGGTTTGTCTCCCTCTCTATTTTTTCCCACTCAGTTCCCCTCCAAATTCCCGGCATTTAATGGAAACCAAATAATGTCCTTTTCCCTCATTTTATCCAGTTATTTCTTTTCTTTTCTTTCTATTGTTTTCTTAAAGTAAATATGGACATTTAAACTATTGGGTTGAGAACTATAAGGAGCTCAGCACAGAGAGCTCCATCTTAGCTCCTGCATTAAGAGACTTGGTCAGCCTTAACCTGACCTCTATCAGCCTAAGCCCTAGTCCTTGGGACAAGGCAGGTTCTTTTAGAGCTTCTTTCTGGCTCAGGGCTGTCAAAAGAATGATCTGTTTGTTATAGCCATACCTAATGAAAACCCCCATCCTCCTTTCCTTAGAACATTTAATAAAGATGTCTTACAATTATGAATTTTTAATTTGCCTTAGTTTCATAAATCTGATGCATATTATCTTTTCAAAATCAGTCAATATTAAATATTTATTTATTTTAAGAAGAATATGCAATGTTATTTTTCCTAATGTGACTTCATATTTGGGGGAGAAAAAAAAACATGACCAAAATCATGATTATACTAAAGAAAAGTCATTAATTATTAATTTGATTAATCAATAAATCTTCTTTTAGAGCATTCTAAATACCAAGGACTCAAGTAGTTTGCCAATTTAAATAGGTTGGATTTGAGCAATACTTGCATTAAAAAAGGAAAAAGGTCATATTAGTTTATGATATTAAACAATTCCATTCTAGTGAATATCAAGTTGGTCAGTAGTGAAATGAGCAAGAATGGAGTTAATATGAAGTGAGGAAGTGAGTCCAAAAAGACATCCAGAGAGAGCAATCAGAAAGTACTTTAGGTCCAAATAAGACTTTATGTTTTTTTCTAAGTAAAATATAAAGACAAATGTTTGATAACAGATTGGTAATTTGAGTCATAAGTGGAGCTAAACTGTTCTGCAGATAATATACTCCAAAGAAGTTAGAACAAAGACTGAAGATTATTGAGAACATGCTTTAGTAGTCCAGCTGAGGAGAAGACATTCAAAAGAGATTTAAATATTGCACAAAATGAGAATATGTAGTATTTTGAAGTTAAAATGGACAAAATTTGCTAACAGGTTGGATATAGGGTGTGAAAGCAAGAAAAGTTTCAAAGACTTAGGTTTTTGGCCTAAAATTACTTAAATGATGGTAAATGGAAAATGTATACCACAAATGAATATTGAATAAAAATAGAATTCAATTCCAGATTTAGCAGTTGTCACTTGAGGTGTATTCTTAATAGCCTGTTTATATGCCTTTGTATAATCTTTAGTGTTAGGGACAGTAGTAACAGAGCGGGGTTGGATATAGATTTCTGGGTCCTGAGATTAGGGATGCATGCTGATGTTCAACAGAGAGGGACTCTAGTTAGAAAGCAAAGAGATGCTTGCATTTAGTGAGAAATGTTGTTATAATAATTTAGCACAAACGATAAAAGGTAGGAAAAGATTTATTTATAAAGTTTCAGTTGTATTAAATTGTACTATATTTTGTTGCAGTAGAGCAAACCAACTCCTTTCTGAGATGTAGAATAGCTGTATAAAATATTGGAAAAATTAGATTCATATAACTGTAATTAAAATGAAGAATTATGGAGACATGATCCCATAGATAAGTAAAACCCAATGCTAAGAGACAAACATTTGAAGTTTCTTTGTAACCAGGTATCTAGTAATTCCAGAAGAGATCATATTGAGAAAGAAAAGCTAAGAAAATATTTAGCTAAGCTGGGGTCCCAGATAAATCAGAGTTTAAGTTATTTGTTTTATTTTTGTATCAGGGCGCAAGAAAAACAGAATTATAAATAAACTGGCCTTCTCACAGACTGAAATTCAGCTTAACTCATCAGAATTTCCATGAACCAGGATTGATAATGAACCTATTGATTCTATTATAAGATAACATCATGTTAGATCTCACAACATTACCACGATTTTGTATGCAATTTTTGGTTCATCATCATCGTCATTATCGTCGTCCTGCAGCCACAGGAGATGGGACAATGCAACTGAAAAATAAAATATAATAGAAATAGAAATACAAATTTAAAATAAATGTGCTTAATATAATCAAAAGGATAAAATGGGAAATTGAAAATTTGTAAAGGAACTGGAAACAAAAAAAATCTGATGAAAAATTGAAAGTAAAACTAAAATAATAAAATAAAGCTCAAAAATTTGCTAGTGAAGAAACTAATGGAGATAGAGTAATAGAAGGAAGTTCATTTTCATAATGAGAGAAGAATAGCCCTTATTACTCACATCAATCACCATATATATAAATTTCTTCTACAGAAGTCTAGAAAACTGCCTGTTATTAATACTTATAATCAAAACTGCATGAGATCGTTATAGAGCAGTAATGCAATACAAGGAAAGGAAAATAATTATATGAATTGGAAAAGAAGAAATAAAACTGTACTTGTTAAGTAATATGATCGTATACCTCAAAATTGGAATTATTAGAATTTTATTTTTAGAATTTATAATCCAGTTTGGATGTTTGCCATTTAATATATAAAAATCTAAGGTCAACATACAAAAAAATTGATCAACTTTATTTTATTTTTTCTGAGCAATAGACATATAAAGGAAAATATGTGTTAATAATTCATACATGTTAATAATTGATCATGTCAAATGTATACGAATAAGTCTAAGGAAAGTTATGCTAAACATGAAAAACAAATACTATGTTGAGGAAAAAACTAAACCTTGTAGAAATGGAAAAAAAAAACTCAAAATCGCAAAGATATGCATTCACAAATTGCCTTGAAGACTCAATGCAATTCCAAATGAAAACGCAAAATAAAAATCTATCAAAATGTTTATATTCTGACAACTCAACTTAAATTTTGTATAAAATTGAGAATGATCGAGAAAAACAAAATCAATTTTGAAGAATAATGTAGAAGACCTTGTTTTACAGTTATTGAGATTTTTTACATTGCTAAAAGCATTTTAAAGATGTGATTTTGCTCATTGAAACAAAACAGTTGAAACAAAATATTGACATAAAGCAGTAGGAAAAAATAATAGCCGCGTTAGCTTGTTAGAACTATCAACAACATTACACAGGCTGGGTATCTTAAACAATAGAAATTTATTTTCCCAGTTATGGAGGCTGAAATTCAAGATCAAAGTTTTGGCAAGTTTGGTTTTCTTCTGAGCCCTCCCTCCCACCATGGTTTGTACATGATCACCTTTTTACCATGTCCTCTAATGGTCTTATCTGTGCAAACACATCTTTTGATGTTTCTTTGTGTTTACAAATTTCCTCTTTTCATAAAGACATCGGACTGGGTCATGGCCCATACTGACAACCTCATTTGACTTAATCACTTCGTTAAAGGCCCTATCTCCAAATACAATCGCATCCTGGTGTACTGGAGTAGGGGCTTCAAGACATTAATTTGAAGATGGGAGTAAAATTTCAGCCCATGAAAATTGCCTTTTAAATAACTGATTTTGTACCCCAATGTTTATAACAGTAATGCCCACAATAGTCAAACTATGGAAAGAGCCCAGATGTCCATTGACAAATGAATATATAAAGAAGATGTGGAAAAATAAAAAGATGATGTGATATATATATATATATATATATATATATATATATATATATATATATATTGGACTACTACTCAGTCATCAAAAACAAAACAAAACAAAACCAAAAGCAAAATCTTGCCATTTGCAATGATGTGGCTGGAACTAGAGGATATTATGCTAGTTGACATTAGTCAATCAGAAAAAGACATTATCGTATGATCTCACTCATATGTAGAATTTAAGAAACAAAACAGAGGATCATAGGGAAAAAGAGGAAAAAATAAAACAGGACAAAATCAGAGAGGGAGACAAACCATAAGAAGACTCTTAACCATAGGAAACAAACTGAGGATTGCTGGAGGGGCTCAGGGATGGAGTAACTGAGTCATGGACATTAAGGAGGGCATGTGATGTGTTAAGCACTGGGTGTTATATGACCAATGAATCACTGACCTCTACCTCTGAAACCAATAATACATTATATGTTAATTAATTACATTGAAATAAAATTTTAAAAAATAACTGGTTCTGGATCAGCTGGAGGGCCCAATAAAATTAAACTTTAATCCCTATCTCTCTCCATAAAAAAGTTTCATATGATTATTGATCTAAATATTTATTGACACACATTATGCTTTGTGAAATTTTCTCACCTTTTTTTGATATTCTGTTTGTTCATTTCAGTTTTTTTCTCTTTGCATTTCAGTAAGGAAGTTTCTATTCATACCTTCAAGCCCTGTCCGGGATACTGATGAGTTCATCAAAGGTATTCTTCATTTATTATGTTTTTGGTTTTTAATATTTCCTTTTGATTATTTCTTAGAGTTATAATCACTCTATTTGCATTGCCCATATGTATTCCATGTCCTCTATTTTTCCCATTAGAGTCCTTAACATATTAATCATAATTATTTTAAATTCCCTATCTGTTAACTCCAAAATTGGTGTCATATTTGACTCAGATACCGATGATTGCTTTGTCTCTTCAGATTTTTTTTTTCTTTTAGCATGTCTAGTGATCTTTATGTTGAAAGCCAGACATAACATGTTAGATAATAGAAATAGAAATAAGTCAAACTTTAGTGTGAGTTTTTGTATATCTGGCTATAAATTGGTCTGTGTTTGGTATTCTCTACAGCCGTATGTGCCAGAGGCTCCAAATTCACATAGAGTCCTTGATTTTGTCTCTCATGTTATCTTCGGGTTTCCATAAGATTTTCTCTTTAGATACAGTCTGTGTCTTGCACCTCTCTCAGTTATAATCCAATTTTATTACACCACGGCCCTATTGATGAAGTGCCAAGGTATGGGAAAGGCAAAACATTTTATACTCTCATGATTAATTTTTCATCTTTTAGTGGTTCTGTGTCCTTGAGCTATCACCTTCACAAGTATTTTTTAGGCCCCTGACTCCTTTCAGTGAGTAGGGAGACTAAAGGTTATAGAGTTGCATAACTGCCTTTCCTCAAGTCAGAAAATGCTCTGGTAATGTATTTTCCAATGAAGAATGGACATTTTTTTTTTTATTGAGAATTCTCTAAATATATTTCTAAGTTAATACTTCTTCCTTTTTATGCCAGAAACAGGAAGATTTTTCACAGATATTTATTCTGAGAATCTTGTGGGGTTACTGTGACTAAACTCCAAAAAAGTGTGCAAGATCCCCTAAGACTGAGAGCACAGCAGTTTTTCACTTTTAAAGTAATCTATTTTAAACTTCTAGCAATTTCTCGAAATTATCACTTAGATTTTTTGACCAATTTATGGCTCCAGTGGCCGCTATGTCAGGTAAACTGGTCTTGCCTGTGATTCTTTGTGTTCTTCTCTCTCTAGATTTCAGGTTGGGGATTTGCAGATAAGGATCAGTTGTATTTCTATACACTAACAGTAAAACATCTAAAAACTAATACTACTTCCAATAACATCAAATAATAAAATATGTTGAAACAAATGTAACCAAGGAAGTAAAAGATCTTTACAATGATAACTACAAGACATTGATGAAAGAAATTAAAGAAGACTCAAACAGAAGGGAAAATATTCTGTTTTTATGCATCAGAAGAATTAATATTGTTAAAAATATTGTTAAAATTAAGATTGTTAAAAATATTGTTAAAATGTCCATACTACCCTAAAACATCTACAAATTCAATGCCATTTCTACCAAAATTCCAAGGCATTTCCCACAGAAATACAAAAACTACCCTGAGATTCATATAGAACCACAAAAGATTCTTAATAGCCAAAGCAAATCCTGAGCAAGAACAAATCAAGGGACATCATACCTGCTGACTTCAAGTTATACTACAAAGCTATAATAATTACAGCAGTATAATATCCTCATAACAATAGATATATAGATACCAATGGAACAAAATAGAAAGCCCAGAAATATAAAATCAGGCCTCTACCTAACATCAAAAACAGACATTAACTTGTAATAAAGATTTAAACATAAGATCTGATTCCATAAAACTTCTAGAAGAAAATATATGGTGTAAGCCCCCTTGACATAAATTTTGGCAATGAAATTTTTTTTTTTTTTTGGTTTTGACCTCAAAAGCAAAGGCAACAAAAACTAAAATCAAGAAGTTGTGTGTGTAGGGGGGGAGGAAGTGGGGTTACAGCACATTAAAAAGCAAAGGAAAGAACAAAAAGAAAAGGCGACCTAAATGATGGGAGAAAATATTTGCAAATCATATATCTGACAAGAGGACAATATCCAAATTATAAAGAATTTATACAATTCAATAATAAAAAAAATTTGGTAAAGAAATGGGCAGAACAGATGTAGGTACTTTTTCAAAGACATCCAAATGGCCAACAGATGCGTGAAAGATAGTCAGCATTAGAGAAACACAAACCAAAACCACAGTGTAATATTACATCACACTGTAATAAACAATACAATCGCTATCTTCAAGAAGATAAGGGATGACAAATACTGATTAGGGTGTGAAGATAAAGGAAACTTTTACAGTGTTGGTGAGGATGCAAATTGATTCAGTCACTTTGAAAAACAAAATGAAGGTTTCTCAAAAAATTAAAATTAGAACCATCATGTGATCCACCAATTTAATTTCTGGGTATATATTCAAAGGAAATAAAACAGGATATCAAAGAGGTACATGCACTCCCATGTTTACAGCAACATCATTCACAGTAGCCACGGCATGGAAACAAGCTCAGTGTCCATTATCACATGATTGTATAATGAAGTGCTATACACAATGGGATGTCATTCAGCCATGAAAAAGAAGAAAATCTTGCATTTATGACAATTTGGATAGATCTTGAGGATATTATGCTAAGTGAGGTAAGTCATACAGAAAAAGATGAATACTGTATTAATCATTTATATGTGGAATCTAAAAAACCTGAAGTGAAGTTGAAAAAGCAGAGAGAAATGATGGTTATTGGAGATGGGGAAGTGGGGGGATTGAATATATGTTGGTTAAGGGTTCATACTTACAAGAAGTACATAAGTAAGTCCTGGATAGATAATACACAGCATAATAATTTTAGGCTACTATACTGTATCATAGCAATACTGCTAATAGACTACCTTAATTGTCCTCACCACAAAAAAGAAATGAAAATTATGTGACATGATAGAGGTATCAGCAATCTCTACTGTGATAATCATATTGCAATAAAGAAATGTATCAAAGCAACACGTTATGTACCTTAAACTTATACAATGCTATATGTCAATTGTATATTAATAAAATAAAATTTTAAAAAGGATGGTGGTTATCTCCCTGACCTCAAGTCAGATGGGTCCTTAGATTTCCCAGAATACTCTTGGCATTTATTACAGTAGTTATCACAATATTCTATAAATATTGGTTTAGCTGTTTCTCTTTTCAGTGTAATAATGTATTTCTCTAACCACACTGGATAGTATCGTGTGTATTTTTATTCATTTGTGTTCAACTAAAATTTGTTAGATAAACATCCAATCAAAAATTCTCCATTTGACCTTATTTTCACCTTGGATCTTGCTGATGCTTTTATTATGAACTTACTAATAAGCAATTTAAATTTAATGACTCTCTCCTTTTATCCATTAATTAAACTCTTTTAGAAAAATATGTTCATATTGTTGAGTGCAGTAATGGAATATAAAAAGTGTAAAATCAGCACTTTTTTTTAGCTCAGCCATCTTTAAGCACAAAAGCAGTTAACTGCACCCAACAATTAAGTTATATTAATGCAAACAGGAAAAGAGATAGCTATATTTTGAAGCATGTCATGTTAGTGACTCTCTAGAGGTATATATTATTTGGGCAAAACAGAGACCACTACTTTCAGTATTACAGTGGCATGCTGGGACATGGTTAATAATTGGTTGAGGAGGGGTGGGAAGGAATCCTGATCTGTAACATTTGCTGGTTTATGTTCTATAAATACGCCTTATTATTGATTTGAAGCTATCAATGTGATGTCATGGAATACAGACTTGAGAGGATATAGGCACAATTGTTCTTCAAAGGCAACCATTCCAGCACAAAACTACTTGCAATTAAAAAAAAAAAAAGTCAGTTACAGGTGGTGTAACAGATAAAATAAAGCTCTGTTAAATTATTCTACTTCAGATTTCACATTAAATGGCAGTTAGAAATTTAACATTATACTTTAAAAATCACTTTTCTGTGAAACTAACATTTAAAGTCCATTTCAGAGGGATTATCATATTAAATCATTTTAATTTCACCAACAATTTCAAGTCTATTTGACAAAGGGGCAGATGGCCTAAAGTGAGGAAAGGCTTTCCATATTACATAAGGATCTATGGAAAAAGATAGAAAAATGGCCTCAGAAAAGCTATGCTTCATTAGTTTAGTTTTTGCCTTCAACTACTCTTTTCACAGATATAGCTTTATTTCAGATAACTTTCATGAACGCCTTAGGATAAGGATTACAATAGAATTTAAATGACAAAATACCATTTTAGCTTAAGTATGCCCAGGTTTACATCTTCAATACATACATTTTAACATGTGTATTAGACCAAACAACAGAAATGTAGAGATATTTTGATATTTTAAAGACTTTGTCTTTTAACTGATAGTGTTATCTCTGGAAATATAAGATCTGTTGTAGTTTATTATTAATACATAAAGTATTTCCACATCTTTCTCCACATACATAGTTTTAGCAAGTCCTTCAATTACTATGTATTCTCTAATGGGATGAACTGATTTATTGGTGGCTTCCTCTGTGCCTTCTATTCTCCTGTCTGTGTATAATTCATTTACACTGGGAAAAAGATATATTTTCAGGGAGATCTTTTTAAGTTTAGCTGCAAAGCAGTTGGTTTAGTTCTTAAATATTGAAAAACTCCTATATCACTAATCAAGTAATGTGACCCCAGCATTGAAGACAAAGTATTTCATTAGTTTGCATAAAATATACACTATTTGGTGGATACTTTTAAAAATATGTTATTCTGGTATAATTGTGTAGACATTTCTTATTTTTGGTGACTTGCATGTATTATTTCAACTGATATCTAAATTACTCAATAAAAATGGCTTTGGAAAAGATTTAATTTGTGCTAGCACTGTGCTAGGTTCTAGAAATGAGTTCTTACAACAAGAAATAGTGATTTCAGGTAGAAAAAACAATTTATCTTTCATAAAAGGCATGGAACTGTGTGATATGCCAAAAAAGAATTAGCACTGGAGCCAGATTTCAACACACCAACATTTAGAAAATTCCATCTCTATCATATTCATCACATGTTCTGAGGAAAATTGCACACATGAGAATTGAATGATCATCTAAAGACAACAGGCTAAATTGATAATTGAGGTGAATAATTTGTGTAATAAAGTAAATTTATTTAAGGGACTTGATTACTCATATTCATTATCTGCATGATGTGAAGTGCTCTACTTTCAACTCTGCTTTAACTAATGAGAACATCTTTTTAACATAATTGATGTTAAAATGATCTTCCTTATGTATTTTATTATTTTTTTATGTATTGGTGTTATACAGTTTTATATCCTAGGACAAGGATTTTATAGTCCCCAAAAATAATGTATATGGTTCTATGATATATCGAGGTATTAATCTATGTTTTTCTTTTCTCTTTTATTTCCACTGAATTTCTTTCTTTATTATTTTCAAGTAAAAGATATGAGACAAGACAGAAGCCAAAAGTAGTCTGTTAAGTCTTGGTGTTCTTTTTTTTTCCTAAAGAGTAAATCCCTAGAAGTGTTTATAAGATTGGAGTATTTAGTAGAGAAAGGGGACTGTGGAATTTCAGATACTACATCATGCACACACTCATAAGGAAGAATCACTAGCGTTATGGATGAAATTTCCTTTTTGAAGTTGGAGAGTTGTTGAAAACAAAATGGTGGCTCCAGTTACAGAGATCTGATAGGCAGAACAATGCTGCCCCAAGTTGTCCTAATCTCCAGAGTCTTTGAGTGAGTATATTTTATCAAAAGTTCCTTTATAGGTGTGATTAAGTTAAAGATCTTGAGATGGGCTGATTATCCTGGATTATCTGGGTGAGATCCACATAACCTTAAGAGTTTTTATAAGTGAAAGAGAGATGCAAGAGAATAAGTGATGTAATGTCAGAAAGGTTCAACAGGCCATTGCTGATTTGAAGGTGGAAAAAAATCCAGGAGCCATGATTATTAGCGGTACACAGAAGTTAGAAAAGACAAGAAAATGGTTCTCCCCTAGATCTTCCAGAAAGAAGCACCACTTGGCTGATACCATGACTTAAGCGCAGTGAGAACAATTTTGGGCTTCTAATATCCAGAATTGTAAGATGCATTTGCATTGTTCTAAGTTGCTAAGTTTGTATAATTTGTTACTTCAACCATAGGAATTAAATACAAATAAAATGTCAGGAAGATGGCAAGAGATTACATGGCTCTGTTGTTGATGTGTTTAACAGAGGGAGAATTATAAATAGACAAACAGGATCTCTTGCTCCAAGCATGCCACAGAATCAGAAGAAACAAGCCAATGGGCCTTAAGAGCAATGCTATGAGACTGATATCTCAGTGTGGACAGAGGTGAAGAGATGACCAGATGAGTTTGGGGGCAAAAAATTAATTTCTATGCAGCGTTCATGTCCTCATGCTTGACCTTGATATCATCCCTCACTTTAGAACTCATCGGATTCTTATGTTTTGTGCACAAATATTCAGAAACAGGATTTATGTTTATTTTTCCAGTTCTTCAATTTATTGGGAAATCTCAAAATACTAACTTGATATCCTTAATAATAAATGATATCAAATAAAAGGGACTATATTTCATTTATTTTTACTGAAATTCTCTTTTAGATAGGGAACCAAATATACTATGTTTTTCTTTTTTTTTTTTGTAAGATTTTATTTATTTATTCATGAGAGACACAGAGAGAGAGGCAGAGACACAGGCAGAGGGAGAAGCAGGCTCCATTCAGGGAGACCCATGTGGGTCTCGATCCTGGGTCTCCAGGATCAGGCCCTGGGCTGAAGGCAGCGCTAAACTGCTGCACCACCGGGGCTGCCCATGTATTTTTCTTTATATCTCATTGGAATCTCAATAAAATGTTGACTACAAACTTTTAACATGGCCCATAACCGAATTCACAATATCATAGTGTTTGAGATACTTAAAGAAAATAGGAAACATAAAATACTTATACCAAAGAGTATCAGAGAGAACACAATCAAATATACATGACAGTACTTACTGAGGGAGAGTTGCCAATTTTTTAAAAATCATTTTAAGTTAGTCATGAATCTAAGATTAATATAAGTATCTACATGGAAAATAAAGCATATCTTAATATATATGTATCAGCCTAACTGGATTCATTTTTCTCTTAATTACTTTTGATTTCAGGTCCTAGAATTTTTTTCAAGCAAAAGATAGCTAAAACAGGCCTTTGAAATTCAATTTGCTAAACCCTTAAAAATGGCAATTATATTAGAGGCATTAAAAATGTTTCATATGAACTTAACCAGAGCTCTTATCTGGTTTCAGATAGTTAAAATGTTTGAAATTATCTTTTAGTTGCATAACTTTACCCTTATTTTTGAATATTTTGATATAAAAAGAAGAATCAGTCTTGCTAATTTCAAAAGAATAACAAGACTTAAGATTATTTTTGAGTGACACTTGGGTGGCTCAGTGTTGAGGTCTGTCTTTGGCTCAGGGTGTGATCCCAGGGTCATGGGATAGCATTCCACATGAGGTTTCCTACAGGAAGCCTATTTCTCCCTCTGCTTGTGTCTCTGCCTCTCTCTCTCTGTCTCATGAATAAATAAATAAAATTATTTTTTAAAAAAAGAAGATTATTTTTGAAAGTTGGGGGAGAAATTTGCCCTGTCAGGTCAATTTGGATGACCCCAAATATTATTCTTATTTTAATTGCACTTTAGAATTCAGACAAGAGAACCAAGTTAATATATTGATTACATTTATTTTTCTTGTGATACCTAGACATATAGTATTTTCAATTAGCTATACTAGAGAGGAAAAGGGAAAATAGAATCAAAACATCATTTGGTGTGTTTATTTATTACATGGTTATGTCTGGTAGCTATTCAAATTAACTTGGTTATTGAAAAGCTTCAGATCTCATTTTTCATACTATTATAAAATATGAAGGAAATATTTGCACTGTAAGAATAAAGGTAATTTCTAGCAACAAAATTATAACTGTATATTGATAGGGCATTAGTGATCATCCAATCTAAATTTTATTTTTAATAGGAAAGGAAATTGAGAGTGAAAAGTTTATTGACTTGCCTAAGGTTTTTAACTACTTAGGAACATTGAAAGATATGAAACTTTATCTTCATTTTACTGCTTGTTTGCTTTTTTCTTCAGCTTATTGCAGTCAATACATTGATTTTTTTACAGACAATACTGTAAGGATGTTTTGCACATGATTTTTTCTTTGAGTACTATAATATATGTTATAATTGTGAAACATGCACTTTATTAAAGCTGGTTTAATACATCTTCTCAATCCTTCACTTTACACTTGACTGCAGAAACATAGATATCTATTGAAGATGTTTGCTATAGATTACAAAATAAGTACACAAAATCTGTACCCTTTCCCCAGTACCTCAATGCAAACTTCAACACTGGAGAAGGAAAATAGATGAAGAAATAGAATGAATGGGAAAGAAGAAGAAAGAGTTTTAAAGACAGCATGTTCTATTTCTTCACTGCCTACCCAAATTATAAGATCAAATGTGAACTGAGGAGATGGATGATAATTTAATTAAATGTAACATTAAAGTTTTAAATTGATCAATACAGAAGAATGAAGGTATCTAGAGGAAATAACAAGAAATAATATTTATGCTGCATTGAAGACAGTGTTTTAATGGCCATGTAGGAATAAAAATATGAGGACTTGTACTCACTCAAATGAGAATTCTGGAACTAAAATAACTATACAAAGCCAGGTTTTCCCCCAACCTAGCTTGTTCAGTGAAAGGATGGGGTAGGGAATATAAAATTAAATTGAGATAATGGGTGACCAGAAGGGGACTATACTTACTATCTTGGCCACTATTGAAGCTGGATACAATTAGGAAAGAAAGAAAAGAAAAGAAAAAAATAAGAAAAGAAAAAAAAGAAAAGAAAAGAAAAAAAAGAAAAGGAAAGAAAAGAAGAAAAAAAAGAAAGAAAAGAAAAGAAAGAAAAAAAAAGAAAAGAAAAGAAAAGAAAAGAAAAGAAAAGAAAAAGAAGGAAGGAAGGAAGGAAGGAAGGAAGGAAGGAAGGAAGGAAGGAAGGAAGGAAGGAAGGAAGGAAGGAAGGGGAAGGAGGAAAAAAAAGAAATTGCCACCAGTGTAGATGCATAATCAGTCTTGCTAACACAGAAGTTTGAAGTTCAAATATATACACATATATGATACAGGAAATCTAAAGGTTAGAGGTTAAAAGAAAGTGAACTCAACTTTGTAGTACCCAAGTACACCTAAAAGATGTAAAAACTATTCTGGAGGAAGTCATTCTCAAGGTATAACCCTTATGATTTTACACCTTTATATCATTTAAATATTAGCTAGCAAAACATAAATAGAAAAAAAAACATGGAAAGAAAACCTATAGTAAGGCACAATTAAAGACATTAGAAACTATTAGCAGAAGAATTAAGTGTTGATGTTTTCAAATATGACATTATTAAATACAAAAATGGGAAAAATTGAAAAGAAACTTTTTGTGACTACATTACAGGGTTAAATAGACTTTACAGCAAAAATAACACTAGCAGTTTTAAAGGGTTGGTTACACAATGACGAATGTTTCAATTCACCAGGAGAAAATAAGCATTCTAAATTCACCTGAAAATGTTGTCTCATTTCTATTTTTAATGACAAAAAGACATGATCACTTTGACAGTGGGGACAGGGTAGAGTTTGTGACCTCTAGTTTTTCACTTTCAACTACAAAATTCTATGAAATGTATATTCTCTTTTTTTGCTAAAAATTATTCACTTATGGCAAAGACACATCCGTATTCAGTCCAAATTTACCGAGGGCTTCCAGTACTGGGAATGGCCTCTGCTGCACATGGACATTGCTTTTTCATCCTGATAAAAAAGTGAGTCATCTTGATAGCCACATTCTCCCTATTATCTTTGAGGTAATGGCAACAGTATTAGAATCTACCTCTGCCAATATTTTTTTTCCACCTGCAAGAAACTGAATTTCAAAATAAGAGTAAAATAAAATTAAAGGATATAAATGATTTCATGTAAAAGAAAGTACAGTGAGAGGTAGTTTGATTTCCAGGTATAAAGCACGCTAGCCTAGGATCCATTTCTGTATGGTTCTCTTGACTGCCTGTCTCCACATGAGCATCAGTCCTGTGATGATTGCTCTCATGGCTCAAGAAGGCAGTGGAAACTATGGAGATACAATAGGTATTTGTTCACATTCATATGGAAGGGAGAGGAATCTTTATCTAAAAATGAATTACATTTTTTCTTGAGTATTATTAAACTATTTCAGGTTATCTACATATACCTAACACATCAACTCTTTAGTTCAATATCAGATACTGATAGGGATTATTCTTCTGTTCCTGAACCAAACACAAACCTCAGCAAGGGTTGCTATCCCCGGAACTGACACTAATCAGAACTCAGAGAAGAAACTGGGATTGGCTTCAGCTTCTCCTGAGTCACCTGCAATTTAAGTGTTGAGTAAATACAAGAAGAAAATTGTGGCTCTCTAAGTAATATTGACAAAAGGGAATTGGTAACCTAGTGTGGGCATTACTTAGGGGTTAGTGTGTGGTATAGAAAAATATTTTCTTTCTGTTGAACCTAACTATAACTCATGAAATTCAATTTTTTTTTTTTTGGTTTAGAAAGATAGAAAATTCTACAAAACAAATATATGTCTATACTATTTTACAAAATACCAATATTTTTATGTAATTCAAACCAAAATTATTATTTTATTTTCACTTAAGCAGAGATAATTCACTCCATTAACAATTAAATCAGAGTCTATAATTATCTTTAGTAATTTGAATATTTTGAAATTTGACTATATCATAGTGTGACTTTCACAAATGTGACTACACTCTGTTTACTGGGAGGTCTTTTATAAGATGGGCCTTGTGTTTGTCTGGGTTCTCCAAAGAAACAGAACTAATAGGATATTATATATATCTAATGGGAGAGAGAGAAAGGAGAGAAAGAGAGAGAAGAATTTACTATAAGGAATTAGCTCATATGATTATGGAAGATGAGAAATCCAAAATCTAGTCTGAATGCCTAAGAACCAGAAAAGTTGATATAGATTACACTCCAAGGCTAGTCTGAAAGTAGAAAAAGATTAACTTCCCGCATCAACACACCCAGGTAGATAGAAATCTCCCTATCTCCCTTACTCAGGGTTTTTGTTTTGTGTGTGTGTGTGTGTGTGTGTGTGTGTTTCTGATTGTAAGATGTATCTTTTATTAAACATATGGCACAAAACAAAGATTGTCAAATTTGGCTACTCTTCCTCTCTGTAACATGGCCCATCCCTAAAAATCCAAATGTGCAATTGATAATCTTTTAAATCTGTCCTCATTTTAATGGCTTTAAAATATATGAATTTAATCGGACAATGACTTAACGTGGCCACATTTCTATACATACAGAAAATCTCTCATTCACCAGGCACTCAAATCTTCATTAATAAACATAAAATTTCCATTGCCTTCTTCACATTGTGGCAGTTTAAGAATTAGGAATTATATTTACTAATTTGCTAACTTAACAAATCAGATATTTTGATTAAATGTGATTTTATCCATTCACTGCTTTGAATTGATTGATTTTATCCTCTACAATGCTGAATTTTTCATATTCCTACAGTTAGTATAAGCATGGGTTCTTCTACCTTGCTTTGGATTATTATATACTAAGTTTGCTCCCTCTTCCTATTCTTTCTACAAATGCTAGTTATATGCAATTTAGGGTGTTATGAATGTGCTCTGAATCATTTAAAGACTGAGCAAGTTTCCAGTGCTATATTTAATCCATTCTTGCCATTTTTTTAAAGAGTTGAATTGAGAAGAATCTTCATTTTTGTCTTTAACCAAATTATTATTGCACTATTGATATTTAATAATAATAGTATTATTACACTATTGATATTTATTTCTATGTATACATCAAGGCCATCAAGATAATAACCATTTTTAATGATTTCAGAGAGTCACTACTTATTCTTTCAAGTCCACAAGTATGACTGTCAATGGCCTGGCCAAATCTATTCGTATTACTCAGGTTTTTGTTCTATTCAGGCTTTCAGTGGAATCAATGAGACCCACCCACAATGGGAAAAGCAGTCTGCTTTACTCCCTCTGCTGATTCTGATGTGTCAATCTTGTCTAGAAACCCCCTCAAAGAGACACTGGGGGATAATGTTTATCCAAATATCTGGCAACCTCATGGCCCAGTCAAGTTGACACAAACTTAGTATCAAAAGACTCACATAGTCAAGGGAACAATGTAAAAGTGTTTGGGGGAAACCTATTTTTTTTTAAAGTATCTATTATCCATTATGGGCTGTGGAGATTGTATAGGTTTACATTTCATGTTTCCAAAGAAACTGTGAACATTGTTAGCACTGCACATCTGTATTTTCATATGAACTTGAAATCCGTGTTGGTGACCTTCACAATTGCCTTAATTAGCTGAGTCTTACTGAGTGAAGGCAGTTACACTGCTTTACTATGATACTTAAATATGTTCATAATTTAATACCATTTTCTTCAAAGGAAAACTGCAAATATGCCCTTACCTTGACCCATTTTATTAATTTCAGTGTCTGGAAGCCAAACATATGGAAATCAAGCTTTTGTATAAAATTGGAGTCTAACTAGAAACACACTTAGTAGTAAAGCAATGAAGCAGTAAAATTGTAAGAAAATCTTATGGTTTTTTTTCATGAATCTGAGATCATATCTGCTGTCCATTCATGTCTACATAGTATACATAGTGTTTACACATATACATAATATTAAATAATTAATTAGTTTAGTTTATAGAACTTACAGGTTTTTTATTTAATGCTCTACTAATCCTCTCTCTCCAGAAAGGAGTGAACTGTGATCATTTTAATTTATTTAGAAAAATGTCTTCCTAATATTTACTCTAACATCTCTACCAAGAAGTTAGAAATTATATTTTGGACAATCAACCACATGGACATTGATATCAGCTCATTTTAATGAACCCTAAAAGACATATTCTCATGACCCCTAAAGGAGAAAATACGAGAGTCAGTTGTAAAACATTTTTAAATGTTTCTATCCCATTGGGAAATTTTAAAATGTCTCTCAAATAACTTCAGGAAATCTTTTCATTCACAATCTGTGTGTGTGTGTGTGTGTGTGTGTGTGTGTGTATTTTTATGTTAAACTTATTTAGGGCAAAGACAATTTATGCCCACCATTTCTAGTGTAATTATTGAGTTAGAGTAATTATAGTAGATGCTCAGTAAAGTTTTGACAATAAATGAACAAATGGATGATTAAATGCTAGAAATATCAGGACTTGCATTTTTTGACTTTCTAACACAACTAGATAGAAATATTTCCTGAAAAATTATTATCAGATATCATGAATTAACTTTATTGTCTTTGTAACTTATCATCAACCCAAACAAGCAAAGCATGTTATTCATGAAAAAAATTAAAGCCAAAGTTTCAAAAGTTAATATTGAGAGAATAGAATAAATCAAACTGAAAACTTTCCCATATGTTCGGTAGTAAAGAAAAAAAGAAAAACAAACCTTAAAATATGCCTTTGAAAACACGAAGAGAAGAGGAGGTCCTGAGAGCCCAAGATAGAGTGTTTCAAATGGCAGGGGGATAATATGAAAATGTGAAATGTGAAAATGAGTGAGGAACACAGTCCTCCACTCCATCAACACTCTCTGAGATGCTGTAAAAGGGACATATGGGAGCTCAAGCTTAACTCAGAAGTGGGAATTTCTTTGCAGTGATCATAATGATTTTGTAACGTTTCTTATACTTCTGAGGAGACAACGTGTGTTAAAGATAACAAAAAATGTCATATTTATTATAAGCTGTTTAAAATGTTTTCTTTTAAATAGAACATTATGCCCATGCATATATACATGAATATGGATATATACTTTCAATCATAATTATTGCAGAAGAAATATGTACCACCTATCTTACTTAATGTTGCCAAAAACATATTTCAATAATAAATTACAAATTCTTGGTTAGAAATCTGTTATATGAGTTCATTTATCTTATAATTTTTTAAAATTGAAGATATTATCAGCATTTAGGGCTAACTTCCATAAAAGATACTTGTATTCTTAATTGTCAAAGATAAGTGAATAGCATTCTAGCCATATCTAATAAACATGAAAGCCCAGTTGAGACAGATACCTACATTCCATGTGGAGAGGGAATTGTAATATTTACTGGTATAGGTAGATAGTATAAAAGTTAATAATGCTATAGGAGAATGACGTGATGCACATGCACAGATGATAGTGTCCTGCACAGATGATATTGTCCTGCACAGATGATGTTTTTCTAGGTGACCTGTGCATATCCTTAGATATAATATTTGACAAGGTCTACATAGAAGAAAACAGAATATGGCAAGATTAGTGATTTTACTAGTATTACTAAAGTAAAAAGTGGCACATTTAAAAATCATATATATCCATTTACATTTAATAATACACATATGTTAATATAAAATTGCATTTAAATTGTATTGTTATTGCAAAAACTTTCTTTTTTAAGATTTTATTCATATATTCATGAGAGACACACAGAGAGAGGCTGAGACACAGGCAGAGGGAGAAGCAGGCTCCCTGAAGGCAGCCTGATGTGGGACTTGATCCCAGGACCGGGGAGCCAAAGGCACGCCCTGAGCCAAAGGCAGGCGCTCAACCACTGAGCCACCCAGGCATCCCACAAAAACATTTTGAGGAGATTATTTATTGACTAGTCTGAACCAGACTGGACATATCATTACTTCTTTTTATTATTTCACTTTTGAACTATATAAAGTGCTTTGGTTACTGAAGACGGAACAGTGTTCAAAATCCAGGTTACATCAAAACAAATTTTGTAAAGCAAATGTATTTTTGTGTTTCAATTGATGGACTCCTTCATTTAAAATTAAAGTGAATATGTTCTTGTACATACACAAGCATGCATAGGTGGTAGGGAAGAAATCTCGTATTAACTTATTTTATACTTCATTTTTGCACTTAAATTTCCAAGACTCTATCTCCACCCAGTTCTAGGCAGCAAGACCTAAGTCACTCATTTCCTCAAGGAGGCTGCTGTCTCTGTGAAACCAGTATAGGAGAGATGGAAGATGAAATTTTTTATACGTTCTGTAGATAGAAAAATTTTCATGTGTTAGTGAACATTAAATGGGAGAAATCTTCTCAGGGATCAATTGGCAATGTCTGGACTCCTTTTTGATAACTGTAACTGAAGGGAAAGGGGTGAACTATTGGCATCTATGGGCAGAAGCCAGATCCTCTGCATCCCTCAATGCACACAGGAAAGTTTCTTCAACATAAAATTATCCAACCCAAAATATCAATAGTGCTGAGGCTGCCAAACTCTGGGCTGGAGGAAGTGAAGAAAAGGGAACCTCATTAATATGAGAAAAAAAAAGGCAAAAGCAAGAGCTCATGAAGTTCTTTCTTAAAATGCACTCCCCCAGGATCAGGAAGGCCCGTGGGAACAGAGTCTGCTTGCAGAGAATTTGAGTCTCTATTTCGGTTAAGTGCTAAACATCACTTAGGCCAACGAGATGCTTTCTCTTTGCAAACTAAGAAGGATTTTCCTTGTTAACAGTAGCGAGCATGTCACCTACTCAGTGTCCAAGGAGTTTTGTTGCCTACTTCTGCCCCCACAATTTGTTGCTTTGTCAAGTGAACTCTCTATAGCCCACCCTTGTTTCAATGACCCAGGACATTAGACACTTTGAAGGGAAGTGGTGGGGTGGTGGGGAAAAGTCTCTGCATCTCAGGCCCCAAGCAGTATCGTACAGCAGCAGCAGAAGACTGACCCTCAAGCAGTGTAATAGTTAAGCACCTTCCACCCTTCACATACAGATATCTCCTCTTCTCCGAAAGTAAAGTTTTTACCTCGTACTATTATAAAAAAAAATAATTTAAAGTCTCCATCCTAGCAAACAATTAAAAAGAGATGAGAAAATCATACTGAAAGAGAATGATAATGATTTGTATTTCTGTTTGCCTTATATACATAATATTTTCCCTTGTAAGTCCGTGGTAATTTTCATGGAGAGTCATCATGATGTAATTACTTTCATGAGATTGACAGCAACAGCCAATCTATTATAGATTTTTATGACATGCTAATTTCCCATCTGTCCAGGGCACTTCTTTTCATGTGCCAACATTTTAGAGAAAAGTTAGAAGAATTGAAAGCCTGCTCCTCTTCTAATTGCAGGTTGACAATTATTAATGCAATCTTGCTAAAGAGGAGGCACGCCTCTTCATTTTTTAAAAAGGTCACTTTTATAAAAAAAATAGTTCACTATAACTTCTAAATTGAAAATTATTTTCTAGTAATATAAGTAGGCTTTTTCCCTCTTCCATGCATATCTCTAATCCTAAAACGACTCCCTTTTGCACATTTATTTCCGATATTCTCTGTGAAAATTCTTTCACATTAAGAACCTTTCCCAAAAGGCTTCATTGAAACATATCATATAAAGGATCACAAAATTCCTGTTAAATCTTAAAAAAAAAAAAAGCCATTGTGAATGCTATAAATGAATCAACCAAGGACAAACTGAATGATTGGTTTTCTCTCTGATAAAAGCAAACAAAGCAATATACACAGAAGGCTTAAGAAGCATCAAGTTGAAGTAAAAATTTAGGTTACATCAGAAAAGACCATGAATACTTGTGTTTACATTTCATTTTTGGTGTTGCTAAAGTGAGTTACATTTGTGCCAGCGTATATTGCTCGTTGCAACCTGGGCTGGTTGCTTCACATCACAAGGGATCTCATACTCTTATTCATGTGTTGGACAGATGATTGTTGAGTGAAAGATTTGGTAATGTTAACAGACATTACTCCATATTTCAATTTTTAGATATATCACTTCTCTATTAAGTAGAGAAAAACAAGATTGATGGCACTGAAAAGTGTCATCAGAATGCATGGAAAATGAGTAAGTGATGAGAGTGAGCTACACGATAAAAAGGTACTGTACGAATCTTTTTAATTAGAGACAACACACATGATATTGTAGGGTAATGAAGATTTTATAACAGTTTGTAAATGAGCATCGTAAACGATTTTACAGGAAGCAGAAGAAACAGGGACCACCATTCCTAAGTATTTCAAAGGGATGGTTCTTACAAGAGAAGCAAAAGTAATTTTTTTGAGAAGCAAAGCTATTTGAATATGACCCCACAATAGTCTCTCCCACGTAATACATCCCTCTATGAAAGAGGACTTTCTAGCCTTCTTTTTTCAAGTGAATCAGGAAGAAATCCACAGTTTAACTAACATGCCACTAAAATGATGTGACACAAAAGAAAAGCAATATTAAGCGGGAAAGGTAAATTTAGCAGTGCTGATTAGATAAATACTCAGCTGATGTGACAATTATTGAAACCGGCATTTGCAAGTTGCATTAGATCTGCACCCTTTTCATTTAATTTATTAGAATGCTCTGCATACAGATTAACTCCCTTAGCCTAATATTTCTTGGTTCATTAGCATTAAAATGAGAACTGCAAGTTCCTTGGAATAACCTTTAAATTGTTTCTTCTAGCTTCAGCACAACTTCTGACAGTATCTCGAAATCTCCTTGAACTATTATTTTGTCATGTTCAACTCTTCTCAAACTGTTTTTAATTTAGTCTTTACCAAGGGCTAGAGCTTTTAAATTGACTTTTAAAAGCAATCTACAAATTTTGTCCTGGATACCGGGAGCACACGGCCAAGAACTTCCAAGTCTTTATTTAGACATGCTAGTGAAACTTCAGGCCATATGGTGGCTTTGAGCATTTTTAAGTCCCTAAAATATACTAAGGGGGCATAGTGAGGGTGGTCACACAAAATGTTTATGCATGATGTTTTCTCTAAATCTTAAGGAGCAGGAAAGAAAGGGTAAACAGTAAAGTTCTTGTTACCATGTCATCTGCTTTTTCAAAGGACTCAGGAAATTTGCTGAGGGCACTGCATGGTATAGGTTACCTTAGTTGGATGGCATAGAAACCAAATTGTTTCATAGAAAAATGCTTTGAAAATGGGGTGGAAAATAAAAGAAGCGAGACAGAGAAAGGGGGGAAAAAACTACTGAAAAGACTAAAGAAACATCTGTAGGCAATGCTGGAAAGGAGATAGTTTCTTGAATTTCCAGATGACAAACACCTCGAAAGTATCATATGATCTGCTGCCTTTAAATTAAATGACGGTAGGAATATGATCTAATAATTTTCTTGTTGTTTGTTTGTTTTTAATAAATGTGGTACAAAGTGTTTGGAAGGAAGACCTAGTACATTTAATTCATTTTTTAAAATGCATTTCAAACAACAAGCAGGTGAGATTTTCTAAGTCCAAACAAATTTCAGAAAGTAAAAATAACTTTATGAATGATCCCAGGGGAAAATGGACCAGTCTCAAACTCCATGATTTATAATTGTGTCCCAGGGAGAGTTTCTGAAGGCACTTCAGGAAATTACATTTTTATGCTTCTTTTTCAAAAATCTTAAAACTAAAACAGCCATTTAAAATATACCACAAAATCAAACATTTTGACTTCAGTTTTCAACAGAATTGAGAGGAAGTTAAATTACTGATTTGAAATTATTACATTTTACAAATTCCGATGATATGTCTAGTAGTTCAACAATATTAATTTTGTAATCTGAAATCATAGATATTTCAATGTTTACCTATAGTTTCCTTAGGTTTTCTTATTTCTATCTGCAATAGCCTCTAATCTTTTATCACACATGAAACATACTGCTATGCCTTTTTTATTTTCTTAATGATATTGATTCTGCAAGATATGATTGATCCAGTTCAAATAAACAACAATAAACAAAATTGAAGATTGACTTTTATAACAAATTCAATTTTTTTAACAAATTCAATTTTTATGTAAGTGAAGTTCTTCAGTGGTTGTGAGAATAGCCATCAGTGCACACATAGCCATGGTCCCCACGCATCCTTTGCAGAATTCTATTACGTAGTAATGAAACACAGTGAAGGGAAGGGTTTCATTTCGTCACTGGGGTTTCCCACTATGACTTTCACAAGTGTGTACTCTACTCCAGTCGAGTGCCAAATGCTTAGAAAAGTGAGACCATAGAGCCCACCCATTGAAAAAACACTTTGAAATACATTTCCAATTCTACAGAAAGAATAGTTAACAAACATATGTTTCTTAGTGACACCATTTTGTTCTAGAATTAATTTTTTTTTTCTGGCAGTGACTATTTTTTCCATGTACTGCATTGCATGTGCTACATTGCATGATCTACATTTTTATGCAGTGTTACACCCAGCCTGTTTCCATTTAGGTGACTAATTTTGAAGTGATACCTTATAAAAGTAATAGATTGAAATTAATAAAACAGCTATGATTTTGCCTGCCCAGAAGAAGTAACCTGTTTGCCTGAATTTTCGGCGACTATTTTTTAGTTGTTAACATAATTGTCATTTAGTTGTCACAACCGTATTTTGAAATGATGCAGCAAAATCAAACTCATTTTAAATATTTGCAAGTAATTATGTTAATCATGGGACAACCTCTATTTAATGGGTAATAAGATACACTCTTAACAAATAGCAGCATGGTACAAGAAAAATGTTTTCAGATCTGTAATTAGTGGTTCTTGTTCTGCTTTTGAATATATAAACTTTTATTTTTTGCAAGATCCTCAAGCTCTTAGAAGCTGTGTATGCTTACCCTAAAATCACATCTGTTGTATTTGTTAGGCAAAGGGAATGTTCATGAATTCTCAAATCCCTGCCATCTTTTAAAACAAGTGTGATGTAGGTATGTATGTATGTATGTATGTATGTATGTATTTATTTATTTATAAAATACCTCCAGTGCTTCAGTTGTAGCAGATTTGATGATAGATTTGAGATTCTTAACTGGAAGTCATGAGTTTTTTTCTTTGGGTTTATTTTTCTTCTCTCTGTAAAGGATAATCTTTATAATTATTTGATAGTTATTTTAGTGATGTTCCACTAATGATAAACTCTAGCTTTTTCCTCAAGAATAATTTAAGTATGTTTTATTTATCCTTAAATGATGGCTAACTTAGAAGTGAAATTCTAAATTGAGGGTTTTATTTTTTGTTTTTGTTGTTGTTGTTGTTGTTTTCAGTAATCTGAAACTATTACTGCATGCTTCCTGGCATCTATATTTACTAATGAGAAATAATGTTCTGAAATCATGTCTCTCTGGATAATTTGTCTTTTCTTTCTGGCTTACAAAACGTGTTTGTTGAGCTATAGTTTCACTTCATTGAATGTAGTAGTATATTTATTTTTATAGATTTTATTTCGTAATCAAGAGCTTACAGTGATATAGCATATATTTGGTCAGTTCAGGTACTCCATACCCGGAGGAAATCCAATGAACTCTGTAAAAAAATACTAGTTTTGAGGATTCTTTAAGTGCTGGTAAAAGAAGAAGAAGAAGAAGAAGAAGAAGAAAAAGAAGAAGAAGAAGAAGAAAGGAGAAGGAGAAGGAGAAGGAGAAGGAGAAGGAGAAGGAGAAGGAGGAGAAGAAGAAGAGCAGTCATGAGATTATTAACCTGGACAATATGGAAGTCATTTTCTAGTTTCTTAGTGAGCCAAACTCTCAGTTACCAACAAGTGGGACCCCTGGTGTTGGGTAGCTAATTCCCTGAGATGACTTAAGTGCTGACATTTCTTCATATTATCTGCAAAGATCAGAAAAAGGGAAATATAAGTAATTTGTAATTCCCACTCACAATTTTATTTTTGGCTGGAATATTTTATTCTGATTTTTTAAAAGCATTAAATCCATTGTATATCAATTTCATTTATTTCTTTCCCAAGAACTATGTGTTATAGCTTATCAACTAAAATGGTGATTTCTATATTTTGGTCATTTTTCAGCTTCTCTATCAATTCTGTGTTCTACCTCAACAAATTGCTTTCCTATTGTTGTTAGGTCTTGTTTGTTTCTGTCAAACAATTAATTTAACTTATAACATACCTTATAGGCATAGAATTACCTTCCATCTTTCATAGACATGGACAACGTTCATTTTTAATGTGACCTCTACATCTCTCTGTGTACCTCCTTTCCTCTTTTCTCTTTAACCAACTCTGTCATTTTCCTTACACACAGGGTTGGCTATTGTGTCTTCTCTGACTTTTGTATATAGTATCTGTTAGATGATCAGTTTATCAATCCTAAAAAAATGGGTTCAATCATTTAGAATATTTTAGATAAAATTCCAAAGGAACAAATCCAGTTGGTCCATTTTTCTTACAACAGGCCATAGCTCATAATGTCTTGGCCACATTATTGAGCTCAACATTCTTGGATGAGTCATCGACAACCTAAGTGACTGGCTGTCAAACAGTAATTCAGATATTCTAGGTAGGCTCAGCAAGGAAGATACATTCTGTGATCAGAAGAGCAAAAATGTGATTGATCTTGATTTCTGGCATATATATATATTGTTCAAAAACTTATTTAAAATCTGTATATAAGTGAAATAAGGCAAACTGAGAAAAAATACCATATGATTTCACTCATGTGGAATCTAAAAAAGAAAAACACAGACAACAAATGAATGAATAAACAAATAAAAGGCAGAATCAGACCTATAAATATAGAGAACAAACTGATGGTTGCCAGAGAGAATGAGGTGGGGGATGGGCAAAATGGTGAAGGGAAGTGAGAATACAAGCTTGAAGTGTTATGGAATGGATAAGTCATGGGAATAAAAGACACAGCATGGGGAATAGAGTCAATGGTGCTGTAATGGTGTTGTACGGTGACAAATGGTAGGTACACCTATGGTGAGCGTTAATATAATATATAAACTTGTTGGACCACTATATTCTACACCTGAAACTAATGTAACATTGTGTGTCAACTATACCCAAATAAAAATGATTAAATAAAATTATATATATTACATATATAATAAAAATATATTAATAAAATTATATATATTATTATATATTCTCATGTCTAGATGGACATGTCTATAAGAGAACATAGGTGAAACAAGGGTAAATGTGCAAAAATTAATACAGAGGAGATTATAAGATCCTAAATGAGTGGTATGTTCATGTCTGATAGAAAATAATTGTCTGTTAAAATAGAATTTTTAATAAATTAATGGCAAGGACTGTGCATGTTTGAGTATGTGCATACTATGCATTAAGACCTTTTAGAAATTACATTTAGGATGCAATGTGGCACTTTTCCTTGCTATATGAGTTCTACTCAATTTAACTTGTACATGTTAAAGGTTTTTATTATGTATGTGCAAGTTATATGCTACTTCCTGAGGATATGACTGTAAATGTGATAGATATCCTTTCAAAAAATACTTGAATTCAGAAAGGAGTGCAAACAGTTACAGGCAGAAATATCGTGTATTACATGCTATGATGACCAAAGGTAGACATTTTTAAAATCTCATTGAATGAGTGGCACATAAAATCAAGTAAAAGATTTTCAGATGAAAAGAAGTTATCAGGAAGAGTATTCCAGAAAAGGATGCAATATGTAAAAATACACCAAAACAAAGGAGAAAGATCATGAAATTATAGAGTAAAATCATGAGCAGTGGGAAGGCAGGTGGAGGTGGAATGGTAAGATTTGAAGATAGACAAGAGGCTAGTTCATGCAGAGTTCATGCAGTTCATGTATAATGGCCTATATGTATATGCATAATAGTCTGAGGTCAATGGCAAGTCAAGAACTTGGAAAGTAATGAGGGTAGAAGAGATACATGATCGTATTTGCACATTGATCTTTTTCTTTATTTCAGTGTGATACATCGATTGGGAAGGCATTTGTGAAAGACTAGGAGGCCAAGCAGGAGGTAATGACAGCATCTGACATGAACAATGAGCCAGGAGCTCCAGTATTTTGCATGAACCATAAGCCAAATAAGCAATCTGCTATATCTATCAAGAAAAAGTGATTTAAAGTCATGCTTTATATAAGAATATTCTAAATTTTATTCAAAATATTAATATTTCAGAGCATAAACATTGGTTATAAAATTGAGACTTTTTTGAGACATTTTTATGACTAAATTCAGAGCCGTCCATGTTTTTACTAGATTGATACACTGCACTAGTACTGAACCTCATCTAAAATATGAGTAATTGAAATTTTTGTTTATTTTGCTGACATTTCATCTAATAAATTTTTCATCTGACCAGTGTTTCGGACTCCTAAGTCTATATGGGATATGTCTGCCCTTAGCTTTGCTAGAGGCAAAATGTATTTTTGTTGATAAAATGAGCATCATGCTTTCTTCTGGAATTCCCTATTCATGGCTTATTCAGAAGGTTCTTTCAGTCTATTCAAAGTCCTCTTCTTATGGTTTCTTTCTTTCTTTCTTTCTTTCTTTCTTTCTTTCTTTCTTTCTTTCTTTCTTCATTTATTTATTTTTTTGAATACTGGTAAAAGCCTGTGTGATTTTGTTTTCTATGAATTAAGATGATAGAGCATTCCTTTTAAAAATGAAATAAATGGGATATAGAGATTTTTTTCCTCAGTGACAAAGAAAAGCAGTACAAGGAAACAATTCATTAGATTTGTATTAATAATGGAAAAGAAATGTGTGTATTCTATAATGTTTGAAAAATGTAAACTGTTGGTTCATTAGAATGATAATTATCTTATTTTAAACATAGTACTTAGACTAAATAGAGCTTTGTGGTCCTTCCTTCTTTCCCCCAAATATTTTCGTTCCTCTTTTTTTGTCTTTTATTTCAGTTTGGAAATGTTTTTAAGTTATATAAATGTAAAGAGACTTCGTTAGATTATTTGTTTAAAAACCTAAAAATTATAAAGAAATGTTTTCACATTTATATCAAAATTATACTTTATGAAAAATAATAGATTTAATATTAATTAATAATAAAACAATAGTCATAAGTGTGTTAACTCCATTGTACCAAATACTAGAATATTTTTAGTAGTAACTGCTTAACTGTCTAGTGACTTTTTTAAGTTCGCTAGTGTTTTGTTGGCATAAATTTTAATCTCTTTAAGAAAGTGAAGATATAAAGCTAAGTGATAAGTCAGTAATAAGAATTCAGATTTATATTTATAGTATGTGACACAGGGAAAAAGCGTATTTTTTCTTAAAAAATAATGTTCAATAAATTCACATAGCATGTACTAAGGGCAAGTGAAATCAGTAACAATACAATATCATAGGAAATACCAAGTATTTAGAAATTCAGTATCAGCCAGGAAAAAAAATCAAACCTAATGATAGTGAAAAAAATCATATAAAAATGCATGATATATAGTGAAAATACTGCTTAGATGCTTAGAAAGAATCTTACAACTTAAATACTAAATTGTAGGAGGAAAAAAATATTCTAAATCAATCACCCCAAATTTTGCCTTAAAATACATAAAAAAAGGAAAAGTAAATTACACCCAAACAACAGGAATAAGATAGAGAAAACAAAGAGAAAAATTACAAAGCCACATGTTGACTCTTTGAAGAATTTAAAAAAAAAATGACAAAAACAAAATAAAAGCCCTATAGCAGCTACATAGATTGATGAAAAGAAAAATATCTCACATATTATAATAATATGATGCATGAGAGATTATCATCATAGAGCCTATAGATAATCAAAATATAAAAGAATATTTTGTCCGGTTTAATACCAACACATTGGAAAACTTTGATGAAATGAATATATTCCTTGGAAAATGCAACTGAGCAAAAATGCAACAAAACAGGAAATTTTTGTAGCCCTATGTCTTCTAAAGGAACAGAACTTAATCATCAAAAAATTTTGCTACCAAGGAAATTATAGGCACGGACGGTTTTACTGTTGAATCTTATCAAACAATTAACAAGAAATAATACCAATTTTATGCAAATTCATCCAGAAAACAAAATATCCTTTTCTACTTGCTTTGGAGGCTAGAAAAACCATAATGTCCTAACCTCACAAAGACCTAATAGAAATGTATGGATTAATATTTCTTATATATAGGTACAAAAATACTTTAAAATATTGGCAATTGAATCCAATAATATGTGAATGGAATAACATATCATGACCAAGTAAGTGTTGTCTCAGTAATGTAGTTTAAATAAGCCATTTTGATAAATGCAGAAAAAGAATGTGAAAAAACCAACGCCATTTTTTTGTTAAAAGCTTTCAGTAAAAATAGCAGGGAACTTCCTCAGTCTGATAAAAAAAAAAAAAAAAAAAAAAAAAAAAAAAAAAAAAAAAACAGGTACGATAAAATCTACAGCTAATATCACAAAGAATGGCAAAATATTGAACACTCGCCCCTAGGGACAACCACTCTTACTATTTCACATTCTGAGGAATGTTCAAAAAAACTACAAATAGTAACTACATTTAGCACATTTGCAGAATACAAGGCTAATATACAAAAGTTAATTTCATTTTAAAGCACTAGCAGCAAACAATACAAAAATGAGATTTAAAACATTCTGTATACAAGAGTGTCAAAATTCATGTAAGTTAACCAGACACTTAGCAAGAAATAAGAAAGAACTGTATAACGAAAACAAAACAACACAGATTTGAGAAATTAAAGAAAAGCTAAAGCAATGATATATTATTCTATATTCATAATTTGGAAGATCCAATATTTTTAAGAAATCAATTTATCCCCATGTGAATGATAGATTTAATACAATCGCAGTCACAATTCCAGTAAGCTTTTTATTTGTTTGTATTAATAAACAATTTTCAAAATGTACATAGACATACAAAAGACCTAGGGAGGCTCCTGGGTGGCTCAGTGGTTGAGCGTCGGGTTTTGGCTCAGGCTGTGATACCAGGGTCCTGGGATCGAGTCCCACATCGGGCTCCCCTCAAGGAACCTGCTTCTCCCTCTGCCTACGGTCTCTGCCTCTCTCTCTGCCCCTCACTGGGTTTCCCATGAATGGATAAATAAAATCTTTAAAAAATATATAAAGTGCATTTAGTACTCTTGTAGATAAACCTCTTTCCAAATATATAATAACTTAAATACTAAACTTAATTCATTCATTCATTGAATTCATGTGAATGAATTCAGTATTCATTCAAATACTTTGTCATTTTGTTTGGTTATAAGTGTTTGCTATAGCTCCTACAAAGTTTTATTTCTTGAACATTAATGATTTTAATCATTTTATAGTAAATATTTATCAAAGCACCTTTTCATGTTTTTGATATTTTATTATACAAACTTGTTTCTCTCTTATATCATGAATACATCATGAGGTATATTGATATATTTTTATTAGTTTTGACTCTCCTTATTGTTAGATATTTTTTCCTTCCATTAGCTTTATATCTTTAACTTAACCTTTAAAAATCTATTATTTATTCTGTTTATGACAGAGTGATCATGTTGAGACACTACTCAAATTTTATTTCCCCTACGGCTGTTCCTCTAATAGGACTTCTAGTTTAAAGTAGTGTTAGCCTAAGCACAAATAACATTGTCTTTCCTAACTTTGCAGTGAATCACATAAGAAAACACAGGAAGAACCAAAATGTATAAAAATATCACTAAATAGGAGAAATCAGTTATTGTCTGAACTCAGATCCAACAATGAACAATTGACTACTCTGAACTAATGTAAAATGACAAATTTCTTCCCAAATTGTTTAAGGCACTTAGAAAAAAAAAAATAGAACTTTCTGTTTCAACTATAGTATTATTGTGTCTTCTTTCACTTTTGTGAAAAGATTTTTGAGATATACATAAACTTTTGTTACTAATTTTCTATTTATTAACATTTCTTTCAAATTTGGATATATTTATGCCTAATAAGAAATGTGAAATTATCAGCAAGATGGCTGAGTTCACAGTAAAAATATCGTTACTATTTCTGAGTGATATTTGCCTATATTCTCATAATAAATTATCTAACTTTTCATCTTTTGTATTGCCATTCTGGTTTCTGAACTCTTAGACTACAATGTAAAACATACTATTAAAGATATTTTTCATTTTTTTACTGATGTGATCATTAGTTTAAATTCACTTTTTAAAATCTCCCTTTTAAGGAGACAATAAGTTCTTTCATAGTCTATTACTTAATGTCCTATATTTTAGGTAATTGAAAAGTTTTTAATCCTTAAGAGGTAGATTCGTCTGTCTAACTTAGTGTTTGTTTGAAATGACAGGATTAAAATATTTTAAGTAAAGAAACAAAACATGTCATATAAGTGTTTATTCATGAGTATCTGCTGAGCAACCTCACACATATTTTGCAAACAGAGAAAGCATATCAATCAGTCACAGTCTTTATTAAAAAAGCATAGATATATCAAACTTTTAATACCTTTTTTTTTAAGATTTTGTTTTTAAATAATCTCAACACCCAACATGGGGCTGGAATTTACAACCCAAGATTGAGAGTTGCATGCTGTATCAAGTGAGCCCTCCAGGAGCCCCGAGATTTTAATATCTTAATGGTTTATCATTACTTGTTTAAAAAAACAAGTGAAGGATTATTTGAAAGCTATTGTTTTCTGTATAAGATTTCATTAATTTTTGAGGTGAATATTTCCCAGAGATGCTTGACTGAAGAACTGATTAAAATGAAATGTGCCTAAAATATTTAACGGAGGATCTGCTCTAAGATATGTCCCTTGAACATGTTTGTCAGCACAGAACACCTGACAAATTCTAATAAGAATATTTTTACTCCATTAAAAATAACATTGCACCTGTGACTGATATGTAAAGTATGTGTGTACTTTTTAAAATGTATATGTATACATTTTTTTAAAGTCTTTTGTAATTTAAGATTATATTTCTGTGACACTTCTGAGGTTTCTTTTTTTCCCCAGTGGGAATTTATTTAGAACTTTCTGAATTTTTAAATTTTGACATAATAGTATAGGATTGTTAATGACTTTTCTTTTTCATCCTTTAATTTGCTATTCATTCCAATATATTGTCAATGACTTCCTTCAAGCATTATTATCAACTAATTGGAATCTATCTGCACACCATAGATTTTATTAATTTCTTCATTTGTTTAAGTGCTGAATGGCCACAGACAGTTTCGGGGTTTTGTTTTATTTTGTTTTGTTTTACCTTTCCTGAGCCCTCTACTTGGTTTACTTTCTCCCGATTTCTCAATTAACCTCTATTTTACCGCAGTCATAGGTCATCAGGTCATCACACATCATTTGATATTTGGTACTGGTTTTCTAATTTGTGGACAGCATACAACATCTTCAAAAATTAAACCAAGTTTTGCTGCTATTGTCACCAAATCACACAAAAATGTATGTCAAAGTACAAATATCTTTAAAGAGTAATGAATAGGTAAATTTCAAATATATTATGCCTCATATTGTATAGACTTTGAATTACTATAATTATGTAGCCATATTTTTGTTTACACTTAAAACAACATTCACTTAAAAATGGCTTGTACAGAAAACTAGACATTGAATCAGAAATTAAGACTTTGAACAAAATGTTACACTTAACAATGTTAAAAAATATAATGGCATCTCATTTTGCTTTAAGTTGTGAACCTTGAGGATGAAGTCATGAAAAAAATATCATCTCTACTAGATATGGCTTTTCTTCCCTTAGGATCATGAAACACATACCCACAGTAACCATAAATACACACGCTTTGTAATTCATGGTAATTATAAGCCATAATCGTGATGCTAACTTAGGCCCTCATGAAGTTAAGTGTAGCCTGTTTTAGGCTTCATTTCTGAAGATGTTTTTCAAAGGTTCAGAGATGTTTTCTGGTGTAAAGTTCTCTTAGAGTTTGAGTTTCCTTTGGGGATAGTTGAATCAGGTGAGATGTAGATCCATTTTATATTAAGGTTTTGTATGGCATTCATATTTAAATTCATTATTCCTGTTTCTTCCTTGCTTACAGAACTCTCATTTTATTCAGATAAAAAGTACCATGGTGAAGGAGATAAATTGCAGTTAGATTTAAATGGTGAATCTCAAACCCAGGTGCACTTTATATTCACTGAAGAACTCGTATGAAATGCTGATGCCCTGGAACATTGGACTAATTGGTTAGGGATGAAGGCAGTATCAGTACTTTTAACGATCTCCAAATATTTAATGGTTTAATGCTTGAACCAAGAGACTAGAGATTTTAGAGCTATTAACTCGACTTACAGGGAAAGATTTCATTTCTGATGAAATGCAAAATTGAGAACAGGACAAAGTCTTTGTGTCTCTGGAGCTCCTGTTTTCCACTTTCTTTTTGTTGTTTTCTTATTTTGAAAATGCTAGTGTGACAATCTCATGTTTGAAAATATAGCAGCTTCTTTTTTCACCTTGAAGGGTACTATTAACACCCTCCTCAAAGCTGGAAGATTGGAAGGAGTGAAGGAATTGAAATCTTTATGATATTAAGTTGCTGAATCAACCTTACTGATTTCTTGATAAATAAGTAGCAAATACTCTGAGGGTAAATTTTATGTTACTTACCACCAAACATAACCTAATTGATGTAATTACTGAGCCAGGGAATCACTCAATATTTAGCACTTAATTCAAAAAAGTTAAAACAAATAAAGTTTTTTGGCTAGTAGATTTAAACCATTGCAATCTTCCTTTTTTTTTTCCAATGGATCATTCACCAAAACTCAAGTTCTTTGAACTAGTTTAGACTTGCTATTGTGCATTTTGAATAAGGCCATGACTTTAGTTAAATTGTTCACATTGTGCTCTGATAATATAGTTGCAGTTCATTTGACCCATCAAATATTATAAAATTAATGCCTAGTTTAACAATGTCTACAAATTGAGGTCCAACCATATTCTAGTATCTTGCTTCATCCAGAATTCAGTTATTTACACCTTTATTGAGAGCGATCAATGAAAATGTTTAATTTAGTGTATAAATGTATGAGATTTAGAATAAAACTTGTGTTCAAATCCAATCCTTGAGCTTTATTGGTCATTTTAAGTACTCTGATACGAGGAAATACCTGTGGCCTTTCTAAGGACAGTGACAGGGTTGGAAAGGTGTAAAAATAGACAAATATGCAGGAAGAGGATAGGACAAGGCAGAATAACTATTGAATTGCTCAGGGCTCTTAACCTAAATCTTACAAGAGGAAGCCATTCAAAAGATTGAGATATATAATATAAAAATAATTGTCATTATATATATTTTTTTCATATGAAGAAATGAAGTCAATGAGCAGTCAAATAGATTCCCCCAAATGAATTACTTATAAACTGATGCAACCAGGAGTGGAATGTTCCTCTACTTTTAACACTAAGTAATATTTCAACAATTCAGGTATGTTGTTTCATCTTTTGATGCATGATAAAACAGTGATAAATGAAAATATGTAGGTAAAAGTAGGAAAAAATCGAAAATAAACAACAGCCTATGACACCAAAGTAGTAGCTGAGGAAGCAAAGCTATATAAAGATAGAAACCAAGACTATTTGGTGCACCCAAGGGACCAGAACCCAGAAATGAAAAGCCACCTGGAGTCCTCTGTTTCTCTCTGCATTCTACTAGACAAGCTTTGCTGCTAAGGCAGGAGCAAGTGTTAGCACTTCTGTTATAGAAGCAAAAGGGACTTTATATCCTCAATCCAACATGAAAAATAAGAATCCTTGTAAAGATCCTGGTTGTCCTAAATAAGGCAACAGGTTCGTGCTGTGACCACAAGGGTGGGTCCCCTAGGATTTAAAATGAGAGCTGGAGTTTGGGGATTTCCTGGAAAATTTTATAAAACAAAACAAAACAAAATGGATGTGATGATCCAATCAAAAAGGAAAAGTACACCTGGAAGACACAAATTAAATACTGTTGTATCATGTAAGGATTTTAGATCTTACTGTAATTGCATTGGAAGCTACTGAATGGTTTTAAAAGGAGTAGTATAAGTATTTTTCTGTTTTAAAAGATTTTTTTGGCCTCTGTCTGAAGATTGAATTAGGGACACGTGTGTATAAATGCAGCCTTAACAGGAGGATACAGCTTTGTAAGTGACCTTTTCCAAACAATATTAAAAGGAAAATGAACTATTAGGATGGTAATAGCATTTATACAAATTTCAAATCTCATATATTTTTGTAAGTAGTAAACACATTGAACATATCTCTAATTCCAAATGATTATGGTTTTTCCCATAATCTCCATATGAAAAGGGAGTTAGTCAAAGTTAATTATAAGCAAAATCAACATTAAATAATATGACACGTTAGGTTTGCTTCTGTTATGCTAATTATTTATTTTCTGAAGCAGTTCCTGTTTTAAAAAAGTGAGAGGGAGGGATAAGATTGGGAGAAAAATATCAATGGCAGATTTTAGAAAATATACAATTTTTTGTCCATTTAACAATAATGGGAAGGTGAATACAAACTTTACTTCAAACTAATTGGACAAATTAACTAAAGTTTCTTTTTTTCAGAACCCAACAGACCATTCTTTATGAAAGTGTATTTGTTCCTATCATACAACTTGAAATACAAATTAACCCTCAGAAAGCATTTCTTCCTTAGTTTATTCAAACTATCTGACCATTTAATGACCATGCACTGAGCATTCATAATTATTCTATTTCTCAGTTTGCTTTTTGAATTATCTGCCCTATCTTACATGTTTAAAAATATTGAATTTTGGGGATCCCTTGGTGGCTCAGCGGTTTAGCACCGCCTTCAGCCCAGGGTGTGACCCTGGAGTCCTGGGATCGAGTCCTGCATTGGGTTCCCTGCATGGAGCCTGCTTCTCCCTCTGCCTCTCTCTCTCTCTCTCTCTCTCTTTCTCTGTCTCTCATGAATAAATAAATAAAATCTTTAAAAAATATATTGAATTTTGTGTAGGGGCATGGGTTAGATAGTGAGGGGGATTAAGGAGGGAACTTTTTGTGATGAGCAACAGGTATTGTATGGAAGTGTTGAATCACTATATTGTACACTTGAAACTGATATTACAATGTATGCTAACTGAATTTAAATAAAGCTTTTTAAAAAGCAAAGTTAATTAAAAACACAATATTTTATATCTGATCATAAGATTAAGTCATGGGAAAATAGTAGTTAAAGTAGGGTCAAATATTTTAGTAGAAAAACAATGTTTTAGTTAATATGGTAGCAAACATATCTCCATCTTTATGTTCACCAATCTTTTAATGGCCAAAGTAATCTATCAAGTAGTTTATGCATTTATTACTCTCTATATTCATCTTCTAGTTAATTTATCTATATTTTTCATATGATATCCCCAAATCTATTGCCTTCCATGTTCCAGAAATGATTGAAAGTAGGTAATGTCATATAATATTTATCTAAATAAGTCTAGCATACTTGAAAACTTTGCAAAAGTGTATTTGCTTTAGATACTGAAAATATATCTGTTTCATGTATGCAGACACCACCATAGGCAAGCTAGTGACAAAAATAGTGTTTCTTTTCAAAATGTATCACTATCTCAATGTTCTCTTCTGTCATCTTCTAATGGGCCCTGTGCTCCTTGAGATACACCTGTGTTCCTTGAGATTCACCTTGCTTGCCAGGGCTACCCTAGACCCTTGAGTGAATAAATGTACATCTCAGGTTCACAGGTTCAGCATTTATGTCGGCAAGGTACCTGGCTAGGTGATAAAGCTAATCCATGACAACATAAAAATAAAAGAAAACTATTGGGACTTAGTTAATGTCCAAATGTAATGTCTATATTTTACCAGAGTCCTCCTTGAGATAATCCCCTCCACCCACACTACTTTTTTAAACTCAGAAATGGTGAAGTTACTCTAAGGATAGAGGTTAAGACAAAGCAAAGGCAGGGGCAGTGCTGCTTCGCTATCAGAGGAAGAGATTTTCAGGAAGCACTGGAGCCCATGTTCTTATTCAAAATACCTTAAATTAGTCACCACTTGCATAGCATATGACTAAACTCAAAAGGAAAATAAACTGTTGTGAGCGCCATAATATACACAGGATTTTAAAATCCTGTATATGTCATATACACAGTAACTAGGGAACATAATTGAATATCTAATTTACAGATTACATTTTTTTGGCTATTCCTTCTGCGTAAGTATAGGGGATTTTTCTCTCTTCCAACTTACTTACTTTTTAAAAATGTTTACTTAAATTCTTAAATAATAGTTTCAGATGTACAATAGAATGATTCAACACTTTCATACATCACCCAGTGTCTATCTCCAGGGCACTCCTTAATCTCCATCCCCCACCTCCCTTCTGGTAACCAGTTTGTTCAGTGTATGGGATTTTTTTTAAAGATTTATTTATTTATTTGACAGTGAGCAAGAGAGAGAAGACAAAGAGAGAGCAGAGGGAGGGGCAGAGGGAAAGGAAGAGAGAGTCTTAAGCAGACTCTGTACTGAGCATGGAGTCTGAGGCAGGGCTCCATCTTCTGACCCTGCGATCACCACCTGAGCCAAAACCAAGAGTTGATCTCATAACTGACTGTGCCTCCAGATGCTTCCAGCATATGGGATTTTTAATCAGTTAATTCTAAATAAATTATTTTTTCTTTGTAATATGAAATTTAAAAACCCTTACATTTTTTTGCGACATAACAGTTGTGAGTGGTCATAGATGTCTTAAAGATAGAAAATACTTTCTTTTACTTACGTACAGCTCAGAAGAAGTAAAAAAAAGAAAGTAGTCAAGGAAGTAATTATTTGGGGGAAAGAAAACACAAGGGCAATAAAGACGAAGTAACCTTCTAAAGTGGACTAAATAGGACCAGGATTTAAATTCTGCTGGATTTGATTTCAGAATTAGATTTTCTTATATCCTAGCCTTTTTCTTAAGAAAATTAAAACCATAAATAACAGAAGATAATGGTATTATAGATTTGTATATGTCAGTGGATTTTATAGGGTTAACTTTTATAATATTTTTCATACTAACCTAACAGATGGTACTGCCTCTATTAAATGCTAGCATCAACATAGAAATTAATAGATTAAATTAACATTTATTTATTTACATTAAAGAACTAGGGTATTTTTATAGCAGGGTTGATTTAAGTTTTATATAAATAAAACACAGAGATGGAAAAATCTCCATGTATATTTATGGAGCATGCATGTTTATGCACATATTGTATATGTTATATATTATGTATTATGCATACATAATACTACACATTATGTAACATTAACCCAAAAAGTAGCTTTATAGCCCTAATAATCCAAAATGCTCTGGTATAAGGAATCATTATTTTGGCTGACAACTGTACCACATCTTATAATAAGAATCTCCTTCACTTGTTCTAACAAGCAAATTCCCTGTTTCTCAGGAACATTCTTTTAGAGAACTGAATGCGTATCTGCCTTGAAAGGCTGGCCTATCTACGTTGCCATTTTTCTCCTTTTATTTTCAGTATTTGGAATTCAGCTCAGGTCGAGACCAAAGAAGCAATTCTACTTCGCAAGTGGTGCAGCTGGTTTCCTCCAGCGCTCCTCCATTCATAGTGAGGGAAGGAGTGGCCGTCTCATATAAGATTAGTTTAGAGGAAAATCAATACTGCTTCCTCATCCTCATGAAGTCTTGAGCGTTGCTGGCCAGGATCCAAGGAGGAAAGGCTCAAGTGGAAAAAACTTGGCTGCCAGTGAGAACGATACTTGGAGATGCATACCAGGTCATTTGAACTTTTGCCAGTGAATGCATCACTAGAAGTTGGAGGTAACATGGCTTTCCTCCAACCATCTGCTTTAATTGAAATATATAAATACTGGAAAACAAGAAACCAAAGGTTTCTTTCCCTTAATCATGTGTTATTGCCCACTTATGAATTGAACTGTGTTCTTCAGTATTAAAAGGTATCTTAAATGTGTATAAATATGACATTAGAAACAAATAATAAGTCATCCTTATACTAATCTTACAAATTACTGATGAGTTTCATTAAAATCTTATTGATGTGTGTTATTTGAATTCGATTAAATAGTATTTTTTTTCTAGTCCCTTTTTTGTAGACACATTTAGGAAATCATCAGAACTCAATCAAATCCAGAAATCCTTTCAATGTCATTAACATATACATTGTTTCTTTATGAATGTGGTTGGCCATTCTAAATAAAATGTGCCTAATATCAAGCAGAATCAAAGGAAATGTAATATCTTACCAATATGAGGTGAAAATTTGACTGGTATGTGGATACTTTTTCTCAATAGTATGATTTGTTTCCATTCTACAAATAAGGTCCATTTAAGTGCTAGATGTTTAAAATTCTAAGAAAAATAACAAACAAGATAAAGATAATTCTCTCATGGAGATTAAATCAAATAGAGAAAGACTGATGTTAATTTAAACCATGTAAAGGAATCACTAAATGAGCAAAAAAATGATACAGTTTACTTTAAACCTAATACATCTCTTTCCCCACTAACATAATTCCCCCAATTTGAGAATCACATAAGTATAATTTAAAAATATTCTAACAAAATCTTTTAGAGTATTTTGATACAAATGTTATCTTATTACTTTCCTGGATGAGGGTACACATGGACTCCTAAAATGCTCCATATTTTTAACATTACCAAGTAAGTAGAAAAAACATTGGATGATAAAAAATAAAAATCCAGATTATTTAGTTAAGGATTAAGAAAACTGAAATTTTATATGACATAATGAATCAATATTACTCTAATAAATATTGGGTATTTTAATATAAGCAATTTAAAATTTAAATATCATCTTCAGGATTCTAAATATAAATTTAAATGATTTCAAATTAAAAATACCACAGTATATGAAAAAAACTCTTAAAAATCTATTGTAAGTGAATTATTATATACTTATAGATATCATATATATATGTGTATGTATATATATATATATAACTACATATAATTACATATATTTAGTTATTGTTTAGTAGGCCCTAGGAGTACAAATAAAACATGATCCTTGCCTTAAAGTGGACGGAGGCACTAAATTGAGAAAACTATAAAAGTTAAAAGGCTTTTCTGAATTGACGAAGCTAATAGTTTTCAGTAACTAAATTATAAAAACAGTGCATTTCTCCCAACATTCTAAGTCCTTCTGCACCATGTATTTATCTCTTGTTATACTGTCTCTAATAGGAAATAAAATTAGAAAAAAAAAATAGAATGTAGAAAAATAAAACTTCCATTAAATAGCAAAATACTATTGTCATTAGAGAAGACTGATACGTAACAGAAAAAAGAAAAAAGAAAGCATGACCATAACTTAAGAAGTTGTGTTAATTAGCTAGACATGCTGTAACAAATATCATAGATGAGATGGTTTAAACAACAGACACTGGGGCACCTGGGCAGCTAAATTCCTGAAGCATCTGCCTTCCGCTCAGGTCATGGTCCCAGGGTCCTGGAATGGAGCCCTGGGGAGTCTGTTTCTCCCTCTCCTTTTGCCCCTCCCCCCTGTTTGTACTCTCTTGCATGCTCTTTCTCCAATAAATAAATAAAATCTTAAAAAAAATTAACAACAGACATTTATTTTCTCACAATTCTAGAGGCTAGAAGTCTGAGATCAGTGTTTATTAGGGTTGGTTTCTTCTGAACCTCTCTGTTTGCTTTGCAGATGGCTATCTTCTCTGTCGTCACAGGGTCCTTCCTATGTAGGTGTCTATGTTCTATAAGGATACCAGTCATATTGGATTAGGCCCCCTTTGATGACCTCGTTTAACCTTAGTTCCCCTTTAAAGGTCCTTTCTTCAAATGTAGTCACGTCCTGAGTTACTGGAGGTTAGGACTCCAACATGAATTTTGGAGGGACACAATTCAGCTGAGAACAAAAGATGAACTATCTCTCTTTGAAAATTAAAAATGGTCCCTTTAACATGATTAAAATATAAATGTAATATCTACAAAATATTAAAACTTGAATATAAAATTCAAATAAAACTAAAGATTGTTGCATACGTATTTTGATTATTATGTAGGTATAAGCTGTGATCATAACAGAAACTACATAAAGAAAATATCTAATTCCTTTGATCCAGCTTTATGTTCTAAGTATTTAGCTATTTTCCATGTTTAGTGATTTTATTGCTCAAAACAATTCCATATTGGTTCTGTCATTATTTAGAATTTTTAGATATAGGGAATCAAGCCTAGACTTTTCAGAACCTTCACAGGGTAATATGAATATTAAGGAATTCAACACAGTTATATAGCTCATTTTGTTTGAGTCTAAGTCCAAGCAAGCATTTATTTACTATAGAATAAGGACTTTTTAGAACTCATTATGCCATATTTTGATTAGGAAATAAAGTATAATATAACATGTAACATATTCTGTATCTCTAGTTTACTAAATATCTTCAAGCATTCTCACAAAATAAGAAAATAAATATTTCATTTTGGTCTACCATGGGAATATTTGTTTCCACCATTAATTGTACAGCATGATAGCAATCCATATTCAGAGGATGGCTGGGTGGCTCAGCAGTTGAGCTTCTGCCTTCAGCTGGGGGCATGATTCCAGAGTCCCGGGATCGAGTCCTGCTTTGGGCTCCTTGTGTGGAGCCTACTTCTCCCTCTGCCTATGTTTCCACCTCTCTCTCTGTCATGAATAAATAAATAAAATCTTATAAATAAATAAATAAATAAATAAATAAATAGTTATATTCTAGATAAACCAGTGAAATATTTTACTCTACTAGAATCTAGTTGGTGACACAAATACACAGCCTAAGTAAAAATGAAATTTCACACATATTTCATATAATTCTTTTTCACTTAAAAATATATATATAAATATTTACAAAGTTGAGAAATTATTTTGGTTTAAATTATTTATAATGCTGGATCTATTATTTTTTTCAATATTGTTGTTTTAGGCTGTCAATTATATAATAAAAACTTCAATATTAACTCTTATGACCATAGATAAGTGTTTTTCCTTCAAGGCCTATTTAGAATTAGAAACCCAGACTTCAAAATTAAATTTAGCTTTCTAATTAATTTTTCTGTGAATACAGCATTGAGATGTGTAACAAGGATTTTTTTTTCCATTTTGTCCAATATCATTATCTTTTAATATACAGATAAATAATTTGGTGTTCACTTTTTGTTTAGTCGTGTCTTTTCCCATTTTATTTTATCTTACTATTTTTGAACAAATGTAAAACAAAATAATTACCTTATAAAGTGGAAAACAATTTTAATCTTTCATACTAAGGGCACTTTGCAAAGAGTCAATAGTGCTATAGGATATAGAATATTTCAAATAAATCATAATTCTTTGAATTTAGAAATATGAAGAGTAACTCTAGTAACCAAATTAGATGTCACATTGTGCTAAATATGCAAGAAAAAAATCTTCGTGCAGATGGTGAAAATCAAATCCATTCTCGACTTCACAAGCCATGTCTATATGATGAAAAATATCAGTTCAACAAACTATCCATCTGCCGTATTCAATCATCTTAAAACCAAATAAATGAAATGTAAATATCTTATGACTAATTGCACAAAAATGTTTTGACTTTTTGAAAAATGTAAACTATAGATATAATTCTATCCAACAATTCTTTGATATTCCCATTGGTTATAGTCACTACTAAGATGGCTATGTATTAAGGTATGTGTAGTTGATATTTTTAAAGTGAAGTCATTAATCAAAAATAAAAGAAAATACTTATCCAATCATCCCATTTCTTCTCTTCTGAATTAATTTTACAAAACAAAAATTAAAAAAAAACACTAATGGCTAATGTTTGCTTATAAGATATGTGTGATGTTAATTTTTTTTAGTTAATGTGACTAAACTAAAAAACTAAATATTTTTTAGTTTTGTTACAGTGACTATAATGGTGCTTGTTATATAAATTAAGCAGTATATGTGAAATTATTTCCCAAAACAAAGTTGGTAAAAGTAGAATATGAAATGCTCTTTTTAAATTTTTTTTTTTTTATTCATGAGAGACACACAGAGAAAGGCAGAGACATAGGCAGAGGGAGTAGCAGGGAGCCCCATGCTGGACTTGATCCCAGGATCCAGGGATCACAACCTGAGCCAAAGGCAGATGCTCATCCACTAAGCCAGCCAGACATCCCTAAAATGCTTTTATAATAAGATTATTGGGGGGAAAATAACGTAGTTACTAAATGCTTTGCAGTTTGTATATTCACATGCCGTCATTGAAATTAGACTCAAGCTTCCAACTAAGTTACTGGATGACTGAATAAATCAATTAAAATATCAGTGTTTCAGTTTCTTTTCTTCAATAAAAAGATGAAATCTATTGATCTTAAGTCCATTGGTTTGAAACTTTTTTGATCTCATGATACTACATATGATGCATTAAACCATTGTTTAATTGAAATAGATGGCTGCAAGTTAACAAATATAATAGCATGATGTAATAACATTTATTTATTAATTTTAAAATATTTATTTACTCATTTATTCATAAAAGACATAGAGAGGCAGAGACATAGACGGAGGGAGAAGCAGGATCCCTCCTGGGAGCCCTGTGCAGGACTTGGGATCAAGACCTGAGCCAAAGGCAAGCGCTCAACCACTGAACCATCCCAGAGTTCCATGTAACAATATTTAAATATGTTTCAAATGAAAACAACTGTACTTATTTAACCTTTATTTACATATAGAATTATTTCATTTTAAGGTATAATTTAGTGATTTAGGTATAACTAAGGAGGCTTAACTTTCAAATTAAGCCAAAGAAACATTTGTCTATTGGTATTAACACTTTATATCAAGTGATATAATACTATCCACGCTTGAAGAGACCATCTTAAATGACTATGATAAATGTTTCAAATTCAGTTGCAATTTGATTTCCTTCTCACTCATAATATACAAATGCCAAACACTCAACTTTAGAATCTTCTCTAAAACAGTGGAATTATTAAAAATACCAATATTTGAAATTATGACCAATCTAAGGTCATGTAATTACCTAGGAGCATATGTAATTATGTAGAATCAATGAAATTAATATAAACTAGATTGAAATTAATCAAGTTACTTTTTAAAAATAAATATTTATGCGTTTTCAAATAATAAAAAAAAAGGCCTGTTTCCTAACATACAGCTAAGCAGGAAAAAATGCAAATGAGACTCTTTCACCGATATCCATGTGATACACATATTACTGAATGACAATCAATAGCAGTTGCTTTTAGTGGAGTTTGGAAGTTGTTAGGAAGAAATTAATCTCTTAGACAAGGAGTGGAAGATTTATTAGATAGGGGTAATTGTACAAAAAAGTCAAATTTACAATTGTAATACTCTTTTGTACAAAAAACAAAGTAATCCAACGTTTTTTAAGTTCAAAAGTAAAGCACGAATTTTATTTTTTAGCAAATGGTAATATGCAGAAAACAATGTAAGGAAGGATCTAGAGGGAGTCCTAAAATTAAGAGGTCTTTATTTTGAATATGGCTTAATTCAAACAGTTCTTTTTTAAAAAAAGATTTTATTTATTTATTCATGAGAGACACAGAGAGACAGAGTGGCAGAGGCACAGGCAGAGGAAGAAGCAGGCCCCATGCAGGGAGCCTGATGTGGGACTCGATCCCGGGTGTCCAGGATCATGCCCTTGCCAAAGGCAGGCACTTAACCTCTGAGCCACTCAGGGATCCAAACTGTTCTTATAATTTACTTCATTAGCATAAGTGTGGTTTCTGTTTTGAAATTTTTTAATTAAATAAATTTGTATTGTATTACAATATAATCAAAATGATATCTGTATGTAAGTGTTGAATCACTAATTGTACAACTGAAACGAATATAACACTGTATGTTAACTAACTAGAATTTATTTTTTAAAGATTTATTTACTTATGAGCACAAGGGGGAGGAGTGGAGGGGGAGAGAGAGAGACAGAGAATCTCAAGCAGACTCCTCACTGAGCACAGAGCCCATCATGGGGTTTGATCTCAGGACCCCAAGATTATGACCTGGGCCGAAACCAAGAGTTGGAAGCTTAACCAACAGAGCCACCCAGGTGCCCCAAATAACTGGAATTTAAATAAAAACTTAAAAAATCTTGGGAACAAGAAATTGCAAATATTCAAGCTTTAAAATATTTTAAAAATAAAAATAATGGGATCTTACAACTTGAAGAAATATATTTTATTTCATTCTTCTTATCCTTTACAGATGTCCATGTATATTGCTATGCCTCAAAATAGAAGGACTACAAGTGAGATCATTTAAACTCGACTTCAGATACTATTAAATGATGATCATCATTAGCCCTCAGACAACAGTGTATATGGAATTAAATAGACATTTGCTTTTTAGAATTTAGATATAACTACCAAAAAGACAATTATTAATCATTGATTGCAAACAGTATGCATAACTAATCAACTAAGGAAAACTATGTTCTATATTTCCTAATTTCAGATTTTTATTTGTATATCTACATGTTTTTATGATTGCCTTCAATATATTAAAAACAGTCTCTTTATTTCTATCATCTATTATCTATCTATCTATCTATTTATCTATTATCTATCTATCTATCTATCTATCTATCTATCTATCTATCATCTATCTACCTATCTCCACATATGAAACTCACAGTACTATTGACAAAGGCATGAAGCACTTCTGTGTATTGCTGGTGGGAGTTAAATGTTTCAGCCACTTTGAGAAATAGTGTGGAATTATTTTTTTTTAATACAGTTAACATGCACTTACTATATAAATGGGAAATTCTACCCCTAGGTATTTACAAAAGAGAAATAAAACAAAACAATAACAACAAAATACTTTTACTTGAATGTTCCTAATAGTACTAAACTGGAAACAACCCAAATACCTACTAACAGGTGAAGGAATAAATAAGTTGCAGTAAATTTATATAAAAAATAAAATGGATCAAACATGGTACACTCACCCAGACAAATGAATCCTATAAATATTATTTCTGAATAAATAAAACCACATAAAACATATTGTATGAGTCTATTTCTGAGAAATCCCATAACAAACTAAACTAAGCTGTATCGAAACAAATCATATCAATTGCTAGCTGGGTTAGGCATTAGATAATTTTAAGGGCTGGATTACAAAAAGAGATAATGGAATTTTCTGGGTAAGTGGAAGTGTTCTATATTATTTTTTTTTAAAGATTTTATTTATTTATTCATGGGAGATACACAGAGAGTGGTAGAGACATAGGCAGAGGAAGAAGAAGGCTCCCTACTGGGAGTCTAATGTGGGACTCGATCCCAGGACCCTAGGATCGTGACTTGAGCTGAAGGTGGAGTTCAACCACTGAGCCACCCAGGCATGGCCCAGAAGTGTTTTGTATATTGATTGGCGTGGTATTTGCACAAAAGTATGCATTTGTTAAGGATTACCCACTGCATGCTGATTTTTAAGATAAAGACTCAGATGATTGAAAACCTTGTGATACAGTAATATATTCTTGTATTTTCTGGAAACACACTTTTGAACCATGTAACTATGATTCTATTAACTGTTTCTATTGTTTAATTCAAATAAGAAGAGAAATCAAATTATAAATCTTCAGGGAGTATTGTGACAGGGCAAGTGCCACCTATAAATATGATCATTAATAAGATCTTCACCTTATTATAACATATCATTTACTACTTTTACAAGATTTTCCTCAGATACTGTTTATCAATTAGAAAATGGGACACATATGTTCCAAATCACATCTAATACAAATGTTTGAATACTGAAATATTACCGTATCTACAAATGTATGCAAATAGCTTGTAAAACTTTATCATTTAGTTATTAGGGTTTAAATTTAATTTGAATTTAAGTCATTTAAATGCTTTTGGATTTGAAGCCACCATAAAGCATTTTTTTTTTAGCATTTTTGCCTTTGTGCCAGGTTGGCAATATTTCATGTTGTATCTAAGGCTTAATTCTTAATATTTTCATACTATGTTATTATGTATATACATAGTGCAGTTTCTGTCCTCTATTTTACAACTTGCGTTGTCTATTATATTCAACCAACCTTTAATTCTAACCAGAAGATTTGTACATAGCATATTTTCGTAATTGTGTACTTCATTTTGTTTACCTGAAGAGCAGTTATGCTCTGTTATTTGAAAATACGGCAGTGGCAGGATAAGAGTGTATTTCAGGAATGTGGGCTTTGTGAAAGAATGCATGAAATATATGTTTATATAAAAAAGAGGCCAATTAATAAGAAAAAAAGGATAAAATGAATTAAAGTTATTAATGACAGCTTTTGAATTTCATGAAGAAGTCATATATATAAATTTGCCACCTGAATGTCTAAAGAATAGATATTAAAAATATATTAATCCAGAAAATGTCTAGTAATGGAAAATTCCAGATCATATTTGGCAAAAAGGAATGAGAGAGAAGAGTGAATCTCTGAAGTAATCTAAATGAAAAAGCAGCAGTATTTGTGGTTTAAATAGACAGGAAAGTAGGGTGAGAGATCAAATGATAATTCCAAGATTTTTTGCTTCTTAGAGCAGGAAGCTGGCAATATGTTCTGCAGATATCAAAGTCTGGCAATAGAAAAATACAAAGCTGCCTCACTATCTTATATTTCAAGTGGTGAAGTTACATCAGGATTTTAAATCTATATTTGATTCTTCCATTTCATGCAATGGCATTTCACATGACAATCACTTAAATGGAAAAGTATTTTGAAGCATACCATAAATTATATCTTTATTATCATGATGTAAAAATACTGAAATATATGCTATTTAGTGGGCAGATATATCTTAGGTACCCAAGGATTTCAATGTTTTTCTTGAGGAAAAAGATTACATGGTGTTCCAGTGGAAACACTCATATTTAGCTAGTGCTAAGAAAAATTGCTTTCATGTTAGATTTAAAAGTTTCAAACTTTTTTTCTGACACAGTTGAAATATATAGACCTATTTAATCATGATACTTGTGGCAATATTTATTAAGCAATTACATATGATAGACTCTGCATTATAAAGTATACATGGAATGTCATATCTAATATCCATCAGGATTTTCTGAATTAATCATATTAATCTTTCTCATTCATGTTTGGAAGAATCCTTTTGAAGGCGTCTTTTGATCTCCAGAGTTTATCATTTCACTGGTCAAGATATGCTGTATTTAAATACTAGCATGAACAGATCCGTGGTTTAGAAAGCCAAATTTGACAATATACAAAGATGTGATACATTAGAAAAATGTTATGAGTTTTGTCCCTACAATTCCTGTCACTACTGCCAGCCTCATGGCTTTCACATTTCACATTGCTTCACTTAAAATTAACAATTATAATCTTATTAAATGTTTACTGTGCTAGCCATTCTTGAGAAATGAAGAAGGATGAAAAGATGCAAAAGAGAGAGAGAGAAAGAGAGAGAGGAAGAGAGGGAAAGAAAGACTATAGCAGTTGCTCATTTTTCTATGAAAGTTATTTTGCCTTGTTTTTATTAAAATAGTGTATAAAATAGTGTATATACATATTCAGATTTTATCTTTTCCTACTATAAAAGTTGCAGTCTTCTGATTTATCATTGCCTTTTAATTTTATGTGTTTTTGAATTATAAGCACCTAGAACTTTTTGTCAAAACATACAGTATATATATATATATACACACACATATAAGCAATATATATATATGCACCTCCTCAGGTCCTCCTCATCATATAATAATATAAATAATATATATAATATATATTTATATATATTATATATATATTAATATATACAATTATTCGACGGTTGCCTGGGAAGCTCTGTGGTTGAGTGTCTGCCTTTGGATCAGAGTGTGATCCTGGGGTCCAGGATTGAGTCCTGCATCAGGCTCCCCCTGAGGAGGGCCTGCTTCTCTCTCTGCCTATGTCTCTGCCTCTTTCTCTGTGTCTCTCATGAATAAACAAAATCTTTAAAAAAAGTAAAATAAAGATTTGAAAGAAAGAGAGAGCATAAGAGTGCTTGCAACCAGGATGAGGATGGGCAGAGGGAGAGGGAGAGAATCTCAAGCAGATTCTCTACTGAGAAGGAGCCCGATGGAAGCTCAATCATACCACCCTGAGATCATGACCTGAGCTGAAATGGAGCTGGACACTTAACTGATTCAGCCATCCACGTGCCTCAAGACTATATATTTTTTTTTTTTGATAAAATCTTTTTTTTTGTCTTTGGAGCTAAGCAAAGCTCATTGGAATCAGAGACTATGTTACAATGTGACTATCATCTCTCTCTCTCTATTTGTTTTATTTCTAAATTGAGAAGTAAATCTTTGAGTTTTTCCTGTGCTTCACTGATTTGATTATATGCAGTATCAACTGCTTTGACTATTTCTAAATATTGAGAAAATTTTATACAAATTTTTATGACGGGTGCTACCCTGTCTGTCTCTTCATTCAAGAGCTCATCTTTTAGAAAGTAGGTATACAGGTTGTACCTGCATTTCCATGAAAATATTTTCTTACGCAGAATTGTAAGGGGTAATATCAGTGCTCTTCCCAGATTTTCATTGATTCCTTTCATATCTCTTGCGCACCTTCTCTAGTCCCTATGTGTCTGCTTCACAGGAACCTCAAACAATTCTCTTCGGATGACTCCCCCAGGTTATTTAGCTTGCTTTTCACACAGAAATGCCTAAGAATTTACATCACTGGGATGATGTGAGAGGGCAAGGACTAGCCAATAATAAACTGATTGGGGCAAATAAAAATCCAACTCTCTTCTCTAAGTGTTTGGACACACTCAGCCATGATGTACACTCTAGAGCTCCCCTGGTCTGGGAAGTGAAAGCTGGAAGCTGGAGTACAGCCTGGAATGTACCACTTGCTTAGCCTCTTCCTCTTTCTTTTACATTACTAACTTCTAAACTTTTCTCCCTGCAAACTTCCTGTTAAATCCCCATTTCAGGATATCATTCTAGGAAATCAGACTTAGGATCAGACAAAGTTTTCCTCTGAAAACTCAGAGAAATGTACATCCGTGCTAATCTAAATTATGTTATGTATATTATGATGTACATGTAATATATATATGTATATTTTTATTATATTGTATGCATTTTTTTACATTGGTCAACTTATTCCTTTTTTATTTGATTTAGTTTCTTTTAGGCGATAAATAATATGTACACATGATTCAGAAATAGCAATTAATAGGAAAGTATACACAGACGATCCCTGAGTTTAGATGGTTCTACTTAGCAATGTTTTGGCTGTACGATGGTGAAAAGTTGCGTAAGGGCCAGGCAGGACTAGGTTGGGAGCAATGGAATCAGGCTCACAAAAATCCCAAGAATGTGGAGATGAAAGAAAACCAGAGATAAATATACCAGACCATCCTGTCCCAGGTGTCAGAGGTGGGGTCTTGCTATAACAGTTGTTTGTGACCAACGAAAATTACCAGACCCTAAAAAAATAAGTAAGCCATTAAGGATGTTATCACTAGTCCTTACTCCATGGTGATAGCATTAGATATGTTAAAACAATTTGGAAAAATAAAAAAAATAAAATAAAATAAAACAATTTGGGTTCCCTGGTTGGCTTTCCATAAAAGACCAACCCTACAAGTCCTCAGTAGCAACCCCGTCAGGACCCCTCTCACTCCTGAGCGCTTTCTCTATATCTTGGCTTAAGAAACTTCTATCACTTTACTCACTCTCCTTTGTCCACGAGATTCATTCTGAGACAAGAACCAAGCTCTCTCGTATCAAAGTCATACACATCCTACTACAAGTAGAAATCCTACTACAAATTTTGCATTTTTTTCCCCAGGCTAGCTGTATGAGATATGATACTCTCTCATGATTCCCAGGGGCAGTGAGCTTCAGCTTTTAGAGAGTGGAAGTGATGTTTCTGCTCTTTAAGGTTAGACTGTCTACATAAATTATTTTGAAATCTTTTGCATAAGAGACTTGTTTCTTCAGACTGTTTATTAATTTAGTCAATAAGTCCTTTATATCAGTACGGACTCGTGATTTTTTTTTAAACTTTAGGCTATAATCCAATATTACCTCATTTATTCTGTTGCCCAAGCAGGTTGCTCAGGTATTTACCTTTTAACCTTTTGACATACATTGATCATTGAGGACTTTCTCTGAAGTGGGGGGATTCTTTTTGGTTGTTTTTGTTTGTTTTTAGCACTTTTTTATTTTCTGGTGCTAAAGGATGTTGCAGCCTCATCTTGTCTATTTTCTGTCCCAGTCCTAGAATCATCCATTTTCTAAGAAGCCATTATTCGTCCTACCTGGAGAATGACATTAATAAACAATCTGAGTGCTGGGTCTGGATGGTGACACTAGAGCACCATTAGTTCTAGGCCATTTCAAATAAAAAAAAAAAGGAAATACAAATATGCTTGCTAATCCTTTTATATACACGTATCTATAAATATTCCTACATGTGGCCATCTGTACCTATATTAAGCTAAACATGAATCCATGTTAATAAATTTAACTCTAACCCATTACCACGTGGATCATGCTAGCCTTCCCCCATCCTGATTGTGAACTGTCATTGCGTCAGAAAAAAAAATCTGGCTATAACCATCTGCCACCCATTTACTGAAGTTTTCAAAGTCGGGATGCATATGTAAAGTTACAGAATTGTTAACTCATACACACATAGAAAGAACTTTATCAACTAAAGTACATACTTATTCAGTTTCTTTTGACTTTAGTTTTCAGGTTCAACTCACTTTTAAAGTTTGGATAATGCTTTTTTTCTGCCACCACTTTCAGAAAATAAGGTTCTTTCATATATTTGTGATACACTTGGATTATTTTGATATATCCTATATTCCATCAAAGGACCCCCAATCTCCTAAAACATTTTTAAAATTTAAATACATTAAGACTCACTCTTTGTACTAAAATTGAATGGGTTTTGACAAACATGTGTCATGGATCCACACACATGATATCATGCAGAATAGAGTCACTGCCATTCTGCCCCAAACCCTCAGCAACAACTGATATCTTACAGTCATTATAGTCCTGCTATTTATAGATTGTCATAAAATTGCAATTATATAAAAGGTACAATTTTTAGACTGGCTTCTTGCACTTAGAAATATCCATCTAAAGTTGATTAATATATTCTTTTCTTTTTTACAAAATATATTTTTTTAAGATTTTATGTATTTATTCATGAGAGATAAAGAAAGAGAGAGAGAGACAGAGAGGCGGAGACCCAGGCAGAGGGAGAAGCAGGCTCCTCGCAGGGAGCCTGACTTGGGACTCGATCCCAGGACTCCAGGATCACGCCCTGGGCCAAAGGCAGATGCTCAACTGCTGAGCTACCTGGGTGTCCCAAATATATATCTATTTTTTTTCATTAACATGCTTTCAATGATTTGTCATCTCATTTCTTTTTATCATTAAATAATATTGTATTGCTTTCCCGTACCACAGTCTGTGTAACCATTCACATCTTTTGAAGGACATCTTGATTCCTTCCTGATTTTGGTAAAAATGCTGCTATACAAGCAGGTTTTTGTGTGGATATGAATTTTTTTTTTTTTTATGATAGTCACAGAGAGAGAGAGAGAGAGGCAGAGACACAGGCAGAGGGAGAAGCAGACTCCATGCAGGGAGCCCGACGTGGGATTCGATCCAGAGTCTCCAGGATCGCGCCCTGGGCCAAAGGCAGGCGCCAAACCGCTGTGCCACCCAGGGATCCCCGGGATGAATTTTCAAATCACTTGAGTAAATGCCTAGGAGCAAAATTGTTTAGGCTTGTAAGAAACTCCAAAACTGTTATTGAAAATGAATATAACATTTGCATTTCCAAAGACAATGAAGAGAAGAATGAAGTTCCCATTAATTCAAATTCTCATAAGCAACTGGTATTATCAGTTTTGGGGGTTCTCTTTTTATCTTTTCGTCATTTTATTTTATTTTTCTAAAGATTTTTATGTATTTATTTGAGAGAGGGAGGGAGAGAGAGAAAGAGAGGGAGAGAAGAAGCAGGGGGAAAGCCTCAGGAAGAAGCATATTTCCTGAGTGGGAAACCCAACCTGGGGCTTGACTTCAGGACCCTAAGATCATGACCTTAGCCAAAGGTGGATGCTTAACTGACTGAGCCACCCAGGGGTCCCTAGGATGCCTAATTTATTAATCTATATTTATTTCCATTTTTTTTCTTTTAGTACACAAGCTCTAAAGGCATGAATTTATCACAGAATTTAGGTAAGGCTGCTACCTACATTTATTTTTTGCATTGGGTCCTCCGGTGGGTTCTTTGCTACTTTGTCGAAGATCAGTTGTTATGTTGGCATTGGTCTGATTCTGTCTATATCGGCATGGGTCTACTTTCTGAACATCATCTCAATTTCTAGTTTGCCAAGAACTTTGTCATGAATAGGTGTTAGGTTTGTGAAATGCTTTTCATGAATCAATTGATAGATTATATTACTTTTGTTACTTTGCATATTATATGGTAGTTTACATTGATTAGTTTGTTTTTTGAAGTATAGTTAGCACAAAATGTAATATTAGCTTCAGGTAAACAACATAGTGATTTGACAATTCTATATATTATTCAATGTTCTCCAAAATAAGGGAGATCACCATCTGTCACCATATGACATTATTACAATATTATTGCCCATATTCTCCATAAATGCACACATTCTATCTTCATGACTTATTTATTTTATAATTGTAAGTTTGTATCTCTTAATCTCCTTCACCTATTTTACCCATCCCTCTCTCCATCTCTTCTCTGGAAATTACCAGTTATTTTTCTCTATATTTAAAAATCTGGGGATTTTTTTGGTGCTTGGGTGGCTCAGTCAGTTGAGTATCTGCCTTTGGTTCAGGTCATGGTCTCCCAGTCCTGGGATAGAGCCCAACATCAGGCTTCCTGCTCAGGAGGGGAAGCGGGAAGGGAATCTGTTTCTCTCTCTCTCTCTCCCTTTGCCTCTCTCCACTACTCATTCTCTCTCTCTCAAATAAATATATAAAATCTTTTCAAAATAATCTTTTTATTGATTAATTTTTATTATTGAATCTGCATTGCATACCTAGAAAATATCCCACTTGATCATATTGGACAAATCTTTTTAGAAATTGCTGGTTTCAATTTGCTAATATCTTGAAGAGAATTTTTGCATTTATGTTCATGAGGGATGTTGGTCTGTATTTTCCTTTCTTATAATGTCTTCATCTGGTTTTGATATTAGGATAATGTTGGCCTCAAAGAATAAGTTAGAAAGGATTCCCGATTCCCTCTGCTCTATTTTCTGGAAGATATTGTAGAGAATTGGTATTATTTCTTACCATAAAAGTCAAAATCTGTGTCTTTACTATCCTTTCCCCTTTTAAAGTGTCCATATTACGTACTGGTAAGGGAGGGACAAAGCAGTAGGAAAGGCCTGAGTTAATCAATACAGGAATGAGAATAAGGAGTATAGGGGGGTGGGTGTCTAATATCATAGGTGTTTGCTACACTTTATATAAGGTGGGAATTTTCAGCCATTCACGTGGATTAAATCTCTCTTCTTTCTGTTTGAACTTGTTCAGAAGAAAGGTCAGCAAAATCATAGCCTCCAATAGTTTTTAGTCATGTCATGTCTGGAGTTTATTTTCATTCCCTCCAGAACCTAACACATTATACAATAACAACCTTTATTAGGCTGCATTGTGATTTTGAAGAAAGTTTTTGCTTTCGTTGTCATTTTAATGACTATTTGTGGAGAGAAAAGAATTTGTTCAAGTTCCACCATTATAACTAAGAATTTTTGGTTCTTAAACTTTTGAATGCCTTCTTCAAGAAGGCAGTGAGTAGTATTAATAAGGATAATAAAAAGCTGGTAATAACCAAATATCTAATAATAGAAAACATATTAAGTATTCTTTATCTGTACATAATTTTGAATTATACTGTCACCAAAGATTTTTTATGAAAAAAAATTTTAAGTTAAAAATTGCTAGTTATGCTGTGAAGTACAAAAGAATCAGAATGCAAAAGATTAAGAAATACCTCATAACCTTTAAAAATGCATAAACAATTGGAAATAAGTGCCTTTAGCACTATTTTTCCTTCTTTTAAAAAATGTATAAAACTAACATATGAATCATATAATTATAAAATAAATTTTTAGCTAACATCATCAGTACAGTGAGTAGCTTCTACATAGTTTTTAACCATATCTATTGTTAAGGGTGATTAAAGAAATGTGAGCATTTTCAAAAAGTTATCTTGCAGTATCCAGATAGTACATGAACACATAGCATAAACTAAACTGCGTGGGTAGAATATCTTAATTTTCAAGTATCCTTTTTTTCAGAGATTTTAGTCTATTTCCATTTGCAGAGAACATGTCGATAAGATCACGTATATGGATGTACTGACAAACTGATTTTTTTCTAAAGCTGTGAAAATGTCAAACAACTTCTTTTTTCCAAAAAAATAAAGCACCCCTGATTTGCATCACAAGATTTGAGGGTTCTTTAATGAATATCTTACCCTAAATGAATATCTTACCCTAACTTTGGTTTGGTATTCTTTTAAAACACTAACCTGCCTCTGGAACAGTGTCTGCCGATCACATCATGCAGCTTCTGGTGGAGAAACATCAAGAATTCTATGCTTCTAATACCTCTTCTTTGCAGCCTTCAAAAAATAAAGGGATAGATCATGAGCATTTCACTTTTACAGGGAATTTTAGCATAGATTAGGCAATCTTCCTCTCTAAATGGCCAGATGCACATTTTAGGCTTTGGAGACCACATATGATCCCTGTTGCAACTATTTGCCATTATAGTGAGAAAAAAAAAGCCCTGGATAAAACTTGAACAAATGGATATGGCTGTGTTCCAATAAAATTTATTTACAAAGCAGGCAACCAGATAATAGGGGATAGTGTGCTAACTCTTAATGAGATTACATGATTGACATTATGTCTTATACATGAGAAGTTGCATGCTAAATATTTATAAGATACAGAAATAATTGTTATGGTTTTTTAGTTTGCATCATCAAAAATTTGGTACTGTCTGTATAATTCACTTACTTGAATAATGAATTGCAAAAGTGGTTATTTCGGAATCATCTAATATCCCTTGGTATTAGAGTGAAGAGGATTCTGTTTTCCTTTTTAATACTTACTATTACTAATTGACCAATCTAACAGCAAATTAAAGAACATGCATTTTTCAGGTGGAGAATTACCATACTAAACACATACATAAAGTTGAATATACTTCTTTAGTACAGTTAAGAGCTTTCCAGCCCTAACTCAATATATGTGCTCCACCAGATTTCACATTCTATAAAAATACATTAAAATGCATGGCAATGAATATGGTAACCATATAATATGTCAAATAAACCAGGACACTTGAAAACAAAACAAGATATTGTTCCTAATTATTCCAGAAACAGAAAACTTAAACCAGGATTGTTGGGGCCTATGCAGGATTTAAGATCATCCTATTTACAGGGAAACAAGGGGAAAGACAACTCAGAAAAGATGCAAGTCTGTACCAAAGCTGTAAGTTAAGGAATAATTGGTCTTGGGGGAGATAATTTGGACCACTTAGACAGTTCAGCCTGGTAAGAGGGTGCCCCTGAGATATTAAATAGGCATAATAGCAACAATCTAGAAATCCTGACAGTGGTTTCCTTAGCTCTAAGGCTCCTCAGCTACTGTGAGCATGAAGCTGAAGTGGAACCCTGCATTAGTGGAGCTGCCATTCACATCAGCACGGTGGGCTGTGCAGCCTTGTCAGCAGCCAAGAGCTGCATGAGGCTGAGTACGCCTCTCTGTGGAAGAAACCCCAGGGCCCGATACTCATTTCTAATTTTGTTGAAATACAGCCCAAAGAGGTCTAGCTCCAGGAATGCACACTTGCCTTTTCCTGTTGGAAATTATACCTACTTCTATTATTTTAACTTTTCTCACGTAGGAAAGATTGTGAATAAAACAATGTGACTTCCACATATTCCTGATGTTTCTCCATTCAGCAATTATGTCTGAGAATTCATGTTACAAAAAAGGACTATTTTTCCTACAACTCCAGATAAAACAATACACTGAATTGTTTTAAAGATAATTTCGAATCTACATGGCCTTGTAAGATATAACAGAGAGGGAGCTCTTTTATACATTTTGCTCTGTTGTTCCCCAACATTTTGCAAAACTACAGTATAATAGCATAACCAGGATATTGACATTGATGGACTACATGGATCTTATTCAGCTTTTCTAATTTTACCTATTTTCATTTGTGTGTATACATGAAATTTCAAACATATTTATTAATGTGTAGTTTCTTATATCCATCCTACAGGCAAGACCCTGAAAAGCTCCCTCCACAGGAATCCTTTTTGTTGGCCTTATAACCACTGCCACCTCCCTCTTTGGTTCCTCATCTTTATCGCCTGTTAACCACTAATCTGTCCTCCACTTCCAAATTTTCTCATTCCAAAAACCCTGTACAAGTGGAACCAAACAGTTTGTAGATTTTGGATGATGGCTTTTTGTTTTTGTTGTTGAGCCTAACTACCTGGAGATTTATCTAAAACTTTTGCACATATCAATGGTTTGTTCCTTTTGTTACTGATTGGTATTGGAATGTATGGATATAACACTGTGTATTTAACCATTTAACCATTTGTCAATTGAAGGACTTCTGGTCTGATTCTAGTTTTTGTCTATTAGAAACAAAAATGACATAAACACTCATGTACAGGATGTGTTTGAACACAAATTTATACATATCATAAAATTATAAATATATAAAATATATTGGCATATTTACTAATACCCCAAAGTACAATTGTTGGGTCATATGGTAGTAATACATACAGTTTTTACAATAAACTACTAAAGTGTCCTCTAGAGTCATTGTACCGTTTCCCACCACAGGTCATGAGTAATTTAGGTTCTCTACAACCTTTCTATAAGTATTTGGTATTGACATTTTTCCCCTTTACTTTTAGCCACTCTGATAGATGTGTAGTGATAATTTAGTTTTAATTTTCATTTCTCTAATGGCTAATACTGTTAAATATAGTTTTATATGCTTATTTGGTACTTGTACATATATCTTCCTCTAAGTGTCTATGCTTTTATTTTGTTTAGCTTCATTTTTTTTAAGATTTATCTATTTATTTGAGAGACAGAGAGAGAGAGAGCACAGCAAGTGCAGGGAGGGGCAGAGGCAGAGAATCTTCAAGCAGATTCCATGCTAAGCACTGACTCCATTGCGGAGGTGTGATCACACAACTCATGAGATCATGATCTGAGCCAAAACCAAGAGTCAGGGGCATAACCAACTGAGCCACCCAGTTGTCCCTGCCCATCTTCTAATTAAAATGTTTTCTTGTTGTTGTAGTTGAGTTTTGAGGGTTCTTTATATCCTAAATACTAGTCAATCAATGGATATGCAGTTTGCAAATATTTTCACCCAGCCTATAGCTTTTTTTTTCATTTTTTTTTTTACAAAAACTTTCAAAGAACAAGTTTTAGTTTTGATGAGAATTAATTTAACAGCTTTTCCTTGGGTGGACCATGCTTTTTGTGTCAAGTATTAGAACTTATACCTAGCTACAATACTATGATTTTCTTTGTTTCTTTCCTAAAAGCTTTATACCTTTATATTTTACCTTTAAGTCCATGATCCATTTCAAGCTAATTTTATACTAAGGTGGAGGTTTGGATTGAGATTCAATTTTTGACTATGGATGTCTAATTGCTCTAGTACAATTTGTTGAAAAGACTATCTTCCTTCCATTGAGGTGGTTGTGCAGTTTTGTAAAAAAAAAAAATGAGTTGAACATATTTTTGTGAGTCTATTTCTGGGTCATCTAGTCTGTCCCATTGATCTATGTGTTTATCCCTCCTTTAATATCACATTCTCTTGATTACTGTAGTTATACAGCAATTCTTAATATTAGTTAGAATAATTTCAATCATTTTATTCTTCTTTGGTAGATGGTTTATTCTAAATCTTAGAATACTTACACATGGCCAATAAGCACATGAGAAAATGCTCTGCATCACTTGCCATCAGGGAAATACAAATCAAAACCACAATGAGATCCCACCTCACACCAGTGAGAATGGGGAAAATTAACAAGGCAGGAAACCACAAATGTTGGAGAGGATGTGGAAAAAGGGGAACCCTCCTGCACTGTTGGTAGGAATGTGAACTGGTGCAGCCATTCTGGAACTGTGTGGAGGGTCCTCAAAGAGTTAAAAATAGAGCTGCCCTATGACCCAGCAATTGCACTATTGGGGATTTACCCCAAAGATACAGATGCAGTGAAACAACAGGACATCTGCACCCCAATGCTTATAGCAGCAATGTCCACAATAGCCAAACTGTGGAAGGATCCTCGGTGTCCATCAACATATGAATGGATAAAAAAGATGGGGTCTATATACACAATGGAATATTACTCAGCCATCAGAAAGGATGAATACCCACCATTTGCTTTGACATGGATGGAACTGGAGGGTATTATGCTGAGTGAAATAAGTCAATTGGAGGACAGTCATCATATGGTTTCACCCAAATGTGGAATATAAGAAATAATGAAAGGGTTTATGGGGGAAAGAAGGGAAACTGAATGGGGAAAAATTAGTGAAGAAGAAAAGTAATGAGAGACTCCTAACTCTGGGAGACAAACAAAGGGTTAAGGAAGGAGAGGTGAAGGGGGGGAATGGGGTGGTTGGGTGATAGGCACTAAGGAGGGCACTTGATGGGATGAGCACTGCGTGTTACACTATATGTTGGCAAACTGAATTTAAATTAAAAAATTTAAAATGTTATTAATTACTCATGTCAAGATTGCTAAGGCTATTCTGCATCCTTTGTGGTTCCATACAAATTTGAGTATTTATTATTCTAGCTCAGGGAAAAATTCTGTTGGCATTTTGATAGGGATTGCCTTACATGTGAAGACTGCTTTGGGCAGTATAGATATTTTAACAATATTTCTTTTCCAATCCATGAGCATTAAATGTTTTTTTCCATTTCTTTGTATCCTTTTCAATTTCTTTCATAAGTGTTTTATAGTTTTCGAGTACAGATATTTTACTTCTTTGATTAGGCTTCTTTTTAGATATGATACAGTTTTTGGTACAATTATGTAGAGAATCATTCCCTTGATTTCTCTTTCTGCTGCTTCCATATTAGTGCATGGAAATGCAACAAGTTTCTTTAGAGTAATTTTATATCCTCAACTTTGCTGAATTCATGATCAAATCTGGCAGTTTTTGGTGGTCTTTGAAATTATCTACATAGAGTATCATACCCTCTGGGAAGAATGAAAATTTGACTACTTGTTTGCCAATTTGGATGCCTTTGATTTCTTTGTGTTGTCTGATTGCTGAGGCTAGGACTTCCAGTACCATGTTAAATAACAATGGTGAGAGTGGGCATCTCTATCTTGTTTCTTACTGTAGAGGAAAAGCTCTCAGTTTTTTCCCATTGAGGATGGTATTGGCTATATGTTTTTCATATATGGGCTTTATCATGTTGAGGGATGTCCCCTCTATTCCTACTTTGCTGAGTGCTTTTATCATGAATGGATGTATTTTGCCAAATGTTTTTCTGCATCTACCTAGAGGATTATATTCTTTCTCTTATTAATGTGGTGTATCACATTGATTTATTTGTGTATACCAAACCACCTTGTAGCCCAGGAAAAAATCCCATTTAATCATGGTAAATAATTCTTTTGACGTATTGTTGGATTTAATTTGCTAGTATCTTGTAGAGAATTTATGCATCCATGTTCATGAAGGATTTAGCCTATAATTCTCCTTTCTAGTGGGTTCTTTGGTTCTGGAATAAAGGTAATGCTGGTCTTATAGAGTTTGGAACTTCTCTTTCCACTTCTCTTTATTGATTAGTTTAAGAAGAACAGGTATTAATTCTTCTAACATGTCTGGCAGAGTTTCCCTTGGAGAGCCACTGGGCCCTGGACTTTTCTTTGTTGGAAAATTATTTATTTATTTATTTATTTATTTATTTATTTATTTATTTATTTTCTTTATCTATAGCAGGAGGAGAGAGAGAATCGTAAGCAGTCTCTGCACTCAGCCCAGCACAGAGCCCAATGCGGGCTTTGATCTCAGAAACATGAGATCATGACCTGAGCTGAAACCAGGTTGGACACTGAACCCACGGACCCACTCATGCACCACCTTCTTTGGGAGATTTTTTTATTACTGATTCAACTTTCTTGTTTGTCATGATTCTTTTCAAATTTTCTATTTCCTGTTTCAATTTTGGTGGTTTATGTATCTAGGAATTTCCTCCAAATTGCCCAATTTGGGGGATATAATTTTTCATAATATTCTCTTATAATTGTGTGTATTTCTGTGATATTGGCTGTGATCTCTCCTCATTCATTCTTACTCTTATTTGTTTGGGTCCTTTCTCGTTTCTTTTGAAAAGTCTCACTAGGTGCTTATCAATTTCATTAATTCTTTTGAAGAAATAGCTCTTAGTTTTGTTGATCTGGTTGACTGTTTTTTGTTTGTTTGTCTTAATATCATTTATTTTTTCTCTAATCTTTATTATTTTCCTTCATCTGCTCCTTTAGCTTTATTTGCTGTTCCTTTTCTTGTTCCTTTAGGTTGTGTATTTGAGACTTACTATAATATGCCTCAGTGTTAGCTGGTTTTTGTTGATTTTGGTGTGGGTTCCCCGTGCCTCCTGGATTTGAATGTCTTTTCTTTCCCTCTGATTAAGGAATTTTTCAGTTATAATTCACTCAAATAAATCTTATGCTCCCTTTTTCCCTGTCTCCCTCCTCTGGGACTTCTATGATACCTATGTTATTACACTTTATGGAGTCACTGAGTTGCCTAAGTCTACTTTAGTGATCAAGATTTTTTTCTCTCTCCTTTTCAGCTTCAACTATTTTCCATCAATTTATCTTCTATATCACTTATTCCTTCCTCTGCTTTTTCCATCCTTGTGGTCATTATATCCAGTTTGTTTTGCTTCTCATTTATAGCATTTTTTATTTTGACCTGATTAGTTTTTAAGCCCTTTACAGTTGCAGTAAGGGTCTGCCCAGTTTCCTCTATGGTTTTCTCAAGCCCAACTATGATTGTTGTTTTAAATTCTGGTTCAGGCATATTACTTATATCTATTTTGATTAGCTCCCTGGTTGATGATGTCTTCTTGTTCTTTCTATTGGGATGAATTCCTTTGTCTTGGCATTTTGTCTAGGGCTCTGTCCAGTGTTTGTTATGAAAATCTGTGCCTGGTCCTATTTCCACTAGAGCTAAAGCTTTACAGCACTCTATGATCAATAGACCTGGTGCATGTGGGTGTTTTGTGCTGGTCTTCTGTGGGGAGAGGCCTGCTGCTGCTCTGGACTCAATCACACTTGCCCTGGTACAAAAGGCATTGGCAGAGGATGGGGGCAGGGCCTGTTCTAAGTGGCTCAGGCCACCGTGTGTGCTGTGTCACTCCCTGAATTCTGTCCTTGCTGATGGGAGAGGTGAAAAATGGTGTTGGCCTGCTCTCTTCCCCAGAAAGGGGAGTTTGTGCCCACCACTGTTCAGAAAGCCCTCAAAGAACAGTGAACGATCCCTCTACCCTGTGTCCCTAGCTTCCTGAGATCCGTGTCTTCACCTTGTGTCCAAGCCAACTGCCAGCCTGGTGGCACGGTGCTCCTGGTGTTTTATCTCAGGCATGCAGCTAGGTTTCAAAATTCTAAATTTTAGGGACCAGGCTTGGAATGAACTGCACTGATCCTCTGCAGGGGGGTCTCTTCATGCTGTGGATGATACTGGTGTATCCCGAAAAGAGCAGTTGCAGATCATTAGGGGTTTTGGTTCTATGGTAAGCATAGCAAAAGTTGGCATCAAGATTGGCTGCCCTCAGCAGACCTCCCTGCTCTTATGCTAATGAGGGAGCCAGCTCAAAAGCACCCACTGTCTCTTTTGTCCCCTATGAGGTAATGCTGCCTCTTCTGAATGTACTCCAAGAAGGATGTCTCTCCCAGCATGATCGAAGGTGTTTTTAGAAGATGTTGTCTGTTCCTGAGCCTCTGCGCTGCTTCTTCATAGAAACACCACTGCATTTGCCAGGCTCAACCCTGATCATAATACAGACTTCTAAACTTCAGACTTTCAACTCTACTGCATATAAAAACTTGCAGAAAGCATCCATTCTTGTTTTCCCAGTCAATGACTTTGGGGTTGTGTTTTTCTTGTGCAATCTCCTACCTGCAGTTTTATCTCCCTCCTCTCTCCATGATCAGGGCTTCCCCCTTCCGTAGCACCCCCAATTATTTTATCACTCAAATCACATGTCTTCACTTCCTACCTTCCACATGTGACCTCTTTTCTCCCTCTAGTTTTACTTTCATTCTCTCAGTCCTCAGATCAATTTCCTTGGTATTCAGAATGATTTGAGAATTATCTAGCTGTGTTGGAGGGATAAGGCAAGCATAAAGTTCACCTATTACTCCACCATCTTAACTCCTCCCTTATTTCCATAAGTTTAGAGATTTTCCTATTACTTTTCTGTAACTGATTCCTAGTTTTATTCCAGCATGGTTGGAGAACACAATCTGTATAATTTCAATTATTTTAGATGGTTGAAGTTTGTTTTTATGGCCTTGAGTATGGGCTCTCTTAATTAATGCTCTATTGGCACTTGAAAAAATCTGCTTTTAAGTGAATACAAATTTTATTCACTTTATTTGATGAAGTGTTATGTGTCAGTTGTATTGATTGATTCCCTTATTATCTCTTTTATCCTTGCCTAATTTCTGTAAAAAAGCCTACCAGTTGCTAAGAGGGAAGTATTGAAATTCCCTGATGTAACTGTTGAATTTTCTAGATTAGCTCTTAATTCTATTAGTTATTATTTCACACATTTTAGGGCTCTAATACTTCTAAGTCTTCCTAGTAAATTGAATCTATATCATTACGTAATATTCCTCTTTATCTCTAGCAGTTTTCTTTGTTTTGAAATCTACTTTATCATGATTTATCCCTTAAAAATTTAATGTTTAAATTAAAGTAAATTGATTAAAAACTTTACTGAGCTTCAATTTTCTTTTAAATTATTTCATTCTGAATATGTGTACTACCCTTACATCATTCTAATCTGTAACATTCATCTTGCCTAGATATAAAGTATAAAATAAAGCCTATTTTTGAATCAAATTTTAAGTTCTAATACAGAACACCCATTGGCCTACCACATATCTATCTTTTTTCTAGATAGGTCCTCTGAGGCAAGGACAAAAGCCACAATAAACTATTGGGAATACATCAAAGTTGAAAGCTTCTGCACAGCAAAGGAAATAATCAACAAAACTAAAAAACAACTCACAGAATATGAAAAAAAATGCAAATGACATATTTGACAAGGGGTTTATATCCAAAATCTAGAAAGAACTTATCAAACTCAATATCCAAAATACAAATAATTTGTTTGAAAAATGGGTAGGAGACATGAATAGACATAAAAAAGACAGATAGGGGCAGCCCCGGTGCCGCAGCAGTTTAGTGCCGCCTGCAGCCTGGGGTGTGACCCTGGGGACCCTGTATCGAGTCCCATGTCAGGCTCCCTGCATGGAGCCTGCTTCTCCCTCTGCCTGGGCCTCTGCCCCCCTCTCTCTCTCTGTGTGTGTCTATGAATAAAAAAAATGTTTAAAAAGAAAAAGACAGATAGACAACAGACACATGAAAAGATGCCCAATATCACTTATAATGAGGGAAATATAAATCAAAATCACAAAGAGACATCACCTCACACCTATCAGAATAACTAAAATGAATAACACAAGAAATAATAGGTGTTGGCAAGAGAAAAGAAATGGGAACTCTCTTACACTGTTGGTGGGAAGACTATAAACTGGTACATCCACGCAGGAAAACAGTATGGAGGTTCCTCAAAAAGTTAAAATTAGAACTACCTTATGTTACAGCAATTGCACTACTGGGCATTTACCCAAAGAATACAAAAATACTAATTCATAGGGATACTTGCCCACCTATGTTTATAGCATTATTTATAATAGCCAATATAATGGAAGCATCCCAAGTGTCTATTAACTGATGAATGGATAAAGAAGTGATATATATATATATACCACAGAATATTATTCAGCCATAAAAAGAATAAAATCTTCCCATATGCAATGTTATGCACGGACGTAGAGGGTAAAATGCTAAGTGAAGTAAGTCAGTCAGAGAAAGAAATACCATATGATTTTGCTCATATGTGGAATTTAAGAAATGAAACAAAGAAACAAGGAAAACAACAACAACAACAGACACACACACACACACACACACACACACACAGAAACCAAGAAAAAGCTCTTAATTATAGAGAAAAAATTCATGGTCACCAGAGGGGGGGTGGAGGGGGAGAGAATGGGTGAAATATATGATGGAGTCTATGAAATACAGTAACACCAGATGGTTAAAATAAAATCTTAAAAAAAAATTGAACAGTGACTTCCCATTCTGTCTGGTTTAAATATTTTAGATATAGAAAAGACAACTTCCTTGTATTAGAACATGGTAGATTCATATGCTACAATTCGTTTTAAAACACATATTTTGGGACACTTAAATGGCTCACTGGTTGAATGTCTGTTCAGGGCATGAATCCCGACTCCTGGGATCGAGTCCCACATTGGGCTTTCTGTTTAGAGCCTACTTCTCCCTCTACCTGTGTCTCTGCCTCTCTTTCACTCTGTGTCTCTCATGAATAAATAAATAAAATCTGAAAAATAAATAAATAAATAAATAAAATAAAAAATAAAACACATATTTCAAATGAAGCAAAGACATCTCTGAACTTGTTTTTGTTTTTTTTTCCATTTGTTTGTTTAAACATCTAGTTGATTCCAGCATTGCATATACTTACATGAGTCCTTGTGATTAAGTTTCATATTCTGATAAAATGCAAAAGTTTGTTATATAATATCATTTGATTTACTTTCTAAATTACTATCACATTCTTTATTTACTTAGCATCTTTTTCTAAAAAGTAGTAATACTTAACACTTTTCATCATGCTGAGGATATTGTTTTATTGCTCTTTTTTTCCATAGAAAAACCCTTTAAATAATACTAGGAAAACTTTTATACTGTCAACCAGTATAAAAGCATTTATGATGATAAATATGTTTGTTTGTAAATTAGTACACATGCTCTTATGATCCCATTTTCAAGCTTAATAAAAGTACTCAAAAACTTTAAATAACAGAAGACAAGAAGTTTTGAAACTTTTTATGTGATATATAGGTATTGAAATATTTTAAAATATGTTTAGGACTTGGTTTCTAAAGATGACATAACACCTATACTGAGGAATGAAATGAAAGTCTTAGTGAGCAATCCAAAGAAGGAAAAACAATTTCATAATTAATATATGGGTTTGCAGTGTATCCAATAGTGATTTATATATTAAAGTGTAGCAGCATTTGCTTATATTTTCAGTACCAACTTACTAGCTCATCATAAAAATAGGGTTTGACTTCTGGATATAATATATTTTCTTTATAAAATATGTCCTGAATTTTAGATGAGAATTTTACATTATAAATGTACTGTACAGAACATTCTGACAAAGATTATAACAAATCTTTCTTCAAATTTTACTCTGATGTATCATATATAACAATGAAGAATGGAACCACACACATACAAAAGAAAAATGAAATATTCATTTTATGTGGTACTTCTACAAATCTTTCAACATCTGAAGATATAACTTTCCTACTTTTAATCAAACACATTAAGTATACAATTATTGCCTTCACTACTGTACTTGAGATTTTTTTTGAGATTATTTTAAAAAAGAAGTCTACTTTCCCTTAAATATGAGGAGGAAAATACCTTTAGAACATGCTAAATGATTTTTTCTTACTGAAGTCATATTTTATGTATTATATTTTTTATCAAATGTCAAAATCTCAGTAGCAGCTAAAAGCATAAAATAGGAATATAAAAAAGTCTAACTTAATTGACTTAAAATTATCAAAATTTTACTTTTCATTTTTTAAAACATTTTAAAAAATATTTTATTTATTTATTCATGAGAGACATAAAGAGAGAAAGAGAGAGAGAGAGAGAGAGGCAGAGACACAGACAGGGAGAAGCAGGCTCCATGCAGGGAGCCCGATGTGGAACTCGATCTCAGGACTCCAGGATCAGGTCCTGGGCTGAAGGCAGCACTAAACCCCTGAGCCACCAGGGATGCCCCAAAATTTTATACAAATTATAAGATTTAAGTTGAAATTCTATTTATGGCGTAAGTAAAATATGTCCACAAAAGTATTTTAAAATATATATTTTATATTTTAAATCACATCAAAACAAAATTAATAAATACTTAAATATGAAATTAGACAATATTTAATCTCTTAATGTTCTTTACTGCACACTACTTTGCTAATTATTCAAGAATATTAAATAGAATCATCCAATGCAAATTCTAAATTTGCAATATATTTATGTGCTAAAATCAGAGAAAACACTTACATACATAGAGATTTTTCTGAAGTATTAATATAAAAGATTTGTGAAAAGTTATCTGACATGATAAATTTTGTCTAGAAAGTGATAAATTCTGGGGGACAGCCGAAAGATGGCAGCAAAGTAGTAGGACCCTAGCCTTCCTTCATCCCATGAACAGAAGTAGGTAACTATCAAATGATACAAAATATCCCAAAAATCCACTTAAAGACTGACAGAACAAAATCAACAACTAAGGAGACAGAAGAGGCTACATCAGAGAAGGTAGGAAGGACAGAACATTGTTTAGATGAGGAGTAGATCCTGGCTCCTGCAAAAGGGAGGGACTCATGGTCATGGAGAAGAGTGAGAGAGAGAAGAGCACACAGAAGAACACGCAAGACAAATGTTTCTCTGAAACCACTGGTTTAGAAAATGAGAGAGACACAATTACATGAATTCTTGCAACTAGTCAGGCTTAAGGCATTGAGTTTTTAAGGTCAGCAGATTTGGCTGGAATAGAATCTGGAGAGCACTTGCTGCATCTGGAGAGAAAGCAGGCAAACACCCTGGGGGCAGACAGCATGGAAACATAATCTGAAGAGTGCCTGGAACACATTGTGGGATTATTTACCTTTTCCAGAGTGTCCCAGAAAGGTAGCATTTATGGAGACACCTCTCTGGGAACAAAAGAGCTAGCTGGCACCATTTCCCTCCCTTGCCTGAGGGAAGCAGGGTAGAACTGACACCAGCTGCCTAACTTGCTTACAACAACCCTCATCCCACTGAACTCTAGTGGAACTGCCCTTCTCAGTGATGCTTGCCTCAGTCCCTGTATGGTGGGCCCTCCCTCAGAAGACCACCACAATCCTCTTCCCACACCACATCTTTCAACCAGAGTTTTGCAGAGCCTTAGTTCCAGTGGCGGTGGTGACAGATCTCATTTTACAAGCAGACCAGAGCACCTGATTAAAACTTACCACATTCAGGTCAGGAATCAAAGCCAGCCCATAACAGGCCAAGAGAGCCTCTGCAGACTACTGGCCTGAAGAATACAGCAGCCAGAACACAATAGCAGAGGGCTCACAACACACACAAGAGAATCCTTGAAGTACCAGTCCCTGGGAACTACATGATCTTTTCTTCATAAGGAGATAGAACTAGCTTTTCTAACACAAAAAAGAAGGCAGACCTTAGAAAAAAATGTGAAGACAGAGGAAATTATTCCAAATGAAAGAGCAAGGTCATAACCATGACCTAAGTGAAACAATATAAATAACATGTCCAATGAAGAATTTAAAGCAATAATCATAAGGATACTCAGTGAGCTTGAGAAAAGAAGACATCAATGAATGAGTCCCCCACCATAGAGATAAATGAGTTTAAAAAAGAATCAATCAGAAATGGAGAGTATAATAAATGAAATTAGAAACATGCTTGATGCAATGAATAGCAGGCTGAAAAAACAGAGGAATGAATTAATGATCTAGAAGACAAAGTTAGCTCAGTAAAAGACAGAAAGAAGAATTAGGCAAAATGAGAATACATTTAGGGAAATCAATGGTTCCGTCAAACGTTATAACATTCCTATTTTAAGAGTCCCAGAAGAAAAGAGAGAAAAGGGGGCAGAAAATTTATTTGAAGAAATAATAGCTGAAAACTTCCCTAATATGAGGAAGGAAACAGATGTCCAGATCCAAAAGGCACAGAGAAGTCCCATCAAAATCAACAAAAGCAAACCAACACTAAGACACATTGGAATTAAATTTTCAAAGTATAAAAAAATTTATATATAAATTATTATGTATATTTATATATGAAGATATAATAATTTTTAAAGAAAAAATCTTAAAAGCAACAAGACAAAAGAAGTCATTAACTTACAATGGAAAATCCATTAAGGCTAGTTAGTGAGTTTTCAAAAGAAACATGATAATTCAGAAGGAATAGTATGATATACTCAAAATGCTGGATAGGAAAAATTAGCAGCCAAGAATACTTTATCCAGAAAGACTATTATTGAAAATAGAAGAAAAAATAGAGTTCCCCAGACAAACAAAAACTAAAGGAGTTCATGACCACTAAAACAGCATTGCAAGAAATATTAGGGGGATTCCTTGAGTGGAAAGGTGAGACCAAAAGTGACAATAAAAATGTAGCAAACAAACAAAAAGCAGTGAAAATAAATATTTCTATAAAAATTAGTCAAAGGACTCAGACTAAAAAATATATAAAATGTAAGGACGCCTGGGTGGCTCAGTGGTTGAGTCTACCTTTGGCTAAGGGCATTACCCTGGAGTTCCAGGATGGAGTCCCACATCGGGATCCCTGCATGGAGCCTGCTTCTCTCCCCTCTGCCTGTGTCTCTGCCTCTATCTCTGTGTGTCTCTCCTGAATAAATAAATAAATAATCTTTTTTTAAAAAAGATATAAAATATAATAACATATATCTAAGATAGGAGGAGAATGGAGTCACACTTGAACCACCAACTTAATATATATATTACAATTTGCAGAAGAGGTTATATACAAACCTAATGGTAAGCATATATCAAAAACCACTAATAAACATGTAAAGAATAAAGAGAAAGAAATCCAAATATATCACTAAAGAAAATCAGCCAAACACGAAAGACAGAAGGAGAAGAAAGGGATCAGAAAAAATCTTCAGAAACATCACAATATCAGTAATAAAATGGCAAGAAATTTAATTTTGCAGATATATGAGATATGGGTTTTTGTTTTTTAATTTTTTGTTTTGTCTGCCTCGTTTTGTTTTACAATGGTGGAAGTTAGCACCTTCTAAAATATGATCAACATACAACCAGAAGCAGTGGAACACTGTGCTGGTTCATTGTGTGAGATTATATTCTCTCTTCTTTCCCATTCTGGCCCGTCTTTTATCTTGTTTATGTTTTGGTGGTCAGTGTTGGGGCTTTCTATAAGTATTGCTGGTTTATATAAATTTGGAAGTGAGCATCTTATAACATACAGAACAAAATACAATCAGAACCAAGAGGATCACCCTCTGGGACCCCTCAGGTAGACTGCATTCTCTCTCCACTACCTCTTCTTCACCAGCACCATCCCCCCTTTTTTTCCTCTTTACTTTTTTCTACTCTTTTTCTTTTTTCTTCTTCTTTGTTTTTGGCTTTGGGCTTTTTATTTTTACTACTTTGTTTTAAAATGTATTTTTCACTTTAGTGGTCCTTTTGTTTTATTCTGCTCTGTTCTTTTTCTTTTATTCTCTGGTCTCTTAGCTCTTCAAAATCATCTAGGGTGTATTTTACTTAGGCTCTGGTTGATATTTTTGTCTTAGCCTGTCATACAGCCACTCTGCACTGGACAAATGCCTAGAAGGAAGAATTCACCACAAAAGAAAGAACTGGAAACAGTACTCTGCCACAGAGTTACAGAATTTGGATTTCAATACAATCTCAGAAATTCAATTCGGAAGTACAATTATGAAGCCATTGGTGGATCTGGAAAAAAGCATAAAGGACTCTAGAGATTTTGTTACTGCAAAGTTGAGATCTAATCAGGCCAAAATTAAAAATTGATTAACTGAGATGCAATCCAAACTGGAGGTCGAAACTACGAGGGTTAATGAGGTGGAAGAGAGAGTGAGCGACATAGAAGACAAGTTCATGGAAAGGAAGGAAACCGTGGAAAAAAGAGAAAAAGTGATTAAGAGCCCATGAGGAAAAGCTTTGGTAAATAAATGATAGCTTGAGAAGGAAGAATATATGTCTAACTGAGATCCAGAAGAGGCTGAGAGGGAGAGAGGACCACAAAGTATATTTGAACAAATCATAGCTGAGACTCCCCAAATCTGGGGAAGGAAACTGGCATTCAGATCCAAGAGATACAGAGGATCCCCCCAAAAATCAATAAAAACCATTTAACACCTTGACACTTAATAGTGAAACTTGCAAATTTCAAAGATAAAGAGAAAATTCTTAAAGCAGTGAGAGACAAGAGAGTCTTAACTTATATGGGCAGAAATATCAGATTAACAGACCTCTCCACGGAGACCTGGCAGGCCAGAAAGGGCTGGCAGGATATATTCAGGGTCCTAAATGAGAAGAACCTACAGCCAAGAATACTCTATCCAGCAAGGCTCTCATTCAGAATAGAAGGAGAGATAAAGAGCTTCCAAGATAGGCAGAAACTGAAAGAATATATGACCACCAAACCAGCTCTGCAAGAAATATTAAGGGGGACCATATGGAAGAGGGAGATCTCTCTCTCTCTCTCTTTTTTTTTTTTTTTTTTTAATATGAATGGACTAAGTGATCCCATGAAAAGACACAGGGTTTCAGACTGGATAAAAAACAAGACCCATCTAGTTGCTGTCTACAAGAGACTCATTTTAGACCTAAGGACACCTCCTGCCTGAAAATGAAGGGGTGGATTACCATTTACCTTTCAAATGGTCCTCAAAAGAAAGCTGGGGTAGCAATTCTCATATAGATAAATTAAAGTTTATCCCAAAGACTAGTAAGAGATTAAGAGAGACACTATCTCATACTTAAAGGTCTATCCAACAAGAAGACCTAACAATCATGAATATTTATGCCCCTAATGTAGAAGCCGACAAGTATATCAATTAATAACCAAAGTAAAGACGTATTTAGATAATAATACACTCATACTGGGAGACTTCAATATGGCACTTTCTGCAAATGACAGATATTCTAAGCACAACATCTCCAAAGAAACAAGAGCTTTAAATGATACACTGGACCAGATGGATTTCACAGATACTTACAGAACTTTCCATCTGAATGTAACTGAATACACATTCTTCTCAAGTGCACATGTAACTTTCTCCAGAATAGACCACATACTGGGTCACAAATCAGGTCTCAACTGATACCAAAAGACTGGGGTTGTCTCCTGCATATTTTCAGACCATAATGCTGTGAAACTAGAACTAAATCATAAGAAGAAATTTGGAAGAAACTCAAACACTTGGAGGTTAAAAAGCATCCTATTAAAAGATGAATGGGTCAACCAGGAAATTAAAGAAGAATTAAAAAGATTCATGAAAACTAATGAAAATGAAGAAAAATCATTCAAAATCTTTGGGATACAGCAAAAGTGGTCCTAAGAGGGAAATACATCACAATACAAGCCTCCCTTAAAAATTGGAAAAAACTCAAATATGCAAGCCAACATCGCACCTAAAGGAATTGGAGAAAGAACAGCGAGTAAAGCCTACACCAAGCAGAAGAAGAGAGTTAATAAAGATTCGAGGAGGACTCAATGAAATAGAGACCAGAAGAACTGTAGAACAGATCAACAAAACCAGGAGTTGGTTCTTTGAAAGAATTAATAAGATAGATAAGCCACCACCCAGCCTTATTAAAAAGAAAAGACTCGAAGTAATAAAGTCCTGAATGAAAGAGGAGAGCTCACAACCAATACTGAGGAAATACAAATGATTTTAAAAATGTATTATGAACAACTATATGCCAACAAATTAGGCAATCTAGAAGAAATGGATGCATTTCTGGAAAACCACAAGTTACCAAAACTGAAATAGGAAAAAAAAATAGAAAACCTAATAACCAGGGAGGAAATTGAAGCAGTCATCAAAAACCTTCCAAGACACAAAAGTCCAGGGCCATCTGGTTTCCCAGGGGAATTCTATCAAACATTTAAGAAGAAATAATACCTATTCTACTAAAGCTCTTTCTTTCTTTTCTTTTCTCTTTCTTTCTTTCTTTCTTTCTTTCTTTCTTTCTTTCTTTCTTTCTTTCTTTTCTTTCTTTCTTTCTTTCTTTTCTTTCTTTCTTTTTCTTTCTTCTTTCTTTCTTTCTTTCTTTTTTTTCTTTCTTCTTTCTTTCTTTCTTTCTTTCTCTCTCTCTCTTTCTTTCTTTCTTTCTTTCTTTCTTTCTTCTTTCTTTCTTTCTTTCTTTCTTTCTTTCTTTCTTTCTTTTCTTCTTTTCTTTCTTTCTTTCATAGAAAAGTAATTTATTCCATTATAAGCACTAACACAGTTAGTCATGGAGAGTAACAGGGCTGCTGGTGAAACAGGTCACCCAAAATAGAGATTGTACCAAACTAGTGGTCAAGGACTAACTCCTAAGGAAAAAAAAAAAAAAAAAAGAAAAAAGAAAAGAAAAAAGAAAAGCAACTCTTAACTCTTATCCAGGATTATTTTAATTTTAAAAACAAATACAAGCTATCAATTCACTCTTCTCAACTCAACTGGACAGTCTACCTGTGGTATAATTGTCAGGTAAAAACATACATCTTTGCAACTTGGAGGTCCCAGGTTTAAAAAAAAAAAAAAAACATTTCACAGAAAGGAAAGAAATATGAAAGCAGCTCAAGAAATACACTAACAAGCAAAAATATATGGGGAAAGAGGAACACATAATTTTGACTTAACTGAAGAAACTGAGAGGAGACTGGTTTACATAGGAAAATGTGCATCCTGGAAAGTCAAGTGTGAAGTTTTTAGAATAGAAATTTATATGACTTGAATCTCCCCTATTTCCTGAATAAAAACAACATCTTGTGGTATTTATACTTCATGGCTCAGACACCTACCTCACTTGGCTCTATTCCTTCCTCACTTTAGCCTTTAGTTAAAGGAATCTGAAAAACTTGGGGATATGGCCTAAGAAGAAAAATAACCACACACAATATTCCCCTTTCTGTGGCTACTTAGACCTTTGTTACTAGAAAATTCCTGAAGAAAATTTAAATATAAGTCTGTGGCTTTACTAAATTAAGTCCCCCAGTTAATATTTAGAAAACACCCTCAGTTTGGGCTAATAACATTGTTGATGGTACCTATCATAGAGGGATAGCCAAACAAAGTCTGTGTCTCAAAACCAGCGTTAAGTCAATCTCAGGGTTGAGATGAAAAAAAAAAAAAAACTGAGGGAGTCTAAAATCACAAGAAGTGCAGACATATCTAGGACCCTTGTCCTTCTAAGGGATACATACATTCCAATTTTATAGCAGCATTATCTAAATAGAAAAATGGTGGAAACAACCCAAGTGTCCATCAATTGATGAATGGATATAGAAGAAAAGGTATGTATATGAATATTAGTCATTAAAAAATGAAATCTTGCCATTTGCAATGACATGGATGCAGCTTGAGAATGTAATGCTAAGTGAAATAAATTGGTCAGAGAAAGACAAATGCCATATGATTTCATTCATATATGGAATGTAAGGAAAAAAACAAACAAGTAAAGGAAAAAAGAGAGAAGGAGGAGCAAACCAACAAACAGACTTTAAACTCTAGAAAACAAATTGTTACCAGAAAGGGGGTCAATGGGGGGACAGATTAAATAGGTGTTAGGGATCCAGGAGTGCACTTGCTGTGATGAGCATCTCATGATGTATGGAAGTGCTCAATAAAAAAAAAAAAAAAAAAAAGATGTATGGAAGTGTTGAATCACTAGATTGTACACTTAAAACTAATTATTTTGCATTTTAACTAACTTGAATTTAAACAAAAACTTTAAAAAGTGGAAAAAAATAAAGTGATGCCTTAAAAAAGCCATGATGTCAACCAAAATTATGCAATTTTATTGTTAATGATTTTCTAAAATGATATACTGCTCAAAGTCCACCAAATTTTTATGTAAATTTTTTTTCTTTTTTGAAATTTTAAGCAAGTTGTTATAGATTTAAAAATTGTAAAGCTGTGAAGTATGTATCAATACTTAACAACTTAAGCATTATAGAATACTGGGAAAATTGTGTTAATTTTCCTTTATTTCTGAGTCTTCTGTAAAAGAAGTAATACATAAATTTTGCTAGCAATAGATGAGAGACTTGGGATTTCTCACTGATTTCATAAATTAAAAAAAAAAAAAATTCAGGTTTGAACCTGAATTTGGTTTGAACCAAAGAACTAAAAACAAAAAATACTTGCAAAGACTGAATAAATGTACTCTTAAGACAACACATCTTGAAATGTTGTATATAGCTGTTGAAAATGTTTAAAAACATTTAAATATGAATAGCTAAAATTTATTAAACTCCTGTGAGTTGGAAACATATTTCAAATACTGGGATCCCTGGGTGGCGCAGCGGTTTAGCGCCTGCCTTTGGCCCAGGGCACGATCCTGGAGACCCAGGATCGAATCCCACGTCGGGCTCCCGGTGCATGGAGCCTGCTTCTCCCTCTGCCTGTGTCTCTGCCTCTCTCTCTCTCTCTGTGTGACTATCATAAATAAATGAAAAAAAAAAATGAAAAAAAAAAAAGACTTTAAAAAAAAAAAACAAAAAACAAATACTAATAAACTATCCTTCAATGAGATGTCTCTGAGGCTTCACAGCCTAATAAATTTGTTGGTATCCAATTTACAATGTAAAACTTCTTTGTCTTGTCTTTCCTTGTCTCTCTGTGTTTCTCTGTTTCTCGCTATCTCTGTTTCTCTCCATATATGTCTCTCTATCTGTAGGTTACTATTCTTTAGTGGAAGATAGGGGTCCATCAGGCAGTTTAGTTAACTGGTGCTGATCAGATGATTCCTGATTGACTAGTCTAAAATTCTGGAAGAGCCAGAACTGTGATTAAGGATTAGCATGGTGTCCTGGGGCTTGGTATAAGCAACTCCATATGGGCCCTGTTGTCTTGTTTATGTAATAATATATATTATATATATGCAACTCCATATGGGCCCTATTGTATTGTTTTAAATATATATATATTTGATTTTTAAAATCATGTTTTTTAACTACTGTAAGATATTTTCTTCCCACACATTTTATGTATGTTGGTCTATTACTCATGGGGCTCTCCAAACCACCTACCTACAAATTCATCCCATTTTGACAAAAAGCACGAATAGATATCTTCCTAAAAGAACTTCTTGCTCTGAATGTTGTTTCCATTCACATCATCCTCTTTACTGCTATCAGATCAGAGAATTCTTTTTGAAATGAAAATTTAAACGTGTCCCTATCCATAATACATCCTTTTAGTGGCACTTCATCTTGTCCTCACCTTTCGATTTACCAAACTTATCTTTTCTCCCATAACATTAAAATGTCAGAAACACCTGAGTCCCGTGTTCACCATTTGCCATGTGTTCTTGGCAATACGGCTCCGCTTTTGCTGTTCTGATGACCTCAAATGCTCATCTTGCATTTTGCCTTTTGTAGTAAAGTATCTTTTGCTATCTTTAAAAGTCAAATAGACATCTTTCTACCAGGATATTGTTCCTGATATACCAAATATGATTAAATGCCTATCTTTTATTTCACAATTTAGTTTTACTTTTGATTCTCTGTAGTTTGAAAATAATTTGCCTAGGTATAGATTTTTGACATTTAACCTACTGAGCTTCCTGGATCTGTAGTCTGCTGTCTGACATAAATTTGGCAGACATTAAGTCTGTTCTTTTCTCTTTGTTTTCTCTTTCTTGTATTCCCATTCCCCCATATGTCTCACTTTTTGGAGCAATTTCATGTTTTCAGATATTCTGTTTCAGTTTTTTCCCCCAGTATTTTTTCTTGTTGGCTTTCAGTTTTAAAAGTTTCTATTGAAATATGAAGCTCAGAGATTTTTCATCAGCCACATCAGTATACTAAGGAGCCCATGAAATGCAGTCTTCATTTCTAGTATAAGGTTTTTGATCCCTAGCATTTCGCATTTATTCTTTCTTAAAATTTCCATCTTTCTGCCTATATTACTCATCTGTTCTTACATGTTGTCTATTTTTTTCAACTAGAAACCTAGCATATTTATAATAATTATTTTAAATTATTGGTCTGAAAACTTAAAAAACCCTGCCATTTCTTTGTTTAAACTTTAAAAGAAAATCTTTTAGTATGCCTTGAATTTTCAGTAGAAAGTCAGATGCAATATGCTGAGTGAAAGTATCCTAGTAGTTTCCCATCAGTTTTCTGCTTCTGGGTCTCTACTCTGCTAAATTGTGATTTTCCACATCCACTTGTTCACCTTTTAATTTGCGTTGCAGCAATTTGACTTATAGCCTCAATTCTGTGACAGACCTAAGATGAATTGTTGGTTTGCGTTTTTTTCATGTTCAGTTTTTTTTTTACTTCTTTTTAAAACAGACGATGACTTCAGAATTTCTTATGTGCTACAGCAAGAACTAGAAATAACAGCCTTTTTAAAATGCCTATCTTGTTTATCTCAGTAAATACATTTATATGATCTCGTTCCTTAGAAAGCTACGTTACACTAAAATTTGTCTATATCAATTTTAATACAATTGTGTACTTCTTGTTTTTCTTATTTAATAGTATATATTTTGAGAGTGGCGATTACATCACTATTCATCTTTCTAACACTAGAAATCAACTCAATGTTTGAGTATTAAATGGTTTGGAAGTGGATTTTAAAAAGTGATAGCTATAATAAAATACTATTTTTGATAAGTTATAAGCTTAATTTCTTAAGCTTATAACTTAATTCATACTTTTTAATGAATAGATACTATTCAGTCAAGACAGGCTAATTTACATCACAGAATCAAAAAATCCCCAAATCTCAGTATCTTTAATCAACCATTTAGATTCATTTCTTGTTTATATTAACTAATGGTTGTCTGAGGGCTTTGATATATTTAAGGTTAAGCTTATAACTTAATTCATACTTTTTAATGAATAGATACTATTCAGTCAAGACAGGCTAATTTACATCACAGAATCAAAAAATCCCCAAATCTCAGTATCTTTAATCAACCATTTAGATTCATTTCTTGTTTATATTAACTAATGGTTGTCTGAGGGCTTTGATATATTTGAGGTTTATTGAGAATCAACAAGGTGACAAGATCAAACATCTGGGGTATCACTGGTGAATAATTCACCAGCTTATACAATTTTTCCTTAGAATTAGCACACTTGACAGTTACTCATATTTCTTTGGCCAAAGAAGTCACATGACCGTACTTAATTATAAAAGGAGCAAGAACTTGACAACCTACGATGTATTCTCCAAACTGGCTCTCTGTAATAACCTGCCCCTAGGCATGGTATTAAATATGAACATCAAGACTCATTTTTTTCAAACATTTTCAAACACTTATTATTCAGTTTAAATATTTTCCTGCTTATTGTATGATGGTAAGAAATGTTGAAAAAAAATTTAAATTATCCTTTGAGAATGTACCTTTTCTTAACCTGAATCTGATAAAATAAAAGCTGTCCCCAGTAATTTGATTAAAAGTAACTTCAAAATAATTGATGACATATATAGGTAACATGATATCATGGAAAAAAACATGGCAAAATAAATTAGTAATGGAAGTGAAGCATTGCACCTAATAATTGAGGGCCCTTGGGCATGTTACTTAACCTTTTAGGATGCCATGTTATGATCTTTATAATAAGAAAGTGGATTAAATTATATCTATGTTTCCTTAGCTCTAAAATTCTGATTTATGAGAACTAGTAATGAAGACATATTATATGGTTGCAGCTTCCTCCTACCTGCTCTGTTTATAAATTGCCTAGACATTGAATTCTCAGTATTCCCAAGCCTACTGTCTAACTTCTATCTTTTCTTTGACTAATTAGGCAGATGAAACTAAAATGGATTAGCACAAAGTGCATTTTCATGGTTTGCAGTTGCCAGGAAACAATATCTGAAAGCATTAACTTTTCAGATATTATTTTTTAAAATTCACTAATTAGGAGAATGTGCATTGAATTGTTACTTTAGAAATATAATTCAACAAATATCTTTTAAATCATTCACACTAATTTTAGGTAGTTTTAAATTTTTGTTTCTATTATAAATTCATTATACTAAATGTGTGAGTTAGATGTTCATGAGATATGTTTGTACATGATTTTTTTTAAAAAAATTTCTTTTCAAAAATACAAATAGGGATCCCTGGGTGGCGCAGCGGTTTAGCGCCTGCCTTTGGCCCAGGGCGCGATCCTGGAGACTCGGGATCGAATCCCACGTCAGGCTCCCGGTGCATGGAGCCTGCTTCTCCCTCTGCCTGTGCCTCTGCCTCTCTCTCTCTCTCTCTCTCTCTCTCTCTCTCTCTCTCTCACTGTGTGCCTATCATAAATTAAAAATAAAATAAAATAAAATAAAAAATTAAGGGAATTTGAGATTGATTTTAGCATCAAAAGTTAGGGGAAGTGATTTAAAAATATTTTTTTTTCTTAAGTAATACAATAAGTTTAACCAAGCAAAAGGTAATTGAGAGTGCTCTTATTATTAGGATTGAAGTTTGAAAATCATATACCACAGTTTAATTTTAAGATACACCTCACAATTTCCATATAGCTGATGTATTATTTTAAGTATTTTTGTTTTATAGTCAATTCCCAAGTCAATGTTTTATGTCATCTTGCCTTATTTATACATCTTTGCCTTACATATCTTTACATTAAATACAGTCATATTTTAAAAATCTTAATATTCCATTTATTCATCAATGTTGATAAGTCTATGTATTTAGGAATCCTATATTTTCCTAGGTAATTTCCTCTCATATTTGCTACATTAAGAAGTTAACTAGTTTTTCTTCCAGAGATTTTATCTGTTCTGTTAACTTATCTCCCTTTATTTCCATACCCTGTATATTTCATCATGTCAGAAGATCACTACTTAAAAAAATAAAACAAATAGGGCCTAGTGTTATGTGTTAAAATCTGTAACTCAATATTTAACACAGTATTTTGGTTATTTTGCCTGTTTTGTTGAGGATTACTCATGTAATTGCCTTGCTAAAAAAGTCACAACTTAGTATTTAAGATAAAATTTAAATGATATTTTGATGAAGACTGCATTCTGGAATCATATTTTACTGGAGATATTCTATAATTTCTAGTCTGGAGTAATTTCCAGTCTTTATATTATCAACACAGCTTTTTAGTCACTTAGATTTTAATTTGTATATTGTTTGACTTTTTTCCAGGGAAGAGTCTTTTAGGTCAATTATGATTGTCAGATCTCAGTAAAAAAATAAATATATAAATAACCAACTGAAATGTTGGAAGAGCTGGGAAGTTATAATAAGAATTGTGACATTTTCATTTTTCAGAATGTGTGTTACTGAGGAGTATGTTGATGATTGAATACATTTAAAAATAATGGGCAATAGAAGAATTAAAAATGTAAATAAAATTCAAAAGATAAAGGAACAAACTACAAAATAAGGGACTTGTGATGATATTAAAATATTGAATATATTTATTAATTTAAGCTACTTAATAGCAAAGCATGTTTAGATAAAACAAAACTACTGAAAAACAGCAATGCATATTTACTCTGCTGCCTGGTGGTATGTTAACTCTTCTGTTTTCTGTTACATTATAGTCTATGAGAAATTTATTGGTTGATTCTTTTTTTTTTTAAGATTTTATTTATTTATTTATTTATTTATTCATGAGAGACACAGAGAGAGAGAGAGAGAGGCAGAGACACAGGCAGAGGGAGAAGCAGGCTCCATGCAGGGAGCCCGACGTGGGACTCGATCCTCGGTCTCCAGGATCCCACCCTGGGCCAAAGGCGGTGCTAGACCGCTGCGCCACCCGGGCTGCCCAGTTGATTCTTTTTTAATATTCTGAAGAACATCACACTAGTTAACTCTAGTGACAGTATCATGTAATTGACCTGGTGGTCGGGAATCTAAAAGTTGCTCTATGTATTTTGGAAGACACGCTGGCAAGAGGGCAGGACAGAAACCATATTAATATTCAGAAATCTGTTATACTAAAGATTTCAAGGATTCTAAAGATTTAATGATCTGGCATATGTTGGCAACTTGCAGCCCTATAATTCAGTGAGAGACAAAGCCCTATTGAGCCATTTGACTTGGAATCTTCATATGTAGCTCTAGATAATATTGCTCTCCACCATCTCATTGCTGAGGCTGCTGCTTGCAATCTGGACCCAGGATAGGAGAGGTATTTAGAACAAACCCAGGCAGTATGGTGTATGTATGTACAGCTGTGGTTATATGACCCAACAGATCCACTGATAATAGACCTATAATAAAAAAAATGCCATACAGAGTCTTTGGTGACACCAACAGGGGGGCTGCGGAATTCCCATATTCATTTAGTATAGTTCACAGAAATTAAACTTGCTTTTTAAAGTATAAAGTGTTTTTAGTGAATCATTGCTGCAGTCTCCTGCTGGTCTGTACACTCCATTCTATCATATATTACCCCAAACCTAGATGTTCTTTCCTATTTGCTTTGCAGCACACTGGAGGGAAGGTGGGAGTTCTTGAAGAAACTCTACCGGAATAAAAAAGGAGTACCAAAGTGGAAACAAACAAACAAAAAGTAGCACATATATCATGTCTACAAGTTGTTTCTTGTTATACTTCATTAGATAACTGTAATAGTAATAATCTTTGTTAAATTTTGACCCAAGTATCTAAGACCGCTCTCTAAGGTGTAGATCAGGTTTCCTAGATCCAGTTCCCAAAGTGAGTGTAAGTTTCTTTTCTAGGTGGCAGATAGTCACCTAGGAGGTATCCAGCACTAGTAGAAAACTCACCTGTCTATACCCTGGCAGCTCAGGTATGAGAACATATTAAACTATTACCCAGTGAACCCAACAATTATACCATATACAGCACTAAAAAGTATCATCGAGGTTACTCTAATGTAGGACTAAAGATATCTGCTGATTTTAGTTCAGCATCTGTGCCTGAATTAAAATATTTGTTTCTTTCATTTTATATTTCCCTTGAGTCATCTATAACATTTATCCACAAAAATCAACATTATGTGATTTTAAAAGATGATTTGAATGATTCTCTTGTGGATAAATCTCCCTGTGAACATTTTATTTATAGTGGTCAACATGAATCTGCTTATATATTTCAGAAAAATGGCTCATATGTGGTTTTTTTAATCAAATGTATTTTTGATGATAAAGAGCCTATGACTCTAATTAGTCTTAATAACCATTTTAGTCCACTCATGTAGTTATTAACACTTCATGAGAGCCTACAATGTCCCAGGCTTTATACTGGGTACCTTAAATACATTAATAAATTTAATCCTTATTTTGTAAGGTAAATATTATGCCCAATTATACATGAAAAAGGAACTGGAGATTAGAAAAGTGAAGCAAGATGTCTACATTTATGTATATGGTAAAAATTAGGGGTGGCTATGTCTGTGCAATTGGAAAAACAGTTTTTCAAATTTTATTCTCTCCTGGGAACATTTTCTTTTTCCTGTCTAGAAATAATAACCCCATTAGAATCCAGAATGTGTTGAAAATAAAAAAATCCAAAACTTTTAATAATTTTCTGCTTAAACTATCAGTTTTACTAATACAAAATTGGTAGTCTATTTCACTCTTTAAAAAATTTTTATTCTCAGAAAATTATTATTAAAATCTGATAATTCACGTGAAGTAAATAAGATTCCTATGGTTATAATTTCCCTTTACATTTATTCTTTATTTTTTAAAATTTATTTATTTATTTAAGTTATTTCTACAACTGGCATGAGGCTCCAACTCAAGACCCTGAGATTAACAGTCACATGCTCCACCAACTGAACCAAGTAGGCACCCCTACATTTATTCTTTGAACTTGTCTAAGTTAAAAACAAATCTGTTTCCTGGGAAAAATAAATTTAACAACATGTGTGCTGAAAATATTACATACATAACTGAAATGTCATCTAAGAATTTTGTAATTAAAAACTACATACTCATAGCCATTTTGAAAAGAAAATTAGGAGTATATTGAAAAGATATTTCAAGCTATTTCTGATTATTAATCAAGGATTATAGGACAATTATCATATTCCTTTAGTGTAGTAAACAATATATAAATCTATAATTTATTAATCCTTTTAAGTTAAGAAGTATTTAAGTCACCATTCATAACTTCCATTAATGACAGCCATGTAGAAATAGGCTAGATAAAAAATGTTCAGTATAAATCATCATTTCTACATTTCAATATTTTATATATTTGTTAAATGATCGATTATTTTTCCATTCACTTATTTCTTCCACTATATTTTGGAATTAGGTAAGATAATGATGAGAATGAAAAAAGCATCTCTCAGTATACTTCTGCATCTGTACAAGAATTCAATTATTTGGAGATGCTGAATATCTACTGATAAAATATAATCAGTTAGATGAAATAGACCAGAGAGGTTTTATAATAGGCAAGTTTTCGATAGAAATGGTATAACACAATCTGCGATTCACTCAAGCTGAATTTGTATTAAATTCCATACTAAAACACACTTTCATTCAGCAACAAACTCTAGCACTGCATATACTTGAAATGATTAAGAGCATAGGTCTATCCTTAAAGAAGAATGTCCTTGTCAGACCTAAGCATAGGAGTGTTATTGAACCTCTTAACTTCCACAATAACAGAATTTCTTTGTCAGGTTGGGCATTGATTGATTTGCAAATAGCATTACATAGAAATACTAAGTGATTAATATCTTTGTGCTTCTTGACATTGTTAAAACACAGTTCCGATATCATAAGTTTAAGGGCTACCTATAAGAAATATTATGAGAAACAATAAGTTATATTCATTATGATGTGCTAGTTTACACTCAAGAGTCAGTAAGCAACTCTTTGTTGAATTTAAGTGAATAGCCACTTGACTCTGCAGATATAGTTCTTAAACTGAAAATCTCAATGCAAGGTAATACTTTTCTCAAACCATCAGAGAAATGACTTAGAAATGGTTGTTTTGAGTAAGGGAAAAAACATGGCATCCATTTGGTATTCCAAAGTATCCTTCAAATCCTAGCTGTGAGTTTAGAGGAGGGGATGATAAATCGTATGTAATTTATGTAGTACAGAGTAGGGCAAGCAGCATAAAAATAGTGGTTCATGCAAATGGGATTGGAAGTTCTCTTTTCATTTGTATCTGAAGGTGGATGGCAGCATACTTACATTCATTTCCAATGATCAAATCACTTTTACCATAGCAAAGCACTATTTACATTTATATGTTAATGCCTACATAATAGCACTAGAAAATATTCAGGAGTCACCACAATTCTAAAGAGAAGATGCAATCTGAATTTCTTTATATAAATAATTACTTTCGGGCCATCAAAGATTGATGTTATGCTTACTAAGTTAACATAATAAAAATGAGTAGTTATTAATAATGTAAAATAATAATAAAAGCCCCTGTTTTTCAGCCACCAAAGTTGGTTTTGAAACATGACTCCTCTCCTACGGAGAAGTAACTCCATATGACTCATTTTCTTATCTGAAAAATAAAGAAATCATCATCATTATCATCATCTCATGAGATTATACTTGACAATAACTTATTATTCTATGTAAAGGGCTTTGTAGGCAACTGACAATGTTGACAATATCTTTCTCAAATGTCCCTTTATTGAATACACCTCCTTCCTTTTCTGATTCTTAAAAAAAAGAGCTCCTCTATAGTTCTTGGCTTCGGTGAGAATGAAGTTTGTGAATACCAGTTACTACTTCAATATTATTATTATTTTTCTTACAATTATTCTTTACTTTTAACTTCTATATTATTATAAGAAATAATACCCAAGTTTCTTTTCAAAGAAAACATTTGTATTTTATACTGGTGCATGTAGATTATGGAAAGAGTATAACTTGTAGCTGAAAGCCATGGATTTAGACATTGTACAACTTTTAGTTACATGATAGTAGACAAATCATTTATTATTCTGACTTTAAGACTCATCAAATGAAATTCTGGGGTATAATATAAAATTTACTTAAGTGAATACATTCAGAGTTAAGTGGCATTTTGAACAAAAATTCTTTTTGCTTTTGATCTGACTTCCCAGTCTTGAAAATCAAGATCAGTTGATATCAGGTAATACGAACTTTTTTTGCTAGTTCTGGTCTTCAATCTAATGAATTCTCTAATGTATCTCATGATAAAATGAGCCATTCTTATTAAACATCTACCTGTATATATTTATCTACAAATGAACAGTGTTTCTCTCTAAAATCTATTTTCCATTAAGCATTCTAGAATAACATACAGGTATTTCTAAGCATAAGTAATCTATTGCACTAAACATAATTAAACAGTCTTTAATAATCAAACAGTCTTTAATCTTTATATTATACTAGTAGTTATATTAGTAGCTATTTGTTAGTAGCTTAGACTAGTGGTTATCTTTTGACAAATAATTCATTTACAACTAAAACTTATTTTAGTCCACAATAAATGTAAAACTTGGTTCCCTCAATTTTAAGAAAAAACAAATATATACATAAATATATATATATATATATATATATATATATATATATTTATATAGTGAACTACCACAGCATACAGTATAATATCACAGCATGTTGTTTGTTTGTTTATTATACCACACTCCCCCCCCACCCCAAATACGTTTCAGGTGGTTAACAGGTCTGCAAAATGTTGTACAGAAAAAATCTTATGATTCTATAAGGCAAGCAGTAATGCATTCACCAGATTATGGATTCTGGTTCTGAAATTAACAATGCCTGATGCTTCCTTTTAGAAATGTATATACATTAATCCCAAAAATATAACAGTTGTAAGTATAACAGAAGTAGAGGAGTATATTTAGGTCTGGTAGATTATCAAGAGTCAGAACATCTTTTTTGAGTACACTCTATTTTTATGTGACTAATTTGAATTCTCTCCCTGGATTTTTAATTAAGAGACACACTAGCATTGCAACATAAAGATACTTAGAATACACCTAAGTAAGATTCCCTTCTTGTTGCCCTTTGAGGCATAGTTCTTATAGCTTCCATAATATTTTCTATTATGGTAAGGTTTGCTTTTTATTTAATTTATTTTGATACTATTTCTATTCCATAGACCCAATATAATTGATAGTGCTATTTGTAAATCTGAAGTGGAAAAAAATATTTAAAATCAAAAGTTTGTAACTCATTTGGCCATAAATTCTGGCAAAATCAATGTTAACCCAAACTAACATAGGCTGCCTACAGACTTCATTACTCTCTTTGGAATGAACATTCATATATTTAACTAAGAAATGATGATATAGAGCACCAGTAGGGATATACATAATACAAAATGTAAAATTATGAAATACATTAATTTACAAGATTTTTTATCATTTATATGCTTATTTCAGTAATTTTAAGACTTATGGCAGTTTTTAGCCTCTTACATATATTGCCAAATAGTAAACAAATATTTGTAACTGTATTTCTTTCATTTTCATTTAATTAACAATCGGGGATGCCATTCTAAGCCATAGCTTATTCTTCAATTCATTTAAATGCAACATAAATATTTAAAAGTCTACTAGAGGTTCTGCAATATTTGATATAGTTACATACCCCCAAAATATTATTTCCTAAGTGCCTAGTTGTACATTTACCAAAGCAATCAGGAAACAATTCATGAATATTATATGATATATTGCTAAATTGTGTACAATGAAGTTCTAAAAGCTATTGGACAAAGAATATGAATTATGCAATAGATTTTGGTATCACTAGTAAATGTATACTGAAACAGAACTGGCTTACCCTTCTGACATAAGAATGAATTTTGTGAGATGTCATCTAGGTAGTATATTGTGACATACTTAAAATTCATGAACTGTTCTCTCCATCCCATCCAAGTTGACATCAGAAGGATATGACAGTAGAACTCATGGGATATAGAATTCTTCATAAGACATTATAACATGATGTAGAAGTTTTCAGCTTGTTTCCTGACTCTGTTTAGAGTAATTAGAATATATAGATTTTATTTAAAGCCACAAGTATTCTTAAAGCAAAATATTCAATTTTTTCTTCTATCAGCTGTGCACTGTCTTCTTTCAAAAAAGATTTGTGTGTTTATTTTAGAGAGAGAGCATGTGTTGTGTGAGTTGGGGGGTTTAAGGAGAGGGAGAGAGAGAATCTCAAGTGGACTCCACTTGCTGAGTGTGGATTCCAACATGGGGCTCCAGGCGGTGTTGGAACCCATGACCCAAGAGATAATGACCCAAGCAAAAATCATGAGTCATCTGCTGTACCAACTGAGCCACCCAGGTGCCCTGAACTATGCATTGTCTTTATCTCAACTTTCAAGTCTTTAGACTTTACAATAAAGAATAAAAAAAATATTACTTACAGAAGTTGTAAATTGTAGGTGAATCATATAAGTACAAAAATTAGTATAGATTCAAGAATATGTGTAATTTTAGTCTCAATATAGTTCTTAAAACATTTTTAGGAAATTAAGGCTAGCCAAACTATCTTTGCACAATTGAATTTTAAAGCAAATACATGAATCCATATTTATTTCATTGCTTTGATAACATATACATACACACAAAAGAAAGGAAAAACCCAAAACATAAGTTGGCATTGAAAAAATATGGAGTTTTCAGGTTTTACTAAATAACTACTTCTGAAATCATGTATACAAATGGGTATACTTGTAATAGATTTTCTACACAAATAAAATTTATGTTATTTATGTTAGAAAAAATTTCAAATAATAACCGCACCAAAAAAGCAATTGAAACTCACAAAACAGAAAGTTCTGAAGCGAAGAGCGGCTCCTGTGTTGCTCTTCAAAGTGAAATTGAATAACTACTACCATGCAGTTACATTTGCATTTTTAGGCTCCTTCTTCATTCCTGTTTTTCTCATAATGGTCGACTGATGCATTGCTACCCACTGAGACAATGCCACTAATGCTGTTGCTGCAATTGCTGCTGCAGTAGCATCAAAAGACTTCTTCAGGCTATTATGCCAGGTGTAAAAGTGAGACACAAGTTCAATCCGGACCCCTGAGGAGCCTGTCTCCAAGGTCTTGTCAGCTGTAATCTCTCTGAAAGCTCCTGTTCATCAGGTCTAGCCTAGAGCAAATAGCAAATCCCAATAGGTAGTCTGTTCAAGAGAATAGAAAAATCAGCAGAGTTAGATGGTTTTATGGCAAGTCAATCAAGGAATGAAGCAATTTTACCATTTTTATCTAGTTTTTAAACATTTTACTTGGCTAGTACATTGGCACAGACTCAGAAAATTTTTTGAGAAGTCAGTGCATATATGCTCTGCTACTTAATTTTTTGTACTGTTTGGAAATTATTTTCTTTAAATAACACAGAACTTCCGAAGCTTGGAAATTATTTCTTTAAATAACATATAACTTCTGAAGCAAGGGAAATACATTTTAACCATGAAATCTAACCAATGTTTAGCTTAGTGCAAATAAACCAATTCCATTTGTATTATATTTATTTCCTATAACAAAACAGTCTGTCTTATTCTGTTACCATATTACAAAATCTATTGCCTGATATTTTGACATTTATTTGGCTACATTGATTTATGTGACAAAGATTGACCCTAAAATCTATTGACAAACTATTTCATCTGAACCAATTTAATTTAGTTCTACAGAGATATACTTGACAAGAAAAAAAATTTGAAAACACATGCTAATAAGTGTATTATTTATATTTAAACAGGTTTATCTCTCATATTTTAGTGCTCCAAAACAATATTGTTAGTGTTATTATTATTATTATTCCTATTATAAGATAATGAATTTAAGGAATTCCTATTCCTACTATAAGATAATAGGATTAATAATAGTGATAATATTTGGTACCACAAATTTATGAGATAAAATTAAATGTAAAAACATATTAATTAAAAAAAAACAAAAAAAAACATATTAATTAACATGCTATTTTTAAAAAATTTTTATTTATTTATGATAGTCACACAGAGAGAGAGAGGGGCAGAGACATAGGCAGAGGAAGGAGCAGGCTCCATGCACCGGGAGCCTGACGTGGGATTCGATCCCGGGTCTCCAGGATCGCGCCCTGGGCCAAAGGCAGGCGCTAAACCACTGCACCACCCAGGGATCCCTTAACATGCTATTTGATAACTATATTTTGAGACTATTTGATTTCTAAGATTAGAAGATTCTCTAAGCCACAGGAAAAACACTACCAGTGTTCACATCTTCTGAATATATCTTTATTGTTTACAGTTTGCAATAACCAGTAAGTATAACAACTGTTATCCTATAACAACTTCCTCCCTTTTTTTTCACTTGGATAGATAACCTTTTTTTGAGCAGGCACATTAGAATTCTAGATGTTCAAGAAGAAACTCACAATGACTTCCCACAAAAACCACCATCTTTGGAATGACCCATGTTGCAAAAGGAACTTTAGGAGCACACACTGAAAAGAAAAAAGAAAGAAGAAAAAGAAGAAGAAGAAGAAGAAGAAGAAGAAGAAGAAGAAGAAGAAGAAGAAGAAGAAGAGAAGAAGAAAAGAAGAAGAAGAAGAAGAAGAAGAAGAAGAAGAAGAAGAAGAAGAAGAAGAAGAAGAAGAAGAAGAAGAAGAAAGGGGAAGAAGAAGAAGCAGCTGACCACACCCGGCTCATTTTATGGACTGTTTTACAGTTCTAAATTTTGTAAGTAGTAAAAATTTGGAGTTAATATTTAAAATATTAGGACACTAATTCCTATGTATATGTTATGAAATAAATTCAAATTTTAAATCATTAAACAAAATATTTTTATCATAAATTGTTTTCTGCCCCTTTAATATTTCTTTATTTTTTATCTCTTTCCTCCTTTTTAAATACATATTTATTGTGTATGAATGCACAAGTGAACTATTTGACCATGTTATAGACTGGGTTTGCATGTAGAATTTGATTTGTTAGTGATTTGAATAAAAACAAGTGTTATCACTAATAAAACAAAATCATATAATATTTGTGATTGTTATAACTGAACTCTTTTAATAATTAGATTACCTAATTATTTGGGGAAAAGTTTTAAATACAACTGGTAGCTTGCTCACTAGTAAAACATGTAGATGCACAAATATGACAATTTCTCTCTGAAAGAAAAGTGTGGATTACTTCTTTTTGTTGATGTTTTATCTCGAGTATATATAAATTACCTCTCCTAACACCTGTCATGGAGAGTGGGAATTCTAAGTTACTTAGATATGTTAGATTATGACATTCAGTTAAGAGTACCCTGAGAATCTGAAGTTCTTCCATAAATAGTAGTTTTTAAAAGTATGATGAGAAAACATTTATGATCATTAACTTCAATTTATAATAGTTTAACTATATTTCTCTAAAATATTAAATTATTGCATAATTTTCCAAAGATTGCAGAATGTTCCTTTATTAAATGTAGGAACAGAATTATCAAGGTTTCTATTTTATTAAAAAAATTATTTGAAGCCATTTTGCACTTTTCCACTGACAACTATGATAGGCTTAAATTCTAAATTGAGTATCAGTATATCGTGCAATCATCACTTTCTGCTCAGTTAAGTCCTTTGAAGATTTCAGAAAATCTAAAGCTTGTAAAACTTTCAGGTTTTTTTTCCAGTCTTCTTGAGTCATAAAACAATCTGTGAACATAACCACACATTCTATTGGTATTAATAAGAAATAGAAGAAAAATTATTCCTAAGTCATATAAAACAAATTAACCTAATGTTTCTTTAATTAAAATTTGAAGACAAAAGCAATCCAAATTTATGCTTTATATGTCTATGTTAAGAAAGATTGTATATACATCATTATATTTAACCTGAAATATGTCAATATGACCTCGAAATATTTTTTAAAAACACCTCAATTTTAGGGGCATCTGGGTGGCACAGTCAGTTAAGAGTCTAATTCTTGGTTTTGGCTTAAGTTGTGATCTCAGGGTCATGAGATTTTGAGCCTCTTGTCAGGCTCTGCACTCAGTGCAGACTCTGCTTAAGACTTTATCTCCCTCTCCCACTGTCCTCCCACTTGTGCTCTCTCTATCTAAAATAAATAAATAAGCCTTTAAAACAATATATAACAATTATAATTTTAATGATTGATTAGACCATAAAGAAGTTGGAATTACTTATAAAGTACTCCCCCAGCCCCTAAAACATTAAACTTTACACAATACGGCTTTATCATTTACAAAGTAGGAATAAAATGTGGTATTCAAATATGTTTTGTTTGGTTCTTTTATTGGTATTATCTCAGCCCAAAACCTCATCGTAGTTTTGATCTATATAGCAGACATGATATCTGGAATAACCATACTAGAATTAAAAAAAAATAATGTGACAACACAAGTCTAACCATTTAAAAGTAAGCACAATTTGAATATTATTAAATTTTTCTTAAAAATATGTTTGTGATGGAGGGACAGAGAGAAGAAAAAGAGAGATTGAGAAATAGTAGAAAAGAGAGTACATGAAATATAAAATAACATATTTATATGCATGGTTGACCTGTTGGAGGAAAAAAAAGAAAATCGTAGCAATGGAAAGTGACAGAAAAACCGAAAATGAATAAGCCAGAGAAAAGAGTGTGTCCAGAGTCTGGTAAATATCATCTGTTGACATTTGTTAATTTAGATATTTGGTTTTATTAGTAATAGGTCAGAAAGAGATTCACACATAAAGCCCTGACTGCTAAAAATTTCATGTTCAATGTGTGAACGAGAAAAACGAGACAAATCAAAACCAAAATTTAGAGGAAAATAATAGAAATAGAAATGTTTCATGGTCTTGGTCTTGACTTTGTGTGATGATGGGATGGAAAGGAGCTTATCCTGAGAATTTGTAATGTAAACATCGTTCCATTTTCAACTGGGTTTGAGGGTGGGATTCGCACAATTGTGTTGCTGGGGGAGAGAGCCAAACAACAACAAAATGTTTGCTTTAGTCATCTAACGTGGTTAGTGTTCATTGAAAACTAGTAAAAACAAGAAAAAGTAATCTCTAAAAAATATATCATAAAAGACCTTAAAAAAAAAAAAGACCTTAAAGAATTCCAAGACCTAATGTACCATTGAGAATGAGTAAATACAACAGGAAAACATGGGGGGAAATGCCATAAAAAAATAATAAATCGTTGTATACATGGTTAAATACCCAGTTATCTTCTTTTGGGTACCCGATTCACAATGTAACTTGAATTTTTTTTTAATAAAAATTGCTTAAAACTTTTTAACATCCATTTTTAACTATGTATTCAATGATTTATTATTTTTTGCTTTTATTTAAATTCTAGTTTGACTTTTAGGCTGATATACAGTTCCCACCAACCTAATTTTTACCCTGTTCATCCTGCTCATTATTTCCACAGATATTTTTAATTGAGAAAAAAGAAAATACGCTAACATTTTGCTCTAAAAAATTGAGAAAAAGCACCTGCTTAAAGCCATGGTAAACAATACATGGCCTGCTGAAGAACTGAGGGAAGGTCAGGTTGATGTGAATACAGACATCAGGATGGAAGATAGCATCTAAAAAGGAAGGAGAAACAGACGGGACAAACCTACAGGCCCATAATGACCAGCTTCATGTTATTACTTCTCAATTCAAGGATAAGTGGGAATATATTGTAGGAATTTCATCAGAAAGGGATGAAATGGGATTGAACAAATTTGTGCTTTAATAAAATCATATTTGCTGCAGTATAGTTGTCAATTGGAGGAAAGTTAGAAGAAAGAAATGAAGTTAGGAGGCTATTGCAGTGTTCAAAGCTGAAGATTAATCTGAAGAAGGTAGTGCAATGAAGATCTTGAGTAGGGAGCAACTTAATTGATAGAAATTAAAATCAAGAGAGCTGGGGCTCAATTTAAAATAGTGAGAGTAGAAGAAAAAACCCAAAATAGAGTAGAAGATATTAAAGCAAAGTCTTACATTACAAATGTATTATGTAATAGAATGGAGCTGATATCATTTATCAAGAGAGGTAAAAAAAAAAGAAAAGAAAGAAAATGGCTGGGCTTGGAAAAGATCAGTAGATTTGAACTTTGAATACATTCATTGAATTTGATGGAACAATGTGAAGATTAGTAGAGGGAGTTGGATTCTTCAGTCTGAAGGTAAGATAGTAAGCAAAAAATGTTCATTGTTTTTAGCAGAATGGAGGTCTTTGAAGAAATGTTGGCACAAAACCCAGATTATGTTATTCTGATGAGTCAAAGAAAAGTGAGAAAATGGAGCCTGAATATGAGCAAACCTTTATAAAAGGGAAGCATATGAGGTACTACTAGGATTATATTATTGAAATTATTGTCTAGATGGGACACTTGGTGGCTCAGTGATTGAGCATCTGCCTTTGGCTCAGGTTGTGATCTTGGGGTCCTGGGATCCTGGGATCCAGTCCAGCATCAGGATTCCCACAGGGAGCCTGCTTCTTTCTCTGCCTATGCCTCTCTCTGTATATCTTTTATTAATAAACAAATAAAATATTTTTAAAAGAAATTGTCTAGATGCAGATTCAATTGCTATAATGGAGAGATGGTGTTTCAATAAATAAAGGAATAATGGTTGAAATGAAATAAGAATTGGAACCCCAAATTAAGTAAAAATTTTAGCCTCACCATATACAGAAAAGTACTTATACTGTTAGAACATCAACAAATGGAGAGTGGGGTTAAGCTATATTTACGTTAGTATCTGATAACTTACTGAGTTTCTGTTAGGATGGTGTAATTCCTGGTTCCTCTGGGAGACAGAAGCTGGGCGATCCAGAACTGAAAGCATGTAAAACAGATCTGGCAAGTAGAGTATCTTGCTGTTGGCCTCAGCTATATGTCCTTCTTTGCCACTGTGACCACAATTCACGTGATCTCCAGCCAGCTCTGGGATGATCAATGACAAAGGTTGGCTTTGTAAAGGGAGTCATTTTGTTTGGTTGCTCCTGTCTTTCCCGTGGTAAATGTTTTCTGATCAGAATAATATGTAACACAAAAATCTTCAATCTATGCATCCACCCTTCATCCACGTGTCTCTAACTCAGATTTCTTGTCTCTCACTTCTAGTCTTTTTCATTTTCAAGTACCTTGTCAGCAGGTCAGACCATTTGCCACCTAAAATCAGTCTTCTAAACATTGTAAACATTGTAACTATTTTAAATATCACTGAAAGCTTATAATGTAGGCATTAGTATTATCTTCCCTCTCTTAATAATGAGGTAAAAAAAATGTTTACTTGCCCAAAGTCATATTTTAAGTAAGTGTCAAAGCCAGGTTTTGAACTTGGGTAGTATGACCCCTGTGACTCCTATGTTTATGGACCTTTTTGGTAGATTTAGCTCTCTCCAGTCAGGAAGTCTGGACAAATGTATGTTGGACCCTTGCCAGGTAACTCATTCCACCCTTGTGGAGCAAGAATCCAGGAGTGTTTAGGGAAAAACACTTGTTAGTGTGGAGAAAAGTCCCCTAACTCAAAATTGGATTTACTATTTTCATTTATCTATTTTCTGATTAGTCTTTAAACTACTATTAAAAGTGACTAAAAGCTATTATTAGGCATATTTGATAGAACCAGCCTATATGGCTTCAAAAATAACAAGGATAAAGCAATTTTGACCCTGGCATTGGTGATACAGAATTCATAGTGGGCAAAGTAAATAAGTTCTTAAATTCTTCTAGTCCAATCCTGTCACAAGACTGTGATGGAATTACATTTTCAATGAAAAGGAGTTTACATGTAATTATTACTCATTCTTATTCATGACCAACTTGGCCCATCATGATTAATTTGCAAATAAATGATACACAATTAAATGGATGTACAGTATTCTAATTGCTGAGTGCATATGCCTATAAATAAAGTGTTTTTCCGGAGTGTTTATTTCCTTTTCTTCTTCTGCAAGCCTGTGCATTAAAAATTGTTACCTTAACATTTCCCAATCTTGGTGATATATTGGAGTGAACTAGAAGAGGTGGTCTTTTTTCCAAACATCTTGCAGCTCAAAAAGCATAGAAATTTAGTGTCTGAATCCATATTCATAGAAACTATTTAGAAGTTATATTACCACAATCTCAGGAATTGAGAGCTTTTGATCAAGTTATCTATTTCTTTGGTTTTTATCTTCTTATTTTCCTAATGAGTACAGAAAAAAAAATACACAGAGAAATAAACTTAAGATAAAATTAAAGAGAAGTCTAAATATATTTGTTTTTTTTCTGAAATATTTACCCATGGGGGGGCCAAACCTTTTCACTATGTTTTAATGTTTCTGAACACATTTTGAAGTAATAAGGAAATTTTTCACATACACAAGAGGCTTAGAGTTAACAAAAAACTTAGAGTTAAGCTGATCCAATTTAGGTTCTCTGATGGATTATACTTTCACTGAGTGGCATTTTAAACTAATTTAACAAACAGTGGCATGACTGGTTCTAGTGGGAACTGGAATTTGAAAATTATATGGCCATGATCCTCAATTTGCAAGGACAGATAATACAAGTACAAAATGATTGTCTCAGAATGTGATTTTGATGTGCCATTGACACTTGCAAAAGGAGAAAAGTTCATTGAATGAGAAAGATTGTGGTAAATTTCATGGAGGATGGTACATTTTACTTAATCTGTACTTACTAAAATTTTCAAAATGCATGCTGAGGACTTCAAATTAAGAGGATAGACCAAGGAAAGTTACAGATAGGTCAAAGTGGGAAAAATACTTAAAAACCATCGATGAGGTTAGCTTGATGAGAGAAGAGTGCATTAACAGGGAGGTATCTTCATTCTGATCCTTCACTTTCTCACATCTATTTTGCTTTAAATTACTGTTGTGCGGTCACCTGCTAATGTCATGCTGTCCAATGATCATTTCTAAAGCGAATTTGAGTCCATCATTCTCTTCTTTAAGCATCATGTTCAGGTGATTCCTGGGGTATTATAATTCTCCACAGTGCCTACTCCACTGGCATTTCTGTGTCAGTCTTCTGGAATGTATTATTCTTAATCCCTAACTGACTGCGGCCATGACTGGTGTTTGTCCAAGGGCCTTCTCTTTCTCTATCTGTTCTCCTTGCTAAGTGGTATCATCTGGTATCATGATTTTAAATACTATGTCTACACTGATAATTTCAATTTGTATCACCGATTCAATCACCCTGGCTAAACTGCATACTTAAATAATCTGTTAAATATTAAATAGGCAGCACAAAACTAATGCATCCTATTCCAATTTTTTTGGAATAGGACAAATTTTTACTTAAATTTTAGTAACTTAACATATAGTGTAGTATAGGTTTCAGGAGTAGAATTCAGTGATTCTATCACTTTTATATAACACCCAGGGCTCAACACAAGTGCCCTCCTGAATACCCAACATCCATTTACCCATCTGCTGCTCACCTCCCTTCCAACAAACCTCAGTTTGTTCTCTGTAGTTGAGTCTCTTATGGTTTCCTATCCTCTCTATTTTCTTCCCTTCCACTATGTTCATGTTTTGTTTCTTAAAGTTTACATATGAGGGAAATCACATGATATTTGTCTTTCTTTGACTGACTTATTTTGTTTAGCAGAATATCTAGTTCCATCCACAGGGTTACAAATGGAAAGATTTCATTCTTTTGGATGATTGTGAAACATTCCCCCTCTACTTTATCCATACAGTCAAAGAACATTTGGGCTCTTCTCATAATTTGTCCATTGTTAATAACACTACTATAAACACTGGGTGTGGATGAGTACCTTTGAATCAGTATTTTTGTGTCTTTTGAGAAAATTCCTAGTAGTACAATTGCTGGATCATAGAGCAGTTCTATTTTTAACTTTTTGAGGAAATTCCATACTTTTTCTCAGCTGTATGTGCATTCCCAACAACAATAATTCCCTTTCCTCCACATCCTTGCCAAAATCTATTGTTTCTTCTGTTGATAATTTTAGCCATTCTGACGTGTGTGAGGTGGTATCTTATTGTGGTTTTGACTTGTATCTCCCTGATGATGAGTGATGTTGAGCATGTTTTCAAGTGTCTGTTGGCCATCTAGATATTTCTTTGTAAAAATGTCTATTCCTGTCTTCTGCCCGCTTCTTAACTGGATTATTTGTTGTCTGGATGTTTAGTTTGATAAGTCTGTTATAGATTTTGGATTCTAACCCTGTTCAGATGACACTTACGAATATCTTCTCCTATTCTGTAGGCTGCCTTTTAGTTGTTTTGATTATTTCCTTCACTGTTCAGAAGCTTTTCTTTTTTAATGTTCAGAAGCTTTTATCCCAATAGTTCACTTTTGCTTTTGTTTCCCTTGCCTAAGGAGATGTGTCTAGCAGAAAGTCCCTACGGCCAAGATCAAGGTGGTTACTGCTTGTGTTCTTCTCTAGGATTTTGATGGTTTCCTGTCTCACATTTAGACCTTTCATTCATTTTGAATTTATTTTTGTGTATGGTGTAGGAAAGTGCTCCAGCTTCATTCATGTTGCTGCTCAGATTTCTCAATACCATTTGTTGAAGAGACTGTTTCTTGTTGGATATTCTTTCTCGTTTTGCCAAAGATTAGTTGACCATAGTGTTGAGAGTCCATTTCTGGGTTCTGTATTCTGTTCCAATGATCTGTGTGTCTGTGTTTGCCAGCCCCATCCTGTCTTGATAACTACAGCTTTGTAATAGAGCGAGGTCCAGAATTGTGAGCCTCCAGCTTCAATTTTCCTTTTGAAGATTTCTGTGGCTATTCTAGGTCTTTTATGATTCCATATAAAATTTAGGATTGTTTGTTCTAGTTCCATGAACAATGCTGTTAGTATTTTGATCAGGATTGCATTGAATGTGTAGATTGCTTTGGGTCTTATAGACATTTTAACCATATTTGCTCTTCCAAACCGTGAACATGAAATGTTTTTCTATTTCTTTGTGATTTTTTCAATTTCTTTCATTAGTGTTCTATAATTTTCAGAGTACAGATTTTTACCTCCTTGGTTAGGTTTCTTCCTAGGCATCTTGTGACCTTTGGTGCAATTATGAATGGGATCAATTCCTTGATTTCTTTTTCTACTGCTTCATTATTGTGGTATAGACATGCGATAGATTTCTGTACACTGACTTTATATCCGTTGACTTCGCTGAATTCGTGTATCAGTTCTAACAATTTTTTGGTGGACTCCATCAGATTTTCTACATAGAGCATCATGTGATCTCCCAACAGTGAAGGTTTGACCTCTTCCTTGCTGATTTTGATGCCTTTTTTTTTTTCTTTTTCTTTTTGTTATCTGATTGCTGAGGCTAGGACTTCTAGTACTATGTTGAACAACAGTGGTGAGAGTGGACATCCCTGTCTTGTTCCTGACTATAGAGGAAAAGCTATCAGTTCTTCCCCATTGAGAATGATACTAGCCATGGGTTTTTCATATATTGGCTTTATGATGTTGAGGTATGTTCCCTTTTCCTACAGTGTAGAGGGTTTCTATCAAGAAAGGGTGCTGTATTTTGTCAAATGCTTTTTTTTTTTTTGCATGTATTGAGAAGATCATAAAAGATCATCTTTTCTTTTATTAATGTGACATATCACATTGATTGATTTGCAATTATTGAACTACCACTGAAGCCAAGTAATAAATCCTACATAATCATGGTGAATAATTCTTTTTAACATACTGTTGGATTTGATTTGCTAGTGTTTTGCTGAGAGTTTTGACATCCATGTTCATCAGGGATATTGGCCTGTGTTTTCCTTTTCAGGGGGTCTTTGGTTTTAGAATCCACATTATACTGGCCACGTAGAATGAGTTTGGAAGTGTTCCTCCCATATTTATTTTTTGGAACTGTTTGAGAAGAATAGGTATTAAATCTTCCTTAAATGTCTTGTAGAATTCCCCTGGAAAGCTACCTGGCCCTGGACTTCTGCTTGATAGATTTTTGATTATTGATTCAATTCCTTGCTGGTTATGACACTGTTCAAACTTTCTATTTATTCTTATCTAAGTTTAGTAGTTTATAGTTTCTAGGAATTTATCCTTTTCCTACAGATGGCCAAATGTTTGGCATATAATTTTTCATAATAGTCTCATAATTGTTTATAAATCTGCGGTGTTGCTTGTGATCTCTTCTCTCTCATTCGTGCATTTATTCATTTATTTGGGTCTTTTCTCTTTTCTTTTTGATAATTCTGGCTAGGTACTTATCAATTTTATTAATTCTTTCAAAGAACAATTTCTTAGTTTCAATTGACCTGTTCTACTGGTTTTTGATTGTTTTCTGTATCTTTCATTTCTTCTCTAATTTTTATTATTTCCTTTCTTCTGCTGGCTGTAGAATTTATTTGCTGTTTCTCTTTTTAGCTTCTTTATATGTAAATTAGTTTATGTATTTGAGGCTTTTCGTGCTTCATGAGGTAGGTCTGTGTCTCTATATACTTCCCTCTTAGGACTGCCTTTGCTGCATCCCAAAGGTTCTGGATTACTGTGTTTTCATGTTCATTTGCCTCCATGTATTGAAGACCTAAGAGGGGAAAAAGTATTCTTTTTCCATTCATCACATCGAATATATAATGTCACTTTCTTATGGCCTGTCAGATTTTTGTGGAAATATCTACTGCTTACCTGATTTGTCTTCCTTTGCAGGTTGGGGATTTCTTTTCTCTTGGTGCTTTCAGGACTTTTTAAGAATTTCTTTATTTTGCAAATATGCCTCAGTATTAGCTGTTTTTTGTTGATTTTGGTGGGAGTTCTCCGTGCCTCCTGGATTTGAATGTCTTCCCCCTGATTAGGGAAGTTTTCACTTATAATTCACTCAAATAAATTGTATGCCCCTTTTCCACGTCTCCCTCTTCTGGGACTCCTATGATACCTATGTTATTACACTTTATGGAGTCACTGAGTTCCCTAAGTGTACTTTTGTGATCCAAGATGTTTTTTTTTTTCTCTCTCTACTCTTTAGCTTCAATTATTTTCCATCAATTTATCTTCTATATCACTCATTCCTCTGCTTTTTCCATCCTTGTGGTCACTATATCCAGTTTGTTTTGCTTCTCGGTTATAGCATTTTTTTATTTTGACCTGATTAGTTTTTAAGCCTTTTACATTTGCAGTGTTTGCCCAGTTTCCTCTATGGTTTTCTCAAGCCCCTCTAGTATCCTTATGATTGTTGTTTTAAATTCTGGTTCAGGCATATTACTTATATCTATTTTGATTAGCTCCCTGGTTGATGATGTCTTCTTGTTCTTTCTATTGGGATGAATTCCTTTGTCTTGGCATTTTGTCTAGGGCTCTGTCCAGTGTTTGTTATGAAAATCTGTGCCTGGTCCTATTTCCACTAGAGCTAAAGCTTTACAGCACTCTATGATCAATAGACCTGGTGCATGTGGGTGTTTTGTGCTGGTCTGCTGGAGGGAGGGGCCTGCTGCTGCTCTGGGCTCAATCACACTTGCCCTGGTACAAAAGGCATTGGCAGAGGACGGGGGCAGGGCCTGTTCTAAGTGGCTCAGGCCACCACGTGTGCTGTGTCACTCCCTGAATTCTGTCCTTGCTGATGGGAGAGGTGAAAAATGGTGTTGGCCTGCTCTCTTCCCCAGAAAGGGGAGTTTGTGCCCACCACTGTTCAGAAAGCCCTCAAAGAAAAGTGAACGATCCCTCTACCTTGTGTCCCTAGCTTCTTGAGATCCCTGCCTTCACCCTGTGTCCAAGCCAACTGCCAGCCTGGTGGCACAGTGCTCCTAGTGTTTTATCTCAGGCATGCAGCTGGGTTTCAAAATTTCAAATTTTAGGGACCAGGCTTGGCATGGAAATGTGCTTATCCTCTGGGGGAGGGTCTTCCCATGCTGTGGCTGGTACTGGTTTGTCCCAGAAAAGCAATCACACAACCACCAGGGGCTTGAATTCTGTGTTAAAGTATAGCAAAATGTTGTCATCCAGGTTAGCTGCCCTCAGCAGGCCTCTCTGCCCATATGCTAATAACTGGGCAACTTACTGGTACCCACTGGGCCTTTTGTCCCCTAAGAGGCAGTGTCCCTTCTAAATGCACTCCAAGAAGAGGCACTATCTTTCCCAGAGTGACCCAGATACTCAGAGCTTGCTGTCTTCTTCCCAAGCCTCTACCCTCTTTCTCCACAAGAGCCACTGCTATGCTTGCCAGGCTTGACCCTGGTTATGGTATAAATTTCTAAAATTTCAGACTTTCAACTCCACTGTTTGTAAACGTTGTGGTAACCAGCCCCTTTCATTTTCCCAGTCAATGGTTTTGGGGGAAGTGTTTTTGTTGTGCAATCCCCTGCATGCTGCTTTATCTCTGATTCTCTCTCTATCTCTGTCTCTCCTCTCTCTGTGATCAGGGCTCCCTCTTCTCCATAGCACCTGTGATTGTTTTCTCCCCCAAATCACATCTCTGTGCCTCCTATCTTCCACAAAGGAGACTCTTTTCTCTCTCTAGTTGTACTTTCATTATCTCAGTCCTCAGATTGATTTCCTGGGTGTTTGGAATGATTTGATAATTATAAAGCTGTGTTCGAGGGATGAGGCAAACATAAGGTCCCCCTACTACTCTACCATCTTAATTCCTCCCCCCTTCCACCAAATCCAAATTCGAATCCTATTCCCCCAACTGGCTTTTTGAGATATTCTCATAACATTTAATAGCAAATCTACATATTCATTTGCTCAGGCTTTTTTTAAAAGGTAATTCTTTATTCATTTTTTTCTATATCAAAAATTCAAATCCTTTTGAAATATCTAAAATGCAACATACTTGAGATATTTCTCTGCCACTTCTCTAGTCCAAGTTACTATCTTCTACTAGTTGCTCTGTTTTAATAACCACATTAAAATATATTCTCTACATAGCAGCTAATATAATACTCTTAGAATTAAATTCTGGGTTACTAACTTTTTGTAGAGGAGTGATATATTGACTCTCCTGCAGATAGAAATTATAATTACTACACAAATACAGATAAAAACCAAAATAAACAGAAACTACCAGAGGGCTCTGGAGAGTGAACAAAATAGGCAGATTTCAGAAAGGAGATGATGCATGGAGAGAACAAACAGTATAGGATGAGGTCTGGTTTTTCTGACTCTGCCCAGACCACAGTATTTCTGGGTTATGGTTTAAAGTATCACAGAAAAGAGTGATCCCTGGGTGGGTCAGTGGTTTAGCACCTGCCTTCGGCCCAGGGCATGATCCTGGAGTCCCAGGATCGAGTCCCACATCGGGCTTCCTGCATGGAGCCTGCTTCTCCCTCTGCCTGTGTCTCTGCATCTCTCTCTTTCTCTCTCTCTCTCTCATGAATAATTAAAAGTCTTAAAAAAAAAGTATCACAGAAAAGAATCAAGACTAACATGGTTTCTACAGGCTTGGGGGAGAAGGTCATAGAAAGAGAAAGCCAGATTAAGGTAACCAGAAAATGCATAAAAACTCCATGCAGTCTCAGGCTGACATCTGAACTACACATTTAGAGTAAACTGAGATCAATCTCAACTAAGATTTGAACTGCAACTCATGGTAAACAAAAGAGAGTTTGCACCATAAGTCTAATAAAGTTAATTGGTAAAATAAATATATCAGCAGTCTTCAAAAGAATATAGTAGAACCAACAATTTACATGAAAATATATTTGTATTGTCCATGGTATAGTTCAAAATTACTCGACATACAAAGAAACATGAAACTGTGCTCAAAGGAAAAGATGATCAATTTAGTTCATTCTGTGACGGTACAGATATTGGAATTATAAAACAAAGACTTTCAAGCAGCTATTATAAAGGTAGTCAATAAGGTAAAGGCATTTACTCTTGGTATAAATAAAAAGATAGAAAACCTCAGAGAAATAGACATTTTTGAAAAGGACCAAATGGAAATTTTAAAACTGTAAAATGAATGTCTCGAATTAAAATGAGAAGTTGCCTGGATGGATTAAGTGGCAGAAAGTAGTTGGGAGAGAAAAGAGTCAGTGATCCTGAAAATAGGTGAATGGAAATTATCTACGGAAATTAATCAATGAAAATGGGTGAATGAAAATTAGGTGGGGAAAAAGGACAAATAATGAAGAGAGCTACATGGATCTGGAGGCCATGGAGAAGGTCTATCATATGAAATCTCTTAAGGAAAAAAGAAAGAAAATGAGGTACAAAAGTACTTGAAAAAATAATAGTTGACAATTACCTCCAAATACTGGAAGATATAAGTTTGTAAATCCAAGAATTTCAACAGAACTCAAATGGGTTAAATTTGACGAAAATACTTCTTCCAGCCACAATGTACTCAAACTGCTAAGAACCCAATATCAAGAGAAAAATTTGTAACCACTTTAACTCCCTATTAGCATGTAACATGGAGGCATCATGATGTAATGGTTAATCACTAAAGTCAGACTACATTTACTCAGGTATTATCTCTACCACTTGAGCAGTCTGGCTGTTGGCCAAACGTATATGTGTTATCTTTTAGAACAAATCATAGAAAACTATAAAGGTTTTACCTGATAGGCCTCATTTGTGTCGGGCCTCCTACACATACAGACACATTACACTCAATCCACAACCAGTGCGTTGCACTCCGGAGGGAGTGGCCATCAAAGATCCAGGCCCTTCTGGCCACTGTTGTACTACGAATTTCACATTCCAGGCACCTTCATTCTTAGATTTCTTTATCTAAGGCTTTCAGCCAAGATCCTCAGGCACCTCAGTTGAGATCTCACTATGTGCTAGGGGGATGAGGAGGGGAGGAAATCTTGAGGCATTTTCCTCCAAATCTCTGTACCCAGTATTTTTTCCACTCTTAGCCCTCTCCCTTTTTCTTTCCACATCCCAGCTCCTTGGTCCATAACACTGCAGAAGGGCTGTTCAGGGCTCTCTTGGAAGTGGTTTTCACGTCTGCATTGATTCATCTGACTCTCCACTGGTGCTTTGTTCCACGTGGGAGAATGTGGCTGCTTTCTCTGGTTTGGTCCCTTGTTTACATTCTAACAGCAAGTAATTAAAGCTTTGATTCTTACTTCTACTTTGACTTGTTGCTTTAATCTGCTATTCTGACACCTGGCAGCTTAAATGTCTTGCTCTAAGGAGCTCCTGACAAATTGGTTCAGTGAGCAGGGACTTGATTAAGCATAATGCCGTTGGGAGGAGGAAAAAGCCTGAAAATCATGTGGAGCAACTTTGTAAATCTATTGAATATCCCACAGGGGTCTAGTGGATCATTTGTAAGAGTCTGAGGGTCCTACGTACTTTTTATCAATGGATCTTAGAAAGTACTGGAGTAGCCCGTTGGCACTTTGCCAGCCATGTCATTTCATCATGGGGAAGGCTAGGAGCAACAGTGCGGCATTCTTGGAGTATGCTAGCACATTATTGATGAAAGATATTTTTTTTTTTTTTGGTTGTTGTTTACAAGGAATATGTTTGGATCTTCTCTTTTACCCTTGACTCCTGGCTAAGTACACTTATTGGGTCAAATTTAAGAACTAACATGAGATTTGAAAAAAGCTAAGGAAAAAATTCTCTAGCAACTCTCTGTGGTTTTCCAACCATAGGGCTGAAGATGGGAGACTCCTGGGAGCTGAGTAAACCCTAAGCAGTTTTCTGTTGCTGATAAAAACCTAGAAGTGCAACAAATAGTTGTAATTTTAGGGGGACAATAGGGTATAGAACCTTCAGGATTGATTTGCCCAGAGGCATCAAAGAGACTTTAGCGATTTAGCGAGATCCTTTCCAGAGTTATTTATTTGCTCCAGCTAATGGGAGAGTGGTCCAACTGATAGAGTAGGTTAGCTAGACATGAGCAGGAAGGAAGAGCAGTGATAAATAGGTTATACCTTAGACTCCCAGGGGCACAACATCACACATTAGAAGACTGAGGACACAACATCCTGATTTTGTGGCTTCAGACACCCCTCAAAATCCTGGCCTTATGGCTTCCAACAGGCCAAGAGTCACAAATGCAGAACATGCCCTCTCTTCCACCTGTGCCCCAGGGTAACCCGTAGACTCATTATAATGCATTTAGATTGCATTTGGAAGGCTGCCATGATGGTTCTAGTTACAAATCTTGTAGGGTCAAAAATTTCCTCTTCCAACATATCAGCAGAGGCCACAAAGGATTGGAAGCAGCCTCCATTAGCCACAACCCTGTCCTTGACCCAAGAACTCCTCCCTCTTCCCATAAAAGGAAATTATCCCTGTAGCCTCGGGACAGTTGCCACCTCTGGGCCTGTCCATTTGCCTTTCTTGAGAGTGTACTGTCCTGAATAAACTGTTTTGTTTGTGCTTGCTGCTTTCCTTCTGTCTGACTTTATTCGAATGCAGATCCTCATGTAAATCTTTCACATAGAATCCAGGAACCAAGACTTCCATTCACACAAGGCAGATTCTCCCACCACTGACACAGTGTAGGATGCATCACTACAAACTATCTCCTTAGGGTACGCAGAGAACAGCTGTTACCAAGGGAGGATCATAAACAGTAACAGCGGCACCCAAGACTGCCCTCTGCAGCTCCTGGGACTCTGGGCAGGAAACAGCTGTCCACTCCTACAGGCTGCTCTGCTCTACCCAACCCTCCATCCTCCCAGATCCAACCTACAAGACTTGTGGCTAAATCTTGATGGATGGCCCTCGTGACTAACAATGTTCCTGTTCCTTTCAACCTTCCCTTTAAGCTTAATTGAGTCAGAGGTTTTTTTGTCCAGATCTCTAACTTTCAGGAAAAAATTAGACTAGAGGTGAAGCCCCTGACCCTTCATCCACAGGGAGAACTGGAGGCTCTGTGCCAACGTTAAAGTTTAATACGAAGAGGAAAGAAAATTACACTTCTTGGATCTTGTAGATAATCATGTACAGGTGACAAAATAAGGGAAAAAAACAAATAATGCTTTCTGGTTTTAGGAGCTGAAACCACCACCACCAGACTCCTTAGCCATGCTTGACTGTGGGTGAGTCTCTTTGGGTTCCTACAAATGTCTACTAGTATGGCCCCCATTGCTGAATGTATCATTGCTGTCGATGTATTGTCCATGTACAGCTTTGATAGCCTTCACCCCTACACTTTTCTCTTGGTAATTATAAAGAAATGGACAAATTATATTTAAAATAATTAATGCTATGACCTCTAAAGAAAATCAGGATTACATTTTAAATTTGAAATCAGGAGACTTTAGGATGAATATTACTTCAAGATAACTACTCATGATATGTGCACACAGTATTTGGCTCTTCAATAACTCAACATATATTTATTGATCATCCAATCCATAATGTTTTAGGTATGGTACTGCAGACTCAATCTGTCCTGTCATAATATTAATTTCTAAAATAAACATTAAGAAAAATAGTTCCAAATAAATAATTAAGTAAAATTTGAAAGATGTCATGAAAGAACATTAAGGATAACAAGGTATCATATATCTAAGAGTCTAATCTACTTGGTTACTATTTAATCAATTTATTCATAAAATCAAGTGAGGACAATTAGATTCCACTCACTTTGATAAATATTATGGTTAAAATAGTAAGCAGATCCACAATATAGCTGCTTACTGAGCTTAGCCTATTAAATTAAGTAATCAGACAAAAAATAAAACATGTAGTAAATGTTAAGGACTTAACATGATATTATGAGCATAAAATAAAAAGTGTATACAAAAGTGAGGAAAACAGAGAATATGTGTATGTGACTAAGGAAACAATGAGAAAGTAGAGGGTTAAAGAGATACAAGCAACTTCTAAGTAAAACCAAGGTAAAGCAAATAGATGTCTGAGATTGTGACTACGGTATCAGAATAAGATGAGTCATGTGAAGGAGCAGAGAAGCCAAGGAGAATGCTGAGAGGTATTGGTAGAGTAAAAGACTGGTAGAGTTAGATAGAGCTAGATGTATAGGCCTTTTTAGTTCTTGCTTGGATTTTAGTCTTTATTCTCAGAGCAATGTGAAGCCATTAGCATATTTGATAACTGAAACAAAGGATTTGGTTTTGTGTTTGGAAAACTGCACACTGGTTGACGTGTAGAAAATGAACTGGAGAAGGACCACAGTAGTATGGGAGGGCTAATTGTAAATCCAAGTCTGTCTCTAGAAAAGGTCTATGTCTAGGCTGGAAGTGTAAATATGTAAGGTTTCTGTACTATAGATGGTAGGTAAAGCCAGGTACATACATCAGATTGTCTATGGAGGAAGTGTTGAATGAGAATAAAATAAAGTAAGTCTATCACTGAATCTTGAAGGGCAAATGCTGTATGTACGTGTGTGAATGTGTATCAATAGTATACATATATGTGGCACTGTGTATGTAATAGAAAAAATAAAATCAGAAAAATATGGATAATCATTAAACTGATTTTTTAGAAAATAATTATGTATTTATTTGACAGAGAGAGTGTGCAGGGCAGGTAGGCAGAAGAAGGGGGAGAGAGAGTCACAAGCAAACTCCCTGATGACCGTGCAGCCAGCAGGGGCTCAGTCTTGCAACTCTTAGATCACGACCTGAAACTAAGAGTTGGAAGCTCAACAAACTGTGCCACTCAGGTGCCCCTAAACTTTGAAATTTATGGCCAAAATAAACCTGCCCTGAACAATGGAAGATTTTTTCCCTAACTACAAGTAACATAGGGCTCCCAAACAAAAACAAGAACAGCAACCATAACATTTCACACTAGACATATTTTAACTTCTGAAAATACCAGTAGTAACACAGATGGTGGGTTAGACAAGATTTTTAACCACCTGTACTGAATCTATTTCAAAAACAATCTCTGTCTCAGTCAGCAAATTAGGCAGGTATTATTTCTATGCGGAGTACAAAGTTTGTGATGAGTCCAGGGTCTTTTCCATCCACACTTCCATTGCTGACCAATCTCCAATTCTACTTTGACTTTAAGAATTATTTTAAATCTTCAATTAGTTTTGTAGGACTGTTACTTGAATATGTATATCAGTAGCCCATTGAGATCAGGGATAGGAGCACAACATGGAGACATAAAAAGGTCCCAGTATACTCAATTACGGGTTCAACAATTTTTATTTTTATTCTATTTTTTTAAAGATTTTATTTATTTATTCATGAGAGAGAGAATGAGAGAGAGAGAGAGAGAGGCAGAGACACAGGCAGAGGGAGAAGCAGGCTCCATTCAGGGAGCCTGACATGGGACTCGATCCCGGGTCTCCAGGATCAGGCCCTGCCTGGGCTGAAGGTGGCGCTAAACTGCTGAGCCACTTGAGCTGCCCAAGGGTTCAACAATTTTTAATGCATCACTTCTAGTGAACTTAAAAATAAACACTGCCTGAAATTAACAAAAGGTAAATCGTCTCCTCATAGTTAAATACATTTGACAGGGGAAAGGATCTTTTCAGGCTATAAAGTAGAATCACCCCTGATAAATATCTAGTAGAGGCCAACATTTGATCAAAGAGTTTTCACAACACTTTGCAATTAATTTAAAGTCTAAGGTAGGAATCTTATCACCACCCAAGGGTGACATGAGAAGTTCAAAGAGAAAACATAAACTACATATTGACAAATAAGCCTATAAAAATCTTACCAAGTTTAAAAATGAGTTAACACATACACACACATAAAACATCGTAGCGTTAATGAAAAACACTTTATTTCATAAAAGAAGTGGAGACTTTCTGTGAAGAATCAAGTAAAGAAGAATATTAAATTATTTACCAGAGAACACTAAAAGAGTTTCTGTTTATATATTAGCAACCAAATATAAGAAAACAAAGATAACCTAGAGTCTGACAAGTAAAAGGAGACAAATAGCTACAAGGTAAATTGAAAGATTTTAAATCTGCAAAATAAAAACATAAGAGGTGGAAAAAACTCAAACAATACTCAAAAAAAGCAGATAAACTAAAATTTTAGAAAACACTTGATTCTCTTATTGCCATTGATATTCTAGAATTTAACTACAATATGATTATGTAATAAGAAAATCATTGCCAATGAAGAATGGTTCAGTGAAACTTTTTTTAGAGAATAAGGCTAAATTAAAAATGTTTCCAGGAAATGTAATGTGATAGAGTTTACCACAAACAAATCCACTCTAAATGATATTTGTAGAGATATTCTAGTAAGAAGGAAAATAATCCCAGAAGAAAGTCTGAAATTCAAAAAAGTGTTGTCATCAAAAAAAAAATCACATTTTATAAGCACCTATAATTTAATAGGTAAATATAAACAACAGACACACACCATATAAAATGGTAAAAAAAAAATGGTAAAAATAATGCACAAATCATTGGCTTAAAAAGAGAAAGCTTATGTATCAGAAAATATGTTAGTCAATAGAAGAGTAATCAGTTATGTTTTAATTACTTAAAAACAGTAATAGATTCAATAATTACTAAATAACTTCTAAATATTTTCTAAATAATTTCTGAGTAGAAAATAAAAATTGAACAAAAACATAAATAAATCAAAGGCAAAGGAGAGAGAAACAAATAGGGAGAACCTGGAAATACTGGTACATAAATTAAATTGACAAAATTTTTGTTTTAAAAAGCCAAAATCATTTGGAAATCAAAGCTACTTCTAAATAAGTCATACATCAAAAAATCATAAGAAAATTTTGAAAACTTTAGAACTAAACAATTAAATGATTTCATGTTTAACTGGAAAGAATGAAAACAAAATAGTACTAGAAATATTTAGCATTGAATGGTTATACCCAAAATCGGAGAAGCTAATATTTACTTAAGCCTACCACTTAGATGTTTAAAAAATATATGAAGACAATAATAGAAAAAAAGAAACTAAGACAGTAGATCAATTCACTGGAACACAAAAATATAATGAAAAGCCCAACAAAACCAACATGCTTTCCTTTGAAATAGGCCATAAAAATCAGTAAATATATGATATACTTGATCAAAATATGAGGAAATATTAGTTGGGGGGAATATTAATTGGGAGGGGGAAATTTCTAGAATTCACAACTTGTAAAAACTTACCAAAGAGAAAACTTAAAACCTGCACTATCCTATAATTTTTAAAAATGATTAACCAATAATTTAAAATTTTCCCAGGTTTAGTAGAAAAGATCGAGAATATTTTTATAAATTCTGAAGGAACAGATTATAAGCATACCTCAGAGATATGTGGGTTCAGTCCCAGACCACCGCAATGAGGTGAATATCTCAAAAAGCAAATCAAAAGAATTTTTTGGTCTTTCTGTAAATATCAAAGTTATATTTATACTGAATTATAAATTAGTAGTCAGTTTTTATTATTGACCTATTAAGTGTGCATTTGCATTATATCTAAAAAATGTGCATACCTTTTTTCTTTATTGCTAAACTAAAAAACAACTATCATCTGAGCTTTTAGTAAGTTATAACCTTTTTGCTAATGGAGAGTCTTTCCTAGATGTTTTAAAAAATAAGACAGCAATGAAGTTAGACTCATTGGATTGACTTCTTTTCACGAACAGTATCTCTGTAGCATGCTATCCTGTTTGAAAGCATTTTACCCATGATAGAATTTCTTTCAAAATTGGAGTCAATCCTCTCAAGCCCTGCTGTGGCTTTAGCAAAAAAGATTAGGTAATACTCCAAATCCTTTGTTGTCATTTCAATAAACTTCACAGCATCTTCTCCAGGAGTAGATTCCATCCAAAAAAAACAGTTTCTTTGCTGTTCCATAAGAAGCAATTCTTCATTCATTAAAATTTTAACATGGTATTGCAATAATTCAGTCGCATCTTTAAGTTTCACTTCAAACTCTAGATCTCCTGCTATTGCTACCACATCTAAGTTGCTTCCTCCCCCAACGTCTTGAATTCCGCAAAGTCAGCCATGAGGGTTGAAATCAATTTCTTCCAAACTTCTACGAATGTTGATATTTTGATCTCTTTCCATGAATCATGAATGTTCTTAATGACATCTAAAATGCTTGAATTCTTTCCAGGAGGTTTTCAATTTACTTTGCCTAGATCCATCATAGGTATTACGATGCTGTCTCCAGTACAACTATATATAAAACAGAAATGTGTTTCTTAAATAATAAGATTTGAAAGTCTAAAAGTATCCATGGGCTGCAGCATGAAGGTGTGTTAATAGGCATGAAAGCAATATTTACCTTGTTGTACATCTGCATCAGAACTCTTGGGTGACCATGTGCATTGTCAATGAGCAATGATATCTTGAGAGGAATCTTTTTGTTTTTTGAGCACTAGGTTCTAACAATGGGCTTAAAATAATCAGTAAACCCTATTGTAAACAGATGTGCTGTCATACAGGCTTTGTCGTTCCATTTAGAAAGCACAGGAAGATTAGATTTACCATAAGTCTTAAGACCCCTAGGATTTTCAAATGGTAAATGAACATTGGCTTCAACTTAAAGTCACCAGTTGCATTGGCTTCTAACAAGAGAATCAGCCTGTCTTATGAAGCTTTGAAGCCAGACACTGATGTCTCCTCTCCAGTTAGGAAGTCTTACATGATACCTTCTTCTAATAGAAGGGTTGTTTTTGGTCTACAATGAAAGTCTGTGGTTACATTTAACCACCTTCATCAACGATCTTAGCTAAACCTGGATAACTTGCTGCAGCTTCTCCATTAGCACTTGCCACTCTTCACTTTGCACATTGATGTTATAGAGATGGCTAGAGATGGCTTCTTTTCTTAAATTTCATGAACCAACCTCTAGTGGCTTCCAACTTTTCTTCTGCAGTTTCCTCACCTGTCTCAGCCTTCATAGACTTGAAGAGACTTTGGATCTCACCCAGGATTAGGTTTTGGCATAAGGGAATACTGTGACTGGTTTCATTTTCTGTCCAGAAGACTAAAACTTTCTCCATATCAACAACAAAGCTGCTAATGGTTTCTCACTCCTGTGTTGGCTGTAGTAGCACTTTTTATTTTTTTCAAGAAAACTTTTCTTTTATATTCAAAACTTGGCAGTTTGGTGCAAAGTCCTAGCTTTTGGCCTACCTTGGCTTTCGACATGCCTCCTTCACTAAGGTTAATCATTTATAGCTATTGATTTAAAGTGAGGGACACACATGGCTTGTCCTTTGATTTGAACACTTAGAGGTCATTGCAGAGTTAGTAATTGTACTAATTTTAATATTGTTGTGTCCTGGAGGAGAGGCCCTGGAGAAGGAGAGAGATTTAAAAAAAAAATACAATATCTGCAAACTGCAATAAAGCAAAATGCAATCAAACATATTATGCTTATATATAATTTTCACAAAATTCCCTCTAAAGAGTTTTTCAAGTGACAATTCCCATAACGTTTATCAGTTGTTATGAACCTAATTCCCAAATGTGATAGGATAAAAAAGGACAGTCTCTTTTATAAATATGAATATTAAAATCTGTAATAAAATATTAGAAAATTGAATATACCAGTGTATATTTTAAAAACTAATGCATCATAATGAAGAATGGGTATCTTGCAGTAATGTAGGCAAGATTTTCAAACAGAAAGTGATTTAGAAAATTATTTTGTCCTGGGAAGTTTCAATCCTGCTGGAGGTGCAGTTGAATACTCAGTGAGTAGATGTCAGTGAAAGGAAAAGCTGACACTATTCTCAGTCCCAGGGCATAGACCTTGGCATTGTGCACTTGAGACAGGATGGGGAGTTGTAACTAACAACTCACAGTTCATTTCCATAAGTTGCCAGTGCCAAGAACATGGCTTTTGGTCACATTTTTCCTAAGTCTTCCTCTGTTGAGGTTCCTTTCCAGAACTAAACATCAAATTCCCAGTCTTGAAATAGATCCAAATCTCTGAAATCTTTTCCTTCTACTCACTGACCTCAAATTATTACTGGGGAAAATCACCCTTTCCTCATTTTATTATCCCCGAAGTCTCCTCTTCTATCCTTTCATCAACCCTAACATTGTGTTTTTTATTCCCCATCCTCCTTAACGGCTCAAAACTTAAATCATTAGCCATGACAAATTTAATTTGAACTTTCCCCAAAAGCAAGAAATTTAATTTTAATTTGAAAACCCTCCCAGGAGATGAAGAAAAAAAAATACTAGGATGTCATTCTTATAAAAAAAAAAACAAAACAAACAAACATGAAAAGGTGAGTTTTTGTTTTAAAAGAAAAGGCTAAGCCCTTTATCACGCCATGTAAACATAGTTTCATGCACATTAATTTCTTACAATACATACAGTCTGAAACAACTTACTGCCATTTGAATAAAGCATCTTTTCTCTACAACATGAGTCAATTATGGTTTATAAAATGTAAGGTTCTAATCTCTTAGTACCCAATAAACATTTTATGGTGACAACTTACTTCCAGACAAATGAGTACACAAGACAAAAACTAGCTGTTTTTTCTTAGATAATTGTGTAGAAACTACAAACATACTGGAAGCAGAGCAATTTCCACAAAAGAATAGAAGAATTTTTAATCTAAGTTGTCATAGAAAACCAAAGAGCAAGTGTTCATTTGATTCATCACTAAGAACATTTAAATAAACCCAAAGCCTGTTTATAAGGCCTATGTTGTCTGGTAAGGAGTTTTAAAAGTTTGTGGATATTTCTCTGCAAATCATTCAATGTGATACCCCACATTAATAAAAGAGATGATAAAAACCTTATGGTCCTCAATTAGATGCAGTAAAAGCATCTGACAAAATACAGCATCCCTTCTTGAAAAAAACCCTCTACACTGTAGAGATAAAGGGGACATACCTCAACATCATAAAGTCCATATATGAAAGACCCATGGCTAGTAACATTCTCAATGGGGAAGAACTGATAGCTTTTCCTCTATAGTCAGGAACAAGACAGGGATGTCCACTCTCACCTCTGTTGTTCAACATAGTAATGAAAGTCCTAGCCTCAGCAATCAGATAACAAAAAGAAAAAGAAAAGAAAAAAAAAGGTATCCAAATCAGCAAGGAAGAGGTCAAACTTTCACTGCTGGGAGATAGCATGATACTCTATGTAGGAAATCTGAAAGAATCCACCAAAAAATTACTAGAACTGATACACGAATTTAGTGAAGTCAATGGATATAAAGTCAATGTACAGAAATCTATTGCATGTCTATACCACAATAATGAAGCAGTAGAAAAAGAAATCAAGGAATTGATCCCATTCATAATTGCACCAAAGGTCACAAGATACCTAGGTAGAAATCTAACTAGAGAGGTAAAAGATCTGTACTCTGAAAACTATAGAACACTCATGAAAGAAATTGAAAAATTCACAAAGAAATAGAAAGACATTTCATGTTCATGGTTTGGAAGAGCAAATATGGTTAAAATGTCTATAAGACCCAAAGCAATCTACACATTCAATGCAATCCTGATCAAAACACTAACAACATTTTTCACAGAACTAGAACAAACAATCCTAAACTTTATATGGAATTATAAAAGACCTAGAATAGCCACAGCAATCTTCAAAAAGAAACCTGAAGCTGGAGGCATCACAATTCTGGACTTCAAGCTCTATTACAAAGCTGTAGTCATCAAGACAGGATGGGGCTGGCACAAACACAGACACATAGATTATTGGAACAGAATACAGAACCCAGAAATGTACCCGCAACTATTTGGTCAACTAATATCTTCAACAAAGCAGGAAAGAATAGCCATTGGGAAATAGTCTCTTCAGCAAATGGTGTAGTGAAAACTGAGCAGCAACATATAGAAGAATGAAGCTGGAGCACTTTCTTACACTATACACAAAAATAAATTCAAAATGGATGAAAGACCTAAATGTGAGACAGGAAACCATCAAAATCCTGGAGAAGAACACAGACAACAACCTCTTTGACCTCAGTTGAACAACTTACGACTAGACATGTCACTATGGGCAAGGGAAACAAAAGCAAAAATGAATTATTGGGACCTCATGCACATAAAAAGCTTCTGCACAGCAAAGGAAAGAATCAACACAACTAAAAGGCAGTCTATGGAATGGGCAAAGATATTTGCAAATGACATCTGATAAAGGGTTAGTATCCAAAATCTAAAAAGAACTTATCAAACTCAACACCGAAAAACAAATAATCTAGTTAAGAAATAGGCAGGAAACAGGAATAGACATTCTTTCAAAGAAGACATCCAGATGGCCAACAGACAACATGAAAAGATGCTCAACATCACTCATCATCAGGGAAATATAAATACAAATCAAAACCACAATAAGACACCATCTCACACCTGTCAGAATGCCTAAAATTAACAACTCAGGAAACAACAAATGTTGGTGAGGATTCAGAGAAAGGAGAACTCTTTTGAACTGTTGGTGGAAACGTAAACTGATGTAGCCACTCTGGAAAACAGTAAGGAGGTTCTTCATAAAGTTTTTTTTTGTTTGTTTGTTTGTTTTGTTTGTTTTTTTTTTTTTTAAAGTTATAATTAGAAGTATCCTATGACCCAACAAATGCAGTACTAGGTATTAAACCAAATGATTAAAAAAAATACAGATTTTATGGAGTACCTTGATCAGCATTATAAATAGTAGTCAAAGGATGGAAAGAGCCCATGTGTCCATCCACTGATGAATGGATAAAGAAGAAGTGGTGAATATATATGCAATGGAATATTACTCAACCATCAAAAAGAATGAAATAGGGGATCCCTAGGTGTCTCAGCAGTTTAGTACCTGCCTTTGGTCCAGGGTGTGATCCTGGAGTCCTGGGATCGAGTCCCACATCGGGCTCCTTGCATGGAGCCTGCTTCTCCCTCTGCCTGTGTCTTCTGCCTCTCCTTTTCTCTCTCTCTCTCTCTCTCTCTCATGAATACATAAATAAGTAAAATATTTAAAAAAAAAACCAACAAAACAAAAACAAACAAAACAAAAAAGAATGAGGTCTTGCTCTTTGCAACCACGTTAATGGCGCTAGAGTGCATTTTGTTAAGCAAAATAAGTCAGTCAGAAAAACACAGTCATATGTGGCATTTAAGAAACAAAACCCATGAACATAAAGGAAGGGAAGGAAAAATAAAATAAGATAAAAGCAGAAAGGCAAAGTATTAGAGACTTTTAATGTTAGAGAACAAACAGGATTGCTGGAGGAGAGGAGGGGGGAGGTGTTAAATCAGTGATAGGGGTTAAGGAGGGCATTTGTTGGGACAAGCACTGGGTGTTATATGTTAAGTGACAAATCACTAAATTCTTCTCCTGAAATCAATACTATACTAGATTGTATGTTAACAACTTGAATTTAATTGAAAAGTCAAAGAAGAATAAATAAATAAATAAATAAATAAATAAATAAATAAATAAATAAGTAAGTAAACCCTTAAGAAAAAAAAAGAAAGAAATTAGCATATTTTACTTCCTTTTTCTATTTTCTATTTCCCCATTGTGTTATTATACTCGGATATATTAATCTGGATTATTACTGTTAAATCTATATTTCTGCATTTTATATACACTGTTAAATTACCTTTGATAGTTTCAATAGGTATAATATTAACAACATACCAAAAAAAAGTTTAGGGATATTTCATACTGTAATTTGACTAAATTATGCCATTAATATACTACTACAAAGCATGAAAATGAAATGTTTCTAATAATCTATGCAAATAAAGTATTTGGACTGCCTAATATTTTATTTCCTAAATTCCAAATAAAGTACCGATTAAGATCTAGATGCCAACTTTCTGGATATATTTGTACAACTACTTAATAATGCTAAAAACTTGTTTTCAAGATAGTGTGTATTGAGTTTTTAGAGAATTACTCTTCTTTTATCTTGTCTCTATATACACACCAATATGTCCTATATCAAAATAACTTCCCCATATAGTTCTCTATGTACAACTATGGAATTTTTCGTTAGCCATACCTAACGTGACTAAACGTATAGTGTTTGGACAATAGAAATCACATTTTTAAAATAGAGTTCCATTTTTACAGGAATGCACCTATGTATATATGTCTTCCTGGTGCTTCACTGAACTCCTTTATCTTGAGAAATAAAGGGTATGCAGTAATGTTTTGCACATGATTTCTAAGGAATAAGAGAATAACTTTTAAAATTCCCTGAATCTTTCCACATAAGCATAACCCTTGATAAATTATTTAAAACACCTTTTAGAAAATACTTACATAACCGTTAGCTTTAAAATACATGTATTTGCTGGTATTTTAATTTTAACATATTAAAAATCATTTCCCCTCAATAACAGTTATATAATTACCATTGTAATCATATTAAGTGAAAATATTTATTTAAAGTTGTGTTAAAAAATGAGAAAAGATACTTTCCAACTGAGAATAGAGCCCACAGAATTGCAAGAAGAAGGGTTAGACAGGTACAGATAAAAAGCAAAACTGCTAAAGGCACTGTGCGTCAAGTAGACAGAGCAGCGAGATCTTGATGGCGGCTATCCATGAATTTTAAAGGAAGTGAACAAGAAAACCAGTGAACCTTTAACTGACATTTTTTAAAGTTCACTAGACTTGGGAGAGATTCTAGAGGATTTGAAAGCAGCAAACATGACTCTGTTATTTCAAAAGGGTCAAGATAGGAAGAAAAAAAAATTATGAGAGCAGTGAGTTGAGAAAAGTCTAAAGCTCCATGTGGGGAGAATATTAGAAAAATATTTTTTTACTCAAAATAATCAGCACAAATACACTCATTGGATAATGTGCTAGGTAATATAAATAGCACACACAAGAAAATACAGGTTTAAATTTGAAGTCAATCTTGATATTGAAATAAACCTTGAATAGTTGCAGGCACAGAAGAAAAGGGAAGTAAAATGTTCTAGTATCTGAAATGTTTTTGGGGGGGTAAAGAAAAGAAAAAAAGAAAAGAACATGCTTTAAATTTAGAAAACATTGGCTTAGTATAGCACTTAATCTAGGGATAACTAAGTTACAAAGTGCAAAATCTCACTCAAATGGGTTAACATCAAGGAGGATGTATCTGAACCCTTCGGAGAATCCCATGGGACTTACTTTTAGGAACAGTTTCACACAACTGTGTGAAAGACTGCCTGGATCTATTGTTTCTATTAAATCACCTTCTCTATCAAATTTTCCCTCTTCCCTCTCCCATCCTCCCTTCTCTCTGTCAGCTCTTGATCTTCAAGGTTTTTAGTTTGATCCTCTTATGGAGCAAAGTGGGTTTGGTTACCACTAGCCCACTAGTTCTGGCCCTGACTCATCATGAACTTCTCTTAAATCCAAAGGCTGTTACTATCCAGCCACGTGCTTCTCAATTTAAATTTTAGAGAAAATGAGTTGTCTTAGGCTGGGTAGTGTTTATTCATCAGTCAGTAAGCTGTGCTCAAAAAACCCCAGATCACCAAACCTTAATTGGAAGTGAGATGCACTTCCAATAAATGACTAGATAGTTTCAGGTTTCAGGGTCAACAATTTTGAAGATCTTGTTCAAAGATTTCAGAGATTTTGCTCAACAAAATATGGTGATTATAAGGATGTGAGTCCTATATATTGTGTTAGAGATAGCCACTGACAAATCCATAGAAAGATGATGACAGCATAATGAGATTTGTAATTTAGAAGTATTTTTTCTGTTATTGATATTAATACCTTTTTAAAATTAACATAATAGAAGAGGAAAACAACAGAGTTGTAAGCTTTTCCATATTCTACTTACAATATGACTAGGGCTGTAAGTAATAAACTGGGCCACTGGGCTCACAAGGAGGCTCTCTGGAATTCACGGGAGCCAGCAAATAATTAGATGTAGAAAGAGAAGAGCGGGATTGTACTCATATTTCTAACATGGGTAACTTTGGGATGAAATTGCAAACCATGAACATTGAAGAAGTGCAATGCTTAGTGTATGACTAACTGGGGAGCGGTTGGGGAATGACATTCATCAGACTTTTGTCAAAGAATTTCGAACTAATGAAGTTAGTGGAATGTTATGGAGAAGGTTCCCAAATCAATGTGGTCTAAAGAACTAGGCTCAGAAAACTGGCAGAGGCTTGGAATGTCAGACAGTGGGAGTTCCTGGGGCACTGTGCGGTGCAGGGACCATGAGGAGGTCCCACTGTGGCAGGCCTACTGTACCGGTAGCCTCTTGGCACCATCACAGCCTTCTGCACCAGTCATCATTTCCAAATTTGACCTGAATTTCCCTGCTATTCAGTATGGATCCAAGTCTCAGATGAGAGCTAACTAACTAGCAAACCTACATCACCTATCGTAGCCATGAGGAAGAGGTTTGTTTTCCTTTCTAGACAACAAAATCCTGCCCTACTACCCACGAAAACAGCTAAGAATGAGTAAGGGACAGGAGGGGCTGGGGTAGGGAGAGATAGATTGGGGGCTATGATAAAAAAAAAAAAAAAAAAAAAGATTGGGGGCTATGAGATCAGGCCCATAGAAATCCCCAAAATTCGAAGGTATAAGGAAAACAAAGATAAGGGAACACTCCAGACCACCCTGCACCCTGCCCTAGGTGTCAGAGGGGGAAGTCTTATTTATGACAGTCTCCTGTGGTCAGCAGAAAATAACCAGATTCTAAAAAGAAGGAAGCCGTTGAAGATGTTATCACTCATTCTTAATCAATGGTGCCACCAGTAGAGAAGACAGAAATATGTAAGTTCCTTGGTTGACTTTCTATAAAAGAATCACCCTAAAAGCCCTCAGCGGCAACCCTGTCAGGACTCCTCAGAGCTTTTCCTGTATCATTGCTTAATAAACTACTATTGCTTTACTCGCTCTCTTTTGTCCTCAAGATTCATTCCTCGATTCCACAAGACAAGAACCTCACTATCCCACTTCAGGATGTTCTGCTTAAATAAGAAATGCTTTTAGATGTCAGCCAGCTGAAAATAAGACAATAAAAAAAATGACAAATATCCTCGATGGAGAGCCAATAGGTGAAAAACATCTGTGGAAGATTCCACCTACATAGCTGCCAGTGTGATTCTAGACCCTCAGGGAGAGATTCTGGTCTGTTTTTTGTTTCTTTGTTTTGTTTTGTTTTGTTTTGTTTTTCAACATATGGTTAATTTTTAAAACTGTAGCAATAGCTGTGATCATTTGGGAAGTAATCTAGATTAGGAAGAGGAAGGATTGCAGAATATTAAGGATCAGAGATATTTAAACATAAGACAGGGGATCCCTGGGTGGCGCAGCGGTTTAGCGCCTGCCTTTGGCCCAGGGCGCGATCCTGGAGACCCGGGATCAAATCCCACATCGGGCTCCTGGTGCATGGAGCCTGCTTCTCCCTCTGCCTAAGTCTCTGCCTCTCTCTCTCTCTCTCTCTCTCTCTCTGTGACTATCATAAAATAAATAAATAAATAAATAAATAAATAAACATAAGACACAGTAGCCCATAGCTTAGAGTCGCCAACCATGTTGAAAGCTACTGCAGTGGGGTAGCACATCATCTAGCAACTGAGTTACTATTAGGAGGTCCTTGCTGACTATTAACCCTATGAAAGCTCGAAATCAGAGCCGGTAATTGTTGGATTGAAGGAGTAGTGGAAAATAATGAACCAAAGACAGCATGGAAAATGAGTATATATATGTATATATGTATATATATATAGTGTATATATAGTATATATATAATATATATATACTATACTAATACTATATATTATATTATATATTATATTATATTATAATATATTGTATTATATAATTAATATTAATATATATACTCATTATTGTATATTAGACATATATATATACACATATATTTTACTGTTAGAAAAAAGAATAGAGGATAAGTTTTGTTGTGTTCTTAATCCTTTGAATGTTTATTTGAGAGTAATATTAACAAAATGAAGGGCTGTAGGAAGGACCTTGCAGATCTGGGGGTTGAAGTCATTGATGAGAGGGAATTTTGGAAGCAATTCAAAACTGACAATTTATAACAAAGACTGTGATTACTAAAATCATTTTCACTCTTTGGGTTTCTCTCCTTGACTTGAAATATGTATACAAACACCCCCAAAGAAGAAGAGGAGAAGGAGGAAGGAAAGAAAGGTAGGAAAGGCACCGTCCAACGAAGATGCAAAAAACATAGGGAAAAAAAAGAAGAAAATTTTTAAAAAATAAATCACTGCAGAGAAGCACAGGGAAAAGGCATGAAGTATCCTGCACAGTGATCTACTTTATATACTTCTTTTCTGAAAAAGACACATACCTCTTTTTTATACAGCTAAATATTTTGTAATAATGCCTTTGGATAAAGAATCCTGATGTCTTCTCAGGCAGGAATTTCTATATAAAGCATAGGTAATTAGGGCCTCAGGTTATGTATGAGCTTCTAATGGCCCAATTAGTCCTTCAGGGAAGCTAGGTTTATTGTTCCATTGTTTCCTCTGCAGCGTTTCCAATTTTAATGTAGTCTCCCTATTTAGAAAACTTGCTTTGTACTTTGACTCCACTTGAAAATTAAGGAACTTTTGGCTCTGATTTATATATATCTCATATATATTAAACAGTATCTATTTCTCTCTCTCTCTCTCTCTGTTTCTCTCTCTCCCCTCATAAACTCAAAGAAGGCCAATATCATTGATCTCTGACAAAGACCCTCCCTTCACACTTTAGCCAGACTCCCCTGAACCTTGTGGTCAGGCCACACAAATCTGGCACGGCCTAGTTGTAGTAGGATTCCTGCAAAGTCAGTTTAGGGCAAATCTGCCACCCTTGATATCTGGTGACTCAAGATATTTCATCAAATTCTGCATTTTCCTCCACCCACCCAGGTGATGGCTCATCCCCCTGGCCCACCTTCAGCAAGAATTTTGCTTGGGCAGTCTACCAAGAATTCCTTCCACCCTTGGTGTCTCCTCTTAGCAATTTCCCATTCACCCACCTCCCAACCCTGTTCTGTGGCTATAAATGTCCACTTTCCCTTGTCACTCAGAATGCATCCCTGTGCTATAACAAGGTTTCTTCTGCTATTGCAAGAATTCCTGAATAAAATCTATTTTTACCTCTTTAACTACTGTCCAGCCCTACTTTTCTTTAACACCTCTTTCAGTTCTAACATAAAGTAAAGCTCATTCATATATTAAATAAATGCTCATATATGCTTGTTGCTTTACCAGTAAAATAATTTTAAATATAATTTAACATTATCCAACTTTCACTTAATAATAATAGTATTATTTAGTATCTTTTATTCCCTTTCCCTTATATATCCTTTTCCTTGCTCTTTGCATTTGCAACGATTTCCCTACTCTTTTAATGAATATTGTAGGATTGATTTTGACCTTACATACTTCTAGCTTTGATAAGATATGAAAATAAAAGTATTCTTGCTTATATTTTATCAAAATATAGTCATTTGGGGCCATTCCTTATTACCAGATTTTAAAAATCTGTTTTATAATATGCCCATTTTCTATTAATAAAGGAGGTAATCTACAGTGGTTTTAAAATGCTTATTATAATGTCATGATAATTATAGGGGTATTATTCTCCTCCCATTCATTTTATGCATTATTATCACTCTTCTTTACATTCCATAGTTTGAAATGCCCTGCAATATATTTATATTTATTTGAACTAAAATGTGGAGGAACGCATGAGCATTTTTACTGTCTTGAGTGTGCTTTATTACTGTTATCCAGACATCCAATAGGATAACTAAAATTGTAAATGAACCACCATACTTAACCTCATTGTCAGATCTTCCCTTCTCCAAAGTAATTTAATACAAATTAAATAAATTATGATGGATCTGCTATTTATCTTGGTAAGTTACTTTATAACAGCTTTGTGACCAAATGATGCAAAGAATTCATGTATTCTTTGAATTATTTTCCTTGTTTTGTAGTCTAGAAAAATATCCAGATTGATCTATCTATTCCTGATGATTCTCTGCCTGTTTCTTGTGGCAGTATCTTTCCACGTGTCAAAGGTGTTCTATTTTATTTCTGTTTAGACCAATACTGCTGCCCTCTTTAAGATCCGGTTCATTTCATTCAAATGACTACTGGAGTTAAAAGAGAATTGCCAATTTAGTAATCTCCTACTCTGCCCATTCCCTGCCAGTTTCCCCCAGGTCAGCCTTTGATTGGATGAGAAATTTATGCATTTTTGCAGAAGTCTAATCAGAATGCATGCAGAAAAACTTCACTGCACAATGGAGATGACTGCAAAAGCCCCAGAGTTTATGTAAATAAGAGGGTGTTCAAGGCAGCCAATCTAGGACTCAAAAAAGCTTGATTTGAGTGTGCCCAAGAATAGCTAGAGAAAAGCATCCCTAGTTTGCATTTTAGCGGATGAGTTCTCCTTGCATCAAAGTTAGTTCAACTCTTTAAAGGAAAACAAAAGCATTACAGAATGCACTTTTGTTTTTTTCAAGGCACAACCAAGGACTGCCAACTAATTAATTCACATCTTTTAAAAGCTTTATCATCATATATAGAAAATTAGTGTAAGTGCATTCTTTGTCAAGAGTCAATTCAATCATCATTAAAGTCACTCAAAAGAATCCACCACTTCTCTGCTCCTTCCTCTGATGTATGTTAGTCAATTATATTAGATGTTAATATACACAATCTCACATCTGTTTCTTTTATAATATTTATACATAAAATATTAAGTGAAGTAAGCAGAGTGATTTTCTCAGGTCTTATTTTGCATCAGCCAGAACCAAATAAGACTGCATGTATCTCAAAGGGAGGTTTTGAAAACTCTCTCAAAACTTCCATATTAGTCTAAATTATTTGGTGCTCTAGATATGTTCTAATGTTCTAATATATTTTATTATAGCATAAACAATTTTTTTGTCAGTGCTCTCCAAACCCCTTTTTTCCCCTCAAGGACTGGTCATATTTGAGGATATATGTGTCATCATAATGGTAGTTCCGTGAAGATTACGTAGAGATGGCTGTCTCATTTTGCCTTTATGCCAATAATGGTAAACAGCCTGTAATAGGTTGAAAAATGCCACATATACTCCAAAGCTATGTCTGTGCCCTAATCCTTAGAATCCCAATAAAGTGACTTTATTTGGGAAAAAAGATAAAAAAGTTCTTTGCAGATATGATTAAGATAGGGAACTTGAGATGAGAAAACCATCCTAGATCATCAGAATAATCCCTGACTGCGATCACAGGGTCCTTGTAAAAGAGAGCCGGAGGTTAAATTAGATGCACACACAAAGGAGGTGAAGTGAACACAAAAGCATGACTGGAGTGATGAGGCCACCAGCAGAGGGATGCTAAGGAGACACCGGCAGCCGTCGGAAGCTGGAAGAGGCAAGGAATGGATTCTCTCCCACAATCTGCAGAGATGGCATAGCCCTTTGACATCTAAATTTTGGAATCCTGGCCTCAGCATCATGAAGGAATACATTATGATGTTTTAAGCCACCAAGGTTTTGGTTATTTGTTACAGAAACTCTAGGAAACTCAGTCTCATCCTTGGGCTGTTTTCCTCTGTCAAAGGCTTGGACATCTCTCGTCTTCTCTTACACATTCTTCTGAGTGTGTCCAGATCAGTAAGGTTCACGTGTGTTGACAAGTTAAAATTCTTCCAATAGTTTCTTTATTTTCCCTACCTTGAAGATGTCTAAGTCTAAAATCTGAAACTTGAGCTTTCTTGAGTAGGAAGGAGGGAGCAAAGTTTCCAAAATAAAGTTCTAGGTCAGAGGTTACTCAGTGGAATTTTTGGAAAAAAGGATTGGGCATATCAGACTATTTAGTTACCATGTTGATCAAACTGGGGTTTGGGACAAAAAGCATCAACTAATAAAATGTGTATTATTTGGCATTTACTATCTTCATTCTTTTCCTACAATGATATATAAGTTGGGGTGATTAATCCAATGCAGTATTTAGACATCGTTGTATCTTTTGGCCAATTATTAAATAAGAATATTGAATCATAAATTAGTAAATTTGTTCATATTTCAAAATAAAATTCTGAAATTGGGATTTATAGTAAATGATTTATTTATAGTAAATTATTATAATTCCTGTGGGTATTATTACTCTAGACAGTAAAGCGAGTTTCTATTATTTATTTATTTAGCAAGTTTCTTTTCAAAATTCTACTAATAATCTAGCTTGTCTGTTTAAACTAGGAAGAAAAAAATAGCCGATAGAAAGCTCATTTCAAAAGACACTCTCATGTCTGTGATAAAGCATTATTTTATGTGCCACCCACATTGTGTAGTATAAAGGTAAAGCAAACACTTAAAGAAACAGTACCCAGAGCAAAAAACAGAAAAGACAGAGAGAGAGAGATCCTAGACTTATAGCAAGTCAGTGTATTGATATATCTAAGGGCTCTGAAGTAGTTAGTACTTGATTCAAGGCAGAAGCAGAGTTTCTCCACTCTTCATCTTCAAGTAAAGACGAATGGGCTTTCATAATGGACCTTGCTCTGACAATGGGAATAAATGACTGTGATATCTGAACATTCTCAAGGAGACCCAGAGATTCAATATGCAAAGTCTTTCATTTTATCATTGAAAGTATAGCCTTGGATTATTACTGACAGCCAAGATGCAGTTAAAGTAAAGGTCATGCAGACTATTGACAATAATAAATTTTAAGATTTGGTATCTTTTTTCTCAGACCTTCTTCAAGTCATTTACAAAAAAAAAAAAAAAGATAAAAGGGAAAAAAAGAAATAAGTACTTTGCCCTAGTGCAGTTTAAAACAACATATGCATTTTTCAGATTATTTATGAATACAAAAAAAAAAAAAAAACCAAACCTGTAGTTTTCAAAATTGTGTTAATAGTCTCGAAATTCCTAGGTAAGAATATCAAATCTTATAGGGGCACGTGGATGGCTCAGTAGGTTAAGCCTCTGTCGGCTTTGGCTCAGATCATGACCTCATGGGTGGTGAGGTGGAACCTTGAGTGGGGCTTTGTGCTCAGTGGGGTGACTGCTGAAGATTCTCTCCCTCTGTTTCTTCCTCAACTCATGCTCATGCATTCTCTCTAAAAATTAAAATAAATAAATCTTTAAAAAAAGTATCGGGATGCCTGGGTGGCTCAGTGTTGAGCATCTGCCTTTGGCTCAGGACATGATGCAGAGGTCGGGGATCAAGTCCTGTTTCGGGTTCCCTGTGAGAGGTCTGCTTCTCCCTCTGCCTATCTCTGCTTCTCTCTCTGTGGCTCTCATTAATAAATAAATAAAATCTTTAAAAAGAAAAAAAGAATACTAAATCCTATAAGGACTGCTTGTATAATATAACTGAAGTTATTATAGTCTCATTTTGATCAAGTTTCACAATATATAATAGAAAATTTTCTATTATAAATGCCTGAGATTAGAAGATCTTCATTTTTTAACTAATTGCCTATTTCAGTTATTTATTGATAGTTCTTGCCTCAAAAACAAAGACAAAAATATACCTTTTAAATCAACTAGTAATCTGTGGTTGAAGTATTCATAGTTAAACTGTATGGAGAAGTCAAAAATGATTTATTTATTTTCTCTTTTATAAAAATTTGTCTTCTAGTAGTAATATATTTCTATCACCAAATTATATCTAAAATTACAATTCAAGATAAATTTTATTTTAGAACCTTCTTTTTATGGATATCAACTTTCTTCCTCATTTGGATGGCTCTTAACTTTTCACTTTGAATTTACCAGTTCCCTATATTCTCCATTGTTGCAACGTATATATTTTCTGGTTTGCTGCAGTATAGAAAAAGCCCATTTGGCTTAAGGCTTATTTATTTATTTGAAAGAATATCTTGGAGAAACTAAAATTTTCTGAACATAGAAGCAATGAATTAACAAATAGCAATACTTTATTAACATCTTCTGAATATACATTCAGAGTATAGCATGTGGAAATATTTGATTCAAAATATAAACCCTTGCCCCCCCCCAAAAAAGTGGGCAATTTTTTTTATTTAGATTTAGACAGTGACAGAAAAACAGTTTAATATCTCATGTAATTTAACAAATATTTACTAATCCCCTACAGGGCCATAGAGTGTCATTTACTTGGGTGGCATAAAATGTGGAAGGAATTGTCGGCACTGTCATAATTACAAAAAGACACTTACCTAGGCCTTTTTAGCTTCACAGTGTGCTTATATTATGAATATATGCATTTTATATAACTTATTTATAAAAGTATAGTATGGTAAGGGAAGTTTAAAAATTTCTGTATTAATAATTATGGCTAATATTAAAAAGCAGAAGATTGCACTGATACTAAAACTTCCTACAAAGAGCTATATAATATATCCTGGTACCTGGCATAGTTTCAAGCTATTGATTGATTGGTTATAATTTAGTGACTCCATAAAAAAGTCCACAAATATAGAAAAACAGCAATGTAGGCAATAAAAAAGTATTTCTTAATAATAATATTAATAATAAATCTGCATTGAGCACTTCTCATACACCAGGCAGTGTCTCAGCGTCTTAGCTCTTTGCATGCATTAAATTATTTGACCATTTCAACATACTAGGCACTAAGTGATTATTAATTTCAAACTTAAATAAGAAAAAAAAAATGGAGGCACAGGTAAACCTAACCAAATTTGCAGATGTGAGGGGCAAAACTAAGATTCATAGCATGACAACTCAAATCCTGGGCTATGGTACTTAGGCTTATATGGACATTTGTTGAAATGTGTTTGAGTTTAGAAACTTAACTCTTGAGAACAATATTGTTTCATCAATTAAGGCATGGTATTTTAGTTGAAAAACTGACATTTCAAAATGACTGATGAGCAGAATGTTGATAATGCTGTTGAATGCATGCAGAATCAAAACCGAAACAGTGTTTGGAGCCAAATTTTAAAATGTCTTTTGCCTTTCAACTTACTCTGTAATTTTGGTAGAGAGTCAGCCTTTGTGAGCATCTGCTTTCTCATTTCTGCAAATGAGGAGGTAAATACCTCCTCGTAGCTTCATTAGGAGGACTGAACTAGAGGCAGTGCCTGGTAACAAACTTCTCCGTTAACATGGTAGTCATCTTTATTAATATCAAAATTTGCAGATTAAAAAAGTATATTTTAAATTTCCCAACACTGCCACAAATGCTCATGTAAAAAATCTTTCCATATCTTTGCCAGTATGTCTTTGGGATACATTCTGAGAAGACTGTTGAATCAAAGGGTTGCCTGGTCAGTTTTGCTAGATACTGCCAAATTCCCCCTCCAATTGGGGCTGAAAGACATGTTAACGATGTTTTATTCATTTTAGACAAAACTGGAAACAATTTAAATATCCATGAGCAGAAGAATTGTGAAACAAATTATGCTGTATTTATACAATTGAGATGTACTCAGCAATAAAAAAGTAAATTATTGATGCATATAGCAGTATGGATTAATGACACATTGTGTTGAATAAACCTGAAAAATAAAGAGTGCATACTGATTGCATGATCTTATTTGGATAAGATTCTAAAATGAAACAACAAATGTTGGAGAGGATGTGGAGCAAGGGGAACCCTCTTGCACTATTGGTGGGAATGTGACCTGGTGCAGCCACTCTGGAAAACTGTGTGGAGGTTCCTCAAAGAGTTAAAAATAGACCTGCCCTATGACCCAGCAATTGCACTGTTGGAGATTTACCCCAAAGATACAGATGCAGTGAAACGCCGGGACACCTGCACCCCGATGTTTCTAGCAGCAATGGCCACAATAGCCAAACTGTGGAAGGAGCCTCGGTGTCCATTGAAAGATGATGGATAGAGAAGCTGTGGTCTATGTATACAATGGAATATTCCTCAGCCATTAGAAAAGACAAATACCCACCATTTGCTTCGACGTGGATAGAACTGGAGGGTATTATGCTGAGTGAAGTAAGTCAGTCGGAGAAGGACAAACATTATATGGTCTCATTCATTTGGGGAATATAAAAAATAGTGAAAAGGAATAAAGGGGAAAGGAGAAAAAATAAGTGGGAAATATTAGAAAGAGGAGACAGAACATGAGAGACTCCTAACTCTGGGAAACGAACAAGGGGCAGTGGAGGGGGAGGTGGGCTGGGGGTGAGGGTGACTGGGTGGCGGGCACTGAGGGGGCACCTGATGGGATGAGCACTGGGTGTTATGCTATATGTTGGCAAAATGAACTCCAGTAAGAAAAATAAATTTAAAAAATTGCAGATTAAAGTTGAAATAATTTATTATTTATTACACTATATAAACATCCCTTCTAAAATTCAGCTCATGTGGCTACAAACCTCGACACTTTAGCATTATTTTGTTTTACCCTAAAATGTCTTTGTAGTGTTATACTTTCCACTGACAGCTGTTTCCTTATCTAAGAGCTGACACTATCTTTAGGCCATGTACGTCCCATAAGCAAGGCTCATACTTGTTTGGTTATCAAACGTAGATGTATCAAGCTCTAGTGTTTCCTTGGATCCCTCCTTTCCTGATGACAATACTCCTAGAACAATTAACAAAGTGGGATAACACACACACACACACATACACACACAAACTAAGGGGAAAATGAAGTAAACCCCGTCTACACAGTAAAATAGTCATTGCAGTAATTCGGGTAGGCTATCAAGATAAATGAGAATGCTACCTATACAGAGAACACAAATGCAAGGGTATCATCTATGCTGGCTTGGGAAAGGGTAAACAAAAACATCAGAAAACTAGGAAAGTACTGGCTGTTGGAAAGGGAACTGAAAACCATAAGGTACACTAATAGGGCAGTATGTCATGCCAGAGCAAAATTCTACTGGTTCCACTTCTCTCTTGGTATATAGGAATCTTGTTCATCTTCTCTTGTTTGTTTGTTATGGTCTGTGGGACTCTTGGATACAAGCCCCAGTGACTTCCAAAGGTAGGTATTTTGGAGGCCAGTCCCTCCACTGGGAGTCTTAAAAGTTGGGGTGATAGTTGTAGGGTACAAACTCTTGGCTCCTCAGTAAGAAACTCAGAGTTACAGATTCCCACTCAATTGTATGACACTGTGTTTGGGGTGGGACTCAGCCTTTTCTAACCATTTTGATGTGGGTATTTTCTAATTGTCTAGTGTGTAGGAGTCACTCATCCAGTTTCTGGATGTCTCAGAGAGGAAATTGATCCACATGGAGCCGTGCATTTTGGTGCATTTGTGGGAGAAGGGGACTCAGGAGCTGTCTATGGCACCATCTTCATCAGCTCCCCCCAGATCATACATTTGAATAATAATTAAAACAGAAATATTCTCTTCCAACCATATTTGGATTTTTGGATATTTGGATATTTTGTTTATTTGGATTTTTATATAATGTGCAGTACTTTGGAATTTGTATATTCATTTTTTTTTTACAATTACCTTACATTATTTTTGGAAAAGTGAAGTTGAGATTGAAATTTCAGGAATTCATTCTAATGTTATTTACAAAATGACTACTACAATAAATGTTTTTCCTTTAAAGTGGTAGGTGAAAGTGCTATAACAGAACAGTTGGCAACAGATAATACCTGCCATTGTATAGCTGCCACTTCACATTTTTTAACCCACTGAATGTGAGGAAATAATTTTTAAGTTCCTTGGAAACGTAGAAGGGAACTATGTTGCTCTATGCTCAGTTGCTTTTCTGGAGAAGAAAGAAAGAAGTTCCCTACATCATGACATTGTACTGCAACCTTATCCAATATGAACATTTTTTTTCTGCTAACCAAAATAGGATGTAAAGATTTTGTGTTCATATTTCTTTTTCTAAAGATTTTATTTATTTGTTTGTTTATTTAAAACAAGGGAGAGATAGAGAGAGAGAGAGCAAGTTAGAGAAGGGAGAGGGACAAGCAGACTCTGTCCTGAGCATGGAGCCCACCTAAGTCTTGATCACAGGACCCTGGGATCAGACCCGAGCCAAAATCAAGAGTCAGAAGCTCGACCCACTGAGCCACTCATGCACCCCAAGTCTTCATATTCCTTGATGCACCTTACTACGGATACACATTCCATCTCTATTAAAGTCTTTATATTCATTGATATAAAATCTCTTAGCTTCAAACAAAATGTTCCATATAATTATAACTTATAAATGCTATAGTATGTCTGATGCAAAACCAATTTTATGTCTTGTTTAAGACAAACATACTGAAAATAAAATCATCCAGAATATGAATTTCAGTGCCTAGACAAACACATTAAATAAATGGTGAAGAAAATAACACAGGATAATAAGAACTTGAATGACCCAATATGGGTGTGGAGAGGAAAGGTCCCTTACATTGATATTATCATTAATATTGTTATTCGTATTTACCTACTGTTATTAGGAGGTAGGTATCTAAATCCAGTTAACTTTGATGGGTAGTTGCATAAAGCTCCAGATCATAGTGGGTATGATTTCTAATGAAATTTCCGATATTTATCCACAATTTATCTGAGTATTTTCATCCATTGACATGAGTCCCTTCCATCTACCTTAAGCGTGTAGACCATTCATAACAGATGGAGAATAAAATACAAAGAAAAGCCCTGTTTGAGCTTATCCAGTCTCCCCTCCTCAATCAGTGTTCCATGTCAGAGGAGTCAAAGTCTCAGCTTTCAAGTCATTTCCAGTAATTCTCTGCCTTCCCTTATCCCAAATTTCTATTTGTGCATGTTTGGGTTTTTTTTTAGTTATAATATCATAAGTGAATAAAGAATAAGTATTAGGGGTCAGAGTGGGGGGCATGGGACACTGTAACACTGCCTAAAATTTAGCATGCAGTCAGTAGAAGGATGGCTATTCAGTTTTCTGCTTGGTTGAGATTTTGTTTCTGATCCAGGGATTAGAGAAAGAGCAAAGAAATAAAGGTCTTTCTATCTACTTTCTGGCAGGCAGACACACTAGCAGCATCATACTGATTGTATATTTAATCCACTCTCCTTGGCCTTGTAGTTAATGGAAATTCCTCTCATATTCTGACAATAAGTTGACAGTGAGTCCCAGTTCACAGTGTTGTGCAATTTCATCTTTTTAAAGTCTCTTCCTAACAACTTTAGAGAAAAGGTGGAGGAGGCTATTTCAAGGACTGCTAGCCAGATGACATTTTCAACTGGAAATGAAAGTATAGGTTTTTGAGTCTCCAGTATATCTGTGAATTCTGTATAAGAAATAATTTGTTCAACAACGAAACAGATGTGCTATATACTGACCCCATAGAAAAAGTGGGAGAGTTAATGCTAAGTAAATAGGATACTCAGTTTGCTAAATTTCCATTGTGATCTCCATTACTCTTTTTTTCTTTACCATTTGTATCACTTATATGCTATTTTTCATGCACCCTTCAGGTCAATTACCCTGTAAAAAATATATTAAAGTTCACTGACTAAAATAAAAAGTTACTTGACATCTTCAGTATGATTATACTTTTTCTGAAAATTATACACAGGAAGAATTGGATCTTTTTAAATATTAAACTGTGAAAATCATACACAATTTATCTTATTTCCTATGCTCACGAGGACCTTTTATTGAAATGTTTTTAATCTGGTTATAGATATTATTGGATATTGGTGGAGCACCAATTGCTTTACTACACTGCTCCCGGCACCTACATAAAATATAACAGATAAATACAGCCTACGTGACGCTTACTTTATTCCCTTTTATATGCCTTTGCTAAATTTACATGCACCCTTCAAGTTTTGTACCCAGTGCTACTTTTCCTGAACTGTCTACTAATTCTTAATTATAAACTCTTTGAAGATGGAAACCATATTGATATACCCTTAAAGCTCCCAATCTAGTTTTTAAATATATGCTTTTTGAATAAAAACATTTTGACTACACAGATATGCCTTTCAAAGAAAATGGCAGTCTTCAGTCTTGTAGTTACCCCTCAGGAAAAGTTCCTCTTTCTATAATACTTGCTTAATATAACTAATTGTAGTTACTAGATACGAAATATCAGTATCTCAAGTTATTTATTATTACTGGATATTAGATTTTCATAAATGTGGTTAAAACACTGCAAAAGTTTGTCAAGTGATATTAAGAATAAGCTCACGAATTCTAATGAATCTGAAAACTAAATAATTCATGAGTACACTCAAAATACACATACACTCATACACACACACACACACACATACACATCTCCAGATTAGCTGATGATAATAGCAGTGTCCAAAACAATGGTTAAGTTTGTAGAACTTATAAATTTATGGAACTTAGTACCTTGTTAATATAAAAAGTGAGAGAGACCTTAATAGGAAGAATAAACAACATTACATGAGTCTTGGAGCTTTATTTCACATTTCTCAAATTAAATTACAGAAGAAGCCATTATTCATAATTGGGTGTATATTCCCATAATGCCTCAATTTCAATGTGCGAGAATTGAGCCTTTTCTTTTTAGCAACGGAATTTTTTTTCTTGTAAATGAAGAAGTTTGTTTTTATTTTTGCTCTAAGACACAGATGTATGGTCAAGTCTACGATGAAACTTGGGCTCAGTTATTAAACTAAGGTTTGCTTCATCTTATCATTTATTTTCCTTTTATCTTGATTAGTAGTTTTTACTGTTGTATTTTAAGCTGTCAAAAGAAAATAAGCTGTCTTCTATCCATTTTGGAAGGAGGCAAGGTGTCAGTCATTACATAATTAAGTAAAAATATAAAATATGAAATTCGATAATCATTTTTTAAATGAACTAACATTTTACAAATTGACAAGATTAGATTAATAAACATAAAAAATATACCTTCCAAAAACCATATTCAGAGTTAATTATAGAAACAGTATGTCATTAACTCATACCTGCTCATATAATTAAAAAGATCAAAATAATTAATTAGTTTAGGTCTTTATTAAAGAGAAACAATGGAGTAATACCTTAAATGTAAATCTCTAATTTAATGAATTTCCCAAGAAAAATTAGTAACTTTATCCTGATGTGAATTTAGCTGAATTTGCTTAAGTAATATCTGATATAATATCAGTAATCTCATATGAATAAAAATTTCTTCTGGTAGTGGGCCTTACTTGGATGTAAATCCTATAATTTAAGGATTATATAATTAAATTTTAAAAGAAAAGAATAAAATGTTGTCCCCAGAGTAGTGCTGAAAACCGAGCATTATCACTTCTGTTAAATCTGTTAAGTCAGTCTTTGGGGATGGCCCCAATGTGACACTATATTGACAGTATAAATGAAACTACTTACTATAATATGCATACGCCTGAGAGGGCACTCAGGTAGAGGCACATAGTAAAGCTGGCAGCTGAGGGCTTCTTGGCAATGCATTTGGGGTAAGTAAGGTATTATGGATCTTCTAAGGGATAGATTAAATTTAATAAAGAAGCAAACACTAGGAAAATGATTCTATAACACTATTTCTCTTCTTATAGGAGATGAAAGCAAAAGCGTTAAATACCAGAACATACAGTATTGTTGCCAGTGGCACCAGTGAAAGTCAACAAGCAAAGAAAACCAGTTAATGTTTTCCTTCTTCTCAGGACCACTAATTAGAGAGAGAGAGAGAGAGAGAGAGAGAGAGAGAGAGAGAGAAGAGAAAGAGAGAGAGAGGAAAGAGAGAGAGAGAGGTTTCAAGGAATTGAGTCATGTGATTATGGAGACTGGCAAGTTGAAAGTCTATGGGGTGGACCTGCTAGACAGCCAAAGGAGTCAATGTTGCAGTTCAAGGCTGAAGCCTATCTGCTGACTGAATTCTTTCTTGCTCTGGAAATGTCAGTCTTGGTCCTTTTTATGACTTCAGTTGATTGAATGAGGCTCATCCACATGATGGAGGGCAATCTGCTTTATTCAAAGTCTACTGATTTAAATGTTAGTCTCCTCCAAAACCATTCCCACAGAAACATCCAGAATAATATTTGGCCACCTTTCTGGGCACTGTGGCCTAGCCAAGTTAACATACAAAATTAACCATCATGCTGGGCCATTCCAGATAGAATGTACTATTTTCCTCAAGAAGTTTTAGCTTATTTCTTATATTTTTTCAGAAGGAAGGACAAGAAATAGTTCAAGGGAACAAAAGGCAATCCACAGTGTTCAAATCCTAGAGGCCCAGCTTATGGCATCAAAGCCCAAATATAACAACTACGGCTGGTGAGTAGATGCATTTGTTGCTGTTACTATCACATGTCTAAGCTGATGGTATTCATCCATCACATAAGAGCAGTTATTATATCAGCAAATATATATTGTGAATAAAATCATTTCAATTATTTGCTTGAATTTGTGTGATGCCTTCCCTTTGAACTCCAGTTACGAAACTCAAAACACGGCCTAAAATTCTTTTGGTATCTGTGCCCTGTTCACTTCTTAAATTCATCTCTTGTCACTTCTCCCATTACTCTTGTTTCAGCTAATTTTTGGAAGATAACAATTATTTTCTAACTTAGGACTTTTGAATCAATGGTTTCTTTTGCCTAGAACAGACACAAGTATTCATTACTAGCAAACGTACCCTTGTTTGTCCATTCCAGATTCAGGTGAAATTAGTCTTGAAAGGACTATCATAGTTACAAGTCTCTCTTAGTCCCCCCTCTCTTATAGTCCCCTTTTAAATCCATAGCTTTTATCATAATTTTAATATATATTTATCTGTTCATTTGTGTAATATTCTTTTGCCAGTATGTTTTATTCACTGCTATATTGTCAGAGCCTGGCACAATTTCTGGTAAATTATAGGAAATCAGCGATCACGTTTAACTAATGTATATTGCATTTTTAAGCAACTAGCATACCAAGATGTTTTCTTTGTCAACTACTGAATAGATTGCCAAGTTTTTAGCTCTATTAGTAAACCAATACTACAACAATTCCTGTTAAACATTTTTCAGTACAATAATCAAACGTGAATAATTTTAAAATTTGAATTCTATCAGCCATGTAATAGATAGAATAGAATAGCCATGTTAACAGCCTAATATCTGTTATAAACATGTCAATTTCAAGTTTAATATGCATGTCCTTTATGCAATTTCTACACCCCCACTTAAATATGTAAATCAGGCGACTTCAGTTAAAACAGTTTGATAAATTTATTCATTGGGCTCCTTGTCTCAAATAAAAAGCAAAAAAATAAAAATAAAGACACAAAGACAAAAAATTAAGAAAACATTGACCTTCTAAAAAGTACACAACAAACAACTTTTGACATAAAATAATTAATAATAAAAGTGGTTCAGAAAGTCCGACCCTGGGCTCAGACTCTGATTCAGAATAGGCAGTTAGTTCAAAGGAAGATAAGAAGAATATACATATGTTGTGCAGAACAAGAGGCTAATGCCAGCTCAGTGATGAAACTAGATTTTCTTTTTTTTTTTTAAATTTTTTATTTATTTATGATAGTCACGGAGAGAGAGAGAGAGGTGCGCAGAGACACAGGCAGAGGGAGAAGCAGGCTCCATGCACCGGGAGCCCGATGTGGGATTCGATCCCAGGTCTCCAGGATCGCGCCCTGGGCCAAAGGCAGGCGCCAAACCGCTGCGCCACCCAGGGATCCCGAAACTAGATTTTCTATATACAAATGCATGATGGCTAAAACTTATTAGAATTAAGAAATAAATAAATCCTCAGGATGAAAGTTTGATTTCTGAAGAAGATTTAAAAAATTCATAAGTAAATGCTTGATAATAAAATTTTAAAATACCAAAAGGAAAAATAAAATTCTTAAAAGGTACCAGAGAAAAAATACAATCTACAAACTCATGATAATTGAATGACAGTAGATTTTTTATTCCCCCTAGTAACAATAAGAAGAAAGCAGAATGGAATATTTCATCTTATACACTTAAGGAATACATGCTATGTGATTCAGAATTAACTTTCCCATGAATTTCAGTAAGTTCTTTTTTGCTTGTTTATGACTATAAAGATAGCCAGAAAAATCCTTCTTTTCAAAATTCAAGAAAGTATTGTATAAAGGAGTTCCTGAATGGTCCAGTCCTTTAAGCAGGTGACTCTTGGTTTCGGTTCAGGTCATGATCCCGGAGTCCTGAGCTCCAGCCCTGAGTCTTGCTCTGTGCTCAGCAGAGAGTCTGCTTGAGATTCTCTCTCTCTCTCTCTTCCTCTTCCCCTCTGCCTTGCTCTCTCACTCTAAAAATAAAATAAAAGTATTGTATAAAAATTATCATCAAATAAAAGTTTTTTAAAATTCTGAAATCCCATAGAATAAAAAAGGAAAAGGAAAACCTCTAAAAGAAACAGGTAGTTCAAAAGAAAGGAACCAAATGGATGATAGGGGCAATGTGCCTGCCTAGTTGGGTCATAAAGAGGCTGGCCTTCCAACAGCGTGTATGGGACAGGAGGCAAGGAGGCCATGAGACCTCACAAATTGGGAAGTGGAAGTGAGTGTCACCATATGCAGTGTGATTCTTGAAGAGCTAGTGAAAAAATAAAGAAAAATCTGGCCACCCATAGAAAATGACAAATATTCAAAGAAACCTTAAAAAACAGATTTAAAAATTCTAAGATATCATAGCTTATTGGTAAAATTATCATAAAATTCAAAAGCTTAGAATAAACAAAATTGAAAAGATCAAAGATCAAATCTTACAGAACAGAGATGATGCTGTATTTGAAAGGCTCTTTTATGTTATAATACTTTTAAAAAATCAATGAGATAATTATCTCAAGCAAGAAACTGAGATAAACATGAGGAAAGTGGAAAAGATAAAATCAAAGAAGAACTTTACAAAACAAAAATTAATAATCCAACATAGGTGTCAAAGAAAGATTTTTTAAGTTGTAAAAACTTAAAAACCATTGTTAAAGAAAAGCATATGCCAGTAAATTTTGAGATATAGATGTCAATTTAAATAAAATTACATCAAATTTAGTCAGGAAGAAATGAAAAACTTGTCTAAACTGAAACCATGGAATTATTAGTAAAAAAATCTTCTAAAGACACCAAGTCAAGGTGGTTTAAGAAACATTCTTACCAAAACCTCATGGAACATAAAGCTTGTGCTTTATTTCAGTTTTTTAGAAGCCAGGGAAAAAAGAAGCATATATCTAGTTCATTTTGGTAAGATATCAGAATTACTGCCAAATTAGTACCAAACTATATAAATATATTAGAATTTTTCTAATAAACAAGTCAATATAATGTAATCTATCAGATTATTTTAAAAAGGTATACAATCACATAAATGGATTTAAAAATAATCCATATAGATCAACATTCATTCATAATGGAAAATCTTCATGCACTAGGAAGAAAAGCTTAGTAAACTGGAAGAGACTGGCTTTATCATCACGGAGTGCACTGTATACATTTTTCTTAAAGGAAAACTTTAGAAACACCTTAAAGTTAGGAACAAGAAAAGGATACTGAGTGTTACTGCCATTATTGAATACATTACTGGCCCTAGATAATATAAGAAAGCAATAAAAGTAAATGAAATATAACAATTGTAATGTTACTCTTTTAAAGATGATATGATTGCGAACATATATAATCTAATGAAATCTAGAAGCAATAAGAATTGATCAGAAGTTTCAGCAAGGTGCCAGATATAAGATCAAGATCCAGAAATCAATACCATTTCTATACACCAGCAACAACCAATTTTAAAATGTAATAATAAAAAAATTCTATTCTGCAATAACAGCAAAAATTGTAAGTTATCTAGTAATGAATTCAATAAAAGATATTTAAGACATTTATAGAGAAAATTATGAAATGCTACTGGAGGGTATAAAGGAAGACCTAAACAAACAGAGAAAAATCCTTTCCCTCAGTGGAAATCCTCCATATTTTTTAGATGTTATCCTCTGATAGTTTATCTATAGATTCAAAGAAATTTCAATTAAAAACCAATTTTTTAAGTGGAATTTCAGTTGACTTAAGACTAAATGACTTAGAACTGTCAAAAAATTATGAGGGATAATAAAATAGGATGTGAAAAAAAGAATTATTTTAAGTCAGTAATTTGGCTAGTGTTCCACTAGTGCAATTTTATAGATAATACACCAAAGAAATGTAAAGAGAACATGTATCTATTGAAACTTAGTATATAAGAGGAAATATTAGCAAATCAGTATAGGAAATATGTACTTTCAAAAATCATTGTGGACAACTGGCCATCACTGTAGAGAGTAAAATATAATTCTATCCTATTTAACAACATATATTTTTCAAACATATTAAAGATGGTACTGAAAACAAATTCTTTAAATCTGCATAAATCTGCATTAAAAAGTTAGAGAAGACTCTATAATATTCATGTTGGGAAGGACTCCTTAAGCAAAATATAAAAGTACAAGCCATAAAATGAAAATTATATAAATTGGACTACCATGCAAAGAATAGATCCATCAAAAGATACTCTAAGCAAAATAAGGAATACATGCCACGGCTTTAGAGATAATCATTGTAGGGCAGTACAGAGTCAAAGATTTATATTCAGATTACAAAAAGAATGATAAGATAGTAGAAGAACAAATAACCCCATTAAAACAAAAAAAATGGTGGGATCCCGGGGTGGCTCAGTGGTTTAGTGCTTGCCTTCAGCCCAGGGTGTGATCCTGGAGTCCCGGGATCGAGATCGAGGCCCACATCGGGCTCCCTGCATGGAGCCTGCTTCTCCCTCTGCCTGTGTCTCTGTCTCTCTCTCTCTCTGTGTCTCTCATGAATAAATAAATAAAATCTTTTTAAAAAATGGGAAAAATGCTTAAAAAGAACAGCCACATAAATGGAAATATGAATATGCAATAAATGTGAATAGGTGCTCAAACTCAGGAGTAATCAGCAAAAAATATTTGAAACAATACTATTGCATTTCATATCCATCAGATTCAAAGTTGACATGTACCATAATTAGGAAGAATAATAAATACAGAAACTCGTATTTACTGCAGTTGAAACCATGCATTATTATGTCCAATTTGGATAGAAGCTTAGCACCAGCGCGTATCGTTAGAGGTGTTCATACAAAAGTTGAGATTTTGGGGTACCTGGGTGGCTCTGTCAGTTAAGCATCTGCCTTTGGCTCAAGTCATGATCTCCTGGTCCTGGGATCAAGCCCACCTTGGGCTCTGCACAGCAGGGAGTCTGCTTCTCTCTCTCTCCCTCTCCCCCCTCTGCCCCTGGTCCCTGCTCATTCTCTTTCTCTCTCAAATAAATAAAATCTTTCTAAAAAATTGATATTTCTACTTATAAGTATATATCTTTTAGTAAAACTTTGGTACGGGTACAGAAGGAGAGCTACACAGAAATTTTCTGCATCATTATTTGTAATAAAAAAACACATTGGAAATAAGTTGTCAACAAGAGAATGGATAAATAGCTCTGGGCGTATAGAAGAATAACACATTTGTATGTGTGTTTGCCTTTGTAGTCATAAAACCAAGCTAATTATATCACTCCACGCTACTACTAGTCCTAAGCAGTATAAGATTAAATTTTTGTTTATTTGATTGTATATTATTTCCCCCTTGTTTCTGATCTTCATTTTTACTATGTGCGATAGTCAGCCTCGAAGACGGCCCCTGATGATGCCTGCTAACTGTCGTATGGTCTCCTGTCACATCTACTAGGGTTGTTCTGTGTGACCTGTAGAATATTGCAGAAGTGATGTCATGTCACCTTCTGAGACTGTTCTACGAGACCTTGTAGTTTATATCTTGCTCACTTTCTTTCTCTCTGATTACATTTGCACTGGAGACAGCCAGATGCCCTATGTGAGGACATCCAAGCAAGCCCAATGAGGAAGCCCATGTGGCAAGGAACTTAGGGCATCAGCCAACAGCCTTGTATTATTTACAAGCAATTCTTGGAAGTTGGCCCTGCAATCCCCATTAAATCTTTAGGTGCTTATAGGGCTAACCCACATTTTGACTGTAGCCTCAAGAGAAACCCTTAACTAGAAGCATCCCATTAAGCCATTCTTAGACTCCTGACCTTTAGAAACTGAAGTAAACATGTTTATTGTTTTAAGCTGCTATGTTGTAGTACTTTGGCATGTAGCAATATATCACTAATAATTCCCTTTTTACTTCAGACCCCTATGCTAATGTGTTTGATGTTGGTCCTTCTTAAGCATATAACCTTCAAAGATACATAATGCTGCTTTTTGTAAATGTATTTTCAATTTACAAGAATGCAATTGTGCTATAGATGCCATTCTGTTTTGTGTTTTTCACATTTTTTACACCAACCTATTTTGCTAAATGTATAACTAGTGATGTTTTTCTCTGAATATAGAAAAGCCTCCCATAGATACATGCTTCATAATTCATCTTCCCGCGTGTCCCCCTAGACACCTGTTAACTAGTTTTCTCTAAGGTATATACCCTGAAAATGATTGTTGGGTCACAGAATACACTTTTCGTTTTCTTTTTGAAGGCTGGCATCATTGCCTTCCATATCTTCCCTGTGCTTATTATAGTTTATTTACAGTCACCTGGGTGGCTCAGTTGGTTAAGCATCTTGACTCTTGATTTTAGCCCAGGTCATGATCTTAGGGTCGTGAGATGGAGCCCCGGATGGGGCTGAGTGTGGCCTGCTTGAGATACTTTCTCTCTCTCCCCCTCTGTCCCTCGCTTCCTTTAAAATATGTATAATATTAATATATATTATATTATTATATATTAATATTGACAATATATTATTTGATTATATGAATATATAACATATTAATATCTTATATTATATATTAATATATGTTACTGTCTTATTGAGTAATAGGGCAGTATTTAAACTATTTAAAAAATTAAGTTTCCACTGTGGCTATTTCCTTCAGCCTCCAACCTCTTCTCCTCAGAAGAAAGATAATTCAATGAGCTCCTTGAGAATCCTATTAAAATTATTTATTGTAGGGGTGCCTGGGTGGCTCAGTTGGCTAAGTGTCTGCTCAGGTCGTGATCCTGGGGTCCTCGGATTGAGCCCCACATCAGGCTCCTTTTAAAAAAATGTTTTATTGTATATCAAGCAAATTCACATTCTTTTTACTTTTACCAAAACAGTAGCATAGTAAACACATTGTTTTACACTGTACTACTTTTTATTTTTTAATGTCGCTTGAAGAGACTTCTACTTTAGAACATAAATGACTTATCTTTCTATATAACTATATAGTTTACCATTGATTGAGGTTATCATAATTATTTAATAATGCCTTTATAGATAAACAAATTAGATTAATTCCCATCTTTTAAACGTGTAAATAATCCTCCATAGAATAATCTTAAACAGATAAAAATCATTTACATGTGTACAGGCTTACCAATAAAATATATATTTGGAAATATATTTCTGAATCAAAGACTAAGAGTATTTACAATTAAAACAGATATAAGTATTTAAATAAATATCTCCCTATTGAAGATAAGGATAGATATAAGAGGTTCTACCAATTTACAGAGGATTTACCAATTATCAGAGGATCAAGGTTTGAGATTGCTAATCCCACATTACCTTCCTTTTCAGGTGTCAATTCAAACTTCTTTTGAGTGTTTTGTTTGCTTTGTGCGTGTGTATATAATACATATACTGAAACACATATATATTATTGAAAAGCTCTTATGCATATATTCAAAACTTACGAGGTTCTAAAGGTGAATGAAAAAAAGTAGGTTTAGCTCAAATCTCTTTGCTCAGTCACAGGATAATTTTCTCCTGTGGCAGCCGTATTTACCAGCTACAACACATACACATTTGGACACATAAATGGATTTCTCTTATTTGGACATATATGTACTTCCTTTGCATTGCAAGAACTGGAAAGAGAAAAGTCTTGCCATGTGTGTTTAAGAAAGAGACACCAGATTTCTGTGTAGTCATTTATATTAGGAATATATGCCTTTACTATCTCAACATTCAGCCTCTGGAAAACACCATCCTTTGTGGGTCTTAACAAAATGATACTTCTATTTATTTTCTACCTCTTCAGAAAGATTGGGGAAAAGAGGCTCCATACTATTGCTAGTGATAGTATTTGAGCCTGATTCAATCCAGGAGGCTTGGGTCCACTGCACAGCACTCAGTCTGGGCACACCCCTAAGGGCCTATCATCTCTGTCCAGTCAATGGAAGGGAAAATAAGATGTGTATGCAGGTTCCTTAAATTCATTGATCCAGAATTTGTGAACATTACTTTTGTTTATTTTTTTAATGAATACAATTTAGTTACATGCTGACACCTAATTTCAATGGTGTCTGAAAATACAACTTAGTTTCGAACTTATGTTTATTTATTACATGCTCGTTTTCAGTCATTTTTTTGTCTTTTACTCTTTTATTGTTTTTAAGTTGTTTACTATGAAAAGGGAGAACAGATTGAAGAGCAGAAGTACTCTTTGTCACGTTTTATAGTTTTAGCTTTCACATTTATGTCTATAATCCACACAGAATGCACATCTGAATATGGTGAGAAGATATTTGTCTTTATTTTATTTTGGCTATAAGAATGAGCTTTCTTAATTTAATACTACTGTTATTGACATACCTATTTCCATGTATGCATGGAAACGTTTCTTCATATTTCTATTCTGTTCCTTTGGGGTTTTTTAATCACTGGCTAATATCATACCATGTACATTTTTTGCATATTTCTTAGAGCAATTTTCTCACTATGATACTTCTTTTAATTTTGTTTTACTCCCATAATAGTTTTAAAATCAGATTTCCAAATTTCACATACTCATAAACACCAGACACCCACACTTCTCTATTAGAATCCCCTTAGGTAGTACTGATTGTAATGTGTTGATCATCATGATATAGATGTATTTTCATTCATAACATGACATGCCTATCCATTTACACATGATCTTCTTTAATTTATTTTAATAAAATTTTAAAAATTCCCATAACATTTTATATTCTCTATTAATAGTTTGATACTTTATTTCATTTTATAATATTATAAGCACTGTCCTTGTTTCTGGAATATTCTAATAATAAGTATTTGCTATTTATTTTAAAGGGAGGAAAAAAATACAATGTATTATCATATTATATTAAGTAGTATGTTCAAGGTCTGTAAGTGCCACTTTCAGGGGAACATAATGTTTTCTTTTCTTTTTTAAAAAATTTTTTTTAATTTTTATTTATTTATGATAGGCACACAGAGAGAGAGAGAGGCAGAGACACAGGCAGAGGGAGAAGCAGGCTCCATGCACCGGGAGCCTGATGTGGGATTTGATCCTGGGTCTCCAGGATCGCCCCTGGGCCAAAGGCAGGCGCTAAACCGCTGCGCCGCCACCCAGGGATCCCGAACATAATGTTTTCTTTGGAGAAAAGGAAAATGGCGTTAGGAAAGTTTACAAAATAATTTCCAACCATAGGTAGAATATCTAATGTCTTTATAAAATTAAACATTTTTGACTGAAATTCTGTGTTCATTAATTATCCATATGTTAGTTTGTTTCATGTATTCTCTGAAAGTTTTTCAAAAAGTTGAGTGATAGTTTGTTATATGGATTTTAAGGTATATCGCATATAATAATTTAAAGGGAGGTAAATTATTATGTCCTCTGAAATTTTATATGTGTTTTCTATTAGGTTTCAAAACTATAATTAAGGTGACTTACATGTTTGCAGTGTCATGCAAGTGGGAGCTATAGTTGAATGCAATCTAACCTTAGATATGAAACTGCCAGATTCTAGATTTGACTTTATAGTTGTTCCAGGAAACTGTGCCTAATTTTGTTACCTCCCCATGGCTTGAACTAGCAAATTAGAGATAATCACATGTGTGCTATATTTCAGTGGGTTAATCTACCAATGATGTGGTACAACAGATGCAATTCCTGTGTATGCAGAAGTAAAATTGTGTGCACAAAGTAAAATTAATGTACGGAGGCATCTGGATAGCTCAGCTGGTTAAGCACCTGACCCTTGATTTTGATTCAGTTCATGATCTCAGGATTTGGGATCCAGCCCCATGTTGGGCTCCACCCTGGGAGCAGAGTCTGCTTCTCTTCCTCCTCCTTCTACCCTATCTACCCTACCCATTCTCTCTAAAAATAAAAATAATAAAAATAAAATAATAATAATAATAAAATTAATGTACTATTGGCAGTTTACAGAGTTCAGTTAAGTGAACATTTATTAAGTGTATGCTATATCTCAATTAAGAATTTGGGGTAACAAAAATGAAACAAAACAAATACAACTGATAAAAGAGGTGACACACAGTTTGACTTAAGGAGCTTACATTCTAACCCTCCTAAAGGATTGGGGTAGAGTGTTTCACCAAGCACTAATATTCATGGTTTCTGGGGCTTTTTAAAAAATGTTATTTATTTATTTATTCATGAGAGACACACAGAAAGAGGCAGATACATAGTCAAAGGGAGAAGCAGGTTCTCCAAGAGGAACCCAATGTGGGACTTGATCCCAGGATCCCCGGATTATGACCTGAGCCAAAGGCAGACACTCAACCACTGATACACCCGGTGCCTTATCTAGGATTTTAATATTATCTTCCTTCTCAGTGTTGGCAAATAATTGTGTGAGTCTGTTAGCATGTGAAAGTTCTTACTAAAATTAACAAAAAATAAAGACTTGGATACCACTGTTGTAGAAGATCTTGTTATTTCTAAAAATAGATGTAAGACACTTGGTTGATTAACTCACCAATTATGTAAAACAAATTTTATCTGATGGTGGATAATATCTAAAATACTTATCATTTAACTCATGTCCTGTATCATTCCTTTTTCCCTCCCTTGTTGAGTGCCCTTTCTCCACACAGGATGTCTATATAATAGCATTCAGCTAGAGAGATGAATACTAAAGATCTGAATATCATTACATGGTCTCTAAATTATTTTTATAATAGTCATAACTTTCCATAAGTCATGAGTCTAAGTTTTTAGTTTTAGTTGGCAAGATCATTTATTTTCATATATATAGCAACTTCAATATCACTACATAATAGCCAAATCTGTGCATCAAATTTTAGAAATTACTACTTAACTAAAAACCCGATATAATTGTGTATGTCCCATTACAATCACAACAGTTACAAGTCTGAAGTCTAAACTCATTTTAATTTTTCTTAAAAAATAGTTTATTGTCAGTATTCCTTACCATCACCTTCCAGGCACCCAGTCAGAACCATGATAGTCCTAAGACTGCCTCTTTTTCCCTTGACTGCTACATGTAATTTGACATCTCCTGGGTGCTCGATTCTAAATAGTTTCTTCAAGTATTTCTATTTATTTCATCTCTACTACCACTGGCCTACTAATAGCCCCCACCTAACTTCATTTACAATAACATCAATATCTTAATGGTGTTTTTGCCACTTTCTTACACCACTTCCTTTAGTTTTCAGCATTGCTTTTAAAATGAAAGCTCCCTGTGTGCATTTGAACTTGTCTCAACCTCAACAGGGTTGTGATCTTTCAGACATCCCAGGAGATACAAAAATTTTGTGACTGCATCCAGCAAATTTGTTCAGAATCATCTGATTGTCCTTACCTTTGCAGACTATATCAGGTCCAGAGCAAACTACTTGTGGTAGTCTGCTCATATGGCAATGCGTATACTGTGTCCTCTACTTGGATTGCTCTGGCCTTTTCTCTACTAAAAAGTTCTACAAAGCCTTTTGCCATTCCTTAAAGTAAATTCTCTCCTTCCTACCTCAATAATACTTTGCTAAAACCCCCAAAAAGAGCACTAGTATAGGATTCCAGCTGACTCCTCAGTGATGAGTCTGTCTGGAGGACTTCTCTTAATTCTTCAGTTCCTTGCATGATGCTGTGACCATATAGGCATTTGCTAACTGTACACATTAATGGATATGTATTTTTTTCTAATATACTGTGGCTTTTAATTGTATACAGAAAAAAATCTCCCTCTCTGTTAGTAGATAGGGGTATGTGTTTATGTAAATACCGAGAAGTTCATTTTATATAGAAGTAAATAGGATTATTAGAATGTAAATCTCATCTAGGCCCCATTCTAGAATAAACTGTAGAAAACAAACAAAAGACATAATACCTACAGACACCTGAGTTTCTAAGTTTCTTAAGATGTATTGTTAGCTCTACATAGATGGCAGGTAAACTGAGCAATCAGAATATTCAGCCTCCCTCTCATATCACATACACTTACTATAATACGTGTAAACAAACAACAACCCAGAGTGTTGCGCACTCATTTTTTGTGCATTCTTTCTGCACAAATGCAAGTCTGGCTCATGTTTATACTTCAGTGATTTTTGAAAGAAGATTAATGACATGAATATTTACAAAGAAAATGTCTATGTGACCAACATTTGTGCGCTCTTGAATATCAGTGTCACGGTGCTTTGCAACGGCTGCCTTTTCGCCACACAACCTTATTTTACGGAGGTGACAGGCTGTCACACGTAAGGTTTATTTCAATTACTTCTTTTACTGCTTTAATTCACAGTCTATTTTCAGTGTCTTTTCCTTTGCTTTTCATATGTTAATTGTGAGTTGAACCAATTAACATATCTAACAAATCCTAGAATTATTTTTTTTAATTCAGATTGAGGCATGTATTTCTGCTGCAATACATTAGCCTTTGCTAATAGTTCAGTTTCCAGTGCTTATCTACATTTTGGAACAAGGTTATGCCTATATTTACTTACTTTGTTGCTGACTCTCTGGCTTCATTCAATGCCCAATTTTAAGAACTGAGTTTAATGACTTTTATTTCTAAAGAGTCTTCTTAAACTCTATCTCTGAAGGCAATCTCTAATATTTCCTGAACAGTCCGATTTTTGTAGAAATACTATTGTGAACTCAAATAAGATAGTCTTCTGTTAGGCCATGTGTCTGGGGATGGAACTGTGAAGAAATGTGGGAAAGGAATTTGGGGCAAGAAAATATAGTTGCATTTTTTAAAGGATGGTATCTGAGATGTCAGGGCTGACAATAATAAATAATTACATTTATGCTTTATATGATATAAATATCATTTTATATGATTGTGATAAACAACAGCAAACATGCCAAAATTATTCAGTTTTATAGAAAACTATATTTTATATTCATTTGGGATATCAAGGGATTTTATATTTACCTTTCAGAGATGCTTCCTTTTTTCAAAATTACAGTATGACTGAAAAACAAAATAAGTCCAAATCTGCAGGTTATAGAAATGGATTTCCCCTGCAGCAGACAGCTTTTAGGTTAGCATTTGTTTACCTATTATCTATCTTACACCATCATGATTTTGTTCAGATGTGAATAAAAGAGAACTTTTGTATATTGAAATTTTAATTTTATCTCAAGCAATTTTAAGATCCACAAATCTAAAATCTTATGTATATGAAGGCATAACAGACAATGGCCTGTTCACTATCCAGGTCTTCATTTTATCAGGTAAAATGTAATTAATTGCAAATAACAGAAAATTGAACTCACATTGACAAATGACAAAGGAGATTTAGGTTCTTGCCTCATATCCACACAAAATTAGGGTCCACAGAGATCTCTTTTCCATCTCACAAATAACTAAAAAGCCCAGATTAATTTTAAGTGACTTTCAATATCACTGAAAGGTTTTCAACTGTATACTTTTCTAGTTGTGGTCTTCCTCCACAGGCTGGGATATCTTGTAGTAGTAAAATTGATACTGCAACTTAAGATCTCATATTTCTTTCCCAGACTGTCTGTAGGGAAAACTTCATTTTTTAAATCATTACTTAATATTCTGGTCTTGATTCTAGATCAATTAAATCCAGATTTTGAAGCAAGAACGTAGTAAGAAGGAATGCCAATTATGGCCCTTCTTGGAGATGGGAGATGGAACCAAACCCACTCATGATACAACACTGCAAAACAACGATGTAGGAATGGATGACATAGACAGAAAACAATGTCCACTGTCCTGCAATGATATAAACATTATATTTAAAGATAAATCATTGTAAATTCTGAAATCATGGCCACATATTTTGTTGTGTATTCTTTTCAAACTACAAAAACAATAAATGACCATTGCAACAAAACTAATCACACAGATGCAGACAAGTAATCTGCCTCTTTCCTTCCAGGCAAACTATCAAATCAATGTTTCAAAGACAACCTACCACACCAGAGATACATGACTAAAAATTATATCCAGCTATGTGCATATTGTATACTCATTTTTGTGAAAATAAAGAAAAGCACTCTCATTTATTTTTGTTAATTTAGTCTATTTTTGGCTATGGCTTTCTTAATGACCAGTAAAAATCACATGGAAAATGGGATAAAATGCAAGACTCCTGTTTAACAAATTTCTTAAAAACATATCCCCAAAAGAAAAACATCTTCCCCTATCACTATCACCTAAGATCAGAAATAGAGTATTTTGAAACCCCAGAAACATTCCACTTTTTCCCACCAAACAATTCCATCACTTTCCCTAAAGAAAACCACTATCGAGCCTTAAAGTATTACCTTTCTCTACAACAATTACACCTAAATGTGCATCTCTGTATAATACGGTTTTGTTTTACCTGCTTTCAAATTTTTGACAAATGAAATTGTACAGTAAGTATACTTTTGTCTTTTCCTTCTGTAATATGTATATTTATGAGATTTATCCATCAAAGACATAGTGCCATAGTTCATTCATTTTCCCTGCTGCATAGCATTCTATTGAAAGATACCTATATCTATATCTAACATGCAATTACTGGTAGACATTTGATTTATTGTCAGTTTGGGACTATTATTAATAATGCTGATTTTTATATTTTTGAAAGTTTCAGTGAAACTATGCAAATATTTCTGTTAGAAAAATTTAGGAATAAAGTGGGAGAGTCATCTTCCAAGTTTTCTATGAACAAATATGATGTATCTAAGTAATCTTTTTAGCAGAGCATATTTGTCTATCAGGATAGTTTATTGTATATACACCTAGTCTTATGAGCTATAGCTATGCTGGAGAAAAAAAACAAAACAAAACAGTATCATGTTTCTTTAATCAGGTGTCTTCCTAGCAGGACTAGCAATATATGAAAAAGTAGAAACTGCAGGACTAACTCACTTCCCGTGTTAACTTATACCATGAATATTTGGTGCTTCTGTGAACCCAAATTGTGTCTTGGGGAGAAAAGTGATTTCAGGAAGCTGCATATGAGAGATTTAGGACCCCACAATTATTGATTAATAGTAAGCATTGTTGTGGTTTTCCTTTAGTATACTTTGCTAATTATGAGTAAAGCTCAGAAATGAATTAAGCTTGTGTATTATGCAAGTCTGCAAATTTAGCCCTCTGTAGTGGTGCCAAAATAATAATCATAACTGATATTTATAGTGATCTTATGTGAGATAAGTTTGTAAATAACCGTAACAATACTAGAGTTTAGGAATATTATCATCTCTGTTTTATAAATAAGGAGATGGAGAGCTTATGTTACTTAAGCAATGCCACATAGCAATTATGGACCTGGATCCAGTCTGTGTTCCTAGCACTATATCACTGTTAGAATGCCTTATAGCTTGTGGGTATCTAGTATAAGGGATAATAACTTCTGGAAATATAATTTGTGGAGGAATACACAACACTGGTCCTCTACCAGATTTATTCTTTTAGTTGGTACAGGCTCTTCAGATGAGCTGGGTTGGGTGGGAAGAGTTGTTATGATTAGAATTATGATAAAGATGAATATTAGTTTAGTTCATCAAATAAATTGAATATATAAATACATCACAAAATTTCTATTTATACTCTATCTAGAATTAAAATTAATTTGTATACACTCTGGTGGTTCACAAAATAGGTCACTATGCAAATGAATATTTTTCACTGTTACTTTAACTTTTCACTCAAAGTGTAATACCATCCAATTTGCTCTATTGTACATAGAAGCTCTAAGAATATGAACAAACAAGAATAGACTTAAAAATTGTCTAGGACTAAGCTTTGTTTTCATCATTTTTCTTTCTCCTTCTATTTTATTTATACCTATAGTTACAAATTTTAATTATCACATAATCATTGTCTTCCTTTAGACTTTATTTACCACTTGTTTCATTCTCAATACCCTAATAACTTTTCTGCTCTAGACTTGTCGAGATGATGGCCTTGCCATAATATTCATTTCTACTTGCTCTTATTCAGTGTCTTTTTTTTAATTCAGTGTCTTTTGATGTGTTCACATTTTTGTTCTCTTTTTCTTAAGATCTAGCTGTCTGATAAATTATCTTATCTAAATTGTGTCCTTTATCCAGTTAAGATTTATAGTTCCAAAAGTACTGATTTCAAATAAACTTAAAAGTCTGTTCATGCAATAACTCATTCAATATTTTATTTAGATTTCTCAATTAATTAACAAATTACAATTTCATACCAAGATTGATTCTTGTATCAGTGAGGGGCCTAGCAGCAAACAAATCACTCCTGACAAATAATTGAGACTAGTTTAATAAATAAAACTTTAAAAAGTTATAAACAAGATTTAAGACTAACAATTCGATATTCTGGAGCTAAGAAAAACAGGGAATTTTACCTTCCTTATCCCTAAAAAGATAGGGCAGGGATTCATTCTCCCCACCCTCTCATCTCTTTCTAGAGTTTTCTACTTTCCAAAACACAAACATAAATCCAAGAATAAGGGAATTCCTTCATAACATCCAAACAGAACAGTTTTCTGGGTCACAGAACATGATAGTGATGGGTGGATAGTGGAGTTGAAGGAAATTGCAGAAGAAATCCAACATAATTCTATTGACATCCTTTTTAAATATTTCTCAAAATGAAAATGTGTGTGGATGAAAAAGTGACTCTCCTTTCCAGTGTGCACCTTCTTATGAAGAATGATCCCTATAGTATGAGCCACTCTAGATATCATGCCATCTTCAGTATCTGTTTACCTCATGGAATATTTATACTTCAAAAGAGAGCATCATTGCCAAGGGATGAACAATTTCCAAACATTACCAAATTAGCACAAAGTTGTGCCACAGTGTGACCCATTTCTAATAATTATTGAAGATATTTATAACACGGTAGAAGATTTTGAGGCATTACATGACTACACTAATAAAAATCTTCAGTGTTAAGATTTGAGAATAAGGATGCCTGGTGGCTCAGTGGTTGAGCATCTGCCTTTGACTCCGGGATCGAGTCCCGCATCAGGCTTCCTGCATGGAGCCTGCTTCTCCCTCTGCCTATGTCTCTGCTTCTCTCTTTGTGTCTCCCATAAATAAATAAAATATTTCTAAAAAAAAAAAAAAGATGAGAATATAAGTAATTCTGTTGCTTTATTGGGATATGTTTCTGTAATAACCCTTTTATTTAACGGGAAAAATATCTTCAGGACTCCCTTCTGTGCATATCAATGTCTGCTCCAGCTCTTGAATGTTTTTTATAACTGACATAATCTTTGTGAGAAATAGATACTACTCAAGAATTTTTAGTAGTTATTTTGTTAATGTTCATTGCAGGTATATTAAATTTTAATACCATAATTATAAACATCAGAGTGGCAAATAGTTATCTTTGACTACTCAGAAACCAGTCTCCATTATTAAACTATAATATTGATGTGGTTTTGTGAGTTTTCCTCATTTTGACACTGCTTAATCTTTTTCATGAGAAATCTACATCATCATCATCATTGTGCTAATAACTACCTGATGTTAAACATCCATTATGACATAAGGACTGTATTAATTGCTTTAATATATATTTATATTTGATATTTACCATAGTTCTATAGTTCATTCCATTATGTAGGCAATAGCCACCTGTGATTCTTTAACTTTAAATTACTTAAAATGAAGCGACATTAAAATTTTAGTCTTACTAGTCACATTTCAAGTTCACAATACTAATGAACTGAACAGATTTAGAACATTGCTTCATCATATAAAATTTTGTTTGGCTATTTAATGAGATAGAAATAGTAAGTAACCTGAACATTTAGCCACAGAATGTCTTATTTCAGAGCTATAGTCACAAATTTCATCTTAAACCGTATATTTCATGACAATAGAAACCATCTCTATCATAAATACAGTCTGCAATTTTTTAGCAGAATGACTATGTATAATAGAGCACTGATGTATTAGTGATGGAATGACTAAGTGAATTTTTAAAAATCAAGATAAATGGCTTAAAACTAATTTACCTAGCATTTGTATAAAAGATAATCATTAAATATCTCATTCACTGTATGACCTTGTATGGATTATCATGTCCTCTATCCCTTTAATACAAAGATAATAATTATGTATATGTTTTGTGTTCCTTTCATAATTTTAAATTTGTTATAGTATTGTATATCCCCAAATTAATTTCCCTATTAAAGATACTATATTCTTATTATACATTTTGCACATTGGTTAACTTTGTAAGACTTAATCCATCAAAACAGCGATCAATTTAGTTCTGAATAGTACTTGTCTTCTGAGTATGACAAAAGTAAAATTGAACTAAATGTTTCATTACTATTCCCACTGGATTTTACTCATGTATTTCCAATACTCATTTATTGTTATGACATTGTTTTATCAATTTACAAGTATGTAGACTTCTAACTGTGTTCCCCTGACTATTCATTGTATCATCCAAATTTGAATTATGCAAACTTTTCTTTCCATTGTGTCTCTGTTGTACACTAAAAATGGCATAAATCTTTTATTTATATTCAATTCCCCTAGAGATTCAGGTACTTTTATTCATTGAATGGTGTTCAGAGAACAGTTGTGAATATTGGGAACTTCTCCTCCTTCAGAGCTTGTATAGAGTTCATTTGATAACTAATATGCATCTGGGATTTTTTTTTTAGCTTCTGTATATTATTCACCTTGATAGGCAGCTTTCAACAGCTGTCAGAGAACAGCTTTCTGTACACTCAGGAGTGCTTTATTCAGATTTGTAAAGATTAACCAAGAATAAGAAAATGATTATGAATTATTTTAATGTGTGGAAATAAACTCCCTCTCTAGGAGCAAAATATCAATAAAATTCTATATAATACTTCTAGTTTGTGGCCACTGAAAATTGTAACCCAATACTAGGAGCCAATAATCTGCTAATCTCAGCATAAAAATTATATTAATGAGAATAAACTCAGTTTACATTTCTAGATTCAGTGGTGTAAGGCTCTAAATTAAAGTCAACATTATGTGCTACCTTGACATTTAATAAGATTGGGATGGTCTCAAATGGCCTAACTGCCAGCAAACTTCCCCACTTTGCTTACACTGATAAGGTCCCCTAGTTAAACTCTTGTTATCTAAGGGGCCAGATATAATTCCAGCTCATCCATGAGTAGTAGGCTTTAGTCTTCTGACAGCCTATAGAATTATTCAGAAAAGCTAATTACATTCTTCCATGGGAACACAGACCACACCACCCTTTTGACACTACAAAGCCTGGCTCTTCCCACAGCCTCTGGCTTACTCTGTTTCCAAGTACAGCCGCATATGGCCCTGCAAAACATAAAACGTCCTCTTTCCCTAAGTATATATGACTAATAATCTGCTGTCAATCTCATCTGCCCCATATTATGTATCTGTGTCATGCAATCCTCGCAACCTGGGGTAGAAATCCATCTCTTAACAAGGGAATGAGTAGAAAACAATTAAATCAATTTGATGTTTTATTGAGTGTCACATGAGTAATATTTGCATAGTCGGTAACAGAAGTACCACTTACTATCCCAAATAACATATGTAAACATTGCAATCTCTTTTATAGCTAACTTCTTTAATAATGTATCTTTAATAATGTATTTATCACTAGGTTACCAAAATTATAAACACCTAAAAGACAGTGACTAGAACAAGAAAGTAGAAAAGACATAGTTCTTGGTACAATAAATGAAGATTAAAAAAACATGCTAGCCAATCAGAAGTAATAAGAAAATATTTCCTCAAGGAACTACCAGATACTGAGGGAACTCAAAGACACAAGCCAGAAAAACAGTCTTGAGCTGACACCATGATAGCCCAAGGAACAGGCCTGAAGAATAGAGATTGGGGTTTTACCACATTCATAAGATTATGTGACGTTGATCTTTTACTCAGTGAAGAACTAGATTAACTGAAGAACCTGTCAGTAACTTGATTTAATTGGTAAATAGGTAAGCACACTATTGAGACACACTATTGAGACATATCCATCATATGCATATAATTCGAAATGTCTGGGTATTTTGGGAATTGCTAGGGATGTAAGGAAATTTGAATTCTCACATACTAGTTGTCTCTAATCTATGCTTGTCAAGAAGAATAAGTATGAAGTAAAATACCTTAAGAAAGAGGAAGTTCTACAGAGAATTGGTAAATGTCATGTTTCTTTTTTTAAGATTTTATTTATTTATTCATGAGAGACACAGAGAGAGGCAGAGAAAGAAGCAGAGGGAAAAGCAAGCTCCCTTTAAGGAGCCCAATGTGGGACTCAATCCCAGATCCCAGGATCATATCCTGAGCTTAAAGGCAGACACCCAACCACTAAGCCACCCAGGCGTCCTGTCTTTTTTTTCATTTCTCATCATAAATCACATCATTTAGAAATGTACATGTGTCCAATATAAAGTATATTTATATTACATTATCTAGGCTTAGCTAAATTAAGGCTCATAAACAGGTAAATGATCTAAAGCTTTTTTTTTTCCTCCAAAAGAACCTAAGTCAAAAGTACTACTATAAGATCAAAGCATAATATAAAAATGATTGAAAATGATAATTGTTTTATCTAACCAACTCTGACATGATGTCAGCCAAAAAGTGAATTATCAAAATTATTTTAAATATAAATATAGCCCAGTGATCTTTATTGCTGGACCATACACTCCATGTATATTTTTTACTTGTTCAGTTGGGAAGCATAAAATCATTAAAAACAGAAAGATTTCAGTAATATTTTTCCTTTCTATTACATTATTTTTAATTTTATGTTTATGTGAATATTTTATAATGCATATATTGTCTTAATATGGAAGAGGAAAACAAATGCTTAAGTGTATTGACTAGAGAGTCATTAAAATAATGAATTTTGTTATCCAGATCCAATAGGGAATCACCCAGAGAAAAGAAAAGAGCTTAGTGGACAAATGGAGAAAAAAATTGAAGTGCTACTGGGTTGGAGCAGTCTTTGCTCTAGTTCACCAAGCCCGACTCGTAGTATAATAGAGTGGAGAGCAAGATTTAGGATTTAGAACATATATATGTTCTTGCTCCCAATGTTATTTTTAAAGTTATTTATTTCTTTTTGAATTTCTACTCTAACAATCTCTATCTTCAGCCTACAGGGAAATGAATCCAATAAATAATGGCACAATGTTTTCATTATGCCAGACCACTAGAGATGCAAACCTAAAATTTAATATCATTTGTTTTACTGAAACATAGAACCAGTCTTAAGAATTATCTAGAGAGTATGATTCATGTACGATGAATATATTTATATATATATATATTATATATTTAAAAAATGATAGAAGCTTGAAAATGCTGGGGCAGATAAGGGAGAAAAGGAAGGAATGAAATAGAAATAGTAAGTAAAAAGAGAGAGAGAATGAGAGAGAGAGGAAAGAGCTTGTAAGCAGCGTTTTATGTCAGGGGGGTATAATGCCTAGTACAGGCACACAGAAATCTCAGTTTGAAATTTGACTGAATATATGACTAACTCAGACTACATTATCCAAAGGATTTTCTTTCACTAACACATGACCCACACTTCTGGCTTTTTCCAGTGTTGAGAGAATATAATGCCAACCTAAATCTTAAGTACTCCTTTAAGAGTAGAATTATTTCCTTTCTCTCTTGGTATGCATTTGCATTATTAGACTTTTTTAAAAGAATTTTATAGAAAATAAAGAGAAAAGAAACACACAACAGACAACAACCCATGGTCAGGAAGAAGGAAATAAAAATAGAATTCTAGATTTTATTTAAATCAACTTTTAATCAAGTGTTGCTTCCATAATCAGTTTATGAAAACCAAGTCTCTAATACTATAACCATGTTTCAATCCTGTCTGGTTTAAATGTTAAAAACAGAACAAAACATGACAAAAGTTGGTACTAGAAAAAAAATTCTAATAAGGGACAGATTGTATACAAATTCTGGCACCATTTTATGTTCTAAAGTTGCCCTAATCTTGTATGACTACTTTTGTCCTTTCTTGTATGGAGCTGTCCAGGTTGTTTGCTTTTCTCTAGAAAATCTATACATTTTATTTGACAAGTATTTCTCTCAGCACCCTCATCAAGTCCTGACAGGACTATGCCTTCCTAACTTCCTCAGTCGTGATTACTTTGAAGAATAATCCTTAGGAAGTGATTAAGCCTGGTTCTTTCCTTCAATAAAGAAATATTGCTCTCACTATGTTTTGTTTTATTGGGCTTTTTATCTTGAGATAATTGTAGATGCACATGCAGTTGTTAAGAAATCACACAAAGAGGTCCTGTGTACTCTTTCCTAAGCTTTCTTCAAAAGTAATATCTTAGAAAACCGTAGTACAAAAGAACAACCAGGATAATAATATCCCTACACTCAGGATGAAGAATGATTCCATCACCACAGGAATCTTTCACAATACCCTTTCATAGATAAGCCCACTTCCCTTCCTGGCCCTACCATTTCCTTAGCCTCTGGCCACCACTAATCCGTTCCCCATTTCCATAATTCTGTCCTTTCCAGAATGGTTTAGTAATTATAACAATGAGGTACGTTATCTATTGGAATTGGCATTTTTCTCTCTGCATAATTGGCTGGAGATTGAGTCGCTGATTTTATCAATAGTTCATTTCTTTGCACTGCTAAGTAGTAATCAATGATCTGGATGTGCCACGGTTTGTTTATTAACTACCCACCCATCGGAGAATGCCTGTCCAGGTTTTGGCTATCACAAGTAGGGCGGCTATAGACATCTTTGTACAGGTCATCTGAGTGAACATAAGTTTTCAGTTTTTGTGTCTAATGCCCAAGAGTGCAATCCCTCCATTATGGTAAGTTTTATGTTAAGTTTAAGGAACTGAAAAACCACTTTACAGAATGGCTGTATAATTTTATATTCCAGCCGTGCAGTGTGAGTGACCCAGTTTCTCTGCAACCTCTTCAGCATTTAATATTGTTACCATTTTTTAATTTAGACTTTTTTTTTCAAGACTGGCTTGTTCATTCTCGTTCCTGTGCCTTTCCATATGAATTTTAAATTTTAAAATCATATTTTAAATTCTAGTTATATAATATGTTTAATTATAATTATATAATAATTAAATATTTAAATTATAATTATAAATTTAATAGATAGATGATAGATAGATAGGATTTTGATGGAAATAATGTTAAACCTCTACATTACTTTTGGAAACCTGACATCTTTATAATCTTGAGTCTTTCAGTCCAACAATACAGTATGCCTCTCCATTTACTACATATTCTTTGGTTTTTACAATGCTGTGTAGTTTGCAATATACAAGTCTTCCAATATGTTTTGTTAGACTTCTACACATATTTTTTTGAGTGATTACAAATGATATTATATTCTTATTTTTTATTCATTGCTAATATACAGAAATACAATTGGTACCCTTATATCCACCTTCTATCATGCGATCTTGCCAAATTCTTGTTAGTAGTAGGTGTTTTTTGTGGATTCCTTGGGATTTCCTACATACAAAATCATGCCATCTATAAATGGGGGCAATTTTATTTCTACTTTTTCTATCTTTATGCCTTTTATTTCCTGTCTTGTCTACTTGCACCAGATATAAATTCCAACGCCACATTAAATGAGTAGTAATAAAGAATATTCTTGCCTTGTTTGCAATTGTAGGAGAAAACATTCAATCTTTTAACATTAAGTATAATATTAGCTCTAGGTTTTTTGTAGATTTTCTTATGAAGTCAAGGAATTTCCCTTGTATTCTAGTTTTCTTAAAGTTTTATGATAATTGGTGAACTTTTTTTGCACTAATCTACTGATATAATATTTCTTTACCCTGTTATGATAGATCATATTGATTCATTTTTAATATTAAAACACCTTGAAACCTTGAAATCAACTCTATTTAATCTCAGAGTGTATTACTTTTTATATATTTCTGAATTTTATTTACTAATATTTTGTTAGTTATTTTTCTGTTCCACGTATATACATGTAAGGTAATTTATAATTTTTTGACTGTCTTCGTATGGCTTTGTTTCAGGGTAATAAGAACTTCATAGAACAAATTGGAAGTGTTACCTCCTCTTTCATTTTTTAGAAAAGATTTTGGAGACAGTATAGCTTTTCTTTAGGGACTTGTCCAGTAGAAATTCCTAGGTCTGGAGAATATATTTTGGATAGTCAGAGTGGTTTTTTTTTTTTTTTAAAGATTTTATTTATTCATGAAAGACACACACAGAGACAAAGAGAGAGAGAGAGAGAGAGAGAGAGAGAGAGGCAGAGACAGAGGCAGAGGAATAAACAGGCTCCATGCAGGGACCCCAATGTGGGACTTATCCAGGATCACACCCTGAGGCAAAAGGCAGATGCTCAACCACTTAGCCACCCAGGGATACCCTGGAGTGGGGTTTTTAATTATAAATTCAATTTTCTCAATTTTATAGGATTCTTCAAATTATCTAATTTATATTGGGTGAGTGGTAATCATTTGTACTTATTTATAAATCTATTTCATTTAAATTGTCAATTAATGTGTATACAGTTGTTCATAGTATATTCTTAATGTCTTTCTGATGTCTGTAAGTCTAGTATCCCTTATATTGATAATTTGTGCCCTCTCAATTTTTTCTCCGCAGAGATTTATCACATTTATTGATCTTTTCAAAGAGCTAGTTCTCTGTATCATTGATTTTATCTTATTTTTCTGTTCTTAATTAATTTCTGGTTGTTGTTGTTTTTTAAGATTTTATTTTTAAGTAATCTCTACACCTAACATGGGACTCAAACTTATAACCCTGAAATCAGGAGTTCTATCCGATTTCTACCAACTGAGCCCACCAGGTGCCTCTAATTCCTGGCTTTATTTTTATTATTTCCTTCATAGTCGTTGCCTGTAGCTTATTTTACTAGGTGATTGGAATGAAAATTAGGTGGATTTTTTTGTGGGGGGGAGTTTGTTTTTGAGAGACAGAGAGAAAGTTGTGAGCAGGGCAAAGGTAGAGATGTAGAGAGAGTCTTTTTTTTTTTTTCTTTTTAAAATATTTTATTTATTTATTCATGAGAGAAAGAGAGAGGCAGAGACACAGGCAGAGGGAGAAGCAGGCTCCATGCAGGGAACCTGACATGGGACTCGATCCCAGGTCTCCAAGATCATGCTCTGGGCTGAAGGCAGCACTAAACTGCTTGAGCCACCAGGGCTGCCCTAAAGAGTCAAGAGTCTTAGGTAGGCTCCATGCTCAGTGCAGATCTCCATGGAGGGCTTGATCTCACAACCTTGAAATTATGACCTGAGCTGAAGAGTCAGGCACTTAAGTGCCTTTAACCAACTGAGCCACCCAGGTGCCCCTGAAAACTAAGATTATTGATTTAAGACCTTTCCTGTTTTCAATGAATACATTTATTTATTTATTTTTCAATGAATACATTTAATGCTATGCATTTCCTTCTTAGCACTGGTGTCCCTGTTCCCTGACACTTTTGATATATTGTATTTTATTTTTTATTCAGTGAAGTCTATTATTTTTCATTTCCCTGAGTTGTCTTCTTCTTTGGTCCATGGATCATTTAGAAATGTGCTGTTTAGTTTCTAAGCATTTGGAGATTTTCCTATTATCCTTCTGTTATTGATTTTCTTCTGTTTAATTACATTGTGGTTAGAAAACACATTATGCATGATTTCAATTATTTTAATTTGTACAAGTTTGTTTTATGACCTAAGATATGCTTCACCTTTGTATATGATCTGTAGACACTAAAATGTTTATTCCACTATTGTTGGGTGAAATGTTTCACAAATGTTGATTAGATCCTATTGGTTGGTGGTGTAAGGTCTTCTATAGCCTTGCAGGTTTTATCTAGTTAGTCTATGCATTGTTGAGAAAAGGACGTTGACATCTCCAAATATAATTGTAAATTTTCCTTTTTTTACCTTTTGTTCTTTCAGTTCTTGCTTCACATTTTTGCAGCTCTGCTTTTGGTATCTGCACATTTAGAATTGTTGTTTCTCGATGCAATGACCCATTTATAATTATATAGTGCTTTCTCTGTTTCTGATAGTTTGCTTTAAAGCCCACTTAATCTCATTAATACAGCAGTACTAAATTTATTTGATTAAGGTTTGCATGCTAAATCTTTTTTCATTCTTTAACTTCTTTTTAGTTGTTTTTTCATTCTTTAACTTTTAACACCTGCTTATACTGTTATATTTGAGGTGCATTTCAGTTTCTTATAGTCAGCATTAACTGGGACATGCTTTTTTTAAACTCTCTTATTGAGGTATAATTGCCATATAACATTATATTGGTTTCAGATGTAGAGAATAATGATTTGGTATTTTTACATTGCAAAATGTCACCACAATAAGTGTAGTTACTATTCATCATTGCAGAATTAACTTTTAGGATTTATTTCCTCGGCAACTTTCAAGTATACTCTACAATATTATTAACTGTATTCAGTGTACCGTACATTACATCACCACAACTTACTTATTTTGTACCTGGAAGTTTGTACCTTTTGGACCCCTTCACCGATTTTTCCCAGCCCCTACCCCTGCCTCTGCCAACCACCAATCTGTTCTTTGTTAATTAATGATTTTTTATTGAAACTTGGACATTTAAGATATTATGCTATGAGACTGGATCTTATTTAAACCTGCTTCAGCTGGTTTCCTCTGAACAGCTCCTGTAGTGGGATTCCAGATTCCTCACCTTCCCTCTTTGATGCTCAGTGAGGGGTAATCATTGTTTTTGCTGGATGGGAGTGGCTATTATAGCTTCCCACAGACCTCCAATGATATTAGCCTGACTGGGAGAGACATGGACACCTCATTATTGCTCCTTATATGGCCTCCAGTGACCCCACAGCGAAGGGGGTTAGTAATCTCTTAAGTGTTGGCCTATGGTGTCAATCATTATTCACCGGGACAGATCTGCTACTACTCCAGCAGAGGAAGCAGAGTGTCTCTGCTTCAGGTTGAGGTGGAAATCTAGGCTCTCTATCCAGTCTTAACTGATACCACAAGATGTGGCATTATCAATGCCTGGTGGGGATGAAAGTCCTGGGTCCCCAGATCTGTCCTCTCTGATCCCACCCTGGGGCTAATTTAGAATGCTTTGTTACAGCTTAGCAAGCAAGCAAGCATCCCCATTCAGTCTTTGTGGATGTAGGTGGGTCGGGTTTGACTCAGAGTCTTCTGTGAGGTTTGTTTGGAGTAGAGAGGTTTTTCTCTAAAAGCTTTTTTGTCCAGCTAGGCTGCCCTTTACAAGGTCCTTTGACTAGAAAGCAAAATTTTAAGGGAGTTTTTTGCCAATTCCCATTAGTGGTATAGGGGTTGCTGACTTCTCCAAGTCTGGAATTTATGATGCATAAAGAAAGCCAGTGAACTTACTGATACGATGTTCCTTGAGTAACAAGATCCACAGTTGACCTGCTACTATCTTTATCATTCAGAATTTTCTTATGTTTATTTTACATATAATATTAAGAGTATTTAGTTTTAATTGAGGGAGTTATAAAGACAGTATGCACACCCTATTATCCCAGAAGCAGATATTCTCTCATATATTAAATAAGTATCTATTAGGGTCAAAAGTATTATACTTCCTTAAATACTCACCAAAAGAACAAAATAAATCATTCCTTTGATTTTTAAAAAAAATTTCTGAAAGATTTTATTTATTTATTTATTTATTTATTTATTTATTTATTTATCCATGAGAGACACACAGAGAGAGGTGGAGACACAGGCAGAGGGAGAAGCAGACTCCACATGGGGAGCCCAATACAGGACTTGATCCCAGGACCCATTATCATGACCTGAGCCAAAGGCAGATACTCAACTACTGAGCCACCCAGGCATCCCTGTTTCTTTGATTTTTTTAATAGACTTAATTTCTAGCCTTCATATTGCTAACAGTCTTTTAGTTGAATTAGCCCATCCAGCCCCTCACTTTCAGTTTAGAGATGACGTAGAGACCCATATAACCCAATAGTTCCAGACTGTATTTCATCAGTTCTATTATGTCATTGATTATAAGATAATTATAACTATAATTAAATGGAAGTGAGTTATATATCAATGACACATCCCAATTCCAATAATAATATAAATGACGGGTTGTCTAACTTGGGACAAAGAGAAAGATGTGTGCAATTTTCCTTTTCAAGTTTTTAATTACCAACAATGCATGAAGGGTGCTTTTAAAACTAGCAAGAAAATAGAACAGAGCAATGTAGAGCAACAGGTACACTTGTGACCTACCAGTATATAATCATTAAAACTATGATTCCAAAGAACACTTAATAATACAGAGCAATGCTAAAATTTGTTAACGCAATAATGTTATAAAATAAAACCAATAGGAAAGCCAAGTATGTTATCATTTGTCCTTCTTACAAGGCCCTGATATTTTTGTACAATGTTCTGTTTCTCACTTTCATGTGGGCCATACCTCTGAAACCGTATGTTATGAAAGAGTAGAATTTTAAATATAGCTGAAGATACACAGAATATCTAATTTGTATTACCTATAATCACAATAGCAATAAAAATTTAAAAATCACATCTACAACTAAACGATTGGCCTTGTGAAATAGTATACAAAAACAAGCAGTCCAGCCTTTGAAAGCATTTGGGGTTCTTGATCTCTGGCTCCTCAGGGAAGTCAAGGTAAAGCTTAGGTTTAGCTAATTAAACTCTCTTCCCAGAGGTTTTGAATTTTGAACATAATGAAGCAAAGGATTATAATTTCTTTCATGCAAGCACTGGTGCCTGAATAACTGAATATTTTTTATCCTGATTTTTAAACTTTTTTTTTTCTGTTTCTAATTATAACAATTGAGCCTATAAACTTTCAGGTAGCTTTAAAGAGTTCCCCCCTCCCCAGCCCATCACATTTTTTTTTAAGATTTTATTTATTTATTCATAAGAGACACAGAGAGAGGGAGAGACACAAGCAGATGGAGAAGCAGACTCCCGACAAAGAGCCTGCTGCGGAACTCGACCCTAGACCCCAGGATCAAGCCCTGAGCCAAGGCAGATGCTCAACCTCTGAGCCACTCAGGCATTCCTGTCCCACCCCCCACCTCACCCCCAATTCGTAATCAGAATTGGTTAATGTGGGATGCCTAAGTCCTCTGCCTTCAGCTCAGGGCATGATCCCGGAGTCCCGGGATTGAATCCCATGTCAGGTTCCTTGCATGGAGCCTGCTTCTCCTGTCTCTGCCTCTCTCTGTATCTCTAATGAATGAATGAATGAATGAATGAATGAATGAATAAATAAATAAATAAACAAACAAATAAATAAAAAAGAATTGGTTAATGTTACTATCTACTAAAGAAAAAAATAAAAGATCCCAACTGATATTTGCTAAAAATTAAGTAAACTTATAAGTTGTTAGGAGACAGCTTACCACAATTATACAACTGAGCAAGTCATGACTTTATTTAATGATAATTTTTAAATTTTAAAAATTTGTCCTGTTTGTTTTTCCCTGTCATCAACAAAATAGGCAAAACTTTGGTATTGTTTGTATAGTTTATAAAGTCATTTTAAGAGTAAATAATGCTGAATATAAATCAGCAGGAATCAGAAAACTATGGCAAGTCAAAGAGAGGATTTGCTCTGTAGATTGCACAGCTCTCTATCCACATTTGTTTAAGCAGCTGTTGGCAACAAAGTAGATGTGAAAAACATTGGGTCGAGGTCATACCACCATATATGATGAGCTTTGACAAAATGAAGTTTATAGTTAATTACTTAATTCATAGTCATTTTCACCAAAGAAAGTTCAAATAAAGAAAACTATGCATAACATTTTATTCTTTCTTCCCTCTTTCTCTTGTCCCTCTAATGATGAAAGAGTTGAATTGGTTTTGATGGTAATTGTATCAGGATCCCTAATCCTGGTTCCACCAAGGTCTTCCTCTAAAAATCATAGCATTTCTGCCTTTGCAATTCTGACTTTAACTGATGCTATGAGATTAAGGATATCATACCATGTCTAGAGCCCATATTTATGTGGGTCGCTTTTATCTAAAAAATTCCTATGGCCTTAAGGATAAGAGAAGTGTTGAATCTTAAATACTGCCTTAGTATTTTAATCAAAAACAATATATTTTGGAAGTAATTTCTTATCTGATTTTGAAGCATTTGGGCAATGGATTTGAGGAGTTTTCAATATATTTTGTATATAATCAATTACTGTTATAAAAGCCACAACTAAATGAGCTATTCACAAGAAGTCTGTATGTTTAGTATTATACCTTAGAGTAGAATTGGACCTCATGTATGGGCTTCAAATATGCAGATTACAATATTTTGTATTATCTATTATTCTGGTAAACTCAAAAAAAAGTTTTTAAACTAGTACCACTTAAAAGTATTTGATATTCTTAGTAATTTAAGCTCCTCTTAAAGTAAATTGGTCAGTAGACTAAAATATCAGAACAGCAGACAAATTAAAAATGTCTGAATCTGGATCTTTTTGGTCATAATGTATACACTTTATGCCAGAATGATCATTCTTCTATGCTTTATTTGAAAATAAATAATTTAAGTTGTTATGAATTCAAGTGAATTTTAAACTCTTATTTTAACTCAAAAATTAAAACAGAAAAATATGATATTTTTTAGAAAATTGCCTCTTAAGATAATATGTTTTTTGGTACAATACTATTTCAGTGTCAACTATATGCCCATATGGTAGAAATTACAGAATTAATTGGCAAAGAATATTATTCACTTGATGAGATAAGTACTGTAACTACAAATAAGAGTCTTATAATAATGTGTATTCTCCTAAAACTCATTGATCATTTAGATAGCAATGGTTTTTATTAAATGTCGGATTAACTCTAATTGGATTATTTATTGTTGTTATATGTTGTTAAAATGAAATAGCCTCAGTATAGGAGCATTTTATAATATTTCACATATTTCATCTCAAGGATAGTAAACCCAGATATTGATAAGTAATTACAGTAAATTATATTAAGAAAGATATATAATATAAACAATCTTGAAGATGGCTAATAACCTAAAAAGCTATGTTTATCTGATCTCTGATTAATTAAAGTACAAAAAGTACTGAAATATGCAACATCCTATTTCCTGTCCTCAAATAGTTCCAAATCAGATGGGAAATTGCTTCAAAATACATTCCCTTTTTAAAAAATAATTTCAACATCTATTTAGAGCAGATCTCACTTGTAAAGCATACTTTCACACTATTATATAAATACTTGTTTTAACCCTTAACGTTTTCAGGGAAGGATAAATAGCATACAACATATTAATTTTTGCACATTATCCTTTTTGGCTAAGAAATTGTTGCAGATAAAAACTATCTTTACAAAGATCATGATATTTTAGCTATGTACATGAAGAAGAGGAGGAAGGGATTGGGTTGAGCCATTTCATGAAGGTTACTGACATTAATTTGAGCTGTGTCTACTCATTTATGAAGCAGATATTAGGATACAGCATACCTATTTCACAAGATTAGTCAAAGGAAAAGACACTAAATGTATAGAAGTACTTTACAAAATATAAACAATGATATAAGGCAAAAAGTCACTGGATACACACCTATTAATCTGTATACACTTACAGATATTACACAAATACTAGAGGTATAGAGACATAAGCCTCTGTTTTGCACACACAAAGTGTCTGTGATCCTATTTCAATTCAAAACTATGTCATATTTAAAGAAAAAACACCCAATAAATGAGATTAAATCAAAGGCAAGACATCTTTCAAGAATATTCACATATCAGTATTACAATGGAAACAATTATGAAAACTCCAGTCCAATTGATCCAGTTTATAAATGAGGAAACCAAAGCCTGAGTTTAAGTTGTTTAAGATTACATAAGAAGTTAGCAATAGATAGATATGCTAAAGTTCATGATACTCTTCAATCTCTGATCCTCACCCCCTCAATACTCTACCCATCTCTTCCCCTAATTTTAGCCTTTACAACTCTAATAAAGTTACCATTACTCTAAAAAAAAAATGTCATATTTGTGTTAAATGTATACTTTTTTGGTGTACATTTATATTCAATTAGACCCAGAAGCTTAATGATCAGTTGATTATTTAAAAGTAATCTCTACTCCCAATGTAGGCTTTGAAATCACCATCTCAAGATCAAGGGTTGCATGTTGTACCTACTGAGCCAGCCAAGTGTCCTGAACAGCTAATTTAATTATATTATATGTCAGTTCCTTTCCAGGCTAAAGATCTGAAGCTCTGTTTTTTCTTTTCTTTTTTACATTTTTTTATTTAAATTCTAGGTAGTTAACATACAGTGCAATATGGCTTTCAGGAGTAGAATCCAGTGATTCATCACTTATATACCAACCCAGTGCTCATCACAAGTGGCCTTCTTAATGCCCACCCCGCACATCCCACCCTTCCCCTCACTTCTATCCATCAATCCACAGATTGTTCTCTAACGTTAAGTGTCTCTTGTGGCTTATTTCCCTCTCTCTGCTTGTTGTTGTTATTATTGTTATTGTTGTTCTCCGCCCCTGATATGTTCATCTGTTTTGTTTCTTAAATTCCACAATGAATGAGATCATATGGTATTCGTATTTTTCTGACTGACTTAATTTGCTTAGCATAATACCCTTTAGCTCCTCTAGCTCCATCCACATCATTGCAAATGGCCAGATTCCATTCTTTTTGATGGCTAAGTAATATTCCACTGTATGCATATGTGTATATATGTGTGTATATGTATATACACATACAGGTGTGAGGTAGTAGCTCATTATGGTTTTGATTTGTATTTCCCTCACGATAAGTGATGTTGAACACCTCTTCATGTGTCTTTAGCCATCTGATTGTCTTTGGAAAAATGTCTATTCATGTCTTCTGCCTATTTCTTAACTGAATAATTTCTTTTGGGTGTTGAGTTTAATAAGTTATTCATAGAGTTTGGATACCAATCCTTTATGAGATACCTCATTTGCAAACATCTTTTCTCATTCTATAGGCTGCCTTTTAGTTGTGTTGATTGTTTCCTTTGCTGTGCAGAAGATTTTTATCTTGATGAAGTCCAAAAGTTCATTTTTGCTTGTTTCCCTTACCTCTGGTGTTGTATCTAGCAGGAAGGCACTAGAGGTACTAGAGGTAGTAGGTCAAGGTCAAAGAGGTTGATGCTTGTGTTCTCCTCTAGGATTTTGATGGTTTCCTGTCTCACATTTAGGTCTTTCATTTCTTTTGAATTTATTTTTGTGCATGGCATAAGAAAGTTTTGTTCCAGTTTCATTCTTTTACATGTCAGTGTCCAGTTTTCTCAACACCATGTGTTGAAAAGATTGTCTTTTATTCCACCAGATATTCTTTCCAGCTTTGTTGAAGATTAGTTGATCATATGATTGTGAGTCCATTTCTGGGTTTTCTATTCTGTTTCATTTGTCTGTTTTTGTTCTAGGACCATACTGTCTTGATGATGACAGCTTTGTAATATAGCTTGAAATCTGGAATCATGATGCCTTGAGTTTCGTTTTTCTTTTTCAGGTTTGTTTTGGCTATTTGAGATCTTTTTTAGGATTGTTTGTTCTAGCTCTGTGAAAAATGCTGGTGACATTTTGATAGGGATTGCATTATATCTTAGATTCCTTTTGGGTAGTATAGACATTTTAACAACATTTGTTCTTCCAATCCATGAGCAGGGAATGCTTTTCCATTTCTTTGTGTCCTTTTCAGCTTCTTTCATAATTGCCCATACTTTGTTGAATATAGATCTTTTACTTCTTTGGTTAGGTTTCTTCCTACGTATCTTATGGTTTTTGATGCAATTGCAAATGGCATTGTTTCCTTGATTTCTTTTTCTGCCGATTTGTTATTGGTGCATAGAAATGTAACAGATTTCTGTACATTGAGTTTATATCCTGTAACTTTGTTGAACTCGTGTAATAGTTCTAGCAATTTTTTGGGTGGAGTCTTTCAGGTTTTCTAGATTATAATGTCCTTTGCAAATACTGAAAGGTTGAGTTCTTTTGCCCATTTGATGCCTTTTATTTCTTTTTGGTTTCTGATTGCTGAGGCTAAGAAACACTTCCACTCTTATGCTAAGTAGTAATGGTGAGAGTGGACATCCTTGTCTTGTTCCTGACCATAGAGGAAAGGCTCTTAGGTTTTCCCCATGGAGTGTGGTATTAGATGTGAGTCTTTCATATATGGCCTTTATGATATTGAGATATGTTCCCTCTATCCCTACTTTGTTGAGGGTTTTTATCAAGAATGGATGCTGTACTTTGTCAGATGCTTTTTCTGCATCTATTGAGAGGATTATACGGTTCTTATCCTTTCTTTTATTAATGTGGCATATCATGTTGATTGATTTGTGAATATTGAACCAGCCCTGTAGCCCAGAAATAAATCCCACTTGACCACAGCGAATAATTCTTCTAATATACTGTTGAATTCAATTAACTTGTTTCTTGTTGAAATTTTGGCATCCGTGTTCACTGGGGATATTGACCTGTAATTCTTGTTATTGGGGTCTTTGTCTAGTTTTGAAATCAAAGTAATGCTAGGAGTTTGGAATTTTTCCTTCCATTTCTATACTTTGGAACAATTTGAGAAGAATAGGTATTAACTCTTCTTTAAATGTTTGGTAGAATTCCTCTGGGAAGCCACCTGGCCCTTGACTTTTGTTTTTTTGGGAGATTTTTTTATTACTGATTCAACATCTTTGTTGGTCATGGGTCCGTTCAAATTTTCTGTTCCTCCTGTTTCACTTTTGGTAGTTTGTATGTTTCTAGGAATTTGTCCATTTCTTCCAGATTGCCCAGTTTGTTGGCATATATTTTTTTTCATAATATTCTCTCATAATTGTTCATATTTCTGCAATGTTGTTTTTATCCTCTCCTCTCTCGTTTGTGATTTATTTATTTGAATCCTTACTCTTTTCTTTTTTGATTAAGTCTAGCTAGGAGTTTATCAATTTTATTAATTCTTTTGAAGAACCAGCTCTGAGTTTCATTGATCTATTCTTTTTTTTTTAATGTTTATTTATTTATGATAGTCACACAGAGAGAGAGAGAGAGAGAGAGAGAGAGAGAGAGAGAGAGAGGCAGAGGGAAAAGCAGGCTCCATGCACCCGGAGCCCCACATGGGATTGGATCCCGGGTCTCCAGGATCACGCCGTGGGCCAAAGGCAGGCGCTAAACCCCTGCGCCACCCAGGGATCCCTCATTGATCTATTCTATACTGCTTTTGTTTGTTTGCTTCTATATTAGTTCTGCTCTAATCTTTATTATTCCCTTCTTATGCTGGTTTTAGGCTTTACTTGCTGTACTTTTTCTGGCTCTTTTAGATGTAAATTTAGGTTTGGAGTTGAGACTTTTCTTGTTTCTTGAGGTAGGCCTGTACTGCAATACACTTCCCTCTTAGCACTGCCTTTGTTGCATCCCAAAGGTTTTGGGCTGTCATGTTTTCATTTTCATTTGCTTCCATGTATTTTTTTTAATTTCATCTTTAATTTCCTGGGTAACCCATTCATTGTTTACTAAGATGTTTTTAACTGCCATGTATTTATGGTCTTTCCAATTTTTTTGTTGTGTGTGGTTGACTTAAAGTTTTACAGGGTTGTGCTCTGAAAATATTCATGGTATGACCTCAATATTTTTTTACTGTTGAGGTCTGATTGTGAGCCAGTATGTGATCTTTCTAGAGAATGTTCTGTGGGCACTTGAAAAGAATGTGTATTCCACTATTTTAGGATGAAATGTTCTGAATATATCTGTTAAGTCCATCCAGTCCAGTGTGCCATTCAAAGCCACTGTGTCCCTGTTGATTTTCTGCTTAGATGATCTGCTGTGAATGGGATGTTAAAGTCCCCTACTACAATTGTATTATTACCATTGAGTTTATGTTTTTATTAATTGATTTATATATTTGGGTGCTCCCAAGTTGAAAACATACACATTTATGATTGTTAGATCTTCTTGATGGATAGACCCCTTAATTATGATATAATAATGCCTTTTTTCATATCTTATCAGTCTTTATTTTAAAATCTGGTTTGTCTACATGATAGAACCATATAAGTACAGCTACTCTGACTTTCTTTTGATCCATTAGCATGATACATGGCTTCTGCATTCCCTCATTTTTAATCTAAAGATATCTTTGGACCTAAAATGTGTCTCTTGTAGGCAGCATATAGATGTGTCTTTTTTTTTTTTTCTCTTTTCTGATGCCCTGTGTCTTTTGATTGGAGCATTTAGTCCATTTACATTTAGAGTTAATATGGAAAGATATAAATTTAGTACCATTTTGTCACCTGTAAATTTCGTGTTTCTGGTGATATATCTCTGTTCTTTTTTACCTTTTGTTGTTTTTGGTCTTTTTTCCCCCACTCAAAGAGCCCCCCTTAATCTTTCTTGCAGGGCTGTTTAAGTGGTCACAAACTCCTTTAGTTTTTGTTTGGAAAACTCTCTATTTCTCATTCTATTCTAAATGACATTCTGGCTGGATACATATTTTTTTTTTTCCATCCAGCACATTGAATGTACCCTGCCTTCTCTTCTGGCCTGCCAAGTTTCAGTGGACAGATCTGATGTACACATGATCTGTCTTCCTTTGTACGTTAAGGACTCTGTTTCCTATGATGCTTTCAGCATACTTCCTGTCTCTGTATTTTGTGAATTTCACTATGATATGCCCTGGTGATGTCTGGCTTTTGTTGAATTTAATGGGAGTTCTCTGTGCTTCTTGGATTTTGTTATCTGTGTCCTTCCCCAGATTAGGGAAATTTGCAGCTATAATTTGCTCAAAACCTCCTGCCTCTTTTTCTCTCTTTTCATCTACTGGGACTCCTATCATAAGACTGTTATTATGCTTTAATAAGTTGCTGAGTTCCTTAAGTCTACCTTCATAATCCATTTTCTTTGTTTTCCTCTTCTTTTCAGCTTAATTATTTTCCATAATTTCATCTTCTATATCAGTCCTCTGCTTCATCCATCCTTGTTTATATGGCACCCATTCAGGTTTTGCATCTCTTTATAGCATTTTAAAAAAGATTTTATTTATTTATTCATGATAGACACAGAGAGAGGCAGAGAGAGAGGCAGAGATAGGAGAAGCAGGCTCCATGCTAGGAGCCCGATGTGGGACTCAATCCTGGGACTCTGGGATCATGCCCTGAGCCAAAGGCAGATGCTTTACCAGTAAGCCACCCAGGTGTCCCAGTTACAGCATCTTTAATTTCATCCTAGTTAGCCATTTGAGGTCTTTATCTCCACAGTAAGGGATTCTCTAGTGTTTTCTTCTTCTTCTTCTTCTTCTTCTTCTTCTTCTTCTTCTTCTTCTTCTTTATTCAAGCCTAGCTAGTATCCTTATAATTGTTGTTTTAAATTCTAGTTCAAACATCAAACATATATAGGTATTGATTAATTTCCGGCCATCATTTCTTCCTGTTCTTTCTTTTGGGGTAAATTCCTCCATCTTGTCATTTTGGAGGAAAGAAAGAAAGAAAGAAGAAAGAAAAGAAAGAAAGAGAAAGAAAGAAAGAAAGAAAGAAAGAAAGAAAGAAAGAAAGAAAAGAAAAAAGAAAAGAAAAGAAAAGAAGAAAAAAAAGAAAAAAGAAAAGAAAGAAAAGAAAAGAAAAGAAAGAAAAGAAAAGAAAAGAAAAGAAAAGAAAAGAAAAGAAAAGAAAAGAAAAGAAAGAAAAGAAGAAAAGAAGAAAAAGAAGGGATCCCTGGGTGGCGCAGCAGTTTAGCACCTGCCTTTGGCCCAGGGCGCGATCCTGGAGACCCGGGATCGAATCCCACATCGGGCTCCTGGTGCATGGAGCCTGCTTCTCCCTCTGCCTGTGTCTCTGCCTCTCTCTCTCTCTCTCTCTCTGTGACTATCATAAATAAATAAATAAAAATAAGAAAGAAAAGAAAAGAAAAGAAAGAAAAGAGAAAGAAAGAATGCTTGTGTGGCTCAGTGGTTGAGCATCTGCCTTTGCTCAGGGTGTGATCCTGGACCTGGGATTGAGCCCTCATTGGGCTCCCTCTGCTTATGTCTCTGCTTCTCTTTCTGTGTCTTTCATAAATAAATATAATTAAAAAAATAATTATAATAAAATAAAAAAAATAATTAAATAAAGGAAGCTGGATCCTAGGTGTGTTTTTGTGTGCTTGTTAGGCAAAGCTTGGTAGGAAAAAAAGGAAAATAAATAAAAATAATTTTAAAAAGTAAAATGAAAAAATATAGTAAAATAAATTGGTCATTCTGTATTCAAAAAAACAAAAACAAAAAGCCAACCAAACCAAAATACCTAAGACAGCTACATCCTGTTTCCCCTAGAGCTGAAGCTTTTCAGCACTAGATTTGGTGCATGGGAGGGGTTTGTGCTGGCCTTTTGGGGGAGAGCCCTGCTGCTCTGACTCTCAGGCCAACTTGCTCTAGTGAAAATGTACCTTCCAGTATGTTGTGGGACAGGACTTGGTGTAAGCAGCTCCAGTCTCCACTTGGTGGCACTTTTGTTTCCCTCACTGAGGTCAGTCACTGCTGGTGGGCGAGCTGAAGGGGAACCTATACCTGCCACTCTTCAGGAAGTCCCCATAGACAAACAAACAACTGCCTCTCTTGTTTCCCCTGCTTCCATCAGATCCCTACCATCACCCTGTCTTTGTCTGAGCTGCCCACCTTTCAGGTGGCACAGCACTCCTGTATTTTATCTTGGGCTTGACTGAGTTTCAAAGCCCTACACTTCAGAGATCCCCATAGGATAGACCATGCTGATCCTTTGGGGAAGGGTCCCACCGCACTATGGCTGGTCCAGGTTTGTCCCAGAAAACAGCCACATGACAGTGCAGTGGTTCAGAGTTTGGTAAATCGCAACACACTATCATTGCCAGGGTTTGCTTCCCTTGGCCAGTGTTTTGCTCTCATGCTGGCAAACAGGGTGCTCAGTGATGCCTGCAGAGTCTTTTGCCCACGGAGAAGCCATATCACCTCCCCCAAATGCACTCAAAGCAGGGAAACTGCCTTTCCTGGTGCAACAGAGGGGATCCTCAAACATGCTGCCAGTCCCTGGGGCTTGATCCTGCTTCCCCATCAGAGCACCACTCAGCTCACCAGACACCACCCTGGGTGTGGCCCTCACCTCCACAACTTCAGATCCTGCACTCCACTGTTTGTAAAAAACTGACAATATTTAGACCCTCTCCTTTTTCCACAAAGATTTTGGGGAACAGTCTTCTTGTGCAGTCCCCTGCACATGATTTCACTCTTTTTTCTTTTTATTCTTTCTCTCTGTGTCATTCTCTCTTGCTTCTCTTGCTCCTCTCTCCATGATCAGGTCTCCTTCCCCTCTGTAGTGTTCACGGGTCTTCTATCCCCCAAATCCGCTCTCCGCAGCTCCTACCTTCCACAGGTCATTTTTGTTTTCTGCTTAAAGATGTGCAGATTTGTTCTCTGAGATCTCTAATTGACTTCTTGGGTGTTCAGAATGATTTGATATTTATCTAACTATGTTCAAGGGAGGAGACAAGCTTAGAGTCGTCCTTACTCCTGCACTGCTGAAGCCCTCATAACAGCTTGGATCTAACAGAAATATAAATAAAAGATAGTAAGCTACTTTGGAGCACATTTCAGTTTGCAAAAAGGAAATAAAAATTGAACGTGATCATCATAGAGTTAATCTGATCAGAAAGAAAAAAAAAAAGAAACAAAAAAAGAAAAAAGCCAAACACACTTTTTATCTCATGTTTAACATTAGGTTGACTTAAAATCCATGAATCATAAATTGGTCAAAAGTGCACTGAATTTTGTTGGTTGGATTTCTAATGAGGACAAAATTCCAAAGCTTCTGTTCAAGAGGATGTCTTAGTCCTGTCAGGAGAGAGCAATGGAAAATCCTGAGATCATCTAGCACTCACACTACACGTGGAAATTAATTGGATGTCATTTGTGCTAATAAAAGGATTACCACTTTGGATATAAGCTCTTCTGTGTCTGCCCAACTGCACACTTTTATCATAGATTTCTCCAGAATAAGGGAGCTATTGTCACATCTGTTTGTCAGTGAGAGAAGATAATCATGGATGAACATAATACAGGTGAACTTCCCAAAGGTATGAGTTGGAAGAAAAAGAAGGTCACAAGAAGGCATGCTGTGTAGAGAATACCTGGACACAAAATGTCAACCCAATAAAAAATGTGATATTACTGAGATTCTGAGGTCAAGAGACTCTTGAAACCTGTTTACTGCCTCAACATTAGCATCATGTACACAATGTAACCCGAGACATTGAGAAGCCATGTCATAATTATAAACTCCTTATCACAACAACAAGCGTTTGATTTGTTTTCACTATTTTAATACTCAGGTTCCATAGCTAGCAATATTTTTCTTTTTCATTGTAACTTTTCTTGTCACTGTGAAGTTAAATTCTCTGCTAGGTAGCTTAATCACCTGCTCCAAAATGAATGTTTCTTAGTTCCTAAGACATGGCTATCATCTCAAGGAAGATTTGTAACTAGTTTACTGAAATGTTGGAGTCTGAACATGCAGTAAATCTCCAAAGGCTCTGTGCATTTTGTTTCTAGTACAATTTTAAAAATCGTGTTAGAAATAATAACTGATTTTTCTGCTTGAAAAACCCTTGTCTCAGGCACAAACAGAACATACTCTTGTGCCTTATACTTTGATTTCAAAAAGTGTTGCGTGGATAGAGGACATGCAGACATTTGGAGATTTCATGAGTGCTGCTAGACACATGCACTGACAGTGTCTATATGCAATTAATACCCACTGGACACTGACTTGAATAGAGAAAGTGTTTAATCTTCATAAGATTAAGACAAAATCTAATCATGTAGGGAAAAGTAGATGAAGTATTGATATCATGATTCTGGCAGTATTATCTCTCTTTTTTGGAACTTCATTTCACTACTAACCCATTTCTGAATTTCCTTTAATAGTGGCCACATGCACACTGAGGCATAGATGTTTTCTTTAAAAATATTGGGTAGAGAAGTACATACTTTTTTAAAACAGACAAGAGCAAGACAATTGCCTCGATTTTCCACAAGGCATTGGCTCTGGAGATACTGTCTATGGGGTTAAAATGAACAGTGCTTTAAAATTGTCATCAGGCAGCTTTTCCCCTGCCTTTCAGAGTTCCCTTTGTACTTGTACATTTGAGGAAAGTGGGTGGGGTTTTCTTTTTAATTTTTACTCTATCCTTGTAGAATCTTCTTTTCTACAATTGCTTCCCTTTTATCCTAACTTCCCTTTTTAAAGTAGCATTGAACCTACATTTGCTGCATTGTGTGAAAGTCTATAAAAAATCACTCATCCTTCATAAAGATGCTTGTATTACAGTTCTCAACTTTGGGGTACGGTGATTTGAACACAGATGCAATTCCTATGAATGTACCTATCACTTAATTCTCTGTACCACTACTGCAACATTAAATGGCTTTATGTAGATAATCAAACTCATTAGCAATGTAAAGAATGCATGTTAAAATGACAGTGAGATATAATTTCATAGTGACTAGAAGGAAAATGATGTCAGATTACCAGGGTGGATGAGAATGTTGAGTACTGAGACTCTTACCTTACTTACTACTGTTGTGAGTAGAAATTAACATAACTACATTGTAGAGAGTGGGAATTGCATCATCGCTACACATGTAAATAACTTATGACCCAATTCCATGGTTAGGGGATACTCTAGAGAAATTCTTACACATGTGCTTTGATAGTAATGGCTGAAATATTCCTAACAATCTTCAAAAAATGGCAAAGATTCAGTAAGGATTTGGAAATCTCGTGTTTGTTTGTTTTTTTTTTAACAGATAGAATTAAACATAAAAAAATGTTAATAGATATAAGTTTGTTAAGTACATATCAGAAAAGGTAGAAAGAAAATAGTTTTTCCCAAAGATAGAAACTATAGGAAGCAGCTAATAGCCCTAAGGCCAAGGCGGGGTGGTGGGGGATAAAAAAGATTGAATATGTTGAAACTCAAGAACTTAGAGAGGAAGCCCTGCAGAGCTGAAAAATAGTCAAGATCTCTGAGACAGAAGTGGTGGGCTTGGATCTAGGCTTTTGGGTAAGGGACCCAGTTATCCGGTACTGGTGGTGTCTCTGAGGGGGTACAATAAGGTTTTGTAAATTGGGGTGAAACTACAAAGCAGACCAAAATATTGCTACTGATAGGAATTACTATTGCTGAGATGGAGATGTTTGCTGGAATGATTATCAAAAGAAGCAGTCAGGAGCAAGAGGAGGCAAGTAGGCAGAAGCAAGACCATTCCTCCTCTTCTTGCTTCGTAGTCTCTTTAGAACACCGAGATTAATGGAAACTAACCAGGGGTCAGCTAACAAAGTGGAGATGTGATTTGCAGAAGTTCTAGCCCAGAATCTCAAAGGAGGGTATAGGATTATGTTTGGAGTTGAGGACCAGTAACCTAATAAATGCTCAAACTGGAAATAATCTCACTGTCCATCATTGCATTGACACAAAACTATGGCATGTTAACTAACATACTATGCTTCTGAATGAGTTAACGAATCTATAAAACATTTTTTTGCAGTGAAACACAAGAAAGAAATATTTATTTCTCACGGGTCAGCAGGAGAGCTATTTATCTCAGAAAGACTAGGAGTTCGTTGACCTAGGCTTGACTAAGGTGACCCTCTGTCCAGATCCAAGGTCCAAGTCTAGCTGTGTTTGGTTTGTTTGGAACTCAGACTGCAGGAACAGCAGTAATATTAGCGATGGCAGAAGCACATATGGGCAAGCTAGAAAAGTTTCTTTAAGTTCAAATTCCTTTAAGACCTAGGCTTGGAATTATACTATCACTCCCTTACATCTAATTTGCCCAAGCAAATCACAGAACCAAGTCCAAGTCAAGGAGCCAGGAAGCACACCCCACCAACTCCTCCTTCCCAAGGTAATGTCAAACTTGTAGGGGCTGGATATTAAAAAAGAAAGAAAAAAAATGTGATCACTAGTTCAATTTGCCATTGTCTTCTCTCTTGGCTACAACTATTCATAACCTCCCACTTGCAAATAGCACTCACCCTCACATTAGGACCCTGTAAGGCTCATCCGACTCTGACACCAAGATCTCATTAAATACATTATGCCCTCAGATTTGATTGAAGTTGCTTTTGATCCAAAACTGTGAACTAAAAAATTATCTGTTCTGCACACAACCAACCATCAATCATCAAACATTGACAGTTTGACATGAAAACCACAATAAACACTATTGTTAAAAAGGGAAGGATGTGACAGTCTTCAGTGCATAGAAATTCTGAATTTCCACTGGGAAATGTTAAGTACCCTACCCCCACTTAGAGTACACATAGAACCCTGTTTCGGCTCCCATTCCACAACATGGGAGTGTCTCCCATAATCTTGGCTCTATGTGTTTTGCATTTCCTGCTCCCTGCCTGTAGAGAGTTGGGGGCTCAGATGTCTTCATTATATTAAACAGAGTCTCATTTCATTCCAGTTTAGGCTGTCAATGCTTTTGCCAATATGACCGTCTCTAAAAACATTTTGGGCTTTCCAAATATTTTATTCTAATCAAATTAATATGCCAAAAGTCATACACATAATGCTTTTTTAAGATGTGCCTCTTTTTCTGGAAGCAAGAAGAAATATTTTGAATACATCAGCTTTCTGCAGGTCTATTTTCTTAACCTTCCTTGGAGTCGATTTCTAGTTGAAATGATAAGTTGTCACCATAACTCTTTTAAAGTTCTTAACAAAAAGTCATGATGATTTTGGCCTTGGCTATTTCTGCAAAACCAGTGCCACATATTTTAAGATTGTGTTCCTCAATTTGAGGCTAAAACATGTCAGCATGGTCATGGTCTGGGCCCGAATTTAACAGACAGGAAAATATATTTGTCCATGATGAAGCCTTAGCAAAAGTATAGATGCAGAGATGGGTAAAGAATTGGGACCAATCCTTAAACAAAACACCAGTGACAAGAAATCAACTCCAGCTACATATATTGATATAGTTGCATTATAATATATTAGAGGTAACTGAAAGAAGCAAATCACAGAATATACACCATATGTTTACATTTATTTCTTTATTTTTTAAATTTATTTATGATAGTCACAGAGAGAGAGAGAGAGAGACAGAGGCAGAGACGCAGGCAGAGGGAGAAGCAGGCTCCATGCACCGGGAGCCCGATGTGGGACTCGATCCCGGGTCTCCGGGACCGCGCCCTGGGCCAAAGGCAGGTGCCAAACCGCTGCGCCACCCAGGGATCCCTACATTTAAATACAATTTGAAACATGCAAAATTGAACAATGCATATTTTAAGAAACACATTCAGCTAGAAATATTTTTAAAGAATATCAAGAAACCATTCATCAACTTTATGATAACTTTTAACTCTAGGAATGGTAAAAATGATGAGATAAGGAAAGAAAGTGCAGGGGCTTCGACAATAATAGTAGTGTTAGGGGCTTTTTAATTAGTATACTAGTTTTCATTTACTATTATTTTTGTTTTATCTGTTTCTAAATTGTATGAACAGTTTTTTGTGTGGATATGTGTATACTACATTTATATTACAGAGGGGTGTTTTAATCTACTTAGCTTTGAGAACATGAAAATCAAGGAAGTACATAATGAGAGATGTGGTTAGTCTTGTTTTCCCTAGAGGAGAGAAGGGTGGAGGATGTGAACAGGGGAGGACAGAATGGAGGGTTAAGCCAAGAGCATGGCCAAACTACATAAAATTCAAAGTTCCCTTGCCCATTCTTTTTCCTATGCTCAACAATGCAAACTGGAGTAATTCCTGTTCTCGTTATAGGCATAAACATTAAAAAAGATGAGTACCACTGTGTAATTAAGTGATATCCAGATGGAAGCAAAAGAAAAATTGACCATCCAATTCAGTGATGAAAAAGAGAAAGATAATCAGGTTTATGAAACATCATGAAAAATTAAATCTACAAGCTCACAAATTTCTTTCAGTCTACTCATGATTTATTACCCAAAGCTACATGGTAATTTAATAATACTTTGGAACAATTGAAAGAAAGATTTAAGAGACTGGCTTTGAAAAGACATAAAAGCTTTTCTTTTGTTAAGTTGCCTCATAATGAAGAGAAGGAATCATATTAGCTGAAAGTAATATGCCAACAGGATGCTCCTTCTAATTCATAACAATTCAAAAATACACTGGTGTTGAATTTTTAAGTATTAATCAAATAGATAATTCACTGGTCTAATGGTAGGTATTTGAGATTAAATACCTTAGACTCTAAAACTTTTACTGCAATTATCAGCAGAGATCTCCTTTGTAAATTTTAAATATGTTTGAATATGTGCATACATTTTACATACATTTATTAATACTTAATCCATATTTTAAATAAATTTAAATCATGAAATTAAGTCCTAATTTTATAAAAAAATGACAGAGAACAATTACCTTTTGTAAAATGCAATTAAATTCAGTAATATCAAGGGGATGTATTTTTCCTTAAAAAGCACCAGCAGTAGCTAATCAAAAGAATCACTGCATATTTGATTAATAGCAACTTGCATTGGTGTTATGCCCGTATATTTAGGGCACAAAGGTTTAATTATTAATGCAGTATTTGAAATGAGTATGTTAAGATAAATGTGACCATTCATCCTCTCTTTTTATTTTCAAGAGTCTTGACAAAAAAAAAAAAAAAAAAAGCTGTTGTCTCTGTTTCCAGTTAACTCTTGGCTATTGGATATATCTTGTAGGCAGCTAAAGAAGCATCAATAACTAGCTCCTAATCAGCCCTTTGGTGGCTCATCCATTAAATTAATTTGCATCTTCAACCACTCATCTTTGAAGTCCTATTGAATCAAATGATCTTATTTTAAAAAATCATGTAGGATTTCACTGTTCGAATCACAAGGCTTTTCTCATTAAGTTATAGAAAGCTTATAAAACAAAATGAAACTAATGTTGTCTGGAAACTCTTCTTTGATTCCATGATTAGAAAGAAAACCACTTTTAAGGATACTTTTTGAGATTGAATTTTCCTATGTGAGGGCATTTTAGGAATGTAATTATGATAGGTGTAATGTATGTAATCAATTTGTTTTCTCTTAGAAGAGTTATATGTTGGAGGGACAAATATCAAAGTGACCACAGGGAAGGAAAAACAATGGCCACCATGACAAGAAACCAAACAGAAAAAGAGTGACAGTGGAGATTAGAGGTCACCAGTGTTTTTCCTTCTTATCTGAGGCTTAACAGAGGCTTTTTCCCTTCTTCTCTCCCATTTCTCTTCTTTTCTTGCTCATCTCATAGAAAGCCAAATATACTAAGCCATTTAATTCTCAATAATATATATATATATCTCCTAGGAAAAAAGCTTCACTAAGCCAAGTAAATATTATTTTGATGAAGTGAGAAGTTTTTGAGAAAGTAATAACCAACAATATTGAAATTGAAGAGAGCAAAATACAGAAAGTCAGCATAGTAGTCATATATATCATGCACTCTCTAGTTCTTCACGTTTGCAATCCATTCTCTACCACTCTAGTGTAGTAAAATGGTAGTCTTCATTTCAGGAGTCTGTAGCGTCATCTAGCAGTAAGCCAAAGCATTTCAAAGTGCTCGTCATTAATGCTTGAATCTGGAGGGTACTACGCCTCGTGGAATATCATCTAGCATCTAATGGAATATCTAACTAGTATTCATGAGGTATGTATGAACTAATTGCCAGGCCATTGGGCTGCTAGATGTAATCATTTGGAAAGTTGTTAAGATAATTTTTTTATACTCTTATACATGCATAAACACACATAAATATTTTCCTGACACTTATTTAGGCATCATTCTTAAATACATTTGTTAATTCATTCAATACATACTTTTTTGACAGCCTATTTTATGCCAAACATGGAGCTATACCAGAGTGTATATTGACTCAGCCTCATGCTTGCAAAGTTTACAACTAACAGTTGAAGAAACAAACTAATAAACAAAAGAAAAATATGTCATTAGATATTGTGGTTATAGCAATACAAGAAAAAACTCCAATCAGAGAACATTGATGAATACTATGGAAAAGCCTCTCAGAGGAACTGACATTTTAGATAGGACCTGACAATTAAAAAAATAAAGGGAGAATGAACCATAAATACTAAAGATCAGCACAAAACAAGAGCTTACTTATTTTGAAAATTAAAAGGGAAATGGTGTGGGGGCACCTGGCTGGCTCAGTGGGTAGAATATGTGACTCGATCTCGGAGTTGCAAGGTCAAGCCCCACATTCAGTGTTGAGATTATTTAAAAAATAAAATCTTAAAAAAAGGAGGAATAATGAGTCTAGATGGTGCTGTAGGATATGATTGCTTCAAAATGAAATAAATGTGCGAGATCATGTCTTATAGGCCTTCTAAGCCATATTTAAAAGTTTAAATATTCTGGGTGCCTGGGTGGTTCAGTGGTTGAGCGTCTGCCTTCAGCCCAGGGCATGACCCCTGGGGTCCTGGGATCGAGTCCTGCATCAGGCTCCCTGCAGGGAGCCTGCTTCTCCCTCTGTGTCTCTGCATCTCTCTGTGCCTCTCATGAATACATAAATAAAAATCTAAAAAAAAAAAAAAGGTTTAGATATTCTTATAAGGGCAATAAAAAAACTATTAAGGCAATTTTACAAACATGTGAGCAATGCAGACCAACTTCAAGGTTATTTTGGTGTTCTGGTGAGAAAAAAAAAAAAATACCTTGGTCTCTGAGTAGCAGTAGCAATGAAAACAGGTGAATGATTATGAGAAATTAGGTGAGACAATTATCAAATTTGAAGATGGAGGTAATTAAGATATGAAGGAGAAGGCAGTGTTGAGAATGACCCCCAAAGTTCTTTTTCAGGTGAATGCTAATGATATTTGAGTGGGTGAGAACAACAGAGAGAGCAATTAATTTGCATGGAAAGGAAATTAAGAGTTCAATTTTGGATGTGTTTAAGTTTAAAATTCTTGAAAGACATTCCACTCTAGATGTAAATTAGAAAGGTGGATGTAAAAGTATGGCACTCAAAAAAGTGATCTGCTCTAGGTTACACAGTTAGTGTTCAGCCTTATAAAGACATCATTTAAATAACATAAGAAAAGAATACAGGGGATCCCTGGGTGGCGCAGCGGTTTGGCGCCTGCCTTTGGCCCAGGGCGTGATCCTGGAGACCCGGGATCGAATCCCACGTCAGGCTCCCGGTGCATGGAGCCTGCTTCTCCCTCTGCCTGTGTCTCTGCCTCTCTCTCTCTCTCTCTGTGACTATCATAAATAAATAAATAAATAAATAAATAAATAAATAAATAAATAAATAATCTTTAAAAAAAAAGAAAAAAGAAAAGAATACAAAGAGAGAAGAGATCTTAGAACAGAGCAGTGGGAACTCTGCTATTTAGAAGTTGATGGAAAAAGAGGACTTAGACAAGGAGACTGAGTAAGAGTTACTGGAAGCTCAAGAAATGTCATACATTTCTCAAAAGACATACAAATGACCAAGACACATTAATAAATGCTGAACATCCCTTGGCATCAGGCAAGTAAAAATCAAAACCACAATAAGATACTTACACAAGTAAAAGTGGCTAAAATCAACAACTCAGGAAAGAACAGGTGTTCTCTGAGAACAGACACAGAGAAAGGGAAACACTTTTACACTGTTGGTAGGAATGCAACCTGGTGGAGCCACTCTGGAAAACAGCATGGAGGTTCTTCAAGAAGTTAAGAAGTTAAGGCTAGTTAGAGCTAGCCTATGACCCAGCCATTGCACTACTAGATATTTACCCCAAAGTTACAAATGTAATGATCCAAAGGGGCACCTGCATCCCAATGTTTTTTTTTTTTTTTTTTTTTTTTTTTTTTTTGCATCCCAATGTTTATAGCAGCGATGTCCACAATAGTCAAACGATGTACAGAGTTGAGATGTCCATCAACAGATGAATGGATAAAGAAGATGTGGTATATATACCACATGTGGAATATTACTCAGCCATCAGAAATGATGAATACTTACTATGTACATCAACGTGGATGGAACTGGAGGGTATCATGCTGAGCAAAATAAGTCAATCAGAGAAAGACAAATATTATATGGTATCACTCATATGTGGAATATAAGAAACAGCTCAGAGTATCATAGGGGAAGGGAGGGAAAATGGAATGAGAGGAACACAGAGAGGGAGAAAAACCATGAGAGACTCCAAACAATAGGAATCAAACTGAGGGTTACTGGAGGGGAGTCGGGGTGGAGTAATAGGGTAATGGGCATTAGGGAAGCGTGTGATGATTGATGAGCACCGGGTGTTATATGCAACTGATGTATTATTGAACTCTACATCTGAAACTAATGATGGCTAATTGAATTAAAGAAGAAGAATAAAAAAGAATGTTGGCACACATGTCAAGAGCAATATCCCAAAGAAAAAGGTAATAATTAATTGCCAAACTCTCTTACAACAGGGCAGAGGATAGTTTAAGAAGTTGTAGCAGGGGTACAAAGAGTTAAGCTCTGGGAAAGCATCAGAGACTCTAATTATGATAAATTGTGATCTCAGGGTCCTGATTCAGGCCCTGCATTAGGCTCCCTGCTCAGTGCAGAGCTTGCTTCTCCCCCCCTCGCCCCTCCCCATTCCTCATCCCCAGGTGCTCTCTCTCTCTCACTCTCTCGCTCTCTCTGTCAAATAAATAAATAAAATCTTAAAAAAGAAAGAAGGAAGAAAGAGAAGAAAGGAAAGGAAAGGAAAGGAAAGGAAAGGAAAGGAAAGGAAAGGAAAGGAAAGGAAAGGAAAGGAAAGGAAAGGAAAGAAAGAAAGAAAGAAAGAAAGAAAGAAAGAAAGAAAGAAAGAAAGAGAAAGAAAGAAAGAAAGAAAGAAAGAAAGAAAGAAAGAAAGAAAGAAAGAAAGAAAGAAAGAAAGAAAGAAAGAAAGAAAGAAAGAAAGAAAGAAAAAGAAAGATCAGAATTTTTCTTCTAGGACATCATGAGGCAGATGTGGTTCCTTTTAATATGGCTACTGACCAACACTTCACCATCAGTAGTAATAGGATTAAACCTGGAGACTGAGAAACATTTGATTTATAGTGGTTTGAAGGGACTCTGGCTCTGAAAAGAAGGAATTTTGGTCATGAACACAAATAGGCTGCATATGAGAAGGCACTATGGCAACCAGGTGACTAACCGGAAGTTCTTCTATCAGGAGAATGAAGGAAGCCTGTACTCCACATAGAATTAAGGAAAACTTAAGAGACCAAGAAAATGAGGAACCAGATTTCTAGATATAAGAGAAAGACATAGGTGATTTTGGTTTTCTTTCTATGTAGTTTTACCACAAGCTATTCAGGAAGTGATTTTCCTGGCTCAAAGAATATATGGCTTTTTTTATTATTATTACAAAAGAAGCAGTATGCTAATCAGGATGTTCAAGTTGAAAATGCCAAAATCCCAGTTCAACTAGTGTCCAATATGAGAAAATTTTAAAAGAAAATAAATTGCTGTAACTGGAAAGTCCAGGTGTGGTATGGGTTTCACAGCTGAGAAGGACATAAAATATAAGTTCAGATCTGTTGTCTCTCTTCTCCTTTCCCCTTTATTCCCTTTCACTATTTTTTATATTCTCCAAATGAATGAGACCATATAATGTTTGTCCTTCTCCGATTGACTTATTTCACTCAGCATAATACCCTCCAGTTCCATCCACATAGAAGCAAATGGTGGGTATTTGTCATTTCTGCTGAGGAATATTCCATTGTATACGTAAACCACATCTTCTTTATCCATTCATCTTTTGTAGGCTTTTGTATAAAATCCATGGAAATGGCCAGAGCTAGCTGGAAGCAAAGTCACCACGGACTTGCCTACATGGACCTTTTATGTGAAATGGAAAATGTATCTGCGTAGGTAAACAAAATAGACCTAACCATATGAGGTGCATCATGATACCTCATAGAAAAGCATGCCTCTGCCTCTGGTGGAAGCAGCCCTGTGTTCAGGCTTGAGGCTCGGCAAGCAGCAGTTAGACTAAATGTGATCTCCAGTCACCCACCTGTCTGTGCCTTGGGGAGTTAGCAGCAGTCCCTGGAGGCCAAAGCTTACATTATTCTACCTAACAACCCAAAGAAGTAGAAAATTCCCTGTCACCACATACACATACAATGCTCCCCTCCCCCCAAATTTTTTTTTTTTTTAAAAAGGCTCTAATTGCCTGGATCAATTTGTTCATGAATTAAGATGCCTTGATGTGTCAGGCACCCTTGAAGCATATGACAAAGGAGGTGGCCATTCCGCCAGCAGTAGAGGGTATTTATTGTTATCATAAAATAGGAGATAAGGGCTGCTGAGTAACCAAAGCAAGTAATGTTCCCTGCTTCACAAACTAGTCCCTCTCTCTCTCTCTATCTCTCTCTCTCCTAGAACGCAGATTTCCTTCCAAGAAAATCCTTCCTTTAGGTTTTAAACATGTTCACAATTCTCTAACTCACACACACACAAATCAAAACTCTCTTGACTATTATCCTCCAGCTATGCAACCACTATTTTTCTGTGTCTTCTCTTTCACATGCCGATTTCTGAGCAATATCTCCTAGACCTGTGACGTCCATTGCTCTCCCTTTCACTCTTTCTTTAGCTCCATCCAGGATCTCTCAAATCATTCTGCTGAAGCAGTTCTTGTGACGGCTACACATAGCATTCTTTTAGCTCAATGAAACATTTTTTTTTTCATTTTCATCTAACTTGACATCTTAGCAGAATTTGACTTTACAGACCACTCCTCTCCCATCTTGAAGAGATTTTCTCCTCTCTGAAAAAATGGCTCCACACCACCTTGACCTTTCTGGCATCTCTGGCTAATGTCTTTTTAGTGTTTCTTGCAGGTCCATCTGCCTTATTCCAGCTATTAAATTTTGAAGCACTGTGAATTTTGGTGCTTAGCTCTCTTCTTTTTCACTATTCATTCCCTCCCCAAGCAATCTCACCCATGGTTATGTATCAAAATACACATACACAGAGATAGCTAAAAAATCTGTACCTCCAGCTGAGGCATTCCCTCCAAGCTATGGATTTGATCTCAAACTGCCATGCAAAAAATTTCTTTTGCATGTCTTAGAGGCACGTTTAATTAAACATGGACTAGTTAAAAAAACATTATTTTCCCCCATTTCCTTCATCAAGCATGCACACACACGCTTACACAGTCCTCTTCTGATGGCACCATCCCAGTGTGTAACATCGCCATCCACTACCATTCAGTGAATGCTCTCCTCCTCCTTTACCTCCCATAGTCACTGTATTTGACCTCCTGTTGATTTAACTACATAGGATTATATCCTAAATTTGTCAATATCAAGTCATCTTAATATTCATTACAAAAGCCAATTCTGTATTATCTCAAACCTGGAAGCTCACAGTAGCTAATCAGGAGGTTCCCTACCGTCTGTGCCTCCAATTCTTTCTGACCAATGTGGTCAAAGCAGTCTTCTGAAACTCCAGCAATACCACTCATCAAGCAAAATCTAACACGAGACCTAAAATGTCCCACACTATCTGTTCCTATCCTCTTCTCTGATTTAATTTTGTTCCACCTCCTTTCACTTTGTCCTTTCTTTCAAAGACTCAGATGTGGCTCCTTGTGATACAGCAACAAATGCCTAAATGTTGAAATATGTATTTTAGTGGACCCAATATCATAATAATTCAATTCAAATTGGGAAGGATTAAAAAAAAATAAACAAACTTAGTCACCAGTCCAGAACCTAAACTATATAGTTTATGAGCTGACTTGAAGTACCACATAATAGGTGAAGGGTAAAGGATGAAAATAGATAGCCCTGGCATATACTAGTTATACAATTGTGAACATTTTCATCAGAGATGGGGTTGGCATGCAGATGGATAGATTAGTGAGTGCAATGTATCAGGAATTTATGAAATATGGGGAAATGATAATTATCAGGAATATGAAGTGTAATGCTTATTTTGGAGCAACAGTTGATTTGGAAAATATCCCCCAAAATGCTGAGGAAGATAAGTCACTAATAAAAACTTAAGTGTGAAAGCTAAAGAGCCCCTTTGGAATCATATAAACAGACTCTCATCACCTGAATCTCAAAGGCAGACAAATGCGATGACCAGGTTCAGGATTGAATTATAAGAGAAGCGGAACTCCAGACAAGGGTGAGTTCTTAATCTCATGCAAATTTCAAATCTCTCTCTGAAATCTGGTATAGGAATATTTATGCCAACAGATTTGGAAATCTTGAATCCCGAGATTTATCTAAAACCTCTGGACATTCAGAGCTATTCCACTCTTCCCTGTTAAAGCCGCTTTTTACCTGATTATGATACAGAGACCTCTGCCTTACAAGACAACACACACTCCTCCCATCAAGATATACTTCTTCCCTCCTGGCTGTGATACCAATAACTAGCTATGCTAGAAGATAATTCCAATGGAGAAAAGTTGGATTTCTTAAGAGAAAATAAGATACAGAGATTACATCTCAAAGTAGTTGCAGAACCTAAATAACATAAACTGGCAATTACTAGAAGAATAGATATATGGCTAGATCCTACAAGGAGTAGAATGAGGGAGGTAGAATATAAAGTTTAAGAAGAAAGAGTTTAGGAATCTGAAGATATGTACCTTTATATATAATTATAATTAAAGACACCAAATTTCTCTAATTATGTACCTTTATATATAATTATAATTAAAGAGATTAAATTTCCCTAAGTAAATGAAGAGATTTGACATATTCATGGTTAAGAAAGAAACGATAGCATAAAGATTCATCCATTGATCCAACAACTATTTACTAAATGTCAACTACATGTCAGGTACCCTTCCTAGAAATTGAGATAACTCAGCAAATGTAACAGAACAAAATTTTCTAATTCTAATTCTCTGCATATTATTTGATAAAGTTATTACAATTCTAATACAAATTATGATAGGATTGGGTTTCTTGAAAAACTTGGAAAGCTAATACTAAAATTTAAATGGAAGAGCCAAAGACCAAATATAGTCAATATAACTGAAAATAAAAAAGAAAGAGGAGATAAACATTGAGGAAGGTGACTAGAAGGAAGAGCAAGAACACATCACATGACCAGGATCACCACCCTACTTCCAGTCAAAACACTCCTGCCCTTGAACAGGGACATTTCAATAGATATAGACACTAGAGCTACTTTGTGATAGCACTATGCTCACATTGCCTCAGTTTCCCGTATTAGTTCCATGCAGATATGGTCCCACTACCCTGATTTTTCTGGAAATTATTAAGTGAGTACACAAGGAAATCCTCTCTTATTTACCAGATAAAAAGAATGCTATTGAGAATTCTTTTGCTTTGCAAAGAGATAAAATATTCTCTAAAAACAGAGAAGATGAAGTCAAATATGACTCTCCAAAATGTATAGGTCATCTTGATAAAAAGAAAGTTTTAAAAATATTTTCAGTTCATTAAAAATTAAAGGCGGTGTGAATTTGTAGAGTTCACTTAAACTTGCAAAACCATGGTTCTTTTTCTGTCCTGAAAAAAAATAAGATGTTTAGACTAAATGATCCTTAAACTTTCCATTATAGATTACCTTAATTCCCATTGTTCTGCAAGTGTTATTATGTGTTCATTTTCTAACTTTACTTTGGCTCAGAACCAATAATTTTGTTTGTTTTCTACATTGATTATTATATGTGTTAGAGGATCTGTCGTATCTTACTAGGCATATATGTGCTTTTCCCCATTTCCCTGGGAATTGTGAGATACTTGCACATTTTATGGTTTGTCTTTCCATTCCTAGTGTCTTACCCACCAGGTGCCTTATATGTAGTAGGCAAACAATATTTGTGTTTAACAATTGATAGATTATTTTAGAGGAACTGGACTTCAGTCTTTTTAAATATCAAACCCAGAGTGTGACCCTTGAGACTAATGGACAAATATCCATTTGTAATTAGTTTTTAAAATAGTAGCCTTTCCATTTTGGTTAATTGGCTTCTCTCTGCATAACAAAGCTATTATCTTTGAACCAAACCACTGAATGAAATTCATAAACTGTTGGAAAAATATTGGAGTGGTTTTGTTAGTTTGTTAGTTTGTTTTGTAGTATAGGCTATATTCAAATATAAAATATAAATTCATACTTGATATTGATTGACAGTATATGTGGTTTCAGTCTTCTCCAGCCCATATAATAATACACGGAGAATAATGATATTGAAAATGGATGTGCTAAATGGAATTTGCATTACTAATGTAGTTCAGCATCAGATTTTAACATGAAGTAGTTATTTAGCAGAATCAACAGTTTAGCCTTTTTTTAATAGGAAAAAAAATACAGTCTTCTAATCATGATAATCTGGTCTGTTGGACATTTGACTCATTGTTACTTTTAGATTACAATCACCCTCGATGGATTATTTTTATTTTATTTATTTTTGATCGATTATTTTTAGCATAATATGAGGTTAAAAATTATAGAGGCAAAAATATATGTATCTTGATATTTAACACTCATAACTGAACATGAATTTAATGTGACAGAGAAGATAAAATTCAAATGCCTGTCTTTCAAATTGATGCTTTTCATCAACTTCCTGTGAATACATTCGTTTCATTTACTGAAATAGTAATAACATCAATTCTTTGAGTATTACAAAGAAAGTAAATAAGAAACATTGTACTTACTATGTAATTATTATCAATTCCAAAAAATTAAAAGTAATTATTCAAATCAATACACATTATGTTATGTGCACATTTATGTATATTGAATCCATGACTAAAGAGAAACATAAAATTCATGAACATGACTTATGGCCTCTTCAACATCAAAGGTACTAATATTGTTGAAGAAATTAATTTTATTTTGCCATCAAAACTTCAAGGTAAAATAAAACTCCCTTATTTGTGAACTAATTTTGCCACAACAACATAATAGAAACGCAAAAAGTATCTTTTTTTAAGATGTTAATATATTTTTGAAGTAAATTGTGGAGATAAAAATAGACAACGTTCTTAATTTCTTTACACAAATTTATACATATACATTTGACCATCTTGTGTCATATATGTTATAGTATTAAAAGCAAAGAATCTACTCCTGATAACCTTAACCTTTAGTAAGTGGGTGATCAACAATATCAAAACCATGTTTTGGGGAAGCCGGGTGGCTCAGTGGTTTAGCGCCGCCTTCAGCCCAGGGTGTGATCCTGGAGACCCAGGATCTAGTCCCATGTCTGGCTCCCTGCATGGAGCCTGCTTCTCCCTCTGCCTGTGTCTCTGCCTCTCTCTCTCTCTCTGTGTATCTCTCATGAATAAATAAATAAAATCTTAAAAAAAAAATCATGATTTGAACCATGTTTAAATCTTGCAACACTTCTGTGAGAGTCCAGAACAAACTATGCCAAGGGAAAGTTAAGAAACAATTGCTTACTTGAAATGTAATTAAACCCCTAATGTATTTAAGGTGTAATTATTGTTTTACAATGGCTGAATATGCATAATAATCAAATTCCTTGTATAAGAAATGCAGTGTCCATTTTAGAGAAAGTGTTTGTCTTAGTCAGTGTGGGCAGCTATAACAAATTACCACAGACTTGGTGGCTTAAAATACATAAACTCATTACTCACAGTTCTGGAGGCTGGAAAATTCAAGATCAAGCTGCTAACAAATCCAGTGTCTGCTGAAAACCTTCTTCTTGACTTGTAAATGGACATTTTCTCCTGTATCTTCACATGTCTGTGTGAGAGAGGAAGTTATCATCACTCTTTTTTTTTTTCTTTTTTAATGGCTTACTTATTTTATTTGAGATAGAGCTCATGAGAGAGAGAGCATGGGCATAAAAGGAATGGCAGAGAGAGAAAATCTTCCAGCAGACTCTATGCTGAGCGCAGAGACTGATGTGGGGCTGGATCCTACAACCCAAAGATCCTGACCTAAATCAAAATCTAGTCTGACACTTAATTGATTGAGCCAACAAGGTGCCCCTCATCACTCTTATTTTAAGACAGCTAATCCCATTCATGACAGTGCCACCCTCATGGCCTAATAACTCCCCAAAGGTTCCTCCTGATATCATCACATTAGAAGTTAGGATTTTGAAAGAAGAAGAAGAAGAAGAAGAAGAAGAAGAAGAAGAAGAAGAAGAAGAAGAAGAAGAAGAAGAAGAAAGAAGAAGAAGAAAGAAGAAGGAAGAAGAAGAAGAAGGAAGAAAAGAAGAAGAAGAAGAAGAAGAAGAAGAAGAAGAAGAAGAAGAAGAAGAAGAAGAAGAAGAAGAAAGAAGAAGAAGAAAGAAGAAGGAAGAAGAAGAAGAAGGAAGAAGAAGAAGAAGAAGAAGAAGAAGAAGAAGAAGAAGAAGAAGAAGAAGAAGAAGAAGAAGAAGAAGAAGTTGTTGTTGGAGGAGGAGTTGGAGGCAGAGGAGGAAGAGGAGGAGGAAGAAGAAGGAGGTAGAATTTTGGCATATGAATTTTCTATGGACACAAACATTCAGTCCATTAGTGTTTAATGTAAAATGATGAGACATGTCAAATATTTATTTTGCTGGTAATGAATACTTTGGAGGACAAAGCACAACTCTTAAGCTCCCATATTCTCCTTTTCATTGCTCCCCCAAAATTCACAAGCTACCAAATAATTACTATTTCATTTAATGATATTTTGTAATTGTTGCTTCATGCAGTAAAATGAACTCTTCTGTGATTTAAAATATATGTAAAAATCTCTGTGAAGTAATGTTTAGTTTTTAGAACTGCACAGGTAGCAATACTTTGTTCAAACCCTTAATTCATATGCAGTCAACTCTTTTTTTTCATGTTATAAGCTACAGATACACATTGATACAGATTCTATCCCTGGAATATGGATATGGACATTTTATTTTATTTATTTTATTTTATTTTTTATTTTTATTTTTTATTTTAATTTATTTAAAAAATTTTTTTTTAAGATATGGACATTTTAAACTATAACCCACTCAACCTGATTCCTAAGACTTTCTATGTGATGCTTCATAAGCCAATCATCTCACCGTCTTGTCCCAAGTCTTATGTACATTCCAGAAGTGCTTTCCTATATCAAGGCATAAATGTATTTGCCCACATGTATCAAAGCAAAGAAATGCTTCTTTATTCAAACAAATTATTTGCCTTGCTTGAATAAATGATTTTTTTTAGTATGTCACATTTCAAACTTAAGTTTTAAAATAAAATCTCCTTTGTGTTCAAATTGGAAGAGGTCCATGAATTAGAGTGACGTGGATGCATGTTTGAACCTTAGCTACATTGCTCAGTTGAGTTCCCTTGAGCAATAAACTTAGTCTTTTTAAGTAAGATACACCTTCTTCATCAACCACCTCAGCATAAAGGCAACAGCATTTATATGGAAGACTGTACACAGTGTGTCTGTACCTAGCTCATGCCCAATAGAATTTGGTCCATTAAAATTATTTAGGACCAGATTTTTAAAAATATTCCTTCTTTCATATTGCTAAGTGGATATAAACTTATAGACTTAGAATATTTTATGCCAAATTTTAGGACAGGATCAATCCAGATCTGTGAGTCTTCATGGTTTACTGGAATATTATTCCCTTAGGAAGAATGATTCCAATGTTATTGCTAATCATGCAATTTATGAATTCCCCTAAAAATTAATGTATTTATAATTATTTAATAACTAGAAAATGCTTTTGAAATATATATCTCTGAAATACTGACTGACCATATGAACATCTTCTATAAACGTGTGTTTTGTATAATCTTTCACATAGAAAAGTTACAAAGGAATTGTTGTAATTGAACTACATATTTCATCCAATGCTGAAAAGCCTGAGCTGCTGAAAGGTGAAATATTAGGTAAAGATTTCACATCTTAATGCTTTAAAAATATGCTTCAACATGCCATATTTTTAGCTAACCCAATGCTTATAATCTCTAGATATGTCAAAGAAAGTTTGTATTTGTAATCAATCTGTGAAAGACAATGACTGGCTTTAAAAATAATGTATAACAATTCATTACATAAAAGCATTAAATTTGGGGGGAAGCATCATCTTTTATAGTAATGAAAGAGAGACAATATGAGCTGGAATGAGATGCAAACTATTTTTAAATGTAGCCTTAATTTTAATTGTCTACTTTTCATGAATAGATGTCTTCATGAATAAAATCTTGTTAGAGGCAGCGAGTTAGAGAAGCAATGCAAATTTAAAGGAGCATTTTTCACTTTAAGTACAAATGAATGTTTATTAATGGCTATACATTATTTATGATCTAATATAATTGTTTATCATTACTTCTGTAGGCAGAATAGATTGTAACGAGAGCACAGATATATTTACATTCTACCCACAATCTATGAAAGCCAGTATATTAACGATTCACTGAAATATTGTTTTCAGGGCAGCTCCTCAGATTACATGGGTCTTCAGGCATGACTTGAGATTTCCTTTCATTTCTTTGAGGAGAATAAAATCATGCAAATGATCCACTCTTTTGTACGGCTTTGGAATTTTTACCACTTAGCAAAGATTTTGTTTTAATACCCCTATGGACATCAAAAAGTTTGTAAAGAGAATGGATAGTTATTACTTAAATCCCCTCTCCTTGCAACAGGAATCACAAGCATTCATAATAACAAAAATATGGTTTAAGAAGTCAAGTGGTTTCCAAGGATCAGTAGAACTAACTTCAGGATAGAGACTTCTATCAGTGTCAGAATATGCTGCTCTAACTAGTATAAGAAAAACTAAGAGAAGAAGAAGAAAGGAAGAAGAAGAAGAAGAAGAAGAAGAAGAAGAAGAAGAAGAAGAAGAAGAAGAAGAAGAAGAAGAAGAAGAAGAAGAGGAAGAAGGAGGAGGAGAAGAAGAAATAAGAAAATAGAATAATGGCCCCTCAGTAGAAGGGATTAAGGTAGTAGTTACTTTAAGGTGGTAGTAACTACCACTACTTTCCTAAGAGAAAATGCCTGCTGAGGCAGAGTTATGGATTTAAAAACAAAACCAAATGAACTAACAAAACACTAAATAGATGGACTCCACCATAATGGACCATGACATTGGAGAAGATGGCAATTGTTCATGCATCTCTGAGAGAAGCCTGGAAACTGGCTGAAAGAAATGTTTTGCAGAGATCACCAATGACAATAACACCTACCACCTCCCATAAGAGTGGAGAGACATCAGGTCTGAAACAGAGAGAAACCAAACAACAGGGTAAAAGGGAAGACAAGCTTCATTCAGCAGTGTCTACGTTACCAGCAAGCTTACTTCATAGCCAGTCAGACATATGTTTGGGGCTGATGTGGAGATTGGCCTACAAGCAGCTAAAAACATGATTCTGGTATAAGAAATTTCTCCAGTTACAACTCCAAATACATCTGTGCTTAGAAAATTACCAGGACTAAAATACAGATATTTCTCATATTCATAAAAGAATTGTTTTTAAAGAAATAATTTTTTCAAGACTAAAGAAAATGATGCAGCCGGAATTTGACTTTTTGTAGTTTTAAGAAGGGTTTTATTGATAATGTAACAGGTATAGTTTCCATGATAATGATTTTGGTTTTTTTAAGGATTTTATTTATTTGAGAGAGAGACAGGGCACAAGCAGAGAGAGATGCAGAGGGACAGGGAGAAGCGGACTCTCTGCTGAACAGAGAGCCTGACTCAGGGCTTGATCCCAGGACCCTGAGATCATGACCTGAGCTGAAGGGAGATGCTTAACCAACTGAGCCAGTCAGGTGCCCCTATTCCAATGATTTTAATGATGAAACACAAGATTAAATTGTCAAGTTAGCAAAACAGCTTGAGGCAGAAGTCTTTAGACTTTTCTGTTTTTCTTTTTTTTTTTTTTTTTTGGTCACATGTGCCTCTCCCCATTCTAATAAATTATTTTTAAATCATGAAACATTGTGCAATATTCATATTTCAACATAATGCATCTAAATAATTTTTCATCATGAGTGAACTATATTATATTACTTGTGCTTCAAATTCCCTCACTCCTAATTACACTTTCTAAAGCAATAGCAATACAAGTGGCCTGATTTCCGATGAATAATGTCAAGCTCAGTAAAAATTATTAAACTCTGGTATCTGTAAAATAATCTGACACCTGTTTTAGATGGTACACATCAAGAGAACACTCAAAGGAAAATAAAGTCTAATATAATCATTATTAAATGTTTATTAGTCACAACTCAAAATCTCATTTATTGTATTGCTGCAAAGAAATACCTATTTCCCAAGCACAAACATCTTTAAGTTTTGATAATTAAAACTTTGGATGTCAATATTCCTCTAGCTCAAGGTAGTGGGTATTTTAGTGCTTATCTAGTAATGAAAACTTATTACTTACCATTAAATTTTTCTATTTTTAAACTAAGCCACACTGTTTTACATTTTTCCTTTCAAAAGTATTCAACCAAATACTTTTAAAAATGTTGCTTTGTCATTGACATAGCAAAATATGGAGAAAGAATAAAACAGAAGATAAATAAACTAAGTAAAATGAAGTACATTGCTGACATAACATTATAAATTATGAAAGAAAACTATTTTTGGCATTTAGAACTTAGAAATTATATGTTTGTATTTTTTCTCCCTATGTATGATAAATGCTCAATGAGAGTGAACAAAAAATGAGGGAAACTAACAAAAACAATCATTGACATCATTTAATATTCCCTCACAATTCTTTTTTAAAGGTTTCTTGAAGTACATTTGACAAAATGCTAGATATTTAGAGTGTACATTGTGATATGATATACATATACACTGTATATAAAAGGATTCCCTTGATATACAAAGGATTCCTTCCATCTATAAATCAATGCATCCATCACTACACATATTTTTCTGTGTAAAAACATTTAAGTTCTACTCTCTTAACAGATTTCACTCTTACAATATGGTGTTATCAGCTGTAGTCACCATTTTATACATTAGATATCAGACCTTATTCATCTTATAGTTGAAAGTCTATGCCCTTTTATCAACTGGTCCCTATTTATTTCCCCCACACTAGGGCCAGCATTTGTCTACTGTCTGTTTCTAGAAGTTTCACTGTTTATTTGGATTTCACATATAAATGATATCATGCAGTATCTGTGCCTATTGACACAATGCCCTCAAAGTCCATCTATGTTGTTGCAAACCACAGGATTTCCTCCTTTTTCGTGACTAAAGGGTGCTCATTGTACCATTTCCTTTTCAATTTATCCATTAACAGAAAATTATGTTGTTTCCACATCTTCACTGTTGTGATAGCTAAGATAATGATACCTTGAACATGGAAGTGCAGATATCGCTCTGATATCTTGTTTTCGTTTCCTTTGGATATATACCAGAAGTGAGATTGCTGGATCATAAGGGCTATTCTATTTTTAATTTTTTAGTAAGCTTCATACTGGTTTCCAAGGTGCCTATACCCACTTACATTCCCAACAATAGTGCATAAAGGTTCCATTTTTTCCCACAGTCTTGCTAACACTTATCTCTTATCTTTTTGAGTCATTCTAACAGGTGCAAAGTGATATTTCACTGTGGTTTTGATTTGTATTTCTTTGATGATTAGATATTTTATTTTGAGCACATCTACATGTACTGGTTGGCCATCCATACATCTTCTTTGGAAAAATATCTAGTCGGATCTTCTGCCCATATTTTAACTAGATTGTTTGGCTTTTCACTATTGAGTTTATGTTACTTATTTACATATTTTGCATTTTAACCACTTATCAAATATATGCTTTCAAATATTGTATCCAATCTCATATGTTGCTTTTTCTCTTCTTTTCTTTTTTCTTTGCTTATTTTCTTGGCTTTCTCATTCTTCTCCCCCTTCTTCTTTTTCCTGTGCAGAATCTTTTAAGTTTCATGTAGCCCCACTTACTTATTTTTGCTTTTAGTACTTTTGCTTTTAGTATCAAATAAAAAAAAAAAACTGCCAGAACTGATGAAAAGTTGCTTACTTCCTGTTTTATTCTGTGTTTTAGTTTTAGATCTTCAATCTTAAGTCTTTAATCCATTTTGAGGTGGGTTTTGTGTATGTGTGTGTGTGTGTGTGTATGGTGTTAAGATATGGTTCAGTTTCATTCTTTTGCACTTGGTTGTGCTGTTTTCCCAGCAAAATTTATTGAATAGACTGTCTTTTCCCCACTGTAGAGTCTTGCCCCCTTTTTCATAAATTGTATATATGGACTTATTTCTGGGTCCTCTGTTCTGTTCCATTGATACTTGTGTCTGTTCCAATGCTAGTATCATACTGTTTAGATTACCATAGCTTTGTAATATGGTGTGAAATCAGAAAACACAATGTCTCTGGCTTTGTTCTTCCTCAAGATTGCTTTGGCTCTTTAGGATCTTTTGCAGTTCCATAAATTTTAGGATTGTTTGTACTATTCTCCATAAAATGTCATTGGACTTTTGGTAGATATTGCTTTGAATCTGTAGATTAATTTGAGCAAAACATACATTTTAACAATGTTAATTCTTCCAATCCATGAGCATGGAATATCTTCTATTTATTTGTGTCTTCTTCAATTTCTTTCCTTAATGTTTTATAGTTTTCAGTGTAAAGATCTTTCACCTCCTTATTTAAATTTAGTCCTAGATACTTTATTCTTTTGATGTAATCATATTTTTTTATTTCCTCTTTCTGACAGTTTATCATTAGTATATAGAAGTGCAACTGATTTTTTATATGGATTTTGTATCCTGAAACTTTACTGAATTCATTTATTAGTTCTAACAGTTTTTTTTTGTTGTTGTTGGAACTTTAGTTTTCTGTATATAATATATCATCTGCAATTACAGAGAGTTTTACTTCTTTTCCAATTTAGATGCCTTTTATTTTTGTTGTTGTTGTTCTTAAATTGCTCCGGCTACTACCATGTTGAATCAAAGTGATGAAAGTGATCATCCCTTCTTGTTCCTGAAGTTAGACGAAGGGCTTTCAGCTGTTCACCATTGTAGATGATATTAACATGGACTTTTCATATATGGCCCTTATTATATTGAAGTACAGCCCCTCAATATTCAGGGTTTTTAAAATTTTTTTCATGAATGGATGTTAAATTTTGTCAAGTGATTTTTTTGCATCTGTTGAGATGATCATATTATTTTTATCCTTAATTTTGTTAAAGTAGTATATTATATTGAGTGATTTTACTGATGTTAATCATCTTTGTATTTCTGAAATAAACTCCCTTTGAATATGGTGTATGACCCTTTTAATGTACTTCTAAATTCATTTTGCTGATATTTTATTTAGAATGTCATGTCTCTGTTCATCAGTTATTACTCCGTATTTTTCTTATGGTTTCTTTTTCTAGTTTTTGGGATCTGGGTAAAGCTGACCTCATAAAATTAATTCAGGAGTGTTCCTTCGTTGTCGTCGTCTTCTTCTTCTTTTTGGAAGAGTTTGAGAAGATTATCATTAATTCCTCTTTAACTGTTTGGTAGAATTTACTAGTGAATCCATCTAGTCCTGGATTTTTCTTTGTTGAGAAGTTTCTGATTACTGATTTAATCACCTTATTGTAATTGGTCTGCTCAGTTTTCTATTTCTTTGTGATTCTGTCTTGGTAGGTTGTATGTTTCCAGGATTATATCATTTTCTTTTAGGATGTCCAATTTGCGGGCATATAATTGTCAATAGCAGTCTTTTATGATCCTTTGTATTTGTGTGGTATCAATTGTAATACTTCCTCTCTTGTTTCTCAATTTATTTAAGAATCTTCTTTCTTCCTGGTAAACCTAGCTAAGAATTTATCTATTTTGTTTACCTTTTTAAACCAAGGTCTTAGTTGTATTGATCTTTTTTTTTTTTTTTTTTTGTCTTTTAGTCTATATTTCATTTATTTCTATGCTGATCTGTGTTATTTCCTTCTCCTAACTTTGGACTTCCTTTGTTTTTCTCTTTCTATTTCCTTGAGGTGTAAAGTTAGGTAGATTTTTCTTGTTTCTTGATGTAGGCATGTATCCTATAAGTATCTCTCTTAGAACTGCTTTTGTTGCAACTCAAAAATGTGGTGTGGTTTATTTTCATATTTGTTTGTCTCAAGAAATAATAAATTTCTCAGGGCTGTATATTTGATATCCCCTCATAATTCAAATTGTGAAAATGTGAACTTTGATCAGAAAACTGTATACTTGATGTTTTACCATGAAAACTGGTTTGGACTACAACTTGGAGGAATAGTTTTGTTTTTGTTGTTTAATTTGGGGCTTTGTTTTGTTTTGCTGTTTCAACAGAGAAAAATGCCAGTGTAGCTCATGTTACATTATTCTATTACCTATTATGATAAATCAGAGTTAATATACCACTGAGAGGGGTATATCATATAAATGATAAACCTAGTGATAATTTGCTATATTCACCCGAAAAAGCTAAGATTTTCCAAAGATGAAACAAGAGAATACTTCAAATTCAGTTCATAGTAGAAATAGCTATTTTGACATCTGTAACATCTGGGAGCAACTCTTTCCCTCTTTAAGGGATCTCCAAACTCTTCTCAGACAACAAACTTCACATCCTGAGAAAATAGTTTGACACTACCTTCCTATTCTACTCTTCATAAATAAATTTTTGAACAAGTAATCACAAATGATTCATATCAATTCACTCTTCAAAAGAATATTTTCACTCTTCCAATGAATCAAATATAAAGCACAATAATAATAATGAATACATAATACTACTACCAGGATCACCAACCAGCAGAGATCTATGCAGATTTTGAGGGGCCTAAACCTTATACAATTTGGAAGAGTATCTGTTAAAACAATATTCAACCTAAGAATATAAAATTATATGTAAAGTGAATAATTCTTAGAATGACCAGTATAGTTACAGTGAACTTCAAATGCTGAATAATAACACTAACAAAACAAAATCCAGGAAAAAATGACATATTTCGTTTTCTTTCTGATATGTCTTTATAATACTGCTTTTCCTACCTTGGTGGCATCTCCATTGTCTTTTTATATAAAAACAATTTTGTAATGATTTCCATAGAAACACCATAATTTTTTTAGATTTTGGAAGTAATTAAAGCTGATTATTGGTAATGTCATATAAGACTTTATAATTTGTTTCAAATATTCTCTTCTTTGAAATACCTGTTCATATTGTTGAGCTACAAATTTAAATTTCCATTAGCTTGTATAATCTTTAAAATTTTAATATGCATGATTTAATTTATATTTTGCATACTAACCTTTCTTTTGGTCATACGCTTTTAAAATATTGTCCTTTCCTTTGTGTGTGTGGTTAATATCAAGAACCAAGTATTAAAAAAAAAAGAACCAAGTATATTATTAGGTTCATAAAATTCGTTGTTTAAATATTTTTTGATGGTTAAAGATAAATTATTTAACCTATTAATTTTATTATCTATGTCTCCTTTTAAACTTTTTTCATGTCCTAAGATTATAATGATGTTCTCCATTTTCACCATAATGTTAGATATTCCATTCCTAAGGTCATAATAATGTTCTACTCTATTTTTTTTAATATGGAAGTCTACATTTTCAAATTTAATTCTTTAACCTATTAAAACTTTTTTTTTTAATGTCATGAGCTAAAGCTCACATATATTCATGAACAATTAAATGTCCTGAAGTTGCATGGTATTTAGTCAGTTCTTTATCTGGTGATTTGCAATGTTATATCTGTGATATATCATGATTCCAGTCAAAATGTCATTGCTTTATCTCTGGTTCATTATTTTGCCTACCACTTCATGTACCAAAATCTCTCAAATATCATAGCTTATAATAATATTTGATATCTGAAGTGATACTCCCATTTTTCAACATCATCTTGAATATTCTTAGTACATGATCTAGAAAAAATCTTATCTGTTATTTTTTGGAACATAAGGGGATGTGAATCTGGAAAAAAATTTGTTTTTTATCATTACAATTTTTTAACCATACTAGCTCTATAAATTCGAATACCACATACAAATGATCTTTGGCCTATGGTTCAAATGTTCAAGGAAAAGAATTCTGATTATATTTTTTCTACCTAATTTTAGCATGAAATTGGGCATTGTGCTTTGCACTGTTCACAAACTGATCACTGTTTCCATAAGTAGATTTTCTTTTTAGCTCACCTTACAACTGAGCATCATATTACATCTTAGCTTTAACTGGGTGTTAGGAGTTCCATTCTCCCCACAATTGCTTGCCTAAATAATTCCTTCTCATACCATCAATTCTTTTCATTTTCATAGTTTCTATGCCTCTGTTGGGGTTCTCTAAATATTCATTCAATACAAGCAAATCTTGTTTTTATCATTGACCATAATTATAATAGCTTAATTATTACCAACTAATCCTTATATACTAATTCCAACTGATCCTTGTATATTAATTCCAACACTAGGTCATTTAAGAATTTGTAGCCACTAATTTTATTTCACTTTGTTTTGCTTTTGTCTTGAGAATGATTCACATTTTTCTGTTTCTTCACATCTTTTATAATCTGGATTGCATTCAGGATAGTAGGATATTATATTTAGACAATCTGCATCATGTTATATTCCTTGAAAGAGTATTAGATGTTTATTAAATTGTTTGTTTTGTTCTGTGAAGCAGTTAATTTTGTTGTCTCAAACTGTATCCATATTTTGAGTGATAGGTTAAACCTGGGTTCAATTATTCTATTATTAGCTGTGGTGCATGGAACCTGTCCCATAAATACATAATTTAGCAGCCAGAGAGATTTTTTTGTCAGAGGTTACTTTCAGAATATAGTGTTCCCTATCTGTGATTCTTTCCTTTCTGGGTCCCCTCCATGATCTGATATGCACGGTTATCTCCAATTGGAATGTGATTCTTTGGTTCACAAAAACAGTGGGTTATCTCTCAGATATCTAGCCAGTCCCACATTTCTGACTGTGACCAACAACCATAAAAATTTATCCCAAGCCATTTTCTCTAAGTACCTGCTTTTTGTTCTCTCCAATGTCTTCAGATTTTTTTGTTGTTGTTTTGTTATTGTTGTTGGCTTTTTGTCCAGAATTTGTAATGGTCAAAAGGAGATTCGTCCAATAAGAATTTACATAGTTATATCAGAAGAAAACTTTATTGTCATCAACTCTAAAGCTACCATTCCCATTTGACTCTAACACATCCCTGGCTTTGATTTCAGGCTTCTTTTTGTTTTTGTCACTGTTGTTTTTGTTTGGATGATGGTCTTGTCGGTTTTCTAGGTTTTGCAAACTCATCAATAATATAAAAATATCTTATATTTCCTGTATTTAAGTAGATTGCTTTAGTAGATTTCACAAATTCTTCATCTATTATTGTATTAGACAAGAGAAGGCATTGTATCCATGTTAATATGTACATGCCTTGTTTTTAAGATATATCTAATCTATTTATATCCTCTGGTTCCTATCAGTGTATTTTTAATGTAAGCATTCTATAACAGAAAAAAGTTCTAACAAAAGCACAGGAAACAGAGGGTTAGTTCTTAACTATATTTCATGAAAATTATAAATACATTTGGTTGTTTGTAGAGGGAGAATTCAATTTCAATTCCTTTGTTGAGAAAAATTAGTTACATTTTCCAGTTACAAATCTCCTCAGGGATGAAGGGAAAATATTATATAAATAAAAAAGCAAAATGTTTGGATGAATTTCAAAAAAACATTGAACTTGATGTTTTCCTTAATACAAAGTAATGTATATGCACTTTCAAGTTTGAGTGCAATAAAAAATCTTTTTCTCTAAATTGGCTTGGAAGTTATCTGAAAAAGCACAGATCAATGATGCATCTGACATTCTTGCTTAGTTCCATGAAGATTCATGTGTCTGTATGTGAAAGTATTTGCAGGAAATATAAAATTCTTAAAAGGGAAAACACAAGGAGAGCCAAAGATATCTGATGAATGCACTGCTCAAAGATAAGGCTGAAAATTGTTCTCACTTCCCTGGGGAATTAATGGAATTTACATGAAAATATTTGAAGACATCCTAAAAATAATAAAATAGAATAAGAAGAGCCACTGTCAAAATCACAACTTGAACTTTGAGTTGATTACCCCAGTTATTTGGTTTTCAGTGCTCATTATTAAAAGCATAGTCATTTAGGTTAGAATTATAAAAAGTGATATGTGAGTTGTTTGAATCACAAATGGAAGAGTGTGTCGATGAGTAGAAAAGCTTGTGAATAAGCAAAGTATTGGTGAATAAGCAAAATGTATTGGCTTTGGACTTAGAGTTATCACTTTTTTACTATGAGCATGTGATTTAATTTCTCCAAACCATCATTTTCATTTTAAAAATTAGGACTAACAAAATAGCGATATCTATTTTGCCAAACACACAGAATTCTTATGAAATTCAAATGAGGAAATACATGTGAAATTATTGAAATTTACAAAGGAATTAATAAAGAGACAAATTTGGAATGTGTTTTGAGAATAGATCTGAAGTTAAAATTAAGTTTCTTTGTAGTTTTCAGATACTTAAACAGTGTTGAATATTCATTAAGTGAGCAAATAAACCATCATTGCACTTAACTAAATTCTGCACTTAGAAGAAATCCTTCAAACAATAATATTTATATTTTTAAATTTATTTTTCAACAACTATTTAATATGTTACAAGTAAGCTCTGTACTCAATCTTGTAAAAATGAAAATAAACTTAATGCTCTCAATGAGCACATAGATTAGTAGAAATAAAAGAACACATACAATTTACTCTGACCCAACATATTAAGTGTCATAAGTGCACATTATAAGTGTTATGGAAAAATAAATGAGAAAAGTAATTTTTCTTGGAGAATGTTGTAAAATAATTAAGAAAACAGAATTATTTGAACTAGTAATGGAAAGCTAAGGAGAGGAAAAACAATAGCCAAAGTTTAAAAATAATAGCTAACAGTTACATGGCACTTAGTCTATACTAGACATTTAAAATGGTTTGCATTTGCACAGTGACTTCATTCTCACAACATACAAAATCATATTTAATTTTCTTGATAAAGGTTAGGTGACTCCCCCAACAGCGGAACCAAATTAGTAGGAGAGCTGGAATTCAAGCTCCAGCAGCCTCTGCCACCATTCAAGTACCTAACTTCTATCTTATATTGCCACTTTTGATCATGTCAACAGTTTTCACTAGTTACAAATGGCAGTGAGCACCCACCAAATGAAACAGCATGAGCAGAAGCACCAGTCAACTAGAGCGCAGGGAGGGCACACATTTTCTAGTGACTCTAGTGAGTTGAGCACAGGGTGAGAGGGCAGTCTCTGTCATGTTCACAGAAAGGACAATGTAATTAAACCCATATGACCACTTTATTGCGCTGTAGCCTATCTGACAATATTCACCTTAACTAACCTCAATCAGTTGCTTTGAAAAATATTCTTATTATCTTCAGTCTTGGGCAGGATAACAGATAGTTACCTTTTGTCTGAACAGGAAGAACTGTTATCTGGAAACTATTTACTTAACCTCTCCCTCTTGTGAGAATGGAAGGACGGAGGATTGATACTGTTGTGATAAGTTCAGGATGGTCATTGTGAACTTTCTATTAATAGAGGCAAAGAAAATTCTCAGGCACAAAGTACAAACAATACCATAATTTTTGTAAGTAAAGGAAAAACATAATAACATACATATACATATATATTTTGTATGAAATTACACTATTTAAAACTAATATTAAACCATTTAGTTCTTACATGATAATAGGATATCAATAAATTATAAATCACATCTATAGTAACCAATATACTTTCACACTATCCTTAACAGAGTTTTATGTAAACAGATGAAGAACACAGGATTATAGGAACTGTAGTTTCCATGGTTTCAGAGTAAAGCTAATGATTTCAGGATCAAGTGAACAGGTATGAAATTTCACAGATTCTTGAAAAATACAATGGCAATAAGATATTGATTAAACATATGCATCTGGCTGGAAACTACATTTCAGAATTCAAGATAATGAAATATTGGTGTTCCAGTAAATCTTCAAAGATTATCTCTATTCTTTAAAGTGAAGCTTCTAAGGATTATAATAATGTTTTATTTTTAAAAAGTATGTATTGCCTACTCATTGGAAAACTTCAAGGAATAACTTGAATCTGGTAAACATTGAAACATCCCCAAGGACTACAAACTCATGCATTCTTTCATTGAATTTTGAAGATAATTTTAAGGTATTCATAATTCACTTAATTTAAAGTTAAATTAATTTATTCATTCTATTCCTTTTTTATCCATATTTAGAATCTATTAATGTGAAAATTTCTGTGAAGGAATAAAAATATGAGATTGTTTTTATCTTTAAGTAGCTCTCAGTTTAATGAAAGTGATAGACACATATTATTAATGTAAAATAAGTGCTAATACAAGTTCAAAGGGGTTCATTACATATACATAGAATTCAAGTTATCTACCCTAACAACACAAATAGGCTCAGATAAACCTTCAGAGAAAATATTTAGATGTACAGGCATGAATAAAGAATCCAAATCTTCCAATTGCATGTTTTCCTTAAATATAGTTTAGTTATGTGCCCTTAAAGGGCTCAATAAGAGTGATGCACATCAATTTATATTTATTTACCACTTTAAAATTGGCTAATGAGTTTTGGATAAACAAGACCATTTTGGATATTCGTGAATTGTGGGGCAGGCAATTAAACAAATAGGAGCAACAGTGGCCCAGAGAGGATGATACATGGCCAAAGTTGTGCAGCTGAAATGAGGTATAGCTTCCTTGATTTTTAAGTAATTCTTTCTTCCTTATACATTGGACCTTCTTCCAGGTACAGCTTAGCAAATCAAATCATCTGTGGAAAATGAGGGGAGTCTATTAACTTTCATGCATCTCTATTACGTATTTAGAATCCTGCAAAAGCTATAAAGGAATACTATGGAAATTTACTAACGTTATCTTAAATAATTATTTCCTGCCTCACGAATACTTAATGCATGTTCAGTGGTGTCTTAATTGCTCATGTTAAAGTCTTCAAGGTGAAAATAAAAGGCAGATAAAAGGCCTCATCAATAACAGAATGATTACACCAGATAGTCTCAAATGAGGCTCAGCAAAGTCTCCATGGTATTCTCAACGAATAAGAGGAAGAACTATTTAGTTCAAAGACAAGAGCATATGCCTACAATGACTATGTTCTTATTCCCATTAGAAATACTTGGATTTTTCCCAATCTAGGAGAACACCTACTGCCTTCTCCAATTTTTTTCTCCTTAGCACTTATCTTCCCACATACTGTATACTTTATAGTTTATTCTGTTTATTACATATTATCTCTACCTGAATATAAGCTCTCCAAGGGCCAGGCTTTTTGTGTTTTACCTTATTGCATTCCTTGTACTTAGAATGGTTTCTGAATGGCAATGGTTATTTCTAAATATTAATTTCAGATGAGCTTTATATTATTTACAATCATTTTATAGTTAATAATTTAAAATATGTATTTGTAACTATTAAACAAATGAAACATTCAATTAATTAATTTTTGAAAGTCCAATAGCATGAATTTTATTTTTGTTTAACAAGTTATTAATTTATTGGGGTTTCTAGGTAGCTCAGGGAAGTGTCAACTCTTGATTTTGCCTCAGGTCATGACTTCAGGGAACTGAGGTTGGCTAGCTGCACATTTAGTGTGGGGTCTGCTTGAGATCCTCTCCTTCTGGCCCTCTCCCCATGCATGTGCAAATGCTCTCTTTCTCTAAAATAAATAAATAAAACAAATCTTTAAAAAGTAATAATTTATTCATTTATCAGAAATACTCTTAGTTGCCTATCATGTGACTGATACAGTACTGCAGTACTGTATATGGTGAGCCAGGACCTGACTTCAGAGAGCATCTAGTATTGTGGGGAAAAATATATATATTAAACCAATTAATATATTTTAACTATCCCTGTTCATATAACAGAATGGCACATTTTATTTCCCCTGAGAGCATCAAGAAGGCCCCATAGACAAAGTATGCATTATGCTGAAATTTCATGGATTATTAGTATTAAAAGAATTATTAATGTTAAGGGTTTTAAGGTTGTGGTCAGGCATAGAAAATAACATGTGTGAAGGTGTTAAAGCAGAAATAAACTAAGTGTGCTCAAAAATAAAAGTTTTGGAGTGGCTCAGTCAGTTAAGCATCTGGATCTTGGTTTCGGCTCTGGTCATTATCTCAGGGTCACTAGGTTGGGCCCCACTTCAGATACTCTCTCTCCCTCTGCATCTCCTCTGCTCATGCTCTAAATAAATAAATAAATAAATAAATAAATAAATAAATAAATAAATAATAAAAATCTTTAAAATAAGTTTTGTTAGATTCTAGCCTAGTGATCTGGGAATAAATACAAGAAAAAATGGCTTGACTTGGAAACTATCATATAGGACCTTGTATATCAAGATGGGTATTTTTATCTTTATATTAAGGACAATGAAAAAAATGGACAATTTTAAGGAGGTGTGATTATGATCAAAGTGACGCTTTAAAAGATTACTTTTTCGGGATCCCTGGGTGGCGCAGCGGTTTAGCGCCTGCCTTTGGCCCAGGGCGCAATCCTGGAGACTCGGGATCGAATCCCACGTCGGGCTTCCAGTGCATGGAGCCTGCTTCTCCCTCTGCCTATGTCTCTGCCTCTCTCTTTCTCTCTCTGTGACTATCATAAATAAATAAAAATTAAAAAAAAAGATTTTTTTTTCAGTAAAGTGCAGATGAAAATGGATCAGTACAAAACAAAAATAGATGCAAAGAAATATTTTAGATTATTTTAGTAGCCCAATTAAAAATAATAGAGATGAGTTAGCTTTGCTGATAGCAGTGGGGATAGGGTTGAGTAGATTCATTCATTCTTTCATTCAAAAAGTTAGTTCTTAAGTATCAACTATTTTTCATGCACTCTAGACACTGAACGATTAGAAGAAAACAATACCCACATGAGGCTTATAGTTTATAAGGGAAATCAAACATTTAAAAATACTGGTTATTAAGAGACTATGGCAAGAGGAATTTGCTTTTAATAAGGCTGTGAAAGTTGGCTTCTCAAAGAAAGTGACATTTCACCTACCACCTGAAAATCAGGATGATTCTATCTGAGCAAACAATAGAAAATAGAAAGTACCAGATAGAGATGAAAACACGTAAGGGAAAATCTTTGTTGAAGGACATACTGAGTTTGAGAAATTGAAACTTAGCAGGAATATAATAAACCACTGGAAAGAACAAAATGGGGATTGAAAAAAAAAAAGTCAAATCTTGTAGACCTTCAATGAGTATAAGTTATTTTTAGGTGACTGGGACTAATGTATGAAAAATAATTACAGTTGAAAAAGAGTGGACAGTTTTTTTTTCACACTGTAAAAGATATGTACTAATTAAACCATTTAGTTTAAAAAATTAAAATTTTATTTTTCTTAATTTTAATGTAATTCATTTTATAACATTTCCTTTATGGTTGCTGATTTGTATGTCTGTGGTTGGCTATCATTATTTTTATTAATTTATTTTTATTTGTTGTAATCATACACAATTCCACTATAAAATGAATGAAAAAAAATGCTGCTAGTAAAATACTCTTGTTAATCAGGTTAAAGACCCATGTGATAAGTAAACATGTAGGCAGTAAGGAAAAGATCACATTCTCTTCTCCTCTTCGTAGAGGAAATACTGCTCCATTTGTATGCCACTTGGGTTTTTTTCAGCCTTTCTCAGTTCTCAAAAAGCATGGGTAGCCCAGGTATTCCTGGGTTTTCACTGTCTGCAGTGAGGATGCATTCGGGTACACACTTCCTAGAATGGGTAAACATATTAGGACTGTATTTAACTCCTGAGGGGCAGACAGGATTTTAGGAAGTATATGTTTATGATATTTGGGAGGTTGCGTATTTAACAAACCTGGACATTCCTGTCACACGTTGTACAAATTCTTAGTAGTAAAGCTGATATTTTACTCTTCATCTCCCTGAATCCCTCAATTGGTTTAACATTCAGAAGTGAGGAGGAATTGCACTTATTAATGCTTTCAAAATCCCAAAGTGTGATTTTCTTCTAACATGTGAAAGGCAATCAAAAGATGTCAAAAAATTAACTGTGTTGAATGATGCAAGTAGTGAGTATTGCCAAGCTCATAGTATAAAATGTGTATCACTAAATCAGTTATGAATGCATAAGATTTTGTTTGGATTAACTAAATGCACCAAGATATATGAATAGCATCAAGAATAGTATTCTGGAATAGATGAATAATAGAAGACATTTTTTAGGTCCCTCATTGCCACCAAAAATGAAAACATGATAGAATTATGACTGAGAAAATAGTGCTTTTGTGAAAAGATTATTTGTAATAGAGGGAAGACTAACCATGAGATATGAAGTATTTATTCCTAATTTCACATTAGAAGATTTTACATTTATTTACAATTCTTAATCCTTAAATCTTAAAACCTTACTAGCTGCTTATTTTAATTTTTTTCCTTTTAATAGGTAAGTTAAAGTGAGCTAAATGGCATTTTGTTTATAATAAAACATCATTAGCCTAAAAATAAATAAATGATATTCGTATAGCTTAGAAATAATTTCTTATTCATGAAATACTAACCATATTATTCCTCATACTACTAGTACTAATTAATAATTACCAATCACCTCCCTGCTGACTATTGTACTAAGTGCTTTGCATGTATTATTTTATCTACTTAGCACAATTCTAAAGTTATTATTATAGATTTCATTTCATAAACCAGAAAGCCGACATTTAATAAGATTAAATACCTTTCCCAATATAACAGATCCAGCATGAAGAGTAGCTCAGTTTCAATCTAAGAAATCTTGTCCAGAGTCTATAACTCTAATTTTCTTCTATCCCAAACTATAGATCTTGTCCTACTTGAAAATGATATGAACTTTATAAAATTTCCTCAGAAACACACGAGGCCAAAAAGAAAATAGATGTAAATAAATATATTAACCGTTTTTAAGTTAATAAACCAACTGAAATATTTTTAAAAGAGAATAATATACATATATGCTGAAATAATTTTTTAACATGCTACAATTAATAGGAACAGGATAGAAATTGTTACTTTAAAAAAAGCTTTGATGTAAAAAAAAAAAAAAAATTAAAAAAAAAGGGATCCCTGGGTGGCGCAGCGGTTTGGCGCCTGCCTTTGGCCCAGGGCGCCATCCTGGAGATCCGGGATCGAATCCCACGTCAGGCTCCCGGTACATGGAGCCTGCTTCTCCCTCTGCCTGTGTCTCTGCGCCTCTCTCTCTCTCTGTGACTATCATAAATAAATAAAAATGTAAAAAAAAAAAGAAAAAAAATTTAAAAAAGCTTTGCTATGCCCTATTTTAAAAGAGAAATGGTTTCAAAACTTTGACAGCAAAATCATCATACGTTTTACCCAAAAGATGTGAAATGAAATCTCCTATTCAGGTACAATTCTGATAGTCATCTTCAAATGATAATATAAAGTTGTAGAACTTTCCAGCATTGCCCAATTTTGCTATGTGGTTCTCCACTTTTACATTAGAAACAGCTCTCATTAACTTGACTGGAGTGGTAATAGTTATTTTGTTTCAAATAAAATTGTGCTACTCTAAAACAACTTTTAATACTGCATATACAGTATTAAAAATCATGTTTCCAAAACAATTTTGACAATTCGCTTTTCAATCAAATATTTGACCTTTTCAAAGCACAATATAATTGACAGTGTCTTGGAACATCCCATGCTCCAACTTAGACAATGTGGAAGGACTTTAGAAGTCTCAGTATCATTTTACCCACTGTGGAAAATTTTATTGTAGTTTCTATAGGTTTATATAATGCATATTTTTAAATTTTTTTAAAGATTTTATTTACTTATTTGACAGAGAGAGAATGAGCACAAGCAGGAGGAGCAGCAGAGGGAGAGGGAGACGCTCTCCACTGAACAGGGAGCCCAAAGTGGGGCTCAATCCCAGGGCCCTGAGGTCATGACCTGAGCCAAAGGCAGATGCTTAACTGACTGAGCCACCCAGGCGCCACTCCCTGTAACAATTTCTTTCCAAGAAGTGAGCTGTTAAGAAAGTATAAAGGAAAACAAAATAACAATGTGAAACGTGAAAACAAGAGATTAATCAATCTGTACAAATGTACCCATTTTTTGACTAATGAAATTCAAATGCAAGTAAGTTTAAAACTCAGACAAACATTTTTCATGAGTTATTAATGTTCTTTGGTCATAGCACATATTTGAACATCTATAACATTTCCATATTTTTACTTATTTGTGGACTATATATATTGGAGGATACATGTGCTAAGCACAGTGACAGCACAACCGCCAGTGCAGACCTACTTACACTATATTCTCAGCCAAAATAGTTGTGTTGAAGTTGAATATATTGACTACTAATTCTGAATAAATTTCAATAGATATTTGATCAGCACTTATTCACTGTTCTGTAAGTTCTAGCCTTTCACCTTGACAGCTTGCAAAAGAAACCGCTACTAGGTTTAATTACTTTTTTCCCATCATGCAGAACGTTTTCTTCAGGCATATCAACCATTAAACATTTATAATCTTTCAGAGGAAATGCATTGAACTGGTGGAGTCTGAGATGCCATAAGCACATTTTCCCCCTTTATCTGGAGGTTATGATGAATTTCGTAAAGAATCCTAAGTTTTTAAAATTATTTTGCCCAACAGAGGGAATCGGGGGGGGGGAGGTGAACATATGTATGTATATTAATTGTTCCATGCTAATGTCAGGGAGGACAGTTCCACATTGAAAAGGATGTTTAAGCTAAAGTATGATCTTAATTCTTTTTATGGATTCTCATTGATCTGGTTCTGAAGCAATTACTTGACAAGGACATAGAAAATCATAAAGGAGAAGCCCAGCTAATGACAGTATAAAGACACTTCTGATAAGTGGTCAGAAATATGATCAAGGGCGATTTGAGTTGCTTTAATCACTTGGTATAGGTTTCTGAATTGCATTAATGATGGTCACATTCGTGTGTTATTAAGCCTCATTTCATACAGGCAAGTGCATGCCAGGAATGTAATAACATTTAAGCCGAAATATTGAAAGTGTAATGGTTATGCTTTCTATTTCATATTATTTCTATTTGGCAAACAGCTTTAAAATTCTCTAAAATTTATCGTTTTATGTTTTAATGTTTTTAGGAACTGCATTAAGCATTTGAAATCTAAGAAACAAAACTCAAATTAATTATACATATAGATTAATACTGCTTTTCTTATAAGTTCATCAATCGGGATAGAATAAACAGAACCCAAAGCATTATTAAATATCTGGCAGCATTATTTTCAGCATGCTTAACCAGAAAACCTTTCTATATGATTGCATGTTATATTAGGATAATAATTCCTAATGGCTAAGAACAGTTATAAAATCTTAGTAAATAAATACAAGGAAAGTCTGTCTTTCATATAGATTATGACCCAGCACAATTAAGGTCTGTCTACAGTGCTGCTCTTTTCCAGGAAAGATCTAGAAATCCAAGCTACCTGTATCTTGTGGCTCCAACAGCCACCAGGTCAGCCACAGAAATATCCATGGGATCCTCTGCATCTAGTTGGCCAATGATCAATGAAAGCCTATGATTGAAACAGTATTATGGTCAAGTGTCTGAATGTGTAAACCTTCTACCCACCTTCTACCCACAGTCCTTTGGCCAAGTTGCATAGGAAGTAAGGAACCACAGAGGACTGCAATGATGGGAAGTATTGTCTCCTACATGCCCAGGGTGAAGACGTGGGATTTGAGAGAAATCATCCCATCTCTGTCACATCTTATCTACTTATCTACTTATCTACTTACTTACCCCTTTTTTTAAAATCAGGAAATGGATTAAAGTTTATTTATTCACTCAACAAATATAAATATAGCAAGAAATTACAGTTCCAAGCAATTTGCTAGGAGCTAGGGATGCAATGGAATAACATTGAAAAGATCTTTTGCCCTCATTGAGTTTATATTTTCATGAGGCACTAAGCCTGGGGCAAACAAGAAGTTACATAATTACAGTTAGATTAGTGCTCTGAAAGTAGTAAGTGGGATATTATTTTAATATTCTATGGGGAATCATTTAGCTGAGGGAATCTCCAAGAGAATATTTTTCAGCTGAAACCTGCAGTACAAACTGATGCTGTGAAAGCAGACCAGGGACAAACATACCAGGCAAAGGGGACAGCAAGCATGAGGATCTCCAAACCAGAAAGAACTCGATGTGCATAAACAGGAAGATGGCCAAAGTGGCAGAAACCTAATACCTTACTTGCACTACAGTAGCTAGTTTTTGCCTTGGAGATCAAGGGAAAAGAATTGATATTTCTATCTTGCCAGGTTTTTGAAACTGCTTTTGCCCTGACAATATTTTCAAAAGTATTTTTTTCATAATATGCATGATATTCAAAATTGCTTCTATTTTTAGTAATAAAATGAGCTCCTTTAAATGTTTTCCTTTTATAATGTAATATCTAATACCACATGCTTTTCACAGGAAGGGCTATACTGAACTTTAAGACTATCTGAAATCACACAGGGTTTTCCACATGTAAAAAGCCATTTCCCGTAATGGTAGTAGAGAGAAATAGCTTATCATTCTCCTTCTACAAATTAAATTCCATACTTCTATATAAAATAAATATGTGTAGACTTTTAGAATATAACATCCCTTTATAATGTCAAGATTTGAAAATTTCACACTATAGGTGGAAATATTTTTTCCAACTTTATTGAGATATAATTGGCATATAACATTGTGCAAAGTTCAGTTGTATAAGGTGTTGATTTAATACAATTATGTATTGCAAAATTATTACTACCATAGCATTAACCAACAGTTGTATCATCACCTGCTTACTATTTCATTTTGTGGTGAGAACATTCTTTTTTCTTTTTTTTTTTTTTCTTTTAAGTAAGCACTATGCTCAGCACGGAGCCCAACATGGGGCTTGAACTCACAACCCTGAAATCAGCACCTCAGCTGAGATCAAGAGTTGGACGCTTAATGGACTGAGGCACCCAGGCCCCCCAGTGATGGGAACATTTAAGATCTACTTTCTTGGCAGCTTTGAAGTATGTCATATAAGAGTATTAACTATAATCAAAACATGCTGTACATGATTCATTATTCTCTTTACAACTGGAAATTTGTACCCTTTGACCAGCATCTCCTCATTTTTCCCAATCCCCCAGTCCCTGGTAACCACCGTTCTACTCCCTATTTCTGAATTCAGCATTTTAAGATTCCACATGGAAGTGATAGCATACAGTATTTGTCTTACTCTCTCTGACTCACTTCACTTAGCATAATGCCCTCAAGGTCCACCCATGTTATGGCAAAAGTCAGGAGTTCCTTCTTTCTTGTGGCTGAATAATATTCCATTGTGTGTGTGTCTGTTACATCTTCTTTTATTTGTTCATCCATTGAATAATACTTCGGTGATTTCCATATCTTGGCTATTGTGAATAATGCTGCATTGAACAGGGAAGTGCAGCTATCTCTTCCATATTCTGTTTTCATTTCCTTTAGATATTTACTCAGATGTGGAATTACTGGATCATTTGGTGGTTTGATCTTCAGTTTTGTGAAGAACCTTGATACTCCTCCGTACCTCCACAGTGGCTGAACAAATTTACATTTCCACCAATAATGAACAAAGCTTTCCTTTTCTCCACCTTTTCATCAATACTTGTTATCTCTTGCCTTTTGGCCAATAACCATTCTAATACGTATGAGGTGATATTGTGATTTTGATTTGCATTTCCCTGTACCTGTTGGCTATTTATACATCTTATTTGGAAAAATATCCATTCAGTTTTTCTCATGTTAAAATCAGATTGTATGGGTTTTTTGCCATTAGTTTTATGCGTTCCTTACATATTTTGGATATTGACCCCTTATTAAATATATGATTTGCAGCCATTTAATAGCATGCATAAAGTAATTAAAATTTATAGACAGCATGTGACTCAAGCTTAAAAAATAGTATGTTTTTATTATATACACATATTTTATTTTATATGTATATATTTTTCTACGTGTTGGTACTTAAAATTGTGACAAAAAATCTATTCTTTCAGATATAAAATAATGTATTCCTTTGAATAGTTCTTAAACTTTAGATTTTAATGAGCTTTATATATTTTGTTTTAATGTGTTATTTACCCTTAATTTAAATTTCAACTCACTTTATGACTCTAATAAGATGTATAGAAAAAGCACCATTAATTCATATTAGAAATTCCCTAAATCCCTTTACACTGATTCCCAAAATAAGTAGCATCAACCTCTCAGAGACATAATGCTAATTTTTATTGATGGCTACCATCAGGAAATTAGCAAACAATGTATTCTAAGTTTCGTTTTGAAAATCATAGATAGTAAAATAATGAGTCTGTTGATATTATATTGTTCTATTATGCTAAGAAATTCAAAGAATATATTATTGGAACATTTTGTAATTACCAATCATTCTCAAACCAAAGGCAGAAAAAGAGTAACAAATTATCTGTAGAGAAAAATCATCTTAATATTCTTTTTCCTTAAGCTTCATATTTATTTAATGTAAGGAACAATCAGAATAAGTGGTAACTGGTTTCTTAACATAAGGATATTATTAAGCTTATATTTTTCATAATTGTTATAGTTATTTCACTATCACCTTTCCTTTAAATATTTACATACACTTTAATATCTGTGCATATATTCATTTTGGAAGATTTTTTTCTTTCATTTTTGCCAAGTCATTCTATTAGAATTATTCAAATCACATAGATTAGTTATCGAAATTTTATTTATAATACTTTTTCATTGGTGATCATATAAAGTAATTTTTAATTTCCAGAAAGTATTTCCCAATATAAGTTAAGATATATCTACTTACCAATTAATTTTTATGAATAAGAAGTGGGAAAGTAAGGGAAACAACAGATGGTTTTGAATTTATTTGTAAAGTAACTCTAGTTTGATTTCTCAGTGAATTCTGAGTAAATAACTAGATGAAGGGCATGCTCTTTCTTTCAATATTTTATAAAATGTTTAAATCTATCCTGACATTTTTTGTGTTATTTCTCTTCCAAGTGTGATTTGTTGCTGGTGGTATAAAGAAATGCAATCAATTGGGTTGAAAATGATTTGATTTGAATGGTGCGCATAAATGATTTGAATGCAAGTATCCTTTCATAGAAAGAACATTTAAATAAAAATTAGAGAAATATGGCTAGGGGATAATTATTGTCATATGAATGAAATTGAATAAAGAATATGAGAAAGAATCTATTTGTCAGCTTAACTCATAATTTTAATACTGGGTATTAGCATTCATTGGGCTTGAGTTACCAAATAATCGAGGAATGAATTGCAAGCATTTATCTTTTGGAAAATAATATTGGTAAAGTGACAATACACGATAAACACAGAAATTGAGCTGAATTCTATAAAATATGTCGGTGCATCTTTTTGAGTTCAGATATTAGAAAATATACAAATGCCTCTCCATAACTCCCTGATTATTTGTTTGAAAAGAGCAGTGAACTGGTTTCCATCAAATAAGTTAGTTGAAATGAGATATTTAATTTGGAGAATTGAATTAGAAACAATATACTAGAGTACTGTAGGAAAAAAATAAACATTTAAAATTCACTTAAATGACAAATTGTATCTATAAGTCAAAACAGGAAAGAAATACCTGATTTTTTCATTGTCCTAATTATAAAACCATACTAATAATTACAAACAATGTGAAAGATAAAATAGTCTATTGTTGAGGAACAAATGCACAGATGCATCAATCCGGTTATATGACTAGGGTTATATGACTAGATGTACAAGAACAAAATCTTAGTAATTTTAAACAACAGATACTAATATATCAGCAGGTCTACATGTCTATCACAGATTTTAAGATGTTTAGGGGTTTCCTGCTTATCTTAGTCACTCAGGACTCCAGGCTGATCAAATAGTGACTGTTTGCCAGTTTCTAGAGGGGAGAAGAAAAAACTCAGAGGTCTCACACTTGCAAATAAGTGTTTGACTTATATATAACAACCAGAACCAATTTGATGCCTTCCTCCCGTACCACCCATCTAAAAAGTGCCCAGAATATATATATATATATATATATATATATATATATATATATATATATATATTATGTATCCCTGAGGTTAAGATCTGAAATAGCACTTGAATCAGTACTAGCTACCATCACAACAGGCTTCAAACTACATAGCCAACCAACCTGCTCTTATATATAATGCCATGTGAATACAAGGATATAGGTACATAATTCAGGACTCTGGAACTGTCCACAAAAATAAACAGTCTATACCAGACAAATATTAGATGGAAATCTGGTTCCAGGATGTAAAGACAGACCAAACAACAGGGTTCAGGTAAACATACACATTTATAAAAATAGGTATACAAATTGAGAACTACTTAGAATATTGCTGTCCTACTGCTTCTCCTATTGCTGTATTTAAGAAACTTTGTGACTGTGATATCACATTTCAATACCAGTCTTTTCTAAGTTCACTAGAACACACTAAAAATAAAACAAGTCATAAGCTTGTTCTACTGGGGAAGTTGAACTGGGAATGTACCAAATTGCAGCGATCCATGGTTTACTGGTCCTTGCATAGAATGTGGTACGGAATTGACTCCAGAGGGATAAATGAAGTGAACATTTGCCTGCTAACTCTCATTCATCATTGGTCAAAAGTCACCTTATGATGTGTTAATACCTTGCACTTTCAGGCTCATACATGCCTGGGTAGTTAAGCAGGCTTTCATAGTCCATCAGACAAGTCCTAAGACCAAAAGTAGAACATAAGGTAATATTTTTGAGGGGATCTTCAGTCAAGTCATAACTATTCTAACCTGGTATTCTCAAAAATGATTCGTGTAGAAAGTGATCAGAGGTGATTTGAAGCAGGACATGAGATGTATCCAGTAAAGGATCATTATTAGTGTTATTATTAGTCTATTCAGCTCCTTAGTTGCTCCTTCAATTTTTCTAATGTGTTTCTTCCAGCACATATTTAAAAATGAGGCACCATATCAGATTTTGAATCTCCGATTTAGATATTGCTTTTATTTTTTTGTGTGTTCTCTTTTCTAGATTTCTTTTCTACCTTTCCCTTCATTAACATTATTCTTGGAACTCTTGGACACAATTTCCCATCACATGCCACTTCTTTGGTGGAAGTGAGAAAACTGACATAGAATAAACTGGACTTTTCTTACCTTTCTCTGTCTTTATTCTCCACAACACTAACAGGTGATTGTATCAAGCTTAACTGAGGGATTGGAGATTATCAAAACAAAACAGCAAAAACAAATGCAATATAGAAACAGAAATATCATAGCTATGTGCTAAGTATAATATTTTGCAAGTCTAGGGAAAAACCATCAAGATATGTTAAGTAGGTTGCCATTGTCAGATTACCACTGGTGCTAACCAGACTTCCTTACCTTAGGTCTCTACCTTTCCCATACTCTACTTATTCTAATCACTACTTTTCAAATTTGCACCTACCAGTGGTGATACTAATAACTGTCCCAGAATACAATTCCCTAATATATATAATCTTCATATACTCAATGCACAAATCAAACTAATTAGTATTTCCCTAAATTTGATTCAATTGGCTTTGAGGGACAATCCAGAGAACTTCAGTGATGGACACTGACACACCGGATATATTTAAAAAACATAGATCATCAAAGTCTGAAGTCCTTCAAGATCCTTGTGAGTAATTATGAGAAAACACACACACACACACACACACACACACACACACATTGCAAGCATTGAAAGTGCTATTGGGACTGTATAATCTAAATCCATAAAAGATAAATATTTTCCTAACTGGCTTACAATTATAAGGATCGAATTTATGGGAGCTTATCAAGGTCTACTATTGCTATATCATTCTCTAGATCTCTATGTTAAATATCTTGCTAGCCTGTTCATGTGTTGTCTGTTCAAAAAAAAATCCCAACCACAGAGTAGCTGTGATGTTGGCATTTTCCAGATATTTGTTATCAAAAGGAGAGAATTTTTTTATTTTTCAACATCATCCTTGAACATATGATGCGTGTGAGCTCATCTGGACTATGGTGATCAGTTATATGGTCAAACGTTGGTCTAGATGTTTTTGTAAAGGTAGTGATTAACATGTACAATTGGAAGACTGAAGTAAATCAGATTTTCTTCCATAAGGCAGATGGGGCTTCTTCAATCAGTTGAATAATTTAAGAACTACAACAACAAAAAAAATAGGTTTCTCAAAATAAAAGAAATGAGGTTTTCCAAAGAAAATTCTGCCTCAGACTACAATATAAGAATTCTGCCCAAATTTCCAGTTTTCAGACTTGAGAAAGCAAATTTTTACCTGAATCTCCTGACTCTTGTTTTAGAAAACAACGCATCCCCTTCTCCTGGCCTACTGGTGAAACATATCCTTGTCTGGAATTCCAAACAAACAAACAAACAACAACAACAACAAAACCTGATATTTAAGCCTTTGTATTTTATTACATTGGCAATAATCGAGAAAAAGTTATGCAAAAAGAAAGAAATTTTCTGTAATGTTTAGATAATGCCAAAGCAAGATCTTTCGAGCACTGGTTTCTCAGAAGGGGGCTTTGCCTGAAGAAGCAGCCTCAGGCCTATCCCTATTTAGCCTCACTAAATGTAAGAGAACAGATAATTCTGAACAGAGACTGCAGGATAAAAGCAGTGAGATGCTACCACCTTTCAAGGTGGGTCACCATTAAATGGCAGTATCACAGGCCAATTTCACCTGTCAATGAAATGAGTGAGAGAAAGAATGGGAGAAATATCATGAAGAAGAAAGAGACCACATCCAAGTTGTGTTTCTTATTTCTCCATCTCATGGTAAAAGTTTAATCGAAAGATAGGAAAGAAGGAAAGTAAAGAAGAGCAGGTGGGCCAAATTCTTCTCCACAGAAACAACAGGTAAGTCCACTTATGAATCCAGCATCACTTGGAGAAAAAAACAAAACAAAATCTCAAGAAACAAATTCCAAAGGGGGGCACCTGAGTGTCTCAGCTGGTCAAGTGTGTGCCTTTGGCTTAGGTCATGATCCCAGGGTCCTGGGGTGGAGCCCTACATAGGGCTTCCTACTCAATGGGGAGCTTGATTCTCCTTCTCCCTCTGACACTTCCCCTGCTCATATTCTCTCACTACCTCTTTCTGTGTCAAATAAATAAATAAAATCTTAAAAAAAAATTCAAAGAAAAAAATAGACCACACCCCAAAGGCTATAGTACAGGCAAGGATCTTGTTCTTGACTGAATATATAATAAGGGATTAAAGAAAAGTAGAAAAAAACTTTGAGATTCCTCAGAGGGCTCTCAAGAAAAAAGAAATCAAACTTCTTAGCTTTGCCAATTAAATATCTCCCGAATCAACATGCCTCATGCTTATGAAATATTTATCAATTATTAAGCATACAGAAAAACACAAATCAGAGCATTGACTTTGCTGTGTTACATAAAATTATTTAAAAGCCAATGTAATATTTCAGAAGAATAATGTAAGACAACATTCCCCCCACTGTATTCCTATGGTTAAAGAATAAGAATAAAGAGGAAAAGGAGGAGGAGGGCGAAGAGAAGAAGAAGGAGACAAAGAAGAAAGAAGAGAAAGAGGAAGAAGAAGAGTGCATTATGTTCTAAAATATATCTTTAAACTCTATGGATGCACTGATGAAGGAGATATTCATTCCTCCACCCAAGAAATATGTGCCAGATACAATGCAACAGCATGGTTATAAATCTTGAAGAACATATAACAGTGAAAAACGATTATTTCTATTTTTGTACAAGTATGTTTCTCCTTCTATCACAAGGTGGTTTCTATGTCCACCAAATACGACTGGGCTGGCCTTGTGACTTGCTGGGTCAATAAAATAAAGTCAAAGTGGAGAAATCTGTTTACAGCCTGGGACAGCTTATGATTTTGTGCAGTTGGAAGCCAACTGCCATTTAAGAAAGCCCACTGCCTTGTTGGAGAGCAAAGTTGGGTGGATACAGAAAGACCCTACAAAATAAGGGACTATGAGGGGAGATAAGAGGTCCAACCAGCCTCCCACCATTCCACCCACTCCAGCTAAGGCACCAGATAAGTGAATGAAATCATGATGGATCCCAATCCCAGTCAATTTTCCTGAGCCAATACAAAAGAATCCCATACAATATGGAAAACGTATCTGCATTAATTTTCCTACATCATTCAAATATAAGCATTATATCAGGACCAAGTTAGCCACATTATGGCATATTAAAATGAAATAAATTGCAGGAAAATTGTGTAAGCACAACAGGAAAAAAAAAAAGAGGCTAAATATCATACAAAAGGCAGATGAAGAATTCCCGTTGGAAGATAACATTTTCCAAAGGATTGAAATTGATTTCCTGAGTGTTTTGAAGAATTTACTACTAATGATAATTCTATTGTACACAGGCTCAAAAAGGAGATGATAAAATAATAAAATGAGATAATAAAGGGCTTGAACTAGAGAAATAAATTGAGAACCAATTACTGAACCACCACTTACTCTGAAAAAATCTGATAACCAATAAGAGTATTTAATATTTATTAAGTAACTACTATCTACCAGGAACTCTTATAATCACATCGCTTGTGTTACCACTTTTTAGTCCACACAATAATACTTCGAGATAGAAAAAACATTAGTCTCTCCCTTTTAAAAATAATGTAACGTACACAAGTAGGTTAAACAACTTTCCTAAGGTTTCCTTAAGGTAGAACATTATAAAGCTAGCAAGCAAATCTTGGTTGTATGTCCCCAGAGACCCTGCTTTTAACAAAATATCACCACAGTGCACTGCCTCTAGAAAAGAAAATCAAAATTAATCTCATGAAGTAACGCAGAGGGGAGGGGGAAAAAGACAAGATGATTAAAGTCAGTTGAGAAAAATTATGGATAAGGAGAACAGATAGCACTAGTTCAATATAAAGTTAGTTTATAACTAAGTAATAAAAAATCAATAAATGAAAGAAAAAATTCAAACACATAACAGCAAACTTTCTATAAAATGAAGGAAGAAATGAATATTTTGATTGAAATTAAATTACAAGAGGACAATTTGATACGAAATTAGCAGCATCAAAGCACATTCTAGTTATATTATTATTCAACTATAAAGATAAAGATGGTTTCTTCAGGCATTCAGATAAGAAAAGAAAAATCATAATCATATGGAGACTACCATTAACATAGGAAAACAAATGCAAAGTGGCCATGAAATACTAAGGAAAAGATCTACAGCATTATATCAGGCAATTTGTCCCTGTATTATAAAGACAGGAGGCAGAAATTCTCAACTATCAATGAGTTGAAAATTTCAATTCATTGAAATTGAATTGAATTGAAATAATGACTCTGAGTTACAGGAAAGCTGTTAACTGCACTGGTTCAAGGTAACAAGTTTCTTTTACTCTAAAACTAGAGAAAAAAGGGTGACGAGATGATTTTATCTTTATGATTAAAGATCAATATATAAAAACACTGACGCAGGAGCTCAGTTGGTTAAGCGCTTCTGCCTTCTGCTCAGGTCATGATCTTGGGATCCTGGAAATTGCACCAACCCCCCCACCTCCCTATCTTCAGGCTCCCTGCTCAGTGAGAAATCTACTTCTCCTTCCCCCTATGTCCCTCCCCCTCATTTGTGCTTGCTCTCTCTCTCAAATTATAAATAGATAAACAAACAAAGGCAATGAAGACAAGGTAAGCCACCAAAACTAAGAGACAGGAGAGAAGAAAAGTGCAAATCATCTCCCCCCCCAAATGTCTAACATTGAAACTATCCAATAAGTGGTTTATTTACCAACTTGTTGATGGTTTTAGTGGCTTCTCTTATTATAGTTATGCGATCATTTAGTCACTAATATATTACACTGAAGAAATAGTTGTTGGAAATGCAGAAATTTCTTTCATCTCACATGACTGTTTCTCCTAAATTAAATTACATACAAGTATTTGCCTTTAAACAACACAACTTCATTCTTATAAAGCTATTTGATGTATTGATGTAAAAATGCATGTGCCTATATATTTACTTATCAATGCATAGATATCTAGAAGCCTGCTAGCTAAATGCTAACTTACTGAGCTGAGTGGTGGGATATGTTCATTTTTTTATTTTTCTTATTGCTTGAAATTCCTACTAACAGACATGCAATAACATATCAAATATACCTGTGAGCATTAACACAACCTGAACACACACAGAGTATGCGTTAAATAATCCCTTTAATTTTTTTTTTATTTTTTTAAAGATTTTATTTATTCATGAGCGACACAGAGAGAGAGAGAGGGGGGCAGACACAGGCAGAGGGAGAAGCAGGCTCCATGCGGGGAGCCCAACACAGGACCCGATTCGGTAAGGAACCCCTTTAAAGACACATAATTGTGTCTCTTTCATTTCGCTTGCCTCTAGCCTCTTGTCTAGTCAGACAAGACTGACTACAACTGAAATAAAAAAGGTTGCTTCCTGTGTTCTCCTATGGGGTTTTGAAGGTTTCCTGTCTCATGTTTAGGTCTTTCAACTCTTTTGAATTTATTTTTGTGACAGTGTAAGAAAGTGGTTCAATTTCATTCTTTTGTTTGTTGTTGTCCACTTTTCCCAATGTCATATGTTGAAGAGACTATCTTTGTTTCCACCAGATATTCTTTCTGTTTTGTTGGAGATTAGTTGACCATATAATTGTGGGTTCATTTCTCCATTTTCTATTCTGTTCCATTAATCTTTACATCTGTTTTTGTGTCAGTACTATACTGTCTTGATCGCTACAACTTTGTAACATAACTTGAAGTCTGGAATTGCGATGTGTCCAGCTTTATTTTTCTTTTTCAAGATTGCTTTGGTGATTCAGGGTCTTTTGTGGTTCTATACAAATTTTAGGACTGTTTGTTCTAGCTCTGTGAAAAATGTTAGTGGTATTTTGGTAGGGATTGTGTTAAATCTGTAGATAACTTTCGGTAGTATAGACATTTTAGCAATGTTTTTTCTCCCAATTCATGACCATGAAATATTTTTGTGTCATCTAAAATTTCTCTCAAAAGTGTTTTATTGTTTTCTGAGTACAGATATTTTACCTCTTTGGTTAGGTTTATTCCTGAGTATCTGAAGGGTTTGGGTGCAGTTGTAAATAGGATTGATTCTTTGATTTCCCTTCCCACTGCTACGGAATTGGTGTATAGAAATGCCACAGATTTTTGTATGTTGATTTTGTGTTCTTTCACTTTGCTGAATTCGTTATCAGTTCTAGCAACTTTTTGTAGGAGTCTTGAGTTTTCCATATAGAGTATCACGCCTTCTATAAATACTGAAAGTTTGACTTCTTCCTTGATGATTTGGATGCCTTTTTTATTTATTTATTTATTTATTTATTTATTTATTTATTTATTTATTTTTTGGTCTGCTGAGGTTACGATTTCCAATGCTAGATTAAACAACAGTGGTAAACGTGGACATCCATTCCTGACCATAGAGGAAAAGTTCTGTTTTTCCCGATTGAGGATGATATTAGCTATGGTTTTTTTGTATATGGGTTTTATGATGTTGAGATAGGTTCCCTCTATCCCTACATCGTTGAGGGTTTTTATCAAGAAAGGATGCTGTACTTTGTCAGATGCTTTTTCTGCATCTATTGAGAGGATCATATAGTTCTCACCCTTTCTTTTATTAATGTGCTGTATCACTTTGTTTGATTTGCAAACATTAAGCCACTCTTGCAACCTAGGAATAAATCCCACTTGATTAGAGTGAATGCTTCTTTTAATGTACTACTGGATTCAGTTTGTTAGTATTTTGTTGAGAAATTTTGCATCCGTGTTCATCTGCGATATTGGCCTGTGTTCTCCTTTTTTAGTGGAGTCCTTCCCTGGTTTTAGAATCAGGATAATGCTGGCTTCATAGAATGAGTTTGGAAGTTCTCCTTCCACTTCTGTTTTTTGGAACAGTTTGAGAAGAATGGGTATTAACTCTTCTTTACATGTTTGGTGGAATTCCCCTGGGAAGCCATCTAACTGGCCATGGACTTTAGTTTTTGGGGAGATTTTCAATTAGTGACTCAATTTCTTCATTGGTTTTTGGTCTATTTACATTTTCTCTTTCTTCCTTTTTTAGTTTTGGTGGTTTATAGGTTTCTAGGAATTTATCCATTTCTTCCAGAGTGTCCAATTTGTTGGCATATGATTTTTGATAATATATTCTTATAATTATTTGTATTTCTGTGGTGTTGCTCATGATTTTTTCTCTCTCATTTGCAATTTTATTTATGTGGGTCCTTTATCTCTTACGTACATTTTTTGTAGATCACGTGTCATAGTTAAACATGTACATTTGTTTGTGCAATTTTTTAGTAGTCTGCCCCCCTCCCCAGTGGAATGTAAACTCATAGGAGTAGGGACAATATTGGTATGTGACTGAGCAAGATGAAAATTAGGATACTGTTTTTTTTTAGTAGTGTAGTAATAATATTTATGCAAACTCTAGTTAGTACTTTTTATTCAGACATGTACATTTAGCTAATTATCTCATTTAAAGCAGCTTTGTAAATTTCAGTAATAAGGTCAGTCTCTAAGTTTTAGTTTAAAGCAAAATTTATTTCTGTCTTCATTTCATGCATATCACACCTTTTCCAAAAGCAATGAAACCCATTCAAACATGGAGTCTATTTTAAGCCTTAAAGCTGAATTTTTTCCCAATTATCAAGTAACAATGTTTAAAGAGAAATATGCTTTGAAAAAAATTGAGGAAGCTTTTTATTTAATAACTATGTTCATATTCTTCATATACATATTTTATAAGTTATATTAAGATATAATATTTAAATAGTGAACATATGTGCAACACTTCTTTTCAGAGTTTGTAATCAACATTTTTAGCAATCAGTATGCTATAGACAACAAGAAATCAGGGTGGGCACCTGCCATCATGCCCCAGCAGGTCCATGAGGGCCCTTGCTATACCAGACATGAATTCTTTCTTCCCAGACCGTGGATTCAAGGTAATCTGAGAAGATTCTGCAGAAAAGCCCAAAGTGACTTTCACGCTGGGGTGGGGCATTGAGGGAGATGATCCTAGAACTGATAGTATCAGTTCACTCTAGCTCCTTGTTGCCTTTCAGCCTGGTTTATGAACTTCAGGGATGAATTAAGATAAGTGAAACATATTTCCTGCCATGAAAAAAAAGTTAATTCCTCCATATAATTCCTTAGAAGGCTGGAGGATGTAGACTCTAGTTGGGCAGCCTCTGCCAAAAAAAAAAAAAAAAAAAGTAGAGACAGTATATGAGGATACCATAGCCCCCTGCCATGGGTCTACAATAGAGCAGATACTCAATTAATTATTTCTGAATGAATGAATAAATGATGTTTCTAAAAAATGCACTTAAATTTCAGACTTTGTGGGAAAATTTTTTTCTTGTAAGAAGCGTATACCTACACACAAAATATAATTTCTTTATATTAATAGAGGAATTTTTGAAGAAAATTAGAAAAATACAATCCACATCTCCCAATCACATTTTTCTCATTATCTGTAGTTTAGTTTATGTAATTCCATTTGACCTTTATTGCTATGTGTATAGAGGGTGACAATACTTTCCTCATAATCAAACATACAGAAAATAAAGGATGAAGGAGAAAAAAGATCATAAACTGATAACACTTACACACAAAGCAATCCTGTTTGATTGTATAGGAAAAGCAAAATTTCTTCAGATGGGCCATTCTAGTTCATGGTTTTGATAGTTTGAAAACAAAAAATCACCAATATAAGTACGTTCTACTTAAAATTAAAGAGACCTACTTTAGGCATAGGATACATTTCTTCAAGGGCACCTGATTGGCTCAAACAGTGGAGTGTCTATGTTTATTCAGCTCAGGTCATGAGCCCAGGGTCCTGAGGTCAAGCCCCACATCCAGCTCCCTGCTCAGTGGGGAGTCTACTTCTCCCTCTGTCTCTGCCTCCTCCCCTCTCTCCCCACTCCTGCTCTCTGTCTCTATCTCTCAAATAGATAAATTAAATCTTAAAAAAAAAAAAAAAGAAAAGGATGCACTTCTTCAGCTATACTTATCAAGCCAAGTAAGGTTTATGAATCCCATAATGAGAGCAAGGTGCAAGGAGGAAGGGAGTGAACTGTGATTGGCAAATCAAGTCTCACTCCTTGAGATTTTGAGGGAGTGAAGAAACACTGGAAGAATGTGATTTAGAAACTCACTCTACTGAGGATTTTTCTTGTTTTTTTCTAATCAGATATTTACTATTTATTAATACTTGTTTATTTGCAAAATTTTGTACTGTGATGTCTTCTAAAATAGTTAAAACTAACCTACAAATATGTACAGCTTATAGCAAAGTGAAATGTACTCAGAGTAAGCAAGAAAAAAAAAAAGAATAGGAAAAGAGGGATGCCTGGGTAACTCAGCGGTTAAGCATCTGCCTTCAGCCCAGGGTGTGATCCCGGAGTCCTGGGATCAAGTCCCATGTCTGGCTCCCTGCGTGGAGCCTGCTTCTCCCTCTGTCTATGTCTCTGCCTGTCTCTTTCTCTCTCTCTGTCTCTCATTAATAAATAATAAATAACTTTTTTTAAAAAAAGTATAGGAAAAGAAGATGAAGCTTGAATAGTTTAATATACAGGTTGCATATATGAGGTGATTTGTACTTAAACAAGTCACACAGTAAAGAACTACCTAACATCTAACTTGACAAGGAAGAACGAGTTGCAAGTTTTAAAATTCCCAGAATTTTCCTGGAAAATAGTAATTAGTCTGATATTTATATTAAACAGGATATTGTATTTTTATTGTAAGATTTTAAACTGAAACTTTGTGCACTTATTATTGGATATGAACATTTCCCTGGATGTATAAATAAATGAACCAATATAAACTGCTTATACTGAAAGTTACTTCTTTCATTTCTAATCAAGTATGCTAAATATATGTTAAAGGAAAATGTAAATCGTCTTTAACATTTAGTACATTTCTTTGTGGTGTTACTTTGATTATTCAACTTAAATGCATAAAATTATTCACTTTCATCAAATATAAAATTTTTTATTCTCCTATCTGTTTAAATTCAAATTATAAGATAGGTTTGTTTCATATTTGAAGTTCTATGATACTCTACGGCATAATAATTTCTAAGGAGGAGAATAAGACCTAATGGTTATTTTTAATCCAATTTTCCCTTAGTCATGAGCCTCTGTAAACTAAAAAGATTTCTATTTTCTCACTGTGTTATTATCAGAGCCACAAGAAATATAAATATATTGAGGTATAGTCATGAGTCCTTGGTCACTTCCTAGTTATGATGACCTTAGGGAAGGCAGCTGAGCTACTAAATAGTTTACTATTATGTGACTATACCATGGTTGAAATAATCAGACTTCTATATAATACATATCACGTCTTAGTATATCTTCACTCGCCTGCTTGATTTTATTTTTCGTCCTTTAATATATTCCCTAGTTGTCTGTTGACTTGCTTTTATATTCCCTAGTTGTCTGTTGACTTGCTTTTTCTCACTTCCTGAAAATGATTTTATTTATTTACATTATACTGCTCCCTTAATACCATAATATTACAACCTTCTTGATTAATTCAATCTCTTAGTCAAGTGGCTTGTGCATCTGAAGTTTGGCTACTAAAAACCCATCTCATAGCTGTGAGTTACAACTGTATCTATGAACCACTACACAGGATATATTACCTATTTGTCTCATAGAGTGTAAGTTCTTTAGCTTTCTCCAGGTTGAAGAAAATCCAGGACAAGGAAAACTTTGTCCCTAGAGCATTTCTCCTTTTTTCTTTTTTTGATTTTTTACACATTTAGCATTCAGACTAATAAGCATGTAGTTATATACCACATACTTACTATCATATCTTAAAGTTAGATTTAAGTTTCTCGAGAAATGACCTTCTCTATGTTAATTTATTTATTCATTCAAGAAGATTTATTGAATGCACACCATCTGTAGAAACTAAGTAAGGTACTTATATAACTGTGAATAGGCTGTAAATTGAAAAGAAAAGTGCCTTCAAAGTACTTTCAGAGAGTGAATAAATGAGAAAATTTAAGAAATGATATAATTTTATATCATTGCTTTCTTGAAAAGTCTAGTACTGGGTAGACTTACATTTCTCACTAACTGTTCCTTATTTAAAAAAAATTCAGTGTTCTTCACTGCACAAATAAATGAAGGGTATTCATATTCTCTCAATAATCTCAACAGAGTAAGGACAGACTTCTATAGCTGAGGTGACCATCAAATTTATGGCCTAAATCAGTACAATTTGAGGGGCTCCTCAGTGGCTCAATCAGTTAAGTGGTTGTTTCAGCTCAGCTCATGATCTCACAGTCCTGGGATCGAGACCCACATTGGGCTCCCTGTTCAGGAGGAGTCTGCTTTTCTCTCCCCCTCCTGCTTGCTCTCTCTCTCAGATAAGTAAATAAAATCTTTAAAAATAAGTTAATAAGTTAATAATTAAAATAAGTCAGTACAATCTGAAAGTGAAAAGAACATTACTAGTAACTGCCAAACAGCAGTCTTGAATCAGGTTACCAGGGCAAATCTGTACTTGTAGTTCTGGTAGATAGAGTTTTGCTGAGCTAGAAATGGAATTTTTAATCACTTCACTGATTCTAAGCAACACATAAGACATCTTGCCAACCAAACAGATACATTAAAACAAACAACAGTGAAGACAAAATTAGGTAGCATTTTGAAGTAATCCTCATTAGAAGGAAGGAACAAAGCCATTTTAGAGCACTTAAAAGGAATGCAGTCTACATCTTTTCCTGGAGGGCTCTATGTAGTATGGCACAGTTCCTGTGTTTGCTACAACATTAAAATGGAAAGCTTGGAGTTCCATGACCCATTGACTTCTTCCAATCACCAAATATTCACAGATGTCTCCTGTGTTTTTCATAGATTATTTAAAAATCTGTAGATCCTAGAATTTTTATAAAATGTGCAAATTATTTAATGTGAATACTATTTGGCTAGTAATCAAATGCATGAGTTAGAAAATATTTGAACACTAAAACTGTCCAGTAATGTAACTTTTAAAGGAAGTATGAGATAGAATAGATATATCTGTAAAGGAGATAATTTTAATAACCATTAGAATTATTTTAATAAAGCACCCTATTTCTTTTTTAAAAAACTCCACTATTTCTATTTGTGAAAATAACATACACCTTACCCTCACTTTTGACTGAGAACAAAAGAAATGAAGTGAAAATCTAAATTTACACAAATGACAATATTATTAGGATTAAGGTCAACCCATATATGACACTTCATAACATATTTCTGAGATATTTACTGGTAACTTAATATAATTTACAATTATTAAGATGAGCTTCAACATCACCCATTTTAGCTACGCTAAACCCATAAACCATAGCCTTCTTCCAATCATGCGTATCATAGGTTAGATATGAAACACAACTGAATTCTGAAAACTCAGGGTAAAAGAGTATGGAGATGTTTAATACTTATTAACATGAAAACTGAATGCTGGTAGACATTCTCAACATACATTGATATTGTGAGTTTATGCCTCAGCATTAGAACTATAAAATTTATGTTTAGCAGCATATCATTTTCTACTTTCTCTCCATAGCTTATGATTTGTACGGCATTATGATTCTCCTATAATATTATATAATTTCTCATTTTGTTTTGACAGAAGGAACAAAAAAAGGATGAGATAATTTCTCACACAGGCCATCATGAGAAAAGCAATGCATCCTCCAAATTAAATATTTGCCTAATACTTAGTCTGTTAATAGTGGGCTTATAGTTGGTATTTATAACTGTATGCATCTTTCTTCCAAAGACAGTTTTATTTTATTCTTTGGTCACAAGAGGAAAATAAATACAAAAAAAAAAAAAAAAAGTATAACCAATGGTACATATGAACTTTACACTCGTACCAATATTATACATTTCTTCAGAAAGAGTTATCCTCTGACATAGTATAGATAAAATTGAGAAGTTGCATAAACATGAATAATTCTTGGGATGCGTGGGTGGCTCAGAAGTTGAGCATCTGCCTTTGGCTCAGGGCATGATCCTGGGGTCCTAGGATCGAGTCCCCCATCAGGCTTCCTGTATGGATCCTGCTTCTCTCTCTGCCTGTGTCTCTGCCTCTCTCTGTGTGTCTCTCATGAATAAATAAATCAAATCTTTAAAAAAAAGTGAATAATTCCTAATTTATCAGACAATTATTTCTAAATATTAATTTTGAAAAGTTCCCCTTCCCCATGCAAAACAACCCTCATAGTTGTTTAGAAATATGAATCCTTTATTTATTACTTTTTCATAACTAGTTTTCTCATGTGTAAAATGGGGATAGTAATTATCTCCTGACCCTAGAGATTGATTGGGAAATGCATAGGGCATACCTCAAGGATCTTTAGATCTTTTGCTGGGAAAATGAGAATACCAAAGGTTTTTGTTTTGTTTTTGTTTGCTTCTGGAATTCTGTTACATGAAAATATGAGAATTGGAAGTGTCTAAATAATGTATGTATTTGAAACCATGGGGAGAAGTGCTGAGAGCTCCAGGACAAACAGGGATTAAATAGGGTTCATTTGTCTTCCAACTTCCAGTGTGCAATCTACTTCCTATTCATTCCCTCCAGATAGGTTTCCAGAAACTAGTCCTTTTGTAAAGGGCCTGTGTTGCTACGATCTTACCTCTGAGGTCCTAATTACTGTTCTGTTCTGTTCCTTTGAACATAACCCTACCCCCTTTGCTCAGAATTTTCCTCTTCAACGCAATCCCCCATGTAGCTGGCAATCCTATTATGCAGATTTTTATTAATTTTTTCTGAGATCATACTGGCACATAATTTTCACACTATGTCCTCTGATCTGTTCACTAGAAAATCATGTATATCAGGGACCTTACCAAGTATCAAAATTCCCCCATTACCATTTTCATTAAATTTCATAAATCTTTGCTTTTGAGCTCTTACAACTAAAAAACATTGGCCAGCTTCTAATTCCATGACAGTCTATGACAAAATTAAAAAAAAAAAAAAAAAAAAGGCTGTCTACAATCTGCACCTTTCTTCCACCATTATTTGCTGTTTAGTATTAAAGTCTTCTTAAAGCAGAGCCAACCTTCTTGTAGGGTGACAGAAGGGACAAGAACGTGATTGAAAGGTTACATGAGGCTTAGAATTTGAGCTTCTTTAATATTGTAATGGTGGTTCCAGAATGGAAGAATGGTCACTACTAGAGTTCCCAGTTCATTTTAACTGCCTTTCCCATAGAGTTGAAAGTGCTTTGGGTAATATCAGATTTCTTCACAATCCCCAAGCCTACTCATCTCCAGCCTTGAACAAAGAACACTGAGTGCAAATAACACAAAGATGATAGAAAAGTGAGAGTTTCAGATTACCATGGGGCCCTGCTCTGTTTACGGGTGGGATGAAATTCCCATAGCTAGAGGCACTCCTTTGAATTGAGGTGAAATAATTATCTCCAGAAAATTATTATTCAAATATACAAATGGTTCAGCCCTCATTAACACACTGTCACAGTTTACTTGATCAAATTAAAGAATCCGTGGTTTCAGGGTTCTGTAAATAAAAGGAAAAACTGTCAGTTTTGCTTCATGAAATTGCAAATCTCTCATACACAGCACCGGGCCAGAAAGGGAAGGTCTGTCTGCAAAGGACCCCGCCGTGAAGCTTGACCTCCTGAGGGTTGTGATTGAAGTATAAGGAACCATGATGCCTGAGGTTTGAGGTAGGCAGACAGCAGTGAATCTAAAACCAATTCTGATTTTTTTTTTTTTTGCTACAATTTCACCTGGGGTTGTTTCTGATATGGTCATGCTTATGATGTGTTAGAACATGTAAAACGTCTCCTTTTGTATTTGAGAAGCAAAGATGGCTAAACATTGGAATAGGCTTTTAGAAAACATGATAAAATATTTTTTCCCAAAGTTCTATTTTATTAAAAAATCAAGAAATACAATTCCACTTCCAAGTCTTCCTGAAGGTAAGGGATAAAATTAAGGACATTTCAATATACTTTCTCTATTTAAAATAATGATTTCATAAGATTATGTAAATTTGAAGATATGTATATGTATCACAGCTTGTTAATATTTATATATATATCAAGGTAAAATAAACTAAGAAGATGTACTTAAAAGATTTATTTATTTATTTATTTATTTATTTAAAATATTTTTTTTATTTATTAATGAGAGACACACAGAGAGAGGCAGAGACATAGAGGGAGAAGCAGGCTCTCACAAGGAACCCAATTTGGGACTCCATCTCTGGACCTAGGGATCACGACCTGAGCCAAAGGCAGATGCTCAACTATTGAGCCCCCCAGTATCCTCTTAAGAGACTTCTTTGCAATCATCTAAAACTGAAATTAAAATTTAGGACTAGGTCAGACATTTCTTTGTCCCTATAGAATCATAACCATGATAAAGATCCATCTCAGTTAAAATTTTCTTTCAACATGTCATACAGTAATATACCCAGACTACTTGAAGGTGTTTGCGTGAGGTGTAGCATTATGAGGGATGAATTTATGTTTTTCATTTTAACCTACCTGAGCTGGAGAATAGCTGATAATTAGAGCAATTACTGAGTTTGTGCTCTTGCGGTCATTCTTCACAGGTGACAGTGGAAGAAACATGACAGTATGTTACATTTCTCTAATTACTTTTTGTGTCAATTATATAACACTATTAAAAATATAATTATTATACTTGGGGTTCTTTTATATATCTACTTATTTTCTTCATGTTTGTATCTTTCCTGCTTATAGATGTAATAGTTTGCTCTGTCTATGGTTCAAGTCATATGTTTGTTTTCACTGCCTTTTGATCTTGGATTATTTATAGTATTCTTAAATGAAAACCGACAATATGTATCAAGTTATCATCACAACTCTTTAATTATGTGAGATTCCTTCTGAATTATTTTATGCCAGGATAGGAATAGTAGTTATTGCATTAGGGCAAGAGAGTGTACAGTTTCAGGAAGTGGATACGTTTTCTCTTTTTCTCAAATTCCTAAGTCTTAAAGCTTCTCTTGATTTAACTTTCCCTGTGTATGAATAATTATGCAAAAAAGGCCAGATTCTAGATTCAAGTATAATATGTGTTATTCAAGTTTTCTGGATCGTAGTCCTATTAACAAATATTTCAACTGCAATAAGAAGGATTTAAGTCCTAATCCAAAAAAAATGATAAATAAAAGAAGAAGAAGAGGAAGGAGAAGAAGAAGAAGAAGAAGAAGAAGAAGAAGAAGAAGAAGAAGAAGAAGAAGAAAAAAGAAGAAGAAGAAGAAGAAGAAGAAGAAGAAGAAGAAGAAGAAGAAGAAGAAAAAGAAGAAAGAGGAGGAGGAGGAGGAGGAGGAGGAGGAGGACATAAATGAACTAAGCGGCCACTAATATCTTATCCCAACCTTTCCAATTATGCATTCTGATAAATTACGAATTCATGCTTTACGAGTTGAATTAATGCTTCAAATGAAAACAAATAACATAGCAGCACACCTACACTGAACCAAAACCACTATTTTGAGGGAATGACAATAAGAGACTCGATAAATTGTTCAAACATGTCATACTGGTCACAATAACTTAGTGAATGACAAAATTATCAAGTTTCAGAGAGACAGATGTCTTTCTTTTTTTCTAGGTCAATTAAACAGATATTACCATGTCAGCAAGAAAACAAATGCTATTTTCTTTTCTTGTAAAGCACACAATGGACAAATGTCTGGCTATAGGCCAACATAATAATTGGATATCTCCAATTTTATTATCTGTGCTGAATTATCTTCTTCCTGTGACAAAGCATATTAATACAATGAGGATTTTAGTAGTGACTATATGAACTTTGAAAATTTTAACACTTAAAGGCCACCCTCCAGAGTAACAGGCAATTCAACACGGAGCTATTGAAAATAGCTACAGAGAAACTGCCTTAGTTCATTCTGTCCACTGTAACAAAAATACCATAGACTCAGATAACGAGTTCTGGAGTTTAGGAAGCCCAAGATCAAGGCAGGCAGGTTAGGTGTCTGGTGGAAGCCAACTTCCTGATTCACAGATGGGTATCCTCTTACTGGGTCCCCATGAGACAGAAGGGACAAAGAGAGCTCTCTGGGTCTCTCTGTAAGGGTACTAACCCCACTCATGAGAGTTCTGTCCTCATGACTTGGTTGCCTCCCAAAGATTCCATTCCCTAATATCATTGCATTTTGGGCTGGGTTTCAATTTGAGGGAAAACACATTCCATCTAAAACAGGAGCTGACATCCTGGAGTGTTAATTTTTACCACTCATGCTATTTGTTGCCATATCTTACTTTTCTCCTATTATCAGATCAGGATTGTGTATTTCCTTTCGAATATTTGACACTGCTTTTTTATCAAGGTTTACATTGATTTGCAAATTATTTAATCAACATGTTATTCCATTTCCAGTACTATCTGATATTCAGCTATCTGAACTAAGAATGGTAAATGAGTTTAATTCAGTTCTTTTCACCTATGACAATTTAACTAAACTGTAAAATACAATGAACCTCACTTCATAACTACAGAGAAGTTACCCTAGTATTCTGAAAATTAGTGCAGTTGTAAGATGTCAGCGCTTTGATCTCTATTCACCAGTGGGATCAGGTTCATGTGTCTTGTCAATAAATTTAATTAAAGACTTTGATATGTTGTGATTAACTGATGTGCACTCCTAAGACTAGATGAAGTATAGTGCTAAAATTATTTAATAAGCAGAGATGATGAAGAAAAGGTAAGAAATTAAATAACACTTTGTTTTAAGCCTTTTTTCAACATCATGGGTTTGATCTTTAAATAAGGAAAGCTGGGGACAGGTTGGAAGGTCATTTAAGAGGTCTCAGGAATGCTCAAAGACATTTCTTAATTTAAATATTGAACAACTTGACACAATCACAGTCTATCTGAAATTATTTCATATTGTTTCTTATGGATGACAATGAAATAATATCATGACACATCGATTATTTCCTACCAATTTTGAAGCATTGAAGAATGCTGCACAATTTACCAAAGAAGTAGAAGACAATGAGTATGTACATAAGTAAAAACTTCCATAATACATAATAAAAAAGCTCAAAGATCAAACTTTTGTTGAGTTATAAGCTGTGGATAGAAAAATCACAGATGTGGCCTGACAACACAGAATAGCTCTATTGACCTATTTTTGTTTTTCCATGTGCCCATATTTGTAAAAGGATTTATAAGAAGCTGATAACTGCTCCTCACCCAATGCTAGATGTTGTGCTTGAACATATTTTAGATAGTTTTTCTATTTCATATTTAAAACTATCTTGCTTTTCTGACTAACATAATAAAAGCTATAATTGTTAAAGATTATTGATTCAATACCATGAAATATAATTTTGAGAATGACAAATTCGCACTGTCATAAGTCTGCTAAATCCAAGTCTCAATTAAAATAAAGTATGTTAGGGACGCCTGAGTGGCTCAGTGGTTGAGTGTCTGTCTTCAGCTCAGGGTGTGATCCTGGGCTTCTGGGATCGAGTCCTGCATCAGGCTCCTTGTGGAGCTACTTCTCCCTCTGTCTATGTCTCTGCCTCTCTCTCTCTCTGTCTTTCACAAATAAGAAAAATAAAATATTTTTTTAAAAAGTTATAAAAAATAAAGTATGGTTAAATAATAAATTACACATGAAGTATCAACAAGTTATCAAATGAATCTGAAAATATTGTATCAAATTTTCTAGATATATTATCTCTTTTATATACATGGTATAAGAGAAAGTGACAAGGTCACAGGTAAGACGCACGTTACATCAAAATGTCAATGAAATGAGAATCACTGAAATTCTAATATATATATATTTTTGCCCATAAACACTGCTCCTGTCCACTTAAACTTAGATTATAATTGTTCTGATAACAGTATGAGAAAGGACCCTGGCAAAATGATACTGCTCAGAGTTTTCAGAATCCTCTAGTTGATGCTTTAACCACAATATAAGCAATGCCACAGTAGGTTTTAAATTTAGGACAGAATCAGCTTTCAATCCCAAGAATTCCCATTGCCAGTTAGGAATTCTGGGTAATAGTGCTTTAAATAATGGATGTAGTCAAAACAAATTTAGATACACTGATTACTTTAGCTTTCAGGGTAAGGAATTTTATTAGAAAATGTTCTTTTTTTAACATTGAAAAAAATCTTTAAAGTGTAAATAAGCCTTGGGTAGTTATTTCAACTAATGACATAATCTGAAAAGAACTGAAGCAGCAAAATCCCATATCTGAAGTTGAGATTGATTGTCGCTATAGTATAGAATTTTATAGCATCTCTGGAACAAAGGAAATATCACCGTTTAATGTGAAGTCATAATTTAATTTTCTTAGCTGACGTAAACTATTTTGCTGACTTTTAATGAGCCCAGGAAAATGCTTAATATTTGTATAAGTCTTCAGTTGTTATATGTGTCCATAACCTGAGCCAATAAAAATGGGTTGCAGGATTGGATATAAATTAAATGGGATTAGATTTTCCTTTCATTTTTTATATTTTATATAAATAATAAGTAAGGTCTATTATAGACAAAGGAGAAGCAAGAGTCATTGTTATCTTTTGCCAAACTGTATACAACTGGTTGGCTGTGGCAATATGGATTTGGGTACCAACTGACTACCAAAGTGCTTGGAAATGTTCACTGAGGACGCTGGACCTAAAGATCCTAGACCCCCAGCATACACCATCTCTCCAGGTCAATTTCAAAATAGTCTGTCTTTGCCTCATATATTAAAATGTGTGAAAGTCATAATTACAGTAGCCTTCAGAATATTCTATATTTACAGGTTTAATTATTTAATTAAACCCTTTAAATCTTTTTAATTCACTCAGATTTTTATAAGCTTTAAGTGTGTATGTAGCAAAGATGTATTTTAACATTTTCTCCCTCATATTTTTTAAAATTTATTTATTCATGAGAGACACAGAGAAAGGCAGAGACATAGGCAGAGGGAGAAGCAGACTCCCTGTGGGGAGCCTGACTTGGGACTCAATCCCAGGACCCCGGGATCATGCCCTGAACCCAAGGCAGATGCTCAACCACTGAGCAACCCAGACATCCTTCTCCCTCATATTTAGAAAGTAATTCAATAGTCTCAATTGACCTGATTCCATCAACTATTTTAACAGGTAAGAGCAGTCTAGTTTTTGCATTTTTCTTTGTAAAAATATGGGACCATCATCAAAAAGAGGAGACCATTATGTGTTCCATGATCTATGTCAGGCTTGCTATGCAAGTAAATCCACAGTCAGTTAAATTCCTCTGGCATATAAAATTTAAAAAGGCCATCTATAAACTAAAGAATGACCACCCATCCTTTGGAAATGGGGTCATAACAGGAAAAGCCCACATACTGCCTCTCTGGCTTTCTTTTTAAGTGTTTTTTGTGTGTGGGGGTGGGGGGTGGGGGGAAAGCTTATATTTAATATAACTGAATGGAAAAGGATACAGTCTTCATAAGAATGAAGGTGGTTAAGACGGGCATTTTCAAACCTGATGCAAGCATGCTTGGTGCTTCATAAAAAAAGGTAAGAGTGTATATACCGTTAATTTTCAGTTTCATATTTTCCTTTCATAAGTTATGCTCACAAATAATTCATTTTTGGTGTTCTAGCATAAAAACCAGACACACAGTAAATATTTTAAATTCTTTATTTTCATTTCAACCATGACTGTAATAATTTCCTTTTTAAAAATTCTTTTGCCTCCTCTATCTACAACCATACTCTGAAGTAGCTAAATACCATGTATTATGGACCCGCCAATTAGGGTCTTATTTCATTGAAATCCTAGTTGCAAATTAGAGCTTGACCACACTAAATAAGGGCAATTGTGTTTCTCACTTTGTTCAACTTCAACAAATTCTTTCCTAAAGCCACTAGTAAAAAAAAAAAAAAAAAAAAAAAAAAATACAATTTAATCAGCCTTGAATCTGTAATAGTTTTCAGAAATGAACTTGGTACATTTTTTAATTAGTTTTATATGCACAACTGCTAGCTATTGCTTTGATTACTCAAGTTGCCAAGTGCTGCTGAGTGTGGGTGGGCACCTTGTTTACTGGTATAGAGCAGTGTCCTCTCACTGGGTAACATAAATGAATCATTACCTGTGGGCCATTAATGCTTCAGTGGTCACAATGACTTCTTTATAGGCATGCAAAGCAAGGTAGGTAAAATAAACAAATGCAGGGCCAAGTTCTAGTAACTATCCTGTAGAGAATAGAGGTAATTATCTAGAAAATTCAGTACAACACATAAAATATTTAGGGAAAACTTGGGATTAAAATAACCAACAAAAATTTTCATCGAGTTCCCAACATTTGTCCCAAACTGTAATTAAATTGCATCTATAGGGTGCGCCTGGGTGGCGCAGTGGTTTGGCGCCTGCCTTTGGCCCAGGGCGCGATCCTGGAGATCAAGGATCAAATCCCACATCGGGCTCCCGGTGCATGGAGCCTGCTTCTCCCTCTGCCTGTGTCTCTGCCTCTCTCTCTCTCTCTCTGTGATTATCATAAATAAATAAAAATTTAAAAAAAATTGCATCTATACCCTACCATCTTTGCTTTAAGATCAAGGACATTATTTCAGTTGTAATCTGTGTATATTATCATAGCCCAGAACTTATATCAAGAGGGACTGGTAAAAATCTTAAGAGAAAGTAGAAACTAGACATTTAGTAGAAACATTAGGCATTTTATCAAATATTTTTCAATTAATCACTAGAACAAGAGACTTGAAGTTCAGATTATTGTATTTACTCTTGCTTTGTGATCTACCAACGTAAAAAACACGGAACAATATTCATTCCATGTCTACACATCTATAAAACAGGCCCTGATGTTCCACCTCACTAACCTTACGTTTTTAGTAGAATGATTATATCCATACCAAGAACCCTAACACAAAATCATAGTAGTGAATGAAAAGGATCATGAAGGATTTCATGGATTTCATGAAGAAGGAAAGAAAACAAAACTGTGCATTAATTCCTTGTAGCCACCTATTACACCACTCTACAGTGACAAACAAGGAGTGGTATTAGTTAATCTTGAAACATTCTTCTAAACCAGTAATATACTTTAGAAAAATAAGGGAAGTGTTGCTCCAAATAAATTTATAAATTTTAAGTAGTTGTCTTGAAGCCTATGCACTTATTGTCTCAACTATACTGCCTTTGTTTATAATATTGTTTTGGATTTTTTAAACAGAAGAGACTCAATTATCTAAAGTAAATCTCATGACACCATTATTTCTATTCCTACTCCTCAAATTTAAAAGCCCTGATGGCTAATAATGTTGAACATCTTTCCTGATTTTTTTTTTAAGATTTATTTATTTATTCATGAGGGATACAGAGAGAGAAGCAGAGACACAGACAAAGGGAGAAGCCAGCTCCCCACAGGGAACCTAATGTTGGACTCAATCCCAGGACCTTGGGATCATGCCCTGAGCCAAAGGCTGACACTCAACACTGAGCCACCCAGGCATCCCTTTCATGATCTTATATGCTGTTATGGACTGAACTGTATCCCTCCAAAATTCATATATTGAAGTCTAACCCCAAAATTGACTGTATCTGGATGTAAGGCCAATAAAGACACAATGAATGTTAAGGGAGGTCTAAAACGTGAGACCTTGACCTAATAGGACTGGAATCCTTACAAAAAAAAATTAGGAAACAAAATAAGAGAGTTCTTTCTTTCACTCTTCACCCACATGAAGGAAAGATCATGTGATGACATATGGAGAGGTTGGCTATCTACAAGCCAAGAAGAGACTTCACCAGAAACAACCCTGAGAGTGCTTTGATCTTAGACTTCTAGCCTTGAGAACTGTGGAAAAATAAATTTCTATTGTGTAAGTCACTCAGTCTGTGATAATTGGTATGGTTGCCCAGCAAACTAAACATATCCAATCTGTATATATTCTATTTTATTTTATTTTATTTTATTTTATTTTATTTTATTTTATTATTTTATTTATTCATGACAGACAGAGAGAGAGAGAGAGGCAGAGACACAGGCAGAGGGAGAGGGAGAGAAGCAGGCTCCACACAGGGAACCTGATATGGGACTTGATCCGAGGTCTCCAGGATCACACCCTGGGCCAAAGGCGGGCCAAACTGCTGGGCCACCAGGGCTTCCCTAATCTGTATATATTCTTTGGTGAAAGGTTTCTTCATGTTTTTTGCCCATTTTCTAATTGGAATAATTTTTTAACATTGCATCTTGATAGTTCTTTATATACACTAAATACTAATGCTTTGACACATATGTGGTTTGCAAATATTTTGTTGCAGTCTATATTGTTGGGGAGGAAAAATTTTCTTTACATTTTAAGATTCTTCTAGCTGCTCTAAGAATCAAATTGATATGAGCTAGATTAACAGGAGAAAATCAAATTTCATACATACTGGGAATCCACAGAAACAGGAGATGCCAAAGATAATCGGATAAAATGATGTATACATGTCATCTCTAACTAAGGAAAAGGGGGTAGAGGTCTTCCACAGGACTTCAACAGGACTTCAAGGGGCCTTCAACAGGAAGGAAAGCAATTCATAGGAAGATAAAACAGAGCAAATGTTTGGTAAACAAATGTCTTCTGGGCCATACTGAAACAATGGGATATAGATACGAATTTTCAACAAGCCAACTTTGCTGCATTCCTCCCTGTTTACCACCTATATTTCCTATTTTACTGTAGTTATCTATGATGACCATTGTATTATTCCTGGAGTAGGTCCTTTATCTAAATTCTTTTGGGAAATTAGAAGAAGATCAAAGGTTCTTCCTTGCTTTCAGCTTGAAATTATCTGCATGCCAAAGTGGCATATCTTGGGGTGACTAGCTCTGAGCCCTTGTAATAGCTTGTCTTTTCATCATTTTAAGAGTATTTATAGAGAAAAGTTTAATTTTGATGAAGTCTAATTTATCATTTTTTCCTTGCATGGACCATAATTTTAGTGTCAAGTCTAAGTAGTCTTTGACCAGCTCTAGTTCTGAAGATTTTTTCCAATATTTTTTTCTTAAAAGTTATTGCATTTCATATGTAAGTCTATGATCCGTTTTGAGCTTTTTTTTTGTATAATGTATGAGACTTAAGTCGAGTTTCTTTTCTATTTTTTTTTTACCTGTACATAGCCAATTTGCTCCAGCACCGTTTGTTGAAAAGACTATCTTAATTTCACTGAAATACTTTTCTACTTTCATTAAAAAAAAAAAAAAAAAAAAAAAACCACTTAGGAATATTTATGTGGGTCTTTTCTAGGTTTTCTATTCTGTTTCATTGATCTATGTGTTTATATGTCCAATACTACAGAGTGCCTATATCAACATTACACTCTTAAGTACTCTAGCTATCTCATAGTCTTGAATTGGGTAGATCAATTCCTCTCTAAAATTCTTTTTAAAATTGTTTTAGTGATTGAAGATCTTTTGCCTTTTTCTATAAATATTAGAATAATCTTGTGTGTATTTATAACATACTGCTGTGATTTTGATTGGAAAAATGTTAAACTTATGTTTTTCTATACTCCTACTACTTCTGACACCAGACGTGTGAGTTTTTCTTTACCAGGCAATTCTCTTCTTGTTTGAAACTGACTGCCATCCTACAATTTACTTCAATTCTGACACTAACTGCCTGGAGTTATTATAGACCCTACAGGTTAAGGGGGGTAAAAGGAGAGTTAAAGGGCATTAAAAGTCAGTCCCACAAAACTGTTCTTCACTTCAAATGCCAATCACAAGTTCAGGATTCTGGCATTTCTGACTGACTGGCTTTAAACTTGAGCTTCCCACAACTCCCTTCTTTGGGTTTAATAACCTGCTAAAATGATTCAAAGAATTCAGGAAAGCACTTACTTACCATTACTTGTTATTATTATATTACTAAAGGATATAATTCAGGAACAGACATATGGAAGAGATGAATGGGGCAAAATGTTGGGAAGTTGTGCAGAACTTCTGTGATCTCTGGATGCAATACTCTTAAAGCACTTCCATATGATCACCAATCCAGAAAGCCTCTGAATTCTTTTTTTTTAGGGTTTTAATGTAGGTCTATTATGTGGACATGATTGAGTAAATAGTAAATCATTGGCCACTGGTGATTGAACTCCACCTCTAGGTCATTTTCTCTCTTCTGAGTCAAATGGATAGGGCTGAAATTTCCAAGCCTCTAATCCCATGCTTGGCTCCTCTAGCAACCAGACTCCATCTTCCAAGAGTCATCTCATTAACATAAACTTACCTGTGGTAATGAATAGCAAAAATTCTCCTCACAACCCCATCACTCAGAGGATTCCAAGGGTTTAGAAGCTCAGTGCGAAGAACCAGGGGCAGACCAAATACACATTTCTTATGTCACACTTGTATATTAATTTGAAGAGCGCTGAAATTTTTACTATGTTGAGTCTTGCACTGCACGAGCATGTGTTTCTCTGCATATATTTATATCTTTTTTAATTTCTTTTCTCAGTGGTGTTTAGTTTTCAACATATAAGTCCTACATGTTTTTGTTAGTTATACCTAAGTATTCCATTTTTTGAGCAATTGTGTTACATCTTTAATTTTAGAGTCCATGTGCTAATCGTAAGTATATAGAAATCCAATTGATTTTTGAACAGTTGTATTTTTTTCCTTCAAAGTTGCTGAATTTGCTTGTAAGTTCCATGAGTTATTTTTATAGATTCCTTAGCATTTTCTAATTGCACAATCATGTCATCTGGACTAGAGACAGTTTTATTTCTCCCTTTCCTAAATTAGGCCTTTATTTTCTGATTCTTGCATTATTGCATGGCCAAAAACTTTCATTTTTTGTGTTAAATAAGGGTGGTGAGAACAGATGTTCTTGACTTTTTCTCAATCTTAGAGAAAAGACATCCAGCCTTTCATGAGTATGTGTAATGATAGGTACAGGATTTGTTTTTATAGATTTTCTTTATCAAGATGAGTGAGTTTCTCTCTTTTCCTATTTTTCTGAGACTTTTTATCATGAATAGGCATTGCATAGGTGTCAAATACTTTTTTTCTGCAATGAGAGTCTGGTCATGTAATTTTTATTCCTTTCCTCTCTCCCCTTTCCCTCCATGACTATAAGGATAATGTGAGATTTCTTATTTTATCTATTTTTTTCCGGATATTTTGTCTCTGATATATATTCAAATAGAAATTTCTGTTGTTCTATCTCACAGCTCATTATTTCATCTGTCCTTTCTATTCTTTTGACTCCATCTTTTGAGTGCCTTATATCAATTATTGTATGTTTTAGTTCTGAAATTTCCATTTGGTTCTTCTTTATATCTTTTATTTTGTTGTTGATTCTATTTTTTACCGAGATTATATTTTTGTGTTTGTTTTAAATATGTTTGTAATTGCTCATTGAAAAATTTGCATGATGGTTGTTTAAAAATATGTCAGACAATGCTATTATATCTGTCATCTTGACATCGACTGATTACCTTTTTTTTTTTCTATTTGGTTTTAAATATTCCTGGTTCTGGGTATAATAAATGACTTTCTATTGAAATCTCCATACTTTACATACTATATTATGATATTCCAGATTTTATTTAAATGTTATATTTTGACTAAATTGCCCCAGCAGGGTAAGGAATGGTCCACTCTTTCACTGCCATATTGTATAAAAGTTCAACTTCTCATCTGCCACCTTTGACACCTTAAGTAATGGGCTTGTCACTGCTACATAGAAGTAAAGTTCTAGCTCCTCCACTAAAACCTTCACAGATAGTTGTCTGATGAGGAGAAGTGCCTTGTTACTGGTCTCTGCAGTTTCCACTGATGCCATGGAGAAGTGATGATGATGGCCTCTTTATTATTGGGCTGTGGTAAAAGACTTGTCTATCCACAAAGCCTCCTCCAGCCCTCTTTTGTTATCTCTTTGGTGATGGGGAGGAGTGCCTTATCTCTACTGGTTGGGGATAGAAATCCAGGCTCCCTACTCAGCCTTTTGTGACACCATATTGGGGCACTAGGGGTGACTTGTCACAATTTGGCAGCAGTGGATGCCTATGATTCCCATTTAGCCTTCACTGGCATGGTTAGGGGTTTACTGTGGTGTTTTTGTTGTTGTTGTTGTTGTTGTTTTGTTTTGTTTTGTTTGGGGGGGAATCATAGTAGGATAATTATCTAAAAGTTTCTGTTTTGCTAGCATACCCTTGTCATGGTCCATTGACCAAAGAGAGAAACTTTTGTTTAATCTTTCTGTCTGCATCTTCTGACATTTTGGGGTTGCTAGCTCCTTCAGTTTAAAGCCTGAGATATATGAGGAAAAAATAAAACCTAGGGTATTCACCACCATGTCATTCTCTCCATCTCATTGGCTCTAGCCCATCAGTCTTCTCTCCACCTGTCAGCCTTCTAGTGTTTGCTTTACATATCAGCATTATATTTGTTCAGTTACACTTTGGTTATATTTGTTGGTAGGAATAAAGAAAAGTATTTCTATTCCATCTGGAATTCTGGAAGCAGAAAAACTGGGTTTCCCTTTTCCGGAGTAAATTCAAGGATTATTTATGAGACACAGAAAAATAGTGTTTCATTATTTGTATTCATGTCCAAGTTGTGACAAAAACAGCTTTTTCTAATATAAGTTGATAAAAAAAATATTAGGATCCAAGTATCCAGTGAGAAATAGGATTTGGAGAACGTAGTTATACTGCTCAGAGTCTGGAACAGGACCAGAAATTTTCATTTGAATGTGATTTGCATATTAGTAATTGGTGAATTGTGGAAATGAATGAGATTGCTAAGGAAAAAAAGGAGCAAGAAAAGGAAGACAACATACAGAACTTTAAAGATAGCAATAAAACGATTTGAGAAAAAGTAGCAAGCGATTTGCTATTTTTTCAAAATCTATGCAAAAATAGAAAACTCCCATTCATGTATTCTTATATTCGTGTCTAAACATAGTTTGCAAATACATACTAAAAATTGATCAGCACTCTTTTTGATAAACTAGGATTTTTATTTCAAATAAGTGTATAGCCTATTTCTCAATCTCTTTATTTTATGGTATATAATTTAAGCAGTTTGGTAATATGACATCCTGAGGGTGAAGGCAGGATAAATTTGTTCAAAATCTACTTCTTTATATTTTGAAAAATGAAACGTTTACTCCCCACATCAAGAGCAGATAAATACCCTTGATCTTGAAATCAACTGTAATTCTCCTGATACACAAATGTAGTGAAATGAGAAACATGTTTACTTTTTTCCTTTATGAAACTCTAGCATATTGGCCCTAAAGCATACAATTTTATAAACCAAAAAAGACAAAGAGAATAGGAGAGTAGATGACAACAGATGAGAGAGGTCAGTATAATTATAGAAGAGTAAAGTAGTTTAGACCAGTGACTAACAAGGACAGGGAACATTGAAACCTGAATGCTGAAGGAGACACTGGAAAGAATCAAACTGAATAGCACTGTGAAAATCCAGAAAAATCTCAATTATTAGAATGGTCAGTACCTCCAGAGAAGGGCTAACTGGGAGAGCCACGATGGGACAGTGAGTTAAAAGTCTAGATAGTCTATTCTAGAATCCCTACTCTCTCCCAAAATTTTCAAGCAGTTATCACTGTCCAAGGTAGAATAAATTTTCGTGCTCTCTCAGAAATCATCATATTCCCATGAAATTGCCTAAAATAAAGCCCTGTTTTTTCTAATCTCATCCATGTACTAAAGCTCCAAATTATATTGAAAAACTCACCAGAAAGTTAAGCTTTTTATCATAAAAGTGAAGGATGAAAGAAATAAACAAAAATAACCAGAAGAAGCAGAAATATGTCAGCTAGCAAAAACTATACTTTAAAAAAAAATAAAAAAAATAAAAAAATAAAAAAAACTATACTTTATAGCTAATGGGGTTTATACACACACGCGCACACACACACACGGTTTGTATATAATGGTCTGTATATACATTCATAATGTAAATATTATAAAAAGGAAATATTTATATACATTTATGTTTTTTTTTTCTTTAAATTTTTATTTATTTGTGATAGTCACAGAGAGAGAGAGAGAGAGGCAGAGACATAGGCAGAGGGAGAAGCAGGCTCCATGCCGGGAGCCTGACGTGGGATTCGATCCCGGGTCTCCAGGATCGCGCCCTGGGCCAAAGGCAGGCGCCAAACTGCTGCGCCACCCAGGGATCCCCATTTATGTTTATATATAGATAAATATCATCTTCACAGAGCTAATAGATCATATTGCATCCATAATCTAGGAACGAGATACCATAAAATAAAAAACAGAAATTTCTAGTTCAGAAAATAAAATTGAAAAAAATATTATAGGGTGACTTGGTGACGGGCACTGAGGGGGGCACTTGATGGAATGAGCACACTGGGTGTTATGCTGTATGTTGGCAAATTGAACAGCAATAAAAAATAAATAATTTTTTTAAAAAAGAATACAATTAGCTTAGATATTAAGAACATGACTAAAATGGGGAAATGTTGTTCATATGAAGTATTTATCTGTTGTAATTCTTTTCTTTACGAAAAATCATTGTTTACAATCTCCAAGAGGTATATAAATGCGTCTTGCTGTTAGCTGGATCAAATAAAAACTAAGTCATTTCTAAAAAAAAAAAAGAAAAAAGAAAAAAATATAAGGAAATATTTAACAAAATTCCATAGAACAATTCAAAAAGAAAATTCAGGAATTACCAGAGACACAAAACAAATGGAAAATAGATTAGAAAAGGAGAGAAAAGATAAGAAAATAAAAGTAAGTTTTTAAAATTTCCAATATCTAACTAATAGCAGTTTTGAACAAAAGCAAAGCACAAAAAATGGAGGGGGAAATGATCAAAGAAATAATTCAAGAAAATTCCCCAGGACTTCAAGATGCATTTTCTATGTTAGAGGATCCACAGAGTGAGCAGATCAGTAAATGTCAATGGCTCATGCCAAAGACACATTATACATTATTATGAAATCAAGACCCTGGAATAAAGATAAAATCCTCAAAGATTACAGAATAGAAAAGTAAAGAAATAAAAAGAAGTCAGAAAGAGAGAAAGAAGGAAGGAAGGAAGGAAGGAAGGAAGGAAGGAAGGAAGGAAGGAAGGAAAAACAAAAACAAATGTCATATGAAAAGGATCAAGAGGATGAAGGGCATCAATCTTTTATATATATATACACATACATGTATATCTTTATAAATATCTATAGACATATATAAATATATGTCTATGTATATCTTAAAAGACATGTATAATCTGATAGATCTCAAAAACAGATCTCTAATCTATGTAAAGGATAGATAGATAGATAGATAGATAGATAGATACACATGCACACACACAAATATGGGAGGTTTTTAAAAGTTTCTCTCCCATACATCCTTACTCAAGAAGTTCCTACAGACATTGCTCACTTGCCAAAACAGATTTGAGGGTGGGGAGAAGGTGAGGAAGCAAAAGAATGAGAAACATAAGATTAATTTAACAAGGATCCAAAACAAGAGTGAAGCAAAAAGTAGCCATGTCTTATTGTTTTTTTTTTTAAATATAGAATCAATAAAACACTTTAAAAGAAAAATAGATAAGAGGAAGGAAGGGAAGGAGGAAGGAGGGAGGAAGTAAAGAAAGAAGGGAGGAAGGAAGGAAAAAGGGAGGAAGGAAGGAAAAAGGGAGGAAGGAAGGATAGAAGGGGGAGAAGGAAGGAAAGCAAAAAAAAAAAGAGAGAAAGACAGGAGGGAGGGAAAAAGGGAGGAATATGACAGGTCAAGAAACACTATTTAACAAATTGTTAAATATATTGTAAATCAGCCCTCACAGGATGAGACCTGGGCATCAGGGGTTAAGTACAATAAACATAAAAGTTGTAAATGCAAGCCAGAAAAAGTCATAATAGTAATCTTATGTTTAATAATATATGATATGAATATATTTATGAGTTGAGTGACTTAAGATAGCAAGTGCATGACAAAGAAATATCTTAAAAATTTGCCCTGTTTCAAAGGCATTTAGGCCTAGGCAGCAATATTTTTTATATCTTGAGGCAAAAAAATGACTAACTTGGGTTGGAGCTACTTACATTACAGGGTGTTGAGACATGTCAGTTTTCTTCAACATCAGATAACCATTACTCAGGGGAGTGCATGACAGTTTCTTTAGAATATCAGCCAGGGATACTTTTTTCAAGTATTTAATTCCAGATTCTCAATATGTTCTTCCCTAAATTGACCTGGCTAAAAGTTTATAATATTAGTTGTACTTTCCCACTTGCCCTGCCACGATCATTCTTTTGTCCCTTTATAAAAGAAAGGTGAACCATTATGCATTTCAAATTGTCAATATGGTGCATTGTCCTAACATGTTAAAAACTTCAGAACACCAAGCAAAAAGAATTATGAACATTGGTGATGCTTCTGTGAAAATTAATGACAGTATTACAAATGTTATTATCACTCAAGAGGATTCTAATTCTTAAATTTCAACAAAATTGATTAAGATTTCATTTAGTTGGCAGATAGCGAACATGAAAACTATTTTTAGGATATATTGTTCTTTTATTTGGATGATAAAATTTGGTGTTATAAAAATAATTAAGTGACATCACTGTAACAAAAATTCAGCCCAGTACTATCCAACTTTGTATTCGAAAAATATTTGTTAAAATTTTCATCAAAGCAAAACAAAGTTAGACATAAAGTTAATGGTAAAGCCTGAACCACTTTTTCAAAAGTAATGGATATTCACAGATGATACATAACCTATTTAGAAAAAAAATGTTCTGGGGGGACGCATTTCCAACACAATAGTTAAGTGGTTCATGTTTAAAAATTACCTTTATGGTTTTATTTCTGGCAATGACGGAGTAGATGACTCAAACCAGTCTTCTCTCATTTAACAACTAGACAAGCTGGACACAATCTTTAAAGTATCTTCTTAAAGACTCTCTTTGAAGGCGTTAGCAGTCGACCAACATCATGAGGACTTGTGAGTCCAAGGTCCAGGAGGGAAGAAAGGCCTAGAGAAATGAGTTTATCTTTCAGGGTAACTTCCAACTAGAAACCCGTTATCTGTTGCCATAGTGAAAAGAAGACTGTGTGAGAAACTCTAAGAAGCTAAGAAGAGTTTTTAAAAGACTTGCTGGATTAAGGGGACAAAATTAAGATTCCAGAGCCTGGCAAAAAAAAGTTTCATTATTAATAGTGCTTTCTTGAATCCCATCTCCTCTTGAACTCTTTGTTCTCTTTTTTTGTGTCTTAATACAGTGCTGTCAACATTAAAGAAAGGAGCAAAATAGGCAAGTCAGGACCTCATATGCTGAGGAGAAATGGGAAAGGTAAATGCATAAGTAAATATAAATTAATATGTATTTCACAATTAATATGTACTTCATAAAAGTAATAATATAAAGAAAATTAAAATAAAGATTTAACAGGGGCGCCTGCATGGCTCAGTTGGTTTAAGCATCTTCCTTCAGCTCAGGTCATGATCCCAGGATTTTAGGATTGAGTCCAACATGCCCCTCCCTGATCCTTGGGGATCCTACTTCTCCCTTTCCCTCTGCCTGCCACTCCCCGTGCTTGTGCTTTCTCTTTCTATCAAATAAATAAATAAAATCTTTAAAAAACTTTCTTAAAAATTAAGATTTAACATATATGCCAACAATAATATAAAACACTTGCCAATATTGACCATATATGGTCAATAAATGCCAGTTTGATTCATAGTAAAATGTACTGCACACATATTTTTAGTAAGGAAATTGTGTGCTAATTTTCAAATGCTTTGTGTTAAAAGCTAATGAATATTGTTTCAGACAAAATGAATATAAAATCTTCTCATTCTAGTCAGTAAACAAATAATTTAACCTGAAAAATGAAAAAATAAATTGAAAGGATGGATATTTGTCTTTACTAAAGATGTATCATTGTTCTTACTTTTAGATATGGAATAAAAGTTTCTCTGAAAGGGGCCCCTGGGTGGTTCAGTCGGTTAGGTATCCAACTCTTGATTTCAGTTTGCGTCATGATCTCAGAGCTATGGGACTGAGCCCCATGACCAGCTCTGTGCCCAGCATGGATCCTGCTTAAGATCCTCTCTCTCCCTGTCTCTCTGCCCTTCCATTTCCGCTCTTAAGAAAATTCTCTGACAATCTTTATTTTCCTTATATTTCAGTCTACTATAAAGAATCTTTTTTTTTAAGAATGGATAAATTAATCAGGAATTATATATATATATATATATATATATATATATATATATATAAAATCAATGGAAACATCTGAAAATTATTCTTAAATGTTTCCTTCACTAATTTGAAACACCAATTCCCTAGCTTTTTACCTTATTCCAAGACAAACCACATTTAGAAAAAATAACAATGTGCAAGCTAAACTTACTATGTATGATAATTAGATATTTTATATATATTTAGAATTTGTGATACATATTTTGGGAGGGATATTGTCTAAATCCAATGAGTATTAGTTTGTCCAAATTAGCAGTTGGCCTTGTTTCCCATGAAAGACTTAGGGGAAACAAGATGAACAGAATGCCAAAAAGAAATTAGATCAATCAAATTCCAGAAGTGAGATTTATGAAATTTGAGACTAGCATTTTACAAAAAGTCTCAGGGACTTTATTATTAAATCTAATTTCGAAAATGTAATTAAGCATATTCACAAATTATATTGAAGAAAAAAAGCAAAAAATTAAGATGAGAACCATTTGGTTGATATTAATTGATAAATAGAGATGTAAGTAACATATTAGGTTAGAGATGCATCAAGAATACACCTTATTTGAATGTGATCTCTTTATAAAGAAAAAGCTTACCTCTCACCTTTCTTATAGGATATAATATCAGTCATGCCTCTGTAGAGATACTTGTTTTAACAAGTTATGCTAATTGGCTCTGGGAAGGTTTGACAACTTTCCCTCCCCCATCCCAATTATTATTAAAATACTTTGGTCTTTGTACTACTCTACTAACTAGATTTCTATGACTGTTTTTTAACCTTTCACACCACCCCTTTCTTCTGAGAGAGACCGTTCTTTCTAGAACTGAACTATAGGGAGTCAGTCGTATGCATATGAATAACAATATTTGAAATAAAATCTATAATGGAGTGAGGACAAATTCTACTGCACATTTATAAGATACTTTGCGTGAATTCAGCATATCTTCATGAACAACCTGTGATGTAGTGGTTATGATCTCCATTTATAAAACCTAAAACATGGGACACCTGGTGGCTCAGTGGTTGAGTATCTGCCTTTGGCTTGGGGAGTGATCCTGGGGTCCTGGGATTGGGTCTTGCATTGGTTCCCCACAGGGAGCCTGCTTCTTCCTCTGCCTATGTGTCTGCCTCCCTCTGTGTGTCTCTCATGAATAAATTAAATAAAATCTTAAAAAACAAAAAAACTAAAATGTATAATAAGCAGGTCAGTTGCTCAATATCATGGAGCTCATCCAATTTTTTTCCATCCCCACAATTCACGTACCTAGTTTCTCTGGAAAACTGCATAGGAAAGACACCTTGCTGGCTCAGTCAGTAGAGCATGTGACTCTTATCTCAGGGTTGTCAGTTTGAGCCTCACGTTGGGTGTAGACATTACTTAAAAATAAAAATCTTTAAAAGAAAAACTGCATAGGAAGCTTATACTGTGCTGTGTGACCTCATTTCTCTGGACACAGCAATTGAGTCAGGGATGGATCAATCTATCTATCATCTATCTATCTATCTATCTATCTATCTATCTATCTATCTATCATCTATCATCTATCTATCTATATCATCTACCTATAAATACAGTTGACCCTTGAACAACACAGGTTTGAACTGAATGTGTCCACCTATTATGCAGATTTTTTACAGGACAGTACTGTAAATGTGTTCTCCTTACTTTCATAATGTCTTCTTTTCTCTAGCTTATTTTATTGTAATGATACAGTAAATAATACATATACAAAATGTGTGTTAACCAACTGTTTATGTTATCAGTGAGCCTTCTAGTCAACCGTAGGCTATTAATAGTTAAGTTTTCGATCAAAATTTACAAGTGATTTTTCTACTGTCATCACCCCTACCCCTTGCATTTTTCAAGGGTTAACTACATATGGAAGCCCATAGATTCAAAGGTGAACTGTCACAAAGTATCTGCTGAACAAGAGTGGTTTTTACTGGACAATGACTATCAAAAGTAATCAATTCATTTCTTTTACAGATTTTGATTATTTTTAAATAACCAATTCAGAGACCATGACAGGAAATTTGAGTATGTATATATTTGGCAGGAGTTTGAGGTAGTTTAAATGGAGGTCTTATTTTCTCTTTGAATTAGGAAGCACAATAACTTGCAAGAAATAAAAGCAAAGTGGTTGGGTCAGATATTTGAAAGAGCAAATATTTTTTAAATAGTACAAAGACACAGAGAGCAAGCCAATTTAGAGAAATCTTGTGGAATTGCTGAGCGGTTTAATGGTCTCTGTTAAATATGATGAAGATAATTTTATAGATGCCTTGTCCAGTAATCATCTTTAGTAATCCTTGGTGATTCAGGCAAGAATGTGGACAAAATGGTTGTAGGAATTCTCTAGAATTGAGGTTTTAGCCTTATGGGAAGGATGGACTAATAGATACAGGGATTTAATATATTGGCTAAATAATAAATGAACTTATGGACAACTTAATATAAGCATAATTCAATAACATATTATTAGTGGATCTAAAAAAGTAGAAATTGCTTTCCTCTGGGAATACTGTGTTTGATTTCTTTTCGTCTGAAATAAGTAAGGAATTAGAAAGTAATGGATGATAAAAATCATGCAAGCATCTTCAGCTTCCTTTGCTCCCTATCAAATGCATTGTTCTATAATACCAAGGTGTTAACACTGGCTCTAGCACTTTCGGTAAGGATGGGATTCTCTGTTTCTGAATGTTTCTAAGCCCCAGAATTGGTGTGAATATACCAACGATGTGGCTGCATGGCAGTTCTCCCAAGCCTTTCAGCTAATTATGTGCAAGCTATTAGACCTGTAACCAGAAGTAGGTAGGGTGGTTACATCCATTTTATAGTTTCCCTCAGGGTATAATATGTGGCTCCAGGTGATATACTGTAAATTTTTTTTTTTTACTTCCTTAAATGATAAGATATATTTTCCCCTTGTATTTTATAACAACTTGAAAAGTCAGGAAGTTTAGGCACTGAGGTTTAAAGAACTTAGATATTTCCCACTGATTTTTTTTTTTTTTTCAGCAAATAAAACCATGTATCTTGGTTAACTTTGTTTAAAAACAATTGACAATAATCACGGACAGTTAACCCCATTTGACTGAGAGGGAAAAATCATTACATGTCTATGTCAAGTGATATTAAACCCATGTGAGAATTTGTTCCAGTGTTCTATAATAAAACAGAAGACAAAAAAGTGTCTGATAAGCAGGAAAAGCACAAAGAGGTTAATGGACTGGATATTCCCAAGAAGTCAAAGACCGGTGATGTTACGGTTTTTGAGAATATAGTCTCTTGGATCTGAAAGTACCTGATGTCAGAGCTGGAACATTTTAAAGTGATTAATACATAGAGGATGTGAATGTGGGAGTTGATAGCAGATGTTGAAAAAGGAAAATGTATTGAGGTCAAAGAGCTGAGAAGCCAGGGTTTGAATGGATCATCCATGTCTTGAAATTACCTCGAATTAGGAGGCAGTTCTTAAGATGAAAAATAACGAAGCCAGCATCTTCACTTAGTAAATGAATACAGGCTTGAATTTATGAATGAATAGCATTATAGCATTGTCATATTCTAAAACTTCAACTAGGCTGATATCTGTTGAATAAATCTACTTTTTTGCTTGTGGAGTAACAAATATCATTAATTATCTGAACGATTCTAATGGCTTCTTAAATGGACTGTGTTCAGATTTTTAGTTCTTTTCAACATATTCCCCAAGCTGGCATCAGTTATTTTCATTATGAAAATCTTTCTTACAAGATGACTTCCTGCTTTCAAAAAATAAAACACAATGCCTTGAACAATTTATTTCCAATTTAATTTTCCAATATTGTAGTCCTCCTTTCCTATGTCTCTGTTACACACCCATTGCTTGTGCTTTACTCTCAGTGAACCACGTAATATTTTATGCATTTTACAGCATCTACTCTTTTTTTCTCACCATATCCTTGGAACATCCCTCTACATGCATCCATCTGTTCATTCAAAAATATGTATTGGGAGTGTCTGTGACTCTTGACCTTGGGGTGGTAAGTTCAAGCCCCACATTGGGATATATATATATATATATATTATCTATGACATCCAAATGCTAGAGATGATAAGAATAAGTTAGTTAAGAAGACATATTTCCCAAGAAATAAGTAAATAAACAAATGAGCAGAAAAATCATTAATTATGATAGGACCTAGAAAAAAAAAAAAGAAGAAAAATAAAGAAAGAAAAGAAAGAAAGGAAGAAAGAGAAAGAAAGAAAGAAAGAAAGAAAGAAAGAAAGAAAGAAAGAAAGGAAGAAAGAAAGAAAAGAAAGAAAGAAAGAAAGAAAGAAAGAAAGAAAGAAAGAAAGAAAGAAAGAAAGAAAGAAAGAAAGAAAGAAAGAAAGAAAGAAAGAAAGAAAGAAAGAAAGAAAGAAAGAAAGAAAGAAAGAAAGAAAGAAAGAAAGAAAACCAACAACATGTGTTTGTTCATTTTTTTTCCCCAGAAGTTGTGACCTAGAGACCTGGTTTTGGTAGAATTTTAGGAGAAACTTTTCACAGAAAGTAGGGTGGCTGAAATATGAAGAGAAGGAAATTTAAAAAGTGAAAATTAGGGTTATGGAAAGCCTTTGAAGCCCCAAGGGTCTTGAAAAAAAAGAGGGTCTTGAAAAGTTTCTGATGACCAGACTGGCATCAAATGAATTCAGGAGTTAGGTTGAGTTAAGATAAGAAAGTCAAATGTATTAAAACTGAAATAGGAAGTATGTGGGGGTGATTTAACATGCGACATGATCTATGGGGATCCCTGGGTGGCTCAGCAGTGGAGCGCCTGCCTTTAGCCCAGGGTGTGATCCTGAAGACCCGGGATTGGGTCCCACATCGGGTTCCCTGCATGGAGCCTGCCTCTCCCTCTGCCTGTGTCTCTGTCTCTCTCTCTCTCTTTCTCTCTGTGTGTCTCTCATTAATAAATAAATAAAATCTTTAGAAAAAAATAACAGGTGATATGATCTGATTTACACTTTTGCTCACATTCCTTAGAGAGTAGAGAAAGGATTGATAAATTTGGGAAATGTAAGGCCAGCAGTAACAGTGAAATGAGGATATGTTCACTGTGGAGAGAATAAGCACATGTTTTGAAGAGCTCCTCAATAGCACTTGCTGTTGGTTGATATGCAGGGGGTTAAAAAAGAAAAGAAAGAATCAAAGATATGTAGGTTCTGACCTGGGCAGTTTAATAACTAATGGTGCCATTTAGGAGATTCTGTTGGAGCTATGATAAATCAAATGCTCTGCTTCGACCCTGTTAAGTTCAAGATGTCTGGGAGATATCCACCAACATGTCTCATGTAAGAATCAGGCATATAGGTCTGAAGCTTAGAGGGAACACTGACTTTGGATGTGGTTTTTGGGTACAGATGTAGATACAGCTCAAGATATAGGATAAGATATGTGCACATACATATACACACATATGTATTTTCATATAAAGTACTTACATATATGTATGTATATGTATATACACTACGATCTGTATGAGGGTGTGTAGGTACATATGGATGTGTGTACGATGTGCATATGTATGCTCTTTGCGACCACAGGGTCATCATCCAGATGATACTTATGTCCAAAACAATGAATGATATGACTTGTTATATTTGTGTATCCCTACAATAGTTCCACCCCTGTACTACTACTGCCCCCAATTTTTATACCACCAGTAGTTTACCTCATATATAATTCATTGTAGAGTTTTGTTATCTCACAAGGTAATGAACTTTGTTGTGTAAGTTTGTATTTTTAAATTGTATGGGGGCTCCTGGGTGGCTCAGTTGATTGAACATCCAATTCCTGATTTCAGCTTGGGTCATGCTATCAAGGGTCAAGCCCTGCATCAGGCTTTGGCTCCCTTTCCCTCTCCCCCTACCTCTCATCTCCACCTCTTTCTCTCTCTCTCAAATAAATAAATAAATAAATAAATAAATAAATAAATAAATATTTTTTAAAAGATGTGCATGTGTTTTCTGTACTATGTATGACTGAATAAAGTTTCATGAAATTTTCATTCTTGAGCTCTTCTGTCCTATAGTGTGTACCTTTTTTCTGCTACATTTAGTAAACATTGTTTTTTTTTTTAAATATTAATCGATCCAATGCTGCCATAAATGTGGGCAATCTGGACACACATTGTGTTTTTTTCTACTCAATAGTAAAATTTTTAGTGAAAGCCTAAAAATGTATTTGAGATTCTTGCTGTGATAAAATAACCACTGTTTTATTCACTGTTTGAGAATTGTAGAAGAGGGAGTAGGAGTTTAACCACATATCAAAGGATTGAATTATCGGCCTAGGTCATGGGGTCATGTGGTCTAATCCATGGGGTGGGGTGAGATAAACATGTTATATTTCTGGAGTAGGTGGATTAGCAATAAAACATAAGTTGTAAGTGATTTCTTGGAGTAATGTGCACATGTTTAACCTTCTACCTAAAAAGTTTCTCTCTAGGACCAAAAAAAGCCCTATATTCTTTCTGCATTTTTGTCTACACCCAATCTCCTTGCATTCTAACCTCCTCTTTTATCATTTACTTTCTTTATTTTAGAAATTCTCATACTTGTTTATTCCCTTGGAAGGCTGTTTTTAATGTTCAGTATGAGTTTGTTTTTATATATTCAAGTTGCTTTCATCAGGTTTCCAATTATGTGACATAGAGTTTGATCATGCTTTTTTTTATCAATTAAATATTTATTTTTAACTAAATTACGTAAAAGGTCGCTGTCTTGGTAAATGCCCAAGGGGAATTATTTTTTTTTTTTTTTTTGAGGAGGGAAAGAAAAACAGAGGCTCACACCTTCAAGACCAAAAAGATTTAACAAACTGTGAGCATAAAACTACTTATCTAAAAAACTCATTAGAAATGCAATGTTTTATGATAGATGATCATTAATTGAAAATAATCCCTCCCATATTTTACATAACTAATACTAAAGTCAAAGCTTACATAAATATCTCTATGCTCAAGCCAAGCACAAGAATTTTTTTTTTTTTTTTTTTTTTTTTTTAAGCACAAGAATTATTTGAATTAGTTCAGCCATGTTCATGCATCCTACTTTTCTAATTAAGGCATAACATATTCCCCGAACTTTTCCATAAATGGAATAATGAGCACCAAAAGCATGTGCATAAAAATAACAGACGTGGGCTGCTTTCTTTTCTGGTTAATATCACCTGTGGATGTGTCACACACTATGTATTTAAAAGGATCTAAAAAGAAAGTGGTTATTCAAACAGGAAATGAAACCACTGCTACTAAGACATGAGCTTGCTTGCTCTATTGCTCAGGATTAAAAAAAAGAAGAAGAACAAAAGAAAGAAAGGAAAGACAAGGTTTAAAAGGATGGCATGGTGGGCTAACAATGGTCAGTCTTCTGAAAAATAAAATTATTTGTAGTTGTTAAGCTGATAAAGAGTTCAGTGACGGACAATATCCACTGTGGTCCCAGAATTAGAGGCTGGATTTTCTGTATGGAGATCCTTTGTAGCATTTCTTTCTTAAAATGTTTGCATCTTTTAAAAATAATGGCAACAATGTATGTGTGTATGCCTGTGGGTGTAGGTGTGTGTGTGGGTATGGGTGTGTGACATTTTTCTCATCATAAAAATATAGATAAGATATTCTATTGAGTTGCTGGATGTGGTAATAGCTAAGATCCATGAACACTCATAGTAATTCTAAAATTTAATTTTAGACCGTTTTTATAAAATAATTTGCATTTGTAATAGCTATTCAAGTAACAGGTTTTCAGTAAAGTTGAAATATAAGAAAAAATTTTTTGAATTACTGAAATTACTAAAAAGATAATTGATCAAATGAATATAAAACCTGGTATTGGTCTACTTTTTTTTTTTCATTAGATACCTTTTCCCCACAAAACTCGTTATGCTTCAAATGCAATGATTGTATCATACTGAATATGCTGGAAATAGTCATAATTTCAACTATGAAGAAAAATGCATGTGGTTCCCTTTGGTGTTTCAGAATATTTGGGGAAAGGGACACCTGGGTGGCTCAGTGGTTGAGCGTCTGCCTTCGGCCCAGGGGGTGACCCTAGAGTCCCAGGATCAAGTACCACGTTGGGCTCCCTGCATGGAGCCTGCTTCCCCCTCTGCCTGTGTCTTTGCCTCTCTCTCTGTGTCTCTCATGAATAAGTAAATAAAATATTTTTTAAAGAATATTTTGGGAAATACTATTTGCCCTTAAATTTGCATCTGTTTAGAATTATGCAGTGTGAGTTAGAAAACAAGATTTGATCTCTTGGTTCTACCTTAACTACTTTTATCAGATGCCATACCTCAAAAGAGAATCTGAAAAGTGTCCTTCATGAGTCTGTCCCCTCTCAGATGTCACCTTACTCAGTTTTGTTATTACACCCAGAGCAATGTTTCTCTTTCATTGGTAATTTGCATTTGGCACTCTCTCGCACATTGATTTTCACTTGTGCTCCCTATACAGCAGTAAGACTTGGAATGTCTAAGTTGTGTTTGCTATTTCATTTGGGAGTTCTTATATTCTTTCATTGCCACTAAAATCTATTTTTAAGAGGACTAGAGTTAATTCGTCAGAGTAAGCGTAAGATCTTTAAGGCTTTAAAAGCCTTGTGACAGTTAACTTGGTTTATGAAATAGGAGGGGGTGACCTAATCTTTTTGATTAATAAAACATCATCATCATCGCATATCACAGAAAGCTTCTAAATTATATTTACATGAACTTTGTAGGAGATTATGAATAAAAGAATAAAGATTAAATTCTGAAAAGTTATTTTGCCTTTAAAGAATAGTGTTCATTTGCCAGAACTAACAAAAAGTTTAATATGTTGAAAGTGAACATGAGACAGTGAATATTAATCCATGTTCAATCTGCTTAGAACTACACATTATTAAAGCACATCCAATAAGTTTTCATAAAGATTGCAGTGGTCATTACACACAATGTATCACACAGGAGATTGAAAAGAGTTATAGCATTTATCATCCAACTTCTGCAAAGACGTATATGCTCATTTCTACAGCAAAACCAAAGAACCAGTTATTTTATGAGTCAGGCTTCAAAGCAAGTCTTTTCATTTCAATTACGGATAATTTAATCTACTCAGATTTAAGTGTATAGATGTCCAATGTTTATTTTAAACATATATTCAAAAGGCTCGGACCTGATTTATAAGAAAAAATTTGGAAGCAGACATCAATGGTAGGAAGGACTGTTACCCTACTCTTAAAGACTGCCGAAGGCAAAACTAAATAAACTGGATGGAATTAGGGATAGAGACAGAATGATTGTGGAGTAGGTGTTTTGGAATGATATTCATATATGTACATCTCCAAACACAACACTACTAACACTACTCTACTCCCACCATGGGAGAAACGTGTAAAAAAAAAAAAGAAAGAAGTATAAAACACAAATAAACCTAAAAAAAAAAAAAAACCTGAATAAAATGACATACAGTTCTGATTTCCATTAAAGTCCCTAATGATGCTCATTACAACCCTAACTGCATTTTAATGCTGAAATATAATGCCTCTATTCATCATCAGAATGGAATACGGATGCTGACAATTGACGAAACTTAATAATAGAAGAGTTCACAAAATTCAAAACTCCCTGTGTATATTTTCAGCTCGAGAGCAAATGTGTGATGGATGTTGATCAGCTCCCAGTAAAGTGAAATGACACTTCTGAAAGAGGAAATAAAGATAAAGTGCTCTAAAAAGGTTAAGCGGCATCACTCATTTGGGCGAATAGGCACAAGACAGAGTGAAAGACTTCCTGACAAAATTAAAAAGAATAAAAGGGCTTCCTAATTATTTTTCATTTGGGGAAGGTTATTGTAAAGCAAGTTTTAATAGGTCTAGATTCTCGGTCACATTCTGGCCTCTATCAGAAGCCAGCTTTGTTTGTAGTTTTGTGTCTGTGTGAGTCAACATGCGTGTGGTTCTTTAATTTTTTGAGAAAAATGAGCTCATTTGTTTTTACACAGGATCTTACACTTAGAGGTAGAAATCAGACATGTGGGCCAGCACCATTCTCAGGCCCAGAGAAATTAAAAGGTTAGGAAAGGTCAGCTATTCCGTGGGGATAATCCGTTGTACTCTCTCATCGAACAACTGAATTGTTTGGGAGATGAAAGTTACCACGTTTTGATTCCACTATTACTAAGAAGTGAAAACTTTCAAAGTTTGTTTATGCTTGATAAATGTTCACAATAGACAATTCTGTAAATGTAGAAGCTATTAAGGACAAGATAAACATCACTCCTGGTGTCATTTACACAGATAACCCTTGCTGAGATGGAGAAGCACGACTTACATTGTCTTTACTTTGGGCCTGGTTTCTCCATTCTGTTCTGTAGTGGTTTTTGTGTTTTGTTTGTTTTGTTTCATTTTTTTGTGTGTGTTTTGTTTTTTTAAAATTATATGTCTATAATTTTATTTATTTATTCATGAGACACACAGAGAGGCAGAGACACAGGCAGAGGGAGAAGCAGACTCCTTGGGGGGAGCCCAATGTGGGACTCGATCCCGGGACCCCAGGATCACGACCTGGGCTGAAGGCAGTTCAGCCACTGAACCACTGGGTGACCCTATGCTGTAGTGTTTTTTCCTCCATATTACATCATGAGCATTTTTTTTTCCTGTTAATGGGCTAATTTCAGAAAAGCCCTATCTATTATTTGATAAGAATATATCCTAGTGAATGTTACCCTAGGATAAACTTAGGCTAGACTGAGAATGATCCTAGTGAAACTAACATTAACATTCAAACTGTAAAATATTGTACCTTATCAATTTGTCCTAGTCAGGATGGGGTGACTGATAGATCACAGAGCCTAGAAACTGGCTGAGACTGGGAGTCTTTGGAAGTTTATAAAAAACAAACAAACAAACAAACAAAAAACAAAGAACTCCCCTGTGAAAATATCTTTTTTTGTGGGGCTATTTCCTCACTACTTGAATTGTTTCCTATGCAAATTTGGCAGTATAAGTTTTTTGGTGGAATAATTTTGAGAAACTTTTTTCTCTAGGAAGTCATTCATTTCATCGAGGGTTTTTAAAACCATTTGGATAGGCTTGCAAAGTAGCCTCTTGTGATTTTTTAAAAATTTCTCTAATTTTTTTAAAGATTTTTAAAAATTTATTCATGAGAGACACAGACTGAGAGAAAGGCAGAGACACAGGCAGAGGGAGAAGCAGGCTCCTTCCAGAGAGCCTGATGCGGGACTTGATCCCAGATCCCGGGGTCACGACTTGAGCCCAAGGCAGGCGCCCAACCACTGAGCCACCCAGGTGTCCCAAAATTTTCTCTACTTAAATGGTCATTTTCCCTTTGCCATTTCTTTATTCTCTCTCTCTCTCTCTCTCTCTTTTTCTATATCTCTATCTCTGTATCTATTTTTTGATCAAATTAATAAGTGATTCGGTTAAAAAAATAAATTTTAATATATAGATTTGCTCTTTACATTCTCTAACTTATTTGTGCTTTTTTTCTTTATTATTCTCTTTCTTGTTTTTTCTTCCAATTTACTTTGTTGTTCTATTTTGAGTTTCTCAAGCTGAGAATTTAATTCACTTATTCTCATCATTCTTTCATCATAACAAACATACATATGGCTATAAATTATCCTCTGCTCACTATTTTAAATCCCATAAATTCTCTTGTTTTTATTTCGCTGGTATTTCACTTGTATTTTCCCTTTCATCTAATAATTTTTTAGTAGAATATATTTCTACCTTTTTAAAGAGTTTTATTTATTCATACGAGAGAGAGACAGAGAGAACAAGAGCAGGAGAAGGGACAAAGGGAGAAGTGCAAGCAGAGTCTAGACTGAGCAGGGACCTCAACGCAGGGCTGGATCCTAGGACCCAGAGACCATGACCTGAGCCCTGACCCAAAGGCAGACACTTCACTGACAGCGCCACCTGGGTGCCCCTAATCCATTTCTATTTTTGACTTGGCTTTTCCCCATTGCTAATTTTTGGGGTGTATCTGTGTTTTGTAATCCTTCCAGTGACATATTAAGGTTATCAAAGATTAGGATCCTTCATTTCTAATAATCTATACTACCATCATCAGTGACAGAGGAAATTCAAATAGCTTTTGCTGGTGCAATCTTTTTGAATGATTCCAGTGTTCAAACACTTGGCTTGCTGTTCGAGGGGCTTACCATTTTGCTTTTTATTAGCAATGTTTTTAATGTAGCTACTAACCATTTGGGTCTAATCTCTTTTTTGTTTCTATTGTTCTTCTACATAAAAGATTTACTAACTCCTAATACTCTAAAGCCCCACAAGCAGTTCTCAGACTATATTTATATGTTTTATTTATAGTTTATAATATATGTCTATATATTTATAATATACATTTCTATTTTTAAAAAAATTTTGTGGCCTGGCCCAGGGATTCCAACTGCTTTCCTTTCATCTTTCAATCTGCCACTGTGCATGTTATGTTTTGGAATTCTATCCCTAAAAAAATAGCTTCTGTTTCACTCCAGACACTAGTGCACATGTTATTTTAATTTCAATGATTTTACTGGTAATAAATTTTGGGAAATACAGTTATAAAATAACAAACCTTGATGCATTATGAAGCTTGAAGAGATGTTATAAATATCTTATTTAATTTTTCCCATATATGTACTAGTTGCATTTTTCCACATTTTTATTAAAAGGCATCCCGAGCCCATGTGTGAGCCCACCACTTGTACTGCCTCCACTCCATGCAATGAAGTATCAGTACTATAACACACACTGATTCAAAGTTACAGAGTGTAAAACAAGCTCTGATATCAAAACTCTATGTTTACTGAATATTTTGTTTGGTTCTGACCTTTGTCTGTAAAAATGCTATAGCTGTAAACATCCATTCTACACCATTTTCTTGAGCAATAAATTCACTTGCTCTACAAAGTAATATCATATAGTGACTAGAGGTACAAAGCTCTTTAGCTGAAGGGATTTTAAATTAATTTAAAAAGCATTGATTATATTTTATTCAACTATAGAAACATATCCTTATAGTTTTCTTAGCCTAAGGAATATATAGGTCTACCTTATGCTTATATTAACAGATTTTTTATATTAACAGATTTTTCACCATTTGCCAACTTACTAAAAAATATGTTTAAATCACTGAAAAATACACAGTAGACATTTAACAAATAAATTGCTATTAATAAAATGATATGAAAAGCAATATTTTTCTTTTTAAAAAAATATTACCTGTAAATTAAAGTGGCATGTCCTGAAATAATATCCAAGAAGGCAAAGAATTCCATTAATCATATTAGGAAATTATAAAATATACATTGCTTAATGAGAAAATAGAACACTAATTTTTCTTCAGTAGATTCCTTTATTTAATGGATACAAAAAATTGCTAACCTATTAAAAAACAAACAAACAAAAACTGCTAGTCGAAACAATTAGGGGAATTATATATTAAAAACTAAGTTAGCATTTTGTATTAGAATTGCCAGCCGTTATTTAAGAAAAATCCACTAAACTTCACAACCTCTTAAAGTTTGTTATTTGAAGGTAACACTTTTTTTTTCCCAGAACAGATTGTTCTACCAATTTTATCCATATACTTGGTAAACTTATTTCAATAAACATGTTTTTACTTCTTTATCTTCTTTGCCTAATTACCTTCAGATTTTAAGAGAGATCTGTAATATAGAGCTTGATAATATACTCCAGATGTCTTCCATCTGACGATATTGTTCTGAATGTATAAGAGACTTAACAGTTCTCTGTTACCCCTCAAAGAGCAATTTCATAAAGTGAAGTATTCACTCTACTATTATACTGTGGTCATAGATTGCCAGGAACTTTTAAATATTCTATTATGTTATTTGCGTGTTTATCTTTATACCTATTTATTCCCATGATCATGTAAAATTCTTCTCTGCACAAAATATGATGTAAATAAGTCCAGAGAATAGAACGTGAAATAGCTTATTAACTTGTTAAATAATTAAACAAGGATGCTATTAGGCTAAGGTGGCTTTGATGTCATAAGCAGACCAAAACCTAAGCCTATGATAACCTTAAGGCTAGAAAACTAAAATTAATGAGAACCAATCACAATCAATCAACAAGTCTTTAAGCTATAGGCCAATCAACCATTTTCGTACTTTGCGTCCACCCTTTCTCTATAAAAGTCTCCTCAGAGCTCCTGTTGGTGGAACATTCCTATCATTACCTGGTTTAGCACTGCAGGATCAGAATCAATTTTTGTTAAAGGTCTTAAAATTCGTAAAATGCTTCGGGTTCTCTTTAATAACTCCAAAGCATATATTCTCTAGACCAGCTAATAGTGGTCCCATATTGCATCCTTGCCTACTATAACTCTGATATCCAAATCACCAACTTCTAAGCATGTCATTAGTTCCTCATCATCTTGGTATGATTTTCACTTCCCATGACTCACCCTTCAAACTTTGACAAAGTTTTTTTTTTTTTTTTTTTTTTTTTTAAGATTTTATTTATTTATTCATGAAAGACACAGAGAGAGGCAGAGACACAGGCAGAGGGAGAAGCAGGCTCCATGCAGGAAGCCCGATGTGGGACTGGATCCCGAGACTCCAGGATCATGCCCTGGGCCGAAGGCAGGCACTAAACCTCTGAGCCACCCAGGGATCCTGCCTTCAAAGTTTATCTTAGTTGCCTTACCTTCTAATATAAAATTTTCATCAAATCATCATTGTCATTGTCTCTGTGTTATGTGGTGATGAAAAAAGGCCACACTTAGTCCAGAAGAGGTTGGAAAAATGTTATAGCAATAATTAAACCAGCTGTATTTGGAAAGCAGCAAATCAGTGATTTTCAAGATTTTGATTTTTTTTTTTTAAGTATTCTCTATACCCAGTGTGAGGATGGAACTCACAACCCTGAGATCAAGAGTCACATACTCTAGAGGCTGAGCCAGCCAGGCACCCCAAATCAATGGATTTCAAAGTTGAGATAATATCCTTCCATCTCTAAAATCCCTCTAAAGATAACAAAAGCATTCAAATCCTTACAAAATCCTAGGCCACAAAAGCATTATATGATTGGTTCATTTTCTACTTCCTCCTTCTTTTTTTATTTTTTTTTTTTAAGATTTTATTTGTTTATCATAGAGAGAGAAAGCACAAGCAGTGGGGAGAGGCAGAGGGAGAGGGAGAAGCCATCTGTCTGCTGAGCAAGGACCTGAGGAGATGCTAGATTCCATGACCCTGAGATCCCGACCTGGGCTGAAGGCACACACTTAACTGAACCACCCGGGGGCCCCAACCACTTTCCATTTTTAGCTTTCCTGCAACCTTATTGGTTTCCTTGCTCTTTCTTAAAAACCTAAGCTACTCCTATCTCAAGATTTTTGCATTTGCTCTTTCCTCTAGGGGATATTTTCTTCCCCCAGATATACCTTCGGCTAGCTCCCAGGCTTCAGTGAGGATCCTGCTAACATGTCACTCCCTCCCCATGGAGAACTTCTCCCAGATTGCCCAAAGACAACACTCCTACTCACTCCTTATCATTTTACACTACTTATTTTTCTTTGATGCATTCATCATTAATCGATAGTATTTTTCAATAGTTATTATCAGTCAGCCCCAAGAATTCAGGGATTTGAACAGTTTTGTTTATTACTGCAGCCCCAGGGCCTAAAGCTTCCCTTTGCAAAACAGAGCCCTGGAAGGGATGAGAGCAGGCGGCTGAAGGTAATAGAGACCCTGGGGGCTCAAGAGAAACTTTTGCCCCTCCCTTAACTACATAGAAGAATCTAAATTGAAGGTCTTTCCCAGAAGAAGGATTATTAGCAGAGATAAATTTTATCTGAGTGACCATCTATACCTCAGAGCAAATATCTAATTACCAAACATCCACTCTTCTTACTGCCCTGTGAAGCGCAAGCCTTTCCCCTGAAGTCCCAGACCCCCACCCCCTTCTCCTTACTTCAGAACAAGTATACTTCATTCTGCCTGTCTTTGGAATTCCCATGTCTGTGTGGATTCCCTCTACATACATTATAAACTTTTATTTTCTTGGGGCGCCTGGGTGGCTCAGTGGTTGAGCATCTGCCTTCAGGACAGGGTGTGATCTCAGGGTTCTGGGATCCAGTTCCACATCCAGCTCCCCACAGGGAGCCTGCTTCTCTTTCAGCCTCTCTCTGTGTGTCACTTGAATAAATAAATAAAATCTTTAAAAAAATTATTTTCTCCTGTTAATCTGTCTCATGGCAATTTGATTCTCAGTCCAGTAGAAGGACCCACGAAAGGGATAAGAACTCTTGCTTCCCAAAGTCCTCAATACACTTTTTGAATAAATAAATGAGTTATTCAAATTTTATTGATTGTGTTGCCTTCTCAGGATCAAATACAATAAATAATTTGAGAAAACTGGGTATCTTCAGAGTAAGTTAGACAATCAAAGTGCACTGAAGGGTAAACATGTAGAAGTGAGGCTCTCACAGTGATGTTTGGGGGACAATATGGGTTTTATATGGATGTAGAAAAAAATCAAATTTATTTTGTAAAAATTTTACTTTGATAACTTCTGCCTTAAGATCAACACAAGCTTTAATTTTGAACTTTCAATTAAATATAGATAAGCAAATTCAGGGGTCAAACTGTGGTGGGCAAACCATTCACAAAAATACATGGTGGCCTGCACATTCCTTCCACAGGAATATAACCTCATCTTCAAATAATAAGCCCCCTTCTGGGTATGGTACATTTCCAATGGTTCATTATCAAATCATATAATACAAAGAAAATATCCACCATTTTCCAAAGTCGTACCTCCATCAACTCTATGAAGATACTTGCAATGTTTCCCTGAGGTCATTAAGGCACCTTTTGGTAAATATCTCCTATACTTCCTTATATCTCTGAGTAGGGACCCTGATTAGCCTCAAGGAAAACAGGTTTTTAGAAACTAAGGAAATAAATGCCAAGCCATAAGAAAAGATATGAAATATATTTTTGCCAAATTGAGCTTACATTTTAATAACACATTTTACATCACATTTGGTATCCAGCAACTTTTAGTGAGGCTCTATATTCTTATGCAGATTATGTAAAAATGCTACTTGCATAACATTCTGGAAAGGAGATTTAGAAAGTGTTATCTTCTAAAGATCATTTAAATATAAGAGTATGGAGCAATTATCCGTGGATGCTTAAAACATCAGATGGTGGAAAAATCACCTCATCCTGTTCAATGGGAACAATCTGGAGGCAAGTAGTATGTCTTGTAATTGTTTTATTATTTTTAGTTGAGAAGAAAATGCTTACCAGCATCTGATTACCTGCCCAAACCTATCTATATGAGCAGTTTTCAAGAAAAAAAAAAAAAAAATACGGCTTGGCAATTGTTGCCTATTAGTCAAGGAAGTGCTTACATTATGATGTTTGAAGACACTTTAAAATTAGAAACTTGAAGATTCTTGACATACTTTTTAAGATGCAAAGATGACATGAAAGAAGACTCCGAAGAAACCCATGTTGTATCCACGGAACAGCTGAACATCAGACTTGAGAAAGAAAAGAAAAAAGGATTTTATTCTCAAGCTGCTGTATTTTTGAAATAGCTTACAAATACCAAGTGGAAAACACTTTTGCAATATTTTACACTTTGCAGACCAATCAAATACATCAGAATAGAATATAAAGAATAAAAGGGAGAATCGACTTTCCAAAAATGTTTCCCTTTAGATTATATACTCATAATTCAGCTTTGGATTCTGCTTCTTGTCTCAGCTTCCCTAAATGAATCTGGAGCAAAATGTAAAAATGCATGCTCAAGGGCTGGAAAAGGTCACTGCAACATTTATTCATTCAGCAAATACTTGGATGCCCATCAAGTGCCAACATCCTTCTTAGGCCTGTAGAGAGAGCAGAAAACTCTTACAGAGCTTACATTCTGAGAGGGTTTGTTGTCTCCTGTTATTTTCCCCTTTTAACCGGTCTGACCTGACCATGACTTTTTTTTTTTTCTTTTTGTTTTTTCCCCCATTCGGTTCTGTTGTTTCTTTTTGTACCATTGTTCCTAACCAAGGAGTTAGTTTAGACTTACTATCTTGGTGTATCATCAGCAACCTCGATGAAAGTAACAGATAGTTTTACTTCTTTTTAAGCATTCTGTGTGATAGGAAGATGTTTTGGCAATGCAGTTAATTATCTTAAACGGTGTTATCCATTTCTCATTCTTTTTTAAGACCTGGAAATTATATGTATTCATTAAACTCTGAGGCTCTGAATGCTTGTAGCAGTCTGACACGCTCCATACTATTTATAAAGGAGGTTTAAGAACAGCAATCTGCTTGGAAGGGTTAGCCAGGGGCCTTGCATTTAACTTTTTAAGTACATTTGCTTGGCGTCAGATAATATGCGTGGTCACATAGCACTAGCACCATTTTATAGAAATACAATGTACTGTTTATTACCGAAATTTACAGACAGGCATAAAACGAGTATGATTTGCTGAGATTACAGAGAGGAAGAAAGAAGGAGGGGATGATTCCCAGGTAAGGGAGTGGTTATCTAGAAGGGTGGCATTGCCATCAATTGTGACAGGGAAGACAGCATCAAGATTGGTGGGATTAAGACTGTGGTTTGGATTTCAAACGTGTTACATTGGAGTTGCCTGTTAGAACTCCAAATGGAATGATCACCTCTGGAGTTAGTGGGAGATGCCAAGATTTTAGGTAAACAGTGAGGTCTCATCAACATCTAGAGTTAAGGAAAGGTCACTGAGGAGAGCTTGGAGATAGGAATTATCATCAGACTATTTGGCTACTGAGAGGGTGGGAAACTTGGAGAAACAGGCACAAGGAGAATGAGAAGAGAGGGTTCCTGTGATAGGAGGAAACCCAGGAGGTTGTGAGGTCCTAAAGGTCAAGAGAAGAACTGGTGGATCAAGGAAAGACCCATCATCCACGGAGTCAAGGTCTGCTAAGTCAAATGCAATGAGAACTGAGAACTCATCACTAGAGTTCGCAGTATGGAGCGTTTTGATAACCTTGCCAAGAATATTTATATATGTCTAGGGATAAAAGCCCGATTCGAGTGAGTTTAAAAAAGAAGAAAAGGAAAATCGAAACCAGCGAGTATAAACAACTCTTTCTCGAATTTGCGCTAAACGGGGGCTGGAGAGAAACAGGGAAGCCATTTATACACAATCTGTTCTTCTTCTGCAAATGAGTCAATAAGAGTTGTTTCTTGGGTATAATATTCTATAATATTTTAAAATATGCCTGAGAATAGTATTCTGTATTTTTTTTTTCCTAACTGAACCTACTCCATCTTTTATTATGGGAAAAAAAAACAAAACAAAACAAAACAAAAAAACAAAGAAAAACTCTTTCTTTCTAAAAAAAATATGACTATTTTATTTGGGCTTGAAGTTAAGTGCAACATTCAAAGCCAGGTAGACTGTTGTCAAAAAAAAAAAAAAAAAAAAAAAAAAAAAAACCCACTATGTTTTATAATACCAACCCGCTGAAGTGTGGGAATTTTGGAAAGAAAAATATACTTAACCTTTCTGTGCTTCATTTTCCTAATTCATGAAAAACTGCTGATAAAATGACTTGCACAAAATAGTATGTAAATATCATATCCATTACTTGGCATCCATACAATCTTTCAAGAATTCTAATAATGCAAAAACACCTCTTTTTTTCTCTTTTGCTACTTTTTTACTTCCCGGGAGTCTTTTCAGTGCTTAATTTGAAGGAAGAGTTTCCTATTCAAAACTTTAAAAAATCAATTACATAACTGGGATTTCAATTTCTAAGTCAACTCTGCAATTGTAAAGGAGTCGAATTTGGAAATAAGCTTGACAGTCAAACCTATAGTATTGGTTCTATTGCTGCGTAGCACAGGGATGTAATCCTCACAAAAATACTATTTGATCCCAGTTAAGGAAAAAAAAAAAAAAAAGGTAATGGATTGCCCCTCCACATGAAACCATAAAACAGAGTTCTGGGTTGCTGCCATTCAAATGAATAGGAACCGGCAGCAATTCTAACACCTATCCAGTTTCAATTTTGTAACATCTGCAGGCATCATTCTGGAAATGGTAAGCATTTTAATGGTCAGGCCCTGTCCACTTATGCATTACTATTTCCAGCATTATCCCCTATTTCTATCTGGAAAGAGAAACTAAAAGGTGACAGATTGCTGCGAATGAAATGAATGGAGATCCATTTGCATTCATTTCAGCAGCAGCACGCGCTACTTTCCCATTCTTTTGTTGTCCTTCAGAGATCTCCCTCTCTGCTTTGGAGGATTCAAGAGCCAGACACTACATTTTGATAATGCAGCTGGAACTCCAAGCGTCAGCACCTGAATTGATTGAAGAACATCAAACAACTTTATAATTACAGTCCGTCGCTCCCTTTAAAATACAAATTCATTCTGATTGAATTAAGATCGAAGCAGCACATTCTCTGAAAACTGAGTTTTTATAAACTTGAAAACTTTTAAGGATCCAGCGCACACCCACTAATATTCAAAAAGGAAATAGCACGTTGTGTACTTTATTTAAATTTGAAATGTGACTAAGAAAAACCCTTGCATTTTGTTTGGATCCAAAGAAAGGTTGATTTCAGTCATTTAGTAACCATCCCTAGAAATACCATTTTGGGAAAATAATCAGTGTTTGTACTGAACTGAACGTATGACTATGATAATGCAGCTTAGATGTATATGTACTTATTCTGTTTTTATAAAAGGGCTAGAAAAGAAGAAAGGTAATTCTTACTATTTCTAAATGTACCTTCACACATAGATCAAATTTTATCCTGGATTGTACCTTGCTGAAGCATCTCAGCCCATTTGGTTGGCCAATTAAAGGTGAACTAGTCCCAGAAAATAGAGCTAAATATGACATTACTTATTATAATGCCAGATCTGGGGGTGCTTTGGGGGGGCTCAGTCAGTTAAACGTTCAACTCCTGATTTCTTTTTTTTTAATTTTATTTAAATTCAATTTATCAACATATAGTATAATACCCAATGCTCATCTCATCATGTAACCCCCTTAATGCCCATCCTATTAAGTTACACTATCTTCCCACCCATCTCCCCTCCTGCAACTCTTAGTTTGTTCCCAGAGTTAGGGGTCTCTCAGGGTTTGTCTTGCTCTTTATTTTTCCCCACTCAGTTTCCCTCCTGCTCAGGTCATGATCTCAGGATCCTGAGATCGAGCCCCACATCAGGCTCTGTCTGTGTTGGGTTTGGAGACTGCTTAAAATTCTCTCTCTTTCTCCCTCTGCCCCTCCCTGCCCTTCTTACAACCCCTGTCTCTCTCTGTCTCTCTGTCTCTCAAAAATAAGAATAATAAAAAATAATAATGCCAGATCAATAAATTTACAGTTCAAATTGTTCTCTGGAGGAAATTCCTTTAAATTTTAGGAAAAAAGTCTCACTATGTGCTAAATTCCAGCAAATAACCATTTAAGAAAGGAATAAACATATGTATAGAGCCTTAATTGGGAGTTTAATTATAACCAAAATGAAGATATAAATGATCAGTTTTAGTGGTATGTTTCCTTTTTTTCTTTTTTTTTTTCCTTTGCATTCTAAGGGAAATATGTATTTCCTATCAAAAACAAAGTTGTTGGAAGGAAACATTAGACAACTTATAGCAGCTAACATTGAATCAGCTCTGGAATCTCTGTATTTTCCAAGTATAAAGACCTACATAAGTAATTTTGTAATATATTTATATCATGATTAGTAAAGTTGCTAACTGTACTTTAATATTCCTACTTATTTGTTAATACGTTCATGGTATCCAAAGTTAGGGGTCTAGGTATAAAAGTGGAAGAGCATTTAACTTAGAGATGGAATACTGTGCTTCAAATACATTGTATCCATATTTGCAATTTGAAGTATTGCAGTATCAAAGGCAACTAAGATTTGACCTACTGAGAGTTTGAATTTAGGTAATTAAGACACTACAGGCCAGAAGTTTTTCCTTTGTATGAGAAAAAATCTTGCCCAAAATTTTGCCTCGAAACATCACAAATTCATAGTGATGATTATCTTTTTTTTTTTTTAAGATTTTATTTATTTATCTGAGAGAGTTAGAGAGAGAGAGAGATCATGAGTAGGGGGTAGGGTAGAGAGCAGACTCCCTGCAGAGTATGGAGCCACGTGGGGCTCTATCCCAGGACCCTAAGATCATGACCTGAGCTGAAGGCAGCCACTTAACTGACTATGCCACACAGGTATCCCAATTATTTATGTTCTAATACAAAACACTGTCAATAGCTTTTGGTAATAATGAAAAACAGGAAGCACATATAGCAAGATGATTATTATTTTTTATTGAAATATCATCTAATATGGAAGGCTACTTTTAAAAAGTCCTTAATATCCTTTTAGGTTTATGTTTTCTTTTTTTTTTTTTTAAGACTTTATTTATTTACTTGAGAGAGAGAAAAAGTGAGAGAGCAAGAGTAGGATGAGGGGCAGAGGGAGATTCCCTGCTGAGAGGGGAGCCCAGTGTGGGGCTCGATCCTGGGATCCTGGGAGCATGACTGAGGTAAAGTCAGACGCTTAACCAACTTGAGCCACCCAGACACCCAATGTTTTATTTTCAATAAGCTTTTCCCTTGGGTTTATTTGAAGTTGTCTTGAGTATATTAGTTGAATAAGAAAAAATGGAAAATTTTAAAGAGGAAAGGAATCTTCTCTACTTTCTATTTTTCTAAAACAAACCAAAAAAAAAAAAAAATCACATGAAGGCGCAAACTGTCATTTCAGATTATAAGCAACATTTTTCTTTTCATACAACTCTGGGAATTAACCAAACAAGTCAGAAAAAGGAAAAGCATCAATAACCTCTTTTGTGGCAGTTTTCAGTTGAGTGTTTAGATTGGTGAAATTGCAATAGTGTCATTTACTCAGTATGTGTGTGGATAAAATGTGAGGCCAGGCCAATAAATCCTGTTCCAAATAAATATATGGTAAGGCTTCTATCATAGCAGAAAATAGATTATCCTTTCAATTCACATTTGATTTTAGGTTATATGCAAAAATGTGTATGTTTCATTTGATCTAGGCTTTGACTTACAATATGTCAACATTTGGTACCCATGAAAATGTTGGAGTTTGGAGCCTATGGCTAAGAAAGAATTCTTGAGATGTTTTTAATGCAAAAAGGTGATCTTATTAAAGCATGGGGAATGGACCCATGGGCAGGAAGAGCTGCACTGGGGTCCTGAGGAGAGTGACCTATTATCTACCTTCAAGATGGGAGGTGTTAGGGATGCACAAACCTCCACAGTATTTTGGAAACAAGGGCTCCAGGACCCTAAAGGGCTTAGCTATTGTTAAGAAAAAGTCATTTATTACTGTTTAATAAAAACTCAGTCTTGAGATCCCTCAGATGTGTATCAGTGGGTCATATGCTTGAAGGATGATTCCTAACATGTATCTTGGGGGGATAGAGATAAAGGAAGTTTCCAAAGGAATGTTTATATGTTAAGGTAGACTTATAGGATCCTGGGAGGTGGGATAATGTTAAGCTAAGATTGCCTTTCGCCCATCAGCAAAGTATCAACATTGAGGTGACTCATATCCCATAGGAAGGTCACTACCTTTCAAAGTTTTTTTTTTAAAGACTTTATTTATTCATGAGAGATGAGAGAGAGAGTGAGAGAGAGAAACGGAGACACAGGCAGAGGGAGAGTCAGGTTCCATGCAGGGAGCCTGATGTGGGACTCAATCCTGGGACTTCAGGATCAGGCCCTGGGCTGAAGGAAGACGCTAAACCGCTGAGCCACCCAGGGTTCCCCGGTCACTACCTTTCAATTTAGAGGTGATTTTATATGAACTATGGTGGCACTGTGCATGAGTAGAGATCAGTTGGGTGCCATAAAATGATATAAAACTTCATAATGCATAACTTTCACTTAGTATTATAAAATTGTAGCTTAAAAAGAATTTTGAAAATTGTAGCTTAAAAAGAATTTTGAAGATTCTTCTTTTAATCTAAGAGAAGAATCCGCTGTCATATTCATGAAGGGTAGGTAGAATGGCTCCATGGTTTTCAAAAATGGCAGTGTGTACCATAATGTAAGGCCATCCACTACGATTTTTGTTGTTGTTTCGTTGTTAAGCACACTCATTATGGTTTTTTTCCTTATTTCTTATTTATTTATTTATTTATTTATTTATTTATTTATTTATTTATGAGAGAGAGAACATTCAGGAGGGAGGAGTGGAGGAAAAGAATCTCTGGCAGATTGCCCCCTCAGATGCAGGGCTCCATGTGGGGCTGGATCTCATGACCCTGGGATCATGACCTGGGCCAAAATCAAGAATTGGACGCCCAACCAACTGAGCCTCTCAGATGCCCCTCATTATGTTTTAAGAAAAGAATTTCTTACAGTGAGCTTAATTTACGTTTTTTTCTGTCTACTGATCCTAATTCTATTGCTTTCACGACTTTGATATGTTCTAATACCAAGACAAGTAGTAATATAATTCATTTAACAAAATGCTCTAGTGTGTGTGTGTGTGTGTGTGTGTGTGTGTGTGTGTGTGTGTGCACATGCTGTGGGGGAAGAAATCAATTAATCGATTTGTTAGATGCTCCAAAGTTTAGATACTGCCATTTATCATCAGGGACATTTTATTTCTGAGGTGTCTCCTCATCACTTTTATTTTCATCCAATAGTGATGCCACCTGACTTTTAT